>NC_041743.1:25452804-26702804 GCF_004115215.2 Ornithorhynchus anatinus
CATTTTACAGATGAAGTAACTGAGTTACAGAGAAGGAAGTGACTTGCCCAAAGTCATATAGCAGCAAGTGGCGGAGCCGGGATTAGAACCCAGGTCTTTGTGACTCTCGGGCCTGTGCTCTATCTACTAGGCCATGCTGCTTCCAGGGGATCCTCTGCGAGGAGTGTTGAATACAGTGGCTTCATTTTTTGTGGCAGCATCAGAGTCTTCTTTAGGCCAACATCTATTACAGCAATTTAAACCCATTTTTTTTTCCAATTCTGCGTTTGGGATCATTTTTCCATTATTACATTTTGGAAAAAGACACTTTCTCTAGGTGGAGGGTTTAATTTTTTTATGAGTGAGAAAAGGTGAAGTCAAGCGATAGGCATCTGAATTGAGTTTTATTCTAATGTTACAGAATGCCTGTATAAATTACTAATCGTTCACAAGTTCTCTCCCTCTGAATTTATCAACTCTCTTCTCAGTGTACCCCAGCTCACATTCATTGTTCCTTCTAAGCTAACATCACTGTCCCTCATTTTCCATTCCCTTGCTCACACAAATTAGGGTAAGGATTAGGGATGCAGAAATGTGTGGTGGTATTTGGAAATAGAAAAACCAATCTGGGGCCGCCTCTTGGGGAAATTGGGATTTTAGGAGGACTTTGAACGCAGAGACAGTGCAGCTATCTATCAGTCAATCAACCAACGATATTTAGTGAGTGCTTACCATGTGCAAAGCTGTATACTAAACGCTTGGGAGAGTAGAGAACAACAGAATTAGCATACACATTCCCTGCCCGTAACTTGCTTTCACCAGAGAGGGGGAGATACGTTAATATAAATGAGTAATTTATAATATGTAATTTAAAGATATGTACCTAAGTGCTGTGATGTAAAGGAGGAGATAGGTCGAGACAGGTGAAAGTGCTTGAGCGAGGGATGGAGGCTGGAATTGAGAACGAGGGACAGTTAATATTAGGATTTAATTAGTAAAATAAATTGAAAGATCACAACAGAGACTACTGAAGAAGAGGTTTGCCAGGTGGTTTTTTACAACTCATAATAATAATGTTGGTATTTGTTAAGCGCTTACTATGTGCAGAGCACTGTTCTAAGTGCTGAGGTAGATACAGGGTAGTCAGCTTGCCCACATGAGGCTCACAGTCTTCATCCCCGATTTACAGATGAGGTAACTGAGGCCCAGAGAAGTGAAGTGACTTGCCCACAGTCACACACCTGACAAGCGGCAGAGCTGGGATTCGAACCCATGACCTCGGACTCCCAAGCCCGTGCTCTGTCCACTGAGCCACGCTGCTTCTCAGGAAGCTCATGGAAGTTTGCAACCATCAGCCAAACCAGAAGTCAGTCTAATGACCAGATCACATGGTTGGCCCAGGCTTTGGACGTTCATTCAATAGTATTTATTGAGCGCTTACTATGTGCAGAGCACTGTACTAAGCGCTTGGGATGAACAAGTTGGCAACAGATAGAGACAGTCCCTGCCGTTTGACGGGCTTACAGTCTAATCGACGTCTGAGGAAACTCTTAGAAAATCGAACTTCATCTGAAATCACCCACAAATCATGATCCTGACCAAAATAACTTATATTAACTTATATTAACTTTGCTTTTTACCCCAGATATGGGAGAGTAGAAGGTTTGTAGAAGGTTTGTTCCCCTCTGAACCCTCTGTAGAAGGTTCTCCGTAAGCAGAGACTTTTGGAAGACCAAAAGACCAGGAAACCGATTCAGCAGACTCTGTGGTAAATGTGTCAGGGAGGCAAAGAGTGATCTTTACAAGCACACAGGATGAAATCGAATATCAATTTGGCAAAGTTTTTTCAGCCGTACCTGCACTGGATCACACTGCCAGTAACATCAGTCTCAGATCGGAACGGCCACATAAGCATCAGTATATCGGAATGATTTTTCCCTTCTTTTTCTAATATCAGAAAATTTTATGGTTGTGTTTGTCCCATATTTTATCCTTTTCTTGATTTATTTTCCTTTAGGTGCATTTATAATAGAGAAGGGCGAGAATTAGGGTCTGAGGGAATCAAATATTTATCTTCTCAATTAGTCGTATTTAACGAGTCTTAACTCTGTGCTGAGCATTGTATTGAGCGCTTGAAAGTACAACAAAACATTTTAACGGACACATTGCCTGCCCACAATGAGTTTACAATCTAGAGGGGGAGACAGACATTGACGCAAACCCTTAAATTACAGATACGTACATGAGGGCTGTGGGACTGGGATGTGATGTGAATAAAGGGAGCAAGTTAGGGCGACGCAGAAGCGGGTGGAAAAAGAAGAAATGAGGGCTTAGGGAAGGCCTCTTGGAGGAGATGTGCCTTCACTAAAGGCTTTGAAGGTGGGGAGAGTCATTGTCCGATACGAAAACAGGCGGGTGTTCCAGACCAGAAACAGGATGTAGGTGAGAGATGAGTGACGAGGTAGACGAGGTTGAGGTAGGTTGACGTGAGAGGAGTGAAATATGTGGGCTGGGTTTTAATTGGAGAGTAGCGAGCCGAGATGCTCGCATTAAACCGGTCATAAGGAGTTTTTGTTTGATGCGGAGGTGGTTGGGCAACCAGTGGCGGTTCTTGAGGGGTGGAGAACTGAACATTTTTGTAGAAAAATGATCTGTGCAGCAGAGTGAAGTATGGACTGGAGTGGGGAGAGACTGGAGGCAGGGAAGTCAGCGAAGAGGCTGATAAACTAGTCAAGGTAGGACAGGATAAATACTCGGAGTAACATGACAGCAGCTTCATTAGACTAATATAACATGCAGCGAGCAAAAGAGCTACTTATAACCTTAGCCCGTTTCATTTTAAGGCTAAAACTATTCATTTCCTTCTGCTTGTTTCCTTAATTGGCAGTGCTTTTTCTAGGGGAGAAACTTTTCACCCTAACGGCTAACAGAAGCCCAATTTTTGTTCTCTCCTAGGAGAGCAATCCTTTCGATGCCACTGCGGGATATCGCAGCCTGACCTATGAAGAGGTGCTGCAGGAACTGGTGAAGCATAAAGAGCTACTTAAGAGGAAAGATACTCATATCCGTGAACTAGAGGACTACATAGACAATCTTCTTGTCCGCGTCATGGAAGAAACTCCAAGTATTCTCAGAGTGCCATACGAACCTTCCAGAAAAGCTGGAAAATTTTCCAAAAATTAATAAGCAAATTACACTGCCTAGTCGGTTTTATATACTGGATGCTAATGGAAGATCTTTGCACTACCTGTTGTAGGTTTTGTGAGTGTGTCTGTGTTTGTGTGTGTATGTATGTGGTGTGTGTGTGAGAGAGAGAGAGAAATGATTTTAACTTGAAGTATTAGCTGGGGCTGCCCAAAGTAGTGATACATGAAATGGGCTAGATACCTTAAAATATTAAATTAGAAATACAGGCCTAGAATCTTTATATGTAAATAATTCCCTGCGTATGGTGGCATTTGGAGAAGCATATTGAAGCAACCTATTAAAAGGAACTTTATCGTTCTCAAAACACAAATGCGTTTCCAAAAGTGCCGATCCCATATCTGCAGTGCAGTGTTCCCTGAGAGGTGAGGTAATAATTTAATAGCAGTTCATTTGGGAGTTTGTTTTGCCTCAGAATCGTCACTTAAAAATAACTCACGTAAAATGTTTGTACTTTTTCTACACCTGATTATTTTCAAGGCTATTATCAAAATCTGAAAGTGAAGGGGTGTAGTAATATTGTTGCCGAGAGGTCATTTATTATCAGTATTACAATTTAAGAGATTGCCAAAACAATCTTAGTAACGTGCTTATTTTTGAGAGAGCTAGGTACTTTTACTTTACAGAAAATATCTTTTCTGGATGTTTATTAGCAGGTAGAGAGCCAGAAGTGCTTTGTGAGCGTGCCATTTCACACCTGCCTTGTATGAGAAAGTTAGACACACCGTTCACTTCGTGATGATTCTCTGAATGCATTCACTGTACAACTTAAATTTTGAATTTCAACTAGACCATAACTATGTTCTATCCTTTTGGTAAAGCTACTGCATGCCTTTTAAGATGTCAAAATAATAGCTAAGAAAAATGGTAAAAGATGGAGCCAGAAGTTAAAGAAGTTAGGTTGCTTCCTCTGTAATGCCCAGAACAGTATGTTTGGATCTGAATATAGAATGAATACTGTGGTAGACCAATTTTAAGAGCACTGGAAGTTGAAGGAATTAAGCTATCCCTAGCTTCTGAACACTGAGGCAAAAACAGAATAGGTAGGGCAATGTGAGAGTGTGTCGTATAACAGTGTTATTTTCCTAAAGGTTTAATGTCAAGAGATTGAATGTGTCTGTTTAGCAAAAGGTTGGATAGCATTTTTTCCCCCAAAGCATGTTTAATTCCAAAAGGGTATCGTTAAATATCGTTGTAAGCTTATATAAAAGTAATGGTTGACTTCACCTGGAAATTCCGAGTGCATAAAAAATATATAATATATGTTCAGTATTTATTTTTGGAGAGTACCTCATTGAAGGACATAGATTGTCTGTTACTGTAACAATAGCCTATTGGATAATTCTGTACTGTTCTTGGGGCTAAGGAGTTCTCATCTGTAGGCCAAAAATGTGAAATTTTCCCCCACCTCCTGTATTATAGCATATTTTCAACACCTAAAATAAGGTTTTCCCAAAAGTAAAATGAAAAATATGGGTGGATGTTCTTAGTTATACCTGAGAATTTTGAGAAGAAAGAGAACAGTACTTTATTTTTTTGAGAAATACTAATACAGTTTCCAGAAAGTTAAATATTTTTGTTCAGATTTCTTAGGAAAACAAGCTTACTGACAGGATAGGATCTTGCATGACAGCTCAAAAGTGTTAATACATTTTTCAGTTCACTTAGAAGAACGATGTATTCCTCATTTCTTTGTGATGACTAGTTATTTTCCAAAGTGGTATTGGGAGGGTTGATTATTTTATTGAATTATAGGAAATAACATTTTGGCCATATCATCTGTTGGGAACACACTAAAACTTCATAAGACAGTTTAGAATGTATTTTGTCAGTTTGCGTATTTGGTGATCAATATTTGTAGGATGATGAGTTTTGAAGTGTTACATTTCTTTAGGAGAATTTTATTTTTCTCTACTGAAATTCTCATTTGCCATATCAATCATTCCAAAGTGTGTATTTTTCAGTGTTATCGAAAAGATCCTCAAAATGTTTTAAAAATAGTTGGACATCCTGCTATGTATAATCATAAAAGCCATATTGGGTGTGGGCCAGGTCTTCACTTTTGAAAACAGGTTATTTGGGAAATAAGGTTCTATCCCAATTATTAATTATGTAACTATTGTTTTCACCTCTCCCGGCTAAAAAGTACTGTATTCACATTTTCAATTTTAATTACACTTGCACCACCTACAATGATTTAAAATATTCTCGTGAAGCATCGAACATCTGATTTAGAGTAGATTTTACCTCATATTTTTATAGTCAGCACTGTAAATTAATGGCCAAAAAAAGATTGTGTAGAAGTGTGAACACATGAAGGTTTTAATATGTCATCCAGGCCTTCGTGTAGAAGTATTGGCAGGAGAAGAAAATTTAATACTTAGAAATTCAAAGTAGTCTAAATAGTGTGTACATTTGGCTCTGCACAACTTAGAGGGTTTAGAGTTGGAATGAGTAAATATGATCACTCAAACAAAAAATGGTAAGGAGATTTAAAAAAAAAAAAGGTTTTTGCACCTACGCTACAGAACATGTACACGTCGAAGACTATTTCATAGACAAAATCGTCTTTGAATCCTAGGATAGTGGATTCACTATTCCGATTCTGTCTTTGACAATGAGACGCATTTGTTATTAAAAAAAAAAAAGCCTGTTTCAAATCCTTCCCTTAGTTTATAAATGCCATATTTTGCTACATCCACGATCCACCTCTAAACTCTATTCAGCCGTTGTGATGAAAGTGCTGGAAGGCTGTCCTCTGAGCAACTCGTTTAATTTTAATTTATAGAATGAACATCAGGGCTGTATTTCAGAGTTGTAAATAAAATGAGTTCTTAATGCCGTTCATGAAGAATGTTTTGTATTTGCTGCTGTATTCTTTGTTTATCTTGGTTTTGCCACCTCTCCACGAATGCGGCATTATCCCTAGATTATGCTTAAGTACATCTATTGCTGTTGGCGGTGAATTAAGAACTAGTTGTAATTTTCCCCGCTGTGAAAACGTTGCCTTGCATTTGACAGAGTTTCGTGAACGGTCACCTAAAGAAAACCGAGCTCATTAATGACAGACTTGCTTTCTTCGCCCGTCCTAGGAGTTTGACTCGGAGAATGTTATAATAAATTAATTTGCTATCTCTGATGTACCTACAGTAAATGCTGCAGTGGAAATTTTATTGGCTACTTTAGCTTGTAAATAAAAATATCCTAACTTGGTTAGGGCAACTTCAACTGAAGCTTTTTGATAGTCATGTTCACGAGCATCTTGTAAATATGGTAGGTGTAAATTTTGCGTGTTAAATGGTGAAGTGTAGAGCATGTTGATTTATTTACTTTGAAGTGAGGTGAAGGATTATAGTGCTGCTAGTTCATGATGCTAGATTTAAGGGTCTGTCGGCACATCCATTAGAAACACTTACTTTTATGGATTTATAACTTTAATAATCCAGATGTAATCTCGGAAGTATTTAATATGCAATAGATAGCACCTTAACTAATCTCCATATAAAGGATTTTCAGATGTATTTTTCTAAGAAACCCAGAAGCTCCTCAAGCGTTAAACGATAATTGGCATTTTATTTCGTTTGTTTTCAATGCCAAGTAAACTATTCTTATTGTGGAATTGGAGTCAGTTACAAATTATACATTTGGTTCTATCCGTCCTGGAAACTTCCAGATGGTTTGTATTTTGAGGTTCGATGTATTGCTGAAGATCCTAGAAATGTGTATATTTAATCTTTATTTATATTTGAAGAATACACTTGTCTTAGTAAATGAATGGTAACCGTACACATTTTTATGGTAGAAAATTGAAACTATTGTATTGTGACATTAATTTATGTATTCAGATGCATGCAAAGCAAAAGTTTTATATTCTGTCTTACTACTGATTTATAGTCGAATAAAATGTGTACTAAATACAGCATCTAAATTTCTTATCCAGTATTGCATGTCCAAAACCTTAATAAAACACCACAATGCATTCCTTTACAGCATCCCCTTTCTTGACAATTGGGCAAAATATATGTCGTGATGCCTTTCAGAATGTATGCCTGGGTGACATGTGATTTGTCATGATCTGAAAAATTTATAAAAAGCAAGCTTCTGTGTGAATACAGTTTTTCCGAAAAATTTCAGAGAGTAGGTACTGAATTGTGTATAATGGTACACTCATCCTTTAGAGCTAAGCCAGGCCAGTAAAAAAAAAAAAAAGGTCGATTGCTTATAATAATAATGTTGGTATTTGTTAAGCGCTTACTATGTGCAGAGCACTGTTCTAAGCGCTGGGATAGATACAGGGTAATCAGGTTGTCCCACGTGAGGCTCGCAGTCTTAATCCCCATTTTACAGATGAGATAACTGAGGCACAGAGAAGTTAAGCCCGAATACCACAGTTATTATTATTCTCTGTGCTTCAGGAAACCTCATCTGTCAAATGGGGATGGAGATTATAGAACATGAACATTCAGCCCCCCCATATTGGGAATTTCTATTTTCACTACCTAGATTGCCTTCTATTTATTAAATCCATTTTGTTAAGAATCTGTTCGGTTTCCAGTTGAAATTAGAATTCCCAAACTAAATCTAAAGACGGAAAAGGAATTGTTTTCTCCCCATTTACAATCGACCGTATCGCGCTGCTCATCCCGCAGTTCATTTCCGAGCATTCGAAGACACCGAGGGTGAACGACTCTCACTCTGGCCAGCAGAAGTGAGGTCTCCCAGCGGGCAGAGGGGACAGTGAGTCTGACCCAAAGCATCAGCCTCAAGGACCGGTACAAGGGAAGTGATTGTGATTTGTGTAACACTGTGCATCCTCTCTCCTTCCTCGCCATTTCACAGAGCATGGGGGACAGGGAGGGATTCGGTACTTTGAAGAGTATCCATCAAGGTTATTTTATTTGCTGCTGGAACGACTGAAGCGCGGTCCCGATGGGCTCCGGCACCTTGACCCACCGCATGATTGCCATGGTATAACACAGTGCTTGCGCATGGTAAGTGCTTAACAAATACCTCTCTCGTGATTTTATAATGGGTCACTGCTGCAGGCGCTGGCACCCTTGTTCACCAGCTATGTTTCACTGTGGGCAGGGAACGTGTCTGTTTATTGTTGTACTCTCCAAAGTGCTTAGTACAGTGCTCTTCCCACAAGAAATACAATTGAATGAACATTTCGGGATTCTTGCTGGGCCTGTCTACCTCGCAGAATGCCCTAGTTGGTTCTTTAGTCAAAAATTATCACTGTTGGCGTTGACCCAGCAGGCACAGCTGGGCCTGGGAGCCAGAAGGACCTGGGTTCTAACCCTGGCTCCACCGCATGTCTGTTGTGTGACCTTGGGTAAGTCACTTAGCTTCTCTGTACCTCAATTACCTCACCTGGAAAATGGAGATTAAGAGTGGGAGCCCAATGTGGGCCAGGGTCTCTGTCCAACCTCATTAACTTCTATCTCCCCCACAGTTTAGAACAGTGCTTAACACATAGTAAGTGCTTAACAAGGACTGTGATGATGATGATGATTTGCAATTACAACTCCGATTCCCAGAGTGGTGCTCTTATCCTTGGACCAACCCCGGAGAGATCATATTTTGTATTATTTGTGCTCATTTTCTGATGTTAGGAAGCCTTATAGATTATCATATGGCTAAACTTGAAAATTTCAAGGAGTTTGGGGAGACTTACAGGGTGAAAGGGGAATCTACAGTTGCCTTCAGTTATAACTGAAGGATCAATTGCGGTAGGCACTTGAAACTGTTTAATGCTCTTTATTTGATCGTCGTGCAAAATAAGGGAAGGAGAAAACAAGAGAAGAAAGCTACTGCTCACAAAACAGTCGCACTCCAAAGGAGCTATGAAAAGGGGAAAGTTTATCCGTAAGGTCTGACAGACCCGAGGGACAGCCCCATCCCCTGCTCTTCCAGATTTATTTGCAGAATTCTGGCTTTTAGGCCAATAAGGGAAAACCTCCATCTCCCTCTGGGGAGTAGGGAGAGCAGAGCAAAGACAAATGAATCTATTGGGTTTTCCCGTTGGACTACCTGAATTGCAGCCAGAGAAGTCTTAGTGTAGTAACTATTTCCTCTCAACCACATTTGAGGTAAAAAGAAAGCTAGAATGGATTCATTTTTGTATCTTAATATATGGGTTCTTTTAGACTATATCCTGGGTCTCTGCCCTGAGGGATTGTGGGGTGTTCTTTGGTAGCTTTTCTCTTTTTTATGGTATTTGTTAAATGCTCATTATGTGCTAAGCACTGTACAAAGCTCCTTGCGGGCACAGAACGTGTCTAAGAGCTCCGTTCTCCTCTCCAAAGCGATTAGTTCGGTTCTCTGCACAGAGTAAGCGCTCAATAAATACCATTGTTGGATTGTTTCTCTCCCCCTCCTCCCTTGAGGCCGCCACGTGGTTTAGCACATGGTGTTCTATGTCTTTCAATCAAGTCCTCAGCCTAGCCCTGACTGTCCCTCACCTCAATGGCTGAAAGTATTACCGCGGGGATCTCGTCCGTAGTGTTCTCTCTTTTCACATTGGTCGTAGTAATTGAAGTCCAGCAGTGGTGATGATGATAATAATGACGATCATCATCATCGTCACTGTTGGACTTCAGTATTATTACTGTATTTAAGTGCTCTACTATATGTCAATTAATGTTCTAAGTGCAGGGATAGATACAAGTTAAGCAGGCCGGGCACAGTCCCTGTCCCATGTGGGGTCTAGATGAGAGGGAATACAGATATTGAATCCCCATTTTAAAGATGATGTAATGGCAGAGATAAGTTTGGGATTTTTGGTTTTTGTTTTTTTCCTGTGGTGTTTAAGTGCTCACTATGTATCAAGCACTAGTCTGAACTCTGGGTAGACCCAAGTTAATCAGGTTGGAAGTGGTCCCTGTCCCATATGGGGCTCGCAGTTTAAGTAGGTGAGGTTATTGAATCCTCATTTTACAGTTGAGGAAACTGAGGCACAGAGAAGTGAAGTGATTTGCCCAAGGTCACACAGGCACACAGCAGAGCTGGGATTAGAACCCGGGTTCCTCTGACCTTTAGACCCATGCTTTTCCCCCTAGCTCCATTTTCCACTTGGGTTAGGGAAAACAGAAGACAGTGGGATAAAAAACTGTTGGCATTTGTTCAGCGCTTACTATGTGCAAAGCACTGTTCTAAGCGCTGGGGGGATACAAGCTGATTAGGATGTCCCACGTGGGGTTCACAGTTTTAATACCCGTTTTACAGATGAGGTAACTGAGACACAGAGGAGTTAGGTGACTTGCCCGAAGCCACCCAGCTGGCAAGCGGTAGAGCCGGCATTAGAACCCATGACCTCTGACTCCCAAGCCCGGGCTCTTTCCAGCTGAGCCACGCTGCTTCTTTACAGCATTTTTGGTATTTTTAAGCGCTTTCTATGTGATTTTCTCGCAAGCCCTTATCCCAGTACTTTGCACACAGTGCTCAGGAATGCCACTGACTCCAGTATTAATGTATTTACAGTATTTTGGTATTTTGAAAGCACTTTCTATGTGATTTTCTCCCAAGCCCTTATCCCATTACTTTGCACCCACTGCTCAGAAATACCTTTATCTCTGGCATCTATGAATTTACAGTATCTTTGGTTTTTTAAGCATATTCTGTGTGACAAGCATTGTTCCTTGGAGTGTACCAAGTAAACAAGGTCATTTCACTCTACCTGTATTTTGATTAGCTTATAGTCCTTTCAGGATTTAGATTCTCTGTAGAGTCCAATTTTCTGGGTTAACAGGGATAATTGGAATATAAGAAAGTCCCCAAATCTCATTTTGGTCAGCATCCTCGAAACTAATTGTCCTCTGCTAATGGAGGTTTTGATGGACTAGGAAGAGCTTTAATGGAGCCATAGGAAGGGGCCTGGATAATAGTATTCATTCAATAGTATTTATTGAGCGCTTACTATGTGCAGAGCACTGTACTAAGCGCTTGGAATGTACGATTTGGCAACAGATAGAGACAATCCCTGCCCAACGACGGGCTCACGGTCTAATCGGGGAAGGCAGATGGCAGAGCGAAACAGAACGAAACAAAAACAAGTTATCACGATAAATGGAAGCAAGGGGATGTACACCTCATTGACAAAATAAATAGGGTAATAAAAAATATATGCAAAAATTATATACTTATATATAAATTATGTAATCCATAACCATTTCATGAAGGAGTAGCAAAGATCCTGAATAATCCCTAACCATTTCATGGAGGAGTAGGAAGGAGCCTGGATAATCCATAGCCATTTAAACAGTCTCTGAAAAACTGTGAATTGACTATGGAAACCACAGAATTAGAAAAATTGCAATAGCTGTGGATGGACCGCAAGCGGCTGTCTGCTGACCCAACTGCAGTATGTTTAGTTCATTGGTGTAAAATTTATGTTTCATATTCCCCCATTAATATGCTGTTAGTGAGCATAACATTTATGCTTCACAAACTGTAAAATATTTTAATCCTTTACTCATTTGTTTACCAAGTCTTGTTTCTTATAAATCTATAAAATATGGTGCCTTTAAAACCATCTGTGGGTACATATGGGTAATATGCATAACTCTGTCTACAATTAAAGATGCCACAAGGTATTTTAAATCTTGAACTAGAAAATCCTTTATACTAAAGTGTATTAAACTCAGTTTCCTCATCTGTAAATCTGTAGCTTATAAAATTTGAATATTACCGCTTGCATTTTAATAGAAAATTCTGCTACACGTTTATCCCGGCTCTGCCATTTGTCAGCTGGGTGACTGTGGGCAAGTCACTTAACTTCTCTGCGCCTCAGTTCCCTCATCTGTAAAATGGGGATTAACTGTGAGCCTCACGTGGGACAACCTGATTACCTTGTATCTACCCCAGTGCTTAGAACAGTGCTCTGCACATAGTGAGCGCTTAACAAATATCAATATTATTATTATTATTATTTATAAATTCTATCAAAAGTAGTCAAATTCCTTAGGTCATTATTTGGGTGAATATATTTTATATATTGTTATTCTAAAATGGCAACTTTGAGATACGTAATAATAATAATTGGGGTATTTATGATTTACTATGTGGAAAGAATCATTCGATGTTGATGATCACGATGGTATTTGTTAAGCACTTACTATGTGCCAAGCGCTGTTTTATGCGCTGGGGAAGATACAAGGTTATCAGGTTGTCCCTCATGGGGCTCACAATCTAAGACGGGAAGAGATCAGGTACTTTAATCCATATTTTGCAAATGAGGAATTGAGGCATGTGAAAGTAAAGTGACTTGGCCAAGGTCACAGAGCAGGCAAATGGTGGGGCTGAGATTAGAACCCAAGTCTTTCATCTCAGGCCTGAGCTCTTTCCACAGCCCACAGTATTCTAAGAATTATGCTATGTCAGTATGAATATTTTTGATTTCAATTACATTCACAATTATTTCCGCAAATATTGAAACACAGCCAACGCACTTCTTTTAAGAACGTTAAGAAAAGTATCATGTTACAATAAATTCACCCTTTTTGGACAATGAATGCAGAAAAGTGGAAGAGAGGAGAATGAATAATAAAAATTAAAATGTTGGTATTTGTTAAGCGCTTACTATGTGCAGAGCACTGTTCTAAGCACTGGGGTAGATACAGGGCAATCGGGTTGTCCCACGTGAGGCTCACAGTTAATCCCCATTTTACAGATGAGGTCACTGAGGCACAGAGAGGTGAAGTGACTTGCCCACAGTCACCCAGCTGACAAGTGCCAGATCCGGGATTCGAACACAAGACTCTGACTCCCAAGCCCGGGCTCTTTCCACTGAGCCACGCTCCTATGCACGGTGATGTTTGTTTCTTAACTTTAGGAACTTGGTTAGTAGTTTGCTAGAACTGTGTGGGTGTCTGTGTTCATATGTATACACACATATCAGATTCAGACTGTGAGCCCATTGTTGGGCTGGGATTGTCTCTCTCTGTTGCCGAATTGTACATTCCAAGCGTTTAGTACAGTGCTCTGCACACAGTAAGCGCTCAATAAATACGATTGAATGAATATAGGGAAACAGCATGGCCTGGTGGAAAGAGTGTGGGCCTGGAAGTCAGAGGACCTGGGTTCAAATTCCAGCTCCACCATGTATCTTCTTTGTGACCTTTGATAAGTCATTTAACATTTCTGTACCTCAGTTTCCTCATCTGTAAAATGGGGATTAAATCCTACTTCTTCCTTAAATTGTGAGCCTCATCTGCAACAGGGAGTGGTCAAACCTGATTATTTTGTACCGACCCCAGTGATAAGTACAGTGTTTGACAGAGCAAGAACTTAAGTACCATAGAAAGGAAAAGTAAAATCTACATTGCACTTGAGAGAAGGCATGGTCAAGAAAACACAAGTCGTGTGTTAAAGTACTGGAAAATGTACTAGGAACTTAAAGTTTTTAAAAATACACCCTATTCACTATATATTGTTAAGAGAAGCAGCATGGCCTAGTAGAAAGAGCACAGGCCTGGAGTCAGAAGGACCTGAGTTCTAATGCTGACTCTGCCAGTTGCTTGCTGTGTGACCTTGGGAAAGTCACTTAACTTCTCTGTGCTTCAATTTCCTCAACTGTAAAATGGGGATTCAATTCCTGTTTGTTCTCCCTCTTACTTAGACTATAAGCTCCATGTGGGACACGGACTGTGTCCAACCTAATTCACTTCTACCTATCCCAGCGCCCAGAACAGTGTTTGACACATAAGAAGTGCTTAACTAATACCATAAAAAGGACATACCCTTCTTCTTGGGCTTATATTTGAAATGAACATGCCAGAAAGAGGCCGTCTTAATGTGCTCCTCCTTGAAACCGGTCCACACGCTTCGCTAGACACACTTCAGAGTAGGCCCTGAGCTGTGTAGGCTTTGTTTCTCTGCAGAATTTCTGAAACTCATCTTGGTGGTGAAGACACAGATAAAGGATCTCTGGGGACGAAAATTAAAGCTTTTTTGGATCGAAGGGCTCATTAAAAGTTTCTCCCACCCAAAATATTTCAAGGAGTCTGAGTTCATAATTAAATATGTGAAATCACTAATCCCAAACTGCAAAATGTCAGTCTGGAATCATGTCAATTAGTTGAAATTGAATAACATTTTGATTTTTCTGGGATCTCCGGTGGTGGAATACTGAAATTTTTCAAAGACAATTTTGAGCTCTTCGAGGCCAACAGAAGTAAAAACAGGCCAGAGAATGATTTTAAGATCTGAGTGATGCTCATTGGAAATAGTTCACGGTACGTTTTGCGTGATCTTTGGCTAGGGCGGCTGGGAGGGGGGTGAACGAAGGGAGCAAATCGGGACGACTCGGGAGTGGAAGAAGAGAGAAGAAGGGCTTTAGCCAGGGAAGGCCTCTTGGAGGCCCTTTATTCTTTGTTGATGTATCCGTATCCCCTCTAGACAGTAAGCTACTGTTGGGTCGAAACATGTCTAACAACTCTGTTGGACTCCCCCGAGGGCTTAATGCAGTGCTCTGCACAAAGTTAGCATTCACGACCTACCGTTGATTGATTGATTGTTGAGTTTGTAACTAGAAAGAGAAACTGGTACTTGGAAAGTGGGGTCCCCTTCTGTTCTGGCCAGCTGGAATTCGAAAGACGGCCAGCCAGTAGCCAGAAGGGAGACAGAATTATGTCGATCCAAATGCGACTTGATGATCTGTCCTGCTCTGCACTCAGCCTGCGAACAAATGGCGCAGAAAGAAAAGCATCCATTCCAGCTCATACCAGAAGTCCCAAATACAAATGATGCATTCACCCCAAGGGGTCTTCCTTGAAGTTAGAAATAGAGTCCAGCAAAGAATGGAAAAGCTGAAGAACCTTCCAAGGCCACGCTCAAGATGTGGGTTATTTTTACATAGTGAAAACCAAATACCAAAATGCTGAGTGTTAAAAAAAAAACAAAAAACAAACACATTTGGCGATTAATGGCTTTATAAGGAAAGAAAGGGAAATGAGCCTTCTCCAAAGGCTCCTGGTTGGGATAATATTGTGAGTGACAGGTTTTAGATTCTAATTAAAAAAGACAGGGAATGCCTCGCTGACTCCCGCTTGTATTCAAAGCGGAAAATAGCAAGAGGCTCGAAGGGCTTTCATTTTGTGGCTTCTTCCCCACTGTTTTCCATCGTGCTAATGTCTCCCCAAATTAGAAAAACCCTACCTTGACCCCCGCAGCTCCCTCCAGTTGTCACCCCATCTTCCTCCTACCATTTCTCTCCAAATTCCCTGAGCAAGTGTTCTATGACCGCTGACTCAGTTCCTCTCCAATTCTCTCCTTGACCCTCTCCACAGGAACCACCCTCTCAAAGGTCATCAATGATCTCCTTTCTGCCAAATCCAACGGTCTCGTCTCCATCCTAATCCCCCTTGACCTCTCAGCTGCCTTCGACTCTTTTGGCCACCCCCTTCTCTTTGGAAATCCCACCTCCACCGCTTATCTGCTGTGTGACCTTGGGCAAGTCACTTCACTTCTCTGGGCCTCACCTCATCTGTAAAATGGGGATTGAGACTGTAAGCCCTATAGGACAGGGACTGTGTCCAACCTGAGTTGCTTGTATCCACCCCGGCGGTTAGTACAGTGCCTGGCCCATAGTAAGGGCTTAACAAATAGCACCATTACTATTAGTTTTGAACTTTCACTATCCAACGCCAGGTTCACTTACACCGTCCTCTCTGGTTCTCCTCCTCTATCTCTGGCCGCTCCTTCTCAGACTCCTTTGCGAGCTCCTCTTCCGTCTCCCACCCTCTAACTCTGCCTGTCCCTCAGGGTTCACTTCTGGGTCCTTTTTATTCGCTATCTATGCCCACTTCCTTGGAGAACTTATTCGCTCCATGGACTCAAAAACCACCTCTTTGCAGAGGATTCTCAAGTCTACATCTCCAGCCCTGATCCGTCTCCCCCTCTGCAGTCTCACATTTCCTCCCGTCTTCAAGACGTCTCTCCTTGGATGTCTTCCTGGCACCTCAAACTCAACGTGTCCAAAACAGAACTCCTCATCTCCTCACGCAAAACCGATCCCTCCCCGACTCTCCCGTCACTGAAGACAGCCCCACCAGAGAAGTAGCGTGGCTTGGTTGGAAAGAGCACGGGCTTGGGAGGCGCAGTCGTGGGTTCTAATCCTGGCTCTGCCACTTGTCTGCTGTGTGACTTTGGGCAAGCCACTTCACTTCTCTGTGCCCCAGTTCCCTCATCTGTAAAATGGGGATTAAGACTGTGAGCCCTATGTGGGACAACCTGATGACCTTGCATCTATCCCAGCACTTAGAACAGTGCTTGGCACATAGTAAGTGCTTATCAAGTACCATTATTATTATTATCCTTCCTGTCTCACGAGCCCGTAACCTTGGCATTATCCTTGTCTCCTCTCTCTCTCATTCAACCCACTTATTTAATCTATCACTGAATCTTGTTGATTCTACATTCACAACATTGCCGAAATCCCCCCTTTCTTCTCCATCCAAACCGCTAACGTGTTAATCCAAGCCCTCATCCTATCCCGCCTTGATTACTTAATTAGCCTCTTTGCTAATCTCCCCACCTCCTGATTCTCCCCATTCCAGTCCACCCTTTACTCTGCTGCCCGGATCATTTTTCTACAAAAATGTACAGTCTGCTCAAGAACCTCCGGTTGTTGTCTATCACCAACGTGCGGGGGGGGGGGGGGGGAAGTATTACATACTCCAGGAGCATATTCAGAGTAGAATTCTTAAATTTGAAGGGACCCAGGGTTTTAGGAGTTAATCTGCTACAAGGTAACTTTTGAAATAAAAAAGAAGGGTGCCGTTCAACATAATTGGGACGGATTCTCCTCTAAAGTTCCAAAACCACCACCCCTTTTCCCTCTGCTCCCCCTCTACCCCCCTTCACCTCCGCTCAGCTAAACCCCCCTTTCCCCCCTTTCCCTCTGCTCCTCCCCCTCTCCCTTCCCCTCCCCTCAGCTCTGTGCTCGACCGCTCATTTGTATATATTTTTTATTACCCTGTTTATTTTGTTAATGAGATGCACATCACCTTGATTCTATTTATTGCTATTGTTTTAATGAGATATGCATCCCCTTGATTCTATTTATTGCTATTGTTTGTGTCTGTCTCCCCCCATTAGACTTGAAGCCCGTCAGTGGACAGGGACCGTCTCTCTCTGTTGCCGATTTGTCCATTCCAAGCGCTTAGTACAGTGCTCTGCCCATAGTAAGCGCTCAATAAACACTATTGAATGGATGAATACCCCAGTCAGCAAAACAAGCTTCTACTTCTGCAGCCTCCTACAAAGCCTCATAATCATATTTCACCTCCTCGTTTAGTTCGTATGGGGATGCCGTGCTTGGAACTACTTTAACGAGTATCAAGAAATGGCCGAGCGCTGTTTAACGTTACCGTATTTAGCCTGTAAAGGAATTGCACATTATTTTTCCAGAGGTTTGGAGCGGATTCTAACGGTCACATGTCAGTTTATAGTAAAACGGGGCCCGCGACGTCCACCCTATTCATGATGCGACCGCGTTTTCCGGGAACGTCACCTCTGTGCATTTTGGGGAGTGTCTGTATCGTGGCGCTTGCGCAGATGGTAGGCTGATATAATCTTGTCGGAGGACCTGTTGATTTTGGCCAAGACAGATTGGGGAGAGCGGGTTTAAGCTGAGCTAGCCACGCCGAGACTTCAGGGAGTGGCTGTCGAATAGGCGAGAGCTTAAAACTTCGGATCGTCTCAAAAGGATGTGAGCCGTGTGTGATTGCGCCTCTGTTGGTTAGAATATGATCCCGGTGTCTTGGGTAATTTGCCGACGGTGAATATCTCAACAAATTAGCAGGACGGCCCCATGTTTACTTTTGTACTGTGATACGGTTAAGTACGTTAGGTTCGCCTTGACCAGCCTCATCGGCTTCACGGATTTTCCCCCCTTCCAAGGATATTTTGCCTTAAGCTTCGGAAAGACAGTAATTTAGGTTAGAAAGGAATTCATTCATTCAGCCATATCTATTGAGCACTTACTGTGTGCCGAGCACTGTAGAGAAGCAGCATGGCTCAGTGGAAAGAGCACGGGCTTCGGAGTCAGAGGCTTCATGAGTTCGAATCCCAGCTCTGCCACTTGTCAGCTGGGTGACTGTGGGCAAGTCACTTAACTTCTCTGGGCCTCAGTTCCCTCATCTGTAAAATGGGGATGAAGACTGTGAGCCCCACCTGATTCGCCTGTGTCTACCCCAGCGCTTAGAACAGTGCTCTGCACATAGTAAGCACTTAACAAATACCAACATTATTATGATTATTACTAAGTGCTTGAAAAGATTGCACTTAAAAAATAGCGATGAACCGAAGATCGTACTTAAGGGTTATAATAATAAAGTGCTTATTATGCGTCCAGCGCTGTTCTAAGCACTGGGGTAGATAGAGGTTGGACACAGTCCGTTTCCCACATGGGGCTCACAGTCTTATTCCTTATTTTACAGATGAGGGCACTGAGGCCCAGAGAAGTGAAGTGACTTTCCCAATCACACAGCAGACCAGTGGCAGAGCTGGGATTAAAACCCAGGTCCTCCTGACTCCCAGGCCTGTGCTCTTTCCACTAGGCCACGTTACTTGTCAAGAAGAATTTATCTAAAAGGTATATCTAATCTAGGTATTTAGTAAGCACGGGCAAAGCACTGTACTAAGCGTCGGGAAAGAAATACATGCTTGAGGTGTAGACATGGTCTCCCACTCCTGTGAGGCTTCTTGTCTTATGCCGTCGAGTCGTTTCCGACCCAGTGCGACGCGTCTCCTCCAGAAGGCCCCGTTCTCCAACTGCGATTGTTCTGGGTAGTGTATCTGTAGAGGTTTCTTGGTAGAAATACGGAAATGGTTTACCATTGCCGCTGAATCTAAGAAAAATGGTTGGTGACGGTCACTGTAAGGCAAGGCAAACAAACGTTCGAGAGACAAAGGTGACCTACACAAGAAGAGCGGTAGGATTTCGGGCTCCTCTCAGCTCAGATAGCAGACCCAGAAATAATAATAATAATAATAATAATGATGATGGTATTTGTTAAGAGAAGCAGCGTGGCTCAGCGGAAAGAGCCTGGACTTTGGAGTCAGAGGTCATGGGTTCGAATCCCGGCTCTGCCACTGGGCAGCTGTGTGACTGTGGGCAAGTCACTTCACTTCTCTGGGCCTCAGTTCCCTCATCAGGAAAATGGGGATTAACTGGGAGCCTCACGTGGGACAACCTGATTACCCTGTTATCTCCCCCAGCGCTTAGAACAGTGCCCTGCGCGTAGTAAGCGCTTAACAAATACCGACATTATTATTCGTTAAGTGCTTACCATGTGCCAAGCGCTGTTCTAAGCAGTGGGGGAGATATAAGGTAATCAGGTTGTCCCACAGTCTTAATCTCCATTTTACCGCGGAGGTACCTGAGGCAGAATGAAGTTAAGTGACTTGCCCAAAGTCACACAGATGACAAGTGGCGGAGCCAGCCACCTCGGGTCCAGTGGTCATCTTTTCTGCATTCTAAGAGTCGAGAAGTCCGCCTGCCGCCAGGTTTTTCCAGACTGGAGCAGGGCTTGAGGGAAGTCCCAGGGGCAGGAGGGTGGGGCATGATGTTTCCTGCACTGAGGGGCAGATTTCAGATACAGAAATCCTCTTTCTGAGATAGCCGTAATGTTCATATCTGTCCTCCCCCCCCGACCCCCCGACCGGAGGCGCGTCGTGAGCAGGGAACGTGCCTGCTATTTTGTTAGAGCGTACTCTCCCACGCGCTTAGTACAGTCCTCTGCACACAGTAAGTGCTCAGTAAATACGACTGACTAGCAGTAGCGGGCAGGGATCAAACCCCTGCAGGAGCAGAGAATGGGTAGAAGCCCAGAGTCACGTGATCTCGAACCCCTAACTCAACGGCGTCTCAAACATATATGGGGGGGGGTCGCTTTCTTCCTGGTTCAGCTTCCCCCCCATTTGTACCTGTCCCCGGGGGAGCCAAACCAGTACAGTTATTGGAACCGCGAGAAAACACGGCTTAGCGAATAGAGCACAGGCCTGGGAGTCGGGACGACCTGGGTTCTAATCCTGACTCCACCACATGTCTGCTGAGTGACCTTGGGAAAGACACTTAACTTCTCTGGGCCTCAGTTACTTCATCTGTAAAATGGGGATTATGGGGTTTTGCCCCATGTGGGTCAGGGACTGGATTCAACCTAACTGGCGTCTACCCCAGCGCTTAGTACTTGGCACATGGTAAGTGTTTAACAAGTATTATTATTATTTTTTAAATGCAGCAGTTTGTGACCAAAGCCTGTTAACCTGAATGTGGAGAGGAGATGGAGAGCTGACCCTCCAAACACTGTTCACAGCCCCCCTTTTTTCTCTTGATACTTTTCCTCGTGTTTCCACTGGGTTTGCACTGTATCCTTTCTTCTCTGCACTCATTTCTGCTCGTGTTGACTCCCACTTTTATGAGCAGCCCCTTGTTTTAGCTCGTCTTAATGGGTTTGTACGTGTTACTCCCCACCCTCCCTGCAGTGCTCTGCACTGTGAAAGCACTCATTTAATGCTCATAAGGATACGACGAGCAAGGACCAAAACCACTGTCTGATTCTTCGTCCTATATGGTGATCCTTGATATGTATTGAGCACTGTAGTAAGCGGTTGGGAGGGCAAAATACAGCTGGTGGCTGGAGCTTCTGCACCTGGGGGCTACACTATGAGAAATTCATCCGGGGGCCCTTTTAGCCTGGGAACCCCTGAGCTTCCGTTCCACAGCCCCTTGCTTTAATTCAGTAATATCATATTCAATGTCATATAGTAAACGTTTAACCAGTACCATCAAAAAGTACAACTGATAATCCGGGAAGTGACTCTAGCCAATAAAATGCAAGTAGATAATAATAATGTTGGTATTTGTTAAGCGCTGGGGGAGACACAGGGTCATCGGGTCGTCCCACGTGAGGCTCACGGTTAATCCCCGTTTTCCAGATGAGGTCACTGAGGCCCAGAGAAGTGAAGTGACTTGCCCACAGTCACACAGCTGCCGAGTGGCAGAGCCGGGATTCGAAATCATGACCTCTGGCTCCCAAGCCCGTGATGAGGACCCTTGCTCGGAGATCCGGCCGGAAGATGCTCTAAAGCCTTGCTCCGGCCTGTGCTCGTGTGACTTTTGGAAAATCTTTCCTTTGCAGCTGCCGCCCGTAACCGTGAAGACATGAAGTTCCTTCCAGCTGCTTGTCGGTGTGATGGGAGTTAGAGTGGTTTCCTAACTTCAGCCGGTTATATTTTCAATGTGAACTGTAGGTGAGCTGTTTCGCTGCACCGTCGTGAGGTCCCATTGGTCGGATTTGATTATGTTTATATTTAAACATTCTTAACAAGACTTACGCGAGGATTATATTCAATAAAAACAGGAGCAGCCATCTGAATGTGTTTGAACAAGTTTTCTCCCCGATAAACAGGACTATTGCCTATCATTTCTAACGACACAAGCAAAACAATAATTGTCCGTTCTGCCGTGGAATTCGTGCAACTCTCTGGGCAAGTTCCAGCTGGATCCTCTTAGAGCTCAATCTTTTCTAGTAAATAGCTCGTAAAAACCATCACATCTATGAAGCCTTTCCGTAAATGTATTCATTCAAGTAAAAGGATTTTCATTATTTTACCAAATAATCAGTTGCCCAGAGTTTTAAAATGAAAGCAAACCCGAGGTTAGTTTTGGAAATATTTCTCTCTCGAGACCCCAGGCCGGGCCCGCTAGGAAGGGACGGAAATGGCTATGGAGGGTTAAACCATGATCGCTCATGTTGCTTTAGGGGAAAATTGTTTTGTTGGGGGTTTTTTTGGCTGTTCTTTTTTTAAAGGCATACATTAGGTGCTCACTGTGTGCTATACATTGGAATAGATACAAGATTGTCACGTAGCGCTCACAAATGATAATAATAATGATGGTAAGGATGGTATTCGTTAAGCGCCTACTATTGCCAAGCACCGTTCTAAGCGCTGGGGGAGGTACAAGGTTATCGGGTTGTCCCACGTGGGACTCACGGGCTTCATCCCCATTTTAAAGATGAGGTAACTGAGGCACAGAGAAGGCACAGTGACTCGCCCAAGGTCACACGGCTGCCAAGCGGCAGAGACAGGATTAGAACCCACGACCTCTGACTCCCAAGCCTGTGCTCTTTCCACTACAGATGAAGAAACTGAGGGCCAGAGAGGTTAAATGACTAGTCAACTGTCACACAGCAGGTGAAACCAGAGCTGGGATGAGAACCCCCAAAAATGGGCTCTTTCCACTACTTTTGAAGCTGAAGAAGTAGTGGAGGTGATAGTCTTCATCAGTAATAATGTTGGTATTTGTTAAGTGCTTACTATGCGCAGAGCACTGTTCTAAGCGCTGAGGTAAATACAGAGTAAGCAGGTTATCCCACATGAGGCTCACGGGCTTATTCCCCATTTTACAGATGAGGTAACTGAGGCACAGAGAAGTTAAATGACCTGCTCACAGTCACACAGCTGACAAGTAATAGTATTTATTCACTTCTCAGCGTGTAAAAGCCCTGTGCTAAGCACTCGGCAGAGCGCAAAAGATAGGATCCGGGACCTCAGAGAGCTTCCAAGTTTTATTGAAAACACATCTTGGAGGAGAGCCCCTCTTTTCCCACCCCTTTCTCCGTCACCCTGACTCGCTCCCTTTATTCTCCACCACCCTCAGCATTTATGTACATATTCATAATCTAATTATATTAATGTCTGTCCCCTTCTAGACTGTAAGTTCACTGCGGGCAGGGAATGGGTCTGTTACGTGGTTGTGTTGTACCAACACACAATGAGCACCCAATAAATATGATCGATTGTCTGGAGCACAACCTCACTAAGGAGACTACGAGAGACGAGAACAGCTGACATCGTCCTGTACACCTTTTTCTTGTTACTTTTGCCATTCTGTGGCCTCAACTTAGTTTCATTCCCTTGGTTTTTTGTGCTTTTTTTTTTTTTTTCAGTACAAAAATGCTAGTTTTCCACTTGCTTTCTACAACAGCAGTAGCTTGCTGGAATGACTCTAGTTAGTGACACAACCGTTCCCTTCAGGTACCCGGAATAGGAATATCTGCTCCGCCTCATCTAGATTCTGCTCGAAGCTAGTTCTCTAATACCACGTTCACCCACCAAGCACTTAGTTACTCCCCCTGATCCTCTCCCAACCCCGATAGTCACTTCACTTCTCTGTGCCTCAGTTACCTCATCTGTAAAATGAGGATGAAGACTGTGAGCCCCACGTGGGACAACCTGATTCCCCAGTGTCTCCCCCAGCGCTTAGAACAGTGCTCTGCACATAGGAAGCGCTTAACAAATACCAACATTATTATTATATTACTGGTAATTTGGACAGAACACAGGGCCCAGCTCTACCCCGTTTTTTATGGTATTTGTTCAGTGCTTACTATGTACCAAGCAGCACGGCTCAGTGGAAAAGGCACGGGCTTTGGAGTCAGAGGTCATAGGCTCAAATCCCGGCTCTGCCACTTGTCAGCTGGGTGACTGTGGGCAAGTCACTTCACTTCTCGGTGCCCCAGTTACCTCATCTGTGAAATGGGGATTAACTGGGAGCCTCACGTGGGACGACCTGATGACCTCATATCTCCCCCAGCGCTTAGAACAGTGCTCTGCACATAGTAAGCGCTTAACAAATACCAACATTATTACTGTACTAACTGCTAGATTACAGTGAAGCAGCGTGAGAAAGCAGCGTGGCTCTGTGGAAAGAGCCCGGGCCTAGGAGCCAGAGGTCATGGGTTCGAATGCCGGCTCCGCCACTTGTCAGCTGGGTGACTGTGGGCGAGTCACTTCACTTCTCTGGGCCTCAGTTCCCTCATCTGTAAAATGGGGATTAACTGGGAGCCTCACGTGGGACAACCTCATTACCTTGTATCTCCCCCAGCGCTTAGAACAGTGCTCTGCACAGAATAAGCGCTTAACAAATACCAACATTATTATCATTATTATTAGAGTAGATACAACTTGATCAGGTCAGACTCAGTCCCCGCCCCACATGGGGATCAGAGACGAAGATTCCCAGGAGGCAGTGTGGATAGTGGATAGATCCTGAAAGTCAGAAGGACCTGGGTTCTAATTCTGGCTCTACCACTTGTCTGCTGTGTAACTTTGAGCAAGTCACTTCACTTTTCTGGGCCTCAGTTACCTCATCTGCCAAATGGGGATTAAAACTGTGAGGTCCAGGGACTGTGTCCAACCCAGTTTGCCAGTACTTAGTATAGTGCCTGGTACATAGTAAGCCCTTAGCGTGAGAAGCAGCGTGGCTCAGTGGAAAGAGCCCGGGCTTGGGAGGCGGAGGTCATGGGTTCGAATCCCGGCTCTGCCACTTGTCAGCTGTGTGATTGTGGGCAAGTCACTTCACTTCCCTGGGCCTCAGTTACCTCATCTGGAAAGTGGGGATTAACTGTGAGCCTCACGTGGGACAACCTGATTATCCTGTATCTCCCCCAGCGCTTAGAACAGTGCTCTGCACATAGGAAGCACTTAACAAATACCAACATTGTTATTATTATTATTAATAACAAATACCACAATTATTATTAGGGAGAACAGGCATTGAATCCCATTTTATAGATGAGGTGCCTGAGGCCTGGAGGAGTTAAATGACTTCCCTAAGGTCACCCCGCAGGCAAGTCGCAGAGCCAGAGTTAGAGACAAGATCCTCGGACTCCCAGGCCTGTGCTCTTTCCACTAGAGCCCGCTTCTCCCAGACTTGCCTGCTGTATGAACTTGGGCAAGTCACTTAGCATCTCTGTGCCTCGGTATCCCCCTCTTCAGAATGGGGATTGAATATTTGATTTCTCTTAGGCTGTGAGCCCCATATAGGGCGGAAACTGTGCCCGATCACTTTGTGTCTGCCCCAGTGTGAGCATCAGTCTTGGCACATAGCAAGCGCTCAACATAACCAGGATTATTTTTATGATTTTAAAAAATCCCCCCTCGATGCTGTAGCTCTTCAGAACAACACTTTGCCCAGAGTAAGCACTCGATAAATACCACCGTTGGATGACACTTAGTGAACATAATATGAGTGCTACTCCACGTTTGTCCTGTCTAACACGTTATGGGCTGGTCTTCTCTGGATGTGGAAATCAATCCTTCCTTTTCCAACTGATGTTAATGCTTCATCTGACCCAGTGCCTAGCACGGACCAGCTGTAACTGGACCAGAAAAAAGATCGCAATATGAAAAACTTTAAAAAATTTCTTTATAGTACAATTCATCTCAGAGGGGAAAACCCAGTAAATCTTGGTCTAATTTCCTCTCGTTTTAGCATCCTAAACCTCATTTTACTTCTCTGCCCAATAATATGTTGAAAAGAGCACCGAGTGCTATCATAATCACGATGATAATAACGGTAATGATAATCAAAGTGCGTGCTTTTATTTCTGGGCCAAAAAGCAGGGTAAGTGGGAAAGCAGAAGGAAGGCACAAGCGAGAAAGAAACTATAACCTCGAAAGCTCTCTTTCTGTCTAAATATATGAAGAGTGTAAAATCACCCCAAGACTAATCAATCGTATTTATTGAGTGCTTGCTGTGTGCGGAGCACTGTACTAATCGCTTGGGAGGGTACAGTGGAATTAGCAGACGCGTTCCCGGCCCATACAGTCTAGAGGGCTGGACAGACATTAATATGAATAAGTAATTTATAATATATAATTCGAAGATATGTGCATAATGCTGTGGGGTGGGGAGTGGGGAGAATATCAACTGTCCAGAGGTCCTAGGTTGAGGTGCCTAAACCTGAATTAGCCTCATCCCAGCTCTGCCACTTGTCGGCTGTGTGACTGTGGGCAAGTCACTTCACTTCTCTGTGCCTCAGTTACCTCACCTGTAAAATGGGGATTAAGACCGTGAGCCTCACGTGGGACGACCTGATGACCCTGTATCTCCCCCAACGCTTAGAACAGTGGTCTGCATATAGTAAGCGCTTAGCAAATACCAACATTATTATTACTATTAATGGTCTCCAGCCCAGAATGGCCAGTGATAGGAGGCAGGGGGAGACTCTGGTAGAGATTATCTCAGGTTTTTTATTCCCTCTAGACTGTAAACTCATTGAGGGGAGGGAGTGTGTCTGCCTATTGTTCTACTGTACTCTCCCAAGCGCTTAGTAAGTGCTCTGAACCCAGCAAGTGCTCATTAAATACGATTGAATGATTGAATGAATCTCTCCACCCCGCTCTAACTTCCTCTCTCTTAAAGGCCTCGCGTTTGCCGCTCCCTTCTTCTGCAGTGTCATCTTGAAAGCCCATCTATTCCAGGAAGCCTTCCCGGTTAAGGGAGGTATTCATCTGACTTGCTCTTCACCCGCTCTCCGCGGTTGTAGAATCGTTGTTCTTCCCGCTCCCCGAAAGCCTCCCGCTTCCCACAGCCCTCCGGGCATTGCCCAACCTGCATTTCCCTTCCAGTCACTGGGCCCAGGAAGGAGGTCAGATGAAGATGACAGTCGGGAAGGGGAGAAGAAGCTCTTTTCCCCAGCTGGTCTTCCAGGAGAGGCTCGGGCAGACAACCAGAGAGAAAAATGAAGGCAAGGATCGTCTTCGTCGCGGCATCAAATCTTTCGCATTTTAGCAACTGTGAACGGAATTTGAAATAATATAGAAAGCTAGAGTCTAAGGACATAAAGGAGTCCTCATATAATTGTGTTTCCAACTATTACCCTTGTACAATGCTGGAATGAACAAAGATTAATATCTTGTTCCCATATCCCGGCTTAAGCGTGAGCGTGTGAGTATTCGTGCATTGATGAATTTTCTTAAAAAGAAAAAAAAAATGCCTAATTCAGCCATTGCACTTGGACCTGCGACATTTGGGTATTTGGTGTCTGCCAAACTGTCAAACCTACAGCACTTGTATGTAGATTATAAATGATTTATATTAATATCCGTCTCCCCCTCTAGACTATAAGCTCACTGTGGACCAGGAACACGTCCACCAACTCTGTAGTATTGAACGCTGCCAAGCACTTAGTACGGTGCTCTGCACACGGTAAGTGCTCAATAAATAGCTTTGATACTGATGTTGATGACCACCAACTCTATCATGCCGTGCTCTCCCCAGAACTTAGCACAGTGCTCGGCACAGAGGAAGAGCTCAGTAAATACCACTGATGGATCGATACTCTCAAACACAATGAAAGTCAAGTAGCTTCATTCTGCTTAACTGCTTTCAGGAAGTTCTGAATATCATAATGATAATGGAATTTGTTACTGCGTGCCAAGCACTGTACTAAGCACTGGAGTAGATACAAGATGATCAGGTTGGATACAGTCCCTGACCCTCATGGGGCTCACAGTAAAAAAATGTCTGAGTCCCCGTGCCAATTTGAAGGAATCGGACTGAGTGGCTACTCCCTCATTCTGGGATTGATTTTAGGTTAAGAGAGGTCATCTTTTGAGGGGAAAAACTATTTTAACCTCCAAACTGTTTTAACCTCCATAACCCAATGATCAAGTCGATTCGCCGATGCAAAGACACTGAAAAACCGTTGTACGGGCAAGAGAAGCTGCATGGCAAGCGGACAGAGCGTGGGCCTGGGAGTCAGAAGGACCTGGGTTCTAATCCCGGCTCCCCTGTCGTTTGCTGTGTGACCTTGGACAAGTCACTTAATTTATCTGGGCTTCAGATACCTCATCCGAAAAATGGGGATTAAGACTGTGGGGCATGGCCTGTGTCCAATCTGATTAGCTTGTATCTATCCCAGTGATTAGTACGGTGCCTGGCAAGTAGAAAGCACTTCTAAGTACCATAAGATTAAGGATATCACCACCTAAACAACATCCTCTCTTTTGCCATGGCTTTTAAACCCATCAAAAACATTCCATGTGTTTTCTTTGTTTTAATTTTTTGACCACAAATGACATTTTTTTGACAGCGCTCCACTTGGAAAATTGGCTCCCGAGAAATTCATCATCATCTGACATCTGCTCCCAACTCCCTTTATAAACAAGTAAGCAAATCGACTTTTTTGTGATCACTCTATGCACCTCCTTTGACAGTAAATTATCTTTCCCTTCTCTTAGTAGCTCACGACTGACCTCTCCTCCCCTCTGCTTTGGAAAATTTACTGTTTAGCTTAACCTTCTGGGCAGTTTTTCTTAGTCTGACCCTTTGCTTTTCTTATCGTCCTTAACACTCCCACTTGGCTCTGTGATCTTTCCTTTATGTGTCGTGGTTAATGGCTCCCTCAAGACTCCTCCTTACCTTAAATTGCATTTTATATTTCCACGTTGGTGAGAAAACAGAAGTGCTGAAGTCATCCCAGCAGTGGCAGTTACAGATGATTCAATTTTAACAATGTTTCAGTCCTAAAGATTCAACCGACGTATCCACCGCTGCAGCGCCGTCGGTGTTCTGAAAGTAATTCTAGAAAACATGGTGGAAAGGTATGCTCCTGGGGGTGCTCTTCAAGTAGTATCTGCTGTGGAGAACGTAAAGTTTACCTGCTCCTTTTCTCCTGTCTTCAGTGAGCAGCCGTTACAGATTTTAGAAGGCCAGATTTTAGAGCCCAGACCGGTTGGACTCTATTTATTTATGTTGTCTTTAGACTGGGAGCGCCTTGTGTGTAGTGAATCCGTCTACCAACTCTATTCCCAAGTGTTTAGTACAGTGCTTGGCACTCGGTAAGGAATCAATAAGGACTATTGATTGAGTGACTGGTTTAATGTTGTTTCTATAGTCATATTATTTCCCCTTTCCTGCTTTGTCCACCATCAAACCCTCCTTCTCCCTATTTTTAGAATGTGAGCCCCTGAAGGTGCAGGAACTGTGACTACCTGTACCTTTAGAAGGAGCGTGGCCAAGTAGAAAAAGCATGGGCTTGGGGATTCTATTTATAAATACATTTATTTATAAATACTTGTAAATAAATTCTATTTATTCGCTATTGAGATGTTCAGTCCCCTCGATCCTATTTATTGCTACTGTTCTCGTCTGTCCGTCTCCCCTGATTAGACTGTAAACCCGTCAAAGGGCAGGGACCGTCTCTATCTGTTACCGACCTGTCCATTCCAAGCGCGTAGTCCAGTGCTCTGCACGTAGTAAGCGCTCAATAAATATTAGTGAGTGAATGAATGAATCGAAGGATCTGGATTCTGATGGCAGCTCTTCCACGTCCCTCCTGTGTGACCTCGGACATGTCACGTAAATTCTCTGTGCCTCAGCTCACCCGTCTGCAAAAGGGGGATGCGGTATCTCTTCTACTGAGGTTGTGAACCCCGGGTGGGACCCGATGATCTACCCCAGTGACTGAATGCAGTGCTTGGCATAAAGTACGTGCTTAACAAATACGCTGCTTCTTGTCATTACTTTTTCCCAGTGTTCAGAACGGTGTTCTGCTATCACAGTGCTATCACGATGACTACTGCTATTACTAGTTTGGCCGTGCAATCCATGCTTGGTCTTATCCCAGAGGGGAAATGTTTAGAACAAAAACGAGTATTCTGCTCTCTCTCTCTCCAAGTGCCCTGTGATATGGAAGTGTAGGTCTTCCAGACTGTAAGCCTGGTGTGCACAGGGATTGTCTCTCTCTATTGCTGAGTTGTACTTTCCCATCGCTTAGTACAGTGCTCTGCTCGCGGTATGCGCTTCATAAATATGATTGAATGAATGAAAGAATCGCTCTTGGCCCTTTGGAGTTATTCTCTTCATAGTTCACGCACACTGTCTGAACCATCAAGGTTTGGCGTGCCAAAAGAGAACCTGTGGTTAAAAGTGAGAGGAGGGGAATCGTAGTCACAGGAGTCAAGGCTGTAGTTCTTTCTGTTTTTGTTTTATGATATCTGTTATGTGATTCTTATGTGTCAGGCACTGTTTTAAGCGCTGGGGTAGATACAAGCTATTCAGGTTGGCCCCAGTCCCTGTCCCACACGGGGCTCACGGTCTTAATCCCCGTTTTTTCAGATGAGATAACTGGGGCCCGGAGAAGTGAAGTGATTTGCTCAAGGCCACCGAGGAGACAAGTGACAGAGCCAGGCTTAGAACTCGGGTCTTTCGGACCCCTAGGCCCGTGCTCTATCCGCTGGTAAGGGGGCGTGGAGACAGTACAGGGGAACTCGGGCAGAAGTGGAAGCTCAGAGGGAAAGATCTGAGCATGGAGATGTGGCAGGCTGCCTTTCTGGGGTCTCTCTGGGAATCCCCCTGCTGTCCCTTAAGGAAGCTGCCCTCTGCATTGGTTTCTGATAACTAACCAACACTCCAAATAATCTGATTAGCGGGTATCCGTGCCGGTGCTCAGCCCGGTGCTTGACACGTAGCATAGAGTTAATGAATACCATGATGATGACGATGTTACTGCAATTACCACAGTCAGTCGATCCTATTTACTGAGCACTTACTACACGCAGAGCACTGTACTAAGCACTTGGGAGAGTACAGTGCAGCAGAAGTAGCCCTCACGTTCCCTGCCCATAGTGAGCTTGCAGTCTAAGAAAAAAATAAGTAATGTATAGTAAATAATTTAAATATATATTGCTCTAGTATCTGCTGTGGTCGATAGCGGATGCTATGAGGGTGGAGGTGGGGCAAATATCCAATGTCCAAAGGTTACAGATCAAAGTGCAGAGGTGATGTGGAAGGGAGAGCGAGCCAGGGAAAAGAGGGCTTAATCAGGGAAGGCCTCTGGGAGAAGGTGTGACCTTAATAATGCTAGAAGCAGCGTGGCTCAGTGGAAAGAGCACGGGCTTTGGAGTCAGAGGTCATGAGTTCGAATCCCAGCTCTGCCACTTGTCAGCTGTGTGACTGTGGGCAAGTCACTTCACTTCTCGGGGCCTCAGTTCCCTCATCTGGAAAATGGGGATTAAGACTGTGAGCCCCACGTGGGACATCCTGATTCCCCTGTGTCTACCCCGGCGCTTAGAACAGTGCTCGGCACATAGTAAGCGCTTAACAGATACCAACATTACCAACACCACTACTATTATTATCACTACCTGTCTTATGCCGCCGAGTCGTTTCTGTCCCGTAGCGACACCGTTGACACGTCTCTCCCAGAACGCCCCGCTCTCCGTCCGCAATCGTTCTGGTAGTGGATCCAGAGAGTTTTCTTGGGCCAAATACGGAGGTGGCTTACCGTCGCCTCCTTCCATGCGGTAGACTTGAGTCTCCGCCCTCGACTCTCTCCCGTGCGGCTGCTGCCCGGCACAGGGGAGTTTTGACTCTAGCTGACCACTGCCCAAACAAGGAATGGAACGGGTAGGCCTCTGCTTAACTCTCCCTCCGGTAGCCGAGACTGGTAGGGTACTGGAAACTCTCCAGGTGCCACCCCGAGAGGAGTTACTATTACTACTAATAGTAACGATAATAATAATGACGATGAGACAGTAGGCACGGAGTCATTAGTGCAACCTGAAGAACGCGCCATAGACCGTGGGCTTTCTCCGATCTTCACAGCTCCAGAGTTCATCGAAGCATTAGAGAAGAGTTTCCCTTTGTCACGGTAATAATAAAATAATGGTGGTATTTCTTAAGCACCTACTACTTGTCGAGTACTGGGGTAGCTACAAGATAATGAGGTCTCCCTGGGGGCTCACAGTCTAAGTAGGAGAAAGAACGGGTTGTGAATTCCCATTTTTACAGATGAAGGTCCTCAGACGCAAAGAAGTTAAGTTCACAGAGCAGGCAAATGACGGAGCCGGGATTAGAACCCTGGTCCTCTGATTCTCGGCCCCCTGCTCTTTCCGATTATGTTGGTATCGGTTAAGCGCTTACTATGTGCAGAGCACCGTTCTAAGCGCTGGGGGAGATACAGGGTCATCAGGTTGTCCCATGTGGGGCTCACAGTCTTAACCCCCATTTTCCAGATGAGGTAACCGAGGCACAGAGAAGTTAAATGACTTGCCCCCAGTCGCCCAGCTGACAAGTGGCAGACCCTGGATTCGAACCCATGACCTCTGATTCCCAAGCCTGGGCTCTTTCCACTGAGCTACGCTGCTTCTCTAGGCCATGGGATGCAGATTTTTGCTTTGAGAACAAGGATTTGGAGAGGTTACGGCTAACGGAGGGCAAAGCGTCTAAGAGAAACAATGTGACGTAGAGTATGGTACGGTTTAGTGGATAGAGCAAGGGCCTGGGAGTCAGAAGGACCTGGTTTCTGATCCCAGCTCCATCACATATCTGCTCTGTGACCTTGGGCAAGTCATTTCATTTCTCTGGGCCTCACTTACCTCATCTGTAAAATGGGGGTTGAGATCCCCACATGTTAGGCAGGGAACGTGTCTACTAATACTGTTGTACTCTCCCAAGTGCTCAGTACAGTGCTCTGCACATAGTAAGCGCTCGATAAATACGATTGATTGAAAATGGACATCACTCTATGTGGAACGGGAAGCGTGGCGGAATTAAGAGAAGGAAGATGTGGTGTGAGCCCGTGGTTGGGTAGGGATCGTCTCTATTTGTTGCTAAATTGTACTTTCCAAGCGCTTAGTACAGCGCCCTGCACACGGTAAGCGCTTCATAAATACGATTGAATGAATGAATGGCCAGGAAGGGGAGGGAGTTGGCCTGTCTTGGAGGGTGAAAGGGAAAGGCGGAGGCCAGTGAGATCCTGGGTGGTGGGAGGTAAAGGAAGGCAGAGGAAAGTAAAGAAAAGAATTGTGTCTACCTACTCTATTAGATTATACTCACCCAAGCACTCAGCCCAGTGCTCTTCACATAGTAAGCGTTCAATCAAAACTATTAAGTGATGATGGATTGATGAATGCTACTTGGACAACCCATGGCTGCCACTGGGAGATTTCCACTGTGGTGGGTGGGGATAATTGCAGTGTGCCTGTTGTAGTTATTATTATTATTGTTATTCGCAATAATTCACAATAACAATAATAACAACAGTAATCACAATAATAATAATAACTACAAAAGGCACACTGCAATCATCACGATAATTCACAATAACAGTAATAATAGTATTTGTTAAGTGCTTACTGTGTGGCAGGCGCTGTTGTAAGTGCTGGGATGGATACAAGTTAATCAGGTTGGATGTAATCCCTGTCCCACAAGGGGCTCACAGTCTTATTCATTGAGCACTTACCGTTTGTAAAGCGCTGAACTAAGTTTTTAATAGATTACAATACAGCGGAGTTAGAAGACATACTCCCTGCCCACAGTGAATTTACAGGTTGGACGGGGAGACTGACCTTACAATGAATTTTAAATACGGACATAAGTGCTAGGAGGCTGAGGGTGGGGTGAATAGCAAGGGCCTAAAGGGTACAGATCCAGGTGCACAGTGGAATTTGTTAAGTATTTACTAAGTGCCAGGCACTGTACTAAGCACCGGGGTAGATTCGGTCCTGGCCTCACGTGGAGCTCACAAATTGAATCCCCATTTTACAGACAGGGGAAATGAGGCACAGAGAAGTGAAGTGACTTGCCCCAAATCCCACAGTGAACAGGTGGCAGAGCCGGGATTAGATCGCAGTCCTTCTGACAGCCAGGCCCGTGCCCTATCCATTAGACCACACTGTTTCTCTAGTCCTAGGGCAAAGTCTGTATGTGACTTTGCTTAGAGAGAACTCGCCCTTCTTAATACCTGATCTCAAGCAGTGCAAATCATCCTCCTTGAGGGGTTGTGCTCACCTGCGGAGCCTACTGTGGACCCCGCCAGAAGGGAAACTCATTGAATATAATAAAAGCTGAGCTCAATAGAAACCCCAGGGGAAATCAAGTGGGACTAAAGTTCCGGCTTCAAAGCCGAGGTGCACGGCGGCTTTCTCCTAAATGGAATCGATAGCCTAGCTGTATTCCTAGCGGCCCGAAATGGAGAAGGAAAGCAAGTCCCTTCTCTGAAATGCCCGGGGATTCTCGATCGATTAGAATGGAGTGATTGATCGGTGCTTCCTAAATGATATCCGTTTGGGCCCTCTGGGCTGCAGGGGTTCGCAACGTAATCGGCGTGGGAGTCTGGGAATCAACCTTCAGTAGTGGGATCTGAGGTGACACAGATGGGAATTGTTGGAGCCGTTGTGATTCCACACCGTTTCACTCCCGTTCCTCCTGACGGAACCCATCTCTGGGGAACGTTACGGAGAAATCTCAGCTGTCCCATAAGACCACCAGGCCTCGGGGACCGTTCTGTGTCCAGGGCCACTGTCCGACCGAGCCTAACGAGTGTTGAGAGGCTACTCTAGATCATCTAGGCTCTCTTCAAGATGGAGTGTCTCTCCTTGGCAGGTTGAGAAGTCCACAGAAAGAGCCATTTCTATGGGGCTGAGAGACGGGAACCAGTATGCAATATATTACCGTACTGGTTCAAGGTCTAGAGTGAGAATAGAAGGTCCACTAGTCATACTGGAGGAGGAGTTTAGCCCAGTGGAAAGAGCACAGGCCCGGGAGCCAGAGAACCCGGGTTCTAATTCCGGCTCCGTCACGTCCCTGCTGCGAGACCTTGGGCTAATCGCTTAACTTTTCTATGGCTCAGTTCCCTCATCTTTAAAATGGGGATTCGGTTCTTGTTCGCCCTCCTATTGAGACTTTGAGCCTTGGGTGGGACAGATACTAGGTCTTACCCGATTATTTTGTATCTTCCCCAGTGCTCAGAACAATGCTTAAAACAGTAGAATAATAATGAGAATATTCGGAATGCTTTCTACGTGTCAAGTAATAATAATAAAAAAGAATATTGGCTACCCGTTTGCCGCACTCCACAGTACCGGGCAGGAGACAAGCTGAAATCCAGACTGTCCTATACAAAACCAGATTCTCTGATGTAAATCCAGGTAATCTGGTATTAAAGACCAGCTGAGAAGCAGCGTGGCTTAGCAAACACTGCAATGATTATTAATTATTACTAGAGTACACCGCAAGCAAACTAAGTGCATCACTCAGGGTGGCCACTTTTCTGGTTTTATAATGAACAGTCTTTTTTTATGGTATTTGTTAAGTGCTTACTGTGTGCCAGGTGCTGTTTTAAGCACCGGGGTAGATACAAGATAATCGGGCCGGGCACAGTCCCTGCAGCACAGAAGGCTCACGGTCTTGATCCCCATTTCGCAGATGATATAACTGAGGCCCGGAGAAGTTCAGTGACTTGCCCAAAGCCACCCAGCAGACAAGTGGCAGAGTCAGAATTAGAACCCAGGTCCTTCTGACTCCCAGGCCTGAGCTCTCTCCGCTAGCCCTGCCATTACCTGCCCGGAGAGGGACTGAGTATCTATCCCAGGGCTTAGTACAGGGTTTGGAGCAAAGTAAGTGCTTAACAAATGCTACATTTATTATTATTTCTTATATATTATATGAGTGATGAAAAAGATGAGTGCTTACTCTTGCGGGGGAAGGGACAGATGCATTTTCACTCTTGCTTAAATAGCTAGAAGTTAGATGATGAGGAGCAACAAACTTTTTCTGTTAGGATTGAGCAAAAGGAAGCAATTTCTACTGTGCCCAGACTAGGATATGACTTGGTCTTTAAAATGAAACCGCCTTTTCTTTTTTTATCAAGTGCCTGATTTAGCCAGCAGTGGGGTTACATCTTAATCCGTACAGGTACCTTAGTGTTAGACTGTCCGGCCACAGAAATAGACAACGCATGTAGCGGGTGCCACGACCTCCTAATCCTGCCTCAGGATTCTCTTCCTTTAGTATGGCAGCATGAGACTCTCACACTAGATCATAAGCTCCTCGAGTGCAGGGATCGTGTCTACCAACTCTATTTTACTCTCCCAAATACCTCAGTTCAACGCTCTGCCTACACTGAGCCCTCAACCAATTCCGTTGACGAATCGAGCGATCGACTGATTTTTCAGTTTGGGGTTGGATCAAAGTAGCAGCAAGCCAGTATTTAAGAGCCATTTTTGCGGTTATGGAGCAGTTATAGTAGCCCTTCAGATGTAGACGTTCTTGGTTTCGAAGGGTTTCCAGGGACCCGATGTAGATTCATTTTTTAAATCCTGAACAAAGTCCTGTGGGCTGGTGGTGGTATTATCTCTAGGGTGAACGAAATGCCTCACAGGCAGATGGAACGATGAAGTTGGTTTTACAGCCCTCGGAGTTGGGGTGCTGAGAGGTTGTGAAGTCTACTGCAAATCCTCAAGAATGAGAAAGAGGATTTTCTGAGAAGAGTCGAGCTCCAGAGTAACACGACGGCCAGGATTTTCAGCTGGATTTTTCCTCCCGACAGAGAGACTTTGAAATTTACCTGATTCCAAGAACAGCATCCTCAAACTTTTTTTTAATGTTCTTCCTTAAGCACTCACTATGTGCCAGGCACTGTAATAAGCTTTGGGGGAGACGAGATAATCAGGTGGGACACGGTCCCTGTCCCACAAGGGGCTCACAGTCTTAATCCCCATTTTACAATTGAGGTAACTGAGGCGCAGAGAAGCTAAGTGACCTGCCCACGTTCACCCAGCGGACGAGTGGCGGAGCCGGGATTAGAACCCAGTTCCTCTGACTGGTCTTTTCGGTTCACCCTCCCAGCAGGTGTCGATCTGCCAAAGCGGTCGATGGAATTACGAAGGGAAATATCGTCGGTATCGGATCCGAGCTTGAAAGGTAAGCTTTCTCCTTAGGGAAGAACACAAAGAGACGGAGACTTGTCAGGGATTCGCCCCCTCGGACAGAAACCGGGCTCACACATCTTCCAAAGCTGCAGGCTTGTTAATCTAGAAGACGGTACAGATGGGCTTACTGAAGCTTTAGTCATTATAGTTAATTGGACGAATAGCCCTTTGAGCTGTCTATAAATGGTGTGTTCCCAGTGAGGTAATTAATAACGCCACTTCCTTTTGGGAGACATATCATTAGCCATTATTTCTTGAAACGTGACATTGATGTCTTTATTCAGAGAGGTAATTGCAGGTTTCTGCAAAGAGCCTTCGGTTTGTCCAACAATTCCCCACAAATGACATCATCTTTGAAAGGAAAAACCCACAAAATCTGTCATTTTGAATTCATAGTTTGGCTGTTTTCTCTCCTTGTGGTGAAAGTATCCTCTACGGAAAAATCAAGTGTTTCCATACAGGCACAAGCGAGCACCGAAGATATGATGGGTTTTTAATGCAGCTTGAACATAACCTTAAATCTAGGTAAGATAAAAAAACGAGTTTAATGTCTGCTTTATTTTTCTGGAAGTACTTAAACCCTTCCAGAATCTAATGCGAATGTATATAAACACGCAATCTGAAATTCTCTTCTTTAGTCACAGTAGTAGTCTGTCCCACTTGATTAGCTTGTATCTACCCCAGCGCTGAGTACAGTGCCCGGCACATAGAAAGTGCTTAATAAATGCGCTTGGCAAATACCTCTTTTAAAGAAATCTTTATTAAGCACCTATGGTGTGCAGAACACTGCTTCTTTAGTTAAAAAGGAGACGACTACAAGGACACAGGATTTTTCACTGTGCTGAACTTCTCAAATTCCTTGTTGTGGAGAGTAAATATAATAAGGAGAATTCACCATGATTTCAATCGAAACTATCTAGTTAAAATATGATTAGGAAATCCTTTTCATGCTGCTCGTTCCAAGGGGAAAGTCAGTAATTATCCATTTTCACTTCTTTCAGCGTGACCGTCATATAAAACGGAAATGAGAAACATATTCAGCGACCTGGTTTATTCTAAGTTCTACTTTCTTGCCTACCTTTTTGTGCAAGAGAAGTCCATTTCAAGGGGCGGGAATTGGGCAAGGCCATTTTTTGAAGATCCGAGAACGGTGGCAATAGGGTTAAATTAAGAACCAGATAAAATGTCTGAAGTTCCCTCCTGGAAATCCTACAAAAAAAATTTCGTTTTTTTCTGTCATCATCCACTAATATTCGTTGGAAGAAAATACAGCACTTTGGTTTCGTGTGACACTGGCCAACCAGGCAGAGACGTGAAGGGGAATGGAGGAAAGAGAAGGAGAAAGGGTTGAAAGCGGGGAGGGGGAGAGGAAGGAAGAGGGGAATACAGGGATTGAAGGATGATCTCAAAATACAGTGGTAATCAACTTTCCATTTTTAATAACACCTTGTACAAGTGTTTTCTCTATATGTTACTAAACGGAGCCATTTTTTTGGAAAAACAGATCTTCAGATTAACAAATGCAGACCTAGGATCTTAATAATGATAGTCGTGATATTTGTCAAGCACTTACTCTACGCCAGGCACTGTTCTAAGCGCTGGGGGCTACAGGCAAGCTGGATTGGACACAGTTCCCATTCCACATTGGGCATACAATCTTAGATCCCATTTTACAGATGAGGTAACTGAGGCGCAGAGGAGTGAAGCGACTTGCCCAAGGCCACACAGCAGACAAGTGGCAGAGCCGGGGTTAGAACCCAGATTCTTCCAACTCCCCGGCCCGTGCTCTTTCCACTAGGCCACACAGCTTCTCTGCTCTTCTAAGGTTCATTAAACTAAAAGCTTCCTGAGGAAGTGTTGCATGCTGTAGATGTCAGAAACGTTGTCATTCTCTTAAAGAGAATAAATAATATTAATAATGATGTTGGTATCTGTTAAGCGCTTACTATGTGCTGAGCACTGTTCTGATGATACAGGGTCATCGGGTTGTCCCACGTGAGGCTCACAGTTAATCCCCATTTTGCAGATGAGGGAACTGAGGCACAGAGAAGTGAAGTGACTCGCCCACAGTCACACAGCTGACAAGCGGCAGAGCCGGGAGTCGAACCCGTGACCTCTGACTCCGAAGCCCAGGCTCTTTCCCCTGAGCCACGCTGCTTCCCAACTTGCCCAAAGTCTTTCCCAAAGTCTATACAAATAGACTTCGTATATTCAAGGTATGTTGATACTGTTGAAGAGATGCAGACCGTGAGGTTTCCGGATTTGCGGTCGACAAACCTCACCCATGCCTTTCTGGAATGGGAACGTAAATTCAGACTGAAATATGACCCGACAGATGGGCTCTATCCTGCATGTATATAGAGAAGGGAGACGACTTTCGTAGTCTGTACTCTCGTCATCTAACCGATGACAATTACGGTATTTTGTTAAGCGCTTACTATGTGCCATGCACTGTACTAAACGCCGAGGTGGTTATGAGATGATCGGGTCGGACGCAGTCTCCGTCCCACACAGGGCTGACAGGCCATCCCCATTTTACAGATGAGGTAACTGAGGCTCTGAGAAGGGAAATGACTTGCCCAAAGTCACAGGTGCTCTGACTCCCAAGCCCGTGCTCTTTCCTCCAGGCCAAGCTGCTTCTCGTCTGGTCTGAATCAGGGGGTGACTTGATTGACGGTTATGAAGGCGGGCGACTTCCCGCCATCTACATGGACTCAGCCGGCATCGTCCTGGGGCAGGTTACGGAGCGTGTTATTCAATCCCCCGATTAGACCGTGAGCCCGTCAAAGGGCGGGGACTGTCTCTATCTGTGCCCGATTTGTCCATTCCAAGCGCTTAGTACAGTGCTGTGCACATAGTGAGCGCTCAATAAATACTACTGACTGTTTTGTTACTCTCCTTGCTGAACTGTACAACTGTGCTTACGGCAGGCTGCTTTATCCCAGCCCCAGAAGCCAGTCATCCCAAGAAGTATGGTTTCTCGGTTTCCAGCGAGTCCCTTCCTGAAGAGACTGTAAGCCTACTAATTCCGTTGTATTGTGCACAGGGTAAGAGCTTAATAAATACAAGTGACTGATTAGTTGACGGAGCTGGTCGTATTGGGCTTTTGGGCTATGGCTGCACATCCGATTTCCCCTCCCTTCCGAGCGTCGGACGGGCCGAGAGACCTGAGTGCCTAGGGTGGGCTGGGAGGAGGAACGAGACTGTTGAGCTTGACACACATTGCTCTTCTCCGCACTCCTGATCGTATTTATTGATGATACTGTTGGTATTTGTTAAGCGCTTACTATGTGCAGAGCACTGTTCTAAGCGCTGGGGTAGGTACAGGGTCATCAGGTTGTCCCACGGGAGGCTCCCAGTTAATCCCCATTTTACAGATGAGGTCACTGAGGCCCAGTGAAGTGACTCGCCCACAGTCACACAGCTGCCAAGCGGCAGAGCCGGGAGTCGAACCCATGACCTCTGACTCCGAAGCCCAGGCTCCTTCCCCTGAGCCACGCTGCTTCTCCCTACTGGGTGCAGAATACTGTACTGAGTGTTTAAGAGTACATTCATTCAGTTGTATTCATTGAGCCCTTACCGTGTACAAAGCGCAGCGCGGCTCAGTGGAAAGAGCCCAGGCTTGGGAGTCAGAGGTCATGGGTTCGAATCCCGGCTCCGCCACTTGGCAGCTGTGTGACTGTGGGCAAGTCGCTTCACTTCTCTGGGCCTCAGCGACCTCATCTGTCAAATGGGGATTAACTGGGAGCCTCACGTGGGACAACCTGACTAACCTGTATCTCCCCCGGCGCTTAGAGCAGTGCTCTGCACACAGTAAGCGCTTAAATACCAACATTATTATTACCTCGTCTGTAAAATGGGGATGAAGACTGAGAGCCCCATGTGGGACAGGAACCGTGTCCAACCTGATTTGCTTATATCCCACCCAGCCGCTCAGTACGGAGCCTGGCACACAGCAAGTGCTTAACAAATACAATAATAATGAAAATACTGATAATATAATTATTATTAGGCACTTGGGAGAATACAATATAACAATAAACAGACACATTCCCCGTGCACAATGAGCTTCCCTGGGTCATTCATTGGGCGCAGAACACTATGATAGATGCTTAAAAGTACGATAGAGGTAGACCCCCAGAAGGAGTTTACAGTCTAAGGGGGAGATGGATATAAAGTAATTTACAATTAAAAAGAAGAAGTATTCAGGTAGGAGAGTACAAAAATCATACTAAAAATGATAATGGAGTGCATTAAGTGCTTGCCACCTATCAAGCACTGGGCTAAATTCTGTGCGTAGATGCAAGATAATCAAGCCGAACACACAGTCCGTTTCACACAAGGCTCATGGTTTAAGAGGAAGAGAGAGCGGTGTTTTATCTCCATTTTACAGTGGGGTGGGGGGGGGAAACGGAGGAACAGAGAAGGTAAGTAACTGGTGCGAGGTCACACAGCGACCAAGTAGGGAAGATGAGACTAGAATCCTGTTCTCAGTTCCATGCTCTTCCCACTAGGGCACACTCCCACCCCACATACAAAAGTGAAACGAGAGGTTGGAAGTGCCCCAAATGCTCAGGTGTTGCAAAAAGGCAGAGATGCTAGGAGGGGTGAGTGAGAGGAGGAGGAGGAAAAACAACGAGGGAAAGCCTCCTGAGTCGGACAGCTCAGTCAGGAGGTCACCAGACTTTTAATCTGAGGGGCCTGTCCCTGTTTGGGGGAAGAGCTTTTGAGAAGCAGTGTGGCTTTTAACGGATTCTATTTCCGGCTCCGCCGCTTCGCTGTGTGATCTCGAGCAAGTCGCTTCACTTCTCGGTGTCTCAGTTCCCTCGTCTGTAAAATGGGGGTTAAGACTGTGAGCCCCACGTGGGACAGGGACTGGATCTAACCCGATTATTTTGGATATACCCCGGTGCTTACATTATTATTATTATTATTAAGTGCCTAGTCATAGAGACTCCTTAGATATACTTTCTCCAGAACGTCCTGTCCTCCGCCACGATCCGCGACCTAATGGTTCTTCCGTTATCGTTGTTACGGTGTCTATCCATCTAGCTGCCAGTCTGACTATTCCGTGTTTTCCTGGGACTTTTCCTAGCATTAGTGTCTTCTCCAGAGAATCAGTCCTCCTGATGATGTGTCCGAAATACGCTAATCTAAGTCGAGTCATTTGGCCTTCCAAAGACCACTTCGGTTTCATCTGCTCCAAAATCCATCCGTTTCTTTTTCGGGCAGACGATGGTATTCACCGGAGCCTTCTCCAACACCACATTTCAGAAAGGATCGACGTTCTTTCTCTCCCGTCTTTTCACTGTCCAGCTTTCAGATCGCTACATTGCCACTGGAAACACCACAGAGTTGACGATCTGTATTTCTGTGGCAATTATTACATCAGCGCATTTCATAGACCAGTGCATTTCACAGCCCGGCACGTAGTAAGAATAATAATGTTGGTGTTGGTTAAGCGCTTACTATGTGCAGAGCACTGTTCTAAGCGCTGGGGTAGACACAGCGGCATCAGGTTGTCCCACGTGGGACTCACAGTCTTAATCCCCATTTTACAGACGAGGTAACCGAGGCACAGAGAAGTTAAGTCACACAGCTGACCCGTGGCAGAGCCGGGATTCGAACCCATGACCCCAAAGCCCGTGCTCTTTCCACTGAGCCATAAATACCAAAAAAACTCCAAGTAGCATTAAAAACGAAAACCAACCTGTCCCGACGGTCAGCTCCGTGAGAGGTTTAGCTGAAGAGGAAGCCCTAGTGCGATCCTAGGCAAACATCTGACCTTCGGTTTCACGTGTTTCGGCCACTTTCCGCAACCTAAGCCATGTTAGAAAATGCCTACGGAATGGCATTAACAGAGCCGGATTTGCCTTTTGTCCTCACAAAGGAGGGGCGGGGGGGGGGGGGGGGCATGTGTTTTTTGTTAAACAGGTCTAATCGGGAATGAATTTAAGTTAAAGAAAATATGGCTCAAATTTTTGAGGCTAACTCGCTGAAAGAAAATGTCTCTCTTTTAAACATTAATTTGAAATGAGTTTGCTAATGTGTCAGTGATGTTCATATTGCTATAGAATGACTCAGAATGTTGAGAAATGCATATTTGTTTTCCAGCCCAAGGATACAGATTCTGGGTATTAAGCATATTAGCGCATTTTAGATTTGGAATTCGGATCCCATTAGAGGAGGTCTGTGACCTTAGGATTTTAACGCGTAACGATTTAAGGATAAATCGTGTGTCTTCACTCGAATGGCTTATAATAATAATGGTGTCAAGCGATTACTATGTGCAAAGCACTGTTCTAAGCGCTGGGGGGATACAGGGTGATCAGATTGTCCCACGTGGGGCTCACGGTTTTAATCCCCATTTTGCAGATGAGGTCACTGAGGCCCAGAGAAGTGAAGTGACTCGCCCAAAGTCACACAGCTAGCAGGCGGCAGAGCCGGGATTCGAACCCATGATCTCTGACTCCCAAGCCCGGGCTCTTTCCACTGAGCCACGCTGCCTCTCTCCCAGACTTGAGCATGCAGTGCATTACACCGGGAAGGTGATCAATAAATGCCATCACTATTGATAAAGTGGAGCAGGGGAGCAGAGCTGATGTGTTCTTCTTCGGATTGCACCCAAATTTTCATTTGTTTTCTTCAAATGTTTTGGTAAATCGATTTTAATAATAATAATGTTGGTATTTGTTAAGCGCTTACTATGTGCCGAGCACTGTTCTAAGCGCCGGGGTAGTCACAGGGGAATCAGGTTGTCCCACGTGGGGCTCACGGTCTTAATCCTCATTTTCCAGATGAGGTAACTGAGGCACCGAGAAGTGAAGTGACTTGCCCAAAGTCACCCAGCTGACAAGCGGCCGAGCCGGGATTCGAACCCATGACCCCCGACTCCAAAGCCCGGGCTCTTTCCACTGAGCCAGGCGTATCTTGCCCAGGGCAGAGAAACGAGTCCTACATTCTAACATGGATGCTGAATGCCTCATTATCCACATGAATGAAAAATTTGCCTCGACTGAAGAAGTCATATAATTCTGTTAACTCCCACAGTGAATGAAGTTATTTTATTTTCTGTGCAATGGTGAGAAAAGCAGCAATTTTGGGTTCCCGTAGGAATATACCAGATTGCCATTCCTAAACCACTAGCGCTTAAGAAATGTCAAGACAACACCACAAGAGTCGACATCTAGGAGAGCTTAAGAGAAAATAGAGAGGAGCTTTGGAAGAAATTTCCCCAGCCTGCTATTCGCAAAGAGATATTCAATCAATTCGTCGTATTTTTTGGGCGCTTACCGTGTGCGGGGCACTGTGTACTAAATGCTTGGGGAGAGTAGAACATATCAGTATAACTGAGGCTACCATTTAGACGGGGAGACTGACGTTAATATAAATAAAGAAATTACAGATATATACACAAGTCTGTGGGACTGGGGTTGGGGGTGGTGAGTTCATGCATTCATTCAATAGTATTTACTGAGCGCTTACTATGTGCAGAGCACCGTACTAAGCGCTTGGAATGGACAAATCGGTAACAGAGACGGTCCCTGCCCCTTGACGGGCTTCCGGTCTGAGTAAAAGGAGCAAGTCAGGGTGACGCAGGAGGAGTGGGAGGAGAGGGTAAGAAGGCTTAGGGAGGGAAGGCCCTTTGGAGGAAATGTGCCTTCAGTAAGACTTTGAAGCTGGGGCGAATAATTGAGCTTCCAAGAACTTGGAATTTAGGAATTTTATATCGTAGGCTACCCCCAGGCTCACAGCCGATCAGTGGTATTTACTGAGAGCTTGCCGTGTGTAGAGCACACACGGAGTATTGTACACCTGGGAAATTATTAATAGTCATAATAATTGTGGTAATCGTTAAGCACGTACTATGCGCTAGGCACTATATGAAGTGCTGGGGTAGACACAAGATAATCGGGTCATCCACAGTCGCTGTCCCACGTGGGGCTCACGGCCTTTTACTGACGAGGTAACTGAGGCCCAGAGAAGTGAAGTGATTTGCCCGACGTCACACAGCGGGCACGTGGCGGGGGCAGGAGTAGAACCCAGGTCCTCCGACTCCCAAGGACACGTCCTTTCCACTAGGCCACACTGCTGCTCAAGGAGGTACGCGACAATAGAGTTGAGAGATAGGATTCCTGCCCTGAGAGGAGTGAGGCCTAGTTGGGGGGGGGAAGCTAACGTTTGTGGAAACCTGATGGAAAGCGAAGCGGAGAGGAGAGAGTATTAAAGTCTCACCGGGAAGTATTTACGCATAGCTAAAGCTGCCAAGGAGCTATTTTAAAGAAGCAGCACAGCTTAGTGGATGCACCACAGGCCGGGAAGTTAGGAGGACCTGGACTCTAATCCCGGCTCTGCCACCTTGGATAAGTCACTTCACTTTTCCGTGCCTCAGTTCCTTCATCTGTACGACGGGGATTAAATCTGCGAGCCCCCTGTGGGACGGGGACTGTGTCCGACCTGATCAACTTGAATCTATCCCAGCGCTTAGTACGGTGTCTGGCGAAGTAGTAAACGCCGAACGGATGCCGTAAAAATTGCATCCCCTCGTGTCCGTCTCCAAAGTCGAAAGATACGAAAATGCTGAAATTCAGGACGTACCTCGTACCTTGCAGTGCCCGGGAGAGCTGTCTCCCCCGAATCTCATCCACACAAAACTATAATGGCCGTGTGAAGTTTCTGGGGACGTGTCTTACTTTTCCTCTCTTGCCTTGTTGGACCGATAAAATCAGAAACTTTCAACCCTTTGGGTTTTCAAGGAAGAGGGAAAAAGACCAAATTTAGAGGGGGCCGAGGCTCTCTCGGGCTAGTGAACTTGAACCAAGTGACTGTAGGCTGCTCCGACAAAAGCTCCATTGTGCCGTTGATTAATCAAACACACTGAGCCGGGTCAATCTTTAAACAAGATGAATGGGCCGGATTTTTAAAAAGTAAAATAATTCACTAGAATTCGGTTGCTTTCTCTTTAATTAGTTTGACGAGCACCAAGTTTGAGGACTTGTCAAGTCCTCGGGCCGGACTCTGTGATGTTGACCTAGAGAATGAGGGATATTGGGGGCACTGGGACACGGCGGCGAAATTAGCTGAATGAGAGACCGTTGCCGTTGAAGCCTTTTCTCCAGATGAAAAGAATCATTACCACAATGATACTTCTAATTATACCGTCATTAGGAGATTGCTGCAGCTTGCTATGGTCCATGGAGCTCTGTTCTTAAATCACATGATCCCCAAACCGGGGAGGGCTTGCAACCAGCGGGAGGCATTTAACTCTTTCCCCGGGCAATGCATCTTTAGTCGTCGAAAAAGAATCCCGGCCTTTACTTTCGTGGTCTCATTCTGAAGTCGGTTATTTTCAAATGCGCTCCAGACCGGAAGCTCGGCTGTAGACCGGAAGCTCACCGGGGGAGGGAATGCGTCTGCTTGTTGTTATATTGCAATAATAATAATGATGATGTTGGTATTTGTTAGCGCTTACTATGCGCAGAGCACCGTTCTAAGCGCCGGGGGAGATACCGGGTGGTCAGCTTGTCCCACAGGAGGCTCACAGTCTTAATCCCCATTTTCCAGATGAGGGAACTGAGGCACGGAGAAGTGAAGTGACTTGCCCAGCGTCACGCAGCGGACAAGCAGCGGTGCCGGCATTCAAACCCATGACCTCTGACTCTCCAGCCCAGGCTCTTTCCGCTGCTTCTCTCCCAAGCGTTTAATATAGTGTCGTGCACACGGTAAGCACTCAAGCAGTACGATTGAATGCGTGAATGAAATGCACGTAAAATGGGTCAGTAATAAAATGACGTGGAATGGATGACCCGAACCAAGCTAACGTATTTGGTTATTTTGACTTAGTATTCAGAGTTCAGTGTTTTTATTACTCAGCTCCTCAGAGTTTTTTTGCAGTTATAGCATTCGTTGAGAAGCAGCGTGGCTTAGTGGAAGGAGCAAGGGTTTGGGAGTCAGAGGACGTGGGTTCTAATCCCAGACCTTGCCTGCTGTGTGACCTTGGGCAAGCCGCTTAAATTCTCTGTGCCTCAGTTACCTCATATGTAAACTGGGGATTAAAAATAATAATGTGCAGAGCACTGTTCTAAGCGCTGGAGTAGACACAGGGGAATCAGGTCGTCCCCCGTGGGGCTCACAGTCTTAATCCCCATTTTACAGATGAGGGAACCGAGGCCCAGGGAAGTGAAGTGACTCGCCCACAGTCACACAGCTGACAAGTGGCCGAGCCGGGATTCGAACCCATGACCTCTGACTCCAAAGCCCGGGCTCTTTCCACTGAGCCACGCTGCTTCTCCATAATGTTGGTATTTGTTAAGCGCTTACTATGTGCAGAGCACTGTTCTAAGCGCTGGGGTAGATACAGGGTAATCGGGTTGTCCCACGCGAGGCTCACGGTTAATCCCCGTTTTACAGATGAGGGAACCAGAGAAGTTAAGTGACTTGCCCACAGTCACACAGCTGACAAGGGGCAGAGCGGGGATTCGAACTCAGGACCTCTGACTCCCAGGCCCGGGCTCTTCCCACTGAGCCACGCTTCCCTGGATTAAGACTGTGAGCCCCACGTGGGCCAGCCTGATTACCTCGTATCTATCCCAGTGCACAGAACAGTGCTTGGCACACAAAGCACTTAAACGCCGTAATTGTTACTGTTATTATCGACCACGTATTCTGCACTGTGCTAAGCACTGGGTGAATATGTAATAAGCAGGTGAGACCCAGTCCTTGTTTCAGAGGGCGGCTCCCGTTCCAGGTCGGAAAAGAGCAATACGAGGGCCGTAGGGAATACGGCGATAAATCGTAGACGACGCGTTAAGGTGGGAACATTTAAAAATTCAAGAATCGGTGACTTTAAGCAGAGATGGATGATAAACTATGGCCGTATCCCAAAATTCTAACGGTTCTAAGAGAGGTTTCTGTCTCCAGGCACCATCGGGGGTTGGATTTGTGGTTCTTCTGGAAAGCCTGGGCAGAGGGAAGCTACCCAGCAGTCATTCAAATCCCTCCGGACTATAAACTTCCTGTGGGCAAAGGGGGTAAGTACTCAATAAATATCATCCATCGATGGATCGATGACCGATCAGACCTTGTATCTTGCGTGCGTGGTCTTCGTATCGCCGATTTCTTTGACCGTGTTATGAAGACACGGAGAAGCAGCTCGACTCAGTGGATAAACACGGGCCTGGGAGTCAGAAGGTTCTAATCCCGGCTCTGCCGCTTGTCTGCTCTGTGACTGTGACTGCAACTTCTCTAATAATAATTGTGGTATTTGTTAAGCACTTACTCTGCGCCAGGCACTGTACTGAGTGCTGGGATAGATACAAGATAATGGAGTGGGATACAGTCCCTGACCCACATAGGGCTCACAGTCTCAACCCCCATTTTACAAATGAGGTAACTGAAACCCAGAGAAGTGAAGCGACTTGCCCAGGTCACACAGCAGACAAGTGGCGGAGCTGGGATTGGAACCCAGGTCCTTCTGACTTCCAGGCCCGTGCTCTGTCCACTAGGCCCAATTAATTCCCCTCTAAAATGGAGATTAAGACTTTGAGCTCCATGCGGGGCGGGCGCTGGACTGTGTCCAACCTGATGAGCTTGTAACTACTCCAGTGCTTAGTACGGTGCTTAGCGCATCGGAAACACTTAACAGATAGCCTTTAAAAAAACAGCTAAACCACAATAAAAAACTGTGTACCTCGGATGTCTTCGATCCTGTATCTGAGATCCCTCCGTCTTTGGATCTCAGATCGCTTCGTACATCTTGTCTTGGGGATCCTTAGGTCTGAGATGCTTTAGCTCTACCAATTCTGGTACAGTGTATTTTCCCAAGCGCTTAGTACAGTTCCCTGCACCCAGTAAGTGCTTAGTAAATATTATCGATTGAGGGATTGATCTCACATCCTTACACCTTGTGACTCAGATTCCTTAGACCTTGTATCAAGGTCTTTGTTTTACAGATCCCTTCGTGGCTCGGTGGAACGAGAGCCCCAGCTTGGGAGTCCGAGGTCATGGGTTCGAATCCCAGCTCTGCCGCTTGTCAGCTGGGTGACTTTGGGCGAGTCACTTCACTTCTCTGGGCCTCAGTTTCCTCATCTGTAAAATGGGGATTCACTGTGAGCCTCACGTGGGACGACCTGATGAACCTGTATCTACCCCAGCGCTTAGAACGGTGCTACGCACATAGTAAGCGCTTAACAAATACCAACATTATTATTAACGTTATTATCTCAGATCTCTTGGACTCTTCTCTAAGAATGAGTAAAAACAAGAGTGTGCCCCTCAACTCTAGATTTCTTAGGTAGTCGTCAGGTAGTAAGGATTGCGTCGTGCCTGCCGGGGGCACCCGTATGGCCTCAGTTTTGCCGGATTTCTCTGATCCAGAGCCCCAGAGTTTTGGCACACACAATTTCCCAAGTCGAGTCCGGGGAAAACCTAGCAATGCAGAGCTCACAGAAGCCCTGTGGTGGAACACCTTCTCAGACGCCGCGTAGTCATAAAGATCTGCTTATTGTCTGAGGTTGGAAACGTTTGGACGGTGGGAATTAACTTATCTTTAAAGATGATCTAGGGTTTGTTTTGTTTTTTCCCCGGCAACATAATTGCTTTCCTGACCGGTGGGTGCGACGACTTTAAAATATCATTTGATGATGACAGTTTTCAGTGGGAGCAAAGCAAATCCAATTCACACACTTGAAAAGCTCGTGTTCCTTTGTTCTGAGGCAGACTATCTTTGAGCTTTTTATTTTCAGTCGCTTACGTAGATATTCTATGGGTATGTAGGCATAAGCTACATATGATGATGATACATCTGATATAGATTCAGTTGTCGTCCTCTGGACCTCTGCCAAGTGCTTTGATTGTCCCACCGGTGACTTCCAGAGTGTGACTGACCGTCGACGGATTGATGGGTAGGAGGGTTGGCTTTGGGAAAGACGGGAGCTGGGCCCAGAAGGAAAAGGGGAGAGAAGGCGGTGAGGTAAAGGAGGAAGGAGCTGAGGAGGTAGGTGGCCAGCTTCTGAGATTTCCCATACATCAGAAAAAGGCGGCTGAGAGATTAATGGAGGTGGTGCGGGGGGAGAGGGGGTCTAGGGTGAGTTGAGTCTTTTGGAGACCCTAAAGGCACTCGGTTGCTTTATGCCCAGCAGCACGCGTAGGTGTCCGTCGTAGTTTTCTGTTTCCTCTACCTGTAATTCCTCTACCTGTAAGAGAAGCAGCGTGGCGCAGTGGAAAGAGCACGGGCTTTGGAGTCGGGGCTCGTGAGTTCGAATCCCAGCTCTGCCACTTGTCAGCTGTGTGACTGTGGGCAAGTCACTTCACTTCTCTGTGCCTCAGTTCCCTCATCTGTAAAATGGGGATGAAGACCGTGAGCCCCACGTGGGACAACCCGATTCCCCTGTGTCTACCCCAGCGCTTAGAACAGTGCTCGGCACATAGTAAGCGCTTAACAAATACCAACATTATTAATTTATTTTACTGCCTTTCCCCACCACTAGATTAGAAGCTCCTCGAGGGCAAGGATTGTGCCTACCGATTCTGTTGTGTTGTACCCACCCAGGCGCTTAGTAATAATAATGATGGTGGTATTTGTTAAGCGCTTACTACGTGCAGAGCACCGTTCTAAGCGCTGGGGGGGATGCAGGGTGATCAGATCGGCCCACGTGGGGCTCACAGTTTTAATCCCCATTTTCCAGATGAGGTCACTGAGGCCCAGAGAAGTGAAGTGACTCGCCCACAGTCCCACAGCCGACAAGCGGCCGAGCCGGGAGTCGAACCCATGACCTCTGACTCCGAAGCCCGGGCTCTTTCCACTGAGCCACGCTGCTTAGTAGAGGACAAAGCGCTTGAAAGATACCACTGATAGATTGGTTAAGTGCAGAGAGAGCAGGGAAGTGATGGGGAGTTAAGAAGGAGAAACGACGAGAAGCAGCGCGGCTCAGTGGAAAGAGCCCGGGCTTGGGAGTCAGGGGTCATGGGTTCGAATCCCGGCTCTGCCGCTCGTCAGCTGTGTGACTGTGGGCGAGTCACTTCACTTCTCTGGGCCTCGTTCACCTCATCTGGAAAATGGGGATTGAGGCTGTGAGCCTCCCGAGGGACAACCTGATGACCCTGTATCTACCCCAGCGCTTAGAACAGAGCTCTGCACATAGTAAGCGCTTAACAAATACCAACATTACTATTTTTATTACTATTGTGCACAGTACGCGCTCAATAAAATACTGCTGATCGATCGATTGGTTGACGGGTTGCTGGTAGTGGCGGGACGGGAGAATGAGAAGAGCTGGCGAGAGTGGACAGGCACGTGGAATTACTGCTGAGGGAGGAAAATCGATTTTCAAAGAAGGGAGAGTTTCCTCGGTCAGGAAGGAAGCTCTGTGCTGTATTTCTAGCCCGGGGCCGATATTCTGCATTTTCCCGGGGTCTGGCTGCCTCTTCCTCCACTGTCCCATCTCGTAAATCAATCAATCAATGAATGGGTGCTATCTATTGAGTGCCTACTGTGTGCAGAGCGTTGTACTAAGCACTTGGGCTAGTCCACTACAACAGAGTTAGGCACGATCCCCGCCCACAAGATGCTTACAGTCTAAGGCGTTCGTGTGAGCTCGCTGTGGGCAGGGAATGTGTCCGTGTGTTGTTATAGCGTGCTCTCCCACGCGCTTAGTACAGTGCTTTGCACCCAGTAAGCACTCAATAGACACAATTGATTCCGCAGCGTGGCTCAGTGGAAAGAGCCTGGGCTTCGGAGTCTGAGGTCATGAGTTCGACTCCCGGCTCTGCCGCTTGTCAGCTGTGTGACTGAGGGCGAGTCACTTCGCTTCTCTGTGCCTCAGTTACCTCATCTGTAAAATGGCGATTAACGGCGAGCCTCACGTGGGACGACCTGATTCCCCTGTATCTCCCCCAGCGCTTAGAACCTAGGAAGCGCTTAACAAATACCAACATTATTATTATTGATTGGGCTGGCAGGATTAACCGAACACCAGTCCTGAAAACCTGAGCTCGGACCAGGTCGGGGCGGAACGATTATAGCGGCAGAGATCGAGTTGGAGAGGAACATTCGGCGTGCTGGAAAAGCGGCAGATGTATTTAAAATACCACTGGAATAGTCACAGTTTTCTGTCAGCTCGTCGTCATTGGCCTAGTTTTACAAGCTAGCCCCGATTTTTCACTTTGGACTACGGAACAAGTGGAGAGAGTTGGTAGCAAGAGCGATGTCAGATGCTTACCTCCGGCAAATCAAAGTCAACAACAATCGTCTGATCGGTTTTTCTGACCTCGTGAAAATTACATTACGTTGCTGCTACTTTTAATTAAATTGAATTGCCTTCGGTGTCTCATCTCTCTAAATTTCAAGTTGATTTTGGAGCTGTTTGAAGAGATTCTCTGTTCAAATACGAGGCGGGGAGTTGCGTTCGGCCCACGGTTGTCCCGAGGAGGGTTTCCAGTTGAAACCATTTCCGAAAAGGACTCTGAAATTTACTTTCAGGATAATTAGAGCCCTGAATGTGTATGGTGACTCCCTGAAAACTCTATCTGGAGCTCCTGTGCAATACAAGTTAATTAACTGGATTTAGATATTTGCAAGATGATATATTTAATGGGATTACTGCTCATATAATGTTCTCAGTAACTGATTTGCAATCTAAGCTCAGAGAACAGAATACCGAATTTCCAGCTCTTTGAGAGTTAATGTTGTGTTAAGGAAAAGTACAATTTGAACCTCATTGTTCATGAATAGCGGAGTTATTCGGGTGAAATGGAGCCCGTCCCTACAAGGGCCGAATCAGGCAGATGCACGGGTTAGAGAGGGCTGAGCATCGCATTCCAGTCACGGCTCCAGGTACCGATCTCCCCACACCTGAACTCCTGACAAGTTCAAGGCAATTGTGTGTCTCATCAAAATATAATGGCCCATTATTCCCAGCATTAGAGGCTTGGCCATGATGGTCTTAAAGGAAAATACCCACGTTTTAGTTTGTCTGGAATGAAAACGCAATCAGGGATCGCCACTCCACATGCCTCTGGCAGTCCTTGGGAAGATTTATTGTTCCATATCTGCTCTTCAGAATGTCCACTCCAAAGATCAAATGATGCAGAGTAGGAAGCTAAGCGATAACTAGGGGAAAATATCATCGCGTACAAATCGTCAGCAATGCAAAAAAAATTACATTTTGGCAGCATTTTCTTTTTTTTGAAGCAAACACATGAATTTAAGGCTCCCAAATTTTCAAGTTTCATTCCTAGAATGTGAAGTCTATCTCTGGTGGGTATAATGTAATATATACATATTTTAATCAGGGAATCCCTTCTAAAAATAGACTTTAAACAAAGTATTGAAATGTAGTACCTATATGGATAGTAGCACGGTCCAATAGCTATTAAGATGATTTATTATATTCATTCTTGAAAAATGCTTCTTCTTTTTCATATTTTAAAATAGCTTAGAGAATAAAGTGGTTATTTGTATCAAACTTGCCCAGATCTTTAAAAATCCTATAAATTATAACCCCATCTAAAAGATTAAGTTTAGAGGATCATCGTTCTGAAGCTTAAACGCCATCAAGTGAAAAGATGACTTAAAAGGAACCTGTACTCTCTAATGCACCTCATGGCAGCTCTATGTCTTCATCTACGCAAAAATCCTCTTCATTATGAAATAGCCAAAGTGAAAAGTCCACAGGAGATGAAGTGAAATGTAGTTCATATAGGAACTCGGAGAGAGAGGGGTCGGGGAGAGGGAGAAGGGAAAGGGGAAAAGGAGGGGAAAGAGAAGACAAGGACAAAAAAGAGAAGGAGCCAAAGGGGGGAAAGAGAGGTAATAAAGGACAAGAGAAGAGGATGAAACAAAGAGAAAGGGAAAAGTGGAGAGCATTCATTCAATAGTATTTATTGAGTGCTTACTATGTGCAGAGCACTGTACTAAGCGCTTGGAATGTACAATTGGGCAACAGATAGAGACAATCCCTGCCCAATGACGGGCTCACCGTCTAATCGGGGGAGAGAGAGGGACAAAAACAAGACAACGTAATCACGATAAATAGAATCAAGGGGGATGTACACCTCATTAACAAAATAAATAGGGTAATAAAAATATATCCAAATGAGCACAGTGCTGAGGGGAGGGGAAGGGAGAGGGGGAGGAGGAGAGGGAAAGGGGGCTTAGCTGAGGGGAGGTGAAGGGGGGAGGGGGGAAAAAACCCGTCATGGAAGCACTGCAGTACCAGGCCGACGCGTGGAGGGGACAGAGCAAGCTCCCAACCCAACTCCCTGTTCCAAAAAGACACTTAATACAATGTCCTCAGATCGAGGGCATAGGTGTTAAACTGAAAAGGGGAGAAGGGAGAGAAAAGAAGCAGAAAATGAGAGGCTAAGACTAGACAGGGGATATGGGGAAATGTATGGACTCTCCCATCAGAAATAATAGAATTTTGGTTCTGAGACTTCCTAATGAAAAGAATAACACCCCCCTCCCAGCCCCACAACACTTATGTCCGTATCTCTAATTTATTTATACTAATGTCTGTCTTCTCCTCAACACTGTAAACTCATTGTGGGCAAGACTGTGTCTATTTATTGTTATATTGGGCTCTCCCAAACTTTTTGTTCAGCGCTTTGCACACAGTAAGCGCTCAATAAACGTGACTGACTGACTGACGGGACAGAGAAAACGTGCAGAGGAGTCAATTTTAGTGCTAGACGTTGGCACATGGTCACTTGTGCTCTCTCGTCCCCGCCAGCACGAATGCTCACTTTCCATTTTGAGTATGGGCTGAACTAAGGGGCAGAGCAATGGGGATTTGGGGACATTATGGCGGGGAGGGGGAGCTTCGAAAACAGAGCCAAAGAAGAGGAGGGAAGGGGAGATGAGAAACAGCGTGGCTGAGTAGACAGAGCACGGGCCTGGCAGTCAGAAAGGCCTGGGTTCTAATCCTGGCTCCTCCACTTGTCTGTTACGTGGCCTTGGGCACTCAAGAGAATTTCTCTGTGCCTCAGTTACCTCATCTGTAAAATGCGACTTAAGACTGTAAGTCCCATGTGGGACATGAACTGGGTCCGACCTGATCAGCTTGGATCTATCCCACTACTTAGCACATAGTAAGCGCTTAGGAAGTATTTTAAAAAGGAGAGAAAGAGGGAAAGAAGAGAGAAAGAGGGACGGAGAGAGCGGAAGAGGGAGGAAGAAGAGGGAGGAAGAGGAGGAGAAAAGCTTCTTCTCTTCCCGTGCTGCTGATTTAAAACCCTGGCCGGACGTCAGAAACTTGGAGGAAAAGGAGTAGAGGATAGCAAAGGGGTGTGTGCCCATCTTCATTTCCATGCAGCATTGCTGGTGGACTGTGGAAATTGTCTCTGTTGCTTTTATTTGCTGGTTCCAGTGTCCCCGGTGATGGGTGCAGGCTGTTTACCGAGGTGATAACAAAGGGAAATTCTTTCCCACGCCTTTGCCCCGTGGTTTAGCCATTCGCAGTTGTGCCTGTGCAGACAGCAGACACCGAGAAAGCCAGATTTACCTGTGTCCACAAGTTCCTTTATGACTGAGCGAGTTGCCACGTTGTCCTCCTAGTATCCTTTGCCTCTAGAATCTAGCAAGGGCTGACCAATGATTTTATACTCCACGAATTGCCGGATGGCCGCCGACCCGAAGTCAAAGAACATGTCTTTATTGGTCAGATAACATCCCGTTCTTTACAAACCAGTACCATCCATTCCACCTACAAAACACCTTGTTCACTTTAATGTGCAATTTCTAAAGTCAACAAAAGCCAGATTCTACCTGTTACTGCCCAAGTTTGATCTCTTCTGGTGTTCTTTTACATTTGAACTTCTGGAAATGGGCACATCAGGTCTAATTAATTGCTAAATAGAAGCATATTCATCCAAGTCTCTCCAGAACCCATGCATTCTATCTTTTGAATTTGAAGCATGACAGAATAATACCGCGCTCCATCATCGGATTGAATTCTTGCATCCATGGGGGGGACAGAGACAGCTATAATAACCTTTTGCGGAAGGATCAGATCTGAGTGTGTCATATTTGGAATCTCAGGCTTGGGGTCCAAGAGCCAAGAAAGTCCACGGACACGATATTATCACCTGAACGTTAATACCATTATTGGGAATTCATGTTGTGCATGGCGTAGCAGAGAACCTAGAAGCCAGGTAAAGGAAATGTAGTCTCTGTAATTTGAAATGAATATTATCCTTAACCATCTAGACTCTACAGGCTTCACTTAATCAATATTTCTAATACCGAATTAGCCTTTTTATAGATTAGATAACTGAGTCCTCAGAATGATTGATCAATTTGCCTAGAGTATGCTGTGATTTCAAAATAGAAAATTAGGATAATAATTGTGATATTTGCTGCGCGTTTACTCTGTGCCGGGCAATGCACTAAGCACCGGGGTGGATGCAAGCAAATGGGGTTGGACACAGTCCTGGCCCCACATGGGGCTCCCAAACTCAATCCCCATTTTAGAGATGAGGTAACTGGGGCACAGAGAGGTAATAATGTTGGTATTTGTTAAGCGCTTGCTATGTGCAGAGCACTGTTCTAAGCGCTTGGGGCAGACACAAGGGAATCAGGTCGTCCCACGTGGGGCTCACAGTCTTAATCCCCATTTTACAGATGAGGTAACTGAGGCACAGAGAAGTTAAGTGACTTGCCCAAAGTCACACAGCTGACAAGTGATAGAGCCAGGATTAGAACCCGTGAGCTTCCGATTCCCCGGCCCATGCTCTATCCAGTATACCCTGCTGCTTCTCTGATGACCCACAGCATCGCCCACCACCCCAATTATTATCCCCATCACACAACACTGTTCTATCGCCACAGAATGACTACCGGGTCAAACGAAGAAGTACTTTATTCTATTCATTAGAACTCATGTGGAGTAAACAGAAGAGTATGTTTGTGGCGTGGATTTCTTAGCATAGGGAATAATATTTGTTTAAAAGACTGCTGTTATTATGGTATTCGTTAAGCACTTACAAAGTGCGGAGCACTGTTCTAAGCACTGGGGTAGATACAAGTTAATCAGGTCAGGCACGGTCCCTATCCCACAAAGGGCTCATAGTCTACGTAGGAGGGAGACTAGGCTAATTCAACCCCCATTTTACAGATGAGGAAATTGAGCCCCAGAGAAGTTAAATGACTTATAATAATAATAAGAATGTCGGTATTTGTTAAGCACTTACTATGTGCAGAGCACTGTTCTCAGCGCTGGGGTAGATACAGGGTAATCAGGTTGTCCCACGTGAGGCTCACAGTTAATCCCCATTTTCCAGATGAGGTCACTGAGGCCCAGAGAAGTGAAGTGACTTGCCCACAGTCACCCAGCTGACAAGTGGCAGACCTGGGATTCGAACCCATGATCTCTGACTCCCAAGCCGGGGCTCTTTCCACTGAGCCACGCTGCTTCTAAGGTCACTTATCTAAGGTCATGCAACAGACAACTGGCCAAGTCAGGATTAGAATCCAGGCTCGTGCTCTTTCCACTAGACCACGGTACTCCTCATCTAAGGAGAATCATGCGGGAGTGCTAAAATGATGTCACATCTTCCCCAGCTCCATTTACAAAAAATTTTGAAAAAATCGGTGTGATGTGATTCCCATCAGCATCACTAAGCAGGTGGTTTGCTTAATTTACAGAATCAATTCTCCTCTGAAGCTGGTCACTCAGGCTATATAATGACCCATGGAGAATTGCTCTTCGGACTAGAAATAGACCTCAGGTGAGTTTCACCGCCGGCCACATCTGGACTCAGTTAACGTTCACAAGGCTAAACGGGCCTTTTAAAGATCAATTTATAACTCTTCATCTTAATGTGTGGAAAGTTGGACCCGGGCCAAGTGAGGCCTTAATAAAGAACCCGAGAGATGTCTTAAATGCCGAGGAAGGGTGATACATTTGCAGGTCCAAATAAGACCCACACAGGCTTTCCTTTATCCCATCATATATGCCTGAAAATGTATTTCAACGGGCAAAAAGAGGGATTCCTTTGTTTCTTGTTCCAAACCTGGTATCCGAGACACATCCAGATTCCTCCGACGCCTTAATGGTTTTTCCAAGGTATCTGTGATGATGGCTTCCAGTCTCTTCACAGGACCAGAGGGGAGAGAGTCACAATGGAGGCTCCTAGGAACCTAGGAACCTTCAAAATTGAGAAACAGAATAACCCTTTAAAATTCACAACAATACAGCGAGTTCCTGTCGGGTAATTTTGGAAAAGAGCAGTAGGCATTAGTTACACAAAGATAAGACAGGGCTAGTTAATGGTACGTAACAGAGCTCTTCTGTAGAATGGGCCATGATTCCTTGAGAGTTCGCTAAGATGTGAGCGTATAATATCCCGATGAGGTACTCTGACGAAATATCCCTCAGCCCCATCGATTTCGAAGAGTCTAAACCTGGGCTCGCCATGATTTCACGCCGAGAGAGGTCAGAAAAATCTCCCCACTGGGGGCTGGCGGAAAAAACCCTCCTCCCAAATGTCCGGGAGCCGTGGGGCCGAGGTGCTCTGACGGCAAATAAGTTTTCGAATAATGATCCTGGAAGCCGATGTCTGGCCGGGGGCAAGCGAGCGCACGTTGGCTCGTTCAGCGGAGGGGCTGAAAAGCTCACATTCAGGATGCATTAATCTGAAAACAAGTGTACTTTTGTGTCTGGGGAGGATTATTTTCATTCCCGTCAATTTAGTACATAGATAGACCGCGATTCTAACTCGGACTATCAGGTTGCCTTCCAAACGGAGACCCCCTCACCGGCCCACTCCATTTCATTTAGACTAATCTAAAGCTGAGTGAAACCCGTCCCCTCTCTGATTTCTCCCTATCACCGTGAACACTCTTATTTCCCCTTCCCCTAAATGACCCTCTCTGAGCTTCTGGGGAGAAAATGACCTCCGGGAAATATAAATGGTTATTCATGTCTGTTAACGGGGTATTCACCGAAGACAAAGGTATTTAACTGCTTCGTCACCGCTCTTCGCCACCTGATTTTTATTTCCTGTGGACGTGCGTGGGCTGGGGATAGGGAAGCCTGAGCTCCCTTGCGAGACCTGTCATCTTTTTCTAAAAAATGCCATTTTCCCCTGCTTTAAGTTTGCTAAAGATAAGGCACAGAGAACACCTTATCCCGGAGAAATGAATCTCGCCATCTTCCTCCGCCGTCACCTAAACGTTGGCGGGAGAGTAGAGCGGGTCAGTGACCTGTGAGGGCATCCATAATGCATGGAGGTGGACGAAGTAGTTATCTATATTTTTGTCATTCCTGGCGCCATAGAAGGAGGCATCGAGATTCAGCGAGGGAGGGAACTGGTGAAACTATAGGAGTCTGAATGATAAACCTCAGCCCTCTGCGTTTCTGTAACTGGTAGTCTAACCATGAAAAGAAGCTAAGCTTTGACTCGGGCCACTTCAGTACGCCTCCCTTTCCGATGAAAGCAAAACAAGCTGTAGTTAGCGTTGTCGGCAGATTCACTCTTCTGCCAGTTTTCAGCGGGCGTCTCCACCACCTGAGGAATGCCTGCCTGTCTCCTTCAGGAGGCTTTCTTCCACGGTCATGAAATAGTGCTTTCTGATTTGGAAAAGCCCCTTCAGAGACTTAATTTAGTTAATCCCCATAATACGGCGGGAGGGGAGGTCAGAACTAATATCCCCATTTCACTGCTTGGTTGAAGGAGCTGAGACGCTGAAAGGTTAAGTGACCTGTGTAGGCCCACGGCAGGGCTGGGATTAAATTCAGAGTCTCCTATGGCCACCGGGTCGGATTGCCTCCCACCGCCCCCGACCCTCTTACCGGCCTGGGGTACGGAGGTCGTGGGGGGGAGGGTCAAGGAGGGCTTAGATCCCAGCGGGGCTCACCCCGTGGTCTGGACAGATCTCTGAAAAGGCAACCCTACTACCTTAGTGTCTGAATTCTTCACCCCTTAGATCAGTGGTCCCCAGGAGATGTCTCTTTGCGATACACTGGCTCCTGCCTTGGATCGATACGATCGGTTGACTTCGATTGTCAATGTCTTCCGATTTTTTGCCAGTGAAGAGAAGCATTTCCCAGAGCTCATGGGTGACAGCGAAAATCACACACTCCCTCTCTCTTTGTCTGTCACTCTTTAATCATGTCAGGTTCTGTGGGGGAATGGTCAGTGCTGCTGGTGGTCAGTGGACTGCAAGACATACTGTAACCCAAGCCCCAGGCCTTGACCTTGGGCACGGCAAGCCCATTCCATCACACATGTGAGCTCCAAGCCAGTATGGAGCGGTCCAGTTTATTAATAATAATAATAGTACTAATAGCTATTATTATTATTATGGTGTTTAAGTGCTTACTGTGTGCCAAACACTGGCCTAAGTTCCAGGGTAAATACAAGGTAGTCAGGTTGGACACAGTCTCTGTCCCACACGGGGCTCACGCTCTGAATCCCCAATTTCCAGATGAGGTGACTAAGGCAAGGTGACGTGACTTGCCCGAGGTCCTACAGCAGATAAATGGTGGAACGGGGATTAGAACCCACGACCGTCTGACTCCCAGGCCCATGCTCGATCCACTACACCACGGTGCCTTCACACAGCGCTCAGTAAGTACAAGTGAATGAATGAATGAATGAATGACTGTTGAGGCCAGGGATGGGAGAGAGCTGCAGCCAGAAGCCCTTCAGTAGTCTGTCCCTTCCTTATAATGAGGGGTGGAGTGGGCAAAGCGGTGGCCTGAACCCCATAACCTTCACTCTCGGGGGCGGTGGTCCCTCTTACCCTGGAGTCGGTGCCCTTGGTTTACCCTGTTCAGGGTTGGAATGAGAAAAGAAGCTACTACCAAAATACAGTGATTTCCTAAAACTCAAATGACCAGGGTACACCCGGCCAACTTAACCATTTTACCTTCCCGAGCCAGTCTTCCCGGGAAATCCCACAGGATGACTCCTGAGCTCACGATTATGAAGTTGGATTTATTCCACTGGGAGATGCCCTTTCAGGACCAGGCGCTTGGCCGTGGACGGGGATCTCAAATCACCAAGAAGAAAACCATAGTTCTGTGGTGGAATTCATTTCAGGCTGGTCGGGCCCAGACGGTTCTTGGTAAGAAATGTGTTGACTGATACGAGTAAGAGGACTCCCACCCATCATTAGAATGTAGAAAATCTGTGAGCCAAAGAAGACTATCTGGGAAAATCATCTATGCGGGTCTGGATTTTTCCTTTTGGATGGTCTCTATGAACGTCTTTTTCAAATCCTTCAAAGGCTGGTTCAGAAAAACAGCTATGGCACCCCTGCCCCAGAAGAAAGTTAGATGCAGAAGTGGCAACTTAATTAATCAGATGGAAAACCAGCCTGAGCATGTTGCAGTTGATTGAGAGATCACATGCCTAATGATCCAGGCACCTGAAATAAATGACTTCCTATTGCCCACAAACCTTCAGAAAATCCAAGGCAAGGAAAGAAGCCCAGCAGTTGACATCAACGTTCCTGGCCGGAGAAAGGAAGGTTTGCAGAATGAAGGATAGTCTGATGAAGTCAATACTTTAAAGCATCTCTCCTCTGATGGATTTTTCAAGGTCAGCAGAGCATGTTTTCTTGGTAATAATCAGGAGGGAGGGATTGAGCGGGGAGAAGAAACCCAATCTCCTTCCTCACATTTTACTGATCCTGAAATCTCTCCCCTTGGCCCTCAGTCCCCTTTATTCATGTCTTCCATGGAAAGGATGCTCGCCCTGGATTCAGGGAAATCTCACCCAGGGAAAGGAATCACAGAGCTAACAGAGAATGCCTGGAATGAGAAGCAGTGTGGCGTGGAGGAAAGGGTGTGGGCCTGAGAGCCAGAGGACCTGCATTCTAACCCTAGTTCCACTAATTGCATGCTGTGTGATCTTGGACAATTCATTTCACTTCTCTGTGCCTGTGTTCTCAACAGTAAAAGAGGGATTCGATACCTGTTCTTCCCCCTACTAGATTCCGAGCCCCATGTGATACGGGGACTGCGTCGGGCCCGATTATATAGTTTTTGCCTGGCACAGTGCTTGATAGTGGAAAGCGGCACTGGTGTAGTGGATAGAGCAGGGACTTGAGAGTCAGAAGGTCGCGGATTCTAAACCTGGCTCTGCCACTTGTCTGCTGGGTGACCTTGGGCAAGTCATTTTACTTCTCTGTGTCTCAGTTCCCTCCTCTGTAAAATGGGGATTGAGGCTGTGAGCCCCACATGGGACAGGGACTGTGTCCAGCTGGATTTGCTTGTATTCACCCAGTGCTTAGTACAGTACCTGGCCCCTAGTCAGTGCTAAACAAATGCCATTATTATTATTAACACATAGTGCTTAATGGAGAAGCAGAATGATCTAGTGGATGAAGCATAGGCCTGAGAGTCAGGACAACCTGGGTTCTAATCCTGACTCCACCACTTGTGTGCTGTTCGGCCTTCGGCAAATCACTTAACTTCTCTGCGCCTCAGTTACCTACCCTGTAAAATGGAGATTAAGACTGTGAGCCCCAAGAGGGACAGGAACTGTGTCCAACCTGATGACCTTATATCTACCCCAGTGCTTAGAACAGTGCTTGGCACATAGTAAGTGCTTAATAAAGACCATTATTATTATTGGACTTAATCGGGACCTGGAAATGTGATGAGGATGAAAGCTTTGTTGTAGGCAGGGAATGTGTCTGTTATAGTGTACTGGCCCGAGCGCTCAGTACAGTGCTCTGCACAAAGTAAGCACTCAGTAGGATTGACTGGCTGACTGAAGTTAGGTAGTTGTGAGCCCTAGTGTTGAGCTTAAATCAAACCCCGCCTGGAAACACAAAGCTGCTTGAACCTTGTCAAGTTCTGGAGCCCTCTGAACAAAATTGACATCCAGGTTATCTCTACCTCCCCAATAACAGAGCCTAGTATGCACCTTTAGAACATATTTCGACTGTGAGCCCGTCATTGGGCAGGGACTGTCTCTATCTGTTGCCGAAGTTTACATTCCAAGCGCTTAGTACAGTGCTCTGCACATAGTAAGCGCTCAATAAATACTATTGAATGAATGAATGGGGGAAAGAAGTGACATAGCATTATTACATTCACAATAATCATATTTATTAAGTGCTCACTATGTGTCAAGCGCTGTTCTGAGCCCCCGAGTACATACAAGCTAATCAGGTTTGGCACAATCCCTGTCCCACGTAGAGCTCACAGTCTTCATCTCCATTTTACGAGATGAGGTAACTGAGGCACAGAGAAGATAAGTGATTTGCCCAAGGCCACACGGCAGACAAGTAGCGGAGCGGAGATTGGAACCCAGGTCCTTCTGACTCCCAGGTCTGTACCCTATACACTAGGCCGCCCCGGATCTTAGAGCCCCTGCCCTAAAATTCCCTAAATCATTCCTCTCCCCGCCTTCAAAGCCCTCCTAAAAAGCCACCTCCTCCACGGCGCTTTCCTCAACTAATCTATACAAGTAGAGGAGAGGCAAGGTGATCATATCGTCAGCTGTGTGGCTGTGGGCAAGTCACTTAACTTCTCTGTGCCTCAGTTACCTCATCTGTAAAATGGGGATTAAGACTGTGAGCCTCACGGGGGACCACCTGATTCCCCTTCATCTACCCCAGCGCTTAGTACAGTGCTCTGCACGTAGTAAGCGCTGAAATACCAACGTTATTGTATGTCATCCTCACATATACCAGGATGATTTCAGGTCTTACACATGGCCAACGGCATAGTATAATGATTGCATCTGTGCCATTTTGTGGCTCTGACTCAATTCTATTCGTTTATATTAATGATGTGTACGTATCTATAATTCGATATATATTGCCCGTTCGCTCGTTTTGATGTCTGTCTCCCCCCTTCTAGACCGCGAGTCCGTTGTGGGCAGGGATTGTCTCTGTTTGTTGCTGAATTGTACTTTCCAAGCGCTTAGTGCAGGGTTCTGCGCAGAGTAAGCGCTCAATAAATATGAATGAATGGAGCTACCCAGACCTAGACCATCTCTCCAGAATGACTTCATGTGCATCCAGTGTTTCTCTCCGATCCTTTCTTTGGTCCAGAGCCTAATGTCTGTCTCCCCCTCAAGAGTGTAAGCTCTCCTTGAGCAGGGACTGTGTCTGTTCCTTGTTACAATGTACTCTCCCAAGTGCTCAGAACAGCGCACTGCACACGGGCACTCAATAAATCTGACTGAATGAATGAAAGATCCACTATATGCCCTTTCCGAGTCCCCGTAAACACGAGCGATGCTTCCAAGCTGCAGTGGTTCATGCGAAGGGGGCCTTTGGGCTTCAGATGAAACTATTGAACTTCTAGCCAGCTCTATCCATACCGGATAGAGGACTGACCGATTGCAAAGTGTGTACGTGTGTGTGTGTATACATATATATGTACATACATATTCGTATACAAATTCATACGCAGGGGAAGTTTCATGGATGCATCTGTGCAAGTGTGTAGATGGAGGTGTGCTGAAAGTAGTATGCATATACAAGTATGTCGTGGGCATCTATTTGTGTGTGTTAATTGGGGATATATCTTTACGATTGAATGAGTGTAACTTTGCAGATGTATATTTATGAAGTGGGGATTATATGCTCGTTCTCTCTCTCCCTTAGACTGAGTCCCATGTGGGATAGGGATTGTGTTCCAACTCATTATCCTCCATCTACTCCAGACTTACCACAGTACTTGGTGCACAGTAAATGCTTAACGATTATTATCATTATTATTTGTAATAAAGAAGAGCTGGTACGGGAACCTCCCCCCCCCCCCCCAAAAAAAAAATCAATCATTCAGCTACTGCAAACAGCTGTAGAAAGCTTTGAACTGGTCCCATAGAATTCACAGGACATTCGTCTTTTGATTTTTTTTTTTCCATTGTTAGAGGTGTTTTAGTAAATTGCGTAAAGTAAAATATGTGCTTTCTGCTGTTTTTCCCAGAAGACTTTATAAGGCAGAAATATTTGACTACAAACATATTTTTCTCTGAACCACATTTGCATCCACATGAAATGAAAGCCAAAGCTTACCTTAGCTCAGTAGGAAAGACAGTTAATCACAGCCTCGGGATTAGGGGAAAAAAATGTTTTAAAAAACATTTTATGAAAGTTTTAATTCACCCACAAAATCATGAAATGCTCAGTAATTACAGCATATTGATTCCATTTTTTTCTGGAAATGCTAAATATACACAGAATCAATAAACATAATTAAAATATGAGCTCATCAAAACAGTAATTAAATGTACTTAACAGCTTTTGTGGCTTTTCCCCATATGGTTACAGTGGGAGTGTGAATCTGGCATGCTAGATAAATGTAACAAAATAAAGTGAAAGCCTCGGAAAAGATTACTGTCATATCGAAAGCAAATATAATAAAGCCTAGCTCCACAACAACTCCCGCTAAATCAAAAAGTTGACAAAAGGAGCTATGTTTACAATTATTATGAATTTCAGCGGTTTTCTATTTACAGGGGATTAACACCGTTAGGGTGTATATTCAGCGGGACGGGGCGATCTTCCATAGTAAAAGCAGTTTATGGTAGGCATTCACAAGGGGTATTACCAAGTGGCAGATTTCTGAGTGGAGCGGCGTTGTAGGCCACAAACTGTGTATGCCTCTTCGGGAGAGTTATTGGAAAACGGTCTTTGCCCTCTCTCAAAAGGCTTTGGTGTCTCTATGTAGGGAAAGGGAAATTAATAACCCAAAAAATGAGCTGAGCGTGCCATATATGGTTGCTATTTGTTAAGCGCTTACTATGTGCAGAGCACCGTTCTAAGCGCCGGGGTAGATACAGGGTAATCAGGTTGCCCCACGTGAGGCTCCCAGTTAATCCCCATTTTACAGATGAGGGAACTGAGGCCCAGAGAAGTCAAGTGACTTGCCCACAGTCACACAGCTGACAGGTGGCAGAGCCAGGATTCGAACCCCTGACCTCTGACTCCCAAGCCCTTGCCCTTTCCACTGAGCCCCGCTGCTTCTCTATAGAAGGCCAGTATAGAAAGCACATCTCCTCCAAAAAGCCTTCCCTGACTAAGCCCTCCTCTCCTCTTTTCCCAGTCCCCTCTGGGCAGCTCTTACTTGTTCCTTCCTTCATCCTCCTTCCAACCCCACAGCACATATGTATATATCTGTAATTTATTTATATTAACGTCTGTCTCCCGCTCTGGACCGTGAGCTTGTCGTGGGCATGCGTGTGTCTGTCTGTCGTTATATCGTTCCCTCCCAGAAGCTTAGTACAGTGCTTTGCGCACAGTAAGCACTCAAATATGATTGAATAAATGAATGCCAGTGCTTTGGTACAACAGAACGAGAGGGAAGGCGTGTATTCAGCCTTGCTCTTCTACTCTAAGACCTCAGGTTTCCATAACCCCTATGGTACTTATGAGTACTAGAATATATATACTCTATTACAACCCCCCATCTGTGATGTATTTGTCTACCACACTTCCGGATTGAAAGATCCTTGAAAGCAGCGATTGTGCTTGAAAACATGGGCTGCAGTGTAGCGAAAGAGCAGGGGCCTGGGAATCAGAGTTCCTGGATTCTAATCCTGGCCCAACCATCTGTCTGCTTCATAACCTTGGGCAAATCACTTAAGTTCTCTGTGCCTCAGTTTCCTCATCTGTAAAATGCAGACTAAATTCTACTTCACTTAAGACCGGGAGCCTCATGTAGGTCCGGGACTGTGTCCATCTTGACCATCCCGTCTCCGCCCCAGTTCACTGCTCTGCTTCACAAGCCTGCTTAACAAATTCCATATTTAATTATGGTTCTAAATATTTCCTACTCTCCCAAGTGCTTAGTACAGTGCTCTGCCTAGAATGGGTGGTCCTGAGAGTGGTAACGATGAGCTCTAATGTCATTCGGAGTGTTGGAAAATAGTGAGCAAGAAGGGCCTAACGATTGAGTAGTTGAAAGCAATAGCTATCTTAGGCTTGCCCCAAAGAAGTCTCCCACGTATTTATTCATTTAATAGTATTTACTGAGCGCTTACTATGTGCAGAGCACCGTACTAAGCGCTTGGAATGGACAAATCAGCAACAGACACAGTCCCTGCCCATCGATGGGCTTACAGTCTAATCGGGGGAGACGGACAGACAGAAACAATAGCAATAAATAGAATCGAGGGGATGTACATCTCATTAAAACGATAGCAATAAATAGGATCAAGGCGATGTACACATCTCATTAGCAAAATATATAGGGTAATAAAAAATATATACAAATGAGCGGACGAGCACAGTGCTGAGGGGAAGGGAGAGGGGGAGGAGCAGAGGGAAAAGGGGGGAAAAGAGGGCTGAGCTGGGGGGAGGTGAGGGAAGTGGTAGAGGGGCAGGAGAGGGAGCAGAGGGAAAAGGGGAAGCTCAATCTGGGAAGGCCTCTTGGAGGAGGTGAGCTCTAAGTAGGGCTTTGAAGAGGGGAAGAGAATGAGTTACTCTTCTGTGAGAACAGTTTCCCAGAGACAGAAAGTCTACCTCTGTGAGTCCCGTGTGGGGCAGGGACTATCTTTCACCTGATTATCTTGCATATATCTCAGGCTTCTTACAGTACTCGTCACATAGCAAGCACTTAACGAATACCACACTTCGGTTAGCAAGAATGGCTTAATCGTTTTCTCTAGGGACCCATCTTGGGCATGGAAGAATGATGCCCCGATGCATCTTTCCGATTTGAATCCATATCATCCACTTAAATATTTATCATGGAAGATTAGCTGGCACTTGAAAATAACTGAAGTTCCAGCGTGGGTCTATTCTGAACATTCTATATAAGGGTTCTCGACTCACCCGCGGACAAGTGGTCTAAATTTTAGTGACTTTCGGGAGCCAAAGGTAGGCTACCTGTTAAGGTGAGGATGGCCTTAAAGGCTAAGGAGATTAAAAGGAAAGATAGATTAGAGGACAGTGAAAGGAAAAACTAAACACGGGGTTTTTTTGAATGTGTTGTACTTGAAATGAAGATTGGAGTTATTCAACAAGTTGAGTGTGGCCTAGTGGATAGAGCATGGGCCTGGGAGGCAGAAGAATGTGGGTTCTAATCCCAGCTCTGCCACGTGGCTGTGTGACCTTGGCAAATCACTTCACCTCTCTGTGCCTCTGTTATCGCATCTGTAAAATAGAAATTAATGTTGTGAGCATCATGTGGAACATGGACTAAGTCCAACCTGATGAGCTTGTATCTACCGCAGCACTTAGAACAGCGCTTGACACGGAGTAAGTCCTTAATAAATAGGATTATCATCAACAGCCAACAGAATGCACTGAACAGAACCAGCTATGGAGTGAAGAAAATTCAGTTGAGAGACACATTTCAAATCTGGGAGTAGAAGAAAGACTACGAGAAATGGGTTGATTTCTGAGGAATCAGCCATCCGATGCCCAGTCTAGGCATTATCTGCAGGCTTATTGTGTTGGAAATAATAGTGATGCAAAAGTCCATGCCTCTGATGTCTTTGCTGCCAGTACATTGGGTTGTCTGGTCTACAGGAAAGAAAGTTTTTCCTTTATAAGGAACTGGTTACATTCTGATTTATTTGAAGTGGGTTTTAAAAAACCCTCCACAAGATACCAGATCCAACTTTCGTTTCCCCATCATGACTCAGTGGAAAGAGCCTGGGCTTGGGAGTCAGAGGTCATGGGTTCGAATCCCGGCTCTGCCACTTGTCAGCTGTGTGACTGTGGGCAAGTCACTTAACTTCTTTGTGCCTCAGTTACCTCATCTGTAAAATGGGGATTAGCTGTGAGCCTCACGTGGGACAACCTAATTACCCTGTATCTCCCCCAGTGCTTAGAACAGTGCTCTGCACATAGTAAACGCTTAAAAAACACCAACATTATTATTATTATTAGTTTTTTTTTTCCAATGGGTCAGTGGGATGGTGGAGAGGAAGTTACACTACAGGCAGAAGATTTGATTCTGTCCCTACTTAACCATCTAATAGAAATAATAAAAATGGTACTTAAGCACTTATTAAGTGCTAAGAACTACTTTAAGCATTGGGGTAGATATAAATTAATTAGTCCCTGTCCTCCATGGTGTTCACACTCTTAATCCCCATTTTACAGATGAGGTAGCTGAAGCCCAGAGAAGTTAAAGCACTTGCCCCAGGTGACATAGCAGGCTTGTGATGGAGTCAGGATTAGAACCCATGTCCTTGTGACTCCCAGACCTAAGCTCTATCCACTAAGCCACGCTGCTTCCCTACGAGCTAGACAAAGTGTCACTCTTCCCAAATGGTCCTGGCTCCGAAATACTGTAAAATCTTAACCACTTAAACCCTTAATTTGGTTGGGGGGTGGGGGGGGGGGCGGGCAGGGGAATAGGAAATCTTCTTAGAACAGTGCTTGGCACACAGTAAGCGCTTAACAAATACCAACATTATTACTTGTCACTATTTTTTGAAGTAAGAGCTGAGTGGGGTGATGAGGAGAGGGAGAGTACCTTCTTTATTAAAGGGAATGTATTTATGACACAGCAGATTGGTGTCAGGTTATTTTTAGGGGACTGAGTAAATCTAAAACAACTTTTACTCTCAAACGCCAAACTAAGCATGCCTTTGGCCTGAATGGAAAACAGCTGCTCTTTAGTTTTCTTCTTTAAAATATTCTTTTTAATAATGTTACCTTAGAATAGCTATAAACTTATTGGACACTGCTGGCTTTTGCTTCTCTTTAGGTTGGCTCGCCTTATCGGTACCCGCTCCTTCGAAATGAAAGAAGAGAATTTTGCAAAAGGGATGGAGAGATTTCTAGCAAAATCAAGTGTGCTAGGAAAAGATTCACCGTTTCCCTGATCGGCCCTTGATCTTATGTTTTCCTCTGAATCCTGAGAACTCTAGAAATCTTCAGGACTTCAGCTTCCTCAACATCTTCATTATGTAGTTCGAAACAGCTGTCCGATTTCAAAGCTCATTCTAGGTGGGGGAGATCCTACCCATGAGAAGTGTGGCTGAGAAAACCGATGGTGAGCCTATATTATTTGCATGTAGCAGCAGATCCTTGCCTTGTTAATGTGTTTGTTCCATGCCGGGCCTGTGTCTGTTTTCCATGCTTTCTCCTGCCAATCTCTCGTGAAGCCTTTGCTTGAAGAGGGTTTTCTGATGGTTGCCCCCGTTACAGGCCCTCTCGGGAGTCCTTTAGCTCTGTCTGAGACTCCGCTTCCCTGGATCTTTTAATCACTTGTCTATGTGGCTATGAGGCAAAGTTAACATGTGAGGGGGGGGGTGGTATCATTTCAAGTGTCAATTATGCAGTCAATATTAATGATTCAGGCCCAGAAAACCATTTTTCTCCTTAATAGAATTTTTACCTGAGCTACCTGATCATTTTCAGAACTTTTCATTTCACCTTGTTGACATAGCATGGAGTTTACTTTGTAGAAATCTGGGAGGCTTTGTTCTGGGAGTCATTATTGTCACTCCAGTGGTGTTTTTTGCCTATGCAAGGCCAGTGAGATCAAAACAGCTCTGCCATATTGGGAAAACCCCCGTTCTTTGAGCCCCACGGATGGTGTTTTATCTTTTAGCAAAGCAGACTCCATCTCTCTACCATCCATTCATCATCCACTTATCCATGAGAATTTTTCAGAGGAACTGATTGTTCTGGCCTTATGGTGTATTGGAAGAATATGTAACCATTCTATATTATTCAAAGAGCTAAGAGTGGAGGATATTTTCTTTGGAAATTCTCTTGGATTAATCTCTTGAAATGCAGAGTTTTTCTAATTTACTTCTGGATTTTTATTAACTTGTACTTCAAACACCATAGTTCAGGTATGTGAAAATTCACCTAAAACTCTGGGGTATACCTACTATATCCTGCTTCTTCTGTAATTTATATCCTGTTAGGCATTGCCAGATGAAAATATATATCCATTTCCAATTCTAGCTTGCTTTTTTGCGTGACTTAATTCTTTATCACTATTTAACTTATGAAACACCTACTGGTGAGATCTGGTTTGACCTATTCCATTCCTCCCAACTACTGGGAGTAGATCAATATTTTGCCTAAAGACTCGGGAATAAAAACAAGACAGAGGTTCTCCTTCCCTCTGAGGGTTTCAGAAACAAGTCCATTGAGCAAGTTAAGCTCTATTAGCTCTAGTTTAAAATGATGTGCAAATGCCAAATAACGTTGCTCAAAAATCAAACCACCTTCAGGGAATAGGCATTGGATAATTTATTTGTCAGGATTCTAGTTACCTTCTAAATTTCACAGAAATGAATAATGCATTAGCTCCTTTTCCCCGCTCTTCATATAGACTGGGGAAATACAACTTTCTGCATATGTACAAATTGCCTCTCAAAGCGCTATGAGGTTTTTTTTGTGGAAACACTTGCAGGGTTAAAATAAGGAGAAGTAACACAGAGAAAAAGAGGGCTTGGGTTAATATTCTAGTTTAAAACAGATTATAATAGTAATTCCTTAAATTTGTTTAATTTTATATTGTGAAAAAATGATTTCTCATCATCGATGTCATTTTGTCCTCATAACAAGAGAGGCAGGTATCATTAGTCCCATTTTTCTCATCTGTAAAAATGGGACTAGTGATACCTGTGTTTCTTGTTATGAGGACAAGATACAGATGGGAAAACTGAGGCCTTGAGTGAGGCTATGTGACTTGGACAAGATCCCACAGCAAACCCCTGCCATTCAATCATGCAGTGGTATTTTTTAGAACTGTACTAAGCACCTGGGAGAGTAAAATACGACAGAATTAGCAGACACATTCCCTGCCCATAAAGAACTTCCAGTCTTGAGAGGGAGGCAAACTTTAATACAAATAATTTATACTATATCATTTAAAGATATGTACATAAGCATTGTGGTCTTGGGGGTGGGTTGAATAGCAAATGTCCAAAGGTCATAAATTCAAGTACATAGACAACACAGAAGGGAGAGTGAGAAGAGGAAAAAAAAAGGGCTTAATGGCAAGACCTCTTGGCAAAGCTGGGACTAGAACCCAGGTGTCCTGAGTCCCAGTTCCAAATTTTTCAATCAGTCGTTTTTGAGCACTTACCATGTGAGGAGCACTGTACTAAGCTATTGGGAGAATTACAATGCAACAATATAACAGAGTTGGTAGGTGTGTTCCCTGAACATAATGAGCTTAAAGTCTAGAGGGAGCTTACGCTCTTCCCCCTAACCAGACTGGAAAACTGAGTCAAGATGATCCAGTGTATTATCGCAGCTTCACAAGAATGCATACTTGCTCTGGGGAGGCGTTTCTACCTAGGTAGAGGGTGCGGAGAGCTGCCGACCTTCAGAAGATAGGTTCCTTCTCTCCGGTAGAGAGAAACAATTGTATCTGTTAAGTGCTCACTATGTGTCAAACGCTGTTCTAAGTGCTGGGACAGATACAGGTTAATTAGCTTGGACACAGCCCTTGTCCCGCATGGAGCTCACAGTCCAAGTAGGAGGGAGAACAGGAGGACTGAGACACCGAGAAGTTAAGCGACTTGGCCGAGGTCACACAGCAAGAATTGGCAGAGCTGAGATTAGAACCCAGGTCCTTTGGACACCCAGGCCATGCTGCTGCTTCCAAGCCATGCTGCTTTTCCCATCTAAAAATGCAACCATCGGTGGAATTTATTGAGCAGTTACTGTGTGTACAACACTGTAAAAAGCACTTGGGGAGGTTCAGTACAACAGAATTGATAGGCCTATTCCCTGCCCACGAGGGGCTTATGGTCTAGCAGAGGAGATAGATACAAAATAAATTACAGATATGTTCCTAGGTGCTCTGGGGCTGAAGGTGGTGTGGTTATCACATGTTTGCAGGGTACAGAATCAAGTGCCGAGGTGAAATAGAAGGGATGGAGGGTAGGATAAATAAGGGCTTAGTTAGGGAAAGCTTCTTGGAGAAGATGCGATTTTAGTAAGACTTTGAAGGTAGTAATAATGATAATTATGGTCCTCGTTAAGCACTTACTATGTGCCAAGCTAAGCACCGGGGTAGATACAAGATTAAGGGAAGCAGCGTGGCTCAGTGGAAAGAGCACGGAATTGGGAGTCAGAGGTCATGGGTTCGAATCCCGGCTCTGCCCCTTGCCAGCTGTGTGACTGTGGGCAAGTCACTTAACTTCTCTGGGCTTCACTTACCTCATCTGGAAAATGGGGATGAAGACTGTGAGCCTCACGTGGGACAACCTGATGACCCTGTGTCTACCCCAGCGCTTAGAACAGTGCTCTGCACATAGTAAGCGCTTAACAAATACCAACATTCCCCCGATTAGACTGTGAGCCCGTTGTTGGGCGAGGATTGTCTCTACCTGTCGCCGAATTGTCCATTCCAAGCGCTTAGTACAGTGCTCTGCACATAGTAAGCGCTCAATAAATACTATTGAATGAATGAATACAAGTTAATCAGGTCGGACAAACTCCTTGACCCACACCGAGATCACAGCCTTAATCCCCATTTTACAGATGAGGGAACTGAAGCACAGGGAAGCGAAGTGAAGGCCACACAGTAGACAGTGGAGGAGCCAGAATTAGAACCCATGACCTTCTGACCCCCCCCAGACCCGTGCCCTGTCCACAACTCCATGCTGCTACAGATCAGACACTGAATAGTGATATTGCAATGTGTTACAAGTATATAAGACGGTTCAGCATTATGGAAAACAGAAAGTTATTATGAGAAAAACTTTTCGCAAATCTCCTCCTGCTGTCATGACAGAAGCCAAAACTTGGCTTCTGGCATTCCATAATATACTTTAGTTTGCCCAGTGTCAAAACATTTAACATGGTTGTGAGTGTCAGAAATAGGGACAAGTTGATGGCATATACAGGCAGCGTTCCAAAGATAATTGTCAGTCTGCAACTGTAGAAAGCTGGAGAGGAAAAACATATGGGTCCTAGAGGGCATAAAGTTAATGAGAATAATTTGGAAACCAAATGGAATAAAACACTCATCTAATCAGTGATTCTAAGATCAGAACCACAATATTCAGGTGCTGAGGCTCGGGCATCAAGGAATGCGCCTATAATTGCTAATTGGTTGCATAGAAAGGTTTACTCAAGAGATCACGGTTTTCATTTCCACACACATCATTTGCTGTTTGGATGATCTCTTGCAAAAATTTATTTTTATTATTTTTTCTCCCCATAAAGAAAAATCAACCAAGTATCATCATATTTCTTAATGTGGCCGACTCATTAGGAAAAATTGGAGAAGAATGTGCCATATTATTCAAAATGACATGATGTATATACATCCACATGTTTTCAAAAGGTTTTCTGTCAGTTTTAATCAAAACTCCTCAGGATCTATGAACCTCCTGAACAGCATGTCAGCCATATGGGAAATATCTCTCCTTCAAAATGGAGACTTTGAATTCATAATAAGCACTGTATAATCAGCCTAAATGGGAGAGGCGCATTAATATAAGATCAAGAAAAGTAGAAAATTGCCTTGGAAAAAGTTTTTAATGAACATATTCTATTTTGATCTCTTCAGCTCATACTCCAACACCTCCATCTTTCTTTGGTCCGTAGCGTATATTACACATCGTCAGTAGTCCAACACAGTGATTAGAGGAGCTGAATAAAACTGTACAGGCCAAGCAAGGTGTTTTATGCCAAATTGATAAACTAGGTTTAAATCGATCGGCATACCTGCGGGGATTTGGCAGCAAGGTTTCAAAATTCCTGACAAGAGCGTATAACCTAACCATTATAAATGGACACTGATGGATCCCATTGTAGCTCTCATCCATAAAAGGGGTTTCAGAGGTGGTCCCGGAAATTTTAGAATTGTAAATTTCACTTCTATAGCCATCAAATTAATAGAGCCTATAATTAAGCTTAAAATTAATGAGTACTTTGAAATACACAAGACGGCATGGTTTCTGCGAGCGGAAATGATGCCTCATTAATCTACGGGTCATCAATAAGCAAGCAAATAGAGGGGAACCAGTTGATACAGTTTTCAAAGGGCTTTGACTAGGTTCCACACCGTAGGCTTGAAAAAAATAAAAAGAATAATTCAGGAATTGGAAGGAATGTTTTGCTATGTAAAATAAAATATTTTAGAGATAGGAAACAATGAGTAGGGGTAAATGGTTACTTTATATTGAATGAATGAATGAATTATATGGTGAAGAAGAGCAAAGAGCAGGTGTTAGATCACTTTTGGTAACAGGAAAAAAACACCTCCCTATATACAGTGCCTGGCATATAATAAGCATTTAAATTCCACAAAATAAAGAGGGTGTGTGCAGGGAACCTACCAAGTTTACAGATTTTCTGGGTGTAAAATGTTAGGCTGAAGGGAATCCCAAATGTTTAGTACAGCGCTCTGCACATAGTAAGAGCTCAATAAATTCCATAGATCGATTGACACATTGCAGGTAGGTAGATCTCATCCGACTCCCAGTGTAAAACTGAAAACTGGTTGATGAGCAAGGATAAGGTAATGTCCATGAAAAGACTTAGGAAGAGATTTCAGAGATTTCTTACTATCCTTTTAAATCTTTGGTCACTGTTTGGATAAGGCCAACCAAGAGGTGGAGGCTAACAGGGAAGGGAAACAAAACTAAATGAAAGAAATAATTTTGTCCTAGATACGCCCGGGTAAGTGAGAACCTGGAATTCTGTTCCATCTGAGAAAGTAGACCGAAGAGTCACTCAATGAATTAATAAACAGGTAATTATTAAGCACTTTTGCAGAACAGAGTGTGAGGGAATTCAGAGAAGAGCAACTAAAATGATCAGGGCCCTGAAGATGATTACTATTATTAAAAAAAATGATAATATTACTAATTAAGCACTTGCTATGTGCCAAGCAATTTTCAAAGCACTGGAGTAGATACAAGTTAATCAGGTTGGACATAGTCCCTGTCCTACATGAGGCTCATGGTCTAAGTAGGATGGAATAGGATTTAATCCCCATTTTACAGATGAGGTAACTGGGGCTCAGAGAAGTTGGGTGACTGGCCTAAGGTCACACAGGAGACATGTGGCAAAGCTGGGATTAGAACCCAGGTCCTCTGAAACTCAGGTCCATGCTCTTTCCATTAGGCCATGCTGCATTCAGCTTCTACACGAGGATCAACTCAAAAAGATGTAAGCTGATATTGGATATCACTGAAGTCTCCCAAATCGTAAAGGGTGAGGAAAGGGCAAAGGCAAAATAGTTTCTCACCAAATCCCCCTAAATTCAAAGGGACCACCCACTGAAGCTTGAAAATGGTAGGGTCAAAACAACCAACCAGCCAAACAAACAAAAGTCATTTCTTCACTCGGCGGATTAGAAGCAGATGAAAGTTGCTACCGCTATAAAGTTGTGCATTAAAGCGATCGATAAATGCGACTGAATGAATTCTGGAAGAAAATACCAACAGGTGGAAGGGGAACTGATGGAACTGATCAATGCATGGATGAGCTTTTACTAAATGGAAAGCTCAGAATGTGGAGGAAAACATTTAAAATAGGTGTTCAAGCGGTAACCATTATCCAGTTTCTCCCTAGCATCCTGTTGCCACTGCCAGAGACAGCATAGAAGGATGTTGGGAAAGATCGGCCCCTCTAATGGTATTTATATTTTTAAGTCTCCTATGCCTTCTTTACTAATTGAAATTCATCAAATGTAGCGTCTCGTATATTTATATCTGTATATTTCATATGTATAGATCTGTTATTTAATGTTTATTAATTTATGTCTCCCCCTCTAGACTGTGAGCTCACTGTGGGCAGAAAATGTTATCTGTTTGCTTTTTGTATTGTACTCTCCCAAGTGCTTAGTACAGTGCTTTGCACACAGGGGAAGCAACGTGGCTTAGTGGTTAGAGCACGGCCCTGGGAGTCAGATGTTCTTGGGTTTTTATCCTGGATCTGCCACCCCTTGTCTGTTGTGTGATCTTGGGCAGATCACTTGACCTCTCTGGGCCTCAGTTTTCTCATCTGTAAAATAGGGATTGAGATGTCATGTGGGACGGGGTCTGTGTCCGTCCCGATTTGCTTGTATCCGCCCCAGGGCTTAGTGCAATCCCTTGCACATAGTGCTTAGCAAATACCACAATTATTATTGAATGCCCAATAAATGTGATTGAAAGAGTCTCCATCATAGCAATCGCCCTCTTTATGGATATCCCGTATATTCCCAGTAACTGATGGGGACAGATTTCCTCTAGTCCGCAGAGTGAAGACAAAAGACAGGGTTTTGAGATGGCAGGGCTTCTTTGGACTGGGACTCACCATCTGAGAGAGCAGGAAGTGGGTGAGAAAACCAGAAGGCAGGAAAGGAAGGCTGAGAAAAAAAGGAGAGAGGGAGGAAGAGAAAGAGAGGAGGCAGAAAGAGAAAGGCAAAAATGTGCTCAACACATGGCCATCAAGAGCTAGGAAACCATACAAAAGTGGTTTTTCCCTCGGGTTTTCCAGAATTCCTTCCACTGCTGCCTAGAGTAGACCTTGTACAAAGCCTCCCTGGGTCCAGCAGAGGCGGGAAACAGTTGGGAGGGTTCCAGATCAATCGATCGATCGGATCTATTGAGTGCTTACTGCATGCAGAGAACTGTACTAAGCTATTGGGAGAGTACAATATAACAGAAGTGTTTGCCATGTTCCCTGCCTACAGTGAGTTTACAGGTTAGAAGGGGAGAAAGACGGGAATATAAATGAATAAATTACAGATATGTACATAGGTACTCTGGGACTGAGGGAGGGGTAAATAAAGGGAGAAAATCAGGGCTAGCAGAAGGGAGAGGGAGAGAGGAAATGAAGGCATAATCAGAAAGGCCTCTTGGAGGAAATGTGTCTTGAATAAGGCTTTGAAGGTAGGGAGAGTAATTGTCTGTAGGATATGAAGGGAAAGGGCGTTCCAGGCCAGAGGCAGGACGTGGGCGGAAGGTCGAAGGCGAGATAGACGAGATTGAGATTCAATGAGTAGATTGGCACTGGAGGAGCAAAGTGTGTGAGCTACGTTGCAGTAGATCAGCGAGGTGCGGTAGGAGGGGACGAGGTGATAAACTGATTTAAAGTCGATGGTAAGGAGTTTTTTGTTTGATATAGAGGTGGATGGGTAACCACTGGAGGTTTTTGAGGAGTCAGGAAACGGCCTAAACATTTCTTAGAGAAAAATGATCCGGGCAGCAGGGCAAAGTATGGATTGGACTGGGGATAGCCAGGAGGCAGGGAGGTCAGCAAAGAGATAAGAATACAGAATAAATATTTGGCAGTAGACTTACAGAATAAGTGCTTGGATTAATGTGGAAATGGTTTGGACATAGAAGAAAGGGAGGAATTTAGTGTTGTGAAGGTTGAACTGACGGGATTTAGTGATAGATTGACTAAGTGAACCAGAAGTCATGAATGCTACATTCATCTTTCCTGAAGCCTTGCCTGCTGGTTCTGTTCAGCTCCTCACTGGCATTGGTTGCCTGGAGAATCTTGCTCCCAGCCCTCCCTTAATCATAATTTAAAGCAGGGCCTCTGCAGGTGTTGATGACCTCTGTCAGGTGTTGGGATGAGATAGCACAATGTCCTCTGAGGCCTAGCCTCCTGTTTTCAATATCTTTATAGTAATTGAGGGCGCTGCTTTGTGAGGATTGTGATGAGAGGCAGTCTCAGAATCAGGCAAGCATATTGGAGTGCTTACTGTGTGCAGAGCACTATGGTAAGCACTTAATGGTAATAATTATGGTATGTGTTAAGCATTTACTAGGTGCCAGGCATGCTGTTTTAAGCGCCTATCACCCCCCTTCAAGACTGTGAGCCCGTTGTTGGGTAGGGATCGTCTCTGTTGCCGAATTGTACTTTTCAAGCGCTTAGTACAGTGCTCTGCGCACAGTAAGTGCTCAATAAATGCGATTGAATGGATGGATGTACTAAGTGCTGGGCTGGATACAAGCAAATCGGGTTGGACACAGTCCCTGTTCCATGTGGGCTTCACGGTCTCAATCCCCATTTTACAGATGAGGTAACTGAGGCGTAGTGAAGTGAGTTGCCCAACGTCACACGGCGGAGAAGTGGAAAAGGCGAAGCACATGGGTGAGTACAATGTATGAGAGTCGGTATACATGCTCCCTGCACACAGAGAGCTTACGGTCTAGAGAATGAGACTGTATAAGACTGGTATAAGACCTATTAGAGCAGTCATCAATGCCATAAATGCCATAAATGCCATAAACAATAATAATAATTATTATTATAAAATAATAATGGTATTTTTAAGCACTTACACATGCCCAAGTGCTTCAGTCAATACAAAATTACCAGCTCGAACACATTCTCTGTCTCACATGGGGCTCACGGTCTTAAGTAGGAGCGAGAAAGGTATTTAATCCTCATTTTCCGGAGGAGGAAACCGATACGCGGAGAAGTTAAATGATTTGCCCAACGTCACAGTGCAGGCAAGTAGTAGAGCTGGGATTGGAAGCTAGGTCTTCTGACACCCGAGTCCGTGCACTTCCGACTAGGCCACGTTACTTAACGTCAGAGGGTGAGTCAGTTTTGCATTTGCTTTTTCAGCCACGCTCACAGGCCTAGATAGATCTTATCGTTGGTGCCACTGTCTTGGAAAACAAATGACAACTTGGTTTGTAGGTATGTGATTAGTGGCAAATCTTACCTGTTAAAGATTTGGGAACGAAGGACCTTAAATCATTGATTTCTAACAATTTCCGTGCAAACAGGTGGCTAGAGTCCATCCAAGCGGATGTTATTTTGGAGCAGTAGTGCATCATCAATAAGCTATTATTAGCGACCACACAAAGGCCGTTTCACTTGCGGATGGTCACTATCGTTCTTCGAGGGTCATGCGTTAACCCGAAATAGGAAATTCCCCCCCCCCCCCCCCCCCCCCCCCCCCCCCCGGAATGGAGCAATCGTTAGAGCCGCGGAATAGGGGATGACTAAAGTCTCGTGAACTGTGGAAAACCCCTCCCACCACTCTCCCCTTGTTGGTAGTTTAGCTGAGAAAGAACACAAGACTAGGAGTCGGGATAGCCGGGTTCTAATTCTGACTCTGCCACACTCCAGTTATGTGAGGTTGAGTGAGCTACTCAGCTTTTCTGGGTCTTGGGTACGTCATCTGTAAATACCTGTTCTCCCTCCTGCTTAGAGCGTGAGCCCCATATGGGACTTGATTATTTCGTGTCTACCCCAGTGCTTAGAACGGTGCTTGGCACATAGTAAGCACTTCTTAAATGCCATTATTATCATCATCATTATGATTCTTTTTGAAAGTTTTCTTGTTGATGTGCGACATTTTCTTGACTTGCATCTACCCCAGCACTTAAAACAGTGCTTGGCACATAGTAAGCACTTAACAGGAACCACAATTGTATTACTTTAAAACTTTTGCTTGAGACCTAATGCAAGTATCATGTGTAATTTCCACAATTCCACTTTTTACCTGCATCCTTTTACCATTTGGATCATTCTGAATGTGGCTCCTACTCTTTTTGATTTACCTATTCCAGATCATCTTATAGCATCTGGGAATTTCTCGATGGTGCCTTTGAATTTAAACTCTTATTTTATTTATTGTATTTTCTAAGCGCCTACTAAATGTCAAGGGGTCTTCTAAGCTCTGAGCACTGTTCTAAGCGCTTAGGTGATTGGATGTCAGGGAATGAGACTGCCAGCAGTGAAAACCTTGGTTCCTTGCAATAAGGAAAGATGTCAGTCTGTTCTTTCGGTTCTAACGCGAGTAGAAAATAATACCTATCTGCCACATTGTGTTTCTGAACCTGTGTCATTGACATGTAGATAGTTATAAACCTCAAGAGGCTATGATTTCATTTGATAGTTGTCGATCTCGGCGGGCAAAATCTTTGTTTCTTTATCCCACTGAAGCCTTAGTCTGGTATTTTCTTCCTGCTTTTGAGTTTCCCTTGCTTCCGTCCCCTTTAATCGGCATTGGTTGAAAAGATGTTTGTTACAGCCAGCGAATTCTGATGGTAGACACTCCCCCTGCACCTGTTCTTTTCTTCTGCAAGGATTCATCACAATGGTTCCAAGAACAAGAAGTAAAATTCTTAGGGTCTTTCCCCTTTCTACCATTCCTCCCCTCTCTGGAATTTTCTGAAACTATTGGTTATGCCATACGATAGCTTGTTAAACTCCCCCACTCCCATGAGAATGTCTCCTAAACCAAAGAATCAATATCCACCTGCGGGTATTCTAGCCGCACAAAAAACACCGCCCCACTACTGGCAGCCACTAGATCTTTAGGGTAGAGACAAGGACAAATGTTTCTAATGGGCAAAGAGTAGTAAAACACGTTACAAAATCAAACATTTTACTTTAGGAAGGGAACATAGAGCTGTCATCGTCCGGTTGATGTGGCTATCCCTGAAAGTAAACTTCAATCCAATTTAAGGATTTCGGGTAGGTTCAAAATAACCTAAGAGGAGAACTTTGGAATTCACAGATTATTATTTTTTTGTGTGTGGTTTCACCTATGCACATTTGGCTGCGACCATCCATACTCACAGTTGTGGAGGGTCCGTGGCCCTACCCCTGGCTACCTGTTGTCTCACTGGTTGCCAGCAGCAGCTCCTCCTTGACGGTGACTGTTCAGTCGCCTCTCCCGCCCTCCTCCAGGACAGCCCGGAAGGCTCTGAGTTATTCGATATACTGCAAGTTGTTCGATAAACTTTTCAGGGCTTTCAGTGCAGCTACCACCGGGCACCCATAGCGCTGATTTTTTCACCTTTTTCACAGGGCTTTCTTCAATCGATCTCCCAATAACACCGAGGGTCTGACCGATTTGCCCAATTGGCCTTTTCTGCAATGTGGTTCCTGATGTCGATAGAAGTGCTCTCATTCTGAGAACTTCTGAACTAAAGACTAAAACATTAAAAATGAGCAGATGGGGTTTTCGTTCCTAAATTTTCCACCTTCAGCTTCCTTTCACAGCAAGAGCAACTTCTCAGTTAGGTGATCTTTGGCCTCTTCTACTAGTTGTCTCGATTCCTCTGTACTTCATATATTATTCAGAATTCCAAAGGGTAAATTTCCTCTGGCCACTAACGTAGACATTTAGAGGCCCGAGAAGTGCATTTCGGAAATCGAAATGCTGAGATTATTTGTTTTAGGATAAAACTGAGAATTGAACCTCGGGGAAGAAATTTCTACCTTTCCAAGTCATCTTAAAAGGACGCTTCCGTGATTGGTCCTCTTTCTCAGAAAGTGCACTGGTCAATAAGGTGATTATCTCCCTCTCTCATCATCTTATTTCTCTGTCCAACCTCCAAATTCAGCCAGATTAATCAGTCAATAAATCAAGCAGTGGTATTTGTCGAGTGCTTACTGTGTGCAGAGAACTATAGTTAATGCTTGGGAAGATACGGTTAGAGACGGTAGACGTAATAGACATGATCCCTGTCCTCAAAGAGTTTAAAGTCTAACAGGGATGATAGACATTAAAATAAACACAGCGGAGTAGCTGAGAATAAGACTATGTATTCTGGGTTGGGATGGAATGAATATCAAAGTTAAGGGCTACACACCCAACTGCCCAGGTGATACGGAAGGGAAGGCTCAGTCAGGGAAGGCTTCTTGATGGAGATATGATTTTACTAGGGCTTTGAAGAAGGAGACAGTAGGGATAGAGTGTCGAGTCAGATGTGTGCCACGGCAGAGGGAAGAAGGAAGGTGGTACAGAGGGAGAAGCCCCAGTCTTGCCTTTTTTGCAGATGAAAGAGTTGGTGTGGTCCAAGTTGTTGCCCAATTCCCATCTAACGCTCCCCTCGCATCCCTCCCCAGAGGACGTTATCCTGGTCATTCGTCAATCGTATTTATTAAATGCTTACTGTGTGCACAGCACCGTACTAAGCACTCGAGAGAGTTCAATGCAACAATATAACAGACAGATTCTCTGCCCTCGAGGACCTTACTCTCTAGAGGGGGAGACAGACATTCGTATAAATAACATTACAGATATGTACATAATTATAATAATGATGATGGTATTCGTTAAGCACTTACTACATGCAAATCACTGTTCTAAGCGCTAGGGGATACAAGCTGATCAGTTTGACCCAAGTGGGGCTCACAGGCTTAATCCTCATTTTACAGATGTGGTAACTGAGGCACAGAGAAGTTAAGTGACTTGCCCAGCTGATAAATGGCAGAGCAGGGATTAGAACCCAAGACCTCTGACTCCCAAGCCCGGGCTCTTTCCCCTGAGCCATAAGTGCTATGGGGCTGGGGGCGGGGGGCTGAATAAAGGGAACAAGTCAGGAAGATGCAGAAGGGAGTGGGAGAAGAGGAAATGAGGGCTTAGTCAGGGAAACCCTCTTGGAGGAGATGGGCCTTCAATAAGGATTCGAAGGTAGGGAGAGTAATTGTTGGATAGCTGCACTCCCCTCATCAGCTGCTCTCCTTTTTCTTGCCCTTTCTTCTTCCCCCCCGCCTCTTCTCCTGTTTCCTCTGTGCGGTTTGAACAAAATTAAGAAATAGAAATCTCTCCTTTCAGCTCTCAGTTGAAGACACTGCATCTGTGCCCTTGCTCCTCCTTTCTACTTAGACTGAAACCCTTAAGCCGGGACGGTGACAGAGACAGGAACTCTGGTCTCACCTGATTATCTTGTGTCTGCTCCAGTGCATAGTTCAGTGCTTGGCACATAGCAAGTGCTTAGCAAGTTCCATAATAATGTTGATGATGATAATGATTCTGGCATTTGATAAGCACTTACTACGTGCCAAGCCCCGTACTAAGCACCGGTGTAGATAAAGGGTAATTGAGTTGGACCCAGTTCCTGTCCCGCAGGAGGCCCACAGTTTTAATCCCCATTTCACAGATGAGGTAACTGCGGTACAGAGAAGTTAAGTGACTTATCCAAGTTCCCACAGCTGCCTTTGTAGCAATTAATCGGCGGTATTTACTGAGCGCTAACTACATGCAGAGCGCTCTACTAAGCAACAGAGTTGGATGATTAGTGACCTCTCTAAAAAGCAAAGCTGCGAACAAAGCTGGAACAAGCCGTGAAAGCGTTTAACGCTGTTCGAAGGCCAGCCAAACTGGCCGGCCAACGGTCAGACCAGGATCTTAAGGAGCCGAGCGCGGCTGCTTCGACGGAGTGATGACGACGGCGAGCGTAAGGATTTGATTAAATGAATAAATAACTCTACTTAGTTTTGCATAAAACTCTGTGGTACCCAGGTCAAAGATAATCCCTAATTTTTCTATGCATAATAGATTCCGGTATGTAAACATCACGAGTAGCCTGAGCAAAACTAGATGCTTTAAATCAACAGCCAAAGGTGACTGCGAATTGGGAAATGTTGACAATGTCTGTGACCATCTTCTGACTAAATTGAAGGAGATGTGAGGTCCTAGCGTGGCTCAGAGGCTGGGCTTTGGAATCAGGGGTCATGGGTTCGACTCCCGGCTCTGCCACTTGTCAGCTGTGTGACTGTGGGCGAGTCACTTATCTTCTCTGTGCCTCATTTACCTCATCTGTAAAACGGGGATTAACTGTGAGCCTCACGTGGGACGACCTGATTACTTGCTCCGCACGTAGTAAGCGCTCAACAAATACCACCATTATTATTGTTAGTAATAAACATGGCGGAAATGTCAGTTTCTGGCCCTTCTTGCCGAATCCAATGGCCCCTACTCCATCCTAACCCTCCTCTGCTTCTCAGTTGCCTTTGCCACTGTGGACCACCCCCTTCTTCTTGAAACTTTATCTCACCTTCGTTTCACGGACCCCGTCGCCTCCTGCTTCTCCCGTCTCTCTGGCCGCTCACTCTCAGTCTTTTTCTCAGGCTCCCCCTCTGCCTCCCACCCTCCAACTGTGAGAGTCTTTCAAGGCTCAAGCTCTGGGTCCCTTAATAATAATGTTGGTATTTGTTAAGCGCTTACTATGTGCAGAGCACTGTTCTAAGACACAGGGGAATCGGGCCGTCCCACGTGGGGCTCACAGTCTTAATCCCCATTGTACGGATGAGGTCACTGAGGCCCAGAGAAGTGAAGTGACTTGCCCACAGTCACACAGCTGACAAGTGGCAGAGCCGGGATTCGAACCCATGACCTCTGACTCCCAAGCCCGTGCTCCTTCCACTGAGCCACGCTCCCTTCTGTTCTCCATCTATGCCCACTCTCTTGGAGAACTCATCCGCTCTCATGGCTTCAACTACCATCTCTATGTGGATGATTCCAAAGTCTCCTCCTGATCTCTCTCCTTCTCTGTAGTCCACTTGTCAGCTGTGTGACTGTGGGCAAGTCACTTCACTTCTCTGGGCCTCAGTTACCTCATCTGTAAAATGGGGATTAACTGTGAGCCTCACGCGGGACAACCTGATTACCCTGTAGCTCCCCCAGCGCTTAGAACAGTGTTCTGCACATAGTAAGCGCTTGACAAATACCAACATTGTAGTCTTGCATTTCCTCCTGCCTTTCAGACATCTTTATATGGACGTCCTGCTGACATCTCAAGCTAAGCAGGTCCAAACCCGAACTCCTTGACTTCCCACCCAAACCCTGTCCTCTGCCTGATTTTTCCATCCCGGTAAACACAACCGCTATCCTCCCTCTCTAACAAACCCACAACCTTGGTATTATCCTGGGCTCATCTCTCTCCTTCAACCCACATATCCAATGTGTCACTAAATCCTGTCAGTTTTTACTTGACGGCATCACTAAAACTCTTTGCTCTCCATCCAAACTGCTGCCCTGATGGTCCGAGCACTTATATCCCACCTCGATTATCGCATCAGACTCCTCACTGACCTCCCGTTCTCCTCTCTCTTCGCTCCAGGTCACACTTCGTTGCTCCCCAGATCTTCATTTTTTTACCGGATTCCTAGACTGTGAGCCCGTTGGTGGGTAGGGGTCGTCTCTGTTGCCGAGTTGTACTTTCCAAGCGCTTAGTGCGGTGCTCTGCACACGGGAAGCGCTCAATAAATACGATTGAATGAATGGATGAATTTGTTTACGTACTTACTGTGTGTCAGGAGCTGTACTATACACTGGGATAAGTACAAGTTAATCAGGCTGGGAACAGTCTCTGTCCCACGTGAGGCTCACAGTCTAAGTCACTTAACTTCTCTGTGCCTCAGTTTCCTCAACTGTAAAACGGGGATTCAGAAGAGGTATTGAATCCCCATTTTACAGTTGAGGAAACTGAAGCACAGAGAAGTTCAGTAACTTGGCCAAGATCAAATAGGCAAGTGGTGGAGTCAGAATTAGAACCCAGGTCCCCTGACTCCCAGTGCTTTTTCCACTTAGACCAAACTGCTTCCCAGTTTTCTATAAAACTGTTCAACTTAGGCCTTCCCACTCCTCAAAAACCTCCAAGCGTTGCCCATTTATCTCTGCATCGAAGAGCAACTCTTACAATGGGCTTTAAATCACTGGATCTGCTCACACTCTCCTACCTTACCTAATTCATTTCCTAACACCACCGGATCTGGATACTTCACTCCTTTAACACCAACCTACCCAGTATGTCTCCATCTCTTCTATCTTGCCTTTAACCTCTCGTCGACATCCTCCCTCTGGCTTGGAACTCATTCACTCTTCAAATATGCCAGACCGCCACTCTCCCCACCCTAAAGCCTTTATTAAAAATCACGTCTCCTCCAGAGGCCTTCCCCCAATTAAGCCCTCGTTTCCCCTCTTCCCTCTGCTTTCCGTTTGGCCTTCGCACGTGGATCTGTGCTTTTTGAGTATTTGATATTCTCCCCACCTTCAGCCCCATGGCAGTTATATACACAGCTGTCATTTATTTTAATACGTGCCTCGACCTCTGGACCGTTAGTTCATTGCGGGCAGGGAACTTGTCTATGAATTCTTCCAAGCGCTTAGTATTGTGCTCCGCACACGTAAGCACTCAGTAAGTACCACTGATTGTTTCAGCAGAGAACTATCATACTGGTTTAGAGATTAATTATTTGGGCCCAAAATTCGTCATAAGAATGCACCCAATGACATTATTTGGTCTCCTTAGTAGCTGTTAATGCATAGGACGAAATACAATGCAGTGAGTTTGTGAGTTATTAGGAAAGCAATATATTATATTATATATATTATATTATATTATATATATAAAGTACTTTTTAGTGCTTTAACATCTATAAAATAGTCCAAATAACATCGTTAGATCCATTCGTTATGTTGCAGGGGCCCGAGCAATTAATCTATAAACCACCGTAAGAAGGGAGCCTTTCATCTTTTGGTACACGATCCGCGATCCGCTATAGGAACTGGAGGAAAAGAAATGGTTTGCAAAAATTAATTATCCAGGAAAAACGGGTTTGTAGAAATTAGGATCTAAACCCTGACCCTCTATTTTGCGATGAAACCTAGGTGAAGAAAATGAGATGGATCATATTTTCAGAGACTAGTTAAGCAATTCAAGTCTCTCTGTGAAGGTCAAGAGAATTTGAATCGAAGGGAAGTTCTTTAGTGGTCAGATTAAGGAAAATAAAAGAATGACTAGTAAAATTAATACCTGTGTTAATTTCATTTCAACTGTTTGGCTGATTGTAATTCCAGGCACTAAACTTTCAAGGCCTTCTGGTAAGAGGAAGCTAAAGACTATGGCCACATAGAAAGGCTTCATGCTTGATCCTATCCCTTTTAAAGCTTAATTTTCACCCGGAGAAAAGAATAGGTCTTTACAGAACCTGGACCACGCCAAATGAATAACCATGAGAAAGTCAAAATCCATTCCTGCACTCTCCTTTTAAATCTGCAGACGCAGAGATTCCTCCAGTCTGTAAATGCCGCTCCTAGGAGAAGTAGCGTGGTGCAGCGGATAGAGCGTGGGCCCGAGAGTCAGAAGGTCATGGGTTCTAATTCCGGCTCCGCCACTTCTCTGCCATGTGACTTTGGGCAAGTCACTTCTTCTCTGTGCCTCAGGTACCTCATCTGTAAAATGGGGATTAAGACTGTGTGAGCCCCATGTGGGACAGGGACTGTATCCAACCCAATTTGCTTGTGTCCACCCAAGCGCTTAGTACAGCGTCTGGCACAAAGTAAACTCTTAAATACCATTTAAAAACAAATGGAATTATTTTCCATGTTAACTAAAATCTTTTGAAATGTGGTTTTGGAGAAGTCTTTTGCAAATACCGGGGACTGCCCGAAAAGCAAACAAATGGGTTTGGGGGCAAATTAAGCCAATGTGATCTTTGGAAGGCCAAATGACTGGATTTAGATTAGCATATTTTGGACATATCATCGAAAGGATTCATTCTCTGGAGAAGACACTATTGCTAGGAAAAGTCCAGGGAAAACATGGAAGAGGCAGACCAGCAGCTAGATGGATAGAGACCATAACAATGATAACGGAAGAACTGTTGATAAGGTTATGGATTATGGCAGAAGATAGGACAGTTCTGGAGAAAATATATCCATAGAGTCGCTACAAATTGGAAATGGCCTTTGATGATAATAATCATGGGAAGCAGCGTGGCTCAGTGGAAAAAGCCCGGGCTTGGGGGTCAGAGGTCATGGGTTTGAATCCCAGCTCTGCCGCTTGTCCGTTGTGTGACTGTGGGCAAGTCACTTCACTTCTCTGTGCCTCAGTTCCCTCATCTGGAAAATGGGGATGAAGACTGTGAGCCTCGCGTGGGACAACCTCATTACCTGTGTCTACCCCAGCGCTTAGAACAGTGCTCTGCACATAGGAAGCGCTTAACAAATACCAACGTTATTATTGTTATTGAAATCTGTGAGGGAATATTATATTTTGCCAAATAATCATATTTATTGAGCACGATGTGCAGAACACAGTACTAAGCACTCTGCAGAGTACACTACAACAGAGTTAGCAGACCGAGTTCTCTGCTCATATTCTGTCATATTTCCAATAGCAAGAGCAGCCCCCCTTGAAGATGGAAGTCCAATTAAGGGGGAAATATCTTAAGAGGGAGGCCAACAAAAATTGCGTAGGGTTTTAGGGATAACGTGAGACTCACAGTGGTATTATGTGTAAAAATGCCAGAACATCTGTTATGCTAAGAATTACAACAACAAAACTAAAATAAACCTCTAGTGAGGGAACACCACTAATAGATCATTGTGAGTTTCTTGGCCTATTTAAAGAGAAATTGGGAAAAGAACTCCAGAGGGAACAGCACAGGGTCAAAGTAATAGGGGCATATGAATGAAGTTATGCCAGCTTCAAGGATTTGCAAAGTCGGAACTCTCACGCTTCGTGCGTTTTTGCAATTGGTTTTGAATCATTCTTTCGCTCCATCCTGAACAAACCAGCTGTCAGTCAAAGAGGGCTCAGTTCTTTTAGAGTTTTTTTTAGGGTAAGGGCTTTTCTGCTATAATCAAATGGGCAGTCTGATTGGCAACCAAAAACAATAAACACCTTGTCAAGGCAGTTTCCTTCCACTCATTGTAATGCACAGGCACGGTGTTTCCAGTGGAAAGATCTTAGTCTAATCTGACTAGATGTTAGAAAATAAACACCTGAAATATAAAAATCCTAACAAATATTCAAGATCCAGATTGGGCCCGTCTGATTGGTGGGTTTTTTTAGGGTATTTTTTAAGAGTTTACTGTGTGACAGGCACTGTACTAAGCACTGGGGTAGATACAAACTAATCAGGATGGATTAGGATCAGGTTGGATCAACCCTCCATTGTCCCACATGGGTCTCACTGTCTTAAATCCCCATTTTACAGATGAGGCAACTGAGGCCCAGAGAAGTTAAATGACTCACCATTCATTCAATCAATCGTATTTATTGAGCACTCACTGTACTAAGCGCTTGGAAAATGCAAATCAGCCCAAGGTCACGTAGCAGACAGGTGGTGGAGCCGGGACCAGAACGGTGTTCTTCACACAGTACACCCTCCGTAAATACAACTGATGCATTCTACCTTGTTTTTTAAATGGTATTTGTTAAGCACTTACTGTGTGCTACACACCGTGCTAAACCCTGAGATAGATACAAGCTAATGGGGTAGACACGGTCTGTGTCCCATTGGGGGCTCACAGGTGTTTGTGGGCAAGTCACTTCACTTCTCTGTGCCTCAGTGACCTCATCTGTAAAATGGGGATTAACTGTGAGCCTCACATGGGACAACCTGATTACCCCGTATCTCCCCCAGCGCTTAGAACAGTGCTCTGCACATAGAAAGCGCTTAACAAATACCAACATCAGTATTATTATTATCTTCATTTTACAGATGAGGTCACTGAGGCACAGAGAAACTGATTGACTTGCCCGAGGTCACCCAGCCGGCAAGTGAGGGATTAGAACCCAGGTCCTCTCCGGCCCATGCTCTTGCCGTTAAACCGTGCTGCTTCTCATCTAACTTTCCTAACTGGCTGGGCTAACTCCTCTCCCGTTTCCCGAGAGTCGGCCCTTTCTTGGCTCTCTGCCCCTAATAATAGTGTTGGTATTTGTTAAGCGCTCACTGTGTGCCGAGCACTGTTCTAAGCGCTGGGGTAGACGCAGGGGAATCGGGTTATCCCACAGTCTTAATCCCCATTTTACAGATGAGGTAACTGAGGCCCAGAGAAGTGAAGTGACTTGCGCACAGTCACACAGCTGACAAGTGGCAGACCTGGGAGTCGAACCCATGACCTCCGACTCCAAAGCCCATGCCCCAGTGGCCCTTGGAGTAGTTTCCTCCGACCATGGCTGCCTTCGCTGTCCCCTGAGGCGGTGACTTCAGGTAGCCATGCTGCTATCTTACCAGCTCCTGCCACTCACACCATGCCACTCCTTCCCTCTCATTTTCAGCGGGGTCTTCCGGCTAAAGTTGTGAGGCCGACTCATCCTGGATGACTCGAACACAGCCCCATGCTTCATGGCTCTCCAGAGTTGGAGCAAAGTGAAAACAAGTTTATGTATGCGTCGTTAGGCCACAGTATTCTTATCGTCACCCGTGCTTCTTAAATGAATAACCCCTCGCTACAACACTTAAAGAATAATTGTGACATTTGTTAAGCGCTTACTGTGTGCGAGACACTGGGCTAGATACAAGGTAGATGGGTCGGACACATTCCCTGCCCCCCCCCCCCCCCATAGGGCTAACGGTCTCAAAATAGGGTTCGCAGTCTAAACACACACGCTGTATATTTTTACTCTGAACTTACCCCGAGTAACTTTCGCTAGCAGACTAAAAACAGTGATGCTCATTTTGAAACTACCAACTACCACTTATGTAAGGAAACAGATATTGTTTTACTAATATCGGCATTGATGTTTCTCTAATCTAGAACATATTTGAATAAGAACATAATTCAGCACAGTGGGGCAACAATGAATTAATCAATCAATGGCATTTATTGATTTCTTACTGTGCGCAGGGCAAGTCGCTTCACTTCTCTGGGCCTCAGTTCCCTCATCTGTAAAATGGGGATTAAGACTGTGAGCCCCACGTGGGACAACCTGATCACCTTGTATCTACCCCAGGGCTTAGGAACGGTGCTCGGCACATAGTAAGCGCTTAACAAATACCATCACGATCATCGCGCTCTTTAAAGTTCTTGAGAGGGTACAATACCCGAGTTAGTAGAAATGTTCCCTGCCCACAATTAGCTTATAGTCTAGGGGGGGAGACAGCTATTAATATATATGAATAATTTACAACATATAATAGATATGTACAAAGAGGATCAATTCCTATCACTTGTTACATTTGCCCAGTGATTAGAAGTTTCTATCTGGACACTTTTCCCTCACAGGTTGTTTGTCTCAGATAGGCAAATCTTCTCTCTCAGACAGTCATTTCCAAATGTATTTGCAAGGATTATTGATATCCGTGGTTTCCCTTAAATATAGTTCAGAAAAACTGACAAATATTTTCATTCAAATAATTTGATCATTTTCAGATTTCTCTACACATTAGCAATTCACCTTAGTCAGTACGCTTCCGTGGAACTTTCAAACATAGTTCCCCACAAACAGAAAGTTTCATAAATATGGACTAAATAACCTTAAAGCCCTTTATGAATAATTATGAGTTTTCAAGTTTTTGTGACTCTACATATTAATTCCGTGCCATAAATAAAACATGAAGCAAAAATCCAGCAAGTGAGTGTCGGGGGGATAGAGAAAGGAGAGGAGGGATAATTATCCGTTTAATATGGGAACATACTTAACCTAAAAGATTATCTTAAAAAGTGATGACATAGTAAGTATATATGTATAAAATCAGATCTAATTTAAATAAATTGAAAACTCCAATATGGGAGTCACTGTCATGTAAGGCTCCCACGGCTGCATCTAAAGGCAAATCGCAGAGATAGTTATGTCCTCATCGATGGTATTTATTGAGCGCTTACTGGGGGCAGAGCACTGTACTGAGCAGTCGGAAGCGTACAGTAAATGGAATTGGTAGGTGTGTCGCCTGTCCACACCAAGTTTATAGTCTAGAGAGTTAAGTGGTAAGAGATGGACTTTGATTCTTTTTTCCACATGCCATGTGGGATATTATACCATATCATTGACAAGTGTATGTGTTATAGGTAATATGGAGCTATCCTTTTATAACAGCTAGTTTCACATAGGGTTTAATAAACAGGAGGCTGCTTCTCTCTGAATTGAAATCTATGTACCTCACATATAAGATTATAGATTTTAAACAAAAGAAAAACCCACATTATCGTTCAAAGAATTTTATTTCATTGGTTCTGGATGTTCAGATTCAGAAGAGTAGCACCGAAGCGAAAGTCATGGGCCCCAATATTATCCACTGTCCATCCAAATTCATCATGACTAAGACTAGACCCAGACTAAGGCCGCTTTTTCCTCAGCTCCCCCACCCTTCATCTTGGCCCAACTCGCTCTTTTTGCTCTACCCCCCACCCCCCCCAGCACTTGTGTATATATTTCTATATAATTCTATTTATATTAATGCCTATTTACTTGTTTTGAAGTGTAGATATCTATAATTCTATTTATATTAATGCCTGTTTACTTGTTTTGATGTCTGGCTCCCCACTTCGAGACTGTAGCCCCGGTGTGGCCAGGGATTGTCTCTCTCTCTATTGCCTAATTGTACTTTCCAAGTGCTTAGTACAGTGCTCTGCACACAGTAAGTGCTCAATCAATACGATTGAATGAATGAATGAATCATGGCACCAATCAAATCCCTGGGTTCTAGCCTTCTCCCCTTTAACCACAACCCTGACAATAAACGAACTGAGATGGTCAGTGGCACGATAATAATGTTGGTATTTGTTAAGCGCTTACTATGTGCAGAGCACTGTTCTAAGCGCTGGGGTAGATACAGGGGAATCAGGTTGTCCCACGTGAGGCTCACAGTCTTCATCCCCATTTTACAGATGAGGTCACTGAGGCCCAGAGAAGTGAAGTGACTCGCCCACAGTCACACAGCTGACAAGTGGCAGACCTGGGAGTCGAACCCATGACCTCTGACTCCCAAGCCCGGGCTCTTTCCACTGAGCCACGCGATGTGTCTCGATGATTGCACTGGGTCCATTTTTCAGGGAAGATTTTCCCACAGAGTCGAATTATTACTTGGGACCTTTTTCTATCACCCTAGGAAACACTCATCCCTGCTATAAAATAATTGCTACTCATTATGGGAAAGGAGTAACAATTCTCACAGTCCAACCCCATATCTGACCCTGTGGAAACGGTCATAGAAAGCAGAGAGTGATCCACAAGTGTAATGGACACGCTCAACTGTATATATTTTCATTACCCTATTTATTTTGTTAATGAAATGAACATCGCCTTGATTCCATTTATTTGCTATTGTTTCAGTGAGATGTTCTTCCCCTCGATTCTATTTCCTGCCATCGCTCTCGTCTGCCCGTCTCCCCCGATTAGACCGTAAGCCCGTCAGAGGGCAGGGACCGTCTCTATCTGTTACCGACCTGTCCATTCCAAGCGCTTAGTACAGTGCTCTGCACATAGTAAGCGCTCAATAAATACTATTGAAGAAGACGCACCAAAGGTTCTCCAATGGGTGGAGACAGGAGAGGTGCGGAGTCAGTCTGCAGGAGTCTTTGCAAACCAGCAGTGGCTCTCTCCTGATGTCAGATTGAGCAAATCCTAGAAGTGAGTTCTGACTTCTTTTCCAATGGAAGCAGGGATCTGAGAACTAAACAAGCCAGTAAAATAAGGTTTAAAATACATGTATGTGTAAATGTAAACATATATGTGTGTGATTGCAGAAAAATGGTGGGGTTGATTTGAATTAACACAGCAGAACTATAAAGCGGCCCCCAAAGTATTTTTTTTAATGGTATTTACTAAGAGCTTGCTATATGCCAGGCACTGTTCTCAGCACTGGGGTAGATGCAAAGTAGTAAGGACGGACCCAATCCATGTCCCGCATGGGGCTCACGGTCCTAATCCCCATTTTACAGATGAACGAACTGAGGCACAGAGAAATTAACTATCCAGATCATCCAGACAAAATCATTTTTGTTTGAGTTCTCTAGATAAGCAGTGTAGACTAGTGGAAAAAGCATAAAGCTGGGAGTCAGAGGACCTGGGTTCTAATCCTGACTGTCAGCTCTGTGATTTGTGAGCCGTCACTTAACTCCTTTATTCCTCAGCTTTCTCATCTATATAACGGGGATTAAATACTTGTTCATTCATTCAATAGTATTTATTGAGCGCTTACACGTGCAGAGCACTGTACTAAACGCTTGGAATGTACTTGTTCTCCCTCCTCTTTAAACTCTCAGTGCCATATAGGACAGGGATTGTGTCCCACTGGATGATCTTGAATCTAATAATGTTAATAATGTTGGTATCTGTTAAGCGCTTACTATGTGCCGAGCACTGTTCTAAGCGCTGGGGTAGACACAGGGGAATCGGGTTGTCCCACGTGGGGGTCCCGGTCTTCATCCCCATTTTCCAGATGAGGTAACTGAGGCACCGAGAAGTTAAGTGACTTGCCCAAAGTCACACAGCTGACCCGTGGCCGAGCCGGGATTCGAACCCATGACCTCCGACTCCAAAGCCCGTGCTCTTTCCACTGAGCCACGCCGCTTCTCTACCCAACTCTCGGTACAGACTGTGGCCTTAATTCCACAATTATTATTATAACAGCAGATTAGGTGAAATTACTCCCGCACATTGCTCCGTTTAAATGGAAAAATACTCTCTCCTTGCTCCAACCCTTGAAAATCCGTACCATTTCCAACTGAGAGGCAATTGCTCTTATTCATTTGCATTAAAAACTGAGGTGACCACTTTAGGTGGTCATCTTCCTGAGGGTGCTATTCTCCCACTTGTAGGTGGATCCCCTTAAGATTTTACTTTAGGCTAGGGTGGGGGGACGATTTCTGAGGCGTTAGCGGCGGCTTGGTTACGGGGAGGAGAGAGAGCAGTGAAGGAGGGGTTGCCGGCCTCTTCCTCCGATGACTAACGGATCATAATAATAACGATAATAGTGGTTTTTGCTAAGTGATTGCTATATGCCAGGCATTGCACTAAGCACTGGGGTAGATATAAGATAATCAGGTTGGATAAAGTCCATGTCCCACATGGAGGCCACAATTTTAATCCCCATTTTACAGATGAAAAAGAGAGAGAAAAAGAGAAAGAGAGAGCCCCAACCTCCCCCCCCCCCCACCACCACCTCCCCTTTCCCAGTCTTCCTGTTTATCCTTCTTCTTTCACTTTCTGTTCCTCTGCTTTGTTTTTATTTTCCTCTTCTCTCTCTTTAATTGTCTCTCTGGCTACCTCATTTCTCCCCCTCCCAGTTCAATCCTTTCACCGGAGGGCCATCCCCTCGATCTTCCTTGCCCTCACTATGAGTTGGCACTTCTGAATCAGTCGATCAATTGTATTTATTGAGCACTTACTGTGGACCGAGCAGTGTACTAAATACTTGAAAGAGTACAAAATAACAGTGTTGGTAGACATATTTCCTGCTCACAGTAAGCCATTATGAGCCCCAGGTGGAACAGGGACTGTGTCCGTCCTTATTAACTTTTATTTACCCCAGCACGTAGAACAGTGTTTGACACATAGTATGTGTTTAACAAATAGCGTGACATAAATGAAGAATAATGAAATCCATTTTTTTTGCTGCTGCCCCTGTATTTTATTATAAAAAATGTTTGCAAATGATATAATTCCCTTCCCTAGCTAGTGCAGTATACTAATTCTAGTCACACAGGTCTGAAGGAGGAGAAAGGTTATCTGATTAGTCAGTACCCTGAGGACTGTTTGGGCGATAAATTGAGAGAAGCTGGGATTTTTCCTGCTTGTGTTTTGTAAGAGGGCAATAAGCGCCCCAACTCTTATTTCACTGGGAGTATGAGTGTCATAGCATCCGTCCTTGGTGTCTCTACCTAGAAATCAGTTAAGCCCACCCTGGCCCCAACCCCTCCATCTCCATCCTCCACCAGCATTTCCTTGTTTCCCTTTTCTCATTCATTCATTCAATAGTATTTATTGAGCGCTTACTATATGCAAAGCACTGTACTAAGCGCTTGGAAGGTACAATTTGGCAGTTCTTCAGTTCTCATACCCCCTAAACCTGTGAGCTCCATATGGGGTAGGGACTGTGTCCAACCTAATTATCATGTAACGGCCTCAGCGTTTAGCTCAGAACTTGGCACATCGTAAGAGCTTAGCAGATGAGACATTTATTAATAAAAATGATGATATTTAAGCCCTTCCTATGTACCAAACACTGTTCTAAGCGCTAGAGTAGATACAAGGTAATCAGGGTGTCCCACATGGGGCTCACAGTCAATCCCCATTTTACAGATGAGGTCACTGAGGCACAGAGAAGTTAAGTGACTTGCTCAAGGTCACACAGGTGGCCGAGCTGGGATTAGAGCCCGTGTCTTCTGACTCCCAAGCCCGTGCTCTTTCCACTAAGCCACGTTGCTTACTAATTTATTATTATTATCCTTCCCTCTCCATCCCTGGGCTCCCCCCTCCAATATTCTCCCTTCTGCTCCCCTCCCTCCGCCCCCTCACCCCACTCCCCGAGTCTTTCCCCACTGCGGAGCTGGGGTGGACACCGCCATTCGGCCTGGGTGGGATCAGGGGGATAGATGAGACTTGGGGATCTTGGTGGCCCCTTAACAAACAGGTAAAAAAGAAAAAAGAGAGTCTATGGGAGGAGGGAGGGATAAGGACGACGAGAATATGGGGTGTTGGTGGAAACTGAGCGGAAGTGGGAAAAGAGGAGCAAGAGAGGCTGGGGTATTTCGGCGGGACAAACTAAGCTGGGGATGACACGACCGTTTTACTTCCACCGAAGTGGAAGTCGGTATCCTCTCTCGGAATCGTTTCAAACCCACTGGCTAACTCTCCAAACCTCTCCTCTCCCTGTCCAAATTCAGCCTGTTACTTTCATTTTTAAAAGCACAAATTACCTGTATGAAAACTGTTAGGTTGTGTCTCCACCAGAAGACAAAATAGAGATGCGAAGAAGTTGTGCACAGATATCAGGTTAACCCTATGTCCTTTGAAGCAGGAGTGGAAAGGAGCACGGACTGGACTAGAACCTGGAATCTAATCCTGGCTCTGCCGTGTACCTGCTGTGTGACCTTGGGCAAGTCACTTAACTTCTCTTTGCCTTAGTTCCCTAATCTGCAAAACGGGGATTCAATACCTGTGCTTCCTCCTACTTAGAATGTGAGCCCCTTGTTGAAACTGATTATCTTGTATCTGCACCAGTGCTCTGTACAGTGCTTGCACAGAGAAAATTCTTAAATATTTTTACTATTATTATTATTATTATTAATAATATCTGGTTTCATAGCAGAAGGACCATGTCTTCATTTAGATCAATTGCTCTACTGAAAGTAACTGGGTTACCGTGTAATGAAAGAAAGGGGTTAATTTTAGCTGACCTGAGCAACTCAATTTCACCTAATCTGCCTTCTGAATTTATTATCTCAACTAAACGATTAGAAGGAAGGTTGTGTATTAAATCAAGAAACTAATAATACAGTAATTGAATCCATTTTGTTTTTCTCATTAGTGGAAACTGATACCAAGCCATGACTAAATACTAAAGGGTGAGGAGTTGTACTCCCAGTGTCGTCTTAATTCTTTTCAGGGAAGGCTTTGAGGTCTGTTAGGAAATACCCATGTCTGGGAGTCTGGAGGCCTGGGTTCTCATCCCAGCTCTGCCACTGGCCGGCTGTGTGACCTTGGACGAGTCATTGGACCTCCCTGGACTGTTGAGGTGACTCAGAGTCGGAGTGAGGATACACTGAGTAAGTCCTCCTTTCCCTGCTCTCTCTCCCTCTCCTTTCGGCGTCTTCAACGTGCTTGGATCCGCGACCTTTAGGCATTTGATATTCGCCTCACCTTCAGTCCCACAGTGCTTATATGTATCTATCAATGATAGAAATTATTTGTTTACATCAATGTCTGCCTCCCCATCTAGACCGTAAGCTCGTTACAGGCCGGGTTCCTTGCCTACGAACCCTGTCGCATCTTACTGTCAGAAGCACTTACTACAGTGCTCTATGCAGGAAGCGCTCAATAGATACCACCTTCTTTTTGCATCAGAATTCTGCATCTGATAAGACAATAACTCCAGTCATTCGTCCTGAGGCAGCCTTTGTTAGAGGAGAAGTTTTATTGGATTGAGCAGGACAGAAGCTTTTTATTACATCTTTGGGAGCTTTCTTTGTTGTTGGTTTTTTTTTAAGCCGGTGTTTAATTATCAACTTGAAATGGATTCCAAAATGTCTCTATTGAACTAGAATAAACAACTTCAATGTGATCAACATTTTTTATTGAAAACACGCAACCCAGACGTGAGTTGATCATTCTGATGCGGTGCTCCCAGATTGTAAATTTGCTCCTAGAGCAAAACTGTTTAAGCTGAAATATCTTGCAATGAGCTATAAGCCGGGTTGAATAAAGGCAATTCTTTAAAAACGTTTTGAAAAACCACAGCGCATTCTTTCCTTTTGCCCCCAAGAAATGGGACAGAGTTTGAAGCCTCTCTTACGACGACAGCACTTGAAGCTAAACACGGTGGTTAGCGGCTCAAGTTAATTCTTCCATGTGCTGAACTTCCATAAATCCTTGGACTTTATTACCAACTCAGCTGCAGCTTAAATTATTGGGTAAACTGTTTTCCTCTCAAACACTTTCAAGATCCACAACAAAAATATCAGGCCAACTGCCCAGACTAAGCTAGAAACTCTCATTAGATGTCATTTGCATCCTATTAACCACAGGGCTGTAGGTCATTCACTGGCTGTCAAGCATTCAGCTCATTCTTTTTGTGTTAATTAGCAGAGAAATAAGGAGTTAATGAAGATCTTATGATCTATGATAATTCATCTGTGTTATTTCGGATGAATCCCTGCTTTCAGACCAATCCTATGAGCTCTTCCTCACCAAGTAACAGAGAAACAGAGAAAGCTGGCAGAAGCCTTTAGAGTGTTATTCTCAAGGGGCTTTTTGCATGGTGGGCTTTGTTAGCTAAAGATTAGAAGGAGTTAATTGCTTCAAGATTGCTGAAAGATTAGGTTACTGGGTGTGTTGTATTTATGTAAGCACATGCCAGGTCTTGTTAAAAGATAGGAGATGCCTTATTTTAATAAATTCATGGAAGGAAAAAGTCATTCATCACTTTATTGGAAACCTTGTTTTATTCGCCTACTTTGAAAACGTCAAGCTGTCTGGAACGCCGTTTTTCACTCACTTTCGGGGCTCCCTTCTTTTGTTTATGTGGTATTGGTTAAGTGCTTACTCTGTGCCAGGCACTGAATTAAGCGCTGGGGTAGATACAAGATAATCAAGTTGGACACAGTCCCTGTCCCACATAGAGCTCATAGTCTTAAGCCCCTTTTAAAGATGAGGTAAGCGAGGCACAGAGAAATAAGGAAACTGGCCAGGGTTACAGGGCTGACAAGTGGAGAGTCGGGATTGGAACCCAGGTCCTCTGGCTGCCAGGCCCGTGCTCTTTCCACTAGGCCATGCTGCCTCTCTAATTATTAGTGTATTTGTTACGTGTCTGCTGTATGTCAAGCTCTGTTCTAAGCGCTGGGGTCGAAGACCCAAATTAATCTGGTTGGACATAGTCGCCGTCCCGCATGGCCCTCGCAGTCTAAGTAGGAGGAGGAAAAGGTACCGAGTGTCCATTTTGCAATTAAGGAGACTGAGGCACAAATAAGTGACTTGCCCAGGGTCACGCAGCGAGGAGTTGGCGGAGCCGGGATTAGAACCCATGACCTGACTTCCAAGCCTGTGCTCTATCCACTGAGCCATGCTCTTTCTACTTGTGGACAGGAAATGTGTCTACCAAGAGACAGAAGCAGCGTGGCTCAGTGGAAAGAGCACGGGCTTTGGAGTCGGAGGTCAGGGGTTCGAATCCCAGCTCGGCCACTTGCCATCTGTGTGACTTTGGGCAAGTCACTTAACTTCTCGGTGCCTCAGTTCCCTCATCTGTAAAATGGGGATTAAGACTGTGAGCCCCACGTGGGACAACCCGATTCCCCTGTGTCTACCCCAGCGCTTAGAACAGTGCTCGGCACACAGTAAGCGCTTAACAAATACCAACATTATTATTATTATTAAGTCTGTACTCTCCCAAGGACTTCACCACAGTGCTCTGTCCACATTAGGTGCTCACACATTAGGTGAGAAGCAGCCTGGCCTAGTGGAAAGAGCGTCGGTCTGGGAGTCAGGGGGCCTGGGTTCTAATTCCAGCTCTGCCAACTCCTTACCGCGTGACCCCGGGCAAGTCACTTAACCTCTCTGGGTCTGTTATGTCATCTGCCAAATGGGGATTCAATAGTGTTCTCCCTCCTACAGACTATTTATTGAGTTCCTACCATACGTAAAATTCAGTATTAAGCATGGGAGCGTTCAATAAAGTAGACCCCATGTCTGTCCTTGAGAGGATTGTGGTGAAGATAGACTTAAAAACAAATTACAGATGTGTGTCCTGCTGTCTTAGAGGCATAAATTCAACCCAGAACCTGCCCCCTTTTTTTTCCTGGAAAGTGTGACATAAAAATGCTCGAGAGTCTTTGAATGGCAAAATGCTCTTTTTTAAGTAGACTTTCATTTCTTTCAGACTGACATGATTACAAGGTGTTAAACACTAAGGCTTCTCCTCGTTACCCTTCATACTTGCTGTGCAGTTTTCAATCCTATCATTACATGGCAGAAAAATCAGTCAAATATATTTAGTGCAGCCCTAGTTCAAAATCAATCTGTCAGTAGTATTTACTGAGTTCCTACCGTGGACAGAGAACTGAGCTGAGCTTGTGCAGGAGTACGGTAGAATCAGTAGACATGATCTCTGTCCTCAAGGATCTTAGAGGTAAATATCTTTAACCTAGCCCTAGTCCCCGCTCTTGGATGCTTTATCCAGTCCTGGAACTTGCATTTTGCTACGCCAAGGAGTCCTAGGATTTTTGACCCTCCTCCCATCCCCTGCCCCATCGTCAGGTTATATCACCAAAGGCTGCCACTCTGTCCTAGTGGAAAGAGCACGGGCCTGGCAGCCAGACTAGGGGGAAGCCAGACACTGAAATAAATTACAGTAGGAGAATGGGAGAGTATAAAAATATGCATATTTGGGCTGGAGGTGGGGTGAGTATCAAGTGCTTAAGGGGTTCAGATGCAGGTGCGTAGGCAACATAGAAGGGAGGAAGCGTAAGATGAAATGAGGGCCTGGTCAGGGAAGGCCTCACGGAGGTGGTGTGACTTTAGTAAGGTTTTGAAGGTGGGGAGAGTGGTGGTCTTTTGGCTAAGAAGCGGGAGGGCATTAACGGCCAGAGGGATGATGTGGGCAGCAACGAGACGGATGAGATCTTGGGTTAAAAAGGATGGTCTTTGTAAAGCGCTTACTGTGTGTCAAGCACTGTTCTAAGCGTTGGGGTAGATACAAGCTAATCAGGTTGGACACAGTCCATGGGGCTCACAGTCTTAATTCCCATTATACAGATGAAGTCACTGAGGCCCAGAGAAATGAAGTGACTTGCCCAGGGTCACCCAGCAGACAAGTGGCAGAGCCGGGATTAGAATCCAGGTCCGTCTGTCTCCCAGGCCCGTTCTCTATCCGTTAGGCCAAGCTGCTTCTCTCGTGATAGGGATAGTGATCGGTTTCTCCCTACAGTAATACCAAGAATAGCAACCGTCCAGCAAGGTGGGAGGGAACAGTCCTGTCCCTTCCAACTTCAGGCAGAGCTGTCTTCGATTCATATCGTCACAGCCTCTTGGCGTTCAAACAGTCGCCGCCGAGGCTTCTGTCGGCTCCTTCTCAGCAAGATGGGGCTTCTGCCTGGCGGAGTCAGGCAGAGAGGGACTGGGGGGGGGGAAGTTGGTCCCAGGGACCGTCTCCAAATAATCTTTGGCTGGGGGATCCCGGACTAGCCAACCGCCCCGCTCACACCTGCAGCCCAGGGCACGTTCTGGTAGCCACGGGGCACAATGAGTTAAAGCCCCTTGCACCACATAGTAATAATAATAACGTTGGTATTTGTTAAGCGCTTCCTCGGTGCAGAGCGCTGGGGAAGATACAGGGTCGTCAGGTTGTTCCACATGAGGCTCACAGTCCCCATTTTACAGATGAGGTAACTGAGGCCCAGAGAAGTGAAGTGACTCGCCCACAGTCACACAGCTGACAAGTGGCAGAGCCGGGGTTCCAACCCATGATCTCTGACTCCCAAGCCCGGGCTCTTTCCACTGAGCCACGCTGTAGTAGTGAGACTTGTGAGCTTTCTCCTGCATATAATAATAATATTAGTTAAACACTTACTGTGTGTCAAGTGTTAAGGTAAGGTACAAGTTAATGAGGACAGGCGTAGTCCCTCTCTGACATGGGACTCACAGTCTAAAGGAGGGAAGAGATTTGAATCCCCAATTTACAGATGAGGCAACTGAGGTACAAGAAGTCAAGGGTTTTGCCCAAGGTCACAAAGCAGGCAAGTAGTGGAGGTGGGACCAGGACCCAGATTCTCTGACTTTTAGGCTTGTGTTCTTCCCACGAGGTGACACGGCTTATTACATAATAGCACAGAGTACTGGATGTCTCCAGTGGTGACCCCAGCATGTGAGAGGCCCCAAGACCCCAGGGTGGGTGAAATGTTAACTCATCCTGCAGAAAAAAGCAAACAGGGAGTTAAAAGGAGCCGAATCTAGTCCGTTGAACCGGCCTGGAAGTCAGAAGGTCTTGGGTTCTAATGCCGACCCCACCGCTTGTCTGCTGCGAGACTCTGGGCAAGTCACTTTACTTCTCTGCGCCTCAGTTCCCTCATCTGTAAAATGGGGATGGAGACTGTGAGCCCCCCCGTGGGAGAGGGACCGTGTCCAATCCGATTTGCTTCTATCCCCCCTAGAGCTTAGTACAGTGCCTGGCACACAGTAAGAGCTTAACAAATACCACAGTTATTATTATTATTATTTTTACATAACTCAGATAACTGGGAGTTATTTTTACATAACTAGGAGTGTGGCCTAGTGGAAAGAGCACAGGACTGTGAGTCAGCAGACTAAGGCTCTAGTTTTGGCTTCCCTTATTATTGTTATGGTACTTACTAAACACTCTCTATCGAGCACGGTACTCAGTGCTTGGAGTAGATAGAAAATAATCAGATTGGACACTGTCCCTGTCCCACATGGGGCTCACAGTCCAAGTAGAGAGACTTGCCTGCTGTCTGATCTTGGGCAAATCACTTAATTTCTCTGTGTCTCAGTTTCCTCATCTGTAAATTGCGCCCTAGTTTCCTCATAGGCTGTGAGCCCCATTTTGGACAGGGACTTTGTCTCATCTGACACATTAGATCATGATAAAGGCTTAATAAATATCATCAACGGTATTTATTGAGCACTTAGAGTGCACAGAGCACTGTAGTAAATGCTTGGGAGAGTACAGTACAGTCGAACAGGGTTGGTAGATATATTCTCTGCCCACAAAGAGCTCACAGTCTAAATACCATCCGCGTTGTTATGTAGTTCCCAGCACCCATTCAGTCCAAGGCAAATGCACAGAATTTGATGACCCAATGTAGAAATCACAAAATTTCTGCTTTATTGAGCTGGAAGTATTTCCCATTGCAGTGTAAAACCTAAAAGTGTGTTATATTTGTTTTCTATAGTAAAGAATGATGCTCAGGAATGTGGTAGTAAGTCAGTGCTTTGAAAAGAACAGCAGAATAAGTTGGGGGATGGGGGGTTGAGGAGACTGATTCTATGTAATAGGTTTTTTACTAAGATAACTCTATCTTAATAACTAAAGGAAAGCAGTGTGGCTTATTGGAAAGTGCATGGGCCTGGGAGTCAGAGGACCTGGATTCTAATCCTTGCTCCACCGCTGATCTGCTGGGTGATCTTGGGCAAGCCGTTTAGTTTCTCTGTACCTCAGATTTCTAGCCTTTAAAATAGGGATTAAATTGTCCCGCTCCTACCTAGACTGTGAATCCCATGTGGGACGGGGACTGTGTTCAATCTGATTTTCTTGTATCCACCCCAGAGCTCAGGATAGTGGTTGACATATACAAAGTGCTAGACACATAGTAAGTGCTTAACAAGTACCATAATTATTAATTATTATCATTATTATTCTAAATATGGAGCAAATGAAATAGACCGATTCCAGTTTTATGATTAATTTTCCGCACTCTTAACCTCGGTTGCTGAAGAGGCTATCCAGTTCAGAGTCAGAGAGGAAGTACTGAATTGCCAACCCTTGAGGAGAAATAAATGATGGCAGGATTTTGATCTGTTTGGATGATAAAGCTATAAATAAGGAGGTTGATTCTGACCAAGTTCTGATCAACGTTGGAAGTGATTCTGGGATTGACTGCTTGGCCTAGTCTAATCACAACTTTGAAGTGCAATAGATGCTTGCTTTGAAATTTAGGGGAATTTGTTTCAGCTGCCTCCTTTTTTTTTTTTTTATCTTATTGTAACATAGATGCAGTTTCCATAAGCTTGATACTTAGGAAAAATAGTTGCACTCCTTTCGACTCTGAATGGCCAAATTTGTGGATTCTAAGCTACAGTCCCAAGGGACTGTAAACTGAAAACTCTTCTGTAGACTGAAGACTATAGACAGTAAGCTTCTCGTGGGCCGGAATCATGCCTACCAACTCGGTTGTATGGTATTTTCCCAAGAACTTAGAGCAGTGCTCTACACACAGTAAACACTCAATAAATATCATTGATTGCTTGATTGAATCAATCAGGTTCTGTTTTTCCCAGTATAATTGGTTCTTCCATTATTTAGGTTTCCACTAGGTGTTTTGAGTAACTGCTTTAAGGAATTTACGGAATGGACTTGTAGTTTATGCCTCACTGGAAAGAACATGACACAATAGCGAAAGAAGTTACTGTGTCATGTTCTTTCCAGTTAACATCAGTGCGTACTGTAATGCAACTTTTCCTTAACGTGGAGTTTGTCAAGAACATCACTCCCTCATTATGGGAATAATAATAATAAATATGGTATTTGTTAAGCACTTCCTACGTTCCGACTCTGAACTACTAAGCGCTGGGGTGGATACAAGCAAATTGGGTTGGACCCAGTCCCTGCCCCACGTGGATCTCACAGTCTTAATCCCCATTTTGCAGGTAAGGTAACTGAGGCCCAGAGAATGATGATTATGATGATGGTATTTATTGAACACTCACTATGTGCCAAGCACTGTTCTAAGCACTGGGGTAGATACAAGGTTATCAGGTTGTCCCATGTGGTGCTACCATCTTAATCCCCATGTTACAGATGAGGTAACTAAGGCACAGAGAAGTTAAGCCCAAAGTCACACAGTTGACAAGTGGCAGAGCCGAGGTTAGAACTCACAACCTCAGAGCCCCGAGCCCATGCTCTTCCACTAAGCCACTCTGCTTCTCAATCATTATAGGAAGATTGAGTGTAATTTTCACGCTTCCTAATTTCAGAAGAAGAATCCAAGGAGAAGAAAAGAGGGAATGATAATTTTCCTGAGCTGTATCTGGGTATGATGTTTTCGACTGAGTCATTCCATATTGGTCTCCTGCTTTTAACTGGCTTATATTGTGCCACGTAGCTTGATGACTGTTGCGGTTGCTTAACAAATAACATTTTTAAAAATCGCTGACGGATTCTAGTCCCAGTTTGATCACTTATCTGATGTGTGACCTTGGGAAAGTCACTTAACCATGCTGTGGCTTGGTTTCCTCATCTGTCAAATTAGAATGATACTTGCTCTCCCTACCTTTTTGGTGGTGAGCCCTGGGTGGAACAGAGATTGGGTCTGATCTGGCTCAGTGTTTTGTTACATAGTAAGCATTTAATAGCTGCAATAATTTTAATAATCCTATTGGTCGTGGAATCCCCATTTTCTTTTGACCTACTAACTTGACAGTATCTTGGGGATGGTTCTGAGAACCAAGGTTCTGCACAAGAGGAACAACACAACTCAACAAAAACACAAGTTCCTTTGTTCATAAGTAGCGTACAATTTAATGAGGGGAAAAAACCTGGAAAATGATTTTTAAAGTGGTGGAAACTGGAGAAAGAATAAGGATCAGATAGACAGGAGTACAACTATGCCAGAGGGTAATATCGAAACAAATCAGATTAAATAATTTAATGCATAGTCACATATACATGTATTCAAAAGTGCTCTGAAACTCCTTTCCCCCTTCACATCTGACTGTGCACCCTACTTCCCGCCTTCAAAACCTTCTTAAAATTACGTTTCTCTCAGGAGGCCTTCCCAGACTAATCCCTTCATTTCCTTTATCCAACCTCTTCTAGTCTGGAAGCTTGATTTGGGCAGGGAATGTTGTCTACCAACTCTGTCTTCTTGTACTCTCCCAAGTGCTTAGTTACGGTGCACTGTTCACAGTAAATTCTCAATAAATACCACTGATTATTATGATGCTGCGGAGGATAGATATGAATATGTAAGCGTGAATCATAATAATCTGTCACTGCACTTCTAAAGGCAATTTAGGATTTCAATGGGCCCTTTGGGGACATTTTAAAGTGTAGACACAGTCCCTGTCCTCAGTGAGGTTACAACTGAATAGAAGTTGTCGTACAGCAAACGTTCACCGCAGATACAAGATACGAGGTGAGGGGTAGAAATTGTTGATTAAGTGCTTAGTACAGTGACCTGCGGACAGTAAGTGCACTGATTGATCATGGAGGCAGGCTGGAGAAGACGTGAAATGATTCTAGGAAGACACGGGTCTGAAGCTACCTACGATTTAAAGGAAGCGAAGGAAATTACGAGCAGAAAAGTGTAGGGAAGCTGGAAAAAAAGCCTTAGGACTAATTACATGAAATCCCATTTGTATTTTTGCCCCAGGTTGATTTGGGCCTTTGATACACAGCGCATCTGAATCTCTACCTGAAACTTATCTAACGGTGCATTCATCCTTTCATTCATGCACGACAGTGTGTTTGGAGCTGGTTGGGATCGCGCTGTGATCCATTCTCCTTCATGTCTCCTTCAGCGAAGGATGTAATCATCATCACTGGCATTTATTGAGCGTTTACTGTGCGCAGAGCACTGTACTAAGCGTTTGGGAGAGCACAACATAACAGAGTTGGTAGACGTGTTTGCGTCTATTTGTTATCGTTGTGTCGCTGTATTACACTCTCCCAAGCGCTTAGTACAGTGCTTTGCCCAGAGTTAGCACTCAATAAATACGACCGAATGAAAGAACTTACGGTCTATTATAAACCGAAAGAGGATAGCTGTATACGGGTAACCTGAATTTAGACTATAAACTCCTTGAGAGCAGGGATTATGTCTGCTGACTGTATTGTACTCTTCCAAATGCTTAGTACACGGCTCCAGGCGGAATTATTTGTTCAGTAAATACCATTGATTGAGTGCTGGGACAGAAGAAATACTTTAAAGTTGAAATAAAGCAAAATCTCAAGTGATGTGGCTTAGCAGTGGAGAGTTGGGAGTTAGCAGCCGATCGGCTTCACATCCGATAATCGGAAACGGCGTAACTGTTTTAAAGCAGAGGCTTTGGAGTGCTTGTGACCCCAAGAGGGAGAAGTTGATACTGTGAGTAAAAATAACACACAGAATGCTTGTACTCAAGGAGTTTTCGATCTAAGTAGAGGAGATGGGCAAGCCCAAATTTATTTAACAGTCGTGAAAGGAGGAGGAGGAACGATGATATAACAGATAGTAGCGATGATATATTTGGATGAAACAGATGAATAAATAATTGAATATGCATGTATGCGTAAGGGATGAGGATGGACATAAATGTTCAAGCGTTTCAGATGTCACAGAGTACTCACCCTGTATATAATATTTAAAATCTAGTTTCATTTGGGGATAAGACATCCAAAAATTACAACAGATCATCCGGAGTTAGGAGAAAGCTTAGTATTCATGATAGCGGACTGTCAAAGCCATGAATTGTTAATGAGAAAGCCACTATCAAAGGGGGATCAAGTCCAAAGCCGTGGCACAGCTAGGAAATACAGTATTGTGTTTACACGCTGTAACCTCCTGCCTCAACGAGGAACCAAAATGGAAGGCTTAGTCTTAACAGACAAAGCGGCCGTTTCTACTTCTGCCCAAGGCTGGCCACCAGCTTCTGACCCTCGTCCAATAATAAAATGAAAGGTAAATGAAAAAAGAAACAGGTCCAGAAACAAAATTTAAAAAGCCACCCAGACAAAATGATGATTGGTAGGACTATACTGTTGCTGACATTTTATGACCCAGTGGCATATAGAACAGCGCAAGCGGAATAATTTCCATATTGATGCTCTCTGTCATATATCCTTGTATCTTTGTTAAAAATATCCTTTTGAGTGGGTCTGTATATGATTTACAAAGATGAGGAACGTGCATGAAGGATATTACCAAATATAAATGCATGTTTATGAAATGCCGATACTACTTAGCACTCTCATAAAAATCCATTCTGGGGAATGACACACAATAGGACATATGGTTGCTGTGTAATCATAGCATGTCACTTACGATGTTTGGCACGTGGTTGCATGAGAAGAGGAAGTTAGCTCGAGTAGATAGAGTCTGAGGATGCACCCGGATGCCCGGACTGAGGAGAGGAAGCAATGCGTTAGTTGAAAGAAAGGCCATAGGAGTGTGGAATGAAGGTGAAGAATGGGAGATTTTTAACGCTTAGTACGGTGTTTGTACTTAGTAAGTGCTCAGTAAATGCAATTGAGTGAGTGAAATGCCCCGGGAGTATCCTAAGTCAATTGGGTTCTTCTGTCATTTTGTTTTAAATGATGATGGTATTTGTTGAGCCCTTACTATGTGTCAAGCACTGTTCTAAGTGATGGGGTAGCTACAAGCTAATCAGGTTGGACACAGTCCACGTCCCACGTGGGGCTCACAATCTTAATCCCCATTTTACGGATGAGGTAACTGAGGCACAGGGAAGTCAAGTGACTTGCCTAAGGCCACGCAGCGAGGGAAGTGACAGCTGGAATTAGAACCCAGGTCCTTCTGACTCCTGGGCTCGTACTCTAGGTCACAAGGACACGAGTGTCCAGAAGCGTATATCGCTCACTGCTGAGCAGTTTGATTAATATTCAAACACACCCATAGTGCTTCATCCAAAAATACCTTCTCTTTATCCCACTGAGCCACCTAGCTATATCTCCATCTCCATCTTTCCATTGTTGTCCAAACTCTTGCATATTCATCATATATTGATAATTCTCGAATCTCAAATCTACGTCTCCAGGCCTGATCTGTCTCCTCTGCAGTCTCGCATCTCCTCCTCCCTTCAGGACATCTCTTCTCGGATGTCCCCACCGTCACCTCTAATTTAACATGTCCAAAAGAGAACTCCTCCTATTCCCACCCAAACTCTGTTCTCCCCTTGCCTTTCCCCTCACTGCACAGAGCGCAACCATCCTCCCTTCTCCCAAGCCCGTGACGGTGGCGTTATTCTCGTCTCATCTCTCTCATTCAACCCACATATTGAGTCCGTCACCAAATCCTGTTGGTGCTACCTTCACGACATTACTAAAACCCTCCCTTTCCTCTCCATCCAAACTGCAACCTGATTCAAGCACTTTTTCTATCTTTCTTTGATTATCGCATCAGTCTCCTTTCTAACCTCCTGCCTCCTGTGACTCCCCCTGCCAGACCATACTTCATTCTTCTGCCCAGTTCACTTTAGTTCAAAAAAATTTAGACCTTGTTTCCCCTCTCCTCAAGAACCTCCAGCAGTTGCTCATCCACCTCCGCATCAAACTGAAACTCCTTACCATTGGTGTTAAAACGTTCAGTCACCTTGCCCCCTCCTGTCTTACCTCTCTGATTTGCTACTACAATCCAGCCGTCACGCTGGATTCACTGTACCTCAATCTCATCTTTCTCACTGCCAATCCCTTGCCCGTGTCCTGCCTCTAGCCTAGAACACCCTCCCCTTCGTATCTGACAGACCACCATTATGCCCACTTAAAAATCTTATTAAGAGCACATCTCCTCCCAGAGGGCTTCCCTGACTAAACCCCGATTTCCCCTACTCCCTCTCCCTTCTGTGTCTCCCTGGCATTGGATCTGTCCCCTTGATTCATCCACCTTCAGCCCCCCAACACGTATGTCCGTATTCATGATTTATTTCAGTGTCTGTCCCCGCTCTAGACTGTAAGAGCAGCGTGGCTCAGTGGAAAGAGCCCGGGCTTGGGAGTCAGAGGTCATGGGTTCGACTCCCGGATCTGCCGCTTTCCAGCTGTGTGACTTTGGGCAAGTCACTTCACTTCTCTGTGCCTCAGTTACCTCATCTGTAAAATGGGGATTAAAACCGTGAGCCTCATGTGGGAGAACCTTGTATCCCCCCTGCGCTTAGAACAGTGTTTTGCACATAGTAAGCGGTTTAACAAATACCGCCATTATTGTTATTATTATTATTATTATTAAGATCCTTGTAGGCAGGGAGTGTGTATACTAATTCTATTATCCTATCCTAAACAGTACAGTGCTTTGCACACAGTAAGCATTAAATAAATATGACTGATTGACTGGAAAAAGCACGGGCCTGGGAGTCATAGGACCTGGGTTCTAATCTTCTTTCTGCCACCCACCTGCTCTATGAACTTCAACAAGCCACTTAACTTCTCTGTGCCTCAGTTCTCTCATCTGCAAAATGGAGATTCAATCCCTGTTCTCCCTCCTATTTAGCCTGAGCCCCATATGGACCCTGCTTATCCTATGTCTTCCCAGCGCTTAGTACAGTGCTTGGTACATAGTAAGCACTTACCAAATGGCATTATTATAAACCTCGATCCTGGTCACCCAGTCCTGCCCAAGTGGAAAGCCACCTGGTTTCCTTTAAATACAGCGGTCCACACACCCACCGACGCTCTCAGCCCTTGTCTGAGCCGTGACTCCCCGGTAGAGATGATGCGGGCCGTTGGAAATGGTTTGCAGAATGATGTGTTTTATTACGATGATTGAGACGTTTTCCACCTGTCAGATATAGCCATAAGTAGGGAGTGTTTCTATTATAGCTCGCGCGTTGGACGTCCCGTTTGTATTTACACAGAACGTTCCATCAAACAGGCCCCCATATGACCCAGCCCACCCACTCATCCGGTGAGGGGAGAGGACGGTGCCCAAATGGACAACAGACGAAAGGTCAGGACTCTGAAAGCAACGGCGGCGGAGCCGAGGGCGAAATAGGATGAGCGGGAGAGGATGGAATGGCCGGGGTGGGATGGGAGGGGTTGTGAAAAGCAGTGGAAAGCTTACAACCCCCCCCAGATGGATGGCTAGGAGATCCAGAAGGCTCCCTCGGCCCCCCAAATCTCTCAGCCGTTCTCACAGAGACCCACGAGGAGAGGAGAGCGGGCAGCGGCAACGGAGGCCGCGGCCAGAGCAGAATCATTTCTTTCCTTTCCCTCTCCCGGCAACATCAATCAGAAAGGGCCAGCTTTGAGCCCAGAGAGAGGAGGGGGGCAAAAAAATAAGCAGAAGTAATTTATTCGGGATCTTTGAGAGGATAATAGCCAATTATTTGTTTATAACACTGGTTAAATTTTCATTAGGCAGATTAATGGAATATCATGTACTGTCAACATTGGGCTGAGGGGTGGTCTGTAAGAGATAAACGGGCAAACAGGCGATGTGTCTCTCTGAGTAAATTAGTTTTTGCTTTCCTGTTTTTCATATGAAAATGAAAAGGTGGGCAAGGTGGTGCATTTTAAAACAGGGTCTCAAGATGGGCCGAATCAGTTAAGTATGAAAGCAATTCTGGTAATAAATACATTATAATAACTCAGCATCAGGCCTATAATTTTGATTTCATGAAAGGCTGGAGAATGTCGATTTTTAACCTGCTCTCTTAATACATATTTCCTCTTCCTGAACTTAAACGTTTCTAGCTGTGAGGTGAAAGCATATTACTTTTGGGGCCTGATGTCTGTGTAATCTGTTCAGTATTACAGCTGGTAAGTGCTAGAGGCTCATAGCTCTTTCTTGTGAATTCCGGTATTATCATCGTATTGGATAGCAGGGGCGGTTTCCGCCGAGGACTGTATTATCAGTTTCAGAAGCCCTGAACGGGAGGCTTGACTCGCTCTGTTTTTGAAGGTTATACTATAAGGAAGAGACATGAGATTTTATTCAATGTACAAATAAGGACGTAGGAGGGGAAAAACCAAAACGGTCAAAAAAATGTTGGGGTTTGAACCCTCGGTGAATCGTACGTAAGTCCGTTCAAGGTCTGGTCTTAACAATTCTATTAGCTATTGACACAAACTACAGTGGCCATTCTGTAGCCCGGACACTTTGTAGTTGAAAAACGTAATTGACAATTAAAAAGCCTTTTTAGTTTAATTATCATTACAGTACCATTAGAGTTTCCATTTATAGAGTGCAGCTTACCATTTCCATGAGAGCCAAGTGCTGCATTTTAATTCCATTATTTTGTAAGGCAAATGATGGGGAAATCACATTTGTTCCTTTAAAAAAGAGCCTTGTTGTGGTCATGGAAAATGAACTTCCTCAATGAGAGCTGTTAATTTACGTATAAAATGCCAGAGTATTTAGAAAAATGACTAATTCAGTTCTTCTAAGGGCTGAGAAGTTTAATCTTTCTCAAGCCTCTGCACGTTAACCTGTGCTGGTTTCCCTTTAGGAAATCACAGTGTCTTCCAATAAGAGCTGGTATTTACCCACCTTCCATATATCAGCAATTTTGCTTTTTGAAGAAGACAATTGATGGGGCCTTTTTTTTTATTTTTAGAAATCACTGCTAACTAGCTCTGCAAAATGGTTCTGTAGTATTATTTAGTTGTTCTTTCTGGAACCAAAATGAGCCATGCAACGTAAAAGACATTGCCCGACAGGTTTGGCCACAGGAGATTTTAGCTTCAGAATCTGCACACATTGCCCTCGGTAGCTTCCTCTCCCTTTAAGACTTTGACAAAAATTATGCAACAGAGTTGGTCAATTGTGGCAGTAAATACACTATCTCACATCTGGATGCTCCTGTGAGGTAAGGAGAGGCAGCTGGTCTTTTTACCCATATCACACAGAGGGAACTGAGAGGTTAAAGGACTTGTCCAAGATCACCCAGCAGATTAATGGCAGCCTGGACTAGAACTTAGGTCTCTTTCCACTAGGCCACACTTCCTTCTGGTTAGTCCCTAGCTTCCCAATTCACAGCCCATTAGCCCCTTCTCATACTTAGTATTTATCTTCGCTCTTCTCAGGATTTCTGTGTGGATTCATTCATTTATTCATTCAATCATATTTGTTGAGCACTTACCGTGTGCAGAGCACTGTACTAAGCGCTTGGGAGAGTACAATACAACAATAAACAGACACATATCCTGGCCACAGTGAGCTTTCAGTCTCGGGGGGAGACAGACATCAATGCAAAGAAATAAAATTGCAGGTATATACATAAGCGCAGTGTAGCTGGGGGTGTGGGGGGAGAGTAAAGGGAGCAAGTCAGAGTGACACAGTGGGAGATGAGGAAAAGTGGGGCTTCGTCTGGTAAGACCTTTTGGAGATACGCATTCAATAAGGCTTTGAAGTTGGGGAGAGTAGTTGTCTAACGGTTTTGAGGAGGGAGGGTGTTCCAGGCCAGAAATAGGATGTGGGAGAGGGGTCGGTGGTGAGACAGGATGTAGGCACAGTGAGAAGTTGAGCACTATAGGAGGGAAGAGTGCAGGCTGGATTGTAGAAGGAGAGAAGCGACATGAAGTAGGAGGGGAAAAGGTGATTGATTGCTTTTAAGCCAAAGAGGAGTTTTTGTTTGATGCGGAGGTGGATGGGTGATCACTGGAGTTTTTTGAGGAGTGGGGAGACATGTCCTGAACATTTTTGTAGCAAAATGATCCAGGCAGCAGGGAGAATGGACTGGGGCGTGGAGAGGCAGGAGTCTGGGAGGTCAACAAGGAGGCTGAAGCAATAATCCAGGTGGGATAGATCCACTTTTGCATGGTGGATTATTTGTTCTGGTGTATTTCACTCTCCTGCCTGGATCATTTTTATATTTTTGGCACATCGTAAGAGCTTAACAAATGCCAAGTTTTTATTATTAGGTTGGGAAGTTTCGGTTCTTCCAGTATATCTCCTAAAGGGCGCCTTTCCTTGGAGCTTCTGACCCACCCTGATCTAGTCCAAAAGCTCTGGCTAGAGATCTCATTTAGAACTTGTTGTCCTCTAGTTTATAAACTCACTGTGGGCAGGGAATGTGTCTGTAACTGCTATATTGTACCCTCCCAAGCACCTAGTACAGGGCCCTGCACACGGTAAGCACTCAATAAGTACAATTGGCTAACTCGAGTGACAGCATTGAACCATCCAGGATCCTCAAGTTTAGGGAAGGGGATGGGGTCGGTAACCTTTAACTCTGCATCAACATCAGGGCCTAACACTTTAAAATAAAATATTTAATTGATACCCAACAAAATATCCAATGACACTAAACTTTCCTTATTTGAAATAGTAAAGAGATTCTGCAAGGCTCTTTCCAAGCTTTCAGAAAATGCCTTTTACATTCTTCTGGTGGTTTCTCCTACTTCTAATTATCAAATTCTGAAGTTAGACGTTCTAATGCAAACCATTTTTCTAACTGTTATTGGATCTAAGGCAACTGTAACCACGAAGCGGCCTGAAACTTCAGAGTGATGCTCCATCAGGCTATGACGGAGCATATGAAAATGATATCTTGCTGTCGATACTTCCCCTAAGCGGGGCACGAATTAGAGGCAAAGCCTAGCAATTTAGAGGTCTCCGAGGCAGCAAATGGGTTTTTGGCACAATTCTTACAACTATTAAAATTAGGATTCTCGTATCATTTATGATGAACATTATGTGGTTGTCTGAAAATCACATGGTGAGCGTCGGTGGAAAAAAATTGCTTCCTTTTAGAGAACCACATGAAACATTGCATTTTAGCAAATTCCGAAAACGATGACTGGGCCTGACTGGTGAACTTTTGTATCCTTCTGGACTGTAAGTCCCAGGGAGCAGGGATCAAGCCTGCCAACTCTTGCACACGCTTAGTACAGTCCTCTGCACACAGCAGATGCTCAGTACATACCACTGACTGATTGACTGGCACATGGGCACCGGCTCATATGTAAAGCTTATGCAGTGGAAAAGTGCATTTCACTCGCTCCCAGGAGAATAATCAAAGTGACTCTGTTTTCTAGAGGTCACATTTAGGTAAGGGAATAATTTCAGGGCTGGGGGATCAAGGGAGGGGAAAAAGGCAAGAAAGGGAGAAGGAGAGAGAGAAAGAGATAGAGACAGAGAGAAAGAGAAGGAGACAGCAAGGAAGGGAGACAGAAGGCAATACAAGAGACCTATTTATCGCTCTACTGTGGAGCTTATGTGCTTACTCTGTGCCAAGCACTGTTCTAAGTCCTGAGCTAGGTATAAATTAATCAGGTTGGACACAGTCCCTGTCCCACATGGGCTCACACTCTTAATCCCCATTTTACATTTCAGGTCACTGAGACACGGAGAATAATGTTGGTATTTGTTAAGCGCTTACTATATGCCGAGCACTGTTCTAAGCCCTGGGGTAGACACAGGGGAATCAGGATGTCCCACGTGGGGCTCACAGTCTTCATCCCCATTTTACAGATGAGGTAACTGAGGCACAGAGAAGTTAATAAGTGACTTGCCCACAGTCACAAAGCTGACAAGCGGCAGAGCTGGGATTCGAACTCATGACCTCTGACTCCAAAGCCCGGGCTCCTTCCACTGAGCCACGCTGCTTCTCTTGAGCCGCGCTGCTTCTCTAAAAATCTCACCGTTCCCATACCGGGAGTCGAACCCGGGCCGCCTGGGTGAAAACCGGGAATCCTAACCGCTAGACCCTATGGGAGAGAAGTCACTCGCCCAAGGTCACACGGCAGAGAAGTGGAAGAGCCCAGGATTAGAACCCATGACCTTTTGACTGTCAGGCCCATGCCACTGTGCAAGAGTGACAGACAGATATACACTTAACCAAGAGCTCACCCAGTTAGTCATATAAACAATAAATGAATCAATGGTATTCACTGAGCAATGACTGCGCAGAGCGTTGTACTGAGTGCTTGGGAGAGTACATTCAGTTCAACAGAATTCTTAGGTGAGTTCCCTCCATCCAAGGTCTTTCTCGTAATAATCGCCAGACCCTCTAAGACGGATGGTATTAGGGCAGAGCGGAGTATCAGGAGCAGCAGAAAAGGGGAAAGAAACAGCCGCTGAGCTCTGGGCAGTTGGTAGCAGTAACAGCCGTTAAATTCAAGCTTTTCTTTCAAATTCTCCAGCACTGCTGCTCCTCTCCATGCGGGGCTTTGTTTAGGGAAGCAGAATGACGTAGTGGGATAGAGCAGGAGCCTGGGAGTCCGAAGGTCGAGGATTCTAATCCCGCTTCTGTGCGACCCTGGGCAAGTCACTTCGTTTCTCTGAGCCTCAGTTACCTCATCTGTAAAAGAGGGATTAAGATGGGATTTGAACTGTGTCCATTATGATTAGCTTGTGTCTACCCCAGTGATTACTACAGTGCTGGCCGCATAGTGAGTACTTAACAAATACTCTAAAAGGAGCCCAGCAAAAGTACAGCGAAAAGAATAAAATCTATAGGTATGTGGAGAATGTGGACGGATCTGTAGGTTAATGCAAAGGGATGACTGTTATAATGCATGGCTCAGTGGAAGGAGCCCGGGCTTGGGAGTCAGAGGTCATGGGTTCGAATCCCCGCTCGGCCACTTGTCAGCTGTGTGACCGTGGGCGAGTCACTTCCCTTCTCTGGGCCTCAGTTATCTCATCTGTAAAATGGGGATTAACCGTGAGCCTCACGTGGGACAACCTGGTTACCCTGTATCCACCCCAGCGCTTAGAACAGTGCTCGGCACATAGTGAGCGCTTAACGAATACCAATATTATAATGCCATGATCCGGAATGATGGATATTAGAAGATACCCCTTGGTGGAGGTGGGTTTTCCAGTGGACTCCGAATGTGGGCAGAGTGGTCATCTGGCCAGTAACTTCAAGGGTTTGGAAAGGAAGGGCAGGGGAAATCAACAGCAAGCAGCCTCCCACCCAGCATCTTCTACTGGGTGGGAGGATGGGTACCCACCCCCCGAAAAGGCCATAGATCCAGGCCTTACCTCAGGGGACTCTGGGGTCATCCAGGGCCCAGCTCGTTTACTGACTGGGACCACCCACCCTGTGCCATTCAGAACTGGATATCCCCCTCCCCGTTCTGCCCATGAGGGAGGTCCTGCCCCTTTAGAGAGGGGGCTCCCATCCCTGAAATCACCCTGTGGGAACAGACTCTCCACCCACCTTGGAAACCCCCTTGGACTTGCAGCCCTTCACAGATGGGAGGGAAAAAGGGAAGTCCCAGCGGCTAATCCAGACACAGGGGAAGTCGGGTGTCTGTGGGTGGGAAAAAGACAGAAAGACAGAAAACGGCACATCTAAAGCTTGTCTCCAGCTACAGGGTGGGGAGAAGCAGTGTCCGGCTCCCGGCTGGAGAGAGCGGGGCTCAAGGCATCCTCCCCCAGAGAGGAGAAGGTTCCTGTTCCCCTCGGGACCATGAGGCAATTTAGGGACTATGCCCATGCCCAGAGGGATGGAGGAAGAAGTAGAAGAAAATAACCCCATCCAGTTCACGCCATCATCCTCATCACCCCTTCCTCGATGTCACGTGTCGTGTGAGGGAATGGTTATAAGCTGTATGATTGGTTCTCTGAAATTTTTGAGGAGTTGGCACTCCTTCTGTCTGGCTCATCTGCCCCACATTTGCTGACACCTCTTCGACCTGCATCACAGGTTGGCTTCTCAAACTAGAATCTGAAACAGTGCTCCGGCAATTATTGACTAATGTGTGACCTCATTACAACCCCAGGCAAGGAAATCTACTTCTTGTTGCTGCCAGGAAATTTCAGTTTTAAAACAGCCTGTTTTTAGTTGAATGTCCCCATTTGATAACCCTTGCTCCAAGGGTAAATGGTTAGTCACTTGTGTGACTGTGGGCAAGTCACTTAACTTCTCTGTGCCTCAGTTCCCTCATCAGTAAAATGGGGATTAAGACTGTGAGCCCCACGTGGGACAACCTGATTCCCCTATGTCTACCCCAGCGCTTACAACAGTGCTCGGCACATAGTAAGCGCTTAACAAATACCAACATTATTATTATTATTATTATTATTACTTTAAATGGATGCTGCATCTTGGAGGCTGATTTGCCACTAAAGCCCAGTTTGCCCAGTGAATTAGGACGTGAACCTTGTCCATCCATGTTCTTTGGAAGACAGGGAAGCACTGGACAGGTTTAGGGCTACTCCAGACCCACCCTGAATATTCTACAAAAAAACACAAGAGAAAATGACTTCACCAATTTACATTTCTCCTTTGCCACCTAATTATGTTTCTTTTTGCCATTAAGCTTCATTTATTACTGGGGCAAATTTTATTTTGTCACTTCTATGAATTCCACTGAACCAGTTGTCAGCAGAAGTTGGGTACCTAGCATATTGGGTTAAATGGGTTCTTGCACCTTTTCAGGCAGTCCCTTGATCCAGAGTAATGGCCCAGTGGCAGGGACTATCTCTTAATTTGGTGAGCATCTGGGATCCTCACCCACGGATATGCAATTCATATTTTTGAGACGCTGGTTCAGTAATTATCATCAGCTTTTTTTTTTCTCTTGCGTGTGACACAGCGTCCTGAGAACAGGCGACAGTGACCCTCTCATCTTCATCCTTCTTTGTCTCCAGCTGCAGGGATAGGAGGATGAGACACGCAGTGAAAGTGGGAGGTAGAAGAGAGGTAGGGAAAAGGCAACAGCATTAATGATGGTATTTGTTAAGCACTTACTACGTGCCAAGCACTGTTTAAGAGCTGGAGTAGATACAAGGTAATCAGGGTGTCCCACATGGGGCTCACAGTCTTAATCCCCATTTTACAGATGAGGTAACTGAGGCACAGAGAAGTTGAGTGACTTGCCCAAAGTCACCCAGCTGACACGTGGTGGAGCCTGGATTAGAACCCATGACCTCTGACTCCCAAGCCTGGGCTCTTTCCACTAGGCTAGGTTGCTTCTCTATAAGCTGTGTGACTTTGGGCAAGTCACTTAATTTCTCGCCCAAAGTTACCTCATCTGTAAAATGGGGATTAAAACTGTGAGCCCCACGTGGGACAACCTGATTCCCCTGTGTCTACCCCAGCGCTTGGAACAGTGCTCGGCACAAAGTAAGCGCTTGACAAATACCAACATTATTATTACTATAAGGGCAGGGATGGATGGATGACTAGGAGAATGACTAGAAAGGGATTGAGCTATAGGGAGGAATTAAAAGAAAATGATGACCGTATCCCTTCTTAATCTTCCTGAGAGGCTATATCATCTTCATTTCTGATGTGGCTATCTTTAAGAAGGCAGCATTTGAGAGAGTAACCCAGAAAGATACATTTGGTGTATTTGCATGCAGTAAGAAAGAATGCTAAAAAAAAGTCCACTGAAAGGCCTAGAATTAGCTTTGTCTTGTCTTATGCCTTCCAGTCGTTTCCAACCCATAGCGACACCACGGACACATCTGTCCCAGAGCGCCCCGCTGTCCATCTGCAATCGTTCTGGTAGTGTATCCATAGAGTTTTCTTGGTAAAGAAATGGAATTGGTTTACCATCGCCGCCTTCCGCGCAGTAAACTCGAGTCTCCGCCCTCGACTCTCTCGCATGCCGCCGCTGCCCAGCCGGGGTGAGTTTTAGGAGAGAACAAAAAAGATATACACCCTGATGTAGATAGGCTAGCTATAAAGGCCTGTCACATAGGAAGGAAAGCTTTAGGAGGCTGCCATCGTATCAGACTGACAGACCATCATTAAATCCGACAAGGCACAGTGATCGAATCACAGAGAACGTAGCCCTGCCACTTGTCTCAACCTCGTGTAGTGATATCATGGGGATAATAATACTCAAATTGCCTCTAATCCTATAATGGCTTTGAAACCACATATTGAACCTCATGTGACAACCCAATTACTAATGCCACCATTTCCACTTAGGCAGAAAAAAGGTAGCTTTTCAGTGTCCTCAGCAACATGATAAATTCACTGACATGTTCCACGTGTTATAAGGCGAATACCGTTCTTATCTCATTCCCAAAGAAACCGTAACCAAATAACCATAGCAAAATGAGAACTTCTTCGAAAACGCACTGATCATTCAGCAGGGTGCCGTGTGGTGGATGCAGTCCCCAGGGATTCCAGTTTTTTCTTAATCTTTGAAAACTTGAGCTGCTCGGTCTCTGAGGCAGTAGGGTAATAAAGGTCTGTAACTCTCCTTTTGCAAATTCATTAGCTTCAGATTTAAAATGTTCTGATGGCCAAATATTAGGAAAGAGTAGAGGTGTATGACGAAGCGTTTTTTACCCAGAAGTCAGTGAAATCAGAGGAGTTGTCAATAACCAGCTTTTGTGATGAGTGCAAGGCCACGGTATTATTGTTATTATGGTATTTGTTAAGCGCTTACTATGTGCCAAGCACTGTTCTAAGCACTGGGGTAGATAAGATAATCAGTTTGTCCCACGTGTCCCACTGTCTTAATCCGCACTTTACAGATGAGATAACTGAGGCACAGAGAAGTTGAGTGACTTGCCCAAGGTCACACTACAGACAAGTGGTGGATCCTGGATTAGAACCCATGTCCTCTGACTCTTAAGCCCGTGCTCTTGCCACTGGGCCATGCTGCTTCTCAGGTAGCGCTGCATCTGAAGGAATTACCAGTATGCAGGAAAATGAATGAAAGGGAATGGAATGATTGCTATCCAGAGACAAACGTATCTCAAAGCACAACAGGGACCTAAAACCTATAAATGACTGGTCCAGGAAATGCCTGAGGACAAAATATGCCAATGACCAGTGGCATTCCTTCTGTGTTTGATCGCTGCCCGGACTGCTGAACACTGAAGTACAACCACATTCCAATCGGAATTGAATCACTGAACTACATTCCCTGTCCCAGACCACTGAACTGAATTTAATTCCTCCCTGGATGTTATCCCTAACAATGCCCAGATCACTGCTTGCCATTCCTGCTCGAGGAGACCCCCTCTACGTCGGTTCTTCTGGATTTCCTCCTTTCTTTGCCTGCATCTGCCTGAATCCCAAATTTTCATTCGTGCCCCTAAGTATTCAAAACAACACCATTATCTCCTGATAGGCAACTCTCCGCAATAATCCCCTCCACCTTCGCTACAAAGACCCCTGGCCTTCTTGCCTTCCTACCCTCTCAAGACCCAGGCCGTCTTCTGTGCATCCTCAGTGTCTCATCATATTGCAATCACTTTGCCCGTCGCATCCCTACAACTAAGTGTAGATGCTGGTTGTGTTTGATCTATTGAGAGGCAGAAGCAATAGAGAAAACTGCGCCAGGCGTTGCGAACATTTAGCCCCGCAACACAACGAGGGGCAACCATTTTGTGAGGCCATTGTGGCCAGGATTATGGGCCACATATTTTTTTAATTGGTACTCGTTTAGTGCTTACTAGGAGTCAAGCACCGCTCTAGGCACAGAGATAGATACAAGTTTATCAAGTTGGGCAGAGTCCCTGTCCCATCAGGGGCTCACAACCTTAGTGGGAGGGAGTAGGATTTAATCCCCATTTTACGGCTGAGGAAGCTGAGGAGCAGAGAAGTCAAATGACTTGCCCAAGGTCACACAGCAAGCAATTGGCTGAGCAGGGATTAGAACCTACTTCCTCTGGCTTCCAGGTCTGTGCCCTTTCCTCTAGGCCTTGCTGCTCCACACTGACCTTTTCAACCATCCATGCAGTCATAGGTGACTATCATCATCAGAGGTACCTTCTTCTGATAAGGAGGACAATTTCACATATTATCAGGTACATATGTTGTCCAGTATTTTGTTGAGGTGACGTTATCTCATTGTTTTTTTGCAAGCTCCTACAGAACCTCTGATTCTGGTGAGGGAAAACGAGGGCAAGCAAAGCTGTCACTGGGGTTGAAGAACTCAAAATTGAAAAGGATTTCAAAAAAAAGTCCATCTTCTTAGCCAAGGGAAGAGAGTAGAGCAATGCTCACCTGTTAATTCTTATAGAATATCTACTATAAATGGTAGCCTTTCCTCCTTGAGTCATAGAATCAGTAAATATTTAATTTATGCCGGAAAAGTACTGGTCTCCATTCAATACTCAGCTCATCTTCAAATCCAGCCATTAGCTAGCTTACCCAGTAATAATAATAATGATTATGCACTGTACTAAGCACTGGGCGGATACAAGCAAATCAAGCTGGGCACAGTCCCTGCCCCACGCAGGGCTCACAGTCTCAATCCCCATTTTACAGATGAGGTCACTGAGGCACAGAGAAATGAGGTGACTTGTCCAAGGTCACACTGCAGACAGGTGGCAGAGACCTTCAGACTCCCAGTCCATGCTCTATCCACTTCGCCATGCTGCTTCTTACCCTCCCCGTGCCGTGTCTCTTCTCTCCACGTTCCCGCCAGTACTTAGATTGCTACCGTATTATATCCATCCTATGCACAATGGGGACAATAGAGATATCTGGTTTAAGACCTCAAACTATTGACTTATTTTTACCCAGGCACCGTTTCTCAAGTAAGTAATTTCTTTGTTCCCTCCCCCCATCTCTGCAGATACCACCCTCCTTTCACTACCCATTTCCACTAACATGAAAACCGATACACATATTGCCAAGACTTCTCCCAGCCTTTTCTTTGTCCCAAGTCTTCTAGCAACTCTTCGAGTCTTCCAAATGACCCTCCATACTTCTTTCCCAAATAAATGTAAAATAGAGGTCAGAGAAATCTTTCATTAATCACGACCGAGTTTTGGAAACATGAGATAATATAAACCAAAAAGTAAATCACTTGTACAGAAGATGTTGAACACTGGTTGTTTCAACTTTAATGTATTGTCATCTACGGGGAAAAATATGGAGGGCGTCTGCTGCAGTGAGAGTCTTTATTCTTTGCATTTCTCGACCAGAAGAGTTCCAGCAAACTTGTCGAAGTATAAAAATAGATTTAAACTAGAGATGGATGTGAACCCAGATGTGGTTGGGATTCGGATGAACATCTTGAACTGTTTTTCAAACATTTCAGTTTCGGCAAAAACCAAAACATGTTTTGCCAATCACTTTCCCTTAATTTAAAAACCCGTGGGTTTCAAAGAAAGCGTAATCGGAATGTTTCCACTTCATTTACCCCAAACTCATCAAAACGTTCTTTTGTCGAAGTGAACTGATGGCCTAGAAGCCTAAAAAGGCTCTTTTTACAGCTTGATTGTCCTTTGAATCAGTAAGTCCCATTTTGCCCAAAAAATAAGATTCGGAAACAGGAAAAAATAACTCCCTCTCTTCCTCTAGTTTTGTTTTAAAACCAGTTTAGTTTGGAGTTTGTTCAATTCTCAAGTGGGCAGCGTGTACTGACTGGGGGGCGTCTCTGGGTCTGGGACTCCACCCTGGATACTTTGGGTAGGGACCTGGAACCTTAAAGGGGCTAAATTGCTGGACGAGGATCATGGTCACCCCAATGTGCCCTCCAAGGGAATCACTGAAAGAAAAGTCCTTAATTCTGCTACACTTGGAAGAAGAAGGATTTCTGCTTTTTCAGGTCATCTTTCTTGAATGAATCCATAGTATTCGTTGAGCACTTACTCTGAGCAGAACACTGCACTAAGCCCTTGGGAAAGTGCAATAGACTTGCTAGGCACAATCTCTGTCCTTAATAATAACGATAATAATAATAATGATGGTATTTGTTAAGCGCTTACTATGTTCCAAGCACTGGGGTAGATAGAAGGTAATCAGGTTGGCCCATGTGGGGCTCCCAGCCTTAATCCCCATTTTACAGATGAGATGACTGAGGCACACAGAGATTAAGTGGCCTGCCCAAGGTCACACAGCAGACAAGTGGCAGAGCCAGGATTAGAACTCACGGCCTCTGACTCCCACCCCAGGCTCTTTCCGCTAAGCCATGCTCCTTCTCTAACCCCATAGTTTAACAGGCAAGACAGATACTAAAATAAGTTACAGTTGGAGGGAAGCAATAGAGCACGCTGACAGGTACGTAAGTATAATGAGTGTGAAAATCTGTGTAGATCAAGTAATTAAGTGACACAGTGGGTGGGAAGGATGTGAAAGATTAATCCGGGCAGGCCTCGGTGAGCTTGCTGAGGGCAGGGAATGCGTCTGCTTATTGTTATGTTGTACTCTCCCAATTGCTTAGTGCAGTGCTCTGCGCGCTGTAGGAGCTCAAAAAATATGACTGAATGAATGAATGAAAGATGCAATTTCAGAAAAGATTTGAAGGTGGGGGGAATGGTGGTCTACCAGAAGTGAAGGAGGGAATTCCAGACAGAAGAGTGGACATGAGTAAGGTTACGGTGGCAAGAGAGATGAGAATGAGGCACAGTGAGTTGGCTGGCTTTAGAGGGTGAAGTATAAGAGTTGGGGTATAGTGGGAGAGAGGTGAGGACAGGTAGCCGATTGAGTGATAATAATAATAATAATGTTGGTATTTGTTAAGCGCTTACTATGTGCCGAGCACTGTTCTAAGCGCTGGGGTAGACACAGGGGAATCAGGTTGTCCCACGTGGGGCTCACAGTCTTAATCCCCATTTTACAGATGAGGCAACTGAGGCACAGAGAAGTGAAGTGACTTGCCCACAGTCACACAGCTGACAAGTGGCAGAGCTGGGATTCGAACTCATGACCTCTGACTCCCAAGCCCGGGCTCTTTCCACTGAGCCACGCTGCTTCTCAAGTGACTTGAGGTCAGTTGGGAAAAGTTTCTGCTTGAGACAGAAAAGGAACGAGCTATCACTGGTGGTTTTTTGAGGAGTAGAGAAATGTACTGAAAAAAGGCTGGAGGACTATGAGACCTACGGGCTGTAAGCTCATTACGGGCAGGGAATATGTCGGCTTAATGCTCTGCGCACAGTTAGTGCTCAATGAATACTATTGATGATGAAAAAAGATTACGAAGTGGTTAGAAAAATAACTGTAGAGATTGGATAGAGCAGAGGCTGGAGGCAAGGAAGTCTATGAGGAGGCTGATGCAGTAGTTGAAATGCAGTAAGGATAGACACGAAGAAGAAGATTCTGGAGATGTTGTAAAGAAAAGAAGGAAGTGACTGATTGAATATGAGGGCCGGAAGAGAAGGAGGAGTCGTGGATTGATAATGCCAGTGTCGTGGGCTTGAGAACGGGGAACCACAGTGGTGTTGGCAAGAGTGATGCTGCATTTAGGTGGAGAGGATTTGGGAGGGAAAATGAAGAAGACAGTCCATTAAGGAGACTTGGTGAGATGCCAGTATCCGATCAATCAGTCAGTCTTTGGTATTTATTGAGTATTTAGTGTGTGCAGAGCACTGAACTAAGCGTTTGGAAAAGTACAATACAACAGAGTTGGTAGGCACGATCCCTGCCTACAAGGAGTTTACAGTCCACGGGGGAAGGTGAACATTAAAATGTATTACGGAGAGGAGAAATAGAAGTAAAATGATAGGTACATTCATGCTATGGGGGTGAGGGGACTATCAAAGGGGTACTCAGCCAAGTGGAAAGTAGGCACAGAGCGGGGAGAGGATGGGAAAATAAGAGCTTAATCAAGAACGTCCTCTTGGAGAAGATGTGATTTTAGGAAGGTTTTGAAGACGGGGAGAGGGAGGAATGTTAGATATGAGAGGGGAGGGAGTCCCAAACCTGAGGGAGGATGTGGGCAAGCGGTCAGTGGTGGGATACACTAGATTGAGGTACAAAAAAACTGTGTTATTTTTTAAGTGATTACTGCGTGTCAGGTACCGCACTAAGCTTTGGGGGAGATAGAAGGTAATTGGGTTGGTACAGAGGGTAGGTTGGCAATAGAGGGGTGGAATAAGCGGGTTGGGTTGTAGTAGGAGATCAGCGAGGAAAGGTAGGCGGGAGAGAGCTGATTAAGTGCCTTAAAGTCGAGGGTAAGGATTTCAGTTTGATGTAGAGCTTTTTGGATCCAGTATTCCATTACTTCGGTGACAAATTAAACACTTGCAGTACACTACCAGAAGGATTGCAGATGGAGGTGGGCCATATTCTGGGAGAGATGTGTCCATGACGTCGCTATGGGTCAGAGATGACTCTGCGGCATAAGACAAGTCGTATCCCAGGGGATTAAATGAGGTCTCACAATGGGCTATTTCATAAAACATGATGGGGTTCTACCCGAATATCCACATGTTTTTGTTATTATTCTACAGAATGGTAAAAAATTTAATTAAATGGTATTTGTTACATAGTAAGTGTGCCAGGCACTCTATTAAGCACTGGGGTAGATATAATCAGGTTGGATACAGTCCATGTGCCCCATGGGGTTCACAGTTTTAATCCCCATTTTACAGATGAGGTAACTGAGACACAGAGAAGTTAAGTGACTTTCCCAAGGTCGCACAGCAGAGAGCTGGTGGAGTGAGGATTAGAACTCCCAGGCCCATGCTCTTTCCACTTGGCCATGCTTCAGTATCCCATTGTGGCTATCATGATAAAGAATAGCTGAAAACCGGGCTGCCCTTCACCGACACTATTTTAGAAAGAGGAATATGTTAGACGACCCAAATATATTCCCCCAATTCTGTAAGTGAAGCTATAACCTCTTGAAGAGCCTTTCATGAACCACTGATGAGACGGCTATTGTGTGGCATGAAGCCAATAATCTCTTTGGACATCAGGAGAAACAGAGGAATACTGAGTAGAAAATTATTCAGTCTCTTTCACCGGGGAAGTACAGAGAAGGTAACAAGGGGTAACAAGGAACAATATGAGCCACAAACCAGAATGAACCTGTATAAGACCATTTCAAATAAATTGGGATTTTTTTTTTTTTAGAACCGAGAACGGAGTTTGTTTTATCAGTTAATTTATCTGCCTTTAGACCAGAAGGTCACCCAGTCCTAGTACCTTTCCATTAACTTCCTTACCAGGCCAAGATTTCCAGAACCACACGTTTTTAATTATACAAAGTAAAGGTTCATGAATGATTCATACGACTAATCTAAACTTGATCCAGGTTAAAATAATAATATATAATGACTTGTATTTATATCGCACGTATGGTCGCTATAATAATGGTCGACTCCAACTCATAATGATCAACATCATCTCCTTTCTATAGATAAAAAGTTATTATGGATGTCTCTAAACAGTGGTATCTCACTGTGAATAATAATAATTGTGTGAATTTGTTACATGCTTACTATGTGTCAAACACTTTACTAAGCGCTGGAGTACTTAGGGAATGTGTCCGTTGTGTTGTACTCTCCCAAACTCTTAGTACGGGGCCCTGTCCACAGTAAGTGCTCAATGAATATGATTGATTGATTGATTGAAGATAATCAGGTCCTACATGGGGCTCACAGTCTAAATAAGAGGGAGTACAGGTATTGAATCCCCATTCTGAAGATGAGGGAACTGAGGCACAGAGAAGGTAATTGACTTGCCCAAGGTCATACTGCAGACAAGCAGCAGTGGGCTTAGGAGTTATAAGAATTATTGCAGCTCAGTTCTGTTCTGATTGTTAGCTTCATCTTTTCTTGGTGCGATCCACGTTCAATTGATCACGCAGTCAATACTATTTACTAGTCCCCTATAGACTGTAAACTCCCTCTAGACTGTAAACTCGCTATGGACAGAGAATGTGTCTGTTATATTGTCGTGTTGTACTCTCCCAAGTGCTTAGTACAGTGCTCTGCACACAGTGAGTGCTCAATAAATATGATTGATTGATTGGCGGCCTACTTGGTGCAGAGCACTGTACTTAGGAGAAGCTGTGCGGTGCGGTGGAAAGAGCACCGGCCTGGATTCTAATCCTGGCTCTGCCACTTGTCTACTGTGTGACCTTGGGCAAGTCACTCCACTCTCTACGATCTAAATGAAATAATGTCTAATTAATTTTCATTAATGACTCAACGAGTGAATCCAAAGAGATAATAATGTTGGTATTTGTTAAGCGCTTACTCTGTGCAGAGCACTGTTCTAAGCGCTGGGGGAGATACGGGGTCATCAGGTTGTCCCACGTGAGTCTCACAGTTAATCCCCATTTTACAGATGAGGGAACTGAGGCACAGAGAAGTGAAGTGACTTGCCCACAGTCACACAGCTGACAAGTGGCAGAGCCAGGATTTGAACCCATGACCTCTGACTCCCAAGCCCGTGCTCTTTCCACTGAGCCACGCATGCAGACTACGCAGATGGTCGAGTGTGGATTTTCCTTGAGTGGGAAAGACACCTGCAAAATCTCCAAGAAGAGACAAGGCGAACATCAATACCGCACGATGTCAGTTGACGCTAGAGATCAAGGAGTTGCGTAGAACAAAGCAAGCAATGCATCATCGACTCTTTATAGTTCCAAATGGTCGTGACCATTAAGTAGCATATGAAACCAGTGATGAGATGCTAAAGCCTGAAAAGTTCCAAGGATTTGTAGATCCCATCTGAAGCCAAGGAGTCAAAATATCTCTCAAAAGTGTCGGCAGACTTTGGATTGTCATTACGCCACCTGAAAGATATTGTAGGCCCCCCCCCCCTTTCATGACAAGAAGAGAATCCTTAACAGCAGCAACGCTTCTTCAAACATCTTCCACTGTGAAAGATGAAACTCTTCAAAGAAAAGTGAGCCTGTACTTGTGAGGATCTATGGCCGATTTTTCAAATTTCGTGGGAGTTACCACTGCCGTCAAAGTTCTAAAGAACTGTAATGATCCCGGGTCTAATGGAAAGAGCGTTAGCCTGGGAGTCTGGAGATCTGGATTCTAATCCAAGCTCCACTGTCATCTCCACTTGGGTGATCTTGGCCAAGTCACTTAAGTTCTCTGTGCCTCAGTTTCCTCATCTATAAAATGGGGATGCAATACTTGTTCTCCCTTCTTCTTAGGCTGGGAGCCCTATATGAGATCAGGGCAGTGCCTTACCTAGTTATCTGAAATCTATCTTAATGCATAATACAATTCTTGACATATAGTATGTACTTAACAAATTTCCCAATTATTAGAAAGGGGCTTCTCCAAAGGTAGTAGGTGTTCACGACGTGTTTTTTTTTTTTAACTAACCCATTCTGAAACATATGTTTCTACACCACGGTAGATCCAGAGTGGCTTCCCTGCTAAAAAGTCTTATATTTGGAAAATAGAAGCTTCATATTTTAGATATATGTCATGTGTGGTTGTCCTTGGTTGAACTTTTTCAATCAATCACATTTATTGAGCACTCACTGTGTGCAGAGTACTGTACTAAGTTCTTGGGAGAGTACAATATAACAAAGATGATATGTTCCCTGCTCACAAAGAGTTTACAGTTTAGAGTTTTCAGTTGATATTTCTTAGTTTTCTGTTAATTGGTATTTGTTAAGCACTTACTATGTGCCAGGCACTGTACATGTTCCAGGAGATACAAGCTAATCAGGACGGACACAGTCCTTATCCCACATGGGCTCACAGTCCTAATCCTCATTTTACAGATGAAAAAACTGAAGCATTGAGAGTGAAGTGACTTGTTCAAGGTCACACAGCAGACAAATGACGGAGCCGAAATTAGAACCCAAGTCCTTCCCAGCCTTGTGCTATATCCAATAGCCACGCAGCTTCCTCCTATTCTCACTGAACGTCTTCAGGCTAACTTTCTTTCCATGAAAATGGATGTCAGCACATTTTCCTGCTGATTTTCGAGACTTCATGGATTTTAGGTTCTGTCTTTATCTGGATATGACCTTAGGCAAGACTCTTAGCCCCTTTGAGCCTCAGTTTTCCTCTAACAAAGTTTGGGGGCAACAAATGTAATACAACATATGCATTCACATATGTACCCGTAAACAGTTTGCACGCACCACAGATGTACTTTCCTTCCTGTAATGTAGGTTTTTCCAGTGCTAAAAGATATAGATGCTTCATATTTTCAATGTGAGTTACATGCAGATTGTTCTTTTTTGTTTTTTTCTCCGTGGCTTTCCTGATTATTCAAACCTGAATCCCTATCCAGAGGGATGGCCCTTGGAGCTTAAGTTTGTAGTGTTCAAAGATGACACTTCTGATGAGGCTCTATATCTGTGTGAAGGATGGGAATGAAAGGCTAGCGGAACCCTTCTACATTGGACATACAAAGTTTATTCTCTTTTGGAATTTATATGGCTATTTTTTCTAGGATAGGACAATTGTTTCATCGCCAAATATCTGGAAAAAAGCATGGTTATTTTGAAAGGATGAAATCAGCTCAGGGAGGTCAGGGAACTTCATTAAAATGTTCAAAAGAAACATCATTGTTTGTCCCGTTCCCTGTATAGAGGCACAACACCCAAGCACCGTATATACATTGTGAATTACAGGTTTTTTTTTTTATTATGCATGTGAACCAGTCATAATGGCTTGGATACCAGTGGATTTGACCTCTAGAGGTTTGTGTGGATAGTTTCGATGTATTTACTGATTATTCAATTATAATATACATTCCTGACAATCATCTCTCCAGAATATACTGGTGTGTTAAACAACATCCAGTGGCAAAATTATCTTGGAATAATTTGGTATTATGGTTCAGATGCTAATCAGACAAAATCCAAAATAAAGTCAAGATCTAATGACAATGGCATTTAACGATGCCATTTATCATTTGCCTGCTATATGTCATGCACTGTGATAAACACCGGGAAAGATACAAGATAACTCAATCAGACATGCTTCCCATCTCACTTGGAGTCCACTCTCTTTTGCTTATTTCAGAATTCCTTAAATAAATCTGGATCTACATTCTTTCTACTGGCCAAACCATAATAGGCTAGTCGAGAGGTGCCGACGAACATTCTCTTAATACCTTGCCAAATTTGCTTAGTAACTTTGATCCAGCCCAAATTTGTTGATGGTGTCAAACACTTTTGTCAAACACTTTCTACAAATGCAATTTAGAATACAGTCCAATCTCACTCCCATCACTTGCATAGATCAAGTCTGTTGTAATGTTTCTTGGTTTTTAGCATGATAGAATTTAAAGAGTCTGGGTCAAACTTATTGCTTGGAAGTCTATCCAGAAAAACTATGACTAGGGATTGCCAGCAGCAAAAAACAGTGCAATGCTGAAAGGTGTTTCCCACCTCCAACTCTCTCCTTGATAAAGGTGATTATGGTAGTGTCTTAGAAGTTCTGTGGTATTTTCTCAGTGTTTCCTCGAAGAAGGAGAAGCCAAATATAACTCTCGGTTTTAAGTCCCTTCCTTATTTTTAGTTTTCAATAGAAGTACCACCAAATTATTGGATTGCTAATTTCTCTGTTAGTTTGGAAAACTCTTCCTTGTCTTCTGCTTTGGCTGTACGCTCTCAAGGCTTTGGTAAAGAACGTGTATGTTAATTCTGTCATACTCTCCCTGGGGTTTAGTATAGTGCTCTGCACAAAGTAAGCCTCAATAAATACAGTTGATTGATTGAGTGATCGATTGCTCTGCTCAAAGTAGGTGCTGGATACTGAAGAATATGAAGTTTAGGTGCTTTACTGCTCCTCAAAAATTAAAACTGAACATTTTGACAGAGAATTCTCTATTCTTTGTAAAGCCTCATCCTTGATGATAGATACCCTCACGGTCTGGGGAAGGAGGAGCTATTTGAGCTCTTCAGGGGAGCTGTGGTGATACAGTGATGTGCACTGAAACATTTGGTTTTCTCAGCGAGTGCTAGGAGTTCTCATTTTGGACGATACCCCCCATCTTGGTTTTCTTCAGCCTTAGCATCTTGGTCTGCCTGTCAACTGCAGGATTTTGCCGATGTCTCTTTCGGGATGATCCTGAGGAGCTGTGGTTATTGACCAAAGGAGCTCTCAATTAAGTTTACTGCAGTTCTATGGGACAGTCAACTTGAGGGGTGTTTTCTTACAACAGGAAGGTCAGTGATTTTGCATATCATTTATATGTCTATGTATGTAATTTATATATTCATAAATAGATACTTGTATGGAAATCCATCCTTCTTGCTGAAAATATGTTTCAAGAGGGGATGTAGAAAAAGAGGAGAAGGAGACAAGTGAGAAAATGGGCAGGAACAGCTTTGTCCTCTGTTTCCTCATCTCCTGTGTGTCCTTTTTGCTTGTGGCTCCCAGAAATCGAGGGTCAAACAGCAACCCAAGCAGCCAGGCTTGAGGCTCCCGCTAGGAAACAGCTTAATCTAGCTTGGGCCCCACAGTTTGCAATTGACACCGCTGGGCTGATGCAAGGTAATGCACTGAAGTCTGTTAAGATGTGAAATAAATGAGAGACATTTGTAAAAAGAAGGCTATCTTCTTCAAGACAATCCCATCAGTTGGAACAAAGCTCTGATGTACGATCTTATTTTTAAATTAATTTGATTTTTGAGACATTTTAAAAAATAATCTTTACTGTTTGCAACCTTCAGTATTATTTACAATATATAAAACAACTCACTGGCTCATAAGCTGTTCTTACTATCTACACATCAAGCGGTAATTTTTAGTACCATTCCCTTCTTAAATGTAGAGTTTAGATTTTGTCACATTTGTAATTACTTTGTGCTTTTCACATACACACACACACACACACACAATTCAAATGCAACGTTTCCTTTGATAGCCCATTATGCTGGACATGAATTTTAAATCAAATCTTGTTAGCAGAACAATATCTCATGCTAGAGGTTTTCATAATTTATTTGCAAAATAAATAAATAAGCCCACAAATACGCTCAAATGAAAACAAACCCAAGATACCTTCCTAATACATTTGCATTATGTTTGATTATTACAAAAAAAAAAAATTCAGGTACCAGCAGAGGGGAGAAATGGACCTCAAATGGTTGTAACACGGCAAAAATTAACCTGGTCTTGAATTCTGCTCTTCAGAGGAGATGTTTTCAATAATGTCTATTAAATGAAGAGCCATTTACCTCATTTGAATAGTGCTTACTGGAAAGGAATTGATGTATTTCATTTAAATGGCTGTAAATCAAGGAACTGCACCACAGTTTTGCCAAATAGTAAGCCCGGGCTTCTTAAGGTAAAGGGAACCTTCATATTCAGCCTAAATCTCACCCAAACTCCACTCTCTGATCGGGTAAATGGCCCAAGGGAGAAAATATAGCCATCTCTCCAGCCTGCCTGCCTAGCTCTGGGACAAAGCCAATAAAGCTAATAGGAATAGGTAGCAGTAGAGTTCCTGTTGGAGATGGTAATGACAGAAATCTATGTTAGTCATGTTTAGCAGCTTGGTTTTCAGGGACTGGGTTGCTGAGGGCTGGGTGGGAACCATCTTGTGGGGCAGGGATGGGGAAGGTGGCAAAAATGTCCAAAAAAACTGGATTTGAGGGTTTTAAGTTGGGGTCTCGGGTGGCAATGGCAATTTGGCCCGGTGAAAAGAGCACGGGCCTGGGAGTCAGGGAACCTAGCTTCTAGCCCTTACCTACCATTTGTCTGCATGACCTTGTGCAAGTCACTTAACTTTGTTCTTCAACTTACTCTTCTGCAAAATTGGGATTCAATACCGCTTCCTCCTGTCACTAAGACTGTGACCCCCATGTGGGACAGGGACATTTTCTGACCTGATTATCTTATATCTTCCCCAGTACTTGCCATAGAGCGAGTGCCTAACAAATACCACTGTTTTCGGTCGGGGGGTCAGTAGTGGGTGGGCAAGGATGGGAGGGATCTCATGCGTGGAACAGGGAACAGGGGTCAAAGTTTAAAAGAGGGCTGGGTGAGATGAAGGTAGAGAGAGAAAGGCAAGTAAAGAATAAAAAATGACAACTGCCAACAGCAGGGAAAAGCTGGGAGATATCAGATCCTTTGCCAGTGATAGTCTGATGTGTAAGTGACCCTGTACTGGTGAGGCTGGAGAGAAGCGGAAGAATGAACGTTCAGATGGGAGAATTAGACATTGTTTTTCCTTTGTAAAAAAAAAAATATATATTTTAAATCCCTGTAACCAAAAGAGACTATGTACTGTATATCCTCAGTGTTATTGGAATTGTGGGGTATTCCAAGTTTAGGGAGGAAGCAGATGGGTGACCGGAGAATCTTTATTAATAAATCCAATAACAGAATTAAATTAGAGGGCTTCTTTCTTTCAGAAAGCTTTGAAGTTCCCTTCCCACTGTCAGTGGGAGAAGTGAAAATCTCTAATATTGGTACTTGAATCCCACCACACTTCCCACCGTCCACCTCAGCCTTACTCCCCTATACCATACGGTGATTTATATTTTCTTGGGTTTTTGCAACTCTACGATATTCAGGACAGTAAAATAATGCACATCTGGCAAAAGTGTGAAATCTTTCACTAGAGTTGGACACAGTAATAATATAGGCGTCGTATCAAAAAAAATCAATCGGCAGCTCACTGTGGGCGGGGAATGTATCTGCTATATTGTTGTGTTGTGCACTCCCAAGCACTTAGTACAGCGCCTACACACAGCGCCTATTGATTGTTTGATGGTTGTATCTTTGAACCCATCGCCCTCCCTTCATTCGTTAATTCTCACGGATTTCCTTCAAGGACACAGCGCCTGTATTAAGGCACAATTTCATTTTCCACAAGGAAAAAAAAGTCCTTCATTTTCAAAGATGATTGACAGTGAAATCCTACTCACGCATGTAACTGCCTGAAATGACAATGCAGACCTGACACTTGTTTCCATACTGTGTACACAGGGAGAGGACCTTGCTCTGCTCATGGGTTTGTCCCACATAGAGGCCGTCTCTGTTTTCAAGCCTCTGTTCTAGCAGCCCAATCCTCACGCAGCTCTTGTTTAAGAAGAGCGGCCCCCCTCTCAATGCTGCCTGTCAAATGTATCTATACCTTCCCAGGAAACAGGACTAGACCAGAGAAGGAGAAATAGAACTTTGGAATGTTTCAACATTTAGACTTCGACAACGTACACATGGCAACTTTAGACCATTTCGTTGGTTACCAGTGTGATGAAGGCTTCTGAAGTACTGGGAGAGACTGCTTTCACAACCAATCACAACAGTGAATTAACCTCCATCTGAGTATAATTTTAGTTCTGTCATGAAAATTGTATGAGCACCATGCAGTATAGTTCCAAATGTTTTACTTTGTAGTAAAAAAAAAAAAAAAAAGGAGAAAGAAAATAAACATGTGGGTTTCTTAGGAAAAACTTCAGATCCTGAAAGTATGTAGAACATTTAAATTCTGAGCAAATGATAGTATCTGACTCTGAGGTTCTTCATGCACACTCCATGGCCTTTGTTCATGCACGATAAAATGAACTGAGGATTAAAGCTATGCTTTTCTGTATGTTGACACTAAATGGAATACGTGCTATAACATTTACTGTTCCAAAAAAAGAGACTGAAAATCCTCTCTCCTTCCAGGAGAATATATTCCTGCTGTCAAGCATCCTTCTGACGTGTGATAGGTTAAGTAATTTATGAGATGGGGCCTCTTGAATCCTAGCTATGCTAAGATTACTTAAAACCTGCATACACCCGGCTATAAAATGACACAAACTGCTAACTGACATTGACATGTATTAGCAGAAAGACAAAATCAAGTGCTTCCTTCATCACTTCAACACAAAGGGTGGGATCTAAGCATTTTGATATGGAGCCATTCACGTTGCTATAGGCTATGGTTGTGTGTTAGCATTTCTATAATAAACCTATTTTCAGGGGCTTATAACTCAACCGGAAAAATCTGCTTGGTACTCAAACTTAGCCTAACAAAATCTCAGACACAGAGCTAAAGATTTTCCCCTGCTTCAACAATAAATTTTTAAAACATGTTTCAAATGGATTTAAAGTTCCAGAAGCGCAGAAAAATATCAGGAACTTGAATATCTATTTTTCTGCTCTGACATGTAAAGGTTCCTAGTCCATTTCTCTGTAAATCGGGTTGGGTTTTTTTTTTTTTTGACATTCTATTAGCCTCGTGTCTGAAACGATAACTAAACAGAAAAAAAAGTTAAACGACAATCCACAATAAATTAGAGAGCATTAGACTGAAATTATGGCACCTCTATTCATCAGGCCTGTATAAAAATTCAGCAGCTCTAGATGCCTTTAAAATATTTAGATATTTTAAATACCTTTAGAATTGAGTAAAGGAAGGATTGGGAGGTTTGTTCATTTAAGAGACCTACTGAATTCTAAGTGCAGAGGTTTGCCATCTGAAGGACAAGATGAAGGGCTATTAACGAAAGGAGTGCGGAGGGGAAAAAAAACCCAGCCCTACAGCTTTTGGATAAATGAAACCTTGCCTTTCCTGTTTTTGAGGAAAATCCCGATTCTGTTCAGCATAAAAGATGACGTCTCTTTCTATTCACCCAAATAATTCGGATCTAGATTATGCATTGCCCCATATGTATATTACATTAAGATATATATTGATATATATATCATATTAAGATATGTATATTTTAGGCCAAAATTGTCCAATTATCAAATTATCCAGGTAATCTGTATATATAGATACAACTGACACCATGTCCTTCATGGAAATGCTTGGTACTCTTGGGAACGAGTATACTCTTCCTTTACCTTAAAGTGGGAAGAGTCACAGGTTTCATCAAAACCCCACAATGGTTCATTCATTCAATTGTACTTATTGAGCGCATACTGTGTGCTCAGCACTGTTCTAAGCGCTTGGAAGAGTACCCATCTACATCAGATAGAAACTTCCTACCATGGACTTCGAAGTTCCTCACCTGCGACCACGTGTCGGCTCTCTCTTTTTTATGGTATGCGTTAAGCACTTACTGTGTGCCTGACACTGTCCTAAGCTCTCAAGTAGATACAAGTTAATTAGGTCAGACATGGTCCTTGTCCCACATGGGGCTCACTGTCTAAGTAGGAGGGAAAAGAGGTATTTCACCCTTCCAGCGGTTAGTACAGTGCCTGGCACATAGTAAGCACCTAATACCATAATCATTATTACTCCCCACTCACACTCAGAGCACTTCCCAGGTTCTCTTCTAACTGTACCTGTCTCTCAACACTCCTACCTCCAAACGCTAGCTCTCCGTGTCTTCTCAGCCTAAAAGTCTCTTCCCTTTGGAATCTCCCAGACCGCAGCTCATTCCCTCAAGGGACTGTGTCCAACCCAGTTTGCTTGTATCCACCCCAGCGCTTAGTACTATTAGCAATTAATAAGTGCTTAAAAAATAGCGAAATTATCATTATTAATAAAATACCTCTCACTGGTGACCTGATTTCATTTGCCCTAGGGGAAAGAACAGAGTCAGCAGCAACAAAGACTGGCCCAGTCTGATCCTTTATCCTGGGCAACTACCCTCAATGGGCAGGGATTGTCTCTATCTGTTGCCGAATTGTCCATTCCAAGCGCTTAGTACAGTGCTCTGCACATAGTAAGCGCTCAGTAAAAAAATACTATTGAATAAGACATTCTTAAATTCCTCCTCCTGGAAGCCATCCCAGATCATTTCATAACACCCTAGCCGTCCAATCATATCTGTTTTCCTTCCTTCTTAGACTATGAGCCCCTTGTGAAGCAAGGTCCTTATCAGATTTAATTGTCTTGGATCTACCCCAGCAGTTAACACAGTGTTTGGCACATAGTTGTTGCCTAATAGATATCATCCTAATAATGGGTACCTTTGGTAAGTCGAGCACATACTACGTTAACCCTATCCTTAGCACTCGTGTCTAGAAATGTGTTTTCATGTATTTATATTTTAGGTATTCATCTTTACGTTCAATTACTTTTCAGGTTCTTCGTTCTTTTGTGTTTTAAAATGCTGCTTCCTCCATTTTCTTTGTTTATAATTCAGATTCTACTATCCGTAAATTATTTCTGTCTGTCCAGTCCATTAGACGGCAACTCTCTGAGGCCAGGGAGTGTGTGCCCTGCTTCTGAAGTATTCCTCCAAGCACCTCCAGTGGCTAGCATATAGTCTAGTCTTATGCTGTTGAGTCAACTCCGACCCATAGCGACTCCATGGTCACATCTCTCCCGCAACGCCCCACCTCCATCTACAACCATTCTGGTAGTGTATCTACGGAGTTTTCTTGGTAAAAATTTGGAAGAGGTTTACCAGCGTCGTCTTCTGCTTGGTAAACCTGAGTCTCCACTCTCGACTCTGTCCCGTGCTGCAGCTGCCAGAGCCCGGACGAGTTTTGACTTGTAGCAGATTGCCTTCCATTCACTAGCCACTGCCCAAGCTAGGAATGGAATGGATTTGCTTTTGCTTGACCCTCCCTCCCGTAGCTGAGACTGGAAACTCTACAGGTGCCATCCTGAGAGGGTGGCACTGATAGCGTCGATGGATTGAGCGATGAAAGCAGAAAAAGTTCATGTAAATGGTGAACGTTCTGTTTTAGCCTCATTCTGAACTCTTCTGCTTCCCTCTCTGACTGATTCTTTCTTGCAAGGTGAATAGAAAGTAATAATAATAATGATGATAATGGCATTTGTTAGGCGCTTACTATGTGCAAAGCACTGTTCTAAGCGCTGGGGGGGATACAAGGTGATCAGGTTGTCTCACGTGGGGCTCACAGTCTTCATCCCCATTTTCCAGATGACAGAACTGAGGCCCAGAGAAGTGAAGTGACTTGCCCAAAGTCACACAGCTGACAAGCGGATGAGCCGGGATTTGAACCCATGACCGCTGACTCCCCAGCCCGTGCTCTTTCCGCTGAGCCACGCTGCTTCTCTAAAGTACTTCAGTTGCATGGTATCAGAGGAAGCAGTGATGAAGCTCGGTCCTCATTCATGAACATTTTCTAGGCTTTAGACTTTGATGAATGGAGGACATAACTCCAAGGAGTTTCCTCTAGCCTGTAAGCTTGTTGTGGGCAGGGAACGTGTCTACCAACTCTATTATATTGTACTCTCTCAAGCACTCAGTACAGTACTCTGCTCACAGAATGTGCTCGATAAATATGATTGATCGACTATGGAGCTCTAAAGAAGTGTTTTACAAATCTGCTACTCTTCTTTGAAAAGTTTGCCAATTCTGCCTTTTTATTTTAATATAATATAATATATATTTAATATAATAAGTGGTAGGATTCCTGAACAGCTCTCTCAACAACAACATATTCATTTCCTTGCCAGTGTTTAGATTCCCCGTAAAGGGAATTTTATTTATTCTATGGAATCAATTCAAAATATGTCGGTATAATATGTCAGTATGCGGTGAACTAGGTTTGATATTGGTGAATTTTATGTTTGGTGTATGCTAATTATATAATTTGATTAATATATTCTCTGTGGGTTTAGTTAATTCTTTAAGGAAATTTGTTTTCTATAATTCCAGGTTTTCTGAATTATTACTGCACTGTAGGAATACAGAGCATTAGAAGTCACAAAAAAAGCTTCGATTTACCCGTCAGTGATTTTTGGCAATAAGTATATTTTCTTCATTCAAGATAGTTTATTCAGCACTGAACTAGGTGCTTGGAAGTGTGCCGTGACAGTAGGTCATGGTCTTCCAATTGGTCCTTCAGGACAAAATTTGTTGGGTGGTTTTCCATGTGCATCATTATTCTCTAGCCTTTCAAATCTTCCCATTTTGTCCATCAGCTTCATTGTGCTATTATCCCTAACTTGATCATGTTTATTTAAAGCCTTATTGAAGTTGGCTCGGAACAAAAGATTCTAAATGTGTTAGATTGCGTTATGTTCAGTTCAGAAAGGTTGACGCATGCAAATATAATTTTGTCCTTCATTTGGGCTGTTTCTACTCCCCTGTTTTACGATACATTTGAACCTACAATTCCTCTATTGTCAGTCCTTCCAACTGCTAATGCAGAAAGAGCAGAGTTTGTCTTCTGGTTAGCTGAGAAAGTTCCTTCAGATGATTAACAGATGAAATCTAGAAAGTGTAGCATTTCAAAGCTGCCAAAACTTTGTGGAATATTTTACATTTCAGTGGATTCATCTGTTTAACAGTCATTGTTTGCCTTGTGTATTCTGCTTCAGTACATATGCTTTTGGTTTTCATCCGTTATTGGTTTTGTTCCTTCTTTTCACTCTTTCCTTCATAAGGGCACATAGGAAACCGTAACTGAAATAATATTTATAATGCAATGGCTGGTGTGAATAGAAGCAAATCAATCTTCCTTTCATCTGAGAACTGGAGATAATTCATAAGCTTTTACCTAAAGTAACATTTCTGGCTGCCACTTTCAAAGCCAGAGCCCTAGCGAAGACCCTGATGAAAAAATCATTTTAACCTGTACTGCGTGATTATCGGGAATCTTCCAGGATGCCGTCAATTAATGGTATTTACTTAGTGCCTACTGTGGGCAGAGAACTATACTAAATGATTGAGAAAGTACAAACCAGGGTTGGTTCTAATCCCGGCTCTGCCATGTGTCTGCTGTGTGACCTTGAGCAAGTCACTCAACTTCTCTGGGCCTTAGTTCCCTCTCTGTACATTGGGGATTAAGACTGTGAGCCCCATGTGGGACAGGGACTGTGTCCCACCTGATTACCTTATATCTACCCCAGCTATTAGAAGAGGGCTTGGCGCATAGAGTTTAACAAATGCAATTATTATTATCACGATTATTATTATTATTACTATCGTCATTACAATACCAGAGAGTTGGTAGATACGAACTCTGCTCACAAGGCGCCTTTACCCTACAGAACTGTACAGAGAGTACAATGAAGTGACTGAAGCTTCTTTCATAATTAGCAGAAGTGTTTTTATTCAACAGTAAATCCCCCCACCAAAAAAATCTATCCATCCTGACTGTCATAACAGCCTATCTTTAAAAATAAAATTCCTTGAAAGTTACCCTTTCCTTTTCAAAACGTTTGTTTATGCCACTCACAGTCCTTCATAACTGTCTACACTATAGGCAAGTCCGAAATGGCTCTGCGGCTCATCATCATCATCATTTCTTGAACATCTACCGCGGGCAGAGCATTGTTCTAAATGTCTATCTTGGACAGAACTTGTATTAGGTTGCTGGGAGCATAGAGTAATGTAACGGTCCCGTCTCGAGGAGCCTACGATTAAATGGGGAAGCCAGAGAGACAGAGATCAAGCAATCAATCGATCAATCGCTGGTATTTATTGAGTGCTTACTGTGTGCAGAGCACCGTACTAAGTACTTGGGAAAGTCCGATACCCAGAGTTGGTGGACTCGATTCCTTCCCGGAAGACGCTTACAGTCTGTAGCATAGTTTCAATAGCAACAAAAGAGAAAGCGTAGATGCCAGTGGCCACGACCAAAGAAATTAAAAAATGGACCCATAAGGGAATAGATAATTGAGTAAATAAACCAGTATGGAAGATGAGTTCACCAGGGAGGTGGGGAGTAGCCTGGGAATCATTCTAGACTGGGAGCTGGCCGTGGGCAGGGAATGTCACTGTTTATTGTTGTACTGTACTTTTCCAAGCACTTAGTACAGTGCTCTGCACACAGTAAGTGCTTAATAAATATGATTGAATAAATACAATTGAGTGAATTCCTGGAGGAGGCATTTTTAGGGGGGTTTTGATGGCCGGGAAGGTGGTGGACAGGATGGGAGAATGGAGGGAGGCATGGTAGATTCAAAAGGAGAGACTACGAAGTGAGGTACGGTTAGGAGATTAGCATGAGAGGGGTACGCAGTAGAGGTACGATGGATAATCTCTGACTCCCTCAATAAAGAATGGTTTCCAGGCCACCTTTGTTTTTCACAGTTGTCCGATTAAATCATCGGTTTACGACCCACCGCTATCTTCTGATTCGTTCTCCCCGCTGTCTGATTTGGGGGGCAAATCTCCCTGTTGGATGCTCCCCAAGACTAGACCAGATCTGATTGGTGGAAAATCGTACCTGTTGAGTTCCCCAACCAAGGCCACAATTTTCCCGGATTGGGCAACGGAGGAGGTTCTACTGATCGGGAAGAAGAGGAGGGAGGATGGAAGGGGATCACTGGAAAAATGGGGATAAATAGGAGGTTTCCAGGAAGGTAATTGGGGTGCAGTCCTGCAGTGGAGGGGGCAGAACATAGTTCACCCAAAAATGGGAGGAAAATGGGTGGTCTCCAAGTAGGCAACCCTGTGGTAGGGGAGAGGGTGGGGGCAAAACCCTATCCCAACCTGCCTCCTCGCCTCACCCAGCCAGTCTTGACTGTGACTGACAAAAATCAAACCTTAGTACACTTGACTAAGGAATATTTGCTTTGTAAAGCTGTCTCCGAAACGATCCTTCTTGGGTTTCGGGGCAATTGCGAGACTCTCGGTCCACAGGGTCAGATTAGCTTCATGATATCGAAAACCTCAAATCCAATGATAAGCAGAGAAACAGACAGACGTCGAAGTTTTTGAGGAGAGGAACTGTAAAGACAAAGGAAAGACGCAGAGTGTTACCAGAGGTGAAATTTGAATAAATAATTGGATGAAGATGCTTGTCTGGCATTTAAAGGAATTAAACATCATCAGTTAATTAACAGATTTTATTAAATATCTGCCGTGTGCAGAGCAATGTACTACGTGCTTGGGAGAGTATGAGATTGAAGATACAGTCCCTGCCTTCAAGGAGATTTCAGTCGATCAGGGGAAGGACACAAACTAATTGGAAGATAGATGAGAGCGGGGAGCTGGAGATTAGGGTTAGAAGCACCAGAGCCAGTGTGACTAGCTCATGTCTGGGAGTAGGAGGAGAGAAGCAGCGTGGCTCGGTGGAAAGAGCACAGGCTTGGGCGTCACAAGTCATGGGTTCCAACCCCGGCTCCACCACTTGCCAGCTGTGTGACTTTGGGCAAGTCACTTCACTTCTCTGGGCCTCAGTTACCTCATCTGGAAAATGGGGACTAAGACTGTGAGCCCCACTGGAACAACCTGATCACCTTGTATCCTCCCCAGCACTTAGAACAGTGCTTTGCACAAAGTAAATGCTTAACAAATACCATTATTATTATTATTGTTATTATTATTATCTGAGTTCTAATCCCGGCTCTGCCACGTTCCTGCTGTGTGACTTTCAGAGACTCACTTAACTCTTCTGTGCCTCAGTTCTGTCATCCGCAAAATGAGAATTCAATACCTGTTCTCCCTCCTACCTAAGCTATATAAGTACCTCCCCATATGATACCTGATTATTTTCTATCTACCTTCACACTTAGTACAGTCCTTGGCACATGGTAAGCACTTATTCATTATCATTATTATAATTATTATTACTGCTCTAGCAGTAATTCAAGAAATTTAAAAAATTCAATAATTTGACTCCAGTTATTTATTTTCCATAACTTCCTTGACGGTGGTTGTTAATCTCAGGCTTTGTGACAATCCCACTAAACCGGGGAGGCAGCATGGGGTAATGGATAGCGCACGGATCTGGGAGTCAGAAGGTCATGGGTTCTAATCCCATCTCTGTTATTTGTCTGCAGTATGGCCTTGGGCAAGTCACATAACTTCCCTGTGCCTCAGTTACCCCATCTGTAAAATGGGGATTAAGATTGTGAGCCCCATGTGGGACGTGGTCTCCGTCCAACCTGATTTGATTGTATCCACCCCGGTGCTAGTACAGTGCCTGGCACATAGTAAGCACTGAACAAATGCCATGTCCACTTGCTTCCTTCCCGAGCTATGCATCATCTTCAAAATTCTTAGAGAGGCAAAATCTTTCCAGCTGCTAGACACTGCCAAGGTATAATTTTTCTCTTGATGCACAGTTCTTAGTTTTAAATGGAAAAAAAGGAATAATTATGGCTTTTTAAATTTCTTGCTATGTGCTAAAGCCTGGGATAGATATAAGGTCATGAGATGGGACAGAGTCCCTATCCCACTCACAATCTATCGTCTCCTGTTTTACGTGGAGGCAACTGAAAGATAGCTGGGATTAAAAACTGCTTTACCATTCCCATATTTCCCATGCTTTATTTTATGAATATGATACTAGGTCTTCAGGTCTGACCCCTAATTGTTTTTCGCATTATTGTGTGCCCAAAAGGAAAGGTCTTAAAGGACTTGAGAAAGGACAAGAAAGGACTTGAGAGGCAGCATGACCTAGTGAAAAGAGCAAGGGGCTAGGAGTCAGAGGACCTGGTTATAACTCCAGTTCCGCCACTTTTCTGCTGTGTAACCCTGGGCAAGTCACTTAACTTCTTTGGGCCTCAGTTTCCTCATGTAGAAAATGGAGATTGAGACTGGGAGTCCCATATGGGACAGGGACTGTATCCAACCTGATTTTCTTGGGGAAAATTCCAATTGGGGAAGCAGCGTGGCTCAGTGGAAAGAGCCTGGGCTTGAGAGTCAGAGGTCATGGGTTCGAATGCCGGCTCTACCGCTCGTCAGCTGTGTGACTGTGGGCAAGTCACTTCACTTCTCTGTGCCTCAGTTCCCTCATCTGTCAAATGGGGATTAACTGTGAGCCTCACATGGGCCAACCTGATTACCCTCTATCTACCCCAGCGCTTAGAACAGTGCTCTGCACATAGTAAGCGCTTAACAAATACCAACTTTTTTTCTAGTATCTATCCTAGAGTTTAGTACAGTACCAGGCACATCATAAGTGCTTGACAAATACCCCAATTATCATTATTATTATTATCATATGAAAACCACCTGCAAGAAGAACCCACCAGGTGGTGGATGTTCCTTGCGGGGTGGAAGGACTGGTTCTGCCTCCTCTTCCAAGCCATCACAGGTACTTCTAGGACTAACAATAATAATAATAATCATCATCATCATCATGGTATTTAAGCACCTACTATGTACCGTGCACTGTTCTCAGTGCCGGGAGAGATGCAAGATAATCAGGTTGGACACAGTCCCTGTCCCACATGGGGCTCACACTCTTAATTCCCATTTTACAGATGAGGTAACTGAGGCACAGAGAAGTTAAGTAACTTGCTCAGAGTCACAGAGCAGACAAGTAGCAGAGCCGGGATTGGAACCCACAGCCTCTGACTCCCAAGCCCGTGCTCTTGTCATAGACCATTCTGCTTCTCACTAGGCTTCTCACGGACTAGAACAATGAAAGAGAGATGTTACCTATAAACAGAGAAAGGCGCTTTAGCATTTGAATGGCAGGGAATACCATTATTTGAAGGAAAAGCTACCAGCACAATTTTGAATAATAATTGGTGGCTCATCTCCAGGATTACAAAGACAATCCTTTCAGCGACATATGATATGAAACTATGTTGTGCTCTAAGAAGATCATTAATTGTTAATTATTGTAGATGCATATCTAGAACATATAATGAAAATATGCACGTGACAATGTGGGGTCTGAATTGGATATTATACAAATTGTGATGACAGATAAGTTGCAGAAGCTTTGGGTAGGGACAACACATAGAAGCTAACCCTGAAAAAAAGTGATGGGTAAATTTGTTTGGAATGTATCATAAAGAGAATTGTTACTGATATTAGGCAGGAATTCCATGTAATAGAGAAATATTTTTCAAAGCTAACTAGAATGGAGGACGTACTAACCGGAGACTGGACGTGTTGCCTTTAATAATCAATTAGTGGTACTTTTTGAGCACTTACTATATGCAGAGCACTGTACTGAGCATTTGAAAGAGTATAACACTGGTGCAAAACACAATCTCTGCCTTCAAAGAGCTTACAAGATAGGCTACCTGTGGTTCATTTAGATATGAAGGAACGTAAAGAAATAGTATGAGATATTTTGACCATACTTGATGGAGAGAACTTATCAAAAAGATTTTACACGTGTCAAAAATATCAGGAGTCACATAATTAACGGTTGAAGGTTGTCATTCAGTAAATTCTGAGGCTTTAGTCAAAATTGTGAATTAACTTATAGGTTGCAATTAGAAAATGTAACTTTATCAACTACTAGTCAAAGTTTCCAGACATTACAATATAAAATAGGACTATTCTATCAATGTAATCATTTGACCCCATTTTTGCAAATGATGGCATGCCATCTGAGGTTGCAATGGTGGATCAAATTTACTGTTGCTCAGTTTTAGAACTTTACTTTGAATAAGATTTCCTATAAAATGCTTCCTGTCCAGGAAAACTCTGGTCAAAGGATGAATAAAAATGGGGTCAAAATAATGAAGAAACTATTTGCAAAAGCCAAAGATTCAGATAACTTTTATTTGGTATTAGTAAATGAATGGACCACATCTTTGACAGAATGGTCACTGGCTGACTTCATAATAATAATAATAATAATTATGGTATTTGTTAAGCACTTACTATGTGCCAAACACTGTTCTAAGTGCTGGAGTAGATACAAAGTTATCAGGTTGTCCCACGTGGGGCTCACAGTCTTCATCCTCATTTTACAGATGAAGTAACTGAGGCCCGGAGAAGTAAAGTGACTTGCCCAGGGTCACACAGCAGACAAGTGGCGGAGACGGGATTAGAACCCACAACCTCTGACTCCCAAGCCCGGGCTCTTGCCACTAAGCCATGCTGCTTCTCATAAAACTAGCATCTCACCAAAATTTTGAAATGAAACTAGTGAGGGAGAGAATATTGATGACAAATAAATAGAAAGCTGTAGCATGAAACATTTTCTCATTGTTGGACTTAATTAAAGAAGAATCAATCATTGGTATTCTTAAGTGCTTACTGTGTACAGAGCGCTATAGTAACACTTGGGAGCGAACAATATTACTTGGTAGACAGATTCCCTGCCCACAAGGAGCTTACAATCTAGAGGATGATAAAGTTAAATTTTTCAGAAGAAAGTAATTGAAGAATGAAGGTGTTAGGTGGAAAGTGAAGTCGAAGTGGAATGAGTTTTTCAAACATTAAAGGAACACTTATGCAGTAGAAGTGGGATAAATGTACAACTGCTATCGGCAGAGACAAATCAAAACAGGTAAGCCGAAGAGATTTTCGAAAAAATCAAATATAAAGAAAGCGAATGATAATAGAGTCATGTGTAAGCAAGAAAATCAATGACAATATTGAGAGAAGGAAATAGAGAAGGAAGAGATACTGGACGTTAGAATTATCTCATCACTTAGAATTATCTCACAGCTGATGGTAAGAACATGAAATCTGTTACCACAGGAATATCTGCAAGCAGAAAACATCACGAGGGTCAAGATTTTGGAAACTTCTTGAATCAGGGAACCTTAATGGGTAAATAAGGAGTAGAGTTAGTAATAAAAATGATGGTAATTATGAAGGACTTATTGTTATTGCTATTATATGTATTAGGCATTTCGTATGTGTCAAGACTGTTCCGAGTTCTGGGGTAGGTACAAGTTAAACAGGTTGGACACAGTCCACGTCCTGCATGGGGCTCACAGTCTAAATTGAAGGGAGGAGGATTTAATCCCCATTTTACAGTTGGGGAAACCAAAGCCCAGAGGTGTTAGAGAAGCAGCGTGGCTCACTGGAAAGAGCACGGGCTTTGGAGTCGGAGCTCATGGGTTCGAACCCCAGCTCTGCCACTTGCCAGCTGTGTGACTTTGGGCAAGTCACTTAACTTCTCGGTGCCTCAGTTCCCTCATCTGTAAAATGGGGATTAAGACTGTGAGCCCCACGTGGGGACAACCCGATTCCCCTGTGTCTACCCCAGCGCTTAGAACAGTGCTCGGCACATAGTAAGCGCTTAACAAATACCAACATTATTATTATTATTAGGTGTTAAGTGACTTGCCCAAGGTTACACAGTAAGCAGTTGACAGGGCCGGAATTAAAACCTGGGTCCTCTGACTCCCGGGTCCGTGCTCCTTCCGCTAGGTCAAGCTACAAGTCCCAAACACTGTGCTAAATGCTGGGGTAGATGCAAAATAGATTGCTGCGGTCCCTGCCCCATAGTCTAAGTAAGAGAGCTTACTCTGTAAAGAGCACTGTATTACACACTTGGAAAGTGCAATAAAGTTAGTAGACACAATCCTTGTCCTAAAGGAATTTACATTCTAGTAGAGACGCCTTCCCCTATTAATTTCCCAGCACCCTGAGCCGTATCATCCCTGCAGCCAACTCTAGCACTTTGGAAATTATTTGGAACCGTCTTAACATTCATACGTATATGTATCCACTGTATTTACTTTGATCTCTCTAGTTGTAAATCTTTTTTATGTCTGTCTCCTCAGAATGTAAGCTTCTGTGGGCAGGGAGGGTGTCATTTCACATTTCCAAAGTGTCTAGTCCGGTGGGCAATAAATGCTCCCCCTTCTTCCCCCTTCTTTTCTTCCTCTTCTTCTTCCTCCTCCGCCTCTTCTTTCTCCTCCTCCTATTAACTTTCCTCCTCCTCCTCCTTCTCCTATTATAGCCAAATCAAGAAAATTAGCCTTTTTTTTTCTAGTTACTCCTTTCCCTTTAACTAGGGGAGGGGGAGGTTAGGCTGGCTCAGGGGTCATTACCCAGCTGTCCTTACTTCTTTTATTTTAATGAATTGCTTCACAATTTATGTCATTAGTCGGAAGATCTTTTGAGCCCCACAGCTCCATGTTTCTCTGATGTTCCGCACTAATCCATCGTTAGCAGGGCAGTTGGATGAGCCAAATAGGCTGGAGGATTTGATGTAAATTATCATGTCATGACATGAAACGGAGCCTCGGCTGGTTCAGCACAGTTCATGAATGAAAAGAAGAGTGGATTGTGGGACGCGGTGGAGGGAAGGGTGTGTGGGAGTTGGAATATTTCTAATAACAAATTGGTGGCATTGGCATCCTGAATCCAACGGAGTTGCAACGCCCTATCTCATTAAGCAAGGATTTAGGCAGAATCCCACGAACCTTTACTCAGAAATTGACATTCTGTGTGCTTTAGTGGGGTCACCTAAGAATGGACTAAAATTAAGATCTGCCTACAGAGACTGATTAATCATGGAAAACATGAAGTGATAATACTTATACTTGGATATTCTGTGGCTGTAAGTGCTGGAGTGACATGTCTATGGGAATTTACAGAATTCAGATTATTATTGAGGATGTCATTGAACACTCAATCGTAGCGATCTCATTTTCTTTACAGAAATAATGTACTAATAAAGCCAGTTTGCCTCCAGACATTTAAATAGGCTCCTGCCAAGCAATTTTAATTCATTCAGACATTAACTTTCTGAAATATCTGGAATGAAGTGAAAGAAATTATTCTTAGTAAGTAACTTTGGTTCATGAGCTTAATTTGTTCCCTTTTTATGAAAACACCACCCTGAGTAATTCCCAAGATCCCAAGACTACCCCAGGATTTCAGATTTGTGGGTGAATGACTCAATCCTCTAGGTCTTCTTCAGGGGCTGCTCTGAAATCATATTTGAAGATTTGATAGGAGACATGCGTGCTATAATTAGTAGGTATCTATTAGTAGTGGTAGATAACACCTACATCCTTCTAGGAAATTCATCCTTCATCCTTCTCTACAGGCTCCAAACATCATAAAAAGTCCTTGAGACAAATATCCAGGAACAAGTGAGAATTACTGGGGTAGAAGCTTGGTAATGTGAGGGGAACTGGGAGATCCAACGAGACTTAAGGGAATAGGGAGAAATGAGAATCAAGCTGGGCTGGACATTCCTCATCACCCATGACCAATAGTCATCTCACTGGTCATTTGACTAGGACGTGCAACAGATGAGCGAAAAGAGTTCACCATTCATTCATTCAATCATATCTGGGCGCTTACTATGTGCAGAGCACTGTACTAAGCGCTTGGAAAGGACAATGCAGCAACAAAGAGAGACAATCCCTGCCCACATTGAGGTCACAGTCTAGAGCTCACCAAAAACCAGGGAGGGCAGAAGAGACATTTTGAAGACACAATTTAGAATAATCTCAAACTGTTCAGCATAGAAGCTGAGTAATAGCACTATTCAGGGTATGTGAGACACTTTAGCAGAAGAATTAAAAAGATATGGAAGTACACATTACCAGGCGGAGTCAAGTTGGGTATGACAGAAATCCCTGAGCAGTGCATGCTAGAAAAGATCCATTTATTTATTCAAAGTCATGATTGTCTTTATTAAAGAAATTACAGTTTCCGGAGACCTATTTCAAGTTAGCTTTACAGGTGCCAGTTACAGTTTATCCCTTAGATGCTCCCAAAAGGCATCAGAAGAAGAGATATGTTGGCTAACACTATATCCAGTGAAAGGCAACATCATTTTTAGAGTGCTTTGAAGACCCTAAGCAAAATGTGTTTTGGACCATAGTGTTAAAGGTATTTGCACCCCCATCACAATTCCCTAAAAGTAAAAATATGAGTGTCCTTTGCCCAAAGATTGTTTATTATCCTTTCTCTAAACGCCCTAACTAAAACAAATCAGAATAGGTTTGATTTGCTAGGGGACTCAGACGCTAAGTCAAGATAAACACCGTGGAGTATCCCCCGTCCATCAGTAGAAACCTTATTTATTTTTCAAATGTTTGTATTTCTGTGACAAAGTCACTCACACGGGCAGACTCCCACACTCCCCTATCGGACATGGAAGAGATCAAAAGCGGTGCAAGAAAGAATGGGCAAGAATCACAAGAGCACACAAATAACAGAAGAAAAGAAAGAAGGCCGTTTCCAAATTTTGCCCAGAACAATCCTATAGAGGGTTACAGCCATCTCCACAACCTAGTGATGTTAAAAATAAACGGCTTTTTACAGCTGTTTATCACTGCCGACGGATTCCTTAAGCTTGCATAAAAGTAATGGGGTGTAATGTTGGTGCAGGGTGGAATAACTGGAAAGGATATACAAGGCTCTAAAATTCACCCACGTTAAATATGGAATACAGCCCTTTAGAGCCCGCAAGTTTCAAATACCTACGGATATTACTTTGCGAACACATGTGTGCCTCTAAAAATATAGTCAGGTTTGAGCTTTTCGTATAAACGCGAATCAGATCCCATCCTTTAAAATATTTCCTTTGGCTACCTCTTGCTGCTTGCCAGCAGTTCCACTAAATTCGGTGGAGCTAGGCACACAGGCTCAAAAAAAAAAAAAAGAGGAGGAAAAAAACAATCCTCAGACTGACCAGCAGACTCCAAACAGTTCTTAGAAAAATTAGGTTATCTTTCATTAGCTATCTATCATGTGGCCACCACTAGGCTGCAGGATATGAGGGCCATTTAATTAGGTCCTGCACCACTCTCTGGTGTGAAAAGGCTCTCAAAAGCTTTGATTCCCCACAGCTTCACAGCAGGAAGTTGTTGGCGATAATTGACATAGGATTTCCTTGTTAACCAGCAGCAGACATGCTGGATTAAAGCGACAGAGATCTAGAGAAGAAAGTGAAAAGAGATAAGGAGCTCGGAAAGACTTCTGCTTATTTTGCACTTGAGGATGATGAGCAAATAGCAATAACAAGCTTGAAGTGGTGGTTCCCGGAGAGGAAGGCCTCCACTTATCAGACCCATTTCAGCTTGACTGATCAAAGATTGACTTTCCTTAAAATAACATAGGCCTGGGGTTTGTTAGTTTATTAAGCTGCAGGTTTTATGAATTATCACAGTTTTAAAGATGGATTGCAGACTGTGTGAAGGAGTAGAGGATTATCGGGTTTTCATCTAAACAATTATAAAATATCACAGCTGAAAGCTTGCTTGCAAATGACATAATTTTCTGCTGCAAACTAAACAGGTCATTGTAGGTCTGCAAGTAAGCATTTTCAACAAGTGAGGACATACAGTAGAATTAACTGGAGGATACAGAGAGGATGAGAGGCCTATAAAGGGCATTTTTCACTTTCACTGCTGGTGCAGTCTCGGGGTTTTTCCAGTCATTCCATTGGTAATTGCACTTAATTTGTGACTGGGACCACGCAGTCTTCTCAGATTAAAAGAAAGGAAAGAGAGAAGTGGTCTAGTGAGGTAGTTCTTAAAACGTGGTCGTGACAAATGATTTTGAAAGAGACGCTCGTGAGTAGAGTGAACGGCCTCTACCTTAGAGCAGGGACAATTACTGTATATCATTTGATAATTTCACCTTACAACAGCACATGTGGCCTTAATAAAAATCTGAAAGTAGTAAAAGCATGTCATGCTATTTCCTTTTGCTGACCCTCTGCAGGTATATCTGTGTGTGTGTGTTTAATACATCCATCTATAAATCTAATTTTATATATAGTCCACAGTGTCCCTATACTGCATCTAGATTCATACACAGAATTGTTAGATACACATAATTACAATCCTAGAATATTTGGAAGCAAGTATTTTTAAAAGAGCGTATTCATCTCTGGCAGCATAAGCGGGATATCTTACTCAAGCTGGAGAAATCAGTAAAACACAGGCACTTCTAGCCTAAATAACGTGGAGGCAGTTTTGTATTTCTATATCACAATTTCAATATGATTTAAGCCTTTAAAATCAGACATCAATAAAGCGCATTGTAATATATCAAAAACCAGTAATTAGGGTTATAAAATAATATAACAAATTTTATCTGAAGCAATAACTTGCACGCATGCTACTTTTTACGTAAGGCTTTCTAAAGCTTTACTGATTATTTTCACAGTATGTAAATAATGGCAAGTTTGTCCTAAGGATCTTTTATAGGAAAAAAAATGAGAAAAATGGGGAAAAATGATTGTTGTGAGAAAATTATATCCTGAGGGTCTGTATTGTACAAAAGTCACTGTATAATAATAACCTGTAGTTTCTATTAGCTGGTAATACACTTTTTTAATGATTTGGATCAATATGGAGAAAGACATGCAAAAGAAATATTCTATCATTTTGTTTTTCATTTCTTTGAACTGCTAGTGATCTAAACCTTATCCTCTTAAGCTTGGGAAGTCTTCCTGTTCTCTATAGAGATCTATGATAGTGGTTACCGGGAGATAAAGAATTACAAGCTCAAATAGTCTCAGTCATCATGCTATGCCATTATATAATATGCTCGTGCGTATAGACTCCTACATCATTTCTTAAATGAAATTAATATACATAAAAGTAAAATACACTTTAAATTTCAGAACTTCTTTTTGAAAAATGTTTTAGAAATAGATTTAGGAACAAATCGTTGCCCAGTTATAAAAACATCTTTTCTCGGTACATATAATGGGATGGTTTCTAGTTATTTAATATCTCAGGAGTGACATTAAATGTTTTTTGAAGGGCTTGTATTTCTTTTGGTTATAGGAAGTTAAGAAATAATTTCTTGATCTCAACATTTACAGCTAAATAAATTATTTCATTGAGTCCAACTATTTCACTGAGTGCCAGATATCGGTGCTATCTCAGGAAAAAACAACTGGCGGACATCTATTCATTCCTGACTATTTTTCTTTGTCATTTTTCACTATTTGGCCAGAGGAGGAGTAGGAATGAAGCCTTTAGCAACAATGTAACTGGTGATTAAAATTCTAACGCTAATGGTAAGAATCCTATCAAGTGTCATGCTTCCATCTCCCATTCCAGCTGTCTAGCCATGACTTGAGGTTGAGCCTCATTCCTCTGATTCCTGTTTCCTCAGATAGATTAGAAATCCTAACTTGCATGGTTTACTTTGTATTATCACCTTTCTTCTGGAAGGGAGCTACAGCAGGTAAACTCATCTTTGTTATCATAACAAAAATAAATAGCAAAAGAAAGATTCCCTTCTTTCATTTAGAATTGTTTTAAATTTATGATGAAAAGAAAAGAAAAATAGATCACTTATTGATGAAAAATATTTTGACACCATCATCTTAGGTCTGAGAAAGCATTGCATTTGCAAGGATCATTTTGTTTTGCTTTCCAATTTTTCTTACATTTGTAGCACTCTTAAGAGATCAACTACATCCCCCAAACTAGATCTCTAGAAAGCTGATTTGCAGTGGCAAAAGGACATATTGTTCATGGTTCTGAAAACTTTCAAAATGTTTTTTGATCATTTGAAGGCATGACTTGGAAATAAAAATTGCTGCTAAATTGAAGTTTTAGAACTAAGTTATACAGCTTGCAACTTGCTCAGAGATCACACAGCTTCTGTGTTTGTGACAGTTGGGGACCTGGCTACTGCTTCAGAAAGCAATTTATAGTCATAATGGTGAGATTCAGCCACAGTCACAGTTTGGTCAGACATATTTCTGAATCCAATGTCAAATCCAACTGTAACCCACCAATCGGAGAATATATAAATTACATGAGCCGGGGATTGGGAATCAGATTGGGATTCACCACGGGTGTAGAAACAGAAGCTCAATGCTGAATTAGATTTATTTTAAAGTGTGTTTTTTTTTTTTGAAACAATGTGACCTTTTCTATTGTGACTGTGGAACTTAATTTTAACTTATCTGTCATTTCCTGCTCACAATCCATCTAATCTCACCATTTAGCAAAGTGCTTGGCACACACATAGGAATTTAATGAACACTATAATAATTTAAACAATACCAATACTATTAATCTACAAATATAAATCTATTATATAGAGAATATTCTGTGCACTAGTTACTCTAATTATAAATCATTTTGGTAATAGCATTATTGATAAAGTCGTGGGGGACAAAGTGAAGACCACCTAAATTTTTCCTTTAATTTTAACTCGTGAAGGAAGAATGAAATCTTCATTTAAGAATATGGTGGAACGATTGTCTCACCTACCCTGCTCTGATCTTTTAATGTGGCTTCACTATACAACGCCTCTTAGGTCTCGTTTAAAGGATCTCGATTGACGTAATGAAAGTGTATTCCTAAAAAATCTTATTGTGACATAAGTCCCCATTTTCTCTCAACAAATAACAGCCTGAGCTGTGGAACAAGGGCAATAGAAATATTTGGAGATGAGAGGTTCCTTTTATTTCCTCAAATAATATGTCTTATCAATCAATCGTATTTATTGAGTGCTTTCTGTGTGCAGAGCACTGTACTAAGTGTCCGGGAGATGCCATTTTAAATGAGGGAGTCATATTTCTCCAAATCATGGGTCCATCTTTAAGATCTTAAATGCTCTGAGGAAAGAAACACATCTTGCCTAATCGGGGCTTTTTTTATCGTAAGATGATTTTAGAACACATATCAGTGGCATTCTAATAGTGAAATAAACTCTCAGGGTAAAGTGACAGATTTACTTATCTCTATGATGTTGTTTCTCTGACAACCAATAAATGTACTATATTGATGAAGTGAACAAGTCTCTATCTGGTCATTTTCAAGTAGAAACTAATAACCAATGTCATGCTATCAGGCATGCAATAAACTAGGTTAAAGCTAGGTTCAACAAATAAATCACTCAGGAATTTTCCTATTTCTTTCACAAGACACACTGCACATCTGCTCGATGAAGGGAGGAAAGAAGCAATATTTCTTTGATCAAGATTCTTTTTAATATCCTTATATCTGTCCCCGAGGATGCTATCTTTTAGAGTGGGTGCAGATACCACATCACTTTCTAATGAACATGCAAAATTTATGGATTTAAGCCATAAAAACCAAATATGGAGCATTTTAACTAATCTCAGACTATATTTTACCCTGTCATGAGAAAACGAAATGGTCCACAAAGGGACATTATACGCCCACTTTTACCCAAATTCCATTTTTTGCCTTACCGTTTAAATGATACTCCTTTGACCTGCCCGTGATCATATACAGGAGGAAAAATATTCAGGAGACTTGTTTTCTAAAACTATGTAGCGCAGACATAGGCGGTAGCTGCATTTTTCATCCTAACAGAACAAAGCAGAACAGAAACTTGGAGGGAGCATCCCTCTCAGTTCGTGTTGTAAAATGTTAACAACTTTCTCGTGTTAACACTTACAGAATACCTGATAGAGCTGAAATATGCAAAGCTGATATAGTTGCCATCCAATCCCCTGAAGATCTATAATACTTGCAGGTCATTTTTTTGAGTCTTGCGGAGTTATTTCTCGTTAGATGGGATGTCCGTGGGCTCCTACGATGTATAAAACAATAAAATAACGCCAGCTTAAATGGACTAAAATTTTACTGACGTAAAGGAGAGTCCACTGGATTGATTGTAAAATCCCTGCTGGATTTTTAACTCTTTAAGAGCAGGGCTTGTGTCTACTTACTCTATGGTATTCTCCCAAGTGATTAGTATTAGTGCTCTGTACTCAGTAAATGCTCAGTAAATACCATTGATTGATTAATTGATTGACTGAAGAGAGAACTCCCTCCCTTAACTACTCCTGCCCCCTACTCCCCCATAATAAACTGCATTCATTTTCAGTCCACTTCACTCCTCATCCTCCTCCCCAAACTTACTCTACCTCCCACACACTTCCCTTCTTCTACCTCTAACTGAATTATTCTGCCTCTTCCTTTTCACTAGACTTTGTCCTCCCCTTTCTTCAAATCTCTGCTCAATTTTCACCTCTTCTTTGAAGCCTCCCCAATCTAAATTGATCTGGCTCTAGTCTCTCAACACTGCAGGAACCATCCTCATTCCTTGGCTTCCCTTTGCTTTTCTTTCCTTTGCTTTCTCAATTAAAGCTTCTTGAGGGCAGGAACTGTGTCTTCTAATTCTTTTGGGACTGTCCCTGATACTTGGCATCACCATGTGGTTGGTTATTATAAGGGATCAAATTGGTAGAGGTCTTTCTTGGATTGATACAGGTTGTTGTTGTTGTTGTTTTTTCAAATGCATTTCTTGTTCCACTAAGATTTTTCAGTTTGGAGAGACAGTTAAATCATTTTATTTGACTGAAAGTTCAGTCGGAAAATAAATTTTATGTTGATTCCTGTTTTCCCTTCACAACCTGCCATTGAACAATCTAAAATTAAACAGGACCACTTAAAGTGTATTTCCCAACCTTTATAGTACTAAAAAATGGTATTCTTTTTCATTATCATACTATCTATTTTGAAACACACACGATGCTTAAATAGAACAACTTGTATGGGTAAAACAGTCCCTAGAGAATCAGTTAGAATCCCGTCAGAAAACCAAAGTGCTAATTTGGGCAGTGGATGAGTCACCAGTCTATTCTTTCAGAAAGAAAAGATTACCTCATTATCAAGGTAAAACTATACTAAAACCAATTAATCAATAATCTGTACTGAACACTTACTGTGTGCAGAGCACTGTACTAAGTGCTTGGGATAGTTCAGTACAGTAGAGTAGGAAGATAGAATCCCTGTCCACAGACGTACTAGACTAGAGGGGGAGACAGACATTAAAATAAATTACAGACAAATATGAACATAAATTCCAGACGGCATAAATACCTACAAGTATTGATACCACAGATTAACATTGACATACTAGAAAAAATGGCAATTCTGGAAATAGACCTTTGGGGTTGACTCTTGAGTGTAAACTCGTCGTGGGCAGGGAATGGGTCTGTTTATTGTTATATTGTACTCTCCCAGCACTTAGAACAGTGCTCTGTACAAAGTGCTCAATAAATACGATTGACTGACTACTGTCTGCACTCTCCCAAGCGTTTAGTACAGTACTCTGCGCCCAGATAAATACAATCGATTGAATGACTGAAATGCAGCTGCTTTCACTGTTCTTGTTAACATCTGTCATCTGTCTGTCCTCAGACTCCTGGACCCACGCTCTTTCCACTAGGCCATGCTGCTTCCCAACTTGGTTTGTTTATGAAAACTTTTAATGGCTAAAATATTTTTAAAAATACTTTTTTTTGTACTTTTTCAATAGCAATAAACATATAGGAAGGAACCAACCTAAAAGTTCATAATGAAATACAGGTCCACCTAAATCACATAAAACAATGGCAGAAATTATGATGGAATTTACTAATTTCCATGTGGTACAAACAGAAAAATGTTAGCTCGAGCCTTTCAAGAAGAGACAATGCAAACCTCTTTCAGCAAGTTCTTGACCAAGCTGACTGAAGTCTTGGAAGCTCAATTTTGATTGTCATATTAAAAGGAAAATATGCTAGCCTGGACCTCAGAACACGCCTAAAATGCTAGTTTCCTGGAGATGTTTAATAATAAGAAAGACCACCATCTGTCAAGGATGGCTTACATGCAGATCTCCCTGGAGGGAGGAGAGAGTAGGCTGTCCTCTATAGCTAAAAATGTCCAGGAGTCTAGTTTTCATCACTTGCTAAAGAGTAAGGGAGTGAGCCTCAAAAAATGCAGACACCATAAATGGAAACGCTAAAATTAGTCAAGGCTCATTACCCCCAGAGAAAAGAGAGTTTGCCCAACCCTTCATTTAGCGGAGAGACTGGGTCGTATCCTGCTCCGATGTCATCTTTCAGCCTCACCCCAGACAGAAGTGAAGTTGATCATTGGAAGTTTTGCTTGCCCACGGGGCAGATGAGTTAGTCAGATGAGTGACAAAAAGGAGGGTGGGCTGTGTCCAGAAGACCCACAGACTGGGGGTGTGAATGAGACATCTCATTCCCCCTCACAATTGGAAAAGAGACAAGTGTTCAGGGAATGGAATGTCCGGTGGTTGTGTGGTCTTGAAGGAATTCCAGAGAGTGACGAATTACCTGAGGAGTGATGGAGGGTCTGGGATGACTTGAAGAGAATGTTCCTTATGCTGAATAAAGTTGACTAGGATGGGAACAGGGGACTGGTTTATTGTAAGGTGCTTTTCTAGTAGGGTGTTAGAAAATATCATCCCTTCTCTCTACTTCATGCTAAGTTAATTTACAAAGCTAATTTAAACACTGGGAGAGGACACCTGGGCTCCAACTACTTTAGTACCACGGCTCGAGGAATCAGAACAAATCTTACAAATGTCCCCAGGAGGAGGGTCAAAAACAGAGACCGAATGCAAACAGAGAGGGTCACTGACCGGCGAACTGGGCTACTGACTGGTGGAAGAGCAGACATGGGGGTATCGTCTTTGCAGCTGAGTAAGGAGCTTTAGCCGGTGGGAAAATGAGGCTGCTGAGATGAGAGATTTAAAATGACAAAGTGGGTGAGCGACTGACGGGAGGGGAAAAGAGAGTCCTAGAAAATTGGAAAATTGCAGCCAAGAGAGAAAAAGCACAACATTCGTAGGCATAAATGGACGAATGATGTGTGATAAGAAGATTATGAGAAACCGGGTGCCAGAAATGGGCAGGGAGGTAAGAGGGTTCAGGAGGAGCACTGAAAGCAAGGGCAAAAATCTTAAAGGGATAAAGTGACAACCAGATGGGATAGGAAGTTCAGTGACCTGCACAGGAGGCTGGCAGAGGTGTATGAGCTGTGGGACAGAGCAAGCGTGTGGCATGATTTTGTCCAAAGTGAGAACCGTGATAAGAAGCACTCTAATGGCAAGGAATAAGATTGTGTATTTATGTGTGTGTGTGTGTGTGTGTATCTTGTAGTGCAGGAATATGGTTCAGTATAATCCTCTACCTAGAGCAACTGCTCAATAAATACTATGTAGAAATACCACCCCCTCAGCTCTTATGTACACATCCTTATATTCTATTGCTTCCCCTATCTGTAATTTATTTTAATGTCTGTCTTCCCCCCTTGGATATAAGCTTCTTGAAGGCAGGGATCATACCTTTCTTTTAGTTCTATTGTACTCTTCCAAGTATTTAATACAGTGTTCAGTGCACAGTTAAGTGCTCAAAAAATAATCAGTCAGAGGTATTTATTGAGTGCTCACTGTGTTCAGAACATGTGGGAGATTAAAATAGAGGTGATAGGCATGATCCCTGCCCTTAAGGAGCATTGATCGGTATTGATTGAAATATAAGGTACTTGGGACATGTATGCAGTCACCGGTCACAAGCTCCCTCAGGTTGGTGTTTTCTAAAAGTGATCTGTCAATGAAAAGTGAAAAGAAATACACACCTCTAGACACGCAGGAGGTAGCCATGTCAAGCAACATGCTGTGATTTGCTACATCCCTGTGAATGAGTAGAAAAATTGGATCGCTTTGTACTTCCCTGGCAGAAATCATTATTCAACTTGGCCAAGTGATGATTCCCCATCCCTCAGAATTTATCTCCTGAGAAGCCACATCCAAGCTAGATATTGTCATCTCTGGGCGGTGGGGAACATACGTTGTGAGGAATGGAGAGGGTTAGTTTTTTCAATAATAGTAATGATGATGATGATAATTGTGGTATTTGTTAGGCACTTACTATATGCCAAACACTGCATTAAGTCCTGGGCTAGGTGCAAATTAATCAAGCCCAACATGGGGCTCACAGTCTTAAGTAGAAAGGAGCACAGGTACTGAATCCCCATTTTGCAGATGCAAGAATTGAGTGACAGAGAAGTTAAGTGACTTGCCTGATGTCACACAGCAGGGTTAAGTGGTGGAACTGGGATTAAAACCCAGGTCCTCTGACTCCCGGGCCTCTGCTCTTTCCATTAGGCCATGATACTTCCAATTTTCATTTCATTTTAAAATTTTCTCTTGGAAATTTCTCTTCAAGACAGTAAGTTCATGGGGAAAATCTTCAAGAAGAAATTTAAAAGATAGAAGAAAATTGCAGAAAGTGCGGCTTACCCCATCACAGTTGCCTTGCCCCCAATTCTCCACTAAAGGGGGCTACCCAGAATGCAACCTCCCTTCCCCAGAAGATGATGTATGACGGCCCCATTATTTCCTGGTTGAGTTACCATTAATGTCCACCAAAACCAGCAGCTTTGAGGAAACTGTCCTGAAGTTTCAATGAGGCGTTACTAAAAAGAAGAAAAACCCAATATGTTAGCTACAAAAACTAAAAATCTGTTCAAATGTTTGTTTTATCCGTTAATGGTGTGGGCCGCTTTCGGTAGTAGCTGACAGGGCATTGAGGCAGTTTCATGGTTAACTGATACTCCACAGTTACTTGGGGATCTATTTAGCATCTAGTGAAGAAATCAGCGGTGGATAAGCGCTGAGCAAGTCAGATGAGGAGAATAAGTGACAGCAGGATACCCAAGCAGTTAGTTGGGTGAACTGAAAGAGGCACGGGCAGTTTGGAAGGGCAGAATCAATGTTTTGAAGACATAATGAAGCCCAGTGTCAAGCATGCAACACAACAGTGGACTGGTGGGAGATTCTTCCTGAAGCAGATGGACCAGACAGGCAGCAGTCGGGAGAGGGATTCCTCTCTTCAGGCAAAGCCCTCAGGAAGATCAGGCTGTTGAGAGGTAGGCTCGAAAACGGAGGCAGGCCCTGTGAAGGTTAAACCCATTAATGCGGCAGGAATCCATCCTTATGGGCAAAGAATGCAGAAGGACAACAAAGCAGCATAGTCTAATGGTCAGAGCACGGGCCTGGGAGTCCTTCTGACCTGGGTTCTAATCCTGGTTCCGCCACTTGTCTGCTGTCTAACCTTGGGCAGGGCAATTAACTTCTCGGGACCTCAGTTTCCTCATTTGTAAAATGGAGATTAAGACTGTGAACACCATGTGGTTTATGGACTACATCCAACCTAATTAGCTTTTCTCTACCCCAGTATCTAGTAAAATGGCTGGCACACAGTTAGCCCTTAACAAATGCTACTGAAAATAAGGGGCTGTTAGTCACCTATTGGTCCTTTCAGCCACATCAATCAATCAGTGGATTTATTGAATGCTTACTCTGTGCCGATGACTCTGCTGAGCATTTGAGAGAGTAAAATACAATAGATTTAGTAAGACGCCATCCCTGTCCCCAAAGAGCTTAAAATCTAGTGCACTTATTGATAGGATTCCACTAACAGTGAAATTGTCTTTAAAAAGCAAGGGATACATAAATACCTCCGTTTGAATGTGTCACTATCAATCAGTGGGATCTACTGGGCACTTTGCATGCAGAGTGCTGTACTAAGTGCTGGGGAGAGTACAGTAAAACAGAGTTTGTAAATATGTTCCCTATATGTATGCCCTATGAGTGAATCAGTTTTAGAGAAAAAGATTAAAACAATTTTCTTCCACAAATCAATATAGCCTTTGAATCACTCCTTGAGGAAGCGGATGGTCCACTTCTAAATCTGTCTCCTAACTATCCTCTACATTCTCTCTTGTATCCGTGCCAGTCGGTGGATGCACTTAGGGCATTAATAAACTTCAGGATTCCCTATGTCTTGTGTGCGCTAAATTACATTTGCTGTTGCAAAACGTGTTGCTTGAGTATACTGGATCTTATTCTGTTCCAGTTGCACATTTAAATCACTGAAATTTGTCCTGGAATGTCCATGGGAAAAATGTCAGTTAATACACTTATTCTTAAACACTTTTCTCGCTATAACTTATTATTTTATCTATTATCATCTGCTACTGATTATCAGGAATAATTTAATAATGGAAAAATGGAAGCTGCGCCTACTATTTTTTTAAATCACCATTTGGGACACTACTCTCCCTGTTTCATAATTCTCCGGTGGCTATTCATTTCTCCACATGCTAAGCCAATATTCCTAGCCGCTGGAATCAATTAATCAATATGATTTGTTTATATTAATGTTGGTCTCCCCTTCTAGACGGTAAGCTCGTGGTGGGCAGAAAATGAGTCGATCACTTCGGTTGTATTGTATTCTCCCAAGTGCTTAACTCTGCACACAGTAAGCAAACAGTAAATACCACTGATGATAAATAGCGTTGATGATTACTGGATAAAAGATTCATCTGGAATTTCCTTCCACCATAAATCCACAAAATCATGATGCTCTTATTCACCCTTTCTTTAACTTTTATTATATGGACCCAAGAGCCTAGTTCTCTGCTTTGCACATTGTAGGTAGTCAAGAAATCTGCTGATGAAAATGTTGTATCAACAGCCCAATATGGATTAACCCTCATATCATCCCACCAGCTTCCTCTACACATAGGTAGTTATCTATTTATTCATTCAATGATGAAATTAAATAGTTACGATTTAATTTTGCTCTCAGGTTTATCTATATTCATTATTTTCTATGTAATATTCCCCTATTAGATTGTAAGCTCTTTAAGGGCAGCAGACCCTTTTTTATATATATATCCCAAGTACTTAGTGTGTGCTCTGCACACAGTTGATGATCAATAGAGAAGCAGCGTGGCTCAGTGGAAAGAGCACGGGCTTGGGAGTCAGAGGTCATGAGTTCGAATCCCGGCTCTGCCACTTGTCAGCTGTGGGGAAGTCACTTCACTTCTCTGTGCCTCAGTTACCTCATCTGTCAAATGGGGATTACCTGGGAGCCTCACGTGGGACAACCTGATTACCCTGTCTCTACCCCAGCGCTTAGAACAGTGCTCGGCACATAGTAAGCGCTTTACAAATACCAACGTTATTATTATTATTAATAGACATTGTTAACGCTGAAATCGATATCTATAGATTATCCTGACAGAGAGTATCCAAAATTCTTCAACTTCTCAGTCTATCAATAACTACCAATTGTTACTACTGCTAGTGTTTACATTTTATATGACTATGTCTACCCAGTAGCGTATGTGGGAAATACTGCTAACCTGACTTAATATCGCTTAATTAGTAACCGTGATAATCCGTGGGGTATTTCTTAAAAAAAAGAATAGTCCCCAAAATTATTAATTCACTTCCAAATCATGGAAATGAATCGTATTTTGTTGCGCAGTAAGTAATTTAATAGAAGCATCACAGTGGTTGTCCTCAGGGCTTTAAGTCTTGCATTTTCATTACAAACTATTAGTTGTACTGCTAGCTTTTTTATTCTTAAATCTGAAAAGATAAAATGAAAATGTGAATCAGCTTCTTTAAATATAAGAAACAATTACCTTTTGGCAGTTTAATTGCATTCTCCTCCAACATCCTATTCCAAACAAGATACTACATGCATTTAGCACGTTGATGCTATTTTTAGATTACATTGCCATTAAGAAAGTATCCCTTAAAGAGATAAAAAAATGAGTTGACTAAATTGTGATTTCTTCAGGGAACAATATTAAGAATTGAATATCGGAGAATTATATGTACATAATAATTAGCTTTTACATAATTGCTTAAAGGTTTTAGGTTTCTAGCCTTGAAAATACGATGTCACTCAATTCACCGCATATTGCTTACATTTCTTTGTGAAACCTGCCTTGGACATAGGATGGAATCGTTTCTGCCATCTCTGAAGGAAGCAAACGAGAAGGAGCGTGTCCTAAGGGAAAGAACATGGAGCTGGGAGTCAGAGGACCGTGGTTCTAATACTTACCCTGCCAGTTGTTTGCTACGCGATTGTGAGCAAGTCACTTCACTTCTCGGTGCCTTAGTTTCTTCAGCCGTCAAACAGGGATTCCATAGCTGTTCTCCCTCCTACTTAGACTGTGAGCCCATGTGGGACAGGAACTATGTCTCACCTGATTAACTTGTATCTACCCCAGTCTTTAGAGCAGTGCTTGACACTAAATATGTAGTTAACAGATACCACACTAATAAGTAGCTTGCTGCATTACGAAAAGCTAAAAGAGCTGAAAACACTCACAAAATTAGCGGTTTTTCTAGCTGTAGTGTTTCCAATCTGACTGAGTTTTCCAGAGTTTGTCCAGCTGCTCTGCCTTTTCAACAATGCCTCTTTTGACACCAGTGGAGATTTGAGGTAAGGGACGAAGAGTAGTTGAGCAGGGGAAGGGCTAAAGAGGCTTCTTTGAAGGAGAGTAAAGAAAAAGAGTTAAGAAAAATCAGGCTCCTGAGCTTATTCAACTGAAGAATCCTCAGTTACATCATTTCTCCTGAGTTACATCATTTCACATTTTCAGTGCTCATGTTCAAAGGGAGTGATGATGGAGAATGTATATGGATAGAAACTCTAGTTGCATTCAATCACAGTTTTCAAAAATGAAGTCTGCCTATGTTCATCAGGTAAATTAAGTGGTTCTGGTTTTGCACGAGGAGCTTGTGGATTTATGGGAGGGAGGTCTGGGTGTAGATTGAATGGTACCAGTCCCAGAAAAAATTCCTTATCTTCCTTATCAATGACCCGATGACCTGGATAAAGAAATTGAGAATTTACTCACGGAGGTTGTGGAGAACATGTGATTGGTGGAAGACTACCCAAGAAGAAAGGGGCTTAGGTTTAAGCAGGAGATTTGGCAAAAAGACAAACTTCTTTCCCGTTGGAGGTCTTTATCCACTAAGCACTTATGTATATATCCTTATACTCCTCTGCAATTACAGATTAAAATCTGTAATTGATTTTAATCACTGTCTCCCCCACCAGATTTTAAGCTCCTTGAGATCAGGGATTCTACCAACTCTATTGTATTGTCCTCTCCCAGATGCTTAGTAAAGTGCACTACATACACACAATAAACACATCACTGATTGATTAATTGAGTGGCTGATTGTGATAAAAGGCTAAGGGAAGGAGCGGAGATGGATTTAAAGGACGGTGATCCTTCTGTTTTTGGTGATTTAGAAATTCAACTGCCTGGAGGATTGGAGGGGCTCAGGGGTGGTGGGAGAATCATGTCTCGGATTATTATTATGGTAGTTATTAAGTGCTCACTGTGTGCCAAGCACTGTTCTAAGCTCTGGGGTATATACAAGGTAATCAAGTTGTTCATTCATTCATTTGTTTAGCACTTACTGTGTGTAGAGCACTGTACTAAGTGCTTGGAATAAATAATTCGGCAACAGAGACAATCCCTGCCCAACAACGGGCTCACAGTCTAAATCGTTGTCCCACGTGGGGCTCACAGTCTTAATCCCCATTTTACAGATGAGGGAACTGAGGCACAGAGAAGTTTAAGGGAGTTGCCCAAGGTCACACAGCAGATAAGTGGCAGGTCTGGGATTAGAACCCACTACCTCTGACTCCCAAACCCGGGTTCTTGCCACTAAGCCACGGTGCTTCTCAGATCTCCCTCTGCTCTACTATTCTAATATTCCAGAAAGGTATTTTTTTAAAAAAAAAACATATTTCAAAAATCCTCCGTTAAAATCAGTTCAGTAAACAGAATTGTATAAAAATTCTACAGTGGTCTCTTACTGGCAATATACTATTTTCCATCCCAGCTTGATACCCCTCTACAGCTCTGCATCCTGTTTTCCCCAGATTGTGAAGCCAAACAATAACTTTTAACTGAAGTTCCTGGTTCTTCTCTTTGAAAACTTTACAAAATCTTTCTTTTCCGTTCAAAACTCCAAGCAATCAATGGTATTTATTGAGCACTTCCTATATGCAGAGCACTGTACTACTACAATGAGGCAACTTCTCCTTGGCATCACTCAGCTCCTTGGCTCATCACATCCAAACACAATGGGCTATTTTACAGGCTGATATGAGGTGTGTTTGTGTAACTAAATCTATGATTTAGGATTCTCCCTCACCATCTAGGATTTTCTAAAGTTATCCTTTTCGGGAAGAGAGAGTATCAAACCGAGGTACATAATATAAGTAATTATTGCATCACTCACTTCTGGTTTAAATCTGCTTAAAAAAAATAGTTTCATACTGGCCTTTCTCTAACCATTTCTAAGGCACTTTTTTCCAAGGGTCATAAAACCTGAGGCTTTTGTCTGATATCTTCAAAGTGTCTTTTTCAGTCAACAGTTTCTCTTCACTCTAAGTGATAATCAATGGGAGGTGTTGAGAAATTACAACAGGTTAAGATTAGGCCATCAGTGCTTTAGTGGTCCTTATGAACCGTAGAATTGCCACTAGATTAACTTCTAATAAAGCAAATGAAGTTACATCCATTTGGTGGGTTTTGCCTAATTTACTAGCCTGTAATTCTCACTGACTCTCATTGGCCGGCGTGCGGTTAAATGGCCCCGACTTAAATATCCTCACAAGTTGGATCAGAATCGTTATTTTTGAACTTTGAAGTGAAGTGAATCTTGTCCGCCTACTGTAATTTAAAGCGATGATAAAACCGACCAAGTCCTACCGCACCACCCGAGGCTTCCATCAGCAGCAGTGCCGCCAGGCCCTAGGATGTGTTATTGTTTGTACTCTGCTGACCGGGTCAGCGCAATTCCTACTCGTATGTCAACCTCGCCAGAGCCTGTTAGCCAGAGCTCCCCACGGCCGGCCCAAAAGAGGTCCCGAGACTCCATTATAACGGCTCTTATCACTTCCTGCACCTCTAGCTCCGAGCCAGTGGGATACTGGGGTACACCGAAGATGACCTGTAAATGGGATTAAGCCAAATAACATCACCCTTAGTGATATCTGCTGAATGTCCCCATCGCCCGTGTAAGGGGAATGCTTGGCACGTTAAATGACTGGAAGGTTCCTTTCATTTCCGTCGCGGCCCCGTGCCACTGCTACTGCGGCCGGCAAAATCCCACTACCGGAGTATTCCGCACACCCCTCCCCCGGTGCTGTGACAGGTACGCTACCCAGGATCTATCGAGAACTGAGAACCTGCCCAGCAAGAGCCAGCGAGCAAACTTTCTACTCCCTGCCAGAATCTCTCGTCTCCTTACAGGACGTTTTGTATTTCCTCATGTCTCTTTCCGAGAAAACAAACCAGACGGGCCGGCTTGGAACGGCACCAGGCGAAACGGAGGGTTGGCAAACGCGCAGTGGGTTTGGGCTATGGAGGCCTCCGGTTTGGGTGATGCGAAGGAGGAAAAATAATCCAATTCAGGGCGAGAAACAGTCCCGAGGATTGCAATAGACCATAAATGACACACAGGTGTTGTATTTACCAAGCATCTAGTACAATACACTGCACCGAAGTGGGGACTAAGGTACATATCTGTAATTTATTTATATTAAGGTCTATCTCCCCCCTTTGCCCCCAGACTGTAAACTGATTGTGAGCGGGGAATGTGTCTATTTATTATTATATTGTACTCTCCTAAGCACTTAGTACAGTGCTCTTCATACAGTAAGTGCTCAATAAATGCAATTAAATAAATGGATACATATTACTATTACTAGGCCACTACTATTTTTCTCTTCTACTACTCTTACCATCAATGGTATATTTTGAGCACTTATTACTACCGACCTATTGATGGTGTCAAATGCTTTCATAAGGTATACGCCCACCTAGATAAGATCAATACCTTTGAAAATGAAAGAGACCTCTACAGAAGGTCTATGAGAACTCAATGATCAATGGTATTTATCGAGCACTTTCTGTGTGCAGAGCATCGTACCAAGTGCTTGGGAAAGTACAATACAACAGTATTATAGATGTTTTCCCTGCCCAGAAGGAGCTCACGGTCTATGGAGAAGCGGCATGGCGTAGTGGATGGAGCACGGGCCTGGGAGTCAGAAGGTCATGGGTTCTAATCCTGGCTCCACCACTTGTCTGCCATGTGACCTCAGGCAAGTCACTTCACTTTTCTGTGCCTCAGTTACTTCATCTGTAAAGAAAATGAGGATTAAGACTGTGAACCCCATGTGGGACAGGGACTGTGTCCAGTGTGATCTGCTTGTATCCCAACAAGCAACTCCCTACTCTATTAAATTGTACTTTCCCAAACACTTACTACAGTACTCTGCATACAGTGATTGCTCAGTAAATACTACCGACTGATTGATTGATTGATTCAATATCTGGGACAAATGATGTATCGTTGTATATTTTCTCTCATATGCAGAGCCTCATATCTGATGATAGAAGATGAATTTGGAAGAGTATTGAAGTGTTGAAGTAACTTAACTACTCATAAGCATCGCCAACAACTTTTACAAAGTATGAAGGGCTTTGATTTCTTTATCTGGATGGGGTTCTTGTTCTGCATTGATCATACATCCAAATTTCATGTTATAAGATTTCTGGATTTCACTCCAAATCATTAGAATGAGATCTGGTAGGAAAAATCAGTTTTCTAATCAAATTGTCAGAGATGTGAGCAATTTTCAGTCCAGGAATAGTTTTTCAACAGAATCTGTTTCTGCCCCTCCCTATGTGATGTACTAAAAATCACATGTGTAAGAAGTAAGGAGAATTCTGAATTCTGAACAAGTTCTACCCGGATAGACTATGACATCTATGGCATAGCAAAATAGATCTGCTTGCATTCTTTTCCTCATTTTCTCCCTTTGGTCTTTCTGTCTCTCCTTTCTTTTCTCCTTTCTTTTGCTGTCTTGGTTTTGTCTGTCTCTTCCACTCTCCTTTAACCTGGAGAATGCTTCATAGCTCATCATTTTTTTTTTTTACTTCTGGCATGTATTTTATTAACTTCCATTTTACTTGGAAACAAAACAGACCACTATTGTAAAAGAAAAAAAGATTTGCTTTAATGACAGATTTAAAGAATAATTAAGGAATCTGGGAGAACTTTATACAGAACTGGCCTGAAAGGACACTAATAAAAGCTGTCACACAAAAGTTAACTTCAAAATAACCTTATCCCCCACAGTTTGAGATAGCTGAATGATGTTTTAGTATGTGGCTGTCATCTGCTATGAAATTAAGGGGAAAACTGCAAAATACAAAATGGAAAATGTTTCCACAGTGATTATCAATCCCTTAAAACAAGTAGTAAAAGTGCAGCCAGGAACTATTTCTCTGTTCATCAGAACTGTGTCTTTGTCAGTCTGCAAATGGTGGAGGTGACAAGTTCAGAGTGGGTACCCAACATAGTCAATCATATTTATTGAGTTCTTACTGTGTGCACAGCACCGCACTATACACTGTGCACTATGCACAGAATTTAGCAATAAAAAGACACGTTCCCTGCCCACAATGAACGTATAGTCCGGGGGCTGGGGGTAGACAGGCATTATGATAAATAAATAATTGCAGATACGTACATAAGTGCTGTGGTCCTGGGTGGGGGCATGAATAAAGGGAGCAGCAATTCAGGGAGACACAAAAGGGAGTGGGAGAAGAGGAAAGGAGGACTTAGGGAAGGCCTCTTGGAGGAGGTGTGCCTTCAATAATACTTTGAAGCCGGGAATGTAACTGTTAGACAGTTAACAACAAAGAAAGGAGCCAGGAGAGCCAACTAGAAAATGGTAAGTGAAGCGTTTTCTGAGGAGAGCTGGCACTAAAGGGGGTGGGAGAGGTGGGTTGTGCGGAAGAGGAATTTTGGCTGGCTTACGAAATTGTCTGGGTGTGCTATGGATCCTACCAATCCCGAGGCGGAGGGGTTGAACTGTGGTCCAACATGATGCCACCTCCTCTGACCATAATCACGTTATGCCAGCTCACACTGGCCTGGTATCTGTCCCCCAGTGCCACCCCCAGTGGGTGGTGGGGTCCAGATTCAGAGATCAACATTCATGAAGAATCCTTCTTCCGCTCCACAGAGGATCATCTCCCCACCATGGTAAGTTCTGGATGTCCGCTGATCCTGGGCCAATTTTGTCGCACAAAGCACTGTTCCCACAAAGCACCTTAAGCGAGATGAGTGCATTTTACAGCTTGTGTCAGTCTCTTTATAACCCAAATAATCTCTCCTTCATTTCCTACCTCACCCCAGGAAGATCTGATGATTTGGAGCACTGTCCCGCGTCCTGACCCTTGAGAGCATTGACCTGCGCAAGTGTAAATGAGGTATGCTTCCTGGGAGATTGTATCGATAATTCATTCATTCGAACGTATTTATTGAGCATTTACTTTTGTTAGGGACAGTACAGGACAACAATAAACAGTACAACACAGCAATAAACAATAATAACGATGTGTGGTATTTGTTAAGCACTTACTTTATTTAAAGCACTGTTGGAAGCGCTGGGGAAAAATACAAGATAACAAGGTCGGAGATAGGCCCTGTCCCTCACAGAGATCACAGTCTAAGTATGAGGGAGAGCAAGTATCGAATCCCCATTTGGCAGATGAGGGAACTGAGGCACCTAGGAGTTAAGTGGCTTGCCCAAGGTCTCCCAGCAGGCACATGACAGAGTCAGGATTAGAACCCAGATCCTCAGACTCCCAGACCAATGCTCTTTCCACTAGGCCACCTTGTGGCTTGACCCTGGGGTCTTGCTGGTATGCGACGCTGAGAATGCAAGCGACTATCTGTTCTCCTCACCCCCAGTACTAAGGCCCCTTCCACAGGCCGTAAGATAGAAGGACAGGATGGGAGCCAGAAAATGCTACTGGCCAATCAGGAGGACGTGTCGGTTGGGTTCCTGGGCTAGGGCAGAGGGAAGACTACTGGTCTGACACCCCTAAAATATTGGTCCTGTCTCTGTAAGGTCAATAAGGATCATGTCTGTATTAGGTTTGCCTCCTGCAGATTCAATTGCATACAGAAATGAAACTTTGAGTCAGCCCAGAAAGGTTCCTGCCTATTAATGGTTTGAAAGACGTCTTCATATTCCAGATCGGACAATTCCCCTATTGTAATTTACTTTATTATAATAATGTTGGTATTTGTTAAGCGCTTACTATGGGCCGAGCGCTGTTCAGAGCGCTGGGGTAGATACAGGGTAATCAAGTTGGCCCTCGCGGGGCTCACAGTCTTAATCCCCGTTTTCCAGATGAGGTAACTGAGGCACAGAGGAAGTGAAATGACTTGCCCACAGTCACACAGCTGACAAGGGGCAGAGCCGGGATTCGAACCCATGACCTTTGACTCCCAAGCCCGGGCTCTTGCCACTGAGCCACGCTGCTTCTCTCTGTTTCCCTCACTGGACAGTAAGCTCCTAGTGAGCAAAGATAGCGTTTACCAACTCTATTGTATTAGACTTTCCCAAGCACTTCATCCAGTCCTCTGCACACAGTAAGTCCTCAATAACTATGGATTGATTGCTTTGAAAGCCATGTTTTTTGAGAGTAATACCCAATCAGTGATATTTACGTGCAGAACATTGTACTTAGTACTTGGGAGGGCAAAGTATAACAGAATTAGCTGAAATATTCCTTGCCCATAATGAACTTACAGCCTAGAGGGAGAGAGAGACATTCATATGATTAAATAAGAAATTAGAACTTGTCATTCAAAGATATATACTTAAGTGCTGTGGGTTTGGGGGTGGGATCAATATCAAATGTACTACTTGCAGAAGTCAGATGTAGTTTTCTTTAAATCAATCAATCAATTGTATTTATTGATTTATTGAGTGCTTACTGGGTGCAGAGCGCTACACTAAGCACGTGGGAGAGTATGATTGTACATTCCAAGCGCATAGTACAGTGCTCTGCACATAGTAAGCGCTCAATAAATACTATTGAATGAAGGAAGGAATAATACAACAGAATCGGTCGGCACGTTTCCTGCCTACGGTGAGCTAAATTTAACTCCCTCTGTTACCGAATACTGAATCCTCATCTCCCCCCGGGTCTCCAAATGCCGTGCTTAGTTCGATGGATCTGGGGGTGCCAGGGTTCTGGAGCCACCGGAGATTCGGGGTACCCACTCAGTCTGTCGATCGTATTTATTGAGTGCTTATTGAATGCGGGGCACTGTACTGAGCGGGTGGTAACTAGCTCTCTTCCTCTCTTCAAAGCCCTGCTGAGAGCGCGCCTCCCCCAGGAGGCCCTCCCAGACTGAGCCCTCTCCCCTCCCCATCGCCCGTACTCCCTCCGTCTGCTCTACCCCCTTCCCCTCCCCAAAGGACTTGTATATATTTGTCCATATTTATTGCTCTATTTTATTAATGATGTGCATTTATCTATGGTTCTATCTATCGATTTTGATGGTAGCGCTGCCTGTCTACTTGTTTTGTTGTCTGCCTGCCCCTCCAGTCTGTGGGAGAGCCCGTTGTTGGCTAGGGATTGTCTCTATCTGTTGCCGAATCGTACTTTCCAAGCGCTTAGTACAGTGCTGTGAACACAGTAAGCGCTCAGTAAATACGACTGAATGACTGGTAAAGTACAGTACAACAGTATGACAGACACATTCCCTCCTGCCCACAGTGAACTTGCAGTCTAGAGGGGGAGACAGATATTAATTTAAATATATAAATTACAGGACTCAGTAGGGCGCTTGCCCCGTGTCTGCTGTGTGACCATGGGCAAGTCACTCGACTTCTCCGGGCCTCAGTTACCTCATCTGTAAACTGGGGACTGAGTCCGTGAGACCCACGTGGAACAGGGAGGGTATCCAACCCACTACGCTTGCATCCACCCCAGCGCTCGTGACAGCGCCTGGCATAGAGTACGTGCTTAACCAATACCATAATTATTATTAATGACCATTAATCACTTACCAGCCATCTCACCTATTATGACACTACTCCAGTTTCAGCCTTCCTGCCCCTTAACCGGTCACTCCTTGCTCCGCATCAGATGGACCGAGCCCGAAACCTTAGCGTCCTCCCTATAAATAAAAGCGCAATAGAATTCCTCTCTGAAGTAAATCATCTTTTCATATAAAATCTTCTGAGGACCATTGCTGGAAGAGTAATAGAGCAGCCAGCCCAACACCTGCAGGGTTGGTAATAATTTACTTAGCCTTACTGACTCCTAGGCAGGTTCTTCACTTGATGAATGGTTCAATTAAACATCTGCTAATCACAACATTATCTCATCTTAAGGTGAAATACCTAGTCCTCCAGCCCCGGTTTCTCACTGAGATAATATCACAGATTCCCTGATTGGCAGAGAAAATGCATTTTATGACCGAAATAAACTTTGGGGAAACAGTGGCCTCCACACCCCATCCTGTTCAAAGATTCCCGTGCCCTTCCCCCAACAACACAACCTTCCCATAACCTCAGGCTCCTGAACTTTCTTGTACATTTTAGGCCCTGATAATAAAGCAACATCTGCAAAACCTACAAGTGCTTTACTGGAGTTAATTGAGTAAATTGAAGCAAGATGCAGTGCGGGGTTGATCTATGATCCTCGGTTGAGGACCTAGACGGGAGACAACAGATTTACTGCAAAGACATGGGCGGCCTTTTGTTCGGGCCCTGGTTCACGGGAAGTTTGAGGTCATGTGGGATTAAAATATCTTCAGAAACAAATGGAATAATTTGACTGAAATATAAGGAACACTGTGCCAGCTTATGCCAGGAGACCAGGTGTGATTTATTCATCTTCCTCCCAACACATTTTTCTGATATCTGCCCCATTAGTTTAAATTTATAGATTATCGAGGGGTTCCGTACCCCCATCTCTTTGCCTCCGTGGAGCTGGAGAGTGAATCCGATGCCGTTCAAAGCAAATCGAACAACGTGGTGCACTTCGGGGCCTCGGGAACCTGTACAGGTGGTAATCTCTCGTGAAAGCTTTAAAATACGCCAGCTAAATGTATTCAAGAATTCCTTATTAATAAAAAAGACATTAAACGGGTTAAACACTTTTCTTATAATCCGAACAAGTCATTAAGTTTAAGCACAATTCGCCACCTTGAAGCAATTGGTTACAACGTAATTTGTTTTATGGTCTCACAGATGCAAGGTATTTGCTGCACTATAAATACATAAAAGTAGTTCATCTGAACAATGTCTGGTATGATTGGGCCTCGTGGCTTGCCCGGGGACACTCCCCTGCTCTGTGTATCTCACTTTTGGTGGGTTATTGCTCCTTTTGTAGTTTCTGGGCTGCTTTATTAAATCCCAAATTCCTTACAAAACTGTACCATTCTAATAACTCAAATCCGTGCGGGCCATAAAACTGTCTAAACGTACCCGACACCCGGGGAATCGGACCCATCGACTGGAGATGATGTCACTGGGGCTGATTAGCTGGAGCTGGTCACGCGACAAGATTTTATTACGAGTGTCATTTAGATTTTTGACAGTTTTACAAGGCTTAATGGCTTTTTATTAAATACGTTGTGTGGCGAGGAAGCTGACGGTTCGGGATACCCTGAAAATGCAGAGCTGTGGAATGACCTGAGAAGCACAGTGAGGGCAGAGCAGGAAGCAGCGTGGCTCAGTGGCAAGAGCCCGGGCTTGGGAGTCGGAGGTCACGGGTTCGAACCCCGGCCCTGCCGCTTGTCAGCTGTGTGACCGTGGGCAAGTCACTTCACTTCTCTGTGCCTCAGTTACCTCATGTGGAAAATGGGGATTAACCGTGAGCCTCACGTGGGACAACCTGGTTCCCCTGTGTCTTCCCCGGCGCTTAGAACAGTGCTCTGCACATAGTAAGTGCTTAACAAGTACCAACGTTATTATTATTATTCCATCTGTACCCCCCCACGCCCCCGCCAAACCCGGGACAAAGTTCCTGGAATCGTGGGAGTCCCGGAGGTCAACCTTCCCAACCCTCTAACTCTAGCCCACAGAACAGAGTCGCCCAGGGGAGGGAGCACAGGCTTGAGAGTCAGAGGACCTGGGTTCTAATCCTGGCTCTGCCCCGTGACCTTGGACCGGTCACTTCACTGCTCTGGGCCCCGGTTACCTCACCTGGAAAATAGGGATCAAGACTGTGAGCCCACTGTGGGCCCAGTCTGTGTCCAACCTCATTATCATATATCTGTGTGACTGTGGGCAAGTCACTTCACTTCTCTGGGCCTCATTTACCTCATCTGTAAAATGGGGATCAACTGCGAGCCTCACGTGGGACAACCCGATGACCCTGTATCTCCCCCAGCGCTTAGAACAGTGCTCTGCACATAGTAAGCACTTTACAGATACCAACATTATTATTATTCCCCAGCACTTGGCTCAGTGCCTAGAATGTAGTGAAGGCTTAACAAATACCATTTTTTTAAAGGAGAAATTGCATTCTACTACTTATGCCTAGACTGACGCTTCTGACGTAGAGAAGCAGCGTGGGACTAGACCTGGGTTCTAATCCCGGTTCCACAGCATGTCCTCTGTGTGGCCTTGGGCAAGTCACTTAAACTTCTCTGGGCCCCAGTGACCTTTCCTGAAGGTGGGGATTAAGAGCGTAAGCCCCAGGTGGGACAGGGACTATGTAAAACTGGATTAATTTGTGTCTACCCCGGAGCGTACAACAGTGCTTGGCACATAGTAGGTGCTTTACAAGTACTATTATTAGTAGTAATTATTATTCTGACATTACACTGCATTCTATCTATCCAGATGCATGTTACGGGAAGACCGTTCCCTAATTCTACAACAACCTTCGATCTGAAATTCACATTTAAATCACAAGTTATGGGAAAAGTGACTGGATGGGAACAGGAGAAGTTACAAGTGATAATAATAATGTTGGTATTTGTTAAGCGCTTACTATGTGCAAAGCACCGTTCTAAGCGCTGGGGGAGATACAGGGTAATCAGGTTGTCCCACATGAGGCTCACAGTCTTCATCCCCATTTTACAGATGAGGTAACTGAGGCACAGAGAAGGTCACATAGTAGACAAGTGGCGGGGCGGAGAGCAGAATAAGTGATCTGACTAGAGCGTTTCGTTGGTTTCAGTTGCTAGAGATTCAAGCAGCCCAGTTTCACCCCTCTGCTTTCACTTAGAGTCTTAAGTTTGAAAAGAAAGTAAAATCTCAGCGTTTCACTGACTTCCAGGCATGTGAAACCAATTTGCTAGAAATAATAGTGAAAACCAAAGTGCCTGTCTGAAACCTGTACCTAATGTTCCCAAACTTTCAAAACCTTCAGCAAGCTTTTACTTCACAGTGAAACCTGAAACTGCGGGCAAACATTTTGCCGCTTTCCCTGTGACTTTCCCCCAGAACTCTGACTCGCGCCTTCTCTCCTCTACCGGGTGGAATACGTTGGACTTACTATTTCCGGTGGAGGGTATGAAGTTCACTGGGATTCTCTAGGTGATATTTCTGCCTCGAATTCTTGACACTGAACTTGAGTGTAATGATGCGATCATTTCTCCCTCTGCTCCTCCCTCGCTCGCCCCTCTAAATAATTATGGTATTGGTGAAGCACTTACTACGTGCGAGACTCTGTACTAAGCGCTGGAGTGCATACAAGCAAATCGCGTTGGACCCAGAACCTGTCCCACGTGGGGCTCACAGTCTCCATCTCCATCTGACAGATCCTCTGCAAAACTTACATATTTGGGCAGTTTATAATCCAGACTGGACATGCAAATCCCCACCTAGCAGCCCCCTAAGGTCTTTGCAAGTCCCCTTTATCATCAGATTTGTTGGACTCTGAACTTTGCTTTTCTGTTGTTTTGTATTAATTTTTTTTTAATATTTCCATCCACATTCCCCCACCTTATTTTTACACTGCAAGACCCTAGAGGGCCAGGGACCCATATCTCTCACCTGTGTATTTTCCCCAGTGCTTAGTACAGTGTTGTGTACAGAGGAAACGTTTAATAAGTACCACTCCTTTTCCTGTGGTTTGGGGGAGGAGATGGAGTCAGAAGGGATGGGCAGAGGATTGAGAGACGGACGAGAGGGTGCTGACTTTTGTTGCCCAGTCTCTTCTATAGGAAGGGAGTCAAATTTGAGATCCTGTGAAACACAACCGTATTAATGCTGTTGATATTGGTATTTGTATGTATGATTTAAGGAGCAATATCTTGAGGTTTTTAGAGTAAGGCTATGCAGGTCCAACCCGAAATTAAAAGTACCTACTGGAAATGTATTTCCCCAAAATCATGCTACCTTTTTCTACCTCTCCAACCACCGCCTCATGTCACTACTTGCCATTTGGGTATCTGAGGAAGAACGAATCACAGTGGGAGAAAGGGGACTTTTCTTTTTACCGAAATGAAAACCACTGATGTGGATGCTCGATAAGGATGCAATAATAACGATAATGTTAGTATTTGTTAAGCGCTTACTATGTGCAGTGCACCGTTCTAAGTGCTGGGATAGGCACAGGGGAATCAGGTTGTCCCACGTGGGGCTCACAGTCTTCATCCCCATTTTACAGAGGAGGGAACTGAGGCCCAGAGAAGTTAAGTGACTTGCCCACGGTCACACAGCTGACAAGCGGCGGAGCCGGGATTCGAACCCATGACCTCTGACTCCAGAGCCCGTGCTCTTTCCACTGAGCCACGTTATTCAATAGTCACCGGAAAAAAAGAGGAAGATATCTGCTCCCTGAAATCACATGGCCTGCATTTGAACGGTTACACCGTTGAACTCGGTCTAGAAGATGACCAACTGAAGGGGAAAGCTACTTCTGAGATTTATTGTGCTCTCTGATACTCCAGTCCATCCTCTAAGTGTTTATTAAACATTTAAATCGTGCAAGGCACTTACTGTGTGCTGGGTAATACAAGATCAAATTTAGGCACAGATTTAGATGAGGACATCACGTGGTAACAGAGGACCATCGTGGAAACGTAATAGATTGGCCGTCGATAATGAATCCACAGCGTTTGTGGAGAGTCTAATAATAATAATAATAATAATGTTGGTATTTGTTAAGCGCTTACTATGTGCCGAGCACTGTTCTAAGCGCTGGGGTAGACATAGGGGAATCGGGTTGTCCCACGTGGGGCTCACAGTCTTCATCCCCATTTTACAGATGAGGGAACTGAGGCACAGAGAAGGGAAGTGACTTGCCCACAGTCACACAGCCGACAAGTGGCAGAGCTGGGATTCGAACTCATGAGCCCTGACTCCAAAGCCCGTGCTCTTTCCACTGAGCCACGGGCGGAGAAGCAGTGTGGCCTAGTGGATAGAGCACGGGCCTGGGAGTCAGAAGGACCTGGGTCTAATCCCGGCTCAGCCCCTTGTCAGCTGTGTGACCTTAGGCAAGTCACTACCCTACTCTGCGCCTCAGTTCCCTCATCTGGAAAATGGGCATTAAGACTGTGAGCCTTGTGTGGGACAGGGTCTGTGCACAACCTGATTAACTTGTATCTACCCTAGTGCTTAAAATAGTGACTGGCACATAGTAAGCACTTAAGAAATACCGTAATTATTATTATGTGCTTGGGAGAGGGCAAGAGCCTTAGGAGCCTTGATCCCTGGAAGCAGCATGGCTCAGTGGAAAGAGCCCGGGCTTGGGAGTCAGAGATCGTGGGTTCGAATCCCAGCTGTGCCGCTTGTCAGCTGTGTGACTGGGGGCAAGTCACTTAACTTCTCTGGGCCTTAGTTACTTCATCTGTAAAATGGGGGTTAAGACTGTGAGCCTCACGTGGGACAACCTGATTACCCTGCATCTACCCCAGCGCTTAGAACGGTGCACATAGCAAGCGTTTAACAAATACCAACATTATTATTATGGCAACAAAAGAGGCCTTGGAGGGGATATGCCCCAGTTAGCTCCCTGTTATTGACCAACAGTTCTTACTTATAATTTCCTGCAATCTTCCCACCGTTCCAAAAGTTGGAAAGGCCAACTCCACTCCAGCATCCTGGAGAAAGCTCCAGCGTCCTGCTTCTCACCTGGAATGCCTTCCCTCCTCAAATCCTACAGATGATTCCTCTCCCCACCTTCAAAGCCTAATTGAAGGTGCATCTCCTCGAAGAGGCCTTCCCAGATGAAGCCCTTCCTTTCCTCTTCTCCCACTCCCTTCTGCGTTGCCCTCACTTGCTCCCTTTGTTCTTCCAGGCTCCCAGCCCCACGGCATTTATGCCTATATTTGCATTTTTTTCATATCCATGTCTGTCTCCCTGCCTCTGTAAGCTCACTGTAGGCAGGGTATGTGTCTGTTTATTGCTGTATCCTACTGACCCAAGCGCTTAGTACACTGCTGTGCACACAGTAAGTGCTCAAAAAATATGAATGCACTCCAGCGGTGATGGGCAGATTGAAGGAGGTTCAGCCCAGAACCATGCATATCTCTTCGTCGACCCTGGGGTCGCAATGTTGTGGGGATTCTGCACCGTAGGGTGCTAGTTTTTGCCTGTCCTTGTCTTCTTTGCCGCATTAATGCCTTTACCTCTAGCAGGACTTGACACCGTTTCCCAGTCTGACTCTACCTTCCCAATTTCCCTGAAACTCCTCTTAGGTTGAACAACCACCCCCGGTTCAGGGGACGCCACGCTGAAGCGTTGAAATTATGAAGAGGGAGAGGGATTGAAAATTAATCAGGGAAGACTTCCTGGAGGAGACGTGGTTTTCTATCCTCACCCATTCCACTCACTTCTTGCCCTCCAGAATCCCTTCCCATGTCCATCTGAGGGAGATGACCAGTTTTTTCCCCATCACCTTCACTGGTGATAGATAGAATCCCATCCCCCTTATCTCTGGACATTGGCGGAAGCTCGTTTTGCCTCGTTCACTGATAATTCTCACATCTCTAATCAACTTTGGGCAACTGCTGCTGGCTGCTTTCCGTGGAATAGCTCTCAACAGGGAGATATCAGAGCCTCAGAGGTGGTTTTAGGTTGTGCTCCTATTTTCTCCTTTTGGAGAAGCAACACAATCCAGTGAATAGAGCGCGGGCCTGGGAGTCAGAAGGTCATGTGTTCTAATCCCAGTTCTGCCGCTTGTCTGCCGTGTGACCTTAGGCAAGTCACTTCACTTCTCTGGGCCTCAGTTACTTCAACTGTGAAACGGGGATTAAGACTGTGAGCCTGATGTGGGACAGGGACTGTGTTCAACCCGATTTGCTTGTATTCCCCCCGCCCAGTGCTTTGAACAGTGCCTGGCATGTAGTAAGTGCTTAACAAATACCAGTTATTATTACTATCATTTTCCCTTTGACTATCCAAAATTGTCATTACCTATTTAGCCTTTTTTTTTCACTTTTTTTTTAAGGTTTAAGGATTTTAGAAAGCACTAATCCAAGATATGCCTATAGGTATTTTTCTATCCGCCTACATATAGTGACATCTTCAAATATTAAGACGAGCCATGCCTCTATATCCTTCCTCTTTATGTTGTCACTATTAATGGTAAAGTTATTTTTACTGTTATTTCTCTTATTTTTATAACATTTGTTTAATGCTTACAACATGCGAAGGCTTCCGCTAAGTGCTAGAGGACGGTCCAGGGATGTTGTTTCCCAATCCGACTCCCGCTTCCCAATCTCCCTGAACCTCCACTTAGGTCGAACAACCACTCGTAGTTCGGTGAACACCAGGCTGAAGTGTTGAGATGATGGGGGATATAAAGTGGGAGTCTCTAGCTCTGGGGTGGAGGAGCGGGGGAGGTGGTTCATGACCTAAAAGGGTGAGAAAAGACACAAGATGAAAAATAGCCGGGCGAGTTCAGGAAACATATAGATGAGTGCGGGTGCGAAGAGGCCAATACAGCATCAACAATACCAACAACCCGATTAACACACCAAGTGCCCTGTTGTACTCCAAGTTAGAATGCCGAAGCAAGAACCACTATTGATGGTGTCCCATAATCTTGAGAACCTTCCGGAAGCTTGGCGCCCAGAATCTCACCCCTCTCACGTAGTCATCCGGCATCAAGATACCTCCTGTCCAATGCCAGGAGTCTGTCCTACCCTGAGGGCAGAGGTCAAGTCACCTGGGCACAGGATGCTTGAGACAGCTATGGACTCAGCTCAGACTTCGACCGAGATGTCTTAAAAGATGTCTACTAGAGGAACAGAAAGTTGGTTTGCTCTCCTCCCGGGTGCCAGCTCCTCAGTTTCCACTGCCGTGTGACGTGGAGGGGGGCGCGACGGGGGATCCCAGAGAAGTCGGGCTCCTTTAGAGGCTGAGCCCACGGCTTTGTGTACAGCTTCCTGCTGGCCTCTGTGGGGCCCCACAAATATTGCAAATTTAACGGTGGAAATGAAAGCAAAAGCATCTGGGTGACGTGCCAAACCGAAATAGCAGAACCTGAGACTCAGTAATATTCCAGGAGCCATGGCCAGATAGAAATCACAGGTTAGTCAGGAAATTACTTGGGTTTAATTTGGGACCAGGGCTCTCAGGAGAAGGCTGGCCTTTTCCCGTTCTGTGGGGATGCAGCCCCTGGGCACGGTTTATCTTTCAAAAACTGGCTGCGGCCTCTGTAGGGAGACCTGGAGCTCGGGCTGGAGTATGGGTCCTATTAGGAACAAAGCAAACGCCCAAGGATCCCCCAGAGGCTTGTGGTACGGTTGACTCCGTGAAACGCAGATCCAGTGGGTCTCTGCCGCTCACACGCAAACCACTCTTCTGGGCTTTTGATATCTTCGGATTCCAGGGTTGAGGAATCCTAAATAGGTTGGGTGGTCACTCTGGTGTTGGAGACAAAGGTGAGACCAGATGGTGAGGACCATTTCTACCGAGCAGCCTAGCTTGGGAGGATCCAAGCCACTTTCCCCTCCCAAGCAGCTCAGAGCATCGCTGTTCTAATAATAATCATGGCATTTGTTCAGCGCTTACTACGTGCCAGGCACTGGACTAAGCAGCGGGGTGGACACAAGCAAATCGGGTTGGACACGGTCCCCGTCCCACGTGGGGTTCGCGATCTCGATCCTCATTTTCCAGATGAGGTAACTGAGGCACAGAGAGGTCAAGTGACTTGTCCGAGGTCACACGGTCGACCCACGGAGGAGCCTGGATTAGAACCCATGACCTGAGCTTTTATCCACTCTGTCACGCTGCTTCTCGAATGTTGTGCCGTTTGCTCTGACAAGTCGTCCCCGCAGGAGCGGCCAGAAGTCCACTTCAGGGGGTTGGGTGAAGTTAGGACAGGGCTTCCAAATTTGCAGAGCTTTCTGGGAATGGGCTGGGGGAGAGGCAAGGGAGAAGGCCGGGAAATAATGATTCTGCAGGGTGGATGTTCTTTTGGATTTATTGCCCCTGAGTGTCCACGTGCCACTCAATCCGGTTGCTCAATTCAGTTTGATTCAGTCGTATTTATTGAACGCTTAGTGTGTGCAAAGCGCCGTACTAAGCAATTGGGAGAGTACAATAGAACAGTAAACGGTCACGTTCCCCGCCCACAACGAGCTTACAGTCCAGAGACTCCCTGAGACTCGCATGGACGGGACCCCTGGCCACCAAGCTATACTTCCACTGATTGTCGGTTTAGTAAGGGCTTCTTGACTATCTACCAAACTCCTTGCCCCAGACCATCTGCAGATTTGCAGCAACGTTTTTTTTTCCACCTGAGGCAGGTCTGCACAGGACGAGCCCATGCTTCGAAGATGACTTTTCTGCCGAAAATTCCATTCGGGGGCCAGGGTAGAACAAGCCTAACATTAAACGGTGACCTGACACTGGAGGCGTTTGCGGGGTGGAAAATTGATTACTCTTCCCATCTCGGGAATGGGAAAGTACAACATATCTCCTGACCATCTGGGCCGCCCTCCTGGGTATCTGAATAACCTTTTGGACTGTTTTGTTCCTGTAGAACATCTAACTGGACTTTGCAAAAAGAATGTCAAACATGGCCATAATTTCCACCAGAAATTATTTCTCCTTTCCTTTGGTTTACTAGACTGTAAGTCCACTGTGAGGAAGAAACTCGTCTACCAACTCTATTGTGTTTTATTCTCCCAAGCTCTTAGTATAGAGTTCTGCACAAGGTGAGTGCTCAATAAATACCATCGGTTGATTTGATGTCCCATTTGCAAACATTTATTGGCGATATTTTCATCTGTAAAATGGGGATTAAGACTGTGAGCCCCATGTGGTACAGGGACTGTATTTATTTATTCATTCGATCGGGTTTATTAAGCGCTTACTGGGTGCAGAGCACTGTACTAAGCGCTTGGAAAGTACAACTGGGCAACAGATAGAGACAATCCCTACCCAACATGGGCTCACAATCTGATTATCTTGTATCTACCTTAGTGTTTAGTACAGTGCCTGCACATAGTGAGCACTTAACAAAAATAAACGATAGGCGGGTTTCCACAGCTGCTGAATTGATATTTGTCAAATGTTTACTACGTGCCAAGCACTCTACTAAGCGCCGGGGTAGACGATAAATAGGTTCCACGTGGGGCTCACGATCCAAGCAGGAGAGAGAACAGGTTTAGAATCCCCATGCTGCAGATGAGGGAACTGAGGCACAGAGAAGTTAAGGGATTTGCTCAAGGTCACATAGCAGGTAAATGGGGGAGTGGAGATTAGAACCCAGGTCCTTTGACTTAAAGGCCCGTGCTCTTTCCACTATGCCACACGTCTTCTCAGTAGGCCGCGTTGCTAGTGGCCTAGTGGGCCACATCTTTTTGGAGTAGATGCCATTTGATGGCAACGCAGATGATCTAACAGGATGTTTGGGGATGGGAGAGAGTGAAGTGGCAACAGAAAAAGAAGCGATCTGCAAGCTATTTCTAATTGTACTTGTTAAGCGCCTCACTCGGGGCCCAGCACTGTTCTAAGCGCTGGAGTAGATACAAGTTGATTCATTCGATAGTATTTATTGAGCGCTTTCTATGTGCAGAGCACTGTACTAAGCACTTGGAACGTACAAATCGGTAACAGATAGAGACAGTCCCTGCCCCGCGACGGGCTTACGGTCTAATCGGGGGGATTATCAAGCTGTGGCTGTGGAAGGGAGATGGAAAGAGGAAGTCACCTCTGCCGTCGCCACCCGTGCCACAACGGCTGAACTCTGTCACCCTGGGATGTCTCTGGGAGCTTCTGGTGTGGTCAGGACGACAGAGCGCCATGCCTGAGGATGGCATGCTCCACCTCCAGTCTGCCCCTGCTGCTTCCTCCCAGGGGCTGTGGTGGCCCGGTCAATCGATCGATCAATCAGTCATATTCACTGAGTGCCTACGGTGTGCAGGACACTGTACTAAGTGATGGGGAAAGTTCAATAGAGGTGGAAGAAGACACCCCTCAGTTTAAGCCGCTGAGTAGCCAGGAGAGGTGAGTTCAAGTTCATCAGGTCGGGCAGAGTCCCTGTCTCACGTAGGGCTCGCAGACTAAATAGGAGGGAGACCTATAATGCAATGTGTGACCCTCTTCAACTTGTGGTTCGGGGCGTGTCTTGTGTGACCTAATGACAAGACATCATCGCCCAAGCATTGTACCTCAGCTGTCAGCACAAACCCCGCCCTTCCCTTCTCCGGGCAACTTGCTGAGTTGCAATACAAAGGCTGAGTTGAATTCCCCCCCCCCCCCCCCCCGCCTCATGAAGCGGCTAATGTGTCCTTGCCACTGGAACCATTAAGATGCAGGTGAAGTCTGGGCATATTTTTAGCCTAATAATAATAATGTTTGCATTTGTTAAGCGCTTACTATGGGCGGAGCGCTGTTCTAAGCGCTGGGGGGGATACAGGGTGATCGGCTTGTCCCACGTGGGGCTTACGGTCTTAATCCTCATTTTACAGATGAGGTAACTGAGGCCCAGAGAAGATAAGTGACTTGGCCACAGTCACGCAGCTAAGTGGCGGAGCCAGGATCCGAACCCATGACCTCTGACTCCCAAGCCCGTGCTCTTTCCACTGAGCCGTGCTGCTTCTCTAACAGGAGCCTCTGTAGGTTATTTCTACTCTCGAGAAGAGATAGAGGAATCTTGGGGAATTCTGTTTTTCTCAGGTCTTCTCACAGATATTATCATTATCGAATCACAGTTCGAAGGAAGTGATTCTTTACTCCCCTTCCCCAGGAGCCCCAGATCCTCTTTCCCCTTTTTCTGTGGATTAAACACGTTCTCCTTTAGTCATTCGAGTATCATTTAGGCATATACATTTGAGAAGTAGCATGGCCTAGTGGATAGAGGATGGACCTGGAAGTCAGAAGGATCTGGGTTCTAATCCCGGCTCCGCCGCTTGTCTGCTGTGTGACCTTGGGCAAGTCACTTATCTTCTCTGAGCCTCTGTTATCTGTGAAGTGGGGATTAAGTCTGTGACATGGACTCTGACCAATCGGATTAACTTGTATCTACCCTAGCTCTTAGTACAGTGCCTGGCACATAATAAGCACTTAACTACCATAGAAATAAAAGATTAAAAAAAAAAAAGAAACGTCTGGTCTCTTCCAGCATTAGGTAGAGACTGGCGTATTCACACTCTCCTTATTTTGTTCTTCTGGGCCTCCCCCTCTAGACTGTAAGCTCGTTGTGCACAGGGAATGTGTCTGTTATGTTGTATTCTCCCAAGTGCTTAGTACAGTGCTCTGCACAAAGTAAGTGCTCAATAAATACGATTGACTGACTGACTGACTGACAGATCCTTTCTTTAGAAAACACCACAATTCATATCTTCCCAAGACCTGACTTCTCCACCGTAGTTCCGGATTCCCCTTGATGCCAGTCACTGGACTGCGTAGGCCATTCTCTTGGTTTACCCCATGTCCTGTGGCAAGAATGGGATAAGGCTTCGATGTTATATAAAATTTGGTTAATGGAGTCAATACTGTATGATGTATGTAAAATATATCATATAGAGTGTAACGATAGATTATAATTTCATACATCTAGAGAGAGATAGGTTTCTCTGTTCTATTTTAGATAGTTTTGAAGATTTCTGAATATATTCAGAAGACCTGGGTTGGAGTTGCAGCTTTGCTACTGACCTTGCATGTCCTTGGTCAAGTCACTTAAACTCTCTGGACCTTATTCCCGTATTCCCTAACCTGTAAATTGGAGGTAAGGTATATGTGAGCCCAGTGGGTGACAGGGATTGTTTCCAATCTCAACCTGGTATCTCCCCCAGTATTTAGTTTAATAAATGCCATCATCATTACTGCAATTCAGGGTTGGCTCAACTCGTTAGATCAGGATCATAAGGTGATTTGATTGACCGGGATCATATTTGCTCTTGAGTTGCAGTTCATTCCTTCATTCAATCATATTTATTGAATGCTTACCCCGTGCAGAGCACTGTACTAAGCGCTTGGAATGTACAATTGGGCAACAGATAGGGACAATCCCTGCCCCACAGTCTAAAAATCTAAAAGTTCATTGCCAACGCTTATGCAGGTGGATTCCACCTAATGAACCATCCGAATTTTGCTCCCAATAATATTGCAGATGCTCTCTCTCTGATTATCCCTAGACTGTAAGCTCGTTGTGGGCTGGGGACGTGTCTACCGATTTTGTTTTATTGTACTCTCCCAAAGCACTTAGTACAGTGTTCTGCACCTAGTGAGTACTCAATAAATAACACTGATGATTATCCCCAGGGATTCAGTTTTATCTCCCAGCCTTGCTTGCTGTCTCTTGTATGGCATTCACGAAAATGCATGTAGTCTAAGCTAACAGGAAGTGGCCATTTCAGATAGGGCAAAGGTTGTACTTTTTCCAACTTCCTATAATGTCTCTCTCTTCAGCCCAGGCCAGGAAAGACACTGAGATGTGTAGACTCTCTCGAGGCCTCTGTTCTCAGGTAATAACAACCAGGTGTCTGGGGAAGACATTTCTTTCCATGTCACTGGGGGTTGAGCGGGCACATCAGAGACAGTGGCCCAAGAACCAAGCTGGCCACCCCACTGTCACTATAGAAATGCCCACTGAAATCATTATATCAAGTTAATGGGCTTATGATTAATTGATTTGGAAAACATAATGGAAGCAACCTGAGACCAGGGATCTTGTCTTCACCAAGTGCTTAGTTTAGTGCTCTGTATCATTTGATCGATAAATCAAAAATAGTAACCATTTTTAATAAAAACCCAGTAGCCTCTAACTCTGGTTCTGCCAGTTTCCTGCTATGTGACTTCAGGCAACTCATTTAACTGCTCTGTGCCACAGTTTCCTCATCTGTAAAATGAAGACTACCTATGCTCTCCCTCCCCCTTATTTTGTCAATACCATGGGGGACAGGAAATGCTTTGGACTGTATTGTATCTACCCCAGTGCACAGTAAGTGCTTAATAAATACCACAAATATCATTAGTAGTAGTAGTATTTATTATTACTAGTAAGTATTGATGACTTTATTAATGATAAGAGCAGTAACTCCTGCACTGTTGCAAACAGATTAGCCTTCTTCCATGCTGGGCTAAAGTGTAGCAGAACTGTCCTTTGGTTCAAAGATGACGTCACTGGCAACAGAGTTGTGTCCATGTCTGTGAGTGTCGCGGGGAGAGAAGTTCAGGCTGTGTGCACTCTCTGGTCATGAAAATGTAAAGAAACAACAATTCTGGCCCCTTGCTCTTCAGAATGATCATTTCTCAGACATCAGGGAGCTACTGAAAACTAGTAATAATGATAATAATACAACTTGTGGCATTTACTAAACCCTTACTATGCGCCATGCACTGTACTAAGTGAGGGGATGGATGCAAATACTACTTGCACTGTTGTCTCGCAATATAGCAATAATCATAATATTTCTTAAGTTCTTAGTATGGGTCCAAGTACTGGGGTAAATACAAGATAATCAGATTTGTCACAGTCCCTGTCCTACATGGAACTCACAGTCTGAGTAGAAGGAGTAGGATTTTATTCCCATTTTACAGAGGAGGAAACAGGCACAAAAAAGTTCTGCGACTTGTCCAAGGTCACACAGCAGACAGATGGCAGAGCCGGGTTCAGGACCCAGGTCCTCTGACTCCCAGGACTTTCCATGAGGCCATGCTGCTGCCCAATCAATTTTATTTATCGAACACTTCCAGTGTGAAGATTACTGTGGATTTGGGAGAGTACAATAGAGTTGGTAGATACGATCCTTGCCCTCAAGGAGTTTTCTGTCCAGTCTCCTCTTTAGCACAAGGTTAGATTGGGGTTTCCTCTGTTTCCTCTGGCTTTAGTTTCAGGTTGGGAGGAGGAGGGGTGGGAGCGGGAGTACGGGGTTGGATCCTTTCAACTTCTGAAGGGACCTGAATGCCTGGCAAAACAGCATCCCGATAAAATTCCCAAAGCATCAGCAGAAACAACAGATAATCAACAATAATTTGGCAAAATCATAGAACCCCAAATCACCGTTTTATACCTGAAAATTCATTCCCTCGAGCTAAGATTGGAAAGGAAAATCCCCAGGACCTTTTCACAGCTACAGAACATGATTTTTTCTATTCAAAGAATAAATACCTAAGGTTTTGATGCTGCATGTGGGTGCTGTTGGGAAATAACCTGAAGCAGGGAAAGGGGAAAGAGAAAAGATAAAGCAGGGAAGCGTGGTCTCTATTGAGCTGTCTTCATTTTTTTTAAAAGACATTTTTTCCACTACACCATGGCACACTAAATCCCTAGGGTTGGATCCACAGATGACCCTGCATCGTTTGCAAAGCCTTATTATTAATCGTATTTAGTGAGTTCTTACTATGTGCAAAGTACTGTAGTAAGTGCTTAGCTGGGTCAGGGATTGTGCGGGGAGAGAATGAGGAGGGGAAGGACAAACAGGCTGTCACTTAAATGCGTCTCAGGCAGCTCATGGAAGATTGAAATAGTTTGTAAGCCCCTCAAGGACGATGCCCAGTAGAGCACTCTGCTCAAAGTGGGTGCCTACTATAGTGCTCTAACATGAGGCGTTCAGTACATTGTTCTGCCGGTAGTAGGCACCCAGTATAGTGTTCTCACACAGTAGGGAAGCAGCGTGGTCTAGTGGAAAGAGTGCAGCCCTGGGACCCAGAGGACCTGTGTTCTAATCTTGGCTCTGCTACTTGCCCATTTTGTGACTCTGGGCAAGTCATTTAACTTCTCTCTGCTTCCGTTTCCTCGTCCGTAAAACGGAGATTTAATAAAGATGGTATTTTGTTAAGCTCTTACTATGTGTCAAGCACAGTTCTAAGCATTGAGGTAGATACAAGGTAATCAGGTTAGAATCAGTCCCCTGGGGCTCACAGTCTTAATCCCCATTTTACAGATGAGGTAACTGAAGCCCAGGGAAGTGAAGTGATTTGTCCAAGTTCACACAGCAGACACGTGGTGAGTTGGGATTTGAATTCAGCTGCTTCTGACTCTCAGGCCTGTGCTCTATCCACTAGGCCAGGCTGCTTCCCATGGGGATTTAAAATATGTATTCTCCTTCCCACTTAGACCACGAGCTCCATGTGGGACAGGAACTGTACCCAACCTGGATATCTCGTATTTACCGCAGCATTTTGTATAATGTGTGGTGCAGAGTAAGTGTTTAACAGAGACCCCAATCGTGATTTTTATTTTTTGTAGTATTTGTCAAGTGCTATGTTCCAGGCACTCTACTAAAAGCTGGAGTAGATACAAAATAATCAGGGTGGACACAGTCAGTGTCCCACATGGGGCAGCAGCCTTAATCCCCATTTTACAGATGAGGGAACTGAGGCCCGAAGTCCTACAGCAGACACGTGGCGGAGCGGTGATTGGAATCCAGGTAGGTCCTTCTGGCTCCCAGGCCCGTGCTCTAACCACTACCTAGTAAATACCGATTTTGCTGCTGCTGCTGCTGATGATGATAAAAGCCACCCAATCTCTTTCTCAGCCCAGACGGAATTGCACAAAGTAAGGTTGGTAAACGAGTGATCTCCGGGATGATCCTGTCTCCTTCCAAATGCATACGCCATGGAATTATTCAATTCCCCGTCGGGGCGAACAGAGAAAACCGCAGAGACCTGAAGAACGGTTCACGGAGAGGAGCTTTAAGAGTGAGTGGCTCTGGCTTTGTTTTTAGAGACATTCAGGAGGGGGAAGACAGAAGTTAGAGAGGAGGAGAGAAGGGGAGGGCTTGCCGGAGCAGACCACGTTACCAGGAAAAGCGGCCGAGGGAGAGCCCCGCTTTCAAATCTACGCTGATTGAATTAAACCATTCGAATTTTATTGAGCGGAGGGGAAAAGGGCAAGGAGAACGAAAGCCTCTCCGTAACCTCTAAAATGGGCTTTTACCAAACTTTTGTTGAAGCTGGTTATTAGCGGTAGATCCTGTGATGCGTATTAATAAAACAATGGAATTTTTTATTTCTTTTTCTCATAAATTACATAATTCAAACCTTAAAACACCTTTAATGAACACTGACTCGGCATGTGGCACTTAATAAAACTAGGCTAAACTCGTTTTCTGCTTGACAGGCTACCAGTGGAGAATGTGCCTTACAAGTCAATGATTAAGAGGCAGAAATCTTTTCTGGACTCTACTATTAAACACTTCAAAGATTTTCAAAGTCAGATAAAATGAAAAGCAAATGTGTTTCACTGCCTCTCAAATACCTCAAATGTTTTAGCAGGTGCAAGCAATGAAACCTTCTGTAGTGACAGCGTTTTAGGGTCTGCAAAGTGCACCCAACTGAATCATGGGAAATCCATGCCTACTTTATAAAAATTCATGATTTTCGATGAGGAAAGATGTTTGTCCTTCATATCCATCTACATATGTAGCGCAGAAGGAAAATACTGCTGGGCCTTTGTGGGTCACAGTCCTGTCTTAACCCCTCCGGTGCTTGTGTGGGATTGTGAGATGGTTTTATGATGCAGCTTTGGGTTCTCACCCTTTTGGGCTTTATTTTTATGGGGGTATTAATTTAATCTATGCCAGCACTGTCCCTTTTAGCTCCTTTGGTGTCAGCCTTGGGCAAACAAATAGAGGCGAGAAAGTTGTTTCACCTGGTCTTCCTGAAGAGCGCAGGAAGTGAATTAATGTTGTTATTATCGTTGTTATTATTAGTATATTTGTTAAGGGCTTATTATGTACCGAGCACCGTTCTAAGCGCCAAGTTAGATATCAGTTAATCAGGTTGGGTATAGTCCCCGTCCTACGTGGGGTTCACAGTCCTAATAGGAGGGAGTCCCCATTTTACGGTTGGGGATACTTAGGCAAGGAGAAATTGAGTGACTTCCCCGAAGCCACACAGCAACTAATTGACGGAGTTGGGATTAGAACCCAGGTCCTCTGACTTCCCGTGATCTTTCCACGCTGCTTCTCCAACCCAACTCACCGCTTTGAGCCCAGCGGTTCGTTCATCGGAGCGGCGTAATCAGGAGGCTGTATCACCCGATGTAGTGGGAACCATCTTTTGATTAGACTTGTTGAATACTTACTGTGTGCCGACCACTGTAGCGCCTGGTACATAGTAAGTGCTAAATAAATATCATAATTATTATTATTATCATTACTAGATGCTTGGGAGAGCACGATATAAAAAAGTTGGAGGACATGTTCCCTGCCCAAAACCAGCTTACGGTCTAGAGGGAGAGACAGACATAATATAAGACTGGAAAGCAGCGTAGCTTAGTGGAAAGAGCACGGGCTTGGGAGTCAGAGGACCCGGGTTCCGCCACTCGTCTGCTGTGTGACCTTGGGCAAGTCGCTTAACTTCCCTGTGCCTCATCTTTAAAATGGGGTTGAAGACTGCGAGCCCCCTGTGGGACAACCTGGTTACCTTGTATCTACCCCAGGGCTTAGAACAGTGCTCGGCATGTAGTAAGCGCTTAGCAAATGCCATAATTATCATTATTAATATAAATTAATAAATGAATGAAGAATACGTACAGAAGTGCTGTAGGATGTTCTGACTTTGAAATACACCGACTGGACAGCGCACTGAAGCAGGCTTAAGGAATCGTGTGGGTGAACAGAGCAGATTTCCACCTCTTTCCAATTTCCTACGTGATCCTGAATGAGTCATTTCATGTCTTGCTTACCTGTGTTTTCTCTTCTGGGAAAACGATTCAGGATTTTGTCCTCCTTACTGTGGTTGGGATGAGGAGTAAGTAATGGAGGGAAGTCTGAGCAAATCGGAAGTGTACCAAAAACTCGTGAAAAGAGGTCTTCATGTCATACCTTTCATTAGGAGAAGCAGTGTGGCTTAGTGGAAAGAGCATAGGTTTGGGAGTCAGAGGTGGTGGGTTCTAATCCCGGCTCTACCACTTGTCAGCCGTGTGACTTTCGGCAAGTCACTTAACTTCTCTGGGCCTCAGTTACCTCATCTGTAAAATGGGGAGTAAGACCGTGAGCCCCACGTGGGACGACCCGATTACCCTGTACCTACCCCAGCGCTGGGAACGGTGCTCGGCACATAGGGAGCGCTTAACAAATACCATTATCGTTATTAGTTTTCATTCATTCAGTCGTATTTACTGAGCACTCACTGTGTGCAGAGCACTGTACTGAGCACTTGGGAGAGTACGAAATAACAATAAACAGACACATTCCCTGCCCACAACGAGCTTGCCGTCTAGAGGGAGAAAAGATTGCTATTTTTCTTCTCCCTATCTCACAAATGCCAAAATCGGGGAATGGTAATGAGGAGCCAAAGCCAGAGTTCCAGAGTCGAATTATACAAGAAGCTTCTTTCTGAAAAGCCACTGATGTAAGAGACTGGAGACGTGCTACACTAGCTTTCCCTCCGCTAAACCTTCATTCCGACTCCACCCTTCATCCCAACTGGTATGAATTTACCGTCACCGTGCAACAGCCGCATCGAGTCAGAGGACCTGGGTTCTAATCCTGGCTGGGCCGTATTTCTGCCGCCTGATCTTGGGCAGGTTACTTGGTTTCACTGTGCCTCAGTTACCTCATCTGTAAAATGGGGATTAGGACTGTGAGCCTCAAGAGGGACAGCAACTGTGTCCAACCAGATTATCTTGTATCTACCCCAGTACTTAGTATAGTGTCTGGCACGTAGTAAACCCTTGATAAATACCACAGTTATTATTATTGTTATCAGCCCAACACTGACACTTAGCCCTCATTTACTTTACTCCTGCTTTTATCCCTCTTGCACATATACCAGTTTTTAATATATGCATTTATCTCTACCTTCGGTAGCTCAATGTGGGCAGGGAATGTGTCATTTCATTGTTACACTGTACTCTCCCGAACACGTAGTACACAATAGCGCTCAAGAAATCTGATTGAATTGATGAATTAATTCTTTCTTCCCTGGTGAGTTTGTACTTCTTTCGGCTTTATCCTTGCTCTTTCACCAGTTTTTGCTGTCTGTAACAACTGCTTGTCTCTCCCATTAAATCGTAAGCTTCTTGCGGGTAAGGAATGTATTAGTTCAGTGTCTAGCTCTCAGTAGGTGCTTAATAAATACCACTCATCCTTTAGGGGAAGGCATTGTGGCCTAATGGAAAGAGCAACAGAGTTAGGGAGTCAAGCGACCTGATTTTCAAAGTCCCAGCTCTGTCACTGGCTACCGGGTGACCTTGGGCAAGGCAACACTTCTCCAAGGCCTCAGTTTCCTCGTCTGTGCAGTAGAGATAAGATTGATTTTGAGTTCCCTGTGGGACAGAGACTGCGTCCAATCTCCTAAACGTAGTGTTTTACACATTAGTAAGTGTTGAACAAATTCCATGATGATTATCGTCGTCATTTTTTCCGCACAGACCAATTGATTAAAGCAGGTCATACTCACCTGCAGAGTCTCCCCAGTTCAGTTCACCCAGCCCTTTTACGCCGCTGGATTAAAGGGACTGAGGAGTTTCTGTGAGTTTGACAAATATTGTTATTTTATAAGCTCCTATTAAACGGTAAAACAAATATCCTGTAACCCTCCGGGCTCAGCTAGGCCAGCTATGGAGTTAATGAACAAGGCTGCTGAATGAATGAGCTGAGATTGGATCTGTCTGGGTAAAAAGAAAAAGAAGTTAAGCATTTACCCTTTTTCATTCTCATCAGCCATGACTCAATCACTTAGCAATTCCGGAGAACACTGTGGCTGCCAATTTCATTAGAGCAATTGTTCAGCGGAAAAAAAGGAAATAACCGCCATCTAGACAGGTGAGGGTTTTTTTTTTTGTTTTCACTTTGAATGAAGTGGATGCTCATTGCTCGAGCTAAGAAGCGGCTAAACATATACGTGACAGCTTGGTGGATTTGGGGTGGCCTCAGGGACCTCTCTGGGAAGGGGTGCATCTGAGAGAGATTGTAGGACACGGCCCTGACCATAACTGCTCTTGCAGGAAGATGCAGAAGAAACCCTAAATCTTAGGAATATGGCCCGCGAGAAGCAGCATGGCCTAGTGGATAGAGCAGGGCCTGGGAGTCAGAGGACCTGAGTTCTAGTCCCGACTCTGCCATTTGTCTTCTGTGTGACCTTAGGCAAGTCACTTGACTTCTCTAGCCCTCGGTTACCTCATCTGGAAAATGAGGATGAAGACTCTGAGACCCATATGGGTCACGGTCCGCGTCCAACCTGATTACCTTGCATTTACCCCAGTGCTTAGAACAGAGTCCGGCACGTAGTAAGCACTTAAGAAAGACCATTAAAAAAACAACTGGCTTTTTATAAAACATACCACCATTTGAGAAGCAATGCGGTCTACTGTAAAGTGCACGGACCTGGGAGTCCGAAGACCTGGGTTCTAAACCCGGCTCTGCCAGTTGTCTGCTGTGTGACCTTGGACAAGTCACTTAACTTCTCTGCTCCTCCATTTCCTCATCTGTAAAATGGGGATTAAATCGTATTCCCTCCCACCTAGGCTGGGAGTCCCGGAGGGGACAGGGACTGTGTCCAGCCTGATAAACTTGTATCTATCCCGGTGCTTAGAACGGTTCTTGGCACCTAATAAGAGCGTAACGAATACACTACTTAATTATAGTTACACCTGCTCACCATCAGTCAATCAATCAATGGTTTTTACTGAGCACTTACTGCGTGCAGAGGAATATACTGAGTGCTTGGGAGAGTACAAGATAACAGAATTAGCAGACATGTTCCCTGCCCGTAGCGAGCCGGCCTGCATTGCCGGGAGGAGGAGCCCAGCGGTTCTGAGCGAAACTCTTCAACGCTTTTCAGGATGGGGGGCTGGTGGACATGATATTTCATATTATCTTTTTAGTTGTTTGGCTTTTTTTCCTCCATCACCTTTCATAGGTACAGTGCTTTGCACATAGTAAGCACTCAGTAAATACGAATGCACGGATGTGTCTGTCACCAAACCCTCCCTGCCTTTGTATTTTAGAGTGGGATCCTCTGAAGGGCCTGGAACCCTAGCTAACTCCTCCCCTGGGCATTTTTTTCCAGTGCTTAGTACAGTGCTCTGCACCGGTAAGCCTTTAACAAATGTTATTACAATTGACCTTCACCTCCTTTACCACTGGAAGTCCTCCTGAGGGGAGGATGGTTTGGGCTGACAGTCAATAGATTCAGAATGAAAAGCGAAAAATCAATCAACTCGGGGCACGTATTGAGTGCTTACTGTGTGCGGGAGACTGTGACACACTACACTAATAATAATAATAATAATGTTGGTATTTGTTAAGCGCTTACTATGTGCAGAGCACCGTTCTAAGCGCTGGGGTAGACATAGGGGAATCAGGTTGTCCCACACGGGGCTCCCAGTCTTAATCCCCATTTTACAGATGAGGAAACTGAGGCCCAGAGAAGTGAAGTGGCTTGCCCACAGTCACACAGCTGACAAGTGGCAGGGCTGGGATTCGAACTCATGACCTCTGACTCCAAAGCCCGTGCTCTTTCCACTGAGCCACGCTGCTACACTAGAGCTAGTATACGCAATTGCTGCCCTTGGGGAGCTTAAAATCTCGTGAGGAGTTTGCGGCCTAGTGAGGAGCCATGTTTGCCTCCAAGAACTTGGCAAACTTGAGAAGTAAACCAGCCATGAAAAGGGAACTTATCTAAAGCTAGAAAGTAAGCAAGTGAATGTCTCCCATCCTTAGGACAACACACACTAGAGATGTCCAAGCTAATCTGTGGAGAGAACATGAATCTGGGAGTCAGGAAACCTCTAGACTCTAAGCTCGGTGGTGGCAGGGAATATGTCCGTTAAACTGTTATATTGTATTCTCCCAAGAGCACACAGTAAGCGCTCAATAAATACTATTGCCTGACTGGCTGACCTGCGTTTAAGTTCTGGCCCTGCCACTGACTGCTGGGAGACCTTGGGCAACTCACTTCTCTGTGCCTCAGATTCCCCATTTGCAAAATGGGTATGAGATGCGTCAGTTGTGTTGTCGTGTTGTACTCTCCCAAACGTTTAGAACAGTGCCCTGCACACGGTAAGCAGTCGGGAAATAGGATTGATTGATTGTTCTCCCTCCTCCGAAGACTGTGAGTTCTATGTGGGACAGGGGACTGAGTTTGATCTGCATATAAAACATAAATTATGGTATTTGTTAAGCGTTTACTATGTGCCAGGCGCTGTTGTAAGCGCTGGATATGATGTATCTGTCTGTATCTGCTTGGCACGTAGTAAGCACTTAATAAATATCGTAGTCATCATTATTATTCTTAGTGATATTAGTCTCACTACTTGGTCCAGTCTTCCACCTTCACCGGATTCATTCATTCATTCGATCATATTCATTGAGCGCTTACTGCGTGCAGAGCACTATACTAAGCGCTTAGGAGAATACAACAGAACAATAAGCAGACACATTCCCTGCCCCCAGCGACCTTACAGACTAGATGATAAGCCCCTATATTTTGTTTTTGCTGCCCTTGGAGAACCTGGAAATCCAGATTCATGGAAATGAATGTTTCCAGTTTGCTTTCCCTAAAAGAGTTAGGTAAGTCTGCAGAGGGAAGTCGCATGGCCTAGTGGACCTGGGTTCTAATCCCAGCTCCGCCACTTGTCTGATGCATGACCTTAGGCGAGTCACTTCACTTCTCTGGGCCCCTGTCACCTCATCTGTAAAATGGGGATTAAAATTGTGAGCCCCATGTGGGACAGGGACTGTGTCCAGCGTGATTATCTTGCTTATAACAGTGCTTGACACATAGTAAGCGCTAACCAAATACCATCGGTATTATCGGAGAGAGGAGAGAGCCGGCCAACTGGTGACTGGATGTCCCTCGCTCTCCCCGTGACCCCCAAAAAGCTAACGGTGCTGCCACAGATGCGGTGTGTCCGGGACGGCTGGGCCGGGGCTTTTCTCCAGAGCGGGAGGTACGTGTCCCTCCTCTCACAGCTGGTACCAGCATATGGCAACTGGTAAAAATGTCTCCCGGGAGCCCGGAGGCTGCATTTAGTGACTTTTCGAGGGTGTTTCATTTCAGACATTATCTGGGCCTGTTTGCGGTGATGTTAGAAATTCATTACATACACAGAGTCCAGAGGAAGAAAAATAGTTTTGCTGTTTTTTGCGGGGCGGGGGAGCTTATTTTGAAGGCTCGGCAGTGCAGGCATAAGATTTCACTTCTCAGACCATCTGGACACCTGCTGGAAGGGATTTTTTTGTGTGTGTAAACACGGCGGGAATTGTGGATACTTTATTTGAGGTGGTGGCCTTTGTGCCATCATTTGATTCATCTCACCTCCGGGTCGTCGTTTCTCTCCACAGGGAGAAGTGGGGAAACGTGGACTCAGTGTTTTTGTAAGAAAAATCCGGAAAGCCGAGTGAAGCGTGGACCGGAGTGGGTAGAGACGGGAGGCAGGGAGGTCAGCGGGGGTATAGGAATCAAGCCTGGGTTGTATTTAACGTGATAGGAGTTTGGATGGAGAGGAAAAGGTGGATTTTAGCAATGTCGTGAAGGTTGAACCGACAGGATTTAGTGACAGATTGAATAGGTGGGTTGAGGGAGAGAGAGATGAGTCAAGGATAACACCAAGGGTGTGGTGAGACAGGAAGGGTAGTGGTGCCATCTACAGTGGTGGGAAAGTGAGAGGAAACACAGGGTTCGGGTGGGAAGGTAAGGAGTTCTGGTTTTGACAAGCTCAGTTTGAGGTGATGGTTGGACATCCAAGTAGAGATGTCTTGAAGGCAGGAGGAGATGCAAAACTACAGAGAGAGAGCAGGATTGGAGATGTAGATTTGGGTATCATCCACGTAGAGGGGGTTGTTGAAGCCACGGGAACGAATGAGTTCTCCAAGGGAGGGGGTGTAGATGGAGAATAGAAGGGGACCCGGAACTGAACTTCGAGGGACACCTACAGCTAGGGGACGGGAGGCAGAGGAGGAGCCCGTGAAAGAGATTGCGGATGAGCGGCCAGAGAGGTAAGAGGAGAACCAGGAGAGGACAGTGTCCAAGAAGCGGAGACTGGGTAACGTTTACGGGAGAAGGGGAAGATGGACAGTGTCGAAGGCGGCCGAGAGGACGAGAAGCGGGTGCCAAGAACCGTACTGAGCTCTGGGGTAGATGTAAGATAATCAGGAAAGGCAAAATCCCTCACCCTCTACTGTTTAAGTAGAAGGGAGAGCAGGTATTCTATCCCCATTTTTACAGATGAGGAAACTCAGACACAAAGAAGTGATTTATCCAAGGTTACACAGCAAGCAAGTGCCAGAGCCAGGATTAGAACCAGGGTTTCCTGACTCTTTCCACTAGACTGCACTGCTTCTTAGGTCTTTTTAAAAATTTTGAAGTAACTTGTGTTTCCCCAAGAAAGCGGGAATCCCCCCTGCTAGCGGGTTCTGATGCACACAGAATACACCAGAAAGAGTAAGATTCTGGGGAGTTAACATTTGAAGAGCCGAATAAAACTGGGTTTGGTGATTTGGAACAAGCAGGCCGTCTGGGGAAATAGCCTGTTACAGTGGCTTCCCAGACTTTTCCCAAGCTCTTTCAAAAGGAGTCCTGGCACAAGTAACCGATCAGCAGATAACCAAGCTTCGTCTAACGCACGTGTTATTATTCCTGCCACTTTTTGGTCTCCCTGTGGAGGATTTTGTAGCTGAGAAGTGTTTGGCAATACGGACTAAGATGGCTGCATCTAGGCCAAGGAAAACTACACAGCTTGTTTCCTGAATAGATGGCCTAGTCACTCCTGGTTTTTTTTTTTCTTTTCGAGTGCGAATTGAAACATTATTGTAGTCACTCTTAGTTTCAAGGAAAAATCGTAATTGCTTCTAGATGCCGCTCTCTGTTTTTCAAGAACGCTTTAACCTTTAACTTTTCTAGTACAAAGGAAGTCTTGCTGTTCGGTGAATCTAACGAGACCATCATTTATAGTTGGCAGAGTTCATTAGTCAATTGTAACAGTTTAATTATTAGCATTTTAATGCATGAGCGTTTAACCAGACAGAACAACGGGCTTTTAGGTATGGCATGAGGCTTCTTAAGAGAAGCTGAATTAATCAGCACGGTTGTTTATACTGTAGCCGGTTATTTAAAGCAGGATGATTAAAAATGCAAGAAATGAATTTACCTATTTATTTAGCCAACAAGGCAAGACGGAGTTGAGGTCTATTGAGATTGTTTGGTTAAAAGAGCTGAGATATAAAAATGTCTTTGTGAGCTTTTCAAAGAAATGAGTGAGTGGGACCCCTTTAGGAACCACCAATCAGATAATATGCACGTTTAAAGTGGGCTGGGGGGAACTACAAAGGAGGAGGCCTGTTTAGCCTGTGTGTATGTAGCCCAAACATTTTACTCTGTGCACACCAATTACCCACCTGAATCAAACCTAAACAAGTACAATTAGTGAAGCTTAGTTAAAGGCCCGGTCCCTTGACTCACAATCTATTTTCTCTCTGATGTAATTAGAGTATGACTTTCCTAAGTTGCCAGGAGCTATTTCAGCCTCTCCTTTGATTGGGAGGCAGGAGACATTGGGTCACTGCAAGGGAGGATGGAAAAAAATAGGCATTTAGCATTTAAAAAAAAAAAAAAGCCCAGATTCTAGGTCAGATTTTCCCAGCCTCTCCAAAAAAAAAGGTATCATTTTTGCACAGAATTGCTTTTACAGATAACTGCACTCACCACTTGGGTAAGTGCAGCTAATGTAAGACGAAACAGCAGAGAGGAAGGTTTTTCTGAACGTTTTGAACCAGACTATCACCCACCAGGTATGTGGGAAAGTGGAGTCTTGGCCCGAAATACTATTTTCAACACATCAAATGCTGCCCACTGTATGCATAAAAATGGAAGTTTCCGGAATTTCAGATATGAATGAATGAGAAAGTATTGACCTAAATAGAGAGGGTCATGGGGTTTAGGGTTGTTGAGGTCAGGGGATGAGTCTGTTTATTGTTATATCGTACTCGCCCAAGGGCTTATTAAAGTGCTCAGCACCGAGTAAGCGCTCAATAAATACGATTGAATGAATTGCATGACTGAATGAAGTAGGAGAGCGAATAGGTATCGAATCCCCACTTTACAGTTGGAACACAGAGGAGTTAGGTGGCTGAATTAAAGTCACAGAGCAAGCAAGGAGCAGAGCCTGGATTTGAATCCAGGTTGTCCACCTGCCATGTTCTTTCCACTAGAACAGTTTGCTCAGGCGGGTTAGGATCGAAGCAGCGAACAGTGTACGTCCTCAGTCCCCCCACGCTACTCTTGACCATACTGTCCCTTCCAGTGTCTCCCTCTGAGACACCTATCATGACCCCAACCCTGGCTAGAAGGTCAGGAGCAGTGGCTACTTCCACAAAATACGTAACGCTGGGGAAGCTAGAACCGCAGCTGTGATTCTAGGATTCGATGCCACAAGGAGCCCCAAACCGTGCTCCTCTATTCCCAGTGCCCTTCTGCTTTTTTTGTTCTTATTTTGTGTATTTGCCCTTACGTTGTTTTAGTGTTTTTAATCACAATCTTTCCTCGTGTGTGTCTCTCAAGTCCTCCTTACCCCTTTACCCTTAGATTACGAGTCCCTTGAAGTGTGGGAATCTAATCTGATTCTCACCCATGTATTCTTTCCCAGCACTTAGGACAGTACTGTGCACACAGTAAGCACTTGATAAATACAGTAAACTACTGCTACTATGAGGAAGGGTTCTGTATTGTTGTCCCGTACTCTCCCAAGTGTTTAGTACAGTGCACTGCGCATAATAAGTGCTCATTAAATGTAATGAATGAATGAATAAACAAATGCTTTGCAGTTCTCCGCCCTGAGCAGCCAGGATCCTGGAAAATCAGACATTACTAGGGCTAAAATGGAAATAACTCACAAGCTTTTCTGGAAAATGTGATTTTTATCAACTTCCATAAAAGGAGGAAAGCACAGAAGAGCTCCATGAGTCCTCACACTTCACCTTATTGGCATCCTGTTCTCCTCTGGTGTTTACTCCACGGAGCTCCCTAAAATTTCAAAATTCTCGGGAGAGATTCACCTCTTTGAGTACCCCCTTACGAGGCAAATTTATCCTTGCAAACAAGTCATAGATGTTCTCTGAAAAAAAGAGTATATTTTTTGCTGATATCCCTCTCAGTAGACCAGCAATCATTTTAAAGATTGCCCTCCGGGATTTAAGAAAATGTCCGAAAATGTGGAAGCATCAGAGAAAGGAATTTCCACAGGGATGGTCATGTCAAAAGTTTTTGGTGGTCCTGGCTGACTGATCCATATTGCAATGGCATCCAGAAAGCATGAAACAGCTGTTTCATCTCATTTTCAAACATGCCCAAACAATAACTATCCACATCCTTCAAGCTGAGCTAGATTCTTCTATTTTAACTTGAGGTTTGTAGTCATATTTTGCCCCTTCATCTGGAATCCCTGAATGGTAGGAGGCGGCTCTCCTATAAACCTAGAAAATAACTTGACTTTTTGAAAGAGAATTCTATCCATCAGTAGTCCAACAGCATTGGACCCCGGGAACCTTCAGCGATAACAAAGAAAATTCACATTTAACTCTAAGTTCAGACAGCCTAACCTGGGCTTAAAAACGGACTTGGGTTTCAATGATCCAGAATCAGGATTCCAGGAAGTAGATTTTTTGGACTGGTGTACAGCTGAGTGTAAAGAAACGTAGTGGAGTGGAATGTCGAGACATCTAAATAATTACATCGTGTCTAAATTTCGACTATTGGTGGAAATTGAATCAGTCAGTCATAAATAGCAGCTATTGAGATCCCACTGTGGGCAGAGCACTGTACGAAGCGGTTGGAAGAATAGGAAAGATTTAGAAGACACAAACCCTGCCTTCAAGGAGTTTACAGTCTAAAAGGGAGACAGACAGTTAATTAGAGATGGGGGAGTAATTGAGTGCATAAAATATCTACATAAGCGCAATAAGGTTGTGGCGACAATATTAGACATTGTGGAATTTGTTTAGAGCTTACTAGGTGCCAAGCACCATACGAAGCCCTGGGGTCGATTACATAATAATCAGGTCATTCCCAATCCCAGTGTCCCACAAGGCTCACCATCTATGGGACACGCTGCTTAGGAAATGCTGAAGGGCTGAAGTGGCATTTAGGAGACATAAAGTGAGGCAATTCGTACTGGGAACTGCTTCCCGAAGGAAATGTGATTTCAGAAGGACTTTCAAGATGGAGAAGCCTAGGGTCCATTGGCTATGGAGGGGAAAGAAGATCCAAACAAGGTGGAGGCGTGAGCAAGGGAGGTCGCTGGCTAGAGAGATGAGATTTGATCTGTTGAATGGGAGGCAATGGGAGAATGTACCCCATGATGCAACCAACCACGCTACAACCAAATATCTGAGGGTTCGTCTGCGTAGACACCCCCGACAGTCGGAATCTATAGTGTTAACGGGGCTGTTTTCTTTCCTTAAACACACAAATTCCCAACTGGGGTGGGTGGTCGGTCCATGGCAGAGCGATGCCGTCTAACCTTCTGAAAAACAGAACTTCTCCAAATGCCTTAATTAATTAACTGCGGTATTTGTTAAGCGCTGACTGTGTCTCGGGCACTGTTCTGAGCACTGGGGTAGATACAGGGTAATTAGGTTGTCCCACGTGGGGCTCAGAGTTTTAATCCCCATTTTACAGATGAGGTAACTGAGGCACAGAGACGTGAAGTGGCTTGCCCAAGGTCACACAGCAGACAAGTGGCAGAGCTGGGATCAGAACCCACATCCTCTGACTCACAGAGCTCTTTCCGCTAAACCGTGCTGCTTCTGCCCTAGACCGGACTGAGTCTGTCTCTAAGTGTCCGTACCACTCCGAGGAAACGCCTCCCAGAAACAATCACTTCGGTTTCTGGCTATGATTTTCCAGAACTGTAAATTCCAATTCCCTTGGTGCTGAGACCTATTTTGTGGACCTTGTTTACCTCCTTCAAGGAAGGCAGTCGCAAGAAATCACGTTTTAGGGGTGAGAATTGATTATCTTTGTAGCGGACACAGTGTTTTATCACCAGTTAGTTCTGAAACGAAGGCAGCGGAAAAAGAAAGACAGCTGTAGAGACAAAACACTATCCACCTAGATAAACCAAGAAGTCAGGAAAATAAGAGCCTAGGTAATACTGTGAAATGTCTGCTTCTTTCTTGTCATGAACCTCTGGTTAGCATATGGTTATCATTCATCAAATAGTTTTGGCAGGGATATTGAAAGAGACAACAGATTTTCTGAAGGGATAAATGGTAAGATACCCAACAAATGTCAATTTTTGACTACGGGGATCATTTTGAAGAGGAAAGTATAGACATGTAATGCCTGTAATTTTTCAAAGAAGTTACAGCAGCTTTGTCTTTTTTTTGGTGTTCATTACTAATTCTGTAATTAAGCTCTGTCAGAACCTGTTCACTCTGAATGTATCAACATTTTCTGTTGGATGTTTGGAAATTAACCACCTTGCCAAGACTCAGAATTAACCAAAAAAAAAAATAAAATAAAACACCATGCGCTTGTAATTTCAAAGCCCTGGGATTTCGGTTCAGCTTTCTAAACTGTGATTTCCATGGTGGCAAACGAGCAGAAGCATCTAAAAACCTCAAATGAGTCTGCCTTTAGTTCCCACTGTATAATGAAATAGCCAAGATATTATGATGATTTGAGAGTACATGGAGATAAATCCTAAACTGGCCAAGAAGTTAGCAAATGCCTACAATCATACACTTGAAGTGAAGTTTTATTTTCCCTAAAGTGCAAGCTACATGTCATCACAGGTCTACAGTTCACTAATAAAACATTTCACATCTAATTCCATCGCATATCTCTTTCCACCAATAAAACATTCTCTGAAATAAAACTGTCATCTCTATGATGAGTAGCTCAGTTTTGGGTTTTTGTTTTTTTAATCAGATTCCTCTAGCCCAGATACTTGGGAACTGAAATGTGATTTAGATTTTTTTTTAATCTAGAAATAAATGATTTTGTTTTTCATGCTTTTCTTCCTAATGAAGGAATTTTTAAGATATCAATGGGCAGATGTCTCGTATAAAGCCCGTCAATTTAATTCTTCTTTTCGTATTATCTAAACCATCCTTAAAATATGTAGAATCCCCAAGAGAGGAGACTTCAAGCCATTCAAGACATTACAGAGAGTGGCAAGAATAAAACGTGGAAGACAGAGATAGTGAGACGGAAAAAAAGCAGGGAAGGCTTAGAGCCAAGGGACCGTCAATTATTTCCATCCTCTAAACTGTAAGCTCCTAGCGGGCAGGGATCATGTCTACCAACTCTATTGTATTGTAACTCGCCCAAGTGCTCAGTACAGTGCTCAATAAATAACATTGATCGATTGATCGATTGTCCATTTTTTCCAATGGAAACTAAGTCTCTGGTTCCTAAATTTCTTAGAAATGGGATTCCAACAAAGAAGATCAGTATCCATTTCCACATAAGGCAGGGAGTAGGAAGATCGCTGCACATTTCCATGTAAGATAAGGGGTCTTTAGCTTCTGCGTCAGGGGATCTCGGCCGGCTAAGCAATTCGAAATGAACGGGCACATTGACAAAGTCAGCCAATCTAAGATGGAGTTCAGCCGCCGTTCAGCCTCCGAATGGTGGATCTTTTGCCTCCACCGAAGAGTAGGAAAAGATCTGTGAGAAAATTAACTCGTTTAAAGAATGAAGAAAGTTTCTTTAAGGTGTGTCTAATGTGTAATTTATGAAACTCATATTTTGTCCTCGGTCAATCCAGTAGTATTTTTTAATGGTATTGCTAAGGGCTTATACTAAGCGCTGGGGTAGATACAAGTTAATCAGATTGGACACAGTCCCTGACCCTCATGGGTTTCACAGTCTTAATCCCCATTTTACAGATGAGGTAACTGAAGCACAGAGAAGTGAAGTGACTTGTCCAAGGTCTCACAGCAGACAAGTGTCAGAGGTGGGATTAGAATTCAGGTCCTCTGACGCGCAGGCCCAGGTTATTTCCACTAGGCCAGGCTGCTCCTTATTGAGCATCTATTGTATGCAGAGCACAATATTATGTTCTTGGAAGAGTTCCATGGAGGTAGAAACGATCAGTAGTACTCACTGAGTGCCCACTGATGAGCAGAGCCCAGAACTAAGAACTCGGCCTAGTGGTCTCCTGTGCCCGAGGAGCTTAGCATCTAACTGTTCTACTTTTCTATACACCCGTTGACATTAATAGGATTTAAGAATGGAACATCTGAAGACAGAATTTGAACGTCAGCGTCAGAAACAAAGATTTTTACCACGTGGATGAGGATCTACAGAAGAAAATTCAGAAGTGGGCATTTCCAGCTGCATTTCTACCTGCTCTATCGAGCTCCTGGAGATGCCCGAAGGGGAAAGGTAAGCAAGAAACCTCCGCGCACACAAACTCTGGGGTTTTGAATGCCACTCCTCCTTTTCTGTGAGGATTCAGTGTCTCCCTGTTCCTCAGAGGTCCACTTCCAGGGTAACAAAACTTTCCGTGGTTGCATTTGCTTGAGAGCAGGATGGCACCTGCTATTCTAAAAGATTCAGTAGCTTCATGAGAAGCATCATAACCTAGTGGAAAGAGTCCGGGCCTGGGCTTCCGAGGACCTGGGTTTTAATCCTGACTCTGCCACTTACTTGCCTACCGTGTGACCTTGGGCGAGTCACTTCCTTTCCTCTTTGTCTCAATTACCTCATCTATAAATGGGGCAAGTCAATAACAATAATAATAATAATGTTGGTTTTTGTTAAGCACTTACTATGTGCAGAGCACTGTTCTAAGTGCTGGGGTAGATACAGAGTAATCAGTTTGTCCCACGTGAGGCTCACAGTCTTAATCCCCATTTTACAGATGACTGTAAACTCCATCACTGAGGCACAGGAGGCACGGTGCCTCCATCACTGAGGCACAAAGTCCGAGCAGAACAGGGTTTCTTCAATGATGAAGAACACATTCTTTGGTGGATTGCACCCAAAAATGGTTACTAGGGAATTTTTTTTTAATGGTATTTGTTAAGCACTTACTATTGTGCCAGGCACTGTAATAATAATAATGTTGGTATTTGTTAAGCGCTTACTATGTGCAGAGCACTGTTCTAAGCGCTGGGGTAGACACAGGGGAATCAGGTTGTCCCACGTGGGGCTCACAGTCTTAATCCCCATTTTACAGATGAGGGAACTGAGGCACAGAGAAGTGAAGTGACCTGTTGCCCTCAGTCGCACAGCTGACAAGTGGCAGAGCTGGGATTCGAACTCATGAGCCCTGACTCCAAAGCCCGTGCTCTTTCCACTGCGCCACTGTACTAAGCGTTGGGGTACATACAAGATCAACAGGTTGGACACAGTCCCTGTCCCACATGGGGCTCACGATCTTAATCCCCATTTTGCTGATGAGGTACCTGAGACATAGAGAAGTTAAGTGACTTGTCCAAGGTCACACAGCAGACAGGTGGAAGAGCTGGGATCAGAACCCAAGCCCTTCTGACTCCCAGGACGGCCTTCAAACTCCCATGTTTGGGGGTTTCATGGTCCTAACTGTGGGGAATGCATATGTCAAGAGGTCAGATGCCCTGTTTTAAGCTTAGTCACTGTGTGACATCCTTGTGCCTCCCACCACAGATCATGTCCTGTCCCAGCCTGGAATTCCTTTCCTCTTCATACCTGACAAACCACTGTTTTCCCCATCTTCAGTGCTTTTCTTAAATCCCTCCTCCTCCAGCAGGCCTTCCCTGATGGATTTCTAATTTCCCCACCTTATATCTCCCCTCTGCCACTTCAGTATTTCTGCCACCCCCTAAGCCTGTAGATACTCACCTCTCCTGACCCCAACTAGTACTTAGGTAGCTAACTTTTTTAAAAAAAAATCATATTAGGGGTTTACTGTGTATCAAGCACTGTTCTAAACACTGGGGAAGTTAATCAGGTTGGACACAGTCTCTGCCCCACATGGGGCTCCCAATCTAAATCAGAGGGAAGAGGATTTAATCCCCATTTAACAGATGAGGAAGCTGAAGCACAGAGAAGGCAAGAGACCTGTCCAAGGTCACACAACAGACGAGTGGCAGATCCGGGATTAGAACCCAGGTGCTCGGATTCCCAGGCCCAGGCTGTTTCCACTAAAGCCACACAGCTTCTCGGGGCTGGAGTATCTTTAGACTCCCTATCACTTTCTCCTTCCTGTAATTTATTTTAATGGCCGTCTCCCTCTGTAAATCGTATGCTCCTTGAGGACGGGGATCAAGTCTACTCGTTCTATTGTACGTTCCTAAACACTTAGAACAGTGCTCAACACAGAGGAAGCGCTCAATAAATACTACTGATTGTTTGAATGATGCCCCAAATATTTCTGGTAACAAGGTCCTAGCGGTGCTGGGGCAAATTTCCCAGAAATGTTCAAGGCAGAAGAATTCATAGCAATAGCGTCTCGTAACACTGGAAAAGTGAGATCCGTTTCCACTGAGATTTGCCCTTCATTCATTCATTCAATCGTATTTATTGAGCGCTTACTGTGTGCAGAGCACTGTACTAAGCGCTGGAAATGTACAATTCGGCAACAGATAGAGACAATCCCTGCCCAACAACGGGCCTTCCATCCACAGAGGCACAGAGTTTCTTGCAAGAACAGGTCGCTGTTTGTACAAACCAGATGAACGACCGGTTCAAAAATCTAGTTTTTAATAATAATAATCGTGTTATTTGTTAAGCACTTACCATATTCTAGGCGCTGAGGTAGATATAAGATTCATTCAATAGTATTTTTTGAGCACTTACTATGTGCAGAGCACTGTACTAAGCGCTTGAAACGGACAAACCGGTAGCAGATAGAGACGGTCCCTGCCCTTTGATGGGTTTACAGTCTAATCGAGGGAGACGGACAGACAAAAACAATAGCAATAAATAGAATCAAAGTAATCAGGTCCCACATGGGACTCACAGTTTGAGTAGGAAGGAGAATAGGTATTGAATCCCCATTTGACAGTTGAGGAAACGGAGGCACAGCAAAGTCAAGTGACTTGCCCATGGTCCCGCAGCTGACAAGCGGCAGAGCCGGGCTTAGAACGCAGGTCTTCTGACTCCCAGGCCCGTATTCTTTCTAGCAGGCCACGTTGCTTCTCTAGGAAAAGCAGAGTTTTAAAGTCTTGGTCAAAATAGTTAATAGTGACTCCTGTATCTCAGATTCTAGGAAAGGTCCTTGGGAATTCTTTTAGAAGAGCTAAAGCTCTGTCAGTGTCTGATACTTCATAGATAACGTTCTTCCCCAATATTCTCTTTGTTAGAAAAGGCATCCTTGTGACTATGTACCGAATTCCTTTTGCACCTGAAGTTAGAGACCTCACAGGACGTGTTGGATTTTTTAATCGTTTCAAAAAAAATCCCTTACCGTGATTTTTGAGAGTTAAGAAAATGAGCATTTTTCGAACCAACTAGCAGTAGCTTTGGGTGCTTATTCATGGCATAAAAAATAATGAGCAGAGTCAGTACGGAGTGTCACGGGTACGGTCTATTAATATTGACAATAAGGTGCATTATGTTCCGAGGGTAGGGTTTTTTCCAGGGACCAAATAGCAAGGTGACAGCTTTGTGTGTGTAGGTCTCAGTGTAGCTGGCCTTGGATTTACTCTGTACCCTGGAAATCTCAATTCCATTTCAGGCAGGACCATCTAGTGCGTTGTGCAGTTGCAAATTCTCCAGAAGCTTTCACTTTCGGTCCTCATATTATACAGCAAAATGAATCCATTACAGGAAATCAATTCTATAATTATGGTAACTTCAACGAAGGTCTTGAACAGAAAGTTGAAAAAAAAAAAAAGTGTTGCCCCGTACTTCATTCCAGCAGCTTTCTCCAATAATGAAGAAGTCGGCTCAATAATACCGAGTGTGAGTTATCTTCTCACGGTGAGAAATACTCCCCCAACCCCCCAACCCCATCCAATCAGCACAGAGGAGCTCTTCTCAGAGAGCCTGCCATGGTAGTTGATAATAATTGTTGTATTAATTGGTGCTGTCCAGACTAGACAGAATGTAAAAGATCCCACTGAGCCCAATAATTAATGTTTTTCCCTCACTGCCATACCATTAATAAGGGGTTTTTCCAAGAAACTAGTAATTGGATGGTTCAGCTTCATTAGAGTATTTATAGATAAGGTTCGGGCTAGAGACGCACAGGAAAGCATATTATGTTTATTTAGACTCTATTATCCGCTGCTAATGTGTTATACTGCTTTTGTATCTTCCACATTCTCTGGGATAGTAATGATAAAGGGAACCTTCAAATAATAATTTTAAATGACCTAAAATATGGATTTCATTTAGTTTCAGGGAAAAAAAAAAGTGTTCACAGGTCCTCGCTTAATATCCTTCCAACAAAACACTTGCCTTCCGCTCTGGGAAATTTACAGCTCCTCTCACAGAAATACCAAAAAGACAGTTCATGGTAATTAGACCTTGGAGGAGTGCGAGTTTCTGCGTTTTGTGATTATCTGAAGAGCTTTGGAAAACATAAATCTCATTTTGAAAAATTGGTGTTCAAGGAATGAAAGCAGATTTTCTCATTTCTTCAGAGGCAGTGTTTCTTCCGTCGTGTGAGATTCCATTCTTGAGCAGAGATGTTGTGCTGAATCGCCCAAATATGTGGTTCATTTGTTTTACCCGGGAAATATAAGTAGCTGCTCAAAACAACCCCATTTCAGCATGTGCGTCGAAATGCGTTCTCTGAAATGATTTCTGTAGAAGCATATTACCGAAAACGTGGCACACAGTTACACCTTCCCTAAGCAGATTCAACTTTCATGGGTAGGGCAGAAAGGAAGAGGAGCAATGGCTTCCTTTGAAATCCTCAAAACGTTACGGTTAAATAATAACAATGATGATGGTATCTGTTAAGCGCTTATTCTGTGCCAAGCACTGTTCTAAGTGCTGGGATAGATACAAGGTTATCAGGTTGTCCAACTTGGGGCTCACAGTCTTAATCCCCATCTTACAGATGAGGTAACTGAGGGACAGAGAAGTCAAATGACCGGCCCAAAGTCACACAGGTGACAAGTAGCGGAGTCGGGATGAGAACCCACCACCTCTGACTCCCAAGCCCGTGCTCTTTCCACTAAGCCATGCTGAAATCAATAAATCAATCATTATTTACTGAGCGCTCGTGTGCAGAGTACTCTACTGAGCCCTTGGGAGAGTATAAAGTAACAGAGTAGGTAGACATGTGCCCTGTCCACAAGGAGCTTACAGTTTAGCTCCGGGGCCCGATTACCAATAACAGATTTACTCTGGATAGTCATATCTGGGGACAAGTTTACTGTTGACCGTAAGGGCATATAAATGGATTTGAGGTATCCAGAGAAATCATCTTCAGCCTTGAAAGTGGCCAAATGGGTGCTTCAAGCTCTCCAGTTTCACTGAACCAGTTCTTCTTGAGGTCCCGCCCTAGATTATTCAGTTTACTGCCTCCCTTCTCCCATCTCTAATCAGCCAATTAACTGCTCTAACAGCATTAAGTTATAATGAGGACTCTTGATTTTTCTCTTTAGAAAAATGTGCCCAGCTAGGTTGATCTGGGAGTTTATATCCAGCAATGTCACTGCTTTCAGATCTAAACAACGGTTCCTTTCTTCTCACTGGGACAAGATCAAACAGTGGTACATAAATTCTAGCAGTCAGAAAAGATTAAGATGCCGAGTTGACTATCCAAAAACGAAAAAATTTGCCCAGATCACAGCTCTTATTCCATGGATTTAAGACAAAAAGTGTGACCCTTAATTTAATAACCAAAAAAAGGCTCTTATTCCGTGGACTTTAAGCAAAAAGTGTAAACCTTAATTTAATAACAAAAAAACTAATAACAAAATTTAAAAATAACAGAAAGATGGCTGCATGCCCTCAAGTTCTTAGGAATCAACCACTATGGCAGATGATCTGGGAAGGTTGCTAATTTAATTTATCTTATTCCCCGCTCGGTATAGTGTGTGGAGCCGGGAGGGAAAGTAGATAGGTGATATTTGGAAGTAAAGTTTCCATCCTTACCTTCATGCAATGCTGAAGTTGTATGCCCGACTCGGGGTCTCTAGGTGGACCCAGCAAGATGGTCTTGGGATGAGGCAGGTGGCACATCCGCCCCTGGATTGACCAACTCGCCCCCACCGTTACCCTCCTATCGCCCCCGCTAACATGGACTCAGGAAGTTTTTTCTCATATCAGAGCCAGTTCTACCCAGTTCTGGCTTCTGCCTAATTCCAAGTTACTTCCACACTACTTTCAAACTGACATTTCTGATTTTTTTAAAGATGAAAAATTCTCATTATTTAGGGCCTCCCTTGTTCCAAGTACTGGGGATGATATAAGGTAATTATTCCCTGTCGGGCATGAGGCTCACGGTCTAAGAAGGAGGGAGAAGGGGTATGTATTTCCAATTTACAAATGAGGCACAGAGAAGGTGAGTGACTTACCCAAGTTCACACAGCAGACAGATGGCAATGGTCTCCTAATTCCTAATCCTGTGCTCCTTCCACTTGGCAATTCCGTAGTTTAGCCTTACTCTGGGGCCTTTAATAATAATGTTGGTATTTGTTAAGCGCTTACTATGTGCAGAGCACTGTTCTAAGCGCTGGGGGAGATACAGGGGAATCAGGTTGTCCCACGTGGGGCTCACAGGCTTAATCCCCATTTTCCAGATGAGGGAACTGAGGCACAGAGAAGTGAAGCGACTTGCCCACAGTCACACAGCTGACAAGTGGCGGAGCCGGGAGGCGAACCCATGACCTCTGACTCCGAAGCTCAGGCTCTTTTCCACTGAGCCACGCTGCTTTATTAAAGAGGCTGATTAAATTATTTTTTTCCGGTTGCCTGGCAGATTTTTTCTTGTCATCTTTCACTCACCTAACCTCAAACATCAGAGATGCAACATCCTTACAGAAGGAAAAAGCTATCCCGAGCTCTATTTCCCTCTAAAATTTAGTATATTATGGGTAGGGAATGTTTCGGCCAACTCTGTTGTACTGTACCCTCCCAAGCACTTAGTACAGTGCTCTGCGCACAGTAAATGCTTAATTGCTTATTATGAATGATGATGATGGCATTTGTTAAGAACAAAGCATTGTTCTAAGCACTGGGGTAGATCCAAGATTATCGGGTCAGACACAGTCCCTGTCCCACACAGGCCTCACAGCCTTAATTCCCACTTTACCGATGAGGTACGTGAGGAACAGACAAGTTCAGTGAGTTGTCCGAGGTCGCTCAGCAGGCAGGTGGCGGAGCTGGGATTAGAACCCAGGTCCTCTGACTCTCTAGCCTGTGATCTTTCCCATCAGTGGCATTCATTGGGCAGTTCTTACTTGCAGAGCACTATACTAAGCGCTTGGAAGAGTTGGCAGTCACATTCCCTGCCCACAGTGAGTTGTGTAAAAAATAAATTGTGGAATTTGTTAAGCGCTTACTATGTGCAAAGCACTGTTTTAAGCGCTGGGGGATACGCGGTGAACGGGTTGTCCCACGTGGGGCTCACACTTTCAATCCCCATTTGACAGATGAGGTAACTGAGGCACAGAGAAGTTGCCCAAGGTCACACGGCTGACTAGCGGCAGAGCGGGGATTAGAACCCGTGACCTCTGACTCCCAAGCCCGCGCTCTTTCCACAGAGCCACTACAGTTCTAAGCGCTGGGGGATACAAGGTGATCAGGTTGTCCCTCGTGGGGCTCACAGTTTCAATCCCCATTTGACAGATGAGGTAACTGAGGCACAGAGAAGTGAAGCGACTTGCCCACAGTCACACAGCTGACTAGCGGCGGAGCCGGGGTTAGAACCCGTGACCCCTGACTCCCAAGCCCGGCCTCTTGCCACTGCGCCTCGCTGCTTCTCCAAAATGCTAATTGAAGGTTTGATTTCTAGAAATATCCATTCTGGAAAGTGGGTGAGGGGGGCAGTGGATCAATGGATGAATGGTCCTTATTAAGCTCTTACAGTTTACAGAGCACTTGGCTAATCACTGGAGAAAGCGAGCACACGATACAGTAGAACTGGTGGAAATGTTCCCTTCCAACAAGGAGCTTTCGGTCTAAAACGGGGACGGACATAAAAGTCAAGTACATATATCTGGGCGTGTTTGTGTAGAGAGAGACTGTAAGCTCGCCGTGGGCAGGGAATGTGTCTTTTATCGTTATACTGTACTCTTAGTACGGGGCTCCGGACACAGTAATCACTCAGTAAACCCAGTTGAATAAATGAATATAACTCTAATTGCCGTCAGGAAGAGGGTGGGGTATCAAGTGATTAAAGGGTACTGATCCGCTGTAGCACAGGGAAAACGGCACAGAAAAATCAAATGAGGCTTCAAAACTTCCCCCTAAAGACCTGCAGAAATCAAGCAAGCACTGAGTGCTTTAAATGGGTAAGCAAAAGAGGCTCTACCTAAACTTAATGTTGCCATAAAGAGTCCTCACCTCCATCATATCCTAATAGGGGTTTAATAATAGTGATAATAATAATATCATCCCAATAAAGATTTATTATCGCCAAATAATAATATCCCAATAAAGATTCATTATTGACAATAAGAATAATAACAATCGTTTGTTTAGATACTTACTCCTTCCCAAGAACTGGGATATTACAAGACAAACCAGCAGATTGCAGTTCTTTTCCCATACAGGGCTCACATTTTCCAGGGAGTGGGAGAACAGGAATTGAATCCTTTATTTTTTTACGGACGAGAAAACTGAAGTACAGAGAAGTTAAGTGACTTGCCCAAGGTCACACAGCCCACATGTGGCAGAGCTGAATTGGCCCGGGCCCGGGAGTCGTTAGGACTTGGGTTCCAGTCCCAGCTCTGCCACTTGACTGCTGTGTGACCTTGGACAAGTCATTTAACCTCTCTGTGCTTCCTCAACTGCAAAATGGGGATTAAATATCTGGTCTCCCTCCTACTTATACTGGGAGCCCCCTACGGGACAGGGATTGTGTCCTATCCAATTAACTCGGACCTACCCCAGTGCTTAGAACGGTGTTTGACACATAGTAAACCCTTTAAAAATACCTTCAAAATAAGATTACACGGTGAGAAGGAAGAAATCGTGTTTCTTGTTGGATCCTGCACTGCCAGAAGAAGTGGAGAAATCATTTGGTCAATCCATGGCGTTAACAGAGAGCTTAATGAGTGCAGAACACTGTACTAAGCGTCTAGGAGAGTACAAGCCAGCCGAGTTATTAGACAAGTTCCCTGCCACTAGGAGCTCACAAGTGCTGATTGCAATCGTGGATGATCAAAAAAAAGAAAAAAAAGGAAATGGAGACGGGGAAACTCTCCCTTTGAAATGTAAACTGTAACAGATTGACTTTTTCAAATGAACAGGTGTTTTTGAGATTACTCTACGCAACTCTGTGTGGTGCCTAATATTTTAGATTCTTCCTTGCTTTCTTCCCAAAGAAACCTCTCGGTTTTTCAGGCCTTCCAGCGATCAGCTGAAGAGCTCCAAAGATTTCTAAACAATTTGCCGATTCAAACGTCGGGATGCGGTTTTCCGAATTGAGTTGCTGGAGATCTCTCTCATAAGATGTGGACTTAAATAGCTCTCGGCTCCCCACCGCCATTTGGCAGTGCTATTACTTGCCTTCCAGAAAGAAACCAATGGCCTTGATATATTGATATATACCGAGTGGCTTTTCCCTGGCAAATTCTGTACGGTGGAGTATTTTAAAACCCCGCTTGAAGACGTCAAAACTGGTTCACAGTTCAAGCAGGTTATAAACTCATTTGAACCGGCCGATCCATAAGGAGAGTGAGACGTCAAGAAAAGTAGGCACGAAAAATTCTACCTCGCCACATTTTTAATGAGTAAAATCCTCTAACCGCTCCCGGAGCCCACAGAGACCGCCTATTAATGAGTGCTTAGAATAGATGTGCCCCTTTTATACATGTATGGTGACATGGGAGAGACACTTTAATTTGAATTTTACATCTGCTGCTACATTCGAGTGCCCACTCGAGGGGAAGAAAACACTTGGAGAATTTTGTCTTTAAAGAGACATTTTCAAATAGAGCTTTAGCACTTTTCAGCCATATTCTATATGTGAAAGCTTTTCAATTTTCAAAGTATATATTTAGATTCTGGAGCACGCAACTGGAAAGGTGCTGGCTCGAACGATGACTGGGGCTACCCGTTCTTCTCTCGTCCTCGCAGGTCGAAAGGAGTTGCATGTTCAGTTGGCCTTCGGCGTTCGACTGAAAAGCAGCCCGGCCTGGTGGATAGAACACAGGTCTGGGAGTCACTACGACCTGGGTTCTAATCTTGTCTGCTGGGTGACCTAGGGCAAGCCACTTGACATTTCTGTGCCTCGGTTACCTCACCTGTAAAATGGGGATTAAGATCGCGAGCCCCGTGTGGCACGTGGACTGGGTCCAACTTGTTCAGCTTGTGTCTTAGCCAGCGCTTAGTACGGTGGCTGGCACGTAGTAAGCGGTTAACAAATACCACAGGAAAAAAAAAGGCCTCGTTGTTAGGAGAGTCAGGACACTCTCTTCTGCCCCATCCAGAATAGAAAGGGAACTTTCTAATATTGGCCAGGAGAAGAGGAACGTTCTGGAGTGAAAGCCCCCATATTTTTCAGATCTAAACTGTAAGTTTGTAAACTGTAAGCTCCCTCCTTCTCTTTCCTCTCTCTTCCTCCTCCTTCCTCCCTCCTCTTTCCTTCCTCCTCCTTCCTCCCTCCTCTTTCCTTCCTCCTCCCTTCTTCTCCTCCCTCCTCCTCCTAGTCTTTCCTCCCTCCTCCTCTTCCCTCCTCCCTCCTCCCTCCTCTTCTTTCCTCCTTCCTCCTCCTCCCTCCCTCCTCCTTCCTCCCTCTCCCCTCCTCCTCTCTCCCTCCCTCCTTCCGACCCCCGGTCCCTCCCCTTCCAGGGAATTTGCCTGTTTATTGTTGTATTGTATTCTGCAGGTGCTTGGTACAGTGTATTGTACTGCATCTACCCCATTGCTTAGCACAGTGCTTGGCTCATAGTAAGCGCTTAACAAATGACTACTATTTTGGATGAGGAGGAGGAGCAATGAGAAGTAGAGTGGCCTAGAAGAAAGAGCCCAGGCAGGGGAGTCAGAGGAGCTGGGTTCCAATCCCGGCTCCACCACTGGCCTGCCGTGTGACCCGAGGCAAGTCACTTCATGTACTGTACACGGTGAGCCTTCGACAAATACAGCTGAATGACTTTTTTTTTTGTTGGTGGTATTTTTTTAAGCGCTTACTAGGTGCAGAGCACTGTTCCAAGCGCTGGGGTAGATACAGGGTAACCGGGTTGTCCCACGTGAGGCCCACCATCTTCATCCCCCTTTTACAGACGAGGTCACTGAGGCTCAGGGAAGTGAAGTGACTGGCCCACAGTCACACAGCTGACAGGTGGCGGAGCCGGGATTCGAACCGATGACCTCTGACTCCCGAGCCCGGGCTGTTTTCCACTGAGCCGCGCTGCTTCCCGGGGATGCTTCCCGAAGTGGATAATCATCCCTAACAGTGACCATAATTACATCCCGATACTTCTGACTCGCATGCAGCCAGGCAGAAGGAAAGGAAGACAAACGCAGCAGTCAGTCCGTCGGTTATCGGTATTTTTTGAATGCTTACTGTGTACAGAGCACTGTACTAAGCACTCGGGAGGGTACATGAAGTGACTTGCCCCGGGTCACACGGCAGGCCAGTGGTGGAGCCGGGATTAGAACCCAGCTCCTCTGACTCCCCTGCCTGGGCTCTTTCTTCTAGGCCACGCTACTTCTCATTCCTCCTCCTCATCATCCAAAATAGTAGTCATTTGTTAAGCGCTTACTATGAGCCAAGCACTGTGCTAAGCGCTGGGGTAGATACAGTATGATCAGATCGGACACAGTCCCTTTCCCACATGGGGCTCACAGACTAAGTGGAGGAAGAGCAGGTACCAGAACCCCATTTTACAGATGAGGAAACTGAGGCCCCAGAGTAGTCAAGCCACTTAATAATAATAATAATGTTGGTGTATTTGTTAAGCGCTTACTATGTGCAGAGCACTGGTCTAAGCGCTGGGGTAGACACAGGGGAATCAGGGAGTCCCACGTGGGGCTCACAGTCTTCATCCCCATTTTACAGATGAGGGAACTGAGGCCCAGAGAAGTGAAGCGACCCGCCCACAGTCACACAGCTGACCGAGCCGGGATTCGAACTCATGACCTCCGACTCCAAAGCCCGTGCTCTTTCCACTGAGCCACGCTGCTTCTCACTTGCCCCGAGGTCACGCAGCTGGCACGTGGCGGAGCCGGGATTAGAACCCGGATAGAGGAATCAGACCACACTTGGTTCTACTGTTGGGATTCCCCCCTCGTGTGGATAATAATAATGATAGTGTTGGTATTTGTTAAGCGCTTACTGCGTGCAGAGCACCGTTCTAAGCGCTGGGGGAGATGCAGGGGAATGAGGTTGTCCCACGTGAGGCTCCCGGTCTTTCCCCCCCATTTTACAGATGAGGGAACTGAGGCACAGAGGAGTGAAGTGACTTGCCCACGGTCACACAGCTGACAAGGGGCACAGACTCATTCATTCAATCGTACTTACCGAGCACTTAGCGTATGCTGAGCACTGTTCTAAGCGCTTGGGAGCGTACAGGAGAACAATAAACAGACACAACCCCTGCCCACAACAAGCTTACAGTCTAGAGGGAAAGAACGTGCACACACACGTATACACCCCCTCAAATCCCCCCCACCAAACCTCTCGGTCAAAAGTATTTATCGAGGGCCTACTCTGCATAGGACATTGTACTGAGCTCCTCTCTCCCTCCCCCACCACCCATGGGAGTTAGGACGAGGTGGGGAGATGTCACCCTATATAAGGCCGCAAAATACAGAAAATTCCTCCTCACCTCCCCCTGAGTCTCCAAGTGAAAAACGTATTAGGAGCCGTAGAAAAATTCCACGAAAAGAAAATTGGCCCGGTCTCTAGAGGGGGGAAGAAAGCAGATATTGTAATACGCATTACAGTTGATTTCATCATCTTTGCTTTCCCTGGCACAGCCAAGGAAAAAAAAAAGGATTAATAGAGGCTGCACGTTTTGTGCCTGAGGTCAACTGCAAGTCACAATTTGTGACCCCTGAGACCTGGGGCCTGAACTGAGAAAAGCCCAGGAGGATTCGCTAAGTGCGCAGCTGGAGCAGTTAGAGGGCTTGGCTCTTGAGGTTGGCAATGGGTGAGAACTTTATACCTTCCCAAACCCCCCATCCTACTCCACTTTCCTTCAGTGGGGAGTCAGAGGACCTGGGTTCTAATTCCGACCCTTCTGGTTGTCCGCTGTGTGACCCTGGGCAGATCACTTCACTTCTCTGTGCCTCAGTCGCCTCATCTGTAAAATGGTGGATCAAGAGAGTGAACGCTACGTGGGACAGGGGCTGGGTCCGACCCGATCATCTTTTATCCACCCCCGTGCTTAGTACAGTGCCTGGCACACCGTAAGTGCTTAACAAATACCGTTAAAAAAAAAAACAAACAACTGCAAGTGGCAACACAAAAGGGTTCATGACTTCTGTCTAGAGTGTAAACAGTAGATTGATCTCTACAGTGCCTTGACCTGAGGGGAGAGACCGAATTTTCCTCCATGGTTTTTGCAAGAAGGCCTTTTGCTGAGGCTAAACGGCGATCGTTGGACTGTTTTGCTTTGTATTATTTCCACGGTAACAATGGAAATGACTCTAATGACTGGGGGAGGGAGAGGGGTGGGAGGAGAAAGAGGTGGGTAATGAGGCCACAGTCCCTTCACCGCCCCAGCTAAAATCTGGCCGGACAGGCAGCTGTTTTCATTCCCTTGATGGTTCCAGAGGACGTGCCCAGAGCGGCCTGCCCGTCCCTTCCTCCACCCTGCAGCCTGTCTGCACTGGAATGAGACGCCCCAAATCAATCCATCAGTGGTATTTATTGAGGGCTCACTACGTGCAGTGCACTGTACGAGGCGCTTGGGAGACTACAGAAGCGGCGTGGCTCAGTGGAAAGAGCACGGGCTTAGGAGTCATGGGTTCTAATCCAGGCTCCGCCACCTGTCAGCTGGGTGACCGTGGGCGGGTCACTTCACTTCTCTGCGGCTCAGTTACCTCACCTGTAGAATGGGGACGAAGACTGTGAGCCCCACCACCTGATCACCTTGTATCCCGCCCGGCGCTCAGAACAGTGCTTCGCACGTCGTAAGCGCTCAACTAATACCATCGTCATTATTATTACAAATGATTCAGCTTGGGATAGCTGGTCTGTGGGGACCGGGGGGGATTCAAAAGCTGCAGGATAAGATCCACAGAGCTGCATCTGATGATGCCAAGTCGATTAAAATCCAACTGGGGGAAAGGTTTCTTCAAAGAGGGTCCTTAGCCCTCATTTGGGAGCAGATACCTCTTTGCCCTGTGGGCCCACGACACCCAGAAGAGATGATATTTTGATGCTGACATTGTTTACCTAAATAGATACAGACTTAACAAAGTGCATAAGCAGGAATGTGTGTGATTTGGGGAAAAATGGATGGAGTTTCTAATTTGGGGCCAAATTTCTCTACCTATTTATAGACTTCAACAACAAAGCTGTTTCTCTGAGGCATGAGGTCCCTCACTTTAATTACATGTTTATTTGCATTATATATGCAGCGTCAAATGATGTAATTGCTTGATTGCTTCTTATTAGGCTTTTGCAATGCATATAGGGTATTGTGGTAAAATTAAAGGGCCGAACAATTGACATTAGAACCTTTTCCGATTCACAAATGAATCTAACACTAAGGTGTTGCCAAAAGCATTTATTGTCTCCTAATTTGATTTACTTTTTTCCAGGCTGGTCCTGGTGGCCAAAATGGCTGATGTCTAGAAATGCCTGAAAGGCTAATGAAGCTTGCTGCGTTCCCAGCATGCTCTCTGCTGTCAGAAACCGGCAATTAACTTAATAGGGTTCTTGAAATGCCGCAGATCCACGAAATGTGGCATGTGTTGACATATTCCCGCCGATCTAAACAACCTCCTATCACGGAGGAGCGGGATGTGTTTGCTATTTGAATTATTTAGGGGCTTGTTATGTGAATTAAAAAGCAGCACTTTGCAGTATTAAGTCTAATATTTTATGATCTTCAATTGATTAGGTGGGCTTTCGGGATTACACGTAAAGGTTAAGATAAATCAGTCTTCATTCCGGCAGAACCTCCGTGAGCTATTATTTCAAAAAATCGAAGGAAGGGAGCCGGTCTTTCTCTCTTAAATGCGTTTCCACGGAACATATTTTCAAAACCTAACGAAAATCTTGGACACCCCTCGAGGGCCCCAGTCATTTTTAAATTTGTAAAGTTAAAAGGCCATTATCCCGTTTAACTTAATCGTGATTATTTCATCATCTTTTTAACTCCACTTGTCTTTTCCCTTTAGCAAAAGAGTGCTGACCTGATGCTAAGATGAGAATATCCACAAGTTCAGACCAGGGTGGTTGGGGGGAAGTGAGAAGTGGAAATCTTCCTGGAAACAACAGGAGGAAGAGAAATTTAAAGCAGAGTTGAGAGTACCAAGGTAGGCTCGGGTTGGAGAGGACGATATGAGCGGTGTGAAGAAAGGCCAATAACCAGAAGAAAATGGTTGAGGAAAGAAGGAGAGAAAGAAGGAAATTTGGTGGGAAGAAAATGTAGAAGAAGACTTTTAATGTCTTTATCCTGACTCGGTTTACCTGCTCTATCTGGCTCGTTTGTTATTTTCAGTGGGAGATTTAACCAGTAGCAGACTATCTGACTAGCAAGCATAAAATAATCCAATATGATATCACATGCAATAAGATATACTCTAATAACTCAAATATACTGTGAAGGATAGGCTGGATTATAATGCACAACATAAGCAAGCTTTATGTCTGTCTTCCCCTGTAGACTGTCAGTTCGCTGTGAGCAGGGAACGCGTCTCTTATACTGTGCTCTCCTAAGTGCTTAGTACAGAAATATGATTGACTATTTTTTTTGTTGTTTTTTTAAAGCCATGCTGCTGCTTGGACCACGCAAAGAAAATCCTCCAGTGAGTATTTGCTCTGGAGAATAATTAGCTATTTGAGATCACAGGTCTTTTTTGGTAGAACTAGAGCTCATCCAAGAGGATCGCCTCTCTCCTGATCAGAGTCATTCCTGGCCATCGAAAGACCAAGCCTGAACCGTTCGGGCGGAAGCTACCCACGGAACGGAGGGGCTGATATAAAAAGAAACGAGACCCAGCTGTGGCCATAAAACCCCATCTGAAATGAAACACAAAAAGCTGAGCTACCGAGACTCCTCGGGTAGGCTGACGGGCCGGGATCGGATTTCCATTCCCCGCAGACCGCCTCCACGGCTTGTCCACCCGAGGTGCTGCGGCGAAACCCTGAAAGGTGTCGGAGGTGAGCCTCGGAGCTTGTTCTCGACGGGGATCTTGAATTCGCTCGGGGCCTGGTCCGTTAAGCCCTTTGAAGAGAACAGCCAACCCACCGTCAAGGCAACCGGCTACCGTAGAGATCCCCAAAATAGAGAGCTCTGAGTGGTGTAGGGGGAGGATGGCCACTCGGACAAGTCCGCGTGGGATGGATGACCCCAACCTGCAGACCCGGTGAAGGGAGAATGGGAGTAATGGAATCGTGTGGTCGGGGCATGAGCTGCAAATCTGGAGTCAGGGCTGAACAAGTTGCGGAAAAACCTACAAACTGGGCAGCTAAGAAATGCTGTAAGGTCTTCAGGTACCTCGTACTTGCGAGACTACCAGCCCAAAGTGACTCCAAGATTCTAGAGGTTCACTCCTCTAGAAAGAAGTCTTTCTTAAAAAGAGTCCAAAGGACACAGAGTCATCTCTTAGCAGTGCCGTCCTGCAGTGTTGCTTTTGAGAAGCAGCATGACGTAGTGCATGACCCCGGGCCTGGCAGGCAGAAGATCATGGGTTCTAATCTCTGCCACTTGTCAGCTGGGTGAACTTCTCCGTGCCTCAGTTACCTCATCTGTAAAATGGGGATTGAGACCTTGAGCTCCATGTGGGACAACCTGATTGCCTTGTATCTACCCTGGCACATAGTACGTGCTTAAGAAATACCATCATTATTATTTTGGCAGCTGAGAAGATCTCCCGACTGGCCCTCTGCGATCATGATAATAATAGTGGTATTTGTCAAGTGCTTACTATGTGCTAAGCACTAACTGCTGGGGTAGACACAAGGTAATTAGACTGTAATCTATTATCGATTAATAATCTGATTATCTAATCTCATTATCGATTAGACCGTAAGCCCGTCAAACGGCAGGGACTGTCTCTGTCTGTTGCCGACCTGTTCATCCCAAGCGCTTAGTACAGTGCTCTGCACATAGTAAGCGCTCAATAAATACTATTGAATGAAAGTAATTGGGTTGGACACAGTCGCTCTCCCACATAGAGCTCACAGTCTTAATCCCTATTTTCCAAGTGAGGGAACTGAGGCAGAGAGAAGTTAAGTGACTGGCCCAAGGTCCCACAGCAGACAAGTAGCAGAGCTGGGATTAGAACCCAGGTCCTTCTGACTCCCAGGCCCGTGCTCTATCCACTAAGCAGCACTGCTTCTCACGGATCGTGCGATTCCAACCGTGGACCAGATTCTCAGCCACCGGGGTAGTGAACCTCCGTCAGAGACGGGTCCCTCACGCGATCTTTCATGACTGCAGCGTGGCTTAGTGGAAAGAACCTGGGCTTGGGAGTCAGGAGGACCGGGGTTCTAATGCCAGCTCCGCTTTGGCAAGTCACTTAACTTCTTTGTTAAGTAATGATACGACAATGGCGAGTCACTTAACTTCTCTGTTAAGTAATAATGTAATACGTATTAGTAAATAATAATTAATAATCATTATTGGGGTATTTTTTAATTGGGTTCTTTCTATATGCCAGGGTCTGAGATAGATACAAACAGATAAGACATAGTCCCTGTTCCATATGAGGCCTACAGCCTAATGGTTCATCCCCATTTTACAGATGAGGAAACTGAGACACAGAGAAGTTAAATGACTTGCCCACGGTCACCCGACAGGCAGGTGATAGAGTTGGGATTAAAACCCGGTTCTGAGGACTCTCAGGCCTGCGCCCTTTCCACTAGGCCACTTGGCTTCTCAAGACACAACATAAAGGGAGCTAAAGACAAAAGAGTGGTAAATCTGCTTCAAGCCCAGAGCGTTACTGGCAGATGTGGGTGCCAGACAGAGGGCATGTCAGATGACTTTCTCCACTGCAGCACACGAGAGGAACATCCTCCTTCTGTTTGGACTGAATAAGAGTCTTCCTCTCGTTGTCCTTCAGGGTCCTCGGGTAACTAGGGAACCCCGGGTCAAGTCGGACACTTACCATTCCCTTCTTGGCAAGATTGGGCTTTGGAATGCCTTTGCAAGGGTGGCTCTTACGCCAGGGTGTAAAACTAAGTTCCAGAGACGTACATTCAGAAGTAGGCGGCCGTCTCTTTCTTGCTAAATACCATATAAAACAGAGTCCCAAGACTTCCTGTATTTCCCTTATCTTTTCCCAGCTCTGCCACTTGTCAGCTGTGTGACTGTGGGCGAGTCACTTCACTTCTCTGTGCCTCAGTTACCTCATCTGTAAAATGGGGGTGAAGACTGGGAGCCTCACGTGGGACAACCTGATTACCCTGTACCTACCCCAGTGCTTAGAAAAGATGCCTAGGTAACATCGTACAAAAGATGAAAGATAGTAATTGTGATATTTGTTAAGTACTTACTATGTGTCAAGCACTGGGGAAGTTAGAGGATGATGAGATCAGACATGGTCACTGTCCTTCACCGGGCTCACAGACTGTTTAGGAGAGAGACCAGCTATTGAATCTCCATTTTGCAGATAAGGTGACTGAGGCACGGAGAAGTTAAAAGACTTGCCCGCGGTCACACAGCAGGCTTGTGGCGGGTCCAGGTCCTCTGACTCCCAGGCCCGTGCTTTTTCCACTAAGCCATGCAGTTCCACTGAGTCTCCCTGCTCCAGAGAAGTCAAAGAAACTCTAATGTCCCTTCCCATTTCAAAAAGAATCAAGCGGTGTTAATCCATTAATAGCGATTTCCCAACGAGTAGCTTGCAATAGATTGGCTTTACCAAGGAATTAGTTTACTTAATAAACTCAACACCTGTAGCAAAAGCAATAAATATAAATAAATTCATACCATAGTATTTATTGAGTGCTTACTATGAGCAGAGCACTGTACTAAGCGCTTGGAAAAACAAATCACACTCTCAGAAACAAGCCTTCATCAATCAATCGATCGATCCTATTTACTGAGCGCTTACCATGTACCATGTTTGGAAGAGTCGGTGGACCCATTCCCTGCCCGCGGTGAGCTCACAGTCTCAAAGAAACTGAGGCATTTTAAGTGTTGGCAACATTGCTTTAAGAAGGACAACTTCAATGGACGGCTCAAGTCCCAAAATGCAATAAGAGGTCAGAGAAGGTCATAGTCAAACACCTTGAAGAACAGCACCATGAGCACTTTGATTCTGCTACTGGGTATGTATGGCGCAGGGGAAGTGTTGTTTTCAATCGGTTCCTTTATTACTGCTGTTATTAATTCAGTAATCGACAGGTAAAGCCGTGGCTTGGCTTGTCATACAGTCCCTGGCAATTTACCTTAATGAATTAAATCACACTTGTTTAGCGTTCATTTTGCATAAAATGAGATATAAGTAGCCCTAATCACACAGCAATAGAAGGGACAACGGAACTATTGTTACTGTTTTTGAAAAATATTTCTAAATTGAAACTAAAACAGAATTAGCAGCTTTGTTTGACTAGCGTAGAAGCAAGATAGGTAAGACTGACATCTCTAGTTTGATTCCTGATATTGCCATTAATAAGCGCAATTTTCATTCATTTAAGGCCAGACCGATTTTTTAATCAGTTTATGCACTGTAGAACGGGAACAGTTATAGAAAGTTGGGTATTTATGGAGGAAACAATCGCCTTTTTAGACGTCGTTTTGCCCGGCTGATTAAATATCTAATAAGGTGGCAATATCTTGAGCGAGGGCCAAAATCACAGCAAGTTGTAATCAACATGAACATTTTTAATGCTCAAAGAAATAATGTCCTGACTCCCAAATAAAGATATCTCTGTTCACATTTTATCCATTTCCAAGAATCTTTTTGTCATGTAAATTTGAACTGATTCGTTTTTAATTTGAGTTTCTTAAAATGTGCCCTGAATACTAAATTCCTACAAAAGTACCTTATTGCTGCTATTAGTAACAATAATCATAATCAGCAGATGTGGAGCAGGGCTGGATATTTGGTAATATCTAAAAAAGTAAATGACTTCAGCAATCTGTAGTTTCCATGAAAGGCGTGCTAATAACAATAACAAACGTTCACTGCTGAAACAAGTTGGAAAATGAAAAAGAACCAAGTTACTAAGTAAACATAGTGATTCATGGAGAATCAGTGCAGGCACTAAATACAAAAACACAATCCTGACATGACATTAAGTGTAGCATGGATCTGCGGGGTGAAACTAAACAGATGAAGTAGGAGTGATGCTTTTAAAGACAAATTAAAAATGAAATAGATATCAAAGTAATATGCTTGTTTATTGGAAAATTGAAGAATGGACTAGGACTGTAAATAAGATGAAATTATATAACCAGACCAAGACACTTAGATCTGCAGAAGTAGATATAAGAAAATGCACTGATTACATCTTTAGTTATTTTGCTAGATAATTTTATGCCTTCTAAAGAGGTAAAAGGTGCCAGTTCCATGCTTCATGCAATGTTAGCGCTCTTAAGATTTTTAGAAAGGTCCAACATTTTTGACAGATGTTGTAAAATGTGTAAGACAGCTTTTTCTTTGCAGGATAAGTCCTATTTTTTTCTGCAAAACACTCATGAAAATCAGACTGCTTATTTTTTCTATTTTTGAATCATGTTAATTAATTTTTTTCAAAGCAACTGAAGACTTCCTGTCCCTTCTAAGAGAAAACAGATGAAATGAGATATTGTTTCTTCGGCAAAAACAAATCGTATTCGTAGCAATCTATGGACCAGAACTTTGTTTCTCCTGATTGTGTTATTTGAACAATAATTGGAGGATATTCAAGGGTGGAAACTATTCATCTGTCTGATGAAAAAAAAAAAATACCTGATACGTAGTTCTATTCAACTATTCTTACAGGGAATATTGGCAACATTTTATGTTTCAACCTAAGCTGTACATTCCTTCAGAACAAATCAAATGTCTTTAAAGAATATTTCTGTTTGAAAAGGAATTAAGCTTTCCTGAAAGAATTTTAAAGGTTGCGATATTCACAGTCTGATAAAGCAGCACCTTTAATGAAATTCTAATTAGCAATTTCATGCACTTTGCTATTAGTCATATCAGATTAGTGCACATTTTCACAGCCTTGCTTTAATTAAGTGCACTTATTCCAAGTTTCAAACACTTCCCTTATAAGATGAAAACTGTGCTGAAATGTTATTTAGTAAACAGAAGAAGTGTGAAAGTGTAGGTGTGTGCACGACTATGTGGATGGACATTTTTAAATGTCCAGAATGTTTTGTATCTATAGCGCGGTCCGTAGATTTTCATCCTGGCTCTTCGTTTTCTCTGGAAAAGAAAACCCACTACATTGAGAAATGAAGACGTCTGAGTCGTAAGATCCTTGAGGACAGGGATCATGTCTCTCAACTCTCTTGTATTTTCCCAAGTGCTGAGTACGATACTTCACGCAGACTAAATGCTCAAGACTTTGGGTTGATTGATTGATTGGTTGTTGGTATCATCTTTGAATTGCTAACCCATCTGACCGTAACCCCACCCAGTAATTCCGGGGAGGTACCGTGCACTTCTTCATTAAAATATCCTTTTCATATTTTTCCTGCCTAGAATATTCTCACTACAAAAAAATCATTTGAAAAATCACGGGGCCAGTGGGGCGTTGGTGTTAAATCCAAGAATTTCGGTGTAGGATTTCGTTGTTTTGGCTCTGTGGCAGTGAGGCTTTCCTGAATGTTTACATTGCAAGTGGCCATCACAGTGTCTTGGAACAGAGACCTAAAGCCAGAGAGGCAAAAGATGAATGGCGATGACCACTGCCTTCTTCCTTCTAAAGAGGCTTTTCAAGAGCACAGCCAGGCAACCCAAGGATCGATTTTTCCACCCAGGCTGGTACTGGAATCTCTGAAATGTCCAGCATTTCCAGTAAGTTTTGACCCCCAGAACTTCTGTGTCCAAGACAGGGGGAGAATATGGGTCCAAACAGCTCCTCAAACCGAGTGGAAGGGATTTTCTTCGACTCCCCTCTACCTTGATTTAGCCCCTTGCCAAATAGAAACGCCGCCGCTCGTTTCGGGTGAGGTTGAAAGTTGCAACATATTAACTAATTGCTTGCATCTCTAACACATGTTCTCTTGTTGATGTCATTCATTTATACTGTAACATTTTTGACATTTTTAGATAGTCTCTCGGGGCTCATCGGCCTCTTAGCAGTTTGGTTCCAGTGAGGAGTGTTTGCCTAATGATTACTGACTGACATCTCAATAACTTGGAACATACGAGGAGTGTGTATCTATTGAACAGGCTCTTTTTTTCTCTTAAATTCATGGGCCACTTTGTCAAGTCATGTGTGAGCCATAATTTAAGCTAATAATTACCAGACACGAATGCTCTGAAACATTGGTGTCTACACTTGGAAAAAAAGGAGTCCTGAATTTTAATGCATTCAGAAAACATTTTGCCTAGGGCATGATAGGTCCTAAAGCCATATGGAAGCACTTTAAAAGTGATAAATGATTTGGAATCTACACTGTCTACTGCTGTGCCGCTCAGGAAAGAAAATTAGAGCGAACAGGTGCTAGATAGGGAATGGAGGAGCATTTTAATAGAATTGTCAAAATGCTGGTACCAGATGTTGACATTAATGCATCCAACTAAGGAATGGCATGTCATGTGGCCATTTCAGTGATTATTTGTTTAAATTTCAAGTCTCTAGCAGGAAATCCTTACTTAGTTCAGCACCTTTCTCTACAGACCATTCCTCCTGCACTTTCCTCTAAGATTTGCATCAAAGTGTGCTGGCTCTGTGGCTCACATCTGCATGCTTTAAATAATCCATGCCTGTCAAATTTCATTTTTGCCTTTTAGATCAGAGGCCTTCCATCCCCTTCCCTACCAGCCTTGAAGTCTGCCTAAATGTATTCGTATATTAGAAAAATGATTTAAATACTGTGAGTTACAGGATAATTAATCTTTGAACTACTCGGTAACTTCAAATGTATTTACCAAGTAATCTGCATGAACTTGTAATTACTATGTATTTATACGATATTTTCCATGTCATCGCAAAGTAGTTACATGGCTATATGAGCCCTGTAAATTACGGTGATCTGCAAAAAAGGTAATCTCTTCTGTGCCGCTAAAGGGCTGGTTCAGAATCTGTCGGCGTTCTTTACGGTCAGTTGATCCGAGGATGCAGGAGAAGAATACGTTCTTTGGAGAATTCTAGAATTTCGGCCAGCACTAAGAAGGCTCTGCATTTAAGAAGATGTGATAATAATAGTCATGAGAATAGTAATCGTGATAGTTGGCACCCAAAATGCCAAAATAGTCATAATAACAGTGATAATAACTATTATTATTATTATTTCGGTATTTTTAAGTACCAAGCATTGTACCTAAGCACTGGAGTAGCTACAGGATAATCTGGTGGGACACGGTCCCTGTCCCACATGGGCCTCCCGGTTTAAGGGGGACGGAGAAGAGGAAACTGAGCCACAGAGAAGTTAAGTGATTTGTCCAAGGTCACACATCGGACAAGTAGCTGAAGAAGGATTCGAATCCAGTCCTCTGGAGTTGTAGAGGAGGGAAACAGTTCACTGAATACTGTTTTTACCAAAACCGTGATTTAGTTTGCAAGTTATGTACTGTTGCAGCAGAATGCAAATACCTAAGCGACGTGAACACCCAAACCAAGCCTCAGTGTCTCACGCCTTATTCTTAGAAGCCATTGGGTCAGACTCTGGGTATTGGGTAAAGTCCTGGGAGAACTGCAAAATGGCATGTAGGAGCAGAAGTTGGTTTGGGTTACTTATAGTTGTGCTTAAGGAAAAAGAAGACACTAAATCTTTCCATCAGCTCTCTCTGTATCGGCGGCCGTGCCTTACCTAGGGTGACTCCCTATAAAAGAGGTCTTCTCATGATGTTAAAGTTAATCCATAAATTGTCTTTTTCCAAGTACTGAAACAGGACATTGCCTATTTTCTTTCTTGGGGCTCCTGAATGTGTCTCTCTTGAATGTGTCCGTTATATTGTACTCTCCCAAGCACTTAGTACTTGTTGTCTGCGCACGGTAAGTGTTCCGTAAATACGATCGACTGACTGACTGATTGAGGTTGCTTTAAATTGTCTCTGACCTTGTTTTAGTGAGGTTTTGGAGGCAAAGTGCTTCTCTGGAAGATGGAGCAGAAAAGTAAGAAAGATACTGTAAGCTTGTGGTGGGCAGGGGGCATGTCTTCCTGTTGTATTGTACTCTCCTAAGTGCTTAGCACAGTCCTCTACACAGAGTAAGCGTTCAAAACCTACTATTGATGAATATGTAAAAGAAGGTAAAATCCAGTCTGGATTCCTTCTTGGTTGGAGATGATTCTCTTTTTACTGCCTCGCTGAGGAAAAAAAAACAAAACCCTCCCACAACTTTTATGCAGCCAGTTTTACAAAACTCAATATTTATACATTCTTCTTCTCATGCAGTAGCTAAAAATACTGGACCTGGGGCAGAGGCAGATTTTATTATTTATTTAATCTCTCAAAACTAACTGTATCCCCCCACCTTTTAGTTGTGCGATTATTTATAGTTGTCAAATTCTTTATTATAAAAACGAGCAGCTTAACATATAGGTACATCATGTGCCTGTCCTATTATGAACTTACCTTGAAATGCACACGACTCACTTTTCTTTGCAAAGGAATCACTGCGGTGGCCCTGTAGATCAAAGGCAATTCTGTCACATTACGTCACTTTTGTTCCTTATGGAGCACCGCTTAAACTTCTTTATTCCACCGTTCGGCAAAATTGTTTTGTAAAAATGTCCTGCCTGTCTTCCTATGACCTACCACTGCTCCTGAGGCAGGCTTACTTCTGGACTGCCGTCGTCATCAAGAGATTTCTGCTGCAGGGGTTTCTGTGTTTCAATTTACTCGCTTTGTTTCGTTCTGTTGTCTGTCTCCCCGCTTCTAGACTGCGAGCCCATTGTTGGATAGGGATTGTCTCGATTTTTGGCCGCACTGTACTTTCCAAGTGCTTAGTGCAGTGCTCTGCACACAGTAAGTGCTCAATAAAAAGAATAAATGTGCTCAGATATGTTGTAGAAGGCAAACTGCACCTGAAAAGCTATAGAAGTTGTCATAGTATTTAAGTAGATACACCTCCAAGAAGAAGCACGGCTCACCGTGGGCGGGGAAGGTGTCCGCCAACTCCGTTGTATTATATTCTTTCAAGAGTTTAGAGCAGAGCTCGGTTCATAGAAAGTGGTCCCTACAGACCCTTCATGATGATGATGGGAACACCATGAGCCTGGGAGCCCAAGGACCCTGGTTCTAAGCCCTGTTCCACCATTTGCCTGCTCTGTGACTTTGTGCAAGTCACTTCACTTCTTTGTGCCTCAGTTTTCTCAGCTCTAAAATGGGGGTTCATTACCTCCTTCCTAGTTAGACTATGAGCCCCATGTGGCACGGGGCCCGTGTCCAATCTGATTATCCTGTATTTATGTCTGAACTTAGAACAGCGCTTGAGACCACAGTAAGCCCTTAACAAATACCGTAATTATCAGACCTGACACAGTCCCTGCACCAAATGGGATTGACAGTATCAGGTGGAAGGGGAGCAGGTACTCTATCCCTGTTTTACAGATGAGGAAACTGAGGCACAAAGTGGTTAAAGGACCAAGGTCACACAGAAGGCAGTGACAGAGCCCAGATCTGTGGATTCCCAGGCCCGTGTTCCGTCCACTACCATATTTATAAAGTGCTTTCAATGTTCCAGGCACTATACTAGAAGCTGGGGTGAATACAAGATACGACAGTTCAGACACAGTCCCTCTCGTACGCGGAGCTCACAATCTATGTCGGGGGTGGAGCAGGGACAGAAGAACAGAAAAGATAAAGTAGAGATGATGGGAACTTTTAAAATACAGAAATTAAGTAATAGAGGGCAAAAGAGCCCCATGCTCTCCTCAAAATATAGCTGCCTTGCAGTAAGACGGGAACAGTAAAGCATTTAGTTCTTTTAGTTTTGCTTTTTTTATAGGTGAAAATTTGCCACCTCTGCCCCCCATCCCCTGCTAGGGGTTGCTAGGCTAGACAAGAGGTATAAAACTTATTGGAAAGCCAACCAGACCAGGCAAGGATCAGACTGAGCCCACCTATTCCTTGTTCCTGGAATAGAGTCCGGTACGGTAGGGACATCCGTTCGCTTATGACTCGGTCTTTAACGTCGGACAGCTTTCGAGAGGAACCTCGGGTCTCGGTGAGCCATTTCAGTGAAACTATCCGACCTCTCACCCAGTGCCTGGAGAAATCCCTCCCGAAGTGGGAAAATATTTCCTTCTTCCATTTTATAAAGCCGACCAGCTTTAGTCTCCTCCAAAAATGAAACAGCATCTCCCCTGACCGGTCCTGAGTGGAAGCTCTCCAAATCTGGTCCCCAGATTGTATGTGTGTGATTAATTTGGGAAGAATCTGTTCAACACTCATTCCCCCCAGCCCAGTAGAGACTGCCGGACTCCTGCTTGCCAGTATCTTGAATGCCGGCGTTGAAACCGCTTGCTGTCGGGATCTCGGAGGATTCGGTCATTTCTCTGGTGACCCACCAAATAGATCTCCACTTGCCTGGAGTGAAGAGAAGCAGAGGTGACCTTCAAATCCCCCCCCTGCCTCTGCCTCCTTCTCCTCCACCCTAAAATCACCGTTTCCCTTAGCCCGACCCCTAGACTGTAAGTTCCTCGTGGGCAGGGAATGTGGTCCGTTTTAACCTACTCTCCTAAACGCTTAGTACCACGCTCTGAACACAGAAAGCGCTCAAAAAATATGATCGATCGACTGATTGACCTTCCGAATGATTTCCCGCAAACCACAGTACTTGGGACTCTGTGCCTTGAAGCGCTTAACGCTCAGCACGGTGTCCCGTACGTAGTAAGCTCCCAGTAAATACCGTTGTTGGATTGGGCAGCGAATACATCTGTTATATTGTTCTGTCGTACTTTCCCAAGTGTTTAATGCAGTGCTCTGCACACAGCAAGTGCTCAATACACATGATTGATCGATTGAAATGTCTTCCGCCCGGCTAGCTGTCTAAATGAGACTAACTGCGTCTCGTGGGCCTGGGAGTCAGAGGATCTGGGTTCTGATCCCAGCTCTGCCACTTGTCTGCTGTGTTTGCTGTTTGCCTACTTACCATCTGTGCCTGGCCCTGACCCCATTCTGAGCCACAGTGACCGATCGTGAGATGCTGGGACATTCCACCTCATACTCTAGTCCGGCACCCAAAGGAGCTTCCCTCCCCGCTTGTCCTGGGGAAGCACCTTGAAAATCCCTGCTTGCCTTACTTGAACACTAAAAAGTCAACTCGAAAATTTCTATGAAAGAATTTTCTCTATCTCCTAAACCCATCCTATGCTTGGATACGGCTTTGTTCAATTTACTCCTGAAATCATCATCATCAGTGGAATTTATCGAGCCCTTACAGTGTGCAGAGCAGTGTATAAAGCGCTTGGGAGAATCCGGTACAACAGAGTTGCTGGACACGGTTCCTGCCCAACAGTGAGTTTATAGTCTAGATTCTAGTCCTATTTTGGTTTTTAATCCATCTAACCTCCCATGTTCTTCCTTTTTGATTCAGTTCTCATATGAACTGGGTTAAAGTTTCCTTTCAATATCCAAAACCATATAAACTTGGCCGTGTTACGTTATATCCAGAATCACTAGGCATTTTCCAATACCCTCTCCCATACTTGTGCTACATTCATTGGGGAGTTTATTGGTTTCACTTCAAAAAGGAAAAATTGTCAACCCTTTCTGGATAGGAGATCCTGGATGAATTCCCCTAATACAGCTCCAGTTTCTGCAAAAACCACAAAACCTCCCCCACCCACTGTGACTCCCGCTGCCTTTTTTTAATTCCATAGCCAAACGCATAGAGGGGGAGATTGTTTTAACTCAGACGTTTATCGGCATTCCTTAGCCCCCGGTGAGAACCGCACACCTCATTGCGACTCGCGGCACTGGAAACAGGGATTCCAACCCCGCAGACGTTCAGTAGGAAACTCAGGCAGGAAGCATTAGCTGCCCTGAGGGTAGACGTCGTTCTGCCGAGCCCTCAGACGGTAAGTTCTTTCGTTTCTGGTGACCCGAGAAGGCTCCGTGACACATTTCTCTCCCTCGCAATCCCACATTGCCTTGGCCACTCCATTCTGACACTCTTCCCACAGTCCCTGGCTCGAGCCCCTATTCCCCTTAGTGCTATCCCTTGGTCCCCATTCTCCCCGTACGTCTTTAAAGCATCCCATTCCCCGTCCCTGTGCTCGCCCCGTCCCTCTCCGCTGAACCCACTCTCCCCACCCCTCAGGCCTCATCCTCACACCCCTCACCCCCAGCCACCATGGCCAGTTGATTTTTTCAAACTACCTCCATCCGTTTTCCCATTTTACATCCCCTGGCCCCGGGCCTGCCCAAACACAGGATGCGGAGTAGGGTGGGCTGGGCTTCCTCCCCTGCCCCGTCCGATCCTTGCCCCGTGGCTTTGGTAGGCCCAAGAGACGGGGTCTGAAAGCCGTGGAAGGGGATGGCTGTGAAGGAAGTTTAACCGTGCGGTTGGAAGCCACATTTTGACGATGAAACCCGTATCCGTAGGACACCCAATTAAAATGCCAACAGGCCTATCCGGGGAGGTGTTTCTCGCCCCCGTGCCATGGCCCTGACCTCAGTTTCCCCTTCACCAGTCTGCATCACTCCCTCACCCTTCTGCACACTTACGGGCCCCTTCTTCTGGAGCCTAAACTGAGCTCATTTTCAGGAGGAGCACGTTGCGCAGTCACTTCAAACTGCCAATTACCGCATCGTCACGGTATTGAGGGAAATTAGGAAATTCACCGGGCCGTTGATACAGGGGAAAGAGCACCGGAGACCTGGGTTTAGTCCTGTTCCTGCCTGGACTTGGCGAGCGTGGATGGAGACAGCGCAGCCATTAAACAACGTCCAGCACCCTGGCCTTCCTGCTAGCTCATTGCACTCCTTGCATCGGCCTCCTTCCTGGTCTCCCTGCCTCCAGCCTCTTTCCCCTCCAGTCTATACGCCACGTTACTGCTCAGATCATCTCTTTGGAGTGGCACTCGGGCCTCATCTTTCCACTCCCTGAGACCCTCCAGCTCACTGTCTTCACTCCTCTCAAGCTAACGTTAACCTCCCTCTCGCCTCTCTTTGTCCCCTTGTAACTGATCCGCCAGCTGGGTTTGCTGAGCACTTACCGTGTGCAGAGCACTGTACTAACTGCTTGGGGGAGTTCAATACCACGGAGTTGTGGGCACGATCCCTGTCAACAGGGAGTTTATAGTCCACCGGGAGAAACTCAAAGCACCTGATATTTGCACGACCCGAATCTCCCTCCCTCTGCAAATCCAACAGACCCCAACTCTCCCTCCATTCGAGGGTCCCACCTCCTCCAACGAGCCTCTCCCAACTAGTTCCCGACACCTCAAATGGTAACAAACTCTCCAGCAATCTTCAGCACTTGTGGACCTACTTTTCCCAATCCTGAGCACGTTTGTGTAGGTGATATTCGATTGGTCATTTAGTTATTTATTTTGATTACTCCTGTAAAATATTTTTATGTTTTCCTTTCTTTAGAGTGTAAGTGTCCAGGCAGCGTGGCTCAGTGGGAAGAGCCCGGGCTTCGGAGTCAGAGGTCACGGGTTCCACTCCCGGCTCTGCCACTCGTCAGCTGTGTGACTGTGGGCGAGTCACTTCACTTCTCTGGGCCTCAGTTACCTCATCTGTAAAATGGGGATTAAAACTCTGAGCCCCACGTGGGACAATCTGATCACCCTGAATCCCCCCAGCGCTTAGAACAGTGCTCTGCACATAGTAAGCGCTTAATAAATACCAGATACCGGGGAATACGTTACTTCTTTAGTCTGCCCTTCCCAGGCGCGTAGTACAGTGCACTGCTCCAAGTGGGCAATCAAAAAACCAAACCGAATCCAACGGAACAATTGCTGCTGCTACTATTAAGGCACAGGCCTGGGAGTCAGAAAGCCACGGGTTCTAATCCTGGCTCTGCCCCTTGTCTGGTGTGTGACCCTGGGCAAGTCACTTCCCTGCTCTGGGCCTCAGTTACCTCATCTGTAAAATGATTAAGACTGTGAGCCCCATGTGGGACAGGGATTACCTCGTATCAACTCCAGTGCTCAGACAGTGCTCGGCACATAGTGTTTGACCAATTACCGTAATTATACTACTATTTCCACTGCTGCTTCTGCTGCTGCTATTACCTGTATCACTACTGCTTGATTCTATTTAGTTGCCATTGTTTTTACGAGACGTTCTTCCCCTCGACTCTATTTATTGCCACTGTTCTCGTCTGTCCGTCTCCCCCGATTAGACTGTAGCCCGTCAAACGGCAGGGACCGTCTCTATCTGTTGCCGACTTGTTCCTTCCAAGCGCTTAGTACAGTGCCCTGCACATCGTAAGCGCTCAATAAATACTATTGAATGAATGAATGAAAGCCAAAGGAGAGAGCTGGTGATCCAAATGTAATGAGCAACATATTTCTCTCTTCTAATAAATAACATGAAAACTGGGTCAAGACTGTCGGTGCAGCAGCGAAACTGCACTTGAGAAGGTCTTGACTTTGACCTCACCATATGCACTGATCTTTCCTTCCTTCACCCTTGCATTCTTGGTTTTCCGCACATGAGGACCCCAAGATTATTCAAGAAAATTGTCTTGTTTTCTAGCCAAAGTAAAACTTGCGTCTTCCTTCCTCTAACTTCCTCTTCCTTAATTCTCTTTTTTCCTCTTTTTGAATTTCTTCTTCTCTACTCCTCAGGTTTGCTCTTCTCTTTCCCCATCTCTTATCGATCAGTAATAATGACGACGACTGTGGTATTTGTTAAGCACTTTCTGTGTGCCAAACACCGTACTAAGCACTGGGGTAGGAACAAGATGATCAGGTCCTGAGTGTTTACTCTGTGCAAAGTACTGTACTAAGTGCTTAGAGAATACAGTAGGTAGACTCTGGTCCCGCTCTCAAGGAGCTTCCACTTTAGTGAATTATAATCTTCTTCTGCTTATTCCCACCCAGGAACTTGTCGCACAGTAGCCCCAAGCTCTAGGGGTTATGCGACTTCGGGGCAAGTCGACTTCTCTTCTGGCCATTCGCCACCTTGGCTCCCAGAGGGAGTGTGTCCGTCATATTCTCATACTGTACTCACCCGAGCGCTTAGTACTGGACCCTGGACGCAGTAAGCGCTCAAGGACCACGACCGGCGGACTGACGTCCCTTGCCGTCTCCACGTCCACTCCGACCCTGGCTGTCAGAGGAGCAGGGAGCGGTTCTCACCCAGATGGGGTTGCGAAGGACGAATTAAATCCGATCCTTCCCCCCCCCCTCTCCCCACACCCCTTCCTTGAGTCCCCATCTCCCCGGGGCCCCCCCTCCCCATTCCCCTGTATCCTTGGACGGTCGAGAGAGGTGGCAGGCAGGGGGAGAGCGATGGAACTATTCCCTGATTCTGCTCTCCACTCTTCCAGCCCAGTTGCAGAGCCAGGATCAGGACCCAGGTCTCCTGACTCCCAGCCCCAGGCTCTTTCCATTGGTCTGAGCTGCCAGGCCGGTTGACTGCCCCAGTTCTTTCGCATTCCTCTGTTGCTATTTACAGCTTCCCCTTTTCATGCCCAGTGGTTTTCCAAAGGGCCTCAGGCAGGATACCTTGGCAGATAGGCATCAGTATGTGGATATATTGCCAGACAGGAGCCGGAGAGTTGGAAGGGCACAGGCCATGCCCAGCTGGCTGGATGTCTCTGGCCCCAAAATCCAGCTCGAGTCACCCCAGGATGAGGATGGCCTTTATTAAGCTCTTACCACGTGTCAAGTGACATTCGTCGGGCTGGGGTCGATGCAAGCTAATCAGGTTGGACGTGGTCCCTGTCCCCCTCGGGGCTCACAGTCTTGATCCCCATTTTACAGATGAGGTAACTGAGGCACAGACAAGCGAAGTGACTTGTCCGAGGTCACGTGGCAGACAGTAACAATAATGATGGTATTTGTTAGGTGCTTATTATGTGCCAGGCGGTGTTGTAGGCACTGTGTGGATCCAAGCAGATCCGTCTCAATCCCCATTTTACAGATGAGGTAACTGAGGCACAGAGAAGCGAGGTGACTTACCCAAGGTCACAGAGAAGCCAGGTCCTGCTAACTCCCAGGCCCATGCTCTATCCACTAGGACGTGCTGTTTCCTCATATCCTAATCAATCAATCAATCAATCAATGGTGTTTATTGAGTGTTTACTGTGTGCAGAGCACTGTACTAAGTGGTTGGGAGAGCACACTGTAACACGTAAGTACACCATGGACACATTTCCTGCCCGCAGCAAGCTTACAGTCCCGAGGCGAGTCTAGACTTGCCCCAGAGATCAACTCCCTTAATAAGGCCCAGCTGACCGAGGAACCGGCTAAGGAACTTCACAGTCCCTAGCAATGCAGATGAAGTTACAGAGTTGAACCGTCCGTGGTGGGCTGTAGCTACAGCAGGGAACGGGTCTACAACCCTGTCGTATTGTATTCCACCACGTGCCTCAGTGCCGCGCTCTGCTCACCGTGAGCACTCCGTAGATCCCATTAATTGACTGATTGCTACAGCAGGATCCACTAAAACGCTCAAAAACAGTCGCTTACCGTCGTTAGGGGCGTGGCGTTTATGTGAGGGAAAGGGTTAAAGGGTGGCGATGGGTTAAGGGGTTTGGAATTGATGATGGAATCGCTCATCAAGAACAACTTCAAGAACCGTCAAGAACAAATCTTGTCTAGCTCCTCTAATAAATATGATTGATTGATTGATATCTCTCCAATGATCTCTTGCCCACTTTCTGTCTCTGGTCTGGAACATCCTCCCTCTTCAAGTCCAGCAGAGGATTACTCTCCCAACCTTTACTCTACTAAGAGCTTGGGGGAGTATAATATAAGCAGCGTGGCTCAGTGGAAAGAGCCCGGGCTTGGGAGTCAGAGGTCATGGGTTCGAATCGCCGATCTGCCACCTGTCAGCTGTGTGACCGTGGGCAAGTCTCTTAACTTCTCTGTGCCTCAGTTACCTCATCTGTAAAATGGGGATTAAGACCGTGAGCCTCATGTGGGACAATCTGATTATCCTGTATCGACCCCGGCGCTTTAGAACAGTGCTCTGCACACAGTAAGCGCTTAACAAATACCAACATTATTATTACTATAAGCAGACACATTCCCTACCAACAAGGAGCTTACAGTCTAGAGGCCTTCCCTGAATGAGCCCTCATTTCCTCCTCTCCCCCTCTCTTCTGCATCACCTTTGCACCTTTATTTGCACCTTAAGTCAAGTAGGTCTGGACTGAGTGGTCCAGTCCACACCCTGAAACCTAAACCTTTACAATAAACGATGGAGGGAGCTATGAGTTAGTGGAAAGCAAGGTGACCAGTATAGCTGGAATGGTCACAATTCTGGGACTTCATTTTTTTCTAAAATTATTAAAGAGAAATGAGAAAAAAATCTGCAACTGGAACATTTAAATGTAAGTTTCTCCAGCACAGAGACTGGGCCTATTACTTTGTAGTTTAGACTCTGAAGTGCCTAGTACAGTACTCCTTAGGCAGTAGATACTCTGTACAGTGCTCTGCAGGCAATAGGCACTCAATACAGAGCTCTGCAGACAATAGGCACTCGGTAAAGAACTCTGCAGGCCCCGGGCACAACGGTTCCGGGTTCTGCAGTCAGTAGGCACTTAATACAGTGCTCTGAAAGCAGTAAGGGCTCACTAAACACCGATGAACGCATGAATTGGGTCAGTTTAAGATGGAAGACATTATGGAAATTCCTTTTAAATGTTCCCTTTGTGTTCTGAGAATCTCTGGGAGTCTTTCATCTCTCTACGCTGTCCTTGAGGCCATGCCAGATAGAGGCTAATCACACTCTTTCTGGTTCCAGAGATCCAGTGCCTTAGAGTTCCTGAGCCAGGTGAGAATGGAAGCAGGTGAGGTGTTCGACCTTCTGTTCCTCAAATTTCCCTGCTGCGGTCAATCAATCCATCAATCAATCAATCCATTAGTAGGTATTTAAGGGGGCATCTATTGCCCTGAGACTCTAGCACTAAACTTTGGGGGGGGGGAGGCTGACAGAGGTGGATGTCTTATTTCTGCTCTTCAGGAGTTTGCCTGTAATCGAGGAAACAGACGCAAAGTAATTTACAACTAGAAGTTAGAAGAGAATGAAAAGATGGCTGTTTGCATGAGTGCTAAATTAGAATACGTTAATTGAGTGTAGAGAAGTGATCATAAGTTTTCAACTGCTGAGATGGGATAATGATGATAGTATTTATAAGTATTTACAATGTGCTAAGCACTGTACTGTATGTTGGGGTAGATAGAGGATAACCAAGTTGGACGCAGTCTTCCTCATAGGGCTCAGAGTTGTAATTAATCCTTATTTTACAGATCGGGAAACTAAAGCCCAGAGAAGTTAAGTGACTAGTTCAAGGTCACACAGCAAGGTAGTGGCAGAGCCAGGATTATAATTTAGGTTCTCTGATTCCCAGGCCCATGGTCTTTCCACTAGATCATGCTGCGTCTGGGAGCTGGTTGAATAGAACCAGGGGAGAAGAAAATATAATCTGTGACTACCTTCTGGAGAAAGTGTGATTCTGGTAGAATTTTGAAGACGGAGACACCTGTGATCCTACAGACTTGAAGTGCGGAGGGAAATTCAGGTAAGAGGGAGAGGATGAGCCAGGGGTCAGGAACAGAAGAGTAGAAAACAAGACATAGTGAAAAGGTTAGTTGGTGAGGAATTTGTGTGAGTGTAAGCTCAGTAGAAGTTGGAGAAGGGAGTGGATACGTATGAGGAGGAGAGCGGATGAGTGTCTCAGAACGACTGGTCGGGAGTTTCGGCTTGATACGGAGACGAATGGGTAACCCTTAAAGGTTTACGGAGGGTGGATTGGTGAATGCAGAGTGACATTTTAAGAACAATGATCCAGGTAAGAGAATGAAGGGCAAAGAGTGGAGGCAAGGAGATTGTTGAGGAGGCCGATCCAGTAGTGGGGCCGAGATATGACCAGCGTCCTATCCGGGATACTGGTAGTATGCATAGTGAAGGATGGGAGAATCTGGAAGCATGGTGAAGGATTTAGCAACAGATTTAATGTAAAAGTTGAAAGGGATAGAGCAAAATCAAAGATATCACCAGGGTCTCAGGCTTCAGAGACTGGGAGGGTGCTGGTGGTGTCCACTGTGAAGGAAAATTTAGATTGAGAACTGGATTTGGGAGGGAAAAGGAGTTCAGTTTTTGGACACATTGAGCTTAAGCGTGGTGGAACGGCGGGTGAGACTTCCTGTAGATCAAAGAACATAAGAGATCTCAGAGGAAGTGAGGGATTGAGGCTAGTGAGAAAAATGTGAGAGTCATCCATATGGAGCTGTAGCCGTGGACGCAGGAGAAAAGGATACTATAAAGAGAGAAGAGTAGGGAACCTGGATACTTGAGGAATCCTCACAGTGAGGTGGCGAGAGGTGGAAAAAGACCAAGACAGTGTGACTGGAGAAGAAACAGGACAATCAGGAGCGAACTTTGTCCAGAGGACATTGTTGATTGGTAACGGGAGACACATTTGCCGATTTTTCCAGTTTTTGAGAGTCAGCTTGTGTTCTAGGACTAATCAATCAATTTCTTGCAGACTATCAGCTCGTCCTCTATACTGTGAGCTCGTTAGGGGCGGGGAACGTGCCTGCGAACACTGTTGTACTCTCCCAAGTGCTTAGAACAGTGCTCTGCCCATAGTAAGAGTTCAATAAATACCACTGACTGAGCACTTACTAGACTGTCAGCTCGTTATAATAATGTTGGTATTTCAGCGCTTACTACGTGCAGAGCACTGTTCTAAGTGCTGGGGTAGACACAGGGTCATCAGCTTGCCCCACGTGAGGCTCACAGTTAATCCCCATTTTACAGATGAGGTAGCTGAGGCACAGAGAAGCGAAGGGACTTGCCCACAGTCACACAGCTGACAGGTGGCCGAGCCGGGAGTCGAACCCATGACCTCTGACTCCCAAGCCCGTGCTCTTTCCAGTGTCTGTTGTTGTAATGTACACTCCCAAGAGCTTAGTTGAGTGCTCTGCACACAGTAAGCACCCAATTAAGTCTGACTAAATGCTTGGGAGAGTTCTATATAACAATCTGTGTACACATTCCCTGCCCACAAGGTACTTACAGTCTTAATTTCTTCCCCTAGTCTCATATCCATCATGATTAATGAGGCTTCTGGCAATTAACACCAACCCTTAAGCGGACATCCAGTTTCCTCCATCAGGAACTTGGATATGGCACAGTGGATAGAGCATGGGCCTGGGAGGCAGAAGGTCATGGGTTCTAATCCTAGCTCCGCCACTTGTCTTCTCTGTGACCTTGGGCAAGTCACTTTACTTCTCTGGGCCTCAGCAACCTTAGCTGTAAAATGGGGATTGAGACTATGAGTCCCACGTGGGCCGTGGATTGGGTCCAACCTGATTTGCTTTTATCTACCCCAGCACTTAGACCAATGCCTGGCACATAGTAAGTGCTTAACAACTATCACAATACCACAAATACTACAAGCACAGCTTAGTAGAGAAGAAGCATGACTTAGTGGACTACTTGTTTTGTTTTGTTGCGTTTTTGTTTTGCTGTCTGTCTCTCCCGTTTAGACTGTGAGCCCGTTATTGGGCAGGCATCATCTCTTTTGCCAAAGTGTACATTCCAAGTACTTAGTACGGTGCTCTGCGCATAGTAAGCGCTCAATAAATAATATTGAATGAATAGTGGACAGAGCACGGGCCCGGGCATCGGAAGATAATGGGTTCTAATCCCCGCTCTGCCACTCGTCTGCTGTGTGACTTTGCTTCTCTGTGCCTCAGTTAGCTCATCTGGAAAATGGAGATTGAGACTGGGAGCCCCACATGGGACAACCCGATTGCCTCGTATCTACCCTAGTGCTTAGAGCAGTGCTTGGCACATAATAAGCTCTTAACAAGTACTATTATTAGTAGTGGTATTTTAACTTCCTCCCTGGATAACTTTGGAACAAATACTTAACCTCTCTGATCTTCTGTTTCTCCATCAGATAGAATGGGGGTAATCTTTCAATTGTATTTATTGAGCACTTTTACGGAGACCAGTGTATTCAATCAATCTTATTAAGCACTTACTGTGTGCAGAGCACTGTACTAAGAGCTTGGGAGAATACAACAATAAGCAGACACATTCCCCGCCCCCAACAAGCTACTCAGTGCTCGGGAGAGTTCAAAACAACAGAGTTGGTAGACACGTTCCCTGCCCACAGGGAGTTTACAGTCTAGACGGAGAGACGGGCATTAATGTAAATAAATTATGGATCCGTATTTAAGTGATGAGGATGGGGTGCGTGAAGGATTCCAATCCAAGTGCAAGGGTGACGCAGGAGCGGGTTGGGGAATTGAGGGCACAGATGAAGAAGGCCTCTTGGAGAAGAGGTGATTTTAATAAGACTTTGAAGGTGAGGTGAGTGATAGTCTGTCAGATAGGATCAGGGAGGGACTTCCACGTTCAGGCTGTAGTCCAATACAGTAACCATCCCTCTTGATAAATTCTCTTTGATGTTAATGACACTGGCTCATGAGATTTATGTACCCCACACTTTCACTCTTAACTACACAAAATGCTATTTAAATGCAAAGATACACACTAATGATAGAGAGCCGGTATGAGGAGATGGGTTCATTATCAGAATGTCTTCCCTTTTTTTTAATGCAATTTGTGAAGTGCTTACTGTTGTTGTTAAAATAAAAAAAAAAGGCAACTGCGTACAGTTCTTCGGTAAGAGGCACTACATTAATACCTAGAGAATTTTTGAGAAGTAATACTGTTCTAGTAGCGTCTTGCAATTTCTAGATCGGAAAAGTTTTTAAGGGAACCTAGCAAACAAAATGAAAAGAAATGAACAGCCCTTAAAAGCCATTGCCCAGCAGTAGCCATGCTTGAAAATGCAATATGTACTAATGTATCTGAAAGCAGTTAGTGTATGGAGTAACAGTTTGGGAAGGAGAGAATTCCTATTTTCAATTTATATTCCAAGCTCTACTTATCTGATTTCTCAGAAATCCAGGGCAATTTCTTCAAGTTCTTAAATTGGAAGGTTCCGTTTTGGCAAATGCTTCCATGATAATAAACAGAGAATGTCTTCTACTTCGTACTCTTCCAAGTGCTCAGTACGGTGCTCTGCACACTGAGTGCTCAATTGATACAACTGATTACTCTGATGCTATTCAGCCTCCATTACCATTCCATCTGGAAACCGTAAACTCAAAACTGTAGACTAGAAACTCTACTGTACGCTGCTTCTGGCCAGGTAACGTTTCTACCAACTGTGTTATATTGTATTCTCCCAGGCACTTAGTACAGTGTTCTGCACATAGTCGGCACTCACTTTTTTTATGGTATGTGTTAAGCCCTTACTATGTGCCAGGTACTAAGCACTGGGGTAGATAAAAGATAATTGGGTTGGACATAGTCCCTGTCTCACAAGGGACTCACAGTCTTAATCCCATTTTACAGATGAGGGAACTGAGGCACGGAAAAGTTCAGTGACTTGCCCAAGTACACGCTACAGACAAGTGACAGAGGTGGGATTAGAACCCAGGTCCTTTATACTCCCAAGCCCATGCTCTATCCATTAGGCCACGCTGCTTCCCAGTAAACACGATTGATTAATTGAGACAATCACTGACCAAAACTATCTCTGGGAATTATATATCTCTGCAATATAATACACAACTGGTTACCATCCTGATTGATGGGTCAAGTAGTGTTTGGGTTTCTGATAGGAATTCTACTTGTCCGTTTTGTGAGCAATCCAACCCCCAAACATGCACCCATGTACCTTATATGAAAATTGGATCCTAATCCAATCCTAATTGGATCTAAAATTCTATCTGTCGACGAAACGCATTCTTCCTCCACCACCAGGGAAGAAAATGCATTTGATGTATTAGGTAACCAGGTTTTTAAGGTATTTGTTAAGCACTTATCATGTGCCAAGCACTGTATTAATGGCTTGGGTAGATAGGAGTTAATCAGGTTGGATGCAGTCCCTGTCCCACATGGGGCTCACAGCCTAGAAAACCGTGAGTTCCATTTTTGTGGAAGTACACTGATTTCATGTGATCCTAAAGCACTTCTCTCGGGGGGGGGGGGACCCTCGGTAACTCAACTTGCTCCAGAGCCTTTCTTTTGTCTCAGGTCAGAGTAAACTCTGGTGCAATGGCCAAGCTGTGGAAATTGGCAGCAGAAACTATGGTGGAGGGAGGCTGGGGACTGAATATTGGCCGGGGGGGGTGGGGGGACGGGACGGGGAGAAACATATGAAAGCGTCCAGCTCCAGGTCAGTACCGGACGGCGGTAGACTTTCTGAAAACTGGACTGTCCAGCAGAAAACCAGATGATCGACCACCCTGGCCACATACCAGCACATGAATGCTTTTCATTAAATGCAAATATACGTTCTAATGCATCAGCCCCTACGCTCCCAGTGACATTCATCACTACGCATACCTAATATCTTCAGCAAAACCCCAACTCTCCAGCCTTCTGGACTGAAATCACATTTGGAAAATCAATAAAAATAGGTTACCCCCTCCTTACTGTCCAACATTTTTTGAAAGTAAATGCATGTGGGGCTTTAAGTGAGATACCACCCTCTCTTTATGGGAGTTTAATAAGTTCTTCCATTAATAACATAGACAAACTAATTTACCAGAACGTGTCTGTTTTAAACTTTGGGAACAAAGAGTGGGAGTATGAAAATCAATCTTTCCTTTGTGCCGGAGCCACTGACCCGTTAAAGCTTTGAAGATCATTTCTTTAAGAAATTGTGAGGAGTTATTTAACTACAAACAGCAGCTACCTTTCCATTCCAAGGGCGTAATCAAGCGTAATAAATTAGAAAGCGGGGGGGGGGGGTGGCGGGGAATAAAGGTTGAGTCCATTTTCTTATAACAGGAATTCTTAAAACAGCTTTGACAAACTGGCTGACAGCAGAAAACAGCAAGCACTCTGACCAATGAGACCGTTTATCCAGTGAAAGCCTTGTTGTTTACCAGGTACTCTTGGCTCTGAAGTGTTTTGTCAGAAGCCTACATTTTACCTTTGAACTAGCAGTTGATAAAATTGCTCAGCAAGAAGGGCGAGCAGAGTCGGTTCAACATTACCTAATAAAGGGGGAGGAAATGTTCGAGCCTATTTCCTTCCTTTCTCTTTCTTTTGTTTGTTGCGGGTGAAATCCCAATCACTGGTCACCCGTCCCTGGTGACCAAAAATAAAAAAATAATAATATCAGGTTATGTTAGAATGTAGAATGGAAATCACTCCTTCCCCCAACCGGTAGGAAAAAAAAAAACCCACCTCTTCTTTTAAGACCATTCTACATACTTGGATTAAATTGGGATCATTTGGGCTTGGAAAAAAGTAGTCTGTCGTTCATCAGATTCCTCTACCCCATTTGATTTCAGAGATTAACTGATTTAGTTGCAATCTTAACATTTGAGAGTAAAATTATATTCGAGAATAATTTTTAAATTTACATTATAATGAAAAAGCTTTGCCTTCTGGGATCTCACGGGATTTAACATGTGTAATCTCAGGGACTCAACTGCATTGTTCTTAATCTACATCCAACTGAGGGAACTCTATTGTCCTCCGGCTGTCCTTAAATCAGGGTCTAAGTTTGTTTCTCCTACATCTTCTAGTAAGAACAATTTGCTTCCAACCCTCGAATACATAGGTTGGTTTTGCCTTCCTTATTCCCAACAAAGGAAGTGGAAGGCAAAGCTGTCATCAGGGCTTATAAGGAGGTTGCTTTTTGTATTTTTGTTCATATCTCTGGGAGTCAGTCTGTATGAGCTAATGACCAATAATTAAGTTTTTAGGTTGCCGCAAAGGGTTTCACTCTAGGTTGAAATTAAATAGGTTTCCAAGCCAAACCAATAATATCAGTTGCTCTACTGAAGGTCCCCACCTCAGCATACAAATAGAACAGACAATACCGTCTGCCCATCTCCTTTGAAGTATGACAAATTTCTAAAGTTGAATTTTAAGGCTTTTCCTAAAGGATTTTGAGCTATACTGTACTTTACATCCGCGTGAATGTTCACCACAGCGCTTGCATGATGTCTTTTAAGGCAACCCGGCAGCAGCATCCTTTGAGATTGACCACCGGTGGCAAATCAACATATTCCTCACCCATGAGATGGTATAAAATCCTGGCGGCAGTGGTGTTAAAAAACCAAGCTTTTAGATCCATTTTACTTTGCGGCAATCCTGCTTTTGCAGATGCTGAATTAGGACCCATTTAAACCATTCAAGCATATAATCAAATTTCAGTAATGAGTTATTAATTAAGCAGGGGCAACCAATTCTCTACTAACTGCCTCATAAACAATCGACAGGAGATTTGTGAATTTTGACTTCCTGACACTATTAAACAAATCAATATTAGGTTTCAGACACAGCAATTCAGACAGTTTTCCCTGTTATTTGGCAATCATCTGCCTAGAATACTAATGAAAGAATTAAGAGCTGTAGATTTTGCATGTGTTCCATCAAAAAGATCCTTATCTGTAGGGAATTTGGGCCTGATTTGCATGGCAGAAGACTTTGCTTTTGTAGGTACAATTTTTCTCAATATGTCACTCATTAGTATTTATAAACTACTGAGGAGTGGCGCCTTCAGCCATGATTCATAATGAACATCCATATCCCTGTTGGAGATACCTAAGAACAAAGCAATTCATTTATTTATATATTTTTCAGACTGGTTAATTTATAGCTAACCTAACCTGTGGAAAACTGGGTCTAAGGAAATCAGCAAACTGTTTAACCGTCCCTTAATTTCAGGAGGGTTCCAGCCTGTTACAATTCTCCAACAGCAGTGGAGAAAAATACACTCATTGGTTTGGGTTTTTGTTTTCCACATCTCCTTGTTAAAATGTACTTCAAGGCATAATCCTTTATCTTTTTCTGTGTTCTCCTTCCCACCGAACCTAAGTGCTCGTGAAATACCACAGACTGACGCGACTGGAGGCCGAGATTTAACTCTGTTTGTACAGAGAGAAGTCTGAGATGGGCAGTAGCCGTGCAGATCTCCCCACACTCCTTGCCCTCAACGGTAAATGGGGGGGGGGGGGAGGGATTATTTCTAAGGGTGAGAGGGTAATTCAGGCTCCATAACTCATTCAGTCTTTAGTCTCTTTGGTTGGGCTTCCAGGAAGGGTGCCAATTAGTGCTAATTATAATGGGTTTTCCGTGGTCAGGACATCTGCTGGCGAGGATTTGGTCTGAGGCTAGTGATAGGGGAACCGCTTTGAGGATCAGTCTGGATCAGGGTCCAGAAGTTCTGCTGTTTAATCTGAGGTTTATCCAAATCCCTGTAGGCACCAAATCTCTCACCAACAGATTCGCTCAGGGGATTCCTAGTGGCATCCGGTGGGCCAGAAAACACCCCCTCTTGCACTGAATCTCTCTGTCCTCTCCAACCAAAGCCAAGGCGAGAAGAGGATTCCCCGCAAATGCAAAGTGCTAAAAAAAAAACCCAATCAATCCCCTCATATTTACTGTGTGCTTACTGTATGCAGAGCACCGTACTAAGTGCCTGGGAAAGTATAACGGAGTCGGTAGACGGGCTCCCTGCCCACCGGGAGCTTCCACACCCCAGGAAAGGTCACGGAAAGGTGGTAATAGGAGAGTTGGATTTGACTCTGGTTTTATCAGGCTGAGTTCCGGCCGGCAGTCACTAAGGGCACTCGCCCTACCTGGTTATCAAAGTGGCAATAACTCTCAGGAACCACCGCCTTGGGCTGAATTTGAACTACTGACCCAGAGATGAAAGACACCGTGGCCGAACTCGGCAGCTCCAAGAAAAAAATCCTTTTGAAAACACTCTACATGGGCGCTTCATTGTTTCCATCTCGATCTAGGGGTTGGAACAAAAAAAATGATGTTACATAGATGCTGTGGTTTTGCCAATAGAACCCCTGTTTGGGGACAGGGAAACAATAGTTTGGTGTGGGGCTGATGTGTTTATTGCTTCTAAACTTACAACTCCTACACCACCCCTCCCCCCCACACACACACACATTCATTCATTCAATAGGATTTATTGAGCGCTTACTATGTGCAGAGCACTGTACTAAACGCTTGGAATGTACAAATCGGCAACAGATAAAGACAGTCCCTGCCCATCGATGGGCTTACAATCTAATCGCGGCGTGGCTCAGTGGAAAAGAGCACGGGCTTTGGAGTCAGAGGTCATGGGTTCGAATCCCGGCTCGGCCACCTGTCAGCTGGGTGACTTTGGGCAAGTCACCTCACTTCTCGGTGCCTGCTGTGTGACTTTGGGCAAGTCACTTCACGTCTCGGTGCCTGTTACCTCGTCTGTAAGATGGGGATTAAGACTGTGAGCCCCACGTGGGTCAACCTGATTCCCCTGTGTCTACCCCAGCGCTTAGAACAGTGCTCGGCACATAGTAAGCGCTTAACAAATACCAACATTATTATTATTATTATTATTATTATTGAAGTAGCGTGGCGCAGTGGAAAGAGCACGGGCTTTGGAGTCAGGGCTCATGAGTTCGAATCCCAGCTCTGCCACTTGTCAGCTGTGTGACTGTGGGCAAGTCACTTAACTTCTCTGTGCCTCAGTTCCCTCATCTGTAAAATGGGGATTAAGACTGTGAGCCCCACGTGGGACAACCTGATTCCCCTGTGTTTACCCCAGCGCTTATAACAGTGCTCTGCACATAGTAAGCGCTTAACAAATACCAACATTAAATACCAACATTATTATTATTATTAATAGGGGAAGACGGACAGACAAAACCTATAGCAAGACACGAACCTGCACATGTCCCAGACAGAGTGCCCACTTTATTCTACTTGTACAGAATGTAACCTTTCTACACAAGATCTCTCATTGTGCTCAAACAGTAAGATAGTAAAGGTAAAGCCAGGCCCTAACACCAGCCCCTCATCCTTTCATCATTCAGCTAGGCCAGGCTGAAAATACTTTATAAAAAAATCAGTTAGCAGGATGACTCCATAAAATGCCTAAACTCTGAATGTGTGATGGCTCTTGGCTGGTGTTCTGGTGGTTTAACCATTAAATAATGCTAACAATGATGATAGCTTTCTTTTTATGTCGTGCATCTCTCCAAACCATTTCAAAATGCTTGGATTTTTTTTAGTATACCTGAATATCAAGGAGATTTTAACTCTGAATTGGACTGTTTATTCTCTCTGAATATGAAGCGATCATTGTCAGATTGTTGGATGTTACTTTAGCTTGGTTTTAAAATAAAATTACAAGTGAGATTCTCTCTCTAATCGTAGCTTAGTGTGAAGAACAGTGACCTCCTTAATCGAGGGTGGCTTGTAGATATGAGAAGTTAAATTGGACCCAAATAAGTATGTGAAAAAACAGCTTTTCATCCTGCTCCTCTCCTTCAAGGGGTTCAGATGAGGAACATGCTTGGGAGTCAATATGGCCAGAATTCCTAGCCCAGTAAATTCAGGGATAGAGTTAGAAAAGATTTGGTGCTTGGAGGACAAAGGCCTAACCGACAGGAAGAAGGAAGAGTCAGGTTAAGATGGAAGAAATAGGAGTGGCTTGCTCAGTGACTTGATCTTGAGCTGGAATTAGAATCTGCCCTTTCTTGCTTGTAAGATGCCACCTGGTCCAGATGGAACCGTCATTGTCCTAGAGAGAAGTGAAGGTATTCTCTCTGCTTGGCCTAGAGTCTAAAAATGCTTCTTAAGTAGCCCTTGTAAGATCTTTATTGACCATCTGTATTTCACCTTTGCTGGTAAACTCAGCCTCCTCTGTAAATTGATCAGCCTCCCTATTGGATCCATTGTATCTGGCGTCATTGTTGATAATGACAGTGGAAGCAACAATCATATTTATATTGAGTACTTACTGTGTTCAAAGCACCGTAGATACAGTCCCTTACTCACAGTGAGCTTTCGGTCCATAGGTCACGGGGAGAGGAAAGTTCCTGGAAAGGCTGTTTAGTTCAGTCACTCAATCAGTGGCATTTGAGTGCTTACTATGTGCAGAGAACTGTACTTAGTGTTTGGTCGGCAGGGAACGCGTCTGCCAAATTGTTGTGTTGTAGTCTCCCACGTGCTTAATACAGTGCTCTGCACACAGTAAGTGTTCAATTAATAAGATTGATTGAATCCAAAACAATTAGCAGACACGTTCCCTGTCCATAAGGAGCTTACGGTCCGGAGGGAGGGTGTAGACGATATAAATAAAGGAATGTATATTATAAAATTTAAAGATATGTACCTAAGTGTTGTGAGGTTGTGGGTGGGGTGAATATCAGATGCCCAAAGGTCACCGATCCAAGTGGAGAGACAACGCAGAAGGGAGAGAGAGACAGGGAAAAGCAGGCTTAGCCAGGGAAGATGTGTTGGAGGAGATGCGACCTTAGTAATGCATTGAAAGTGGGGACAGGGGTGGTCTGGCGTATGTGGAAGGGGAGGGAGTTCAAGGCTAGGAGGACGATGTGGAAAAGGGGTAGGTGGAGAGGTGGTCGAGACTGGGGCACAGTTAGTAATCTGAAACTAGAGTGGACTGTGAAGGCTGGATGTAGTAAGAGACCAGTGAAGTGAGGTAGGATTGGGGTGAGCTTGCTCAGTGCTTTAAAGCCAGTAGTAAGGAGTTTCTGTTTGAGGTGAAGGTTCTAGAAGAGTGGGGAGACTATGGACTGAATTTAAAAAAAAAAAAACCAACCCAAAACTATTCGTGTAGCAGAGCGAAGTGTAAATTGAAGTGGAGAAAGACAGGCGGCCAGGATGACAGCAAAGAGGCAGACGCAGTAGTCAAGGCAGGAGAGGATGAGTGCTTAGATCAGCCTGGTAGCAGTTTAGATGGCGAGGAAAGGGCAAGTTTTAGCAATCCTATAAAGGGAGAACCAACAGGAATCGGTGACAGATTGAAGATGTGGGTGGAATGAGAGAGATGAGTTGAGGACAGCGCCAACGTTACGGACTCGTGAGATAGGAAGGATAGTGGTATTGTCTATAGGGACGGAAAATACGTAGGGAGGACAGGGTTTGAGGTGATAAGGAGTTCAGTTTTGGACACGTATAGTTTTGAGGTGTCGGGACATCCAGGTAGAGGTGACCCGAAGGCAGGAAGAAATGTGAGATTGCAAGGAAAGAGAGAGGCCAGGGCTGGAGGTGGAGATTTGGGAATCGCGTTCCTTCGGTAGTATTTGTTGAGGGCTTACTGTGTGCAGAGCGCTGTACTAAGCGCTCATAGAGATGGTAGTTGAAGCCATGAGAGTGAATGAAAGGTGTGGGTATAGATGGAGAATAGAAGGGGACCCAGAACTGAGCCTTGAGGGATGTGCCACTGATAGAGGGTAGGAAGCGAAAGAATCTGAGAAGGAACCATGAGAGAGATAGGAGGAGAACCGAGAGAGGACAGTGTAAGTGAAGCCAAGATCGGATAAAGTTTCAAAAAGACGGGGACGGTCAAAGGCGGTTGAGGATTAAGATAGAGTAGAGGCCGTCGGATTCGGTGAGAAGATGGTCACCGGTTACCGTAGAGGGGGCCGTTCCCTTGTAGTGAAGAGGGGAGAAGTCAGATCAAAGGGGAATCAAGGAGAGAATCAGAGGAGGGGAAGTGGAGACAGCTAATATAAACAACTCTCTCAAGAGTTGTGGAGAGAAATTCATTCGAGCGTATTTATTGAGCACTTGCTGGGTGCAGAGCACTGTACTAAGTGCTTGGAAAGTACAATTCAACTACAAATTAGAGAAAATTCCTGCCCAACAACGGGCTCACAGTCTAGAACCGGGGAGGCAGACATCGAAACTATTAAACAGGTATCGATAGCGTCAATGTTAATAAAGAGAATTATAGATCTATATACAACATTAATAAAATAGAATAATAAATATGTACAGATATACACACGTTCTGAGGGGCAAGGAGTGGGTAGAACAGAGGGAGAGAGTTGGGCGATGGGGAGGGGAGGAGGAGCAGAGGAAAAGGAGGGCTCAGTCTGGGAAGGCCTCCTGGAGGAGGTGAGAGAAATGATAGGAGAGGGATGGGGCGATCACTGGAGAGAGTGATGGGGTCAAGGGAAGGATTTTCTTTCTAGGATAGGAAATTCGTAAGAATGTTTGAAAGCAGTGGGGAAGCAGCCGTTGGAAAGTGAACAATTGAAGAAGTCGGTCAAGGAGGGAAGAAAGGAGTTGTACCCTATCTTCCACCATCCTCTCTCGGTCGGGGCGTGGGGATGATCAAACCCTAAAGGAAGCAAACAAAAGAAATGACCCTGTTAACCCCAGATAATAATGTTGGTATTTGTTAAGCGCTTACTACGTGCAGAGCACTGTTCTAGGCGCTGGGGGGGGATGCAGGGTCATGGGGTTGTCCCAGACAGTCTGAGCAGTCTGAGAACCTTCTTCGTCGAGGAAACTACCGAAGCCAAGAGCTCGCAGTCCTTTATGGATGAAATGTGCCGGCGTCAGGAAGGTATCAACGGGGCCGTTAACAAGTCTTCTAAGTATAAAGAGGAATCCAGCCTTCAGCAACGAGGCATAAGCACTGTCAGCTCAGACCCAGAGATATTTTTCAGCATATGCTCTTGTGAAATTTGCCCAACAATAGCATGTTGTTGTTTTTTTTTAGTTTTCCCCAAATGTCTTTTGGATAACTCATGGCTAGGCGTGGGATACACACTGAGCTGGGTAATTGGCCTGTTGGAATATCTCAAAGCCTGCAAGGGAAATTCAAGAAGGAGCGTGGCCTAGTGGTTAGAGCACGGGCCCGGGTTCTAATCCCTGTTCCACCACTCGCCCGCTGTATGACCTTGGGCAAGTCACTTAACTTCTCTGTGCCTCAGTTGCTTAAGCGCTCATATGCACATATGTGTATATATATATATGTATATATAGCGAGAAGAAGCATGGCTCAGTGGAAAGAGCCCGGGCTTGGGAGTCAGAGGTCAGGAGTTCGAATCCCGGCTCTGCCGCTTGTCGGCTGTGTGACTGTGGGCAAGTCACTTAACTTCTCTGGGTCTCAGTTACCTCGTCTGTAAAATGGGGATTAACCGTGAGCCTCACGTGGGACAACCTGACTACTGTATCTACCCCGGCGCTTAGAACAGTGCTCGGCACATAGTAAGCGCTTAACAAATACCAACATTATTATTATTATTATTATTATTACATCCCCTTTTTTTGCTTCCTTCTGTCCAAAGTATTGTACCGTCTGTCTCGCCTGTAGAATACAGACTCTTCGAGGTTAGGGACCAGGTATACGAACTCTATTATACTCCCCTAAGCGTGTATTACAGTGTTCCGCCCTCGCAATCCTTCTGAAATGCTACCGATTGACCGAACCAGCCCTTGAATGCATTTTGTGAAGACACTAGATGTTATTGTCAAGCACGTGTGTCATAAATTACTTGTAAATTTGAGTTTGGCCCTCTGAGTCTGTTGTGACTGATGGAATAACGCCTCAACTTTCCACTGCATTCTGTCTGGGTAAATGAATCGGTGGAAAGAGAATTAGTTGAGAAACCAAATCCTCGCTGACTTGTTAAACTCTGCACTGGGTTCAAGTGAATGCGGCCAAAAAGCCTTTTAGGTTCCCTTCTTTAAACGAGCTTCACCAACTCAAAATAATAACACCGGGAAACAGCATGGCCTAGTGGAAAGAACCCAGGCCTGGGAGTCCGAGGACCCGGGTCCTAATCCTGGCTCCACCACCTGTCTGCTGGACAACCTTGGGCAAGTCCCTTCCCTCTCCGTGCCTCAGTTACCTCATCTGTAAAATGGGGACTGACCGTGAGCCCGTGTGGGACGTGGACTTTGTCCAACCTGATTAGCTTGTAGCGTGGCTCAGTGGCCAGAGCGCGGGCTTGGGAGTCAGAGGTCACGGGTTCGAATCCCGGCTCTGCCGCTTGTCAGCGGGGTGACTGCGGGGAAGTCGTTTCACCTCCCTGGGCCTCGGTTACCCCATCTGTAAAATGGGGATTAAGACCGTGAGCGCCTCGCGTGGGACAAGCTGATTCCCCTGTATCTACCCCAGAGCTTAGAACAGTGTTCTGCACGTACTAAGCGCTCACCAAATACCAACATCATTATTATTATTACCTCAGCGTTTAGTACGGGGCCCGGCACGGAGCGTTTTACAAATGCTATTGAAAATAATGGCGCTGATGACGACGATAACAGCGTTGTTGTTTAAACACTTACTGTGTTCCAGGTGCGGGCACCGATACCGCCGCCGTCAGGTCGGGCACATCCCATTTGACAGGTGGGAAAACTGAGGCACAGAGCAAGTACAGTGACTTGCCCAAGGTCACACAGCAGGCAAGGGGACAAGGTGGCATTAATAACCATGTCTTCTGACTCCCGCTCCTGCTCTCTTTCCATTAGGCCATGCTGCTTCTAGGTTGGAAGCACTAGGTGATGAACCGGTCGAGAGCAGACTGGGCCTTTAATTTCTCACGTACTCTTCCAAGGCTCGGTGCGGTGCTCTGCACACCGTCGGTGCCCAGTACAAGGCTCTCAACACCGTCGGCTCTCGTTTCATGTTCCGCACTGAGCAGGACAGTGCCGCGTACACGGTAGACAGCCTTGCCTCCGTACACAGTAGGGACGCTGTTAATACTACGGAGTAAATGAACGAGGGAGAACAATAAAAATCCTCTTATTACGCCTCTTGGAGCTTTTCTGGCAGAATCCCCGGCCAGATTCTGGCTCTGACATTTTTATCTCTTGCTGCCTGACACTTTGTCTGAAATTGCCTATTTACATCGATGAGAGAGATTTTGTAAAAATTAAGGAGGGGAGAACATAGTTAGCAGAAACAAGAACAACCTCCAAACTATCCTTCTAGCTAGAAATGTGTGATTCTCTGTCTCCTCCGGGAAAATCGTCTCTTTTAAAGCCCAAAGCAAATAACATTCATCGCCAGAGCATGGGCCACGCCAAGTCTGTAACACAAAGGAACACGCTCCGGGAAAGGAAATGGAGATTAAGACTGACGGCCCAGCTGACACTTCTGGTGACGGGGAAGAGGCAGATCACGAACCCAGGTCCCCTCCGCCCATGGAACGTGGAAATCGGAGCCGCCTCCGAGCATATCTGACTAACGATGGATTTGGGGAATTTGATTTCAGCCAAGATAATACGTACACGGAGCCAGGACCACGTGAGGTGTTCACGCACTGCCAACAATCTTCCTACCAGTCGGAGATCGGGGCCCGGACGTCCTAGGGGATCACCGAGAGGCGGTTTAATCGATCGATCATTGCTATTTACTGAACGCTTTACTGTGTTCGGAGTGCTGCGCTACGTACTTGGGAGAGAAAAGTAGAGTCGGTAGGCACGACCCCCTACCCTTAAGGAGCTGGCAGTCGAGGCTTCCGACCGTAGTCTGGGGGTATAGGGAAGCAGCGTGGCTCAGTGGGGAGAGCACGGGCTTTGGAGTCAGAGGTCATGAGTTCGAATCCCACCTCTGCCACTTGTCAACTGTGTGACTGTGGGCAAGTCCCTTCGCTTCTCCGGGCCTCAGTTCCCTCATCTGTAAAATGGGGACTGAGACTGTGAGCCCCATGTGGGACAACCTGATTCCCCCGTGTCTACCCCAGCGCCTAGAACAGTGCTCTGCACGTAGTAAGCGCTTAACAAATACCAACATTTATTATTATTATAATGCCAGGGGAGATGGGGATTTTACACTGATCTCTGAAGTTGTCTCCCTTTTTGTAAGGTTGCCTTAAGCCAAGTCTTCTCCATACTTTTGTTATTCTCTGATGGCAGGTACCTGGTGGAAATGAAATGGGAGACAATCATGATGGAGATAAATTGGGTAAACCAACTGTGGCCTCCTAATCCGCTGTCCTCCCAGCGCTCTGAGAAATCCGGCATTAAATTCACTGAATTGTACTTATCGAGCGCTTACTGTGTACCGAGCACCGTACGAACCACTTGGGAAGTTCAATTCGGCAACAAATAGAGACAACCCCTGTCCTCAGCGGGCTCACGGTCTAGTAGGGGGAAGAAAGACATCAAAACGAGTACACGGACATCAGTAGCATTATAAATAAATAGAATTATAGATCTCTCTATGCATCATTAATAAAATAGAATTCTAATTCTGCTGTGGGGCAGGGAGGGGGTTGAGCAAAGGGAGAGAGTCGGAGCTAGGGGGAGTTGAGGAAAAGTGGGGCTTAGACTGGGAAGGCCTCCTGGAGGAGGTGAGCTTTCAATAGGGCTTTGGGGGGTTGGGGGGAAAGTGTGCTAGTTTGGCAGATCTGAGGAGGGAGGATTCTCCAGACCGGAGGTAGGACGTGAGCCAGCGGTCGATGGCGGGACAGGAGAGAATGAGGCACGGTGAGAAGGTTAGTACCAGAGGAGCGGAGCGTGAAGGCTGGGACGGAGAAGGAGCTGGATGATGTCTTATACCAATTATATTTTTTCTGGTATTTGTTAAGCTCGTACTATGGGCCGGGCACTGAACCGAGAGCTGAAGTCGATACAAGATCATCAGGTCGGACGCAGTCCCTGTCCCATATAGGGCTCACATTCATAATCCCCTTTTTACGGAAGAAGTGGCTGAGCCCAGAAAAGTGAAGTGACTTGCTCACGGTAACACAGTGGAGAAGTGGCAGAGTCAGGTTTACAACTCATGTCCCCTGACTCCCAGGCTTCTGCCCTCTCTTAATTGGCAGTCACCAAATGGAGGGGGGCGGCTCTCCTTGGGGTGACGATGGTGCCTCCGCATGGGCTGCGGGGAGGTATCGGTGAATGTGAGCCGAGCGTCTGAACAGAGGCATCGGTGCTTTTTCCGATCAGATACTGGACACCTGACCTATGTGAACTTCCAAAAAAAAAAAAAAAAAAAGTTCCCTTGCTCAGAAGCAGAGTGGCCTAGTGGATAGAGCACAGGCCGAGGAGTCCGAAGGATCTGGGTTCTAATCCTGACTCCTCCACTTGCCTGCGGTGTGATCTTGAGCAAATAACTCCCCTTGTCTGTGCCTCAGTTACCTCATCTGTAAAATGAGGATTAAGACTGCGAGCCCCAAGTGGGACATGGACTGTGTCCAACCCTATTACTTTGTATCTAACCTAGCACTTAGTACAGTCCCCGGCACACTCTAAGTGCTTAACAAGTACCTTAAAAAAAACGTGGCAAGGAGCCCATGGCAACCTGAATCACAGTCAGAAAGTGGGGAAGGTCATGATGCTTTGGACCGAGGATGGCCTTGCCTGAACACGGATGAGTCCCGAGGATTACTCTCTCCCAGTTCAGAGAGGCAGCGTGGCTTACTGGGTAGGGCACGGGCCCGAAAGTCAGAGGACTTGGGTTCTAATCGCCCCTCTAATGATAATGTTGGTATGTGTTAAGCGCTTACTATGTGCAGAGCACCGTTCGAAGCACTGGGGTAGATACAGTGTAAACAGGTTGGCCCTCGTGAGGCTCGCAGTCTTCATCCCCATTTTACAGATGAGGTAACTGAGGCCCGGAGAAGTGAAGGGACTTGCCCACAGTCACACAGCTGCCAAGTGGCAGAGTCGGGACTCGAACCCATAACCTCTGACTCCCAAGCCCGGGCTCTTTCCACTGAGCCACGCTGCTTCTCTGCCACTTGCCCTCAGGGTGAATCTGGCCAAGTTACTTGAACTTTCTGAGCCTCAGTTCCCTCATGTACAAAATGGGAATTAAATACCTGTTCTACTTCTTTTTTAGGTTGTGACCCCCATGTTGGACAGAAACTGTCTCACATATTTTACCTACCCCAGCACTCAGTTCAGCTCTTGGCACGCAGTAGATGTCTAACCGATACCACGGTTATCACTGATGGGCGGCTGCTTTTCCTGTTGCGGGTATCTTTGTTGAGTTGTTTTTCTCACTGCATTACTTTTTTATGGAATTTCCCCTTTCAGCCTTCATGATATTGTTAAAATCCACCCTTTCCTCTCCATCCAAACTACCGCCACGTTCATCCAACACTTATCCTGTCCCACCTTGATTACCGCATCAGCCTCCTTGTTGACTATCCCGCCTCCGGTCTCTCCACACTTCAGTCCACACTTCACTCCGCGGCCCGGATCATTTTTCTACGAGACGATTCAAGCCATGTTTCCCTTCCCCCTCAAGAACCTCCAGAGGTGGCTCATCCACCTGCACATCAGAGAGAAACCCCTAACTATTGGCTTTCGAACGCTCAATCACCTTGCCCTCTGATTTCCTCCTACAACCCTACAACTCCTACAGGAAGCGGCGTGGCTCGGGAGGCAGGGGTCGTGGGTTCTGATCTCGGCTCCGCCGACTGTCAGCTGTGTGACTTGGGGCAAGTCGCAACTTCTCCGTGCTTCGGTTACCTCATCTGTAAGATGGGGATTAAAACTGTGAGCCCCATGTGGGACGACCTGATCACCTCGTATCCCCCAGTGCTTAGAACGGTGCTTTGCGCATAGTAAGCGCTTAACAGATGCCACCATTTTATTTCTTTAACCCAGGCCATCACCCTTCACTCCTCTAATGTCACTGTCCCTGGATCTTGCCAATCTCTCCAACCACCCTGTGCCTCCATCTCGTCTCTGTCCCGGTACGCCCTCCCCATTCGTATCCAAAAGACGATCCCTCTCCCCACCCCGGGCTTGGGAGTCAGAGGTCATGGGTTCGAATCCCCGCTCCGCCGCTTGTCAGCTGGGTGACTGTGGGCAGGTCGCTTCGCTTCTCTGTGCCTCAGCGACCTCATCTGTAAAATGGGGATTGGCTGGGAGGCTCACGTGGGACAAGCCGATCCCCCTGTATCTCCCCCAGCGCTTAGAACGGTGCTCTGCACGTAGTAAGCGCTGAACAAGTGCCAACATCATTATTCGTGAAATCACACCTCCTCCGAGAGGTCTTCCCCGATTAACCCCTCGTCTCCTCTTCTCCCACTCCCTTCTGCGTCACCCTTGCATTTGGATTTGCACGCTCCATTCACCCCTTCTCCATCCCCACAGCGCTCTTGTACATCTCCGTAATTCGTTTACATTAATGTCTGTCTCCTCCTCTAGACGGTAAACTCCTTGTGGGCAGGCAACGGGCAACCCATTCTGTTATACTGTACTCTCCCGAGCACTAGAGAAGCAGCGCGGCTCAGCGGAAAGAGCCCGGGCTTGGGAGTCAGAGGTCACGGGTTCCAATCCCGCCTCTGCCACTTGTCAGCTGGGTGACTGTGGGCAAGTCACTTCCCTTCTCTGGGCCTCAGTTCCCTCAGCTGTAAAATGGGGATCAATTGTGAGCCTCACGTGGGACAACCTGATCATCCTCTATCTCCCCCAGCGCTCAGAACGGTGCCCGGCACATAGTGAGCGCTTAACAAATACCGACATGATTATTATTATTATTACTTAGTACAGTATTCTGCACACGGTAAACACACCGTAGAAACGGTTGATTGACTGACGGATATTTCCTCCCTTCTCCGTTCCCAAACTGAGCTCCTCATAGATCCACGACCAGGGGCGTGCCCAGAGCGAAGTTCAAATATCTGCCCGGTGCTTAGTAAAGGCCCCGTGCATCCTAAGCGCTTCACAAATGTCTTTGCTCCTATTGCCAAGAGGGAACAGAAGTAAATCGGTAAGTCCGTCGTACTTATTGAGCGCTTTACTGTGTGCAGAGCACTGTACTAAGCGCTTGGGAGAGCCAAACGCAACAGTAAACAGACACATTCCCTGCCCACTACAAGCTCACAGTCTAGAGGGACGGATATTAATATAAATAGAGAAGCAGCGCGGCTTAGTGGAAAGAGCCCGGGCTTGGGAGTCAGAGGTCGTGGGTTCTAAACCCGGCTCCCCCACTTGTCTCCTGTGTGACCTTGGGCAAGTCACTTCACTTCTCTGGGCCTCAGTTATCTCATCTGTAAAAATGGGGATTAAAAGAAAATGTGAGTCCCACGTGGGACAATCCGATGACCCCAGCGCTCAGAACGGTGCTCTGCACATAGTGAACGCTTAACAGATGCCATTATCATCATTATCATTATTATTAATAAATTACGGTATAATCAACCATGTCTCCTGGAGAAGCAGCGTGACTCAGTGGGAAGAGCCCGGGCTTGGGAGTCGGAGGTCATGGGTTCGAATCCCGGCTCGGCCATTTGTCAGCTGCGTGGCTGTGGGCAAGTCACAACTTCTCTGCGCCTCAGTTACCTCATCTCTAAAACGGGGCTTAACCGTGAGCCTCACGTGGGACAACCTCATGACCCTGTATCTCCCCCAGCGCTTAGAACAGTGCTCTGCGCCTAGTAAGCGCTTAAAAAATACCAACATGATGATTATTATCTCCTCTGGAGCCTACGTGAGATGGTGTCTCAATTTACAAAATAGAAAATTTACAAGTATATATCAGAGCTGCTAAACGTATTTCCTGCCCGCAAGGAGCTTACAGTCTACGGGGGGAGTTTATAGTCACCATCTCTGCTCTGTTGTAAACTGGTCTGTGCATCCCCCTCCACCAGTGAGCCAGAAGAACTCTGTCAGTCAGTTACCTGAAAGTCAATAAAGAAGGTTCCAGGAACGTTTCAGCCACTTTGAGCATCTGAATATAAACCACTGGATATTATGCACAAACTGGCATCCGCGGACCAGGTGAAACCGTGCCACGAGCTGCATTTGATTAGCCTGACCAGGTCCGGCAAGTCAGGATGGAGCCGTAATAGAGCCAGACAAAGAATGTTCAGACACATCTGTCATCTGCTCCACTCAGCCCTGAATAGGTCTGATGACCCTAAAAGACCTCTAGTCTCATCTCTCGCCTGGTTATTTTGACAACATTCACTGTCATGCTTTCTGGAAACTTCCCCACCTTCCACTTTAAAGTGGCAAAGATGAGCCCGAAGTGAAATGGTTTGTAATCGCAAAATGAAGCCGGAGAGTTTGTAAATGAGGAGATAGGGCCACGGAGGTTCGTGCGGCTATTTTAGGTTATGAAAGTCTTAAACCAATTCTCTTGCTGTCAGAGATCTTTCTACCCGCTACCCGGCTTGGTTGCTTGCTTTGCCAATGAGTTAAACGCTCGCAGTGTGCAGGACCCGGAGTATCACACACTAGAAAGAAATTCATGAGCCAGTGATTCAGACCCCATCCCACACAGGCTCCAGAGGAGAATCGGAAGGATGAACCTCCAGCGAAACCGTAACAGATAAAGTCAATAACAGCGATTCGACAAGCAAAAGCGGCACGGCGTCGTGGAAAGAGCATGGGCCTGGGAGACGGAGGACTTGAATTCTAATTCTGCTCTGACTTTTGCCTGCTGTGTGACCTTGGGCGAATCACTTAATTTCCCTGTGCCTCAGTTTCCTCCTTATTTAAAACGCAAGCCCTATGTGGACAAGATCTGTGTCCAGGTTAATTTCCTTGCGTCTACTCCAGTGCTCAATACAGTGTTTGGTACAGAGTAAGTGTGGAACAAATACTGTTATTATTGCTATTATTCAATAGTATTTATTGAGCGCTTACTATGTGCAGAGCACTGTTCTAAGCGCTTGGAATGAACAAGTCGGCAACAGATAGAGACGGTCCCTGCCGTTTGACGGGCTTACGGTCTAATCGGGGGAGGCGGACAGACGAGAACGACGGCAATAAAATTATTATTATTATTATTAACAAAGCCACATTATCAATCATAATCATAATAATAATTAGGGCATCTGTGAAGCACTTACTATGTGCCAAGACAGGCTCACCTTGGGGAAGCAGATGACCTAATGGATGGAGCATGGGCCTGGGAGCCAGAAGGACCCGGGTTCCAATGCCGGCTTTGCCACTTGTCTGCTAGACTTTAGGCAAATCGTTTCACTTCTCTATGCCTCAGTTCCCTCATCTGTAAAATGGGGATTAAGACTGTGATCCCTATGTGAGACAGGGACAGTGTTCAACCTGATTAGCTTATATCTACCCCAACGCTCAGTATGGTGCTTGGATCATAGTAAGTGCTTAACAAATGCCACACTTATCATCATCATTATCCCCTGCCCTGTGCTCCAGTGGGGTGGCAGGGCTCTGTGCTGTGATGGTGGGTGACCACTTCGTGGGAAGGGAAAGTTCGAGACCCCGGAAGCAATCTCTCTGGATCCCTGCAGTCTGATCCCAGCCAAACCAAAGTTCATTATTCCCCTCCACCCGCCCTACCTAATAGAACTCCTGACTATGCAGTCAGTTTTCCTCGGCAGGAAACAAGGGTAGGGAAAAAGGTTGAATGAAAACAGGTTTCACATACTGAGTCTACATTCTTCGGGACCACCCCCCCCCCCCCCCCAAAAAAAAAGAAAATTCCAAACAATATCCACAATTATGCAATATGAGTGCGCATGTGAGAAGTCGACGCTATTGGATTTCATCTACACCCAGTAATCACTTGTAGGACACATAAAAGGGCCCGGTACGAGCAGATTCTATTTAAAGAATTAATAGTTATTGTATTCATGAAAGGCAATCAGAGACAGGGTCCCAGTAAGTCTAATTTTTAGAAAGTTACTACCTATATCAAGTGTAAGAAATGCAGTGAATTAGTGATCAAATTTGACAGGCCCATAAAGGTTCGCTTAATACCTTTGAGCTCTCTACGCTTTTGATATCATATCTCGTTTTCTGCCTCAACGGTAAACTCGATTGATCTAAAGAAATCCGAGTTTTAATTTACAGCAGATGAAGCTTAGATCATCCGATAGCAGCAGTCATTAAAATCGTCTGCTCGGTGGCAATTTTAACCGGCACTGGCAGAATGGACGCGGTAAACACGGGAGGAGGGGAGTTTTCAAAGTCTTCAGTTAGTAGTCATTCGTTTAATTTAAAACGTTCAGCTTTGTTTCTCTCCTATGGGGTTTTGGTGGCTCAGATCAAGTTTAAGATGTCTGATGCCTGTCTCCAGCAGTGCAACAACACAAGCGGTGTATTGGGACTAGGTTATCATCATTATTATTATCAATAGTGGTATTCAAGTGCTTCCGACGTGTCAGTCGCTGAACTCATAAACTGCTGAATTTTATAATGAATACGACTGATTGAACGAACGAATGAATGGGATTTAAAGCACCCATACCAGATATAAAGACGTCCGGTGCCGCGTCGGTGTCAGGGAAGGGACAGACCAACTGGACACGGGGCAAGTGGTCACTCTCGAGCCACTGTGGTGGGGATCTAGGAGTTCAGGGCTCCTGCTCCTCCCTTCAGATTTCTTAAGGCGGTTGCCACGTCACTCATACTGCGCCCTCCGTCCTTGGTTCATTCGGTAGTATTTGTCGAGCACTTACTGTGTGCGGAGCACTTTACTAAGCTCTTGGGAGAGTGCAATGCAACAATAAACAGACACGCTCCCTGACCACAGTGAGCTTACGGTCTGGAGGACGGGTCGTTCTGACACCTCCCAGCGCCCTGGTTTGCCCATTATCTTCATTTCCTCGAAGTCTTCCTACAGTTCTGTGTGATGACCAACACGGGGAAGGAACATGGACTAAACTAATCCCGGCTCTGCCACTTGTCGGCTGTGTGACTGTGGGCAAGTCATTTAGCTTCTCTGTGCCACGGTTACCTCATCTGTAAAATAGGGATTAATAATAATAATAATGATGATGTTGGTATTTGTTAAGCGCTTACTATGTGCAGAGCACCGTTCTAAGCGCTAGGGTAGATACAGGGTAATCGGGTTGTCCCACGTGAGGCTCACAGTTAATCCCCATTTTACAGATGAGGTAACGGAGGCATAGAGAAGGTAAGTGACTTGCCCAGAGTCACACAGCTGACAAGTGGCAGAGCCGGGATTCGAACCCATGACCTCTGACTCCCGAGCCCGGGCTCTTTCCACTGAGCCGCGCTGCTTCTCTAATTAAGGTTAAGACCGTGAGCCCTCTGTGGGACATGGACCGAGTCCAACCCAATTACCATGTGTCTACCCCAGCACTTAGTACAGCTCCTGGCACACAATAAGCGCTTAACAAATGCCACAATTAATGTGATGATGATGACGACGATCATGACGATGACGATGATGATGATGATGAGGAGTATTTTCAGAGTGCCTCCTGAGTGGAGAGCACTGCACTCTTCCATTTCAACACTTCTGAACCCAAGTTGACACCTCGTGTGTCCCCGGGGCTGAGACCCCCGTGGTACCTTGCCCAGAGCCCACATTTTTATGAAATGCCGAGGCTCCCTCCCTCTGTCTTTTCACCTCGATTTTTTCCCGAAAACCAAACGGCAGCTTCTAAAGGTGAAAAACTGCTATTTTCCCAGACAAATCCCTGTGAAGTGAAAATTGCGAGTTTCACACAGCTCTATCACCGACGACTATTATTACTCCGTGGGCTGGGTTAGTACGGTTCGATCAGTAAAAACTTGATCTCGTTCTCAATGAAATTCTTCATTTTCTCATGGCAGATACAATTTCCAGATTTTCCCCAAATACTTTTCGTTCGAAGACTGGTGTTCATTAGGCACTTGCCGAGGGCAGAACGCTGAAGGCAGTGTGAAGCAGCGTGACCTAGGGACAGGAGCACGGGCCTGGGAGGGAGAAGGACCTGGGTTCTAATCCCAGCTCCGCCACTCGTCTGCTGTGTGACTCTGGGCAAGTCACTTCACTTCTCTGTCCCTCAGTTACCTCATCTGTCAAATGGGGATTAAGACTGTGAGCCCAATGTGGGACAGGGACTCTGTCCAACCTGACAACCTTGTGTCTATTCCCAGCGCTCAGAACAGTGCCCGGCATATAGTAAGCACTTATCCAAAACCACGATCGTTACTAATGCTTGACAGACTACTATAGAGTTGACAGACGCAACTCCTGCTCTTGAGATGTTTACGGTCTCGTTAGGGAGACAGACATCGGAATAGAATTTAAGGAAAAGGGAAGCAGCAAAGCGTAAGGACATACAATTAGGTGTTGGGGGGCTGGGGGGGAGTTGAATATCAAAATGCTTAGGGGATAGGGACCCAAGTGCAAAGACACCACAAAAGGACAGGAGGAAAGGGTGGCGAGATGAGAAGTTAGTCAAGGAAGGCTTCCTGGAAGAGAAATGACTTTAGTAGGCCTTGGAAGATAAGGAGAACGGTGGTTTGTCAGATACGAAGGGAGGATGGGAAGCAGCGTGGCCTAGTCGACCGCTCAAGGGCCTGGGGTCCAATCCCGGCTCCGCCACTCGCCTGCTGCATGACCTTGGGCAGGTCGCTTAACTTCTCTGGGCCTCAGTTACCTCATCTGTAAAATGGGGATTAAGACTGTGAGCCCCCAAGCGGGGGACTGTATCCAACCTCATTAGCTCGTACCTACTCCGGTGCTTAGAACAGTGCTCGAAACATAGTAAAGGCTTAACAAATACCATCGTTAGTATTATTATGAAGGTGGAGGGAGTTCTGAGGGAGAGCGTGAGCTAGGGATCGACGGAGAGAGAGGTGAGATGATTGAGACCCAGTGAGTAGGTTGGTATTCAAGGAGCGCAGTGCGTGGGCTGACTTAGGACTGGAGAGGAGCAAGGATAGGCAGGAGGGGGAGAGAGGACAGAATGTCTTAAATCCAGTAATGAGGAGTTTCCGTTCGACGTGGAGATGGATGGGCATTAACTGTGAGCCCCGGTTACTGATCCCCTCACCCCCAGAAACTATCTGGACACCACTTAATTCGAGGAACATAGCAATTTCTCTTCTCCTGGGAGAAAAACTCCTTTCGAAATCACCGGGTGTGTCCCCGGGATCAGCTCTAGGAGGGGAAGGGTCGGAAGGAGCGCGTAATCATCCTTTCTGTGGCAATTCGGGTGGGGATGAAAAGCGTTTCCCTGGAAGAGTTACTTAGGATCTTGATTTGGGCTTGTGGGTCCTTTTCTCCCGTTATTCAGCATCTCTGACATCAGCTTCTTGGTCGTGCGCTTTTGTGTTGGAGTGTTAGGAGCACCCAGACCTGACACTTGATACCGCTTTAGAATGGCTACTTCTCCAGGGACAGTAAATACCCCTTTTGGATCCTGAGTGTTGTCTTGTTTTCCAGACGTTTGAAGCCACGAGAGGCGATAAGAATAATCGGTTATTGTGCCTGAGCAACGAACGACGTTTTCACGCTTCTGTGGGTGTCTGGCAGCCAGCGAAAGGGGGGTGGGTGAGAGAGGGGAAACTGCCCGTGCTTTCTAAAGGAATTTAATCTTCTGGAGCAGGAAACGGGGAACTCACCCAAGGGCTGTATTGTTGTATCAGGTTCTTTCCCGAGGTAAATATGTTGCACCGGGAATCTCCCTCGGGATCTCGGCTCTGAAATCCAAAGCTACGATTTTACCCGGAGACCAGCTCCGAAGGGGACAGCTGCGTGGAAGGAGGTTCCTGTATATCGTAATGTGTCCGGGCGAATCCGAGGCTGAATCCAGCTGCCCCTTGTGCCACAGAACGCCCACGTGGGTAGTTCCACCTGTGAAAGGGTGGAGAGATGGAATTATGATTCCTAGACATCAGAGATGCAAGACAGGCCTTAGGGGCATCTGCGACCAGCCATCAGATTGGGAGCCAGTCACTCACAGGTGCAGGAATATTGTGAGCGGGCTCGCCCTTGGGAATGGAAAGAAAAAAAGTCACTATGCGGTCTCCTTTGATTTCCAACGGCTGCAGCTTACTGGCTGTCATAACAGCATACTAATAGTAATAATAACCCACTCACGTTACTTTGTAGAGCAGGCGATGGCTGGCTCTTTCTGCGGGAACAGCGTAAGGATGGAGCGGATCATAAAATACCAGACGCCAGCTTTCTTCGGGAAGCACTTAGTACAGTCCTCTGCACGTGGGAAGCACTCAATAAATACTCCCGATTGATTGAAGAGCCAAGCCAGCTGTGGGAGAGGCAAGTTCCTCGGGGTCATCTCAGGGAATGGCCGGGATGGACAGGCCGGGGGGACCGGCCGCTCCGGTCGAGCTCCCCGAGGAGATCGAGAAATCACCGTTAGGGCTCCTGTGAGTCTGGAATTAGGCTAGGACCATCCACAAGGCCTACCAGGCTAGGTTACCCATCAGCCGCGTTAGCTGTCATAATAAGAATAATGTTGGTATCTGGTAGGCGCTCACTATGTGCCGAGCACTGTTCTAAGCGCTGGGGTAGACGCAGGGGAATCGGGTTGTCCCACGTGGGGCTCACAGTCTTAATCCTCATTTTACAGATGAGGTAACTGAGGCACCGAGAAGTGAAGTGACTTGCCCAGAGTGACCCAGCCGACAAGTGGCCGAGCCGGGATTCGAACCCATGACCTCTGACCCCAAAGCCCGGGCTCCTTCCACTGAGCCACGCCGCTTCTCTATGTGGAATGGATATTCATTCTATTCGAGGTATTCGTTCATTTTTGCTCTCTCGGTTTCACGTGGATGGATATTCATTCTATTCAAGGTATTTATTCATTTTTGCTCTCTCGGTTTTCATCAGGTGCATCTATGCCTTTACCGTTTTTCCTCTTGTGTGTATTCACTTTGTGTCTTCCCCTCTGATAGTATTAATTAATAATAAGAACGGTGGGATCTGTTAAGTGCTCACTATGCCCCAGGCACTGTAATAATAATCTGGGTATTTGTTAAGCGCTTACTATGTGCCAGGTGCCGTTCTAAAACGCTGGGTAGATACAAGGTAATCAGGTTGTCCCACGTGGGGCTCACAGTCTTAATCCCCATTTTCCAGATGAGGTAACTGAGGCACAGAGAAGTGACTTGTCCACAGTCACACAGCTGACAAGTGGCACAGCCGAGATTCGAACCCATGATCTCTGGCTCCCGAGCCCGGTCTCTTTTCACTGAGCCACGCTGCTTCTCCCTGTACTAAGCATTGGGGTAGACACAAGGAAATGGGGTTGGACACAGTCCCCGTCCCATGTGAGGCTAGACACGTTCCCTGACCGCAGCGAGCTTACGGTCTAGAGGGGGGAGATGGACGTTAATAGAAATAATTAATTTACAGACTTGATTAGCGAAGCAGCGTGGCTCGGTGGAAATAGCCCGGGCTCGGGAGTCAGAGGTCATGGGTTCGAATCCCGGCTCTGCCGCTTGTCGGCTGTGTGACTGTGGGCGAGTCACTTCGCTTCTCTGGGCCTCAGTGACCTCATCTGTAAAACGGGGATTAAGACGGTGAGCCTCACGTGGGACGACCTGCTTCCCCTGTACCCACCATAGCGCTTGGAACAGTGCTCTGCACATAGTAGGCGCTTAACAAATACCAACACTATTATGTGCGGAACTTAGAAACGGACACATCTTTTTAAGGAGACATCAGGCGGGCGGAGACAGAGGTAGAGACTTGGGCAGAGGCAGAAATCAGACAGCAACAGGCTCTCACCGGTGTTAATGCTACAGCAACAAACCGGTTATTGTGTGTGCGTGATGGTGAAAGAGTGGGTATTGGACACATGGTCACACCGCATACGTAGGCAGCGTGTCCGCGGTGTCATCTTAAGGCCTGAAAGGCATTTTGGAGACACTTGGAAGACGCACGGAAATTATATCAAAATCAATAACGTGATACCCGGTTCTAACTACGCTCAGAATGTAGTAAAAAGAGGATTCTGATTCCAGCCCTGTCATGTTAGGCGTATTTTATCATAGGATGATAATGGAAACTTTAGGAGCAAAGTGAGATAGTAATAATAGCGGTGGTATTTGTTAAGCGCTTACTAGGTGCCGAGCACTGTTCAGAGCGCCGGGGTAGATAGAGGGTAATCGGGTTGTCCCACGTGAGGCTCGCAGTTTAACCCCGTTTTACAGATGAGGGAACTGAGGCACAGAGAAGTGAAGTGACTTGCCCACAGTCACACAGCTGACAAATGGCAGAGCCGGGATTCGAACCCATGCCCTCTGACTCCCGAGCCCGGGCTCTTCCCGCTGAGCCACGCTGCTTCTCTGCTCCTAACCTGAAGTTTGTTGTAGAAGAATAAAGCTTATTTCTTGTGTCCAGCCTGAGAGAATGGCAAATTCAGGGCAGGAGAGATCAGGATCAAATAAAACATTTTTCTTCTGATTTTTGTGCTTTATTCGGTAATATTTATAGAGTAGCTACTGGGTGCTGAGAGTTGTACTGGGTACCTGCTGCGTGCAAGCCCTGGATCAGGCGCTGCAAGCAGCATGGCCTGGTGGAAAGAGCGGAGGCCCCTCAGTCGGGTGGACCTGGGCTCTAATCCCCACACCCCCAATTACCTGATGTATGACCCTGGGCAAGTCACTTAACTTCTCCGCCTCAGATCCCTCATCCGCACAATGGGGATTGAGTACTTGTTCTCCTTCGCATTTAGAACGTGAGCCTCGTGCGGGATTTGCTTATCTTGCATCTGCCCCAGAGTTCAGTGCGACGCTCAGCACAGAGTAAGTGCTTTACAAATATGACTATTTCTAGGCCCTCGGGAGAGTTCGCATGGCCTAGTGGAAAGTGCACAGGCCTGGGAACCAGAGGACCCGCGTCTCAATCCCGGCTCTGGCACCCGTCTCCTGGGTGACCTTGGACAAGGCACTTAACTTCTCTGTGCCTCATCTGTAAAATGGGGATTAGGACTGGGAGTCCCATGCGAGACATGGACTGTTACCAACCTGATTACCTTGTAACTACACTGGGGTTTAGGACAGAGCCCGGCACACTGTAACGTAGCAGACTACCAGCCAGTCCGGAGGCACTCACAAGGACACACCCTCACCGAGAAAAAAGGACGCTATGAATATCCTAAACCAAACACTCCGTATTAATTGTAAGCTCCCTCTAGAATGTAAGATCCTCGTGGGCAGGAAATATGTCTACCGGCTCTCTTATAGTGTACTCCCCCCAGCACTTAGTATAGTGGTCTGCACACAGTAAGCGCTCCTCAAATATGATTGATTCCACGCTAAATCTGTCGCAATAAATCCAGTCATGATCCGCCACCCACTGTCGGCTGACAAGTCAGATGTCATCCGGGCTTTTAAGAAACAGGCAGCCCCTTAAAATGTCTTTAACGTGAGACTAGTTGCCTACCCTGCAAATGAGCATTAGTGTATAAAAGCATCCCAGCTCTGCCCCTTGTCAGCTGTGTGACTGCGGTCAAGTCACTTCACTTCTCTGGGCCTCAGTGACCTCATCTGTAAAATGGGGATTAAAACTGGGAACCCCACGTGGGACAACCTGATCACTCTGTATCTACCCCAGCGCTTAGAACAGTGCTCTGCACATAGTAAGCGCTTAACAAATACCAACACTATTATTATTATTATAAGAGATGCCAGGATTAATGTCATTACTGTCGAAAGTACATCATCAGCCGTTCAAACATGAACTTTTCTATGTCTGTCCCACCCACCCCCTTTTTTTTTTTTTGTATTTGTTAAGCGCTTATTATGTGCCAAGCACTGCACTAAGGACTGGGGTAGTTACAAGTTAAATGGGTTGGACACAGTCCCTGCCCTACATTAGGCTCACAGTCTTAATCCCCATTTTATAGATGAGGTACCTGAGGCGGAGAGAAGTTAAGAGACTTGCCCAAGGTCACACAGCAGACAAGTGGTAGAGCTGGGATTAGATCACCCTATTTATTTTGCTTAACGAGACGTACACCACCCTGATTCTATTTATTTGCCATTGTTTTTACCGGACGTTCTTCCCCTCGACTCTACTCATCGCCGTCGTTCCCGTCCGCCCGTCTCCCCCGATTAGACCGTAAGCCCGTCGGTGGGCAGGGACCGTCTCTATCTGTTGCCGACTTGTGCATTCCAAGCGCTTAGTACAGTGCTCTGCGCATAGTAAGCGCTCAATAAATACTGTTGAATGAACCAAGGTCCTTCTGACTCCCAGACCCGTGGTCTATCCACTAGGCCGTGATGCTTCCAGTGCGTAATCCAGTAATTGCACACAGCAGATACCCGCTACAGCTTTCACCACACAGTAGCTACCCTCCCACCCTTCTTTCTTTCTCAATCTCCGGCTCCCCCCCAAGAGAGGCTGAAGAGATAAACACAACAATAAAACATGGAGGTTACATCGGCTCTACAATGCCAAATTTTAGTGCCTTTTTCCCTCCTTATCCCTAGTGCCATGTTGTATGTCCAGTATGTCCAGCGGGGGCTCAGAGCGGGCAGCATTCTTTCTTGACAACCTAGCAACACGGTAGAACGGAGCAGTGAAAAATGTGAGCATCACGACATCGTCACCAAATGTTTGGTCATCCGCAGGTCAGTCAATGTATAAATCGTCAACGGGGACTCCTTATATACCGGGAACGCCCCGCTCTTCATCCCCTTCTTCCTCCTCCCCCCTTCTAAGTTGCTGCTTCCCTTCTCCTTCCCACCCTGAGCCCCTGACCAATCCCTCCTCCCCGGAAGAGTTTCCCTCCCTCCCACCAACTTCTCCCTGGACCACTCCCTTCCTGGGGAGAAAGGTTTGGAGAAAAAAAAGAAGAGAGTTGGTTGCAATTCATCAATGACTGACCGTCAGCTATTTTAATTCCAGATAACATATCTCTCCTCTGACTAGAAGCGAGCCTGGCCTGGTCGATTCCTACTTTTTATCCCACCGTGCGCAACTTACTGTGATAATTTCTCACAAAGTACCGTGGGGGAAGGAGTTCAATTCTTTCTAGATTCAGTGAGCCAAGCTTCCATACGAGGAAAACTACTTCATAGCCTTAAACTGATTGAACGGAAATACAGAAAAACAAGACAATCAATAGTTTGGGGGAGTTTTCTTTGTTTTTCATGGTATCTGTTAAGTGTTTACTATGTTCCAGGCACTGTACTAAGCCTTGGGGTACATATAAGATAATCAGGTTGGACGCAGTCCTTGTCCCACACGGGGCTCCACGGTCATAATCCCCATTTTAGAGGTAGCTGAGGCACAGAGAAGTCAAGTCACACGCCCAAGGTCACCCAGTAGACAAGTGGCAGAGCCAGGATTAGAACCCAGGTCCTCTCACTCCCAGGCCTGTGCTCTTTCCACAAGACCACGTCACCTCTCTTAGTTGCTACCCAAACAAAGCTCTGAAAGACCTATACATACAGAGTGGGCAGTGATTTCATTTTCCTCTGAGGGCGCCGACAACAAAATACACTCATATCACCAAGGTAGAAAAGAAATGACTTTGTCGTCAGAGTGTTCTGTAGCGTGGAGAGGCAGTGAGGACCGCTGCTTCGCAAACTGCATTTGGAACAAAATCGGGTGGTTTTTCAGAGAAAGTAGAAGAAGGAAAATGTCAATCTGGGGGAGGTTAGGAGTTGAGTTCCATGACGCCCCTAATACACAAGAGCCGTGGCACACCAGTGATACTTTATGCTTCATTTGATCTTGAACAGTAATGTATTCTCCTGACATCACCCAACTAAGAAATGTCTGAGAAAGTTTCAAATAAGATGGAAAAAAAAAAAAAGACTTCAAAGGCAACCCTTGTTTTCCCCTCCCTTTCCTCCTCCCCTTACTCCTAGGCCTCCTTTCTCTTCACTGGGCAGATTGTGTCGAAGCCAAAGAGATTGCAGAGCTAATGAGAATTAAGTAACTTGCAGCAGGTGGTACCACCTGTGTCTGGGTAACGGCAGCCTCAGCAAACGCCTGCCTCTCTGTGGTGGAGAACCGGAGAGGAAACAATATCTGATGGTGACTCAGAGTCAGGTGGGAGCAGGGGTAGGGGCTCTGACTGAAGCAGTAATCCTGTTTCTGGGGAGGATTTTTTATAATTAGCCTGGTAAGCGCACCTCTCTCCGCCTTCCTTTCAGTCTCCTCCCTCCACCCCCTCCCCTTGGCCCCACTTCCTCCTTTACAAATTTTGAAGGAGTCCTTTGTGAATGGAAAATTATGCTTTCCAGGCTGATCTGGCAGTCCTTTGCCAGAACCAGGCAGAGGTGTAGTGATCCATAGTCAATACCAGCTGGGTGATGGGTTGGTTTTTTTTTTTACTTGAGGTCCCTCTCTTCCAAGAATTCAAAGTTCCAAATACTAATATGAAGAAGACGAAATGTGACATTTGTTAAACACTTCCTAAGCACCGTACAAAGCACTGAGGTAGGTACGAGCTAATCAGGTAGGACACAGTCCCGTGTGGGGCTCACAATCTTAATCGCCATTTTACAGATGAGGAAAATGAAGCACAGAGAAGTTAAGTAACTTGTCCAGACAGGTGGTGGAGTTGAGATTAGAACCCAGGTCCTTGGATTCCCAGGCCTAAATTCTTTCCACTAGACCACGCTGCTTCTCACTGACGTCGTTTAACCGAAGCCACAATTTCCCCACGTGATACCTAAAAATCCAGGGAAGAATTATCATTTGTGTTGGCATCAGCAATCTCACAGCAAGAAAATGAGGACCAATCTAATAATTGTAATATGTAAGTTCCCACTACATGCCAAGCATTATTTAAGTGCTCACTGCGTGCCAAGCACTGTGCTAAACTTTGTGGTAGGTATGGGATAATCACATAGGACCCAACTCTTGTCCCCCACAGACCTCACGGTCTGTGGAAGGTGGGGAAAGAGAAGAAGTATTTCATCCCCCTTTTATAGATGAAGAAATTGAGACCCAGGGAAGTTAGTGACTCGACTGAGGTCACACAGCGGTCAAGCAGGAGCCTAAGAGTTTAGAACTCAGGTTTCAAAATTCCTAGTCTGTTGCTCTATCCAATATTCCATGCTCCTTCTCAATGGAGAAATGAAAGAGGATGGATGAATTTGGATTATAAAGTGAAGAATTTGGGGTTTAGCATAGGAGCTAGAGCACTGGCCTAAGACTTGATTCTATTTATTGCCACTGTTCTCGTCTGTCCGTCTCCCCCGATTAGACCGTAAGCCCGTCAAAGAGCAGGGACCGTCTCTATCTGTTACCAATTTGTCCATTCCAAGCGCTTAGTACAGTGCTCTGCACACAGTAAGCGCTCAATAAATACTATTGAATGAATGAATGAAGGAATGACTCAGAAGGTCATTGGTTCTAATCCCGGTTCTGCCACTTATCTGCTGTGTGACTTTGGTAAGTCACTTAACTTCTCTCCGCCTCTGTTAATAATAATAATACCAATGTTGGTATGTGTTAAGCGCTTACTATGTGCCGAGCACTGTTCTAAGCACTGGGGTAGATACAGGGTAATCAGGTTGTCCCACGTGAGGCTCACAGTTAATCCCCATTTTACAGATGAGGGAACTGAGGCACAGAGAAGTGAAGTGACTCGCCCACAGTCACACAGCTGACAAGCGGCAGAGCCGGGATTCGAACTCATGACCTCTGACTCCCAAGCCCGTGCTCTTTCCACTAAGCGAGGCTGCTTCTCTGTTACCTCATCTGTGTCCAACCCTATATGCTTGGATCCACCCCAGTGCTTAATAATAATAATAATAATAATGTTGGTATTTGTTAAGCGCTTACTATGTGCCGAGCACTGTTCTAAGCGCTGGGGTAGACACAGGGGTATCAGGTTGTCCCACGTGGGGCTCACAGTCTTCATCCCCATTTTACAGATGAGGGAACTGAGGCACCGAGAAGTGAAGTGACCTGCCCAGAGTCACACAGCTGACAAGTGGCCGAGCCGGGATTCGAACCCATGACCTCTGACTCCAAAGCCCGTGCTCTTTCCACTGAGCCATGCTGCTTCTGGTGCATAGTGAACACTTAACAAATACCGTAATTATCATTATTTGGGCTAAGATACCACATTGGGCACTCTAGCTCCTAACATAAAGGACCATGGGATTACAAGAGGATAAAAATTCAATGAACATTTCTGGGAGAAAACAACTCCAAAACAACAGTCCTCATTCTAGGCAAAAGAGTGAGTCCTAAGATGGTCTCCTTTGTGTGAACCAGGCAGTCAGTCAGTCAGTCGACTGTTACCCGTTCAGGGAAGAATGGAATTAGACCCTGAAAGGGTTACATTCATCACCTGCCCTCGATCAGTCCGCCCACCAGTAGTATTTATTGAGTGCTTCCCCAGCCCTTGGGCAAGTCTAGTGGCGTTAATAGGCATGATCTCTCTTCTCAAGGTGTTTTTGGTCAAGCAGAGAAGAAACTTAAAATCGCCACCCTAGTTCCTTTGAAGAGAGTGGCGGACAGTCAAGGTAAGACCTTCACCCCCTCACACAGACCTTTACGGGAGGCGTTTCGCCTAAGGGGGAGAATCGACCAGCAGGAACCTTCCTCCTTTTAGCATTTTCTCATGGCAAGCCGCACACCCGGTCCAGAGCAATAAGAGGACGCACCTCATTCATTCGATAGTATTTATTGAGCGCTTACTATGTGCAGAGCACTGTACTAAGTGCTTGGAATGGACAAATCGGTAACAGATACGGTCCCTGCCCTTGGGTGGGCTAACCTCATCAGATTCTGGGTCACTTCTGAGGGTGGTTGCTATCAGCCTCTTGGATGGGTGCCACTGTTCCTTTTGGTTTGTCCCAGTGAACCGGGGTGGCAATCAGGTATCAGCCTGGGAGTACAGAGGTAGCCTCGGTGGCCCCTTTTCCACGAAGCAGAGTGACCCAGTGGTTAGAGCATGGGTGGGGGACTCCGACCTGCGCTTCTGATCCTGGCTCTGCTGCTTGTCTGCTGTGTGATGTTGGGCAAGTCACTTGACATCTTTGGGCCTCAGTTACCTCATCTGTAAAGTGGGGATTAAGACTGGGAGCCCCATGGGGGATAGGGATTGTGTCCAACCTGATTACCTTACCAGTGCTTAGAACGGTGTTTGACATATAGTAAGCGTTTGACAAATACCTTCATCGTCATCCACTTTGACTTTAGCCCCTCTGAGTTTAGCCTCACTGATTTCAATCCGCCCCTCAGAGTGAGCCCCTCTGAAGCGAAGAGAGCAGGCAGTGGGCCCACGTCGGACCAGAGATGAGAGAGAGAGAGAGGTAGAAGTTCTCAACTTGGTGTTCCAATCCTCTAGGGACCTGAATCCCTAAATGCACCCCTTTGGGGTGCATAAGAAAGTTGAGAGCTGAGGCAGACCTCCCCACAAGAGAGTCCGAAAACAATGGAGAGGGCAATGCTAAAGAATGAAATGGAAAGAAATGAACAAATGGGATGAGGATGACATTTAGGAAGTTCATCAAATGTCAAAGTAACAAAGGGTTGGAGATCTGTCTGGCCAGAATGCATTCGTCCTACCCCGCTAATTTGGGATGCTCAGTCTTTAACAGAGAATTCCTCTTTTCCAGACTACCTGGTTTTTGCTCCTCCCAAATAAATTATCGTTCCATGGCACAGTGGATTCTTGCATGCCTTTGCCCTCTCGATGTAAGCTCACCGTGGGCGTGGATCGGGTCTGTTTATTGTTGATATACTTGTTGTTGTTGTTATTGTTGTTGTTGTATGTTGTTGTTGTTGTTATACTTTCCCAAGTGCTTAGGACAGAGTTCTGCATACGGTAGCAATCAGTAAATACAGTTGAATGATTAGCATGGCAGAAGACTACCTCATTGGCTAATTGAAAAACTGTTTCAGTTTTAATTCTGCAAATGGCATTTTCCAAATCGATTACACCTTTCAGTGCAATTAAGCAAAGTGGCTTTTGTCAGCATTTGCATTTTAGTGACTTGTCTGGAATACTTTCCTTTGAATTAGGAAGCAAAATATATCTCGCTCCTGTATCTAGAATCCTACAGATAGAGTCCGATACTCTGATAACCTTACGTAGGTCGAATGTGATTCCAGCAAGAGAAACTGTGATTTCCCAACAGACGGTATTAGCAAACCTCCTCTTTAGCCTCGAGGACAGGAAAACGATGTTGCTGGGAATGAGATCGTCATTTGTTTCCACGTGAACGGTCCTAAGACAACTCTTCTGGAAGAAGCAGCCAGCCGTACAAATTGAAACTGGTACAACACCGTCCACTGAGGATTGTAACATCCATAGAGCAGCCCTATAAACCCACTTCTCTAGATGTGGACGTCGGTTGTTTTGCATTTTATAAGAATCGAAGATTTGGTCTTCAAGTATGCATTTCGGTGTCAAATGCAAGTCCTCCAGGAGCAGAAGCCAACACTGGTGTATTCTGTGCACTGTCTTGCTCATAGAGACATTTCAATCATTATGACCCCATGATGGTCTTGGGTTTATAACCGGTTATCTGCAGAGCTTCGTGGTTATTTCGTGTTGGTTATGGGGAAATAAGAACAAGACTTCAACTCTGGCATTGGGTCCCCAACTCTCCTTCCATCTTGCAAGAGGACACCTCTTGTACCAGTTAGGACAGGCATTATTTGGATTTGTGGTCATTAACATCTGCGCCTTGACCTGACTTGTAACCCTTGACCCTTTTTTTTCTCTCTATCTCTCTCTGGCCCCTCTCAACGAAAGCCCTAGAGAGCTGATCTTAGACCGATTCGCAACTCTGGCAGGCTGGAATCCCCTCCGACGTTTCTCCTCAGCCAATCCCGATGCCGATAACATTTCACGGGCGGATTCTCCACGGAGGCCCAACGTGACTGTAATCCCAACACGTGAGCCGCACTCACATTCTTTCCACGCTGGGCGAGGATGAAATCAAAGCCTCAATTTGGACTTTATCATGTCACAAGATTAATAGTAAAAACGTTTTGATCTAATTGGGGGGTTTTGCCAGTCAGTCAGCTGAAATGCATCAAGTTGGAAGCCATATGGTGCCCGTGATGAATGAGGAGTATTTGGTTGCTCCTTCACATCCATCATAAAATTCCCGTTTTGCTTATAATCCTCTAATCTTGCAGCTAAATGAATGGGCACACAGTACAATAGATAACCAAGTCCATACTTCTCAAAACTGCCACACGTTGCCAAGTTTAATGAACTTCAAAAGGTAAATGCCTTCTGTGGGCTTTAAACATATTTAGTTGCTCTGAAGGGAGTCCCGAGAGAAATCTAGACCCTTTCCTTCATGGACTATCCCAAGATCCCCTCAGAATGCCTCAAGATTTCCATATGGCGAGTGCCTCCTTGCCTCCATGGGTCGCTCCACCCAATCAATAAATTTACGTGAAGCTGTCAGGTCGGTGAATAGGGCAATGTTACGTCAGTGGGCAATGACAAGGTCAAGGGTCAGGGATAAACCCTTGCACGGACGAGAAGCGAAACATGGAGACTGAATGCCTCAAACTACTGGATGATCTCTGTGTTGCACAACACACAGCACCTCTCGACTGTAAGCTCACTGTGGACAGGGAAAGTGTCTGTTTAGCGTTATAATGCACTCTCCCAGAGTTTTGTACCATGCTCTGCACACAGTAAGTGCTCAACGGATAGAATTGACTGTCCAAAGCACTGTACTAAGCACTTGGGAGAGTTGGCACTGAGCTAAGGGGCCTTTTCATGGCCAGGTAGCAAAGGAAACAACTCTAGACTGAGGTTTCTTCTCTTCAGCAATGCTCCTATCTTAGAGAACCTCAGCAGGCGTGTATTCCACACCACTGTGCCCCTGGATGTCCCTGCCATTTTGAATTTTCCGACGCAGTATTTCCATGCCTTATGCCAGACAATACCTCTGCAGGCAGGGTCTTGGCATAATTTCATCGGTCAATCAATCAGTGGTATTTATTGAATGCTTAGTGTGTGCAGATCATTGTGCTAAGTGTACTATATATTCATAGTAAGCAGCGTGGCTTAGTGGAAAGAGCACGGGCTTGGGAGTCAGAGGTCGTGAGTTTGAATCCCAGCTCTGCCACTTGTCAGCCGTGTGACTGTGGGCAAGTCACTTAACTTCTCTGTGCCTCAGTTACCTTATCTGTAAAATGGGGATTAAGAGCGTGAGCCTCGCTTGGGACAACCTGATCACCCTGTATCTACCCCAGCGCTTAGAACAGTGCCCTGCACATAGTAAGCGCTTAACAAATACCAAAAAAACCCAAAAACCAAGGTTACAATCTCCCAGGATCTGCCCACGGATCCAAGCACCACATTGTGGAGAATCACCACTGAAGCAGGTCTCTGCCTGTCTTGCAGAAGGACTTTAGGGTGCCACGGGACTCCCATAAACCCCCTTTCCATGCTTGGCGTGCCGATTTTCTGGCAATTCCTCCTCCTTCCTATCCAATAAGCCACACGACACCCTCCGTCCCATCTCTTGCTTTCAACTGCATCCTCCATGGTGACGGTGGGAATGAAGAGCCCAATAAAAAGCGGAGCAGCAGTGGCAAATCAGGGTTTGAGTGCCTACTCTGTGCACAGCACTGCACTAAACCCTCAGAGAACCTACGTTACAAGCGGAAGACACAGACCTTCGCCTCGGGGAACTTGCGATCTAATGGGGGATGAGGGTGAGGAAAATAAATGTTGGTGTTTTAAATGGTAGCCTCTGCTGCTGCAACTCAAAGTTCTCGGGTCTTTGGCTCCTAAGAACTCCGGGCCTGGTAACCTCCAGGGGATTAGGACCAACTTCAGTTTCTCTTTCTCCCTTCTCTGTCACACTGCTCCACTAGGCACCGGGAACATCTGCTTTGGTGAGCGTAGGGTGAGCGAGGGGGATGTCTAGGTCTGTGTGTGCTTGTCTCCTTCTGTTCCTGCCTCTGCCTCCCTCAGTCTGTATTTTCCTAACCCCAGGCAAAGCCTGAGTAATTCCACTTGCAATTTCAATAAGCACTTTGGATTGGCCTGGATGGGTACGGGTGAAGCGTAGCACGCAAGATCCAGTTCAATCTAGTCATTTCTGGAGACCGTCGATTCAGGGCAGATCGAGGCTCCTGTTGGGCAGGAATTAATGCAGCTGTATGGAGAGGAATCTAGTCTCGGCTCTCCTGAAATAAAATCAGGATGGATTCTGACCTTCCGCAGGCAGAACCTGGGACCACAATGTCCAAAAGAAGACTGTGGAAGTCTGGCCCAGAGTGTCCCTGTCTGGAGCAGTGAGGCATCCACGGCGTTGAGAAGAATCCCCTCCCTACAGTATTGACCGTTATTTCCTTCGAATGGCATCAATTGGTCACTCTTTTTTAATGGTATTTATTAAGTGCTTATTATGTGCCAGGCACTGTACTAAGCAATGGGGCAGATACAAACTGCCCCAGTCCCACATGGGGCTCACAGTCCTAATCCCCATTTTTTCAGATGAGGTAACTGAGGCACAGAGAAGTGAACTGACCAGCCCAAAGTCACAGAGGAGACGGGTGGCACAGCCGTATTAGGACTCACGTCTGTCTGATTCCCAGACCCATGTTCTCTCTCCTCTCCACTTTAATAATAATAACAATGATAATTATGGTATGTGTTAAGCACTTTGTGCCAGGCACTGTACTAAGAGCTAGGGTGGTTACAAGCAAGTCCCTGTCCCATGTGGGGGTTCACAGTCTCAATCCCTACTTTACAGATGAGGGAACTGAGGCGAAGAAAAGTGTCTTGTCGAAGGTCACAGCGGACAAGTGGTAGAGCCGGGATTAGAACCTATGACCTTCTGACTCCCGGGCCTCTGCTCTAGCCACTATGCCATGCTGCTCCCTTGGATTGGGAGCCTCTTGTGGTCCAGACAACCTGTCAGTACACCTTGTCAAAGCCTAAACCGTGGTCTGTTTGATTAATTATTGAAACGATAAGGTTCCGACTGTTACAGTTCCCCTCTTGACTGTAAACTTCTTGTGGGCAGGGAATAGGTCTGCTTATTGTTGTACCGTACTCTCTCCAGCGCTTAGTACAGTGCTCTGCGCACAGTAACCACTCAATAAATACAGTCGAATGAATGAATACAGTTCACCTCACAGGCAGCATCTCCCAAACCCTGGCAGGGCTCTCCACGTCTTCACTGGAGATTTTAGGGATGACGTGCTGCGAGAGGAATTTTTTTTCTTCTCTGTCCATGTGGTTGACCTTTCTGCCTCCACTATCCAGAGCTTCTGCTACTTCTATGGCCCAGGTGGGCTAAAAGAAGAAGGGGAATCTGCAAAAGTTACCCAGAAATGTCCTCCAGGTGACAGTCGGTCAGGCCTGAGCTTAGCTGACCTGCAAGAGCTCCACGTAACACAGGTTTCCACAGATTCACTGCTAGCTGGGAGACCACTAAGCAAGGCCACTTAAAGTTCTAAATTAGGGGAAAAAAAAGATTTCAAAGGATGAGGTTAATATGCCACTGTGATTCAGGGCATACTACTGTCTGTTTTTTATCAGTTCTCCGTGAGCTTTAATTATCCAGCTTTTTTTTTTTAACAAAAAGGTGGGGCAAGAAATAGTCTCGTAACTGTCTGGAATAGACAAAATCCTACCCTGGAGATGCAGTGAGGTTTAGGAGGGAGATTAAGAGATTGAGATCCTAGAGTTCTCCGATTCTGGTTCCAGACCTGCCCCCAGCCCAGTACTGGTACAGTGTTCAGTTTTCAGTCAGTCTGCCCTCGTCAAGCACTGTTAAAACACCAGACATCACTGTGAGAAGCAGCGTGGCCTAGTGGATAAAGCATGGGCCTGGGGTCATAAAGACCTGAATTCTAATCCCGGCTCCACCGCTGTGTGTCTGCTGTGTGACCTTGGGCAAGTCACTTAACTTCTCTGTGCCTCAGTTCCCTCATCTGTACAGTGGGGATTAGGACAGTGGAGCCCTAAGTGGGACAGAGACTGTGACCAACCTGATTATCTCATATCTACCCCAGCACTTAGAACGGTGCTTGGCATGTAGTAAGCAGTTAACAAGTACCGTAATTGTTATTATTATTACCTTAAGAGCCAATATTTTCATTTTAAATGCCCGGCTGCCCTCCATCTTGGCTCTTGCCGCTGAGCCCTGAGACTCAGTAGAGGTGTCCTTGCTTACAGGGACCTGGGAGGGGAAATTGGTGGTTCTGGAGCAATGTGAGGGTTGGGGATATCCCAGAAAAATGTTCTAGATTCTTTGAATTTCTGTATGGTTCTGCATGGTGACATTTCATTGCATTGCGTGACCTGTGTAAAAATGCAAATAACAACCAGCTTGTCTCTTGCTTCGAAGTTGACCAAGGCACATCTTGGCATCAGTGGCCAAATTAGGTGTGGGACCTCAGGGAAGTCCCTTTTAAAACTTCCATTTCTTCTCCCTGCAAAATAATAGGGGCAGGAGTACATGCCCTCCCCATCTCACAAAGATGTCAGGGCAAAATGAGTTACCTTTTGATTAACGTGAAAGCATACGGGAATAATTCAAAAGCATTTTCCAATTCCAGTACCGCCAATAATTGTGGTATCTGTTAAACCCTTACTATGTGCAGAGCATGGTACTTAAAGCTGGGGTAGATACAGGTTAGACAGGTCAGACTGAGGCCAGAGAAGTAAAAGTGACTTGGCCAAGGTCACGTGTTAGGCAAGTGGCAGAGCTGGGATTAGAAAGGCCTGGTTTCTTTCCATTAGACCACACTGCTCCTCCGTGTGACAATTTAAGAGGGAATTTTGAAAGTGGTTCTTCCTGATTTTGACCAACTATCCCAGCTCTGCCATTTGACAGCTGTGTGACTGTGGGCAAGTCACTTAACTTCTCTGTGCCTCAGTTCCCTCATCTGTAAAATGGGGATTAAGACTGTGAGCCTCACGTGGGACAACCTGATTACCCTGTATCTATCCCAGCACTCAGAACAGCGCTCTGCACATAGTAAGCGCTTAACAAATACCAACATTATTATTATTAAAGGCAATCTTCCTTGTTTTAGCTATGAGGGACTGTCGTCAGAACAAAAGTCTCCTGGTTCATCCGCTCCTAGGAACGTTTCCTTTCAGGGAGAGCAACAGGGAAGCAACTAGCCCTCGTTCACAGGCATTTCCCCTAGTCAAACGCTATCAGGGCGCGAGCCTGGAGCTTCTGGCAAGACACACACTCTTGGAAAGGAACTGTGAGGAAAGGGGGTGACAAAAACCAAAAGACGATGAGAGAATGAGAGAGAAGGACTGGTAGACAGGCAGAGAGATGGAGACGGAGAGAAACAGAAAGAGCCAGAGATGGGGAGAGACGTTTGACTCTTTTTTCCTGATACTCCCAACCTTTTAAATTGGGCTTTAGTGGTGTGAAGAATCAAGTCACAATCAAACTGTAATAAAAGTCATTTAGCTGTTTATTCTTTTCAGTTAGTGGATGGAAGTCAAATCTTTAATCCCATTTAAAAGCCCTCTGCCGAATAGATCGAAGGTGACTGGGGGATGGGGTCAAGGAAACCTGAGACACATGTAAACAAAATGCATTTGTTCCTCTTAAGGGCAAGTCCATTTTGTCTTTTTATTCTTAGCAGATGTTGTGTATCTCCAGAGGTTTATGAAAGAATTCAGACAGTAAACTGGCATCGCCGGTATGTCGGCAATGTGCGGCTGCCTCAGCTCACATTGTTCAGCGCCTGTGAACCTGCCCCTGAATGAAAGATTCGGGTTAAAATTTCACACTCACAGTGTATTGATTCCCAAGAAGCAGGATTTATTGTTCTTGGTGATCCCTCCCTTTGATCATCTGGACTCACTGGGGTGGAGTTTATAGGGCAATTTATTTGAAGGAGCAGGGAAGTGTATCTTTCTTTCCTGAGGGGCCCATCCCCCTCCGCTTCCCCAAACTGTACCACTCTCAGAGGAACCTCGAAGGCCATGGGAGTAAATTAGGCGCCCCCGGACCACAGCCGGGGCCTTAATTTGGTGCCGAGTTGCTTCCGGGGTTGACGTACAGTTGCTTCAGAATAGGGCTCCGTGACGAAACAGCGTCTCCCACCTGTTTTCTCATCCTTTGAGAGATTCATCCAGAGGGGCAGAGGAGGAAAATACAGAAGGTGGACAGGCACATAAAGGAGAGAACACGCAACCGCTAGAGGACCATGGACGCTGTAACGTGCTGGCTCCGTTCCTGTGGTGGCTGCCATCCTCACCCATGGCCAAGGAAGGGCTTGGAGCACTCGATCCAGCTGTGGCCAAGATTGGGAGACGCCAGGTTCTGTGGGGGTCCCTTGGCAGGTAGGGCAAGAAAGCATAAGCTGCCCTACCGTCACACCCATCCAGGCCCGCCCCGGCCTCTTGAGCAGGAACGACCTGGAAGTTAAGCCACTGTCTTGGCAGTGCCAGCTTCCGTCAACTTCCCTCCTGCCCCAGAGGGCAAGAGAAAGAACTAAGGGCCGAAAGGAGACCGCTCCAATCTCAACTCCACACTTCCGTTAGCTGGAGGGGAAGCCTTTGGAATTGCTGCCTCTGATAATGTCCCTTATGGGCAGGGAAAGTGACTCTTCATTGTTGTACTCTCCCAGGCACTAAGTACAGTGTTCTGCACACAGTAAGTGCTCAATCAATATAATTGAATGAATAATCGAATGAATGAATGGATGTCAGTTTGGGTGGGCGGGGGGGATTTCATGGTATTTATCAAGTGCTTACTGTGCCCCAGGGACTGTATAAAGTACTGGGGTAGGTACTAGTTAATCAGGTTGGACACAGTCCATGTCCCACATGGCGCTTACAGTCTGAATCCCCATTTTACAGATGAAGCAACTGAGGCACAGAGCAGTTAAGCAACTTGCCCAAAGTCACATAGCCGATAAGTGGTGGAGCCGGGATTGGAAGCCAGTTGGTTCTGACATCCAGGCCTGTGCTCTATCCAGTAGGCCACACTGCTCCCCTAGTTCAGTTCTCAGTGAGGGACTGCTCTCTCCATAGACACCAGGGCCTCAGTTTATGTTGTGAGACCCCCAAACTCCACATTCAAGCCTCGTCTGCTGCACCGCAAGATAAATGGCAGCAGAAAGGCCTAAAGGAACCTGAAGCATTTATTGGCCGCAGGCTTCTCTAAGGGCTTTTGGTGTTCTAGCCTGTAAGCTCCTCCCTCTGGACTGTAATTTCTTATGGGCAGGGAACGTGTCTTCCAACTCTGTTGCATTGTACTCCCTCGAGTGCTCAATAAGGTGCTCTGTGCGCAGTAAGCGCTCGATAAATACCATCAGTTAATGGGTGCCTCATTAACAGGCCAGGCTTACATCACTCGGTGTTCTAGAACCGCAGCGATAGACCGCAAAGACAAGAACATCAATTGTCATCCGTTCATCTCTCAGAATGGATCAAGAACTGTTCTCTGAGCATGTGGGGGTGAAAAGGTAATTTTCATCTAGGCGATATTAGCAACATTTTCCCTTGCCCTCAGATTTCACACTGCTTTCTAGCCTCTAAAATATCAGAGACACATTGACCAGCTGAAGGTCAAGTAGAGGAAAGTCATTTTGCAGGTCAATCCCACCCCCCAGTAAAAAGGCAGCACCTAATAGACTCAGATTATCTTGAACCTCATCAAAATCTGAGGATTTCTCATTTGATTTACACATCTGATAATGAGAGGTGTGAATTACATGTCTGTTACTACTGTAGATTAGCTTGGCATTACTGGAAAATAGGTATGTTGAAAGGATAAACCGACACCATGTAATCGTCGTGTGGCTTGGCAGCATTCTTCTCCCAATCTTCTCGTTGCTATGCTATATCAATTTGAAAAAAAAAATTAACAGAGGCCCTGTACTGTCGCATCAAATTCCTGCTTGTTCCTGAGAAAAAAAAGCAAGGTCTCCTGCCAGCATCCATATTAAAAATGTTTCCAGCAAATTTGAGTTTAAGATTTGGTGATTGGCTTAGCTTCAGTGCTTTCCATAACTTTTACTAGGGGCCATTTTGGAAGGATCTGGGCACGTCAACTTCTGAGTGCTAATGAGTGTTACTACGAAGAGAATTTTCCATTAGTGGCGGGGAGTGGGGATCCCCAAATACTTTAAAATAGAAAAGGCAATATTGGATCGCTCTCTGCTACGGTCACAACCTATCACCGTCACTGATGGTCCACCACGGGCTTAGCAGTAGACCGTGGCGTCCGATTATTTGACTTTGGTTTCTCCCCATGCTTCACCCATTTTGCTCTATCTTTTCCTCCCCTTTGGCGGTAAAGCGTCATCCCCACTCGACGATCAGGGAACCCTTGGGGAGTTTCCCAAGAGCTAAGGTCGGAGGCATCCTCCCGTCCGTGTTCCGTATCGAATGAGTTTCTCTCGTGGGTCGCTTCACACACTGTAAAAGCCATCCGTTGAAGAGTTCTCAGTGTCCGCCCATGTGAATGGCTCACGACCTGATGTCTGCCTCCTGATAGATTCAGTGCCCATTATTGTAATGGATTTGCTGTTGGGAAGAATAAAGGGTTATCTGCCTAATAAATTCAGGGACCCCAATGTATTATCATCAATCATGTAATTCTCTTGTATACGGGGGCTATATTAGAACAGATTTGTTTAGTTATTTCTCAAAGACAAATCTACTCTAATGAGTGCCCCCCAGATACCTGGGAGAAAATTGAGATTGAATGAACACATAGGCTTTTTTGAGGCATATTTTATTTTAGCCTGATGACTGAGAAACGAAAGCTCTCTTGCCTGTTGTGGGTTTTTTTATAACTGCCCTGCTAATGAGATGCATGGAAAAGTAAAAACATGTCATATAAATTAGACACCTTTGGGGATTTTTGAAAAACTTGTTTGAAGGGCTAATTAAGAAGCTATTAAAAATAATTAATAATCATCTGCTTTACCCAATTTTTTTCACTTCAGAAGAATAATTGAAGCCATTTGGATTTCAGTTCTTGAAACATAGAGGCATAAAGAACAGTTTCTTAGTTTATTTGGAAAATAGCATTTTCCAAACTTCTAATAATTTTATGTTTTTTGATATTAACGTTCTAACATAACATTACCCTTTTTTGATCTTTCTGGCTTGATCTGGCTTATGCTAGGCACTAGGCTGTTCAGTAAATACACTAGTGCAGGATGGTTTCTAAGGTCTAAACTGGAAGAAAATTGTTGCGAGTTACAGGAAATTAAAAAATTCCTGCAATACCAACCCACTACTCAAAGTCAATCTGTGGTATCCCAGAATCCACTGTGCTCTGAAGTCAAGCCAGAATGATTTCTGAAGAGTAATTTCCAGCCTTATAAAGGGTCACATCATGTATTAAAGCCATATTTGCTTCTGTGTTTTGTAAATTTCAAACTCATTACTAAACCTTTGTCTCTTATACTCTATGTCTGGCTCTTAACTCTCCTTCATCAATCTGATCCTTGAAAATCTAATGAAAAATGCTGAAACACATTTTGCATGTGGAAATGTGATAAAACATAAATTGTTACAATCTTGAGGTACTGACTTTCTAGGATGATTGTAAGACGTGTGCCATTTTTCTTTATACTTAACTTGCTGCGGGAGTGAAAAGCAAATGTCCCAGATTTTTTTCCTCCTTGATTTTGAGACAAAGCTCCCTATTTAAAATGTTCTCAAGGGGAGGCTCCAGTTAACAGAAATGTGAACTGAACGAAACTACAAGCCAGCGAACTATTATTACAGAAGTCGTTTCCCAAACTGCGTTTTTCTAAAGATGCAATACGTCAACCGAACCGTTTTGAATTTCTGATTTCTTATGTGACTAGTGGTTTATATTTGAACTAAATTTTGGCAGCCAGGTTAAAAAAAAAAAATCCTCCTTGTATATCAAAAACTAAACAGTAGCATTGGGAAACATTCGCCTCTTTCTCTCCCCCTCTCAGGCATCTTTAGTTGAGTAGGTTTCCTCTCAACATATTTTCCCCATGAAATCGCCTAGAACAAAGTATTGCATATGAACCAGTTTTGACTCACGTGACTTGAAAATGCTTATTTACCACGTTCGTATTTCATTCTTCATCACCATACTTCATTCATCATCATCATTCTTCATATTTCACCATTTTTCACATAGTGGGTTATTTGTGACCCCAGATTATTTTGCCCCCCCAGGGGGGGGAAAGGTGGTTATTCCTCCCCACCCCGACCCCCAGCCAGAGGAGGAATTTGGGATGAATTTGCTTCAGAATCAGTTTTTGGGGGTTTTTTTAGTGGTATTTGCTAAGCGCTTACTTTGTGCCGGGCACTATATTAAGTACTAGGGCAGACACGAGATCGTATTGGACACGGTCCCTGTCCCACATAAGGTGCAAAGTCTCTCTCCCCATTTTACAGATGAGATAACAGAGGCACAAAGGAGCGAAGTGATTCACTCAAGGTCACACAGCAGACAAGTGGCAGAGCCGGGATTAGAACCCAGGTCTTTCAGATTCCTAGGCATGCTGCTTCTCAAGTTGCTTCGGCGCATCCATCTGCCTGCTCCTTACAAGAAATTCTGAATCATCCTACAACACCCAGATTGGCACTTCCCTAATGAAGTAAAAGTGATCATTTTAATAAACTGTGTATTTTCTCTAGAGAGCATTTAAAGCGAAGATTAATGTTGAGTGGCTCATTTATAATGGCACACAAAGTTTTAGTTTAGGCTATTTTCAGTGGTTGTGATATTCCTTGTGGTGGGTAGGGAAGGTGTCTGTCTGTTGTTGTACTGTCCCAAGCACGGAGTACAGAGCTCTGCGCACAGTAAACACTCAATAAATATGATTGAATGAACAAATATTCTTTTTTAAGTGCTTACTTAAGATAATTGGATCAGGAAGATAATTTGATCAGATCCAGTCCCTGTCCCATGTAGAATTCATAACCTAAGACATAGAGAAAGCAAGTAACTTATCCCTATTTTACAGGTGAAGAAGCCAAGGCACAGAGAGATGGTTCTAAACCCAAGGTCACAGAGCAGAACAGTGGCAGAGCTGGGATTAGAACCCAGGCCTCCTGACCCCCTGTACCATTTTCTTTCCACTGGGATATTCAGCAGCTCCCTTTGCTCTTGCCTTTGAAAAATGCCATTCAAATTAAAACTGATTCTCTGTCTTGCCAGGGCAGGTTCCATGCAAGAAGGCCCTTCGTTCCCCTTTAAATTTGGGCGTTGAAATCTACTTTAGGGATGTGCGCTAGGGGGAGGAAAATCCACCCAGCAAACATCAAAACTGCAAAGGAAACCGACTGCCCACACTGGAACAAAACTGGGAATGCAACCAAACCCAAGTAGCACTGTAAGTGGAGGCCTTTTTTCAGGAAGATCCTCAAAATTAGCCAGGCACTTTGTTGCCAAGAGGTTGCCATCAGGCCCCAGAAATGTTGGTCAGGGAAACTCCTCCTCAACTGAGAAATTAATCCATCAATCAGTGGTATTTATTGAGTGCTTGTTGTGTACAGAACACTATACTAAGCTCTCGGGAGAATACAACGTAACAGAGTTGGAAGACGCGTTCCCAGCCCACAAGAAACGTACAGTCTAGGCAGGGAGACGGACGTGAATGTAAATAAATTACAGACAGGGATGTAAGTGCTGTGACCCTCTTTCACCCCCACGTCCCTTCTCTTCTCTAGGAACCCCGGCGTCCTGCCCCCGGCATCTGCCAGGCCGCTTTTCGAGGCCTCGGTCCACCTGGCCTCTGCTTTTAGAAGCACCATTTCGTTACTGCAGGCCAGAGCTCCGAGCTAAGATGGGCATGGGGAATCTGAATCCTGCCTAAAACTAGTCCGGGTTCAAGGCTGAGCTCAGTCTGCATTCAGGATTTAGAAGCCGGTTCTGGTCTCCTCTCTGCTGGCTAGCTCTATTTTAGATAGAGTAACTCTTTTTTAAAGGTATCTGTGAAGCGCTTACTATGTGAAGCGCTTACAGAGAAGCAGTGTGGCTCAGTGGAAAGAGCCGGGGTTGGGAGTCAGAGGTGATGGGTTCGAATCCCGGATCTGCCACTTGTCAGCTGTGCGACTGTGGGCAAGTCACTTTGTTTCTCTGTGCCTCAGTTACCTCATCTGTAAAATGGGGATGAAGACTGTGAGCCTCACCTGGGACAACCTGATGACCCTGTATCTCCCCCAGCGCTTAGAACAGTGCTCTGCCCATAGTGAGCGCTTAACAAATACCAACATCATTATTATTATGTGCCAGGTGTAAGTGCTGGGGCAGCCATAGGATAATTGGATTGGATCCAGTCCCTGTCCCACATACAGCTCACGGTATTAGTCACGTTGCGAAGCATTGTGACTTAGTGGAAAGAGCATGGGTTTGGGAGTCAGAGTCATAAGACATGGGTTCTAATCCTTGTCTGCTGTGTGATCTTGGGCAAGCCACTTCACTTCTCTGTGCCTCAGCGACCTCATCTGTAAAATGGGGATTAAGACTGTGAGCCCCTTGTGGGACAACCCGGTGACTTTAAATCTACCCCAAAGCTTAGAACAGTGCTTGGCACATCGTAAGTGCTTAAAAAATACCATCATTAGTATCCACATTTTACAAATGAGGTAACTGAGGACTAGAGAAGTTAAGTGACTCGAGCGAGGTCACACAGCAGGCAAGTGGTGGAGTGGAATTAGAACCCAGGTTCTTCTCAGAACACGCAGAGATTAAGTAAATAGTAAGTTTTGAATAAGCAAGATATTCAGGGACGAGCTGAGGGGTCAGTACTGATGAGGACTGATGAGTCCTGCGTGTTCACCCAGGTTGGATCTGTTTCAGAAACATGTACATTACCGGGTTGTTAACTCCGTGCCTGGACCACATACCAGCACATGGAGAAGATCCACAGACATTTGTCCCTTCCAAGCGCTTAGTACAGCGCTCTGCACATAGTAAGCACTCAATAAATACTATTGAATGAATGTACCACCATCACCCTACGATTTACCGGATGTCCACGCGGGTTTGAGACCAGCTTGGGCGCTAAAGAGAGGAAGCGTGGTTCCCGTCCTTTAGGAACGTGAGTAGTCTAAAAGCGATGACGGAGATGTGGACGCACTGTAATTAACCAGGCCTGTGTATAAGGTACCACAGAGATTGCATGATTACTCACAGGGAATTCATTAAAAATAGAAAGCGGTCTCAAACCGATAAAAAGACAAGCAGGAAATTTGAGGACGTAAGGATTTGATAAGGGATTGGCTTTAGAGGCCAAAGGGAAAGGAGGAGTTCAAAATGACCCGAAGAGACGGGAAGGGATTTATTGTAGGTCACACCGCAAATTAGGAGGAAAGCTGGGATTAGAATTTGTAGCCCATGAGCTGCTGCTTTGCATGCTGAACCACAGGGAAGACTGACCTCTATCCCTGCCCAAGGAACAAGTTATGTAATTATGTTCTCCTTAAAGGCCCCTCTGCACTTTCAGCAAGAAAAGGGAACCGTTGACCAACACTACCGTTCCCTGGTGTCACTCAGCGGATGAACTGATTCCTCTAAGCAGCGAGCCTTTATGAGGATTTTGAAATTCTGTACAAGGTCATTATTCCCGTTTTGAAAAAAAAAAATAAAGTAAAAAAGACTGATGGAACCAGGAATTATTTTTGCATCTGAAAATGTACGGGGTTGTTCAACGCATTTTCTTTCAACCCAGAATTATTGTATATAAATTACAGATGGACAAATCGGGACACAGTTTAGATTCAGTGAAAATCTCAAACTATTTTTCAAACGATTGGGGTCTGATAAAACCCAAAACACATTTTCCCAAGCACTGTGCCCCCTTAATTTTTTAAATCCTGTGTAATTTAAAGAAAATCCAGTCCATATGCTTTTCATTCATTTACACTTAAATCATCAAAACACTGTAGACTGTATTAAAAACTATTTCATGTCCGAGCAGCCTTTTGATCCTTTTTAATAGGTTTCTCTTAAGCCTTTCTTCTCAACATCAGGAAGTCACATCTCTTCGAGGGCAAGTGAACTTGAACTCCCGGAAGTTTCCAAGTCTGGCCTGGGCTGCCGAACCGTGAAGCTAGTAGGATTCTAGAGCTTGGTGGAAGTGAGGATTCTGAGGCCTGAAGCTCAGCTGTCTGTCTCCTGCTCCCTGTAATCCGGAGATCCTGTCCGGAAAAGCAAGGTCTCGCCTAAGCAGGCAGGAGCTGAAGATTCTCCTTTTAGGAGGAAGGAGCTACCGCTCTCATTTCTCTCTCTAATACCTATGTTTGATCATTTGCTGTTTCTGCTCTATTTATCGGGTAAACCTATTATCCTTATTATCACTACTAAGAATTATTATTATAGTACTTGTTAAGCACTTACTAGGTGCCAAGCACTGTTCTGTGTGCTGGGTAGATACAAGTTGATAAGGTTGGACACAGTCCGTGCCCTACATGGGACTCACGCACTTGATCCCCATTTTACAGATGAGGTACCTTTCATTCATTCATTCAATAGTATTTATTGAGCGCTTACTATGTGCAGAGCACTGTACTAAGCGCTTGGAAGGAACAAGTCGGCAACAGATACAGTCCCTGCCGTTTGACGGGCCTACAGTCTAATCGGGGGAGACGGACAGACGAGAACAATGGCCAAAAATAGAGTCGAGGGGAAGAACGTCTCATAAAAACAATGGCAACTAAATAGAATCGAGGCGATGTACAAGTCATTAACAAAATAAATAGGGTGATGAAAATATATACAGTTCAGCGGACGAGTACGGTGCTGAGGGGATGGGAAGGGAGAGGGGGAGGAGCAGAGGGTGATGGGGGGAAAAGAGGGTTAAGCTGCGGAGAGGTGAAGGGGGGGCGGTAGAGGGAGAAGGGGAGCTCAGTCTGGGAAGGCCTCTTGGAGGAGGTGAGTTTTGAGTAGGGTTTTGAAGAGGGGAAGAGAATCAGTTTGGCGGAGGTGAGGAGGGAGGGCGTTCCGGGACCGCGGGAGGACGCGGCCCGGGGGTCGACGGCGGGACGGGCGAGACCGAGGGACGGCGAGGAGGTGGGTGGCGGAGGAGCGGAGCGTGCGGGGTGGGCGGTGGAAAGAGAGAAGGGAGGAGAGGTGAAAGGGGCGAGGTGACGGAGAGCCTCGAAGCCTAGAGTGAGGAGTTTTTGTTTGGAGCGGAGGTTGATAGGCAACCATTGGAGGTGTTTAAGAAGGGGAGTGATATGCCCAGATCGTTTCTGCAGGAAGATGAGCCGGGCAGGTACCTGAGGCTCAGAGAAGTTGCGTGACTTGCCCAAGGTCACACAGACATGTGGTGCAGCTGGGATTAGAACCCAGGTCCTTCTGACTACAAGGACCGTGTTCCATCAATTAAGCCACGCCGCTTCTCATAGCCATTTTGCTTCTCATAGTCACACTGCTTCGCATGTCATCATCATTATTATCATTATTATACTTGCAAAACGTTTACTATGTACCAAGAACTTTTTAACGGCTGGGGTGGATATAAGATGGTTAGGTTGGACACAGTCTCTGTCCCATATAGGCCTCATAATCTAAATCAGAGGAAGGAGGATTTAATCCCTGTTTTACAGATGAGAAAACTGAGGTCCAGAGCAGTTAAGTGACTGGCCCTAGGCTACACAGCGGACAAGGGGCAGAGCCGGGATTAGAACCCACGTCCTCTGACTCCCAGGCCCGTGCTCTTTCCACTAGGCCGCACTGCTTTCCTTCTATGTGTGTCACCGCTGGCCCTGCCCACTCCCTCTTTAGTTCATGTAGGCCAGACTCTTTGTGTGAAATCTTCTCCTTGTTCCTCTCCCCATTGCTTAGGACAGTTCTTATGACAGGAAAAGGGCTTAACAAATGTAACTAAATATAACTACTACTCTATTTCTTTTACTAATGACATTAATGATAATAATTAATCATAATTATGGTATTTGTTAAGCGCTTACTAAGTGCCAATCACTGTTCTAGAATGATGACGTCTGATTTGGGACAGAGAACCAAACCCCTTAGCTCTCCAGCTGAGGTTTGGATGTAGTAAGTGAAATGCTCAGAGAACCCTGGCCTCGGTCTCTTTCCGGAGTGGTCGAATTGAGAAAAGAGCCTGGGAGCCGGAGGACCTGCATTCTAATTCCCCATTTGTCTGCCGTGTGACCTTGGGCAAGTCACTTAACTTCTCTGTGCCTCAGTTTTCTCAACTGCAAAAAAATGGGGACTCATTGCTTGTTCTCCCTCCTATTCGGCACATGGGACGGTGACTGTATCCAGCCTGGTTAACTTGTACCTATCCCAGGGCTTGGAACAGGGCTTGCCATACAGTAAATGCTTATCAAACACTATGAAAAAAGAACAGCGATGACTGTTGAGATCATGGAGGTCACGACCACGAAATGAGGACTGGTCAGTCGTTGGAAGTCCCAAGTGGTTGTTTTGGAGTCACAATCCAGCCCAAAGAGACTAGTCCAGAGGAGAGGTGCAAAACCTCCGAGTGCCGAGCAGGAGGGGAATGCCGTTGCCCCTAGAGAGCAGAGGACAGTGACTTCCCTGAGCCTCTGTGAGGAATTCAGGGACTTTAACGGTACTTTTTAAGCACTTGCCAACAATTCTTCTAAATGCCGGGATCGATCCGAGTTAATCAGGCTGGACACAGTCCCTCTCCCACCTGGGGCTCACAGGCTAAGTAAGAGGGAGTAGGATTTAATCTTCATTTTACAGTTGAGGAAACTGAGGCCCAGATAAGTTAAGCAACTTGCCCAAGGTCACACAGCTGACATGTGACAGAACCAAGATTAGAACCCAGGTTCTTCCGATTTCCAGGCTTCCCACTAAGGCACAGTGCCAAACGGAGTAGGTATGAGGGGGCGGGGAGAGACACGTAGGCCGGTTCTGTCCTGTCTGACCGGCCCTCGAGGAGACGTTTCAACGGGCTGCTGAAGGGGAGAAAGCCAGAGAGGTCTCAACAGAATGAAGACCTTGATGTCACCCTTTCCTCTCCTCCCCCAAGAAGGGAAACATCCTGTGCTGCGGGAGAAGCTCTGTCAGCCCCCGGCGGAGTGTGGATTCCAAGGTTCCCAGCCCTCACCCCCATCCGGGGTCATGCAAGACCCATGCTGGAGCCAGGGGTCACCATCATTTCCCCGGAGCCCTGCAGCCTCTAATCCGAGAAGGGGCCGTCCCAAAAATACAGGAAGAGCAAAACCCAAGGCATGGAAAGCTCATTTGCATGGTCATTCGGGTCCCCAGGGGCGTGCCGTAATTTGTTCCTAAATAACAAACTTATTTGTTTTGGCTTCCCCGGCTAACCAGCCTCCTGCAGAACTGCATTCTCCATCCTCCTGAGCTGCTGGGGCTCTAAAGGCTGTAGATAGATCGCCCTAGGTAGGGCTCGGGGCGGGGGAGGGGATGGTGGAGGGAATATCTCAGCCACCGCCAAGAAGCCCTTCTGTCTGAGCTCTCCCCGTCAGGAGCAGCGCAAAGTACACCCTAAAGTCAAAGTCCAAGCGTGAGGATGTGTTGCATAAATAGCCTGATGACTGCCTGTTAAGTCACACCACCCAAGATAGTGCCCTTTGCACACCACCAATCTTCAACAGTGAAACCTGGAACATTTTGACGCTCTTGCCTCTCCACACTCAATCCTCAAATGTTACCTTTGTTTCCTCTGAGCCCCCCCAGCCGAAAAGGACGGCGTTCAAGGGAACTTCAGCATATGATCTACAAATGTGCAGATTTTGATCTTCTACACCCAGAGCTGTTGCGAGGGAGATGCTGGGAACAGCTGACTCACTAATGTATCACATGTGGAGAGGGAAACTCAGCTTTTGGATGTACATTTGCAGCTCAGCGTAGAGTGGAGGCTCTGCTTTTCCCAGGGTATTTTGGCTGAGATTGTAAAACAAAAACAGGGAGCAAATTTCTTCGGTAAATATCGTGTCGTTGTTGGGTTTAATAGCCGCTTGGATGTCCCCATTTTTCAGGAATCCTCTCTGTAGCAGCAAAAATGTTCAGCTAAAGGTGGGAAGCTCTTAGTTTCCCATTTTCAAATTTAGCTAATGGAAAACATCTGATTCCCACAAGCCTGGCTCAACTCGAGTCCTTCAGCCATTAAGGGGAAAAAACCATATTTAATAACTGTGGTAACAATTTTGTGGTGGGGTTTTTTTTACCACTCAGTATGTGACAAGTACTGTTCTAAGATCTGGGGTAGGTACAAGATAATCAGGGTGGACACAGTCCTTATCCCACATGGGACTCACAGTCTTAATCTCCATTTTACAGATGAGGGAACCGAGGCACAGAGAAGTAAAGTGACTACCCCAGGTCACCCAGCAGACAAGTGGCAGAGTTAGGATTAGGACCCAGGTCCTTCTGACTCCCAGTCCTGGGCTCTATCCGCTAGGCCGGGCTAGGGAAAAATCGACGGCCAAATTTGCAAAGTAGCTGTCAGCTTTTACACCCATCGGCATCAGTGGTGAATTGGAAAGTTGGTGAAAGAGTTATGGGGTTGAAATCCCAAATAATCTTTAGAAGCAATTGTCTTTATGCCACTAGAAGGCACCTTGGAAACTGCAGTGCAATTATCTTGACTCTACCATCTTGGATTAGCCCCAGCTCCCATGGGAGGCCTGTGATCCTTCTTGGTGACAGGGACTACGGAATTAAATTTCTATTTTTCAACTTCATGACAGGGACGCCCCGGACCACTTAGAGAGAAAGGGAGGGAGACGGTAGTACAATGATTTATCCTCTTCTAGACGCTCCCATTCCCTCTTCTTACCGCTCCCTTCGGAGGAGCCTTCCAAGAAACGAAAGGGGTGGGAAGTCAGTGTTCACTGTAGAGTTAATACCTTCCTGATCATTAGACCCCCCAATCCCCTGGGGCATAAAAGAAAAATGCCCTCGCCATTTCCAGTTCTCATGTTCATAACTGGCTCTGTTCTGACTGGAGAAGCAGCGTGGCTTAGTGGATAGAGCCCAGGCCTGGGAGTCAGAAGTACCTGGGTTCTAATCCCGCTCCGCCACGTACCTGCTCTGTGACCTTGGGCAAGTCACATAACTTCTTTGGGCCTGTAACGTCATCTGTAAAGTGGGGATTAAGAGTGTGAGCCCCATGTGGGACAGAGATTGGGTCCAACCTGATGAACCTGTATCTACCCCAGTGCTCAGAACAGTGCTTGGCACATAATAAGCACTTAACAAGTACCATAATCATTATTATTATTATATTACTACCGATGGTCTTCTAAAATCAGTTCTCGGAAAATGCCGTTCCGGAAGAAATGGCTGAGCTGCACCAGACTAAGCCTCTTTCCCCAGCCCCTCCCAATCCCGTGACTTTCGATTCTCTAAATCTCCAGGAAGCTAAGTCTCAAACTTCCAGGAGCAACTGCAGAGGACCGACCTGCCTGGTCCCCGGCCATCAGAAGTCACCAGGAAGAGCATTCAGCAGTCTCTCTTCAAGGGAAGGCTCTGCGGAGATTGGGATACCAATAGGTGAGTTCCAAAACCGTGACAGACCTTTGCTAGCCACGAGCCAATGTTAGCCAGAACTGGGTGGCGGGGAAAAGAGGAGGAGCTTAAAGTCAGTCAGTCAATCGTATTTTTTGAGTACTTACTGTACGCAGAGCACTGTACTGAGCGCTTGGGAGGGTACGATATAACAGACGCATTCCCTCTCCACGACGAGTTTACGGCCTAGAAGGGAAGATAGACATTATAAACAAATGACAGATAGGTGCATAACTACTGGGGGCTGGGGGGGAATAAAGGGCCGAGGTACCAGTAATAATAATAGTATTTATTATCAAGCGCCTTCCTATACAAAGTGCTGGGAAAGAATATACAGGTGCGAATTAGACGTAATCCCTGGCCCTTAGAGACTTTACGATCTAAAAATATAAGAGACAGACACATAAGGAGAACTGCTTACTCCTGTAACCATCTAATTTGGAAGATTGCAAAGGCTTCTCTCTTTGATATATTAACTATATCCCACAGTAGTATGATGCATGCTGATTTATATATGATACGTTACATAATACAGCCTGCATCATACTACCATGCATCGTCATGAGAATGTATCAAGCGCCTTCTATGGGCACTTGGCAAAATACGATAAAATAGATGATGCGGTTAGTGCTCTTCGAAAGATGGTAATTTAATATGGCAGGCAGTCAGACCCAAATAGTGTCTATTCAGTGAAATCAGGAGGGAAAATGTAGCTATGAAACTTTCCATAAAATTGAGTAAAAAATGAATAATAGCTAAATAAATGAATGTGTCGAGGCCCAGTCACTCCAAATGGGAAAGGGATTGTGTCTGTCGTAATTATTTCGTCTATACCCAATGCTTAGTACAGTGCTGGGCACATAGTAGGCGTTTAACAAGTACTACAATCATTATTATTATCATTATTATTATGAATACTGAGAATACCTGACAAAAAAATTCAGGGCTAGTCAGGAAATACCTCCTAGAAGGTATGGCTTTCTGTCTCTGTTCTATCTCTGTCTCTGTTTTATCTCTGTCTCTCTTCTTTCTCTGTCTCTCTTCTTCCTCTGTCTTTCTCTCCCTCTGGGCACAGATAGATGATTCTTCAGAAGAGGGAGTGATGATAGTGAATTCATATACCATCAGTATTTACCGAATGCTCTTTTTACTGTATATGCAGCACTGTGCTGGATGCTTAGCAAACACACAGTAGAGGAAATGATATTCCTCACTCTTATACGGTCCCGATTTAAGGACTCTTGAAGTGTAACACCCTAGGACCTAAAGAATGAATTAGCCCCTACGTTGTTTTTTTAATGGTGTTTGTCAAGCATTTACTATGTGTCAAAAACTCTTCTAAGCATTCAGATAAATACAAGTTAATCGGGTCAGATACAGTCACTTTCCTGCTCTAGGCTTACCGTCTAAATTGATCAAAATAATAATAATTATTGTATTTGTTAAGCACTTACTGTGTGTTGAGCACTGGTAAAAGCGCTGAGGTAGATACAACCTAATCAAGGTGTCCCACATGGGGCTCACAGGTTGAATCCCCATTTTACAGATGAGGTAACTGAGGCACAGAGCCCAAGGTCACACAGCAGACAAATGGCCGAGTCAGGATTAGAACCCACGTCCTCTGACTCCCAAGCCCGTGCTCTTTCCACTAGACCACACCTGGCACGGGGGGCTAGTTTGTAGAACCTGAGGATGCAAAAACTAGTTATAAATTGGAGGGAATTCAGAGCCCAGTAGCAAAAATGATGAAGGGAATGAGAAGATTGATTAACAAGAAAAAATAAAAGCCATAAAATACTTAAAGCTTGACTCTGAGATGATTCTAACGGCCTCCAAATGTTTGAAAGCTGCAGACGTTAGAAAGAGGGTATTATTTCATCAGTCTGGTGGTAACGGCTTTCAATAAAAGGGTGAAATTATAAGAGAAGTAAATCTAGGAAGAGCCTGAGGAAAATATATTCAAGCTGAGTGAAAGTGAATGGATGATGCCCCATCTTCCAACTGAAAGTGGTGAAACATAGAAAGCCGTAATTGGAGCGTAGAAAACACCCATCCATCGTCAGAGTGTGAGGTATGGGGTAAAGGGCCCGTCCTAAATGTCCCTCTCTGAGCCAATAAATCCATGATTCACCATCGGGGAGCGCAGCCAGACTTTTACAGAGATCTGAGCAATCCTCTCTGTAGCCTGGATTTTTCTTACTGGTCCTTCAGAAGGGAAGACACCAGGATGTACAGGTGGCTTCTGGAGGTTAGAGGGAGGTCAGACACAAGATGAGCACAAGAATTGCTTCCAGGATTGTTTGAAATAACCTTCCCCAGAGAAAATTCCATCTGTACCCTAACAGCACAGCTAGAAGATTCATGGAATCAAGCCGAGTTGGATTCCTTCCCGCAGAAAGGATGAACAATTTCCAAGCCCAGACCCTCACTCTGACGTTGGAGACCACTGAGAAGCTGACGGTAGGGCAGAGCGTACGCCGGGCTTGTCTACCTCAGTGTCCTGGCTACCTCCCCGATCTTGTTACCATTCCGGTGGATCTCACAGGACGGTGGGAACGGGAAATAGTAGGTAGCGTAGAGCGGTCTTCAAGAACGATAATAATAATAATGTTGGTATTTGTTAAGCGCTTACTATGTGCAGAACACCGTTCTAAGCGCTGGGGGAGATACAGGGGAATCAGATTGTCCCACGCGAGGCTCACAGTCTTAATCGCCATTTTAAAGGTGAGGGAACTGAGGCCCAGAGAGGTGAAGTGACTTGCCCACAGTCACACAGCTGACAAGTGGCGGAGCCGGGGTTCGAACCCATGACCTCTGACTCCCCAGCCCGGGCTCTTTCCACTGAGCCGCGCTGCTTCCCAGTAATAATAATGTTGGTATTTGTTAAGCGCTTCCTGCGTGCCAAGCACTGTTCTAAGCGCTGGGTAGATTCCAGATAAACAGGTTGTCCCATGTGGGGCTCACAGTCTCCATCCCCATTTTACAGATGAGGTAACTGAGGCACAGAGAAGTTAAGTGACTTGCCCAAGGTCACACAGCTGACAAGTGGCAGAGGCGGGACTAGAACCCATGACCTCTGACTCCCAAGCCTGTGCTCTTTCCACTAAGCCATGCCAATCAGGAGTTGTGAACAAGAGCACCATCTCCCCCCACTCTGATGTTTTGAGTCTTTCCAGATTGAATGGCAAATAAAGACTATTAACAATAATAATCGCTGTGGTATTCATTAATCGCTTACTACATGCCAAGTTCTGACTTAGGTACTGCGGTAGCTCTCTGCGGGCAGAGAACGTGTCTACCGACTCTGTGCTCTCCCAAAAGCTTAGTACAGTGCTCTGCGTGCAGTAAGCACTCAGCCCGTCAAAGGGCAGGGACCGTCTCCATCTGTTGCCGGCTTGTTCCTTCCAAGCGCTCGGTACAGTGCTCTGCACAGAGTAAGCGCTCAATAAATACTGTTGAATAAATAGGATTGAGCGATCGCTAGATATGAGACGGAGCGGGTCAGACACAGTCCCTGTCCCGCCAGGGGCTCGCGATCTAACCAGGAGGAAGATGAGGTATTGAATCCCCATTTTACAGATGAGGAAACTGATGCACAGAGATGCTGAGTGACTTGCCCAAGGTCAACCCGGCAGGAAAGTGGCAGAACAGGATTTAAAGGCCAGATCTTCCGATTCCCGGGCCCGTGCTCTTTCCGCTAGGCTACGGTGTTTCTCTGAGAACTGCGGGCGTCGCTGAAGGAAGAACGGCGTTCTAACCAAAGGAGCCGAGGTGTCATCGGATCAGCTGAACTGTTCGTGTTTATGCCGTTGGCTCTGCACGCAATGGTGAGCCGTAAAGCCAGTTTTCTGGAAATGCGTGACCTGTTGCCAGTAAGCAAAGTCGATGAGGTCACTACCCAAGGCTCAGCCCAGAGATCGAGCTATCCAGTTGATCCACACGTCCAGCTGAGTCTGGCTTCCTCTGCCATTCCGAATCTAGTGGGCACCTTACGACGCACAGCATCCAGTTGAGGAGAAAACCCAATCCATCAATTGATCGATCGTATTTAGTGAAAGCCTACGTGTGCAGAGCACCAGAATAATAACAATAATGTTGGTATTTGTTAAGCGCTGACTGTGTGCGGAGCACCGTTCTAAGCGCTGGGGGAGATACAGGGTGATCAGGTTGTCCCACGTGAGGCTCACAGCCTTAATCCCCATTTTACAGGTGAGGTAACGGAGGCCCAGAGAAGTGAAGTGACTTGCCCGCAGTCACACAGCTGACAGGCGGCAGAGCCGGGAATCGAACCCAGGACCTCTGACTCCCAAGCCCGTGCTCTTTCCACTGAGCCACGCTGCTTCTCTACTGTACTGAATGCTTGAGAGGGTACACCATAACAGAACTGATAGACATGTGCCCTTCCCACAAGAAGCTTGCAGTCTAGAGTCAGAAACTAGTGGGTCTGGTTGACATTCTGAAAGAAAGCAGAGGAGTCTACTGGGTAGCAGAAGGACTTGGGTTCTAATCCCGGTCCTGCCATCTCTCTGTCGGGTGACCTTGGGCAAGTTATTTACCTTCTCTGTGCCTCAGTTACCACCTCTGTAAAATGGGGAGCAAGACTGCCAGCCCATGGGGGACATGGACTGTGTCCAACCTGATTCACTTGCGTCTACCCCAGGGCTTATTATAGTGCCTGGCACAGAGTAAGTGTTTAACCAATGCGGCGTGGCTCAGTGGAAAGAGCCCGGGCTGGGGAGTCAGAGGTCATGGGTTCGAATCCCGGCTCTGCCCCCTGTCAGCTGGGTGACTGTGGGCAAGTCACTTCACTTCTCTGCGCCTCAGTGACCTCATCTGTAAAATGGGGATTAACCGCGAGCCTCACGTGGGACAACCTGGTTACCCTGTATCTCCGCCAGCGCTTAGAACAGTGCTCTGCACATAGTAAGCGCTTAACAAATGCCAACATTATTATTATACCATTAAAAAAAAAAAAAAAACCCAAGGCCTCAAGCAGGGTTGAGACGCTGATACAACCTCTCTGCTTTTCCTTCCAAGTGTGCCAGGCTGGGAGTGATGCTTCATAGAAGGCATTTCTGCCTACCCCACTGCCTCCCACGGAACCAGGTTTCACCTACCCCTGAATATTTTCCGGCCAGTGATTCAGATATCACTGGGGCATTTAAGAGACATGCAGGGCAGTTTCTGGAAATTCTTTCATCCAGCCCCGAAACTGCCCCTTGCGGGCCTGACCAACCAACATCAGAACTATCACCCAGATGGTCTATTGAGCACTTCCAGTGAACCAAACTCTAAACCAGGCCTTGGGGGATATACAGTCAGTCAGTCAGTCACTCAAAGGTATTTAGTGAGCGCTTACTGTGTGCAGAGCAGTCATTCATTCAGTTGTATTTATTGAGCACTTAACTATATGCAGAACCCTTGTACTAAACCCTTGGGAAAGTACAAGATACCAGACCCATTCTCTGCCCACAGTGAGCTTGCAGTCTAGAGGGGTAGACAGACATGAATATAAATGAGTAAAATTACAGCTATGTACATATCTGGCCGGGAGAGGGGATGGATAAAGGGAATCAAGCCCTTTTCAAATCATGTGTGCTCTACATTGCTTCAAGGAGCTCACAGTATCAGGATGGAGTGAGCTCCATCCCCTTCCTTCTGCCTCCACGGTTCCCCCGTTAGTAACTTGACCCTAATGTTCTAGCATCTAAGTTCTCACCCTCTCTCCACTGTAAGCAGGTGTGGACACAACAAGGCTCAGGGAAGGGAACATGCGTCTGTTATACCTGTGGAAATAGCCCGGGCTTGGGAGTCGGAGGTCAGGGGTTCGAATCCCGGCTCCGCCACTGGTCAGCTGTGTGACTGTGGGCAAGTCACTTCACTTCTCGGTGTCTCCGTTACCTCGGCTGTAAAATGGGGATAAGACTGTGAGCCTCAGGTGGGACAACCTGATCACCCTGTATCTCCCCCGGCGCTTAGAACGGTGCTCTGCACATAGTAAGCGCTTAACAAATGCCAACATGATTATTAGTATTATACTGTTGTGCCGTACTCTCCCCAGCTCTCAGTACAGTGCTCTGCACACCATAAACGCTCAATACCATCGACCGACTGACAGACGGGTCACTCAGATGGCGTTTCCGGCCTTCGGCGGCGGGGGGTGGGCCTGAGGTGGCCCCGTCTGATGTAATTCCGTCTAGCTGCAGGGAACGGGAGGAGAACCGCAGCCAACAGCCCAGACTGGCATGCCGCCCTCGGAGAAAGGATGAGTCATTTTTAACTAAAAGTGGCAGAGTGGGAAACCACCATAGACCCTACCCTCCGCTGCCCGAGCCAGTCACCGAAACCCCGTCAACCCACCGACTGAAGAAAGAACGGGAGGTAATGTTCCAGCCCCCTGGGACATTTGGGAATTAACATGACCGGTCGCCTCATCTTCGAATGGGAAACCAGTGATATAATTGGAACCTGTATCTTTTCCTACTTCTTTGCAGGACATCTTGCAATGATTTAAACTTGGGCGCTTAGATGAACTTGAAACTGAGCTTCTGATTTGAGGGAAATATCTACTGCCCTAGTGACTGCCTTCTGTGCAAAAGGATCATATGCCTATCATCATAGGAAACTGGAAGCCAAGTGGATTCCCAAACATATCTGCGGTGGTGGCCCGGCGGTTCTGGGAATCTGACTCCTAGTAAAATAATATTGAATAAAACATCAAACAAACCCAATCCGGCCACTGGTTTGGCCATTATCTAGCTGCGCTCAGTAATCCATTAAATAGTTTCTGGAGACCATTCAAGTGTTAAACTACCTTTCTTTTCAACTAATGAGAATCACTAGTCTGATCTGGAGGAGAAGCAATTAAGAAATACAAACTGGCATATCTTGTTATCATCTCTCATTTCAGACTAGTAGGAATTAGAATGCGCGCATGCCCCCCAAATTGGTTACATCTTTTAAGGGGTATCAGCTAGCTGTTTTGGGTTAAAACCGAATGCTAGCGAAGTCTTTGGAACATTCCCCAGGCCGAGACAATCCCTACACTATCAAGTTGGCATTTTCCAAAGAACTGTCAGCAACTGAATCTTTCGGGGATCGTCTCCTTTTCCCCATCTTCTCCAGGCCTACGCGTACAATTGCCATTTTATTATTATTATTATTATTATGGTATCTGTTAAGCATTTACGATGTGTTAGGCACTGTACTAAGCGCTGGGGTGGATACAAGCAAATCGAGTTGGACCCATCTGATAAGATAGCATTCTTTGATGAATCTAGGCAATGATAGCAAACCTTGATGATGTTAGGCCATGACTAGGGTACCAGGGTCTCTGGGCTCTTCTACCTTCCCTATCATGTATTTGGAAAGCGAGTCAGTGCTTTGCCAGGATCGGATTTTGCATATTCGTCTGCTGTGATTTTAAAAGCAGCCTCATTGCACACAATAGTCTCCCAAGTTACCCGACTAAACCCTGCAGATTATTTCAGTCCCTGTCATTTCACCTATCGCATCAAAGTTCAGCAAATGTAACTTGAAAATCTCCCACAGCCTCAACTAGAAAAGCTGCATCAATTTTGAAATTCCATGGTTTCCATCACCCTGCAAGTCCTACATGGTTTAGATTCCTCTGCTTGCCTTGGGTGGGCCAGACCATACATGATAAATATTTTTAAGTGCTATAAAGGACAGAATGGTTTGGATTTCACGACCTCCCTTTCTACCCAAAGATGTACAGATAGCAGTGTGGCCTAGTGGAAAGAGCACAGGCCTGGGAGTCAGAGAACCTGGGTTCCGATCCCCACCCGCCACTTGTCTGCTGGCTGACCTTGGGGAAGTCACTTGACTTCTCTGTGCCTCAGTTCTCTTATCTGCAAAATGGCGATTCAATACCTGTTCTCCCTCATACTTGGACTGCAGTCCCCATGTGGGACCCAAGTATCTTGTATCTACCCCCAGCAAAAAGTACAGAGCTTGGCACATAGTGAGCGCTTAACAAAAAACGCAGTTATCATTAGATAGCAAAAGAAGGAGGAAAAGTGGCTGACGTGACTTTGGACACATTGACAATCAGAGCATGGTCTCAGTGGGACAGCACTGTGGTCTAGTGGAAGGAGCAGGGGCTTGGGAGTCAGAAGAACTGGGTTCTAATTCCAGCTCTGCCAATTGCTTGCTGTGCGATTTGGGACAAGTCACTTAACTTCTCTGCGTCTCAGTTACCTCATCTGACAGATGAGGATGAAGAACACTATGCGGGACAGTGACTGTGTCCTATCCGATTATTTCGGATCTATCCTCGTGCTTGGTGCAGTGGCCGGCACATAAAGTGTTTAACAAATACCACAAAAAAGGTTGCTTCCTATGAAAAATCTACAAGGCTATTATGACATTCCACTTTTTTTATTTTACACCATGAGACCAGGGCCTACCTGAAGGCTTATCTACCTTTTTAGGGCAGTTTTACTAGAATTACCTCCAAACCGCAACATTAATTGGCAGGACATCAGCAACGCGGTTTTGATACCAGTATCCAAGCTGAGAAAAACGGGTGGTTGTAGGATATGTAACAGTTGTACGGTGAATTGAAACGGAACTCGCGTGAGTTGGATGGGCAAAAGGAACGATTTAAACTCTCAGAGAAGAAGACTCAAACAACGTGATAGAGCAGTGGACAGCTGGGAGACCTCCTGAGCAGACAGACCAGCCTGGCGGGTAGCAACTGGGAGCGGGATTGCTCACTTTGAGCAAAGGTTTTGCAAAAATAGGAATACCAAGAAAGGAGTAGGCTCAAAAATAGTCAGGGAAATGCATCAGTACCACAAGCAGGGCTGGATTAACTCTCATATGGAAACCAAAGCTAGAAGATTTTGTACAACCGCTCTATATATGTCTCCATCCTAATTTAAAATTATTATTATGCCAATTCTGACTTAAGGTTATTAATGCTGCACTAAACTTGCCTTTTATTTGGCATGAAAGCATTCTGTGTTTTTATTTCAGTCTAAATACATGTAGACTATATTATTCTGAATTAATTTTTTCAAGACTTCTTGCTAACTCATGACCCAGGGCTGCATTCCCCCTAGCTCCTGGATTAATCCAACCCAGTTCCAAGGAATTACATTTACTGCACATCTTGCGGAAGGGAGTACAGAAGGGAGTGTTCTTCACACATCGACCTTTTCAGCAACCCTTGAGCCCACGGACAGGCTCTCCCTGTCAGAAATGTCTTCTCTGAAAACAAAAGACAGTCAGATCTTGTCAATATTGTATGGATTTGCGTAAGTACATCATAATAATAATAATAATGTTGGTATTTGTTAAGCGCTTACTATGTGCCGAGCACTGTTCTAAGCGCTGGGGTAGACATAGGGGAATCAGGTTGTCCCACCTGGGGGTCACAGTCTTAATCCCCATTTTACAGATGAGGGAACTGAGGCACAGAGAAGTTAAGTGACTTGCCCACAGTCACACAGCCGGCAAGTGGCAGAGCTGGGATTCGAACTCATGAGCCCTGACTCCAAAGCCCGTGCTCTTTCCACTGAGCCACGCTGCTTCTCATAGGCCCACACAAATAAATATACATGCACAGATATACAAAATATCTCTGAGAGGTAAATATTATGACCCCCATTTTGCAGCTAAGGTAAATGAGGTCCAGAGATGCTATAGCGACTTGCCTAAGTGACTCAAGTTGAGAAATGGAACAACACCCAGTCGGCCAGTGTCATCTCTGGGAAGCAGCACGGCGTAGTGGATAGAGCTACGGGCCCGGCAGTCAGAAGGTCATGAGTTCTAATCCCAGCTCCGAGAGTTATCTGCTGTGTGTGTGACCTTGGGCAAGTCACTTCATTTCTCTGGGGGATTGAGACTGTAAATCCCACTTGGAACAGGGCTGTGTCCAACCCGATTTCTTTGTGTCCACCCCAGCGCCTAGTACAGTGCCTGGCACATAGTATGCACTTAACAAATTCCATAATTATCATTATTATTATTTATGTCAAACCGTAACCCGGCGGTCTTCGGACAATTAGCTCTACCTTACGTAACTGTCCTCATTTCTACAGAGCCTCCTCCCACAAGCTCCGCAGCCACTGACAGTACCATTCCCCCCGCCTACAAACCTCTTCTTTCTTCTTTTCTTCTCTTTGCGGGGGCCACCTTCAAATTTCGCTTAAACCCAGCCCAAAAAAGACCCTGGATATCGATCCCACCTGCCTTCTGCTGCCCCATCACTTCCTCCCTCCCCCAACACTCACAGTGGCTTCTGGAAATTGCGTGTGTGTGTCTCATCATCTGGGACTCTCCCTCTAGACTGTAAGTACGTTGTATCTACAACCCCATTTTACCTACTCTCCCAAGTGCTAGTACACGGTACATCTCCATGATTAATTTATTTATATTACTGGCTGGCCCCTCCTCTAGACTATAAGCTTGTGGGGGAAGTGTCTGTTTACTGTTGTACTCTCCCCAGCGCTTACTACAGAACTCTGCACGCAGTAAGCGTACAAAAAATACCATGGATGGATTGACGGATCGGTTGATCACGCGTGCGTTCTTTGCTTCTGTTACTTGCTCTCCTGTCTCCATCTAGCAGGATGACCGGACACCCCATGTTATGAGATTGTCCGACGCTTCCTTGCCTGGAGTTATCTGTGGGGAGGGGGCCCTAACTTCCCGGCCTCTGAAAGGTCCCTCCTCCTCCTCAGGACTGCTGAGGGGATGAAGCTGGATTACAACCGGCATGGCAAAGTCTCTAAAAGGTAATTCCACAACCCTAACCCTTTTATTTGTGGCTTTCTCTTTGCCCTCCTATCCCCATTAGATAATAAGCTCCTGGAGGTAAAGGACTCTGTTTGTTATTCTTGTTTAACCCCTCCCACATTTAATGGCTCTGCGGTGTTAATAAACCCCGGCCTCACCTTGTAGGCTCTCTCTCAAGCTGCTTTTCTTTTAATAAATCACCTTGTTTTGAATTTGACCTACCACAGAGGGCAGCGAGGTTGCAATGAGACACATTTCAGTGAGTATCTGTGAACATAAAAGTCACCTATTAAAGAATTAACCTCCCATCCATGGGCACCGCACCAAGCAAATGGCTGTATGATCAGCGAAAGCAGCTGTTCTCTACCAGCGTGCCAACTTTCTACCCAGCCTCTTCCCGGGGGGGAATGCCAAAACATAAACTATAGAAATAATCACATTGATAACTGCGGTATTTGTAAAGGAGGTATTATATGCCAAGGACCGTACTAAACTCTGGGGTAAATGCGAGATAATCAAGTCAGACAGAGTCCCTGTCCCTCGCAGTCTGAGGGAGGAAAAGAGGTACTGAATCCCCTTTCAAAAGACGAGGAAACTGAAGCACAGAGAAGTTAAGTGACTTGCCTAATGTCACACAGCGGGTAACTACTGGATTAGAGACTCTCAGGCCCTTGCTTTTTACACTAGACACTTTCACATCAGTTAGTTCATTTAATCCTATTCACTCCCCCAGTTTCTGAACCTTCGCTTTACAGTCCTATTCACCGGACTTTGAGATTGATCTATCAGCCCCTTGCCCGGTGCACAGTGTCTCTTCCTGTCGCAACCATTTCCATTTGGGCAAGTTTTCCATTTCCTTTTCACTTACAGGTCAAAGGCTATTTTCCCTATAGGGTTTGAAGATTTAATTCCAGATCCTTCTCCATGTCATTCTCTCCCTACAAATGTCTCTTTCCCGAAGATTGGAGGTTAGCAGTTTCCAGACCAGAGCAACTTCCTGACTGAAAATTGCCATCCCACCAGTAACTAATTGTCTGTAGCATCTTCCCACACTACTGCCTTCAATCAACTGGTCGATCAATGGTGGGTTTCTGTCTGGTATTTGTTAAGTGCTTACTATGTGCCAGGCGCTGTACTAAACCCTGGGGTAGATACGAGCTAATCAATATGGACTCAGTCCACAACCCATGTGGGGCTCACAGTCAACCTCCAATTTACAGATGAGGTAGCTGAGGCACAGAGAAGTTAAGTGATTTACCCAAGATCACACAGCAGACAAGCGGCAGAGCCGGCAGCTGGAATTAGAACCCAGGTCTTTCTCATCCAACCTGTTCTTCTCCAACATTCAACTTCAATTCAATGATCTAGAGTATTATCTACCTTGTGTTTACATATGTGGGATGACTCCTCCCCTCTCCCACCAAAAAAAGGATTAAACCTTTTTGAGTATAAAATGATCCAGTGTACTCAAAGTGTACCCTCACTAAAATTATTGAATAATTGAATGCTGAGCAGTGTTGAGCAAATGGTCCTTTTTTATTTTGTTGGGGTTTTTTTCAATGCTTCATTATTTAAAGCCACAGACTAAATTTTTTAACCTTCTTGCCACTTTGAAATTTTCAGAAGAAATTCAAAAATACAATGTCGACGACAGCCCCGAGTTTCTGTAACTAAGATTCCCTTTCGTAATAATTTTGTTGGTCTCCTTCCAATACGAAGTATTTTTTCCAGAAAAAGATGGCAGAGAAAACCCAGTTCCACCTCCACAACTCTCTTCTTCTAAATAAGACATCCCAGGATGTGTATAAATAGAAACTAGAATTGTAGATGACGGCGACAGCTTTTTAATCAGATTTAATGGGTCATTTTAAATAAGCTTTGTACTCAAGGTGTTTGTCAAATCTGTTGTTTGAGCAGTGATTCACCAGTTAAATTATATTTGTTTATACCTAGAGAAATAGACATTTATTTAATAACAGATATTTTGATTGTCCTTCGACTTCAGAGCTTTTCAGGAAAAGCACTCACACAGTTGTTCGTTGGCTGGCCCGATGCACTGTTACTCATTAAACCTGGCATTATTTTTGTTTATTAATAATAATAATAATGTTGGTATTTGTTAAGCGCTTACTGTGTGCAGAGCACTGTTCTAAGCGCTGGGGTAGATACAGGGTAATCAGGTTGTCCCACGTGAGGCTCACAGTTAATCCCCATTTTCCAGATGAGGTAACTGAGGCCCAGAGAAGTTAAGTGATTTGCCCACAGTCACCCAGCTGACAAGTGGCAGAGCCGGGATTCGAACCCATGACCTCTGACTCCCAAGCCCGGGCTCTTTCCAATGAGCCACACTGTTTCAAACTCTGGTCATGGTTCTACAAGAGTTTGGGGTCCAAAACCATTACCCCAATTCTGACTGCAGTCCACAAACTGGTCTGTACTTTGCTGTTGTTTTCCAGCTATCGGCTTCTATACCATATTGTTCAAGGTTTTGCATTCTCTCTCCACTGTCTCCTCCCCACATTAGCCAAACCAGAATTTTCCCCATCCAGTCACTTACTTAGGTTAATACCCCCCTCTAGATTGTAAGCCCGTTGTGGGCAGGAATCGTGTCTACTAACTCTGTTGTATTGTACTCCCCAAAGCGCTTAGTACAGTGCTCTGCAAGCAGTAAGCTGTCAGAAAATACCACTGATGATGATGATGATGATAATCTGGCAAGAGAGTGATATTGAGAAGCAGTATGGCCTAGTGGGAAGAGCGGGAGCCTGGGTATCAGCAGATCTGGGTTCTAATCTCAATTTAGCCACTTGCCTGCTATGTGACTTTGAGAAAGTTACTTCTCTCTGCCTTAGTTTCCTCATCTGCAAAAGGGGAATTAAACACCTATTCCCCCCCTTACTTAGATTGTGAGTCCTATGTGGGTCAGGAAATGTGTCTGACCTGATTGTTTTATATCTTCCCCATAAATTAGTACAGTGCATGACACATTGTGAACACTTAACAGACTATCATTCGGTGACATTTGAGTGAGTCCTGTGTGAAGACCACTGTACTAAGCATTTTATTACAATATATTATTTGCTGTAATAGCCCTGCTAGTATAACACAGCAATAGTTATGTGGAAACATCACACTGTAACAAATTTGTCATGAACTTTTATTACCTTAAGACACTCTCTTCCTATTTAACTCTTTCATAGTAAGTGTCATTCAATCAGTCAGTCAATCGGATTTATTGACACTGTGTGCAGAGCACTCTATTAAGCACTTGGAAGAGTACAGCATAACAGTATAGCACACACATTCCCTGCCCACAGTGGGTTTACAGTCTACAGGGTGAGGCAGACATTAATATGAATAAATAAATAAATTACAACTATCACAAGGATCAATCTATAACGCAATTGCTAGCTGATAGCTGGTCTTTGGAAAGAAACATCTGTGGGCAAAGATCACACCTTTATTCTCAAAGAAGCTCGAGACTACTTTAGCACACAATAAATTTACTGCACCTAAAGATGTTTTTGTTCTTTTTTCCAGGGAGAGAGGAAAGTGATTCCTCAATGGAACCTATCATGAAATAAAGCCTGGTTTGTGGTATCGTAAATGACTTTCTGAAAATTTGCAGTTTGACCACTCCTATTTTTTCCTTCTCTAAGCCGCTGAGATCGACCTGTACTGGTTTTAGGTTCCCATGTGGATACCCAACAGCCCTGAGGAAAGGGAAGGGCCAGTCAAATGAGTTTAGCTTGTGAAGATCTTTATTCACTACGGCAGCTTGGATTCTGTCTCCCTTAACCCTGGGGACCTAGGAAACAGAGTCCACCTGCTAGACTGCTCTCTGAGGGGGAGATGGAAGCTGTGGAGAACAGCTGATGACATTCTCTCTGCCCCTCTGGAGATTGAACTCTTCCTCCCTTTGCAGCGGCTTCCTGGAAGGAACCACCCAATGGCGCTATGCTGCACTAGACAGTAACCTCCTTCATTGGTGGTATTTCATCAACGGTGGTATTTATTGAGCATTTACTATGGGCAGAGCACTGTGTTCGGGAGAGTACGCTACAACGGAGTTGGCAGTCACATTCCCAGTCCACAAAGGGTTTACATTCTAAAGGCGCATCGAAGGTAGGGATCGTGTCTACCATCTATATTGTATTGTACTCTTCCAAGCACTTAAAAAGGGCTCTGTACACAGTAAGTGCTCAGTAAATATCATGGATTATCTACTGATCGATCGATGAATCATTTTCTCCAGTGAATCTTGAGACCCCAGTGTTGCCAAATGTCACTATTTCTGCCCTCCTCGAATGCCATTTCAAAGAAAACAGGAAACGTGGTTGTCGATATTGATTTACGGAACACCATCAGCTGCCATTTCCCTTGAGTTTTACGGTACCGGAAGTGATACAGAGTCGCTGACCGGAGGAGGAAATGGATGCAAAATCCGTTCTCAAAGGACAGGTCTGACACACCCAGAGTTCCCCCAGCTCTGAGGAGAAAAGGCAGAGGAGCTATTCTTCAGAAACCGAGGAAATAGCAATCTCCAAACCCTAGATCCAGACTCCCTGTCTATATCCCTACACTAGGCAGAACTTCGCCATTAGCTAATAATAGCATTACCCGTTCAGAAGCAGGAAAAAAAAATCTTTAATACTTAGTCTTAGCAGCTGATAATGTAAAGTAGGGTGGCATTTGGAGGCATAGGATGATGCCAGGCTCTGGGGAGAGAAAGGTGTTAACTTCTAATAGCTTTTCAGTAATAGGCAAGCATCTGCAGTCCCCCATAAAAAAGGGTTTTTAAAAATTAATAGACCTGAATGTGCTTCACACTGAGGAGAATGCCAGATTAATAAGTGCATTAAGGGCCGCTTTGGATTGGAAATAATTATGGAAGATGACAAGGAGCAGAGGTGGCATTGGTGCTGCTTCCAGGAATGCATTTTAAAAAGGAGTTTAAAGAGCCTTCAGATGTTGGTATTATCCTGCGTGACCAAATTAAGAGCAAATGAGAAAAGTTTATCTGGCATTTTGGAGTATTGAAAGGGCTTAGTGTTATAAATTATACAGTATGAGGACAGGAAATGGAGAGTAAAGTCATGTTAAACATTATTGGCAGTTTAAATAGCATCCTGCTTTTCTAAAGCATTCAATATTTTAATTTGGAATGAAAAGGACATTCCTTCCCTGAAAAGTGATTGTCTTCACTGTTTATTTGCCAACACAAGGAAAACTTCTCCTGATAGGAAATTAAATTGTACGGTCCCCCGTTTATAATGATAAATGGTTCCCGACCCGGCTGATCCGCTCGGCTAGAATCGACCCACGGCTTCAATCCTGGAAAATTCAAAAAATCCCCTCCGACATCTTAATCTGCAGCGGCAGGTTGGGTGAAACACATTTCTGAGCGGGTGGCTATTCGGTCCGGTTGATCAATATTTAATCCTTCTCGTCTCGTTTTCTTTGCTCTCTTCTTTATTATTTTTGCATGCTTTTGATTGCTTCATAGCCCAGCCACCTTCTTCAGGCTACCGATCTGTAGTCTATTAATCTGTGTCTGCTAATTCTGTTGTATTCTCCCAAGTGCTCAGCATGGTGCTCTGGGCATAGTAAGCGCTCAATAAATACCATCGATTGATCGATGAATTCCAAGACGGGCAAGGTCTTGGTCCCAGTTCTCCAGAGTGGAGAGACCCTCGCCAAGGCTCTCGGTGAGCAGAGAACAGCCTCTGCTGCTTCCTGGACACCCGTGAGGTTTCCTCAGTGAGCTCAGCTCACAGAACGCATCGCTGGGGCCAGAGACCCTTCTCACCCAGGAAGGAGAAAATAATGAGTGGCTTCATTTCTTCTACGCTCCATGTTTTCTTTAATGCTGAAATATTGATGGGGAAATAAAACACCAGCTCAGACCGTAGAAGAAAACAGAGCCCTTAACGCCAGTACTTTTTGCAACCTGCATGCTCTCACTGAGAAATGAATTGGGGGAGATTTTAAATGGACTTATTCCTATTGTAGTGAAGTGGACATATCTGAAAATAAATTTCCCCGGCCAAAGGCGGTCAGAATTGCAATCGGGTTCATTCTGATGTCATTTATAACTATTGTTCTAAAGATTACCCTGGACGAAACAAATGAACCAGACTAAGATCATTTCTCTCTGTCCACACACACACACACACACACACACATATTCTATAAGTCTATAGAACTGTATATGTTTTATATCTAGAAACACACACCCCTATATGTGTACATATATAATATATAATAATAATAATGTTGGTATTTGTCAAGTGCTATTTGCCTAGCACTGTTCTAAGCGCTGGAAGATACAAGATAATCAGGTCGTCACACATGGGGCTCACAGTCTTAATCCCCATTTTACAGATGAGGGAACTGAGGCCCAGAGAAGTGAAGTGACTCGCCCACAGTCACACAGCTGACAAGTGGCAGAGCCGGGAGTCGATCTCATGACCTCTGACTCGGAAGCCCAGGCTCTTTTCCACCGAGCCACGATGCTTCCCATAAATACATATATCACACTATCATATACCATATACAGTATGTCCAATAGGTGAAAAGAGTTACTAAAGTCACTGGTGTTGAAACCAGTCTCCAGCATTAAATAGTTTTGAGCGCGGTATACGCAATGTGCTGGTGGCTCATAATTTCAAATCCAACGTCTCAAAGATTTATTTTTCTTTTGAAACAATTTCTGACAGCTTTTGATGTTCTAAACTGAAAAAAATCAAAGAAATCTGTTTCTCTGGCATATTAATAGCAAAGGAATTTCTGGTCGCTCTAAAGTAGGAACTGAATATAATAGCATCTCAGTTGTATTCATCTTCAAAGAAACCAAATATATTTTTGAGACCAAAAAAAGTAGGATACCCTACAGATTTCGAAAGGATGGGATAAACCTCTTTCCACAAGAAAAGATGACACGGAATTCATCTTGAAGGACGTTCACTCTGCCTCTGTCCACTTAATACATTTACAACCAAACTGCCAGGAGGTAATCGGGATTTCACATCTAGGGTGAAAATATTTAATCATTCAGAAAACCTGTGCACCTAACTGCTTTTTGCCATTGTTTGGTGTTTTCTATGAGTCCTTTGTAGATTCTAACTTTACCTGTCAGCAAATGCCTAAGAGCATTAGAGCTCTCCGGCTTTTGGATGAGCAAAAACTATTTCAAGGCGTTTCCTAAAACGGACCAAGAATTCAATGACCACTTCAAGTTCCTTATAGTGAGAAGACATTATTATCATATCAATCGATCAATCAATCATAGTCATTGAGCATTTACTATGTGCAAAGCGCTCTACTAAGCTCTTAGGAGAGTACAGTATAACAGAGTTGGCAGACATGTTCCCTGACCACAACGAGTTTGCAGTCTAGAGGGGGCAAACGGGCATTAATATAAATAATTCATAATATATAATTTAAATATATATATGTAAGAGCCTGTGGGGTTGAGGGTGGGGTGAATATCAAATGACCAAAGATCACAGTTTCAAGTGCATAGATGATACAGAAAGGAGAGGGAGCCGGCAAAAAGAAGGCTTAATCAAGGAAGACTTGGAGAAGATGTGACTTTAATAACGGCTTGAAGGTGGGAAGAGTGCTTAAACATTTTAACAGAAAGGAAAATATAATGATTCTGCATGCAAAATACATACCTAGCAAAATTTTAACTCGGAAGTGTCTTCGTTGAAAGACACCCTACTAACAGTGAGATTTCATTAGTTTATGAACAAGCGTGCTGTTGTGTCTGCCAACTCTTGTTACATTGCGCTCTCCCGGGCGTTTAGTACAGTGTTCTGCATAGAGTAAGCCCTCAATAAATACAATTGATTGATTGATCGATTGCCTGAGAAGAGCAGGGATTGTCTGGCAACATCTTCTGCCCTTGCAGCACTGTTCAATTTGTTTCCCCTAATCCCTAGTGCAGTTTCCAATTCTCCCTCTGTGTCTCCATCCTCCCAGTTTCTAATTGCCGGATGCTTAACTTCTGCTGCTCTCTCCCTACTGTCCACTGCTACGCACTCTTTGACGTTGTGTTTGGTAGTGGCACTAAACCATTTCTTTATTCTGCTCTGATGAAATTTACTGTCTGGGTATGCAGTTATCATCCCTTCTCCGCTCATGTCCCATCCAGTGAAGGTGTGATGCGATGAGCGTGGCTTTGATACCGGTGATCAGACTCTGTTCTAGGACCTCGCTGTTGGTGATCCCATCTTGCGATTTGATGTTAACAGTGGCGTGGATCACCTTCTCGCCCACCGCGTTCTGTACGCCAGTGAGAACCCAACTACACAAACCGCTGTGATTATGATCAACTCCTCTGTGCAGGTTTGCAGTCCTGAAGCCTCAGAGTTGAGACTCGTCTGATGATCTTGACAAGAGACTCTATCTCTGAATGGCATGTGGATGGCATTGACGGAACTTCTGTCAAACTCAATGTGATATATTGGTAAGCACCAAGACGCACCACCATGAAGAAGATGAGTAACTGCAGCTACTCTTATATGCCTTCATAATAATGATAATGTTGGTATTTGTTAAGCGCTTACTATGTGCAGAGCACTGTTCTCAGCGCTGGGGTAGATGCAGGGTAATCAGGTTATCCCACGTGAGGCTCACACAGTTAATCCCCATTTGACAGATGAGGTAACTGAGGCACAGAGAAGTGAAGTGCCTCGCCCACAGTCACACAGCTGACAAGTGGCAGAGCCGGGAGTCGAACCCATGACCCTTGACTCCGAAGCTCAGGCTCTTTCCACTGAGCTGCCAGTTGGCCTCTTACTCTATCCATTAATCTCTCAAAGGACATTCTAGACTTCTTGGTTTGGCGTTCTATTTCCTTATCTATCCTTGCGTCGTTGGACAATGTGCTGTCCAGGTAGCAGAATTCAGGGACAGCACTGAACTCCATCTCATTCTTGCTCATCCTTGGTTGTCTTCTGGGTTTGTTAGATGTGGCTGGTACATGACCTTGGTCTTCTCCAGACCATAATATAAACGTTTTTTCTGATTCTGAAAAGTGGCTTATAATGAGTCACATGTTTTTTGTGTGAATGCTTTCAAAGCATGGTCATCATTATATGGGAACTCTGCATGATTCATGCTCTAAGTCGGTTGAGTTGAAAGCATTTACCAAAGGATCAGAATCATATTCTGTTGCATCCACTCTCGCATATCCTTTCTGCATCCTTTTGTTCTAGAATAGGTTGAACAGAACTGGACCTAATCTTAGAACTATCAGAAAATGTTTCTTGTGAAGAGAAAGGTGGAAAAGCGAAGCTTAGATGTGTGTTATGGAAGGTACAAAGTCTTGACAGCCGTACGCAGGGTATAACTCTAGCAGTAGCTCACAAGATCCTAGATCCAGGATCTGCTTTTAAAAGAGGAGAAAAGAAGTTGGGACATTTATCTTTGTCTAAGGTGTTAGGAGGTGTCTGGATCACTTTATTTTACCAAAGCCAGGTACATTAATACGTCTTTTCCAACAAGGACAATGATTAAGGAAATTTATCACCTCTAAAGGGTATTGTGTAAACAGAATCTGCCGGGAGAGACGATGAAACGTGATTTCTAATTATACAGTGCTTATGTTATCTAGGTCATTGAAAAATTAAATAATCGCTATGTGACCGAGCTCGCTCTGGTGCTTATGACAGTGGAATCAATCTTCGAATCCATCTTAAATCCTAGAAAGTGAAGTCCAGGTCTCTACGGTGTGATTGCTGAACTGTTAGCTCTGATTTCATAATGGGGGCCAACTCCCTTAAGACAACCTAGGAACACAATGCTTTAAAAGGAAGGAGAGGTTTAAAACGTATTCCCGACAGGAGGAAGGGTCAATTAGAAAATGCAACACCTTGGCATGAACCTGGGGTGTAATGTGAGAGGCTCTGCCTGACTGGCTAGGTGGGAAAATGAACAGATGGTGAGGGGGAAAGATGAGAGGAATAGACCAATAGCACTCCCATTACTAATGCTGCTATCCCAACAGGATGGGATGGAGCTATTTCTAGGGTTCTCTGTCCCCCACTAGCATTGATCTCCCCTCTCCCCAGACTGGATCGATATGCCTATGCAGTCTTGCAGTAGACCCAGGGTAGATATCTCAATATCACCTAAATACGATAATAATAATTATTATTATGGTATTTATTCAGCCCCTCCTATGTAGCAGGCACTGTACTAAGCGCTGGGGCGGATATAAGCAAATTGGGTTGGAGACAGTCCCTGTCCCTCACGGGACTCACATTCTTAATCCCCATTTTACAGATGAGGTAACTGGTGAGGCACAGAGAAGTAAAGTGACTTGCCTAAGGTCTCACAGCAGACAAGTAGCAGAGTTAGGATTAGAACCCAGCTCCTTCTGAGTCCCCGGCCCGTGCTGTGATGTGACATGTTTCCTTCCTACCAAGGAGAAAGACTTAAAATATTTACAGTTAGGGGGTTCAAAAATAAATAAATCATGTCTACCAACTCTGTCTTATTGTACTCTCCCAATCAGTCAATCAATCATATTCATTGAGCGCTTACTATGCGCAGAACACTGTACTAAGCTCTTGGGAGAGTACAATACGACATAATTAGCGGGCATGTTCCCTGCCCGTAACGAGCTTACGGTCTAGAGGAGGAGACAGACACTGATATGCCCCAAACACAGTAAGCACGCAATACATACCAATGATAGGCTGATAAATAAAACATATATATTTCTATATATATAAATAAAACATATATTAGCCCTCAAGTATATTTCTATATATATAAATAAAACATATATTAGCCCTCAAGTATATATATAGATATATATATATATCTATAAATAAAACATATATTAGCCCTCAAGTATATATATAGATATATCTATATATATACTTGAGGGCTAATATATACACAATATGTACATATACACACACGTGAGGGTTAAGAAGGGTGTAAATAAGTTCCCAAGTGTGAGAATTGCCTGAAGGGATGAAAAAGTAGCTAGGGTTCTGGGAAATTGATTAGAGAAAGAGTGCTTGAAGAGAGGGCAATTTTACAAGGGATATCAATCAATGGTATTTATTGAGCACTTACAGTGTGAAAAGCACTGTATTATGCACTTGGAAGAGTACAAAACAACAGAGTTGATAGACCTGTTACCTGCCCACAACGAGCTTACGGGTTTAGAAGGGGAGACGGACATTAATATAAATAAATGACTGGTGGTGTGCGGGGGGTGGGGGGAGGAGTGAATCTGTGCCTTGTTCAAGAAGAGAAGCAGCATGGCTTAGTGGATACAACACCGGCCTGGGAGTCAGAAGGACCTGGGTTCTAATCCTGACTCTGCCACATGTCTGCCGTGTGATCTTGGGCGAGTAACTTCACTTCTCTGGGCCTCAATTACCCCATCTGTAAAATGGGGATAATACGTTGAGCCCCAAGCGGGACAGGGACTATGTCCAACTTGATTAACTCGTCCCAGTGTTTAGACCAGTGCTTGGCACACAGCACGGGCTTAACAAGTACCGTAATTATTCATCCCTATTACTATCATTCGATATGGGGAAGGGACAGCAGAGAGAGAATTGACAGCCAAGTGTAGTTAGATTGTTAGAAGATTCCTTGGAGGAAAGAAAGCAGTGAGTTGGGGAATAGCAGGAGAAGAGGACAGAGAGGTAAGGTAGGGCCAGAAGGTAGAGAACCTTAAAATCAACTGTAGGCGCTTCTGTTGGATGCAGGGAGACACGGGGATCCGGGAGAGAGTTTGGGGGCGAGGAGAGATGTGAAATGAGCAAAGCTTCGGGAGGATGAGCTGTGCAGCAGCAAGGAATATAGATTGGAGTGGGGAGACCCTAGAGGCTAGAAGACCCTTGCAGTACCCTAGCCACGGCTCGACCGGAGCTTGTACCTCTAGACTGTAAGCTCACCGTGGGCAGGGAATGTGTCGACCAATTCTGTTATATTGTACTCTCCCTAGTCCTTAGTACAGTGCTCTGCACACAGATGGCTCTCGATCAATGTGATGGATTGATTACAGGGATTATAGCATTTTGGGTAGTGAGGATTTGGAAAAAGCAGCAGGACTTGGCGGTGGTCCGGAAGACGGAGCTGAACATCACTAAACGCAGTGTGGCTTATTGGAAAGAGCAAGGGCGCTGGAGTCAGAGGACCGGGGTTCAAATCCCAGATATCCGCCCCTTGCCCGCTGTATGACCTTGAGCAAGTCATTTAACGGCTCCGTGCCACATTTTCCTCGACTGTAAAATGGGGTTGAAATACCTGTTCTCCCTCCCATTCAGACTGGGAGCCTCACGCGGGACACGGACTACGAACGAACCGATAACTTGTGTCTACCCTAGCACTTAGAACTCGTAGAAAAGACACAAAATACTCTAGACCAAACTGATCAATTAGATGAAAACAAATCGACCATTCTGGGAGGCAACTTGTCTACCAGTTATGTTGTATTATTGTCTCCCAAACAGTACAGTGCTATGCATACAGCAAGGACTCGATAAATGCCATTGATTAATTGATTGATTGATTGAATCCACCTGGAAGTTGAGAATTAATTTGGAGAGAAAGTTGCAGGACGCCGGGCAGGAGTATATAAACCTATCAACATCAATTGTATCAAAAGACTCCTGGATCACTAATATAACATCCAGCTATTTAAAAAGTTCCAGAGGTGGTGTCTGGGGGTCTCCCTTGGCCTCAAGTCTACAAAAAAAAAAAAAATGGATTCCATAATCAAGTTAAGAATCAGTGAGGACTTGGAAAAACACAATCTGTTGAGTAAAGACAACATGGTTTTTGAAAGAGGGATTCATGCCTCACTAATCTGCTGGAGTTCTTTGAAGGGGTCAACAAGCATGTGGATATAATATACTTCAATTTTCAAAAGGCCTTTGACAAGACTCTTCAAAAACGGTGCTCGTGAGATGGGAGAGACTGTCCTGTCGCGGTTAGAAAACTGGCAAAAAGAGAGGAAACAAAGGGTGAGAATAAAGGGTCTTTCTTTCTGAGTGAAGAAGTGTTAATGTGTGAATACTTCAGGGTTGGGTCCCTGGACTACTTTGGTTTAACTTTGGTTAGAGAAGCAGCGTGGCTCAGTGGAAGGAGCACGGGCTTTGGAGTCAGAGATCATGGGTTCGAATCCCCGCTCTGCCACTTGTCAGCTGTGTGACTTTGGGCCAGTCACTTCACTTCTCTGGGCCTCAGTTCCCTCATCTGGAAAATGGGGATTAAGACTGTGAGCCCCACGTGGGACAACCTGATTCCCTTGTGTCTCGCCCAGCGCTTAGAACGGTGCTCTGCACATAATAAGCGCTTAACAAATACCAACATTATTATTGCTTAACTCCTCTGTGCCTCAGTGACCTCATCTGTCAAATGGGGATTAAAGCAAACAACTGTGAGCCCCACGTGGGACAACATGATCACCCTGTATCTAACCCCAGCGCTTAGAACAGTGCTCTGCGCATAGTAAGCGCTTAACAAATACCAACATTATTATTATTGAGAAGCAGCGTGGCTCAGTGGAAAGAGCCCGGGCTTGGGAGTCAGAGGTCATGGGTTCGAATCCCGGCGCTGCCGCTTGGCAGCTGGGTGACTGTGGGCAAGTCACTTCACTTCTCTGTGCCTCAGTGACCTCATCTGACAAATGGGGATTAACCGGGAGCCTCACGGGGGACAACCTGATTACCCTGGATCTCCTCCAGTGCTTAGAACAGTGCTCTGCAAGCGCTTAACAAACACCAACATCATTATTATAATCTCCAAGAGGCCTTCCCTGACTAAGCCCTCCTTTCCTCTCCTCCCTTCCGCTTCACCCTGCCTTGCTTATTTGCCCTAGCACTTAGAACGGCGCCTGGCTCATACTAAGTGCTTAACAAGAACCATAAATTTTATTATTATTCTCCCTGCCTCAGTTCCCTCATCTGTAAAATGGGGATTAAGACTGGGAGCCCCGTGTGGGACAGGGACTATGCCGAACCCCCCAGTGCTTAGAACACTGCCTGGCACATAGTAAGTGCTTTTCTCCCGGCTTTCAGCAGTTTTCTCTAGAGTGTGAGCTTGTCGTGGGTAGAGACTGTGTCTGTTAGGTTGTATTATACTCTTCCAAGTACTTATTCGGTGCTCTGCACACAGTAAGTGCTTAATAAACAGGATTGAATGAATGAATAGCAAATACCACAATTATCCAATTATCATAATTATCCCCAGCTGCCTCGAAGTGAGGTCAGGAGACACGGGCCCTTCCCTGCCCCGTATAAAGGTCCTGAGGGCTGACCAGCTCAGGTTGTTTGTGGAAAGGAGACAGAGCGTGGCCCGTCGGGGCTCTGGTAGGGAGGGGGCTCTGGCTGCTTCAGCTACTCCCCCGTGCTTTTTATTTTTAGGGTGGGTCTGGGATTGTTGATGCCAATTGTACTACGATGATGATATTGGGGGGAATCCGTGTCGGGCTGGTGGAGCGGGGCTAGGTTTGATTCCAGGGTTGCGGAAATGGCTTGAATGTGCGTACTGTTGAACTGGGGGTGGGGATGAAGGGGGCAGTGGAGGGGAGTTTGATATTGAAGGGTTGCAACATTGGTGATGACGTATGTATATATATTGTATTACTCGGGACGGGGGCTGAAAGGTGACATTGACATTGATTTGTGTGTGTGTATATCGGGCATGGCCTGGGAGGATGGGGAAATTGGGGGAGGTCTGGTGGGATGATGATTGTGGAGGACTCTGATAATGGATTCCGTTGGGGGAGGTGTTGAGGGAGGGAGAGGGTGGGGAGACGAAGAACTCCCCTTGCTGGTTTGGGCTGGGGGTGTGTTTGGGGTGTGGGGCGTAACCGGTGGGGAGAGGCTGAAGGGGTGAGGTGGCATACTTAGGTGGCGAAGGACTGGGGGAAGATTTTGAGATCAGGTGGCCTTGTTTTGGAGTAATTGGGTCTTGGGTAGAGGGTCCTGGAGTGCCAAGGCTGATGTCGCATTGGGATGTAAGGGAGATGATGCACGTTCTGTGTCTGGTACCGTCACTGCGTATCTGTCGTCTCTGCCCGCCCCACCGTTCCCACTAATTAAAGGGGAGTGACTCTGCCCTGTCCATCAACCGGAAGCAGTGTGGCCTAGTGGAGAAAGCCCAGGTCTGGGCGTCTAATTCCAGCTCCATCACTCATTTGCAGCGTCGCCTTGGTCAAGCCGTTTACCTCTCTGTGCCTCAGTTCCTTCAACTGTAAAATGGAGCCTAAGACTGAGAGCCCCATGGGGGACAGGGACCGTGTCCAACCTGATGATCTACCAAAGTGCTTAGTGTAGTGTCCGCCACATAGTAAGCACTTAACAAATACCGTAAGGCAACCGAACAAACCCCCAGAGATCAGTGCTTGGAGTCCAGCGGGTACTGGTCAGGGTGGGGGAGGTGCCACCCCTGCTGCTGCTCTCCTGCAGTGCTCAGCTCAGTGCTCCTGCTCTTGCAGGACTGTGGGCAAGGATCTCATGCGTGTGGGCAGACACTGTGTCTCTTGCTTAGGGGGGCTGCTTCTTCATCTATCTTTCTTACTCCCTCCTCTTCCAGCCAGTCGTAGATTTTAGAGATGCAACGTGGCCTAGTGCGTAGAGTCAGAAGGGCCTGGTTTCTAATCCTGGCTCTGCCACTCGTTTGCTGGGTGACCTTGGGCAAGTCACTTCACTGCTCTGTGCCTCAGTTCCCTCTTCTGGTAAACGGGTATTCAGAATGGGAGCCCCATGTGGGGCAGGAATCGCGTCCAACCTGATTACTTTGTATCTACTCCAGTGCTTTATATGGGGCCTGACACAAAGAATGCTTAATGAATACCACGGTTATGCATATTAAATATGTTATATTAATGTCTTTTCCCCCCTCTGGACTGCGAGCTCATTATGGGCGGGGAGTTGTTATATCGTACTCTCCTCAAGCGCTCAGTACAGTGGTCTGCACACAGTAAGCACTCAATAAATATGATCGATTAACAGTTATTTGCATTTATTACAGGAGTTGGCACATAGTAAATGCTTAACGGGGAATGCTTAATGGGGAAGCAGCGTGGCTCAGTGGAAAGAGCCCGGGCTTGGGAGTCAGAGGTCATGGGTTCGACTCCCGTCTCTGCCGCTTGTCAGCTGTGTGACTGTGGGCAAGTCACTTCACTTCTCTGTGCCTCAGTTACCTCATCTGTAAAATGGGGATTAACGGTGAGCCTCACGTGGGACGACCTGATTACCCTGGATCTACCCCAGCACTCAGAACAGTGCTCAGCACATAGTAAGCGCTTAACAAATACCAACATTATTATTATTAACAGATACCATAAAAAAATTAACATCTATGTCCATCCAAATCAATGGTATTGACTAAATGCTGTGCTAAGCACTTGGGAGAGTAAAATACAATCAGTGAATGGTATTTATCAAGCACTTTGCTATGGGCAGAGTACTGTCTTACATCACATTGTAAACTCTCGAAGAGCAGCCCTGGTGTGTCGTCTTTGTGCTGAAACCTCTTGAGAGTTGAGCGCATAACTGCGCTCAATAAACGTCCTCGGTGTGAAAGTGTTGGCGGCAGTATTCTGCACAGTAAATGATGAACAGGAGGTGTCCAAAGAGAAGCAGCATGGCCTAGTGGATAGAACCGGGGCCTGGAAGGACCTGGGTCCTAATCCTGGCTCCACTGGGCATGTCGCTTCGCTTCTCTGGGCCCCAGTTCCCTCATCTGTAAAACGAGAATTGAGACCGTGAGCCCCACTTGGGACCCGAGACCCAATTTGCTTGTATCCACCCCAGTCCTTAGTACAGTGCCTGGCACAGAATAAGTGCTTAACAGATACCAGAATTATTATCAATTATTACTATTGATGTCTCTGTTTATTGTTCTAGTGTCCTCTCCCAAGTGCTTAGTCCAGTGCTCTGTACCTAGTAAATGTTCAGTAAGTACTGCTGTCCACTGACTGACTTGTGGGTGGTACAGGGCTTGGCCCTGAGTCCCCAGAGGGCCTGACCCTCCCGGTGAGTCCACAAAGGGTGGGACCGCCACAACCTTGGACCTGTCGGACGTCGTGAGTCCCCTTTAGGGCAGAGCCTCTGGGGGGTCGTCTGATGCTGTGAGCCCCCCGGAGGGCAGGGTCACCTACCGTGGAACCCCCTCTACCTACCCAGGGCAGGACCACCACGACCGTGGGCCCGTCTGATCCCGTGAGCCCACCGAGAGCAGGGTCGCCGTGATCTAATCCCAGTTCTTCACTGACCTGCTGTGTGGTATTAGGCAAGTTACTTAACCTCTTTGTTCTTCAGTTTCCTGCTGTATAAAATGGCGATAAGATACTTCTATGCCCCACATCCTAAATTGTGATCCCCATGTGGGATAGGAGTTGTCTGATCTGATTATCGTGTATCTACCACAGCTCTTAGCGTGGTATTGGGAACATAAGCAAGCTCATAATACCATAATACTATTGAAAATGAAGAAAGAGAACCACAGAGGAGATAGCGCGGCTCAGTGGAAAGAGCACGGGCTTTGGAGTCAGAGGTCATGGGTTCGAATCCCAGCTCTGCCACTTGTCAGCTGTGTGACTGTGGGCAAGTCACTTAACTTCTCTGTGCCTCAGTTACCTCATCTGTAAAATGGGCATTAAGACTGTGAGCCCCACGTGGGACATCCTGATTCCCCCGTGTCTACCCCAGCGCTTAGAGCAGTGCTCGGCACATAGTAAGCGCTTAACAAATACCAACATTATTATTATTATCATTACCTTGTCTGACGTGAGCTCCCCGAGGGCAGGGCTGCCATGATGGAGGGCCTGTCCGACACTGTGAGCCCCCTGAGGGCAGAGCCGTCCTGTCTGTGTGCCTCTCTAACTCCGTGAGCCCCCCAAGGTCAGGGCCATCCCCACCTTGGGCTGTTTGATGCTGCGAACCCCCCCTCCGAGGGCAGGGCTGCCATGATCGTGGGCTTGTCCGACTTTGTGAGCCCCGCCAAAGACAGGGCCACCACACCCGTGTGCGTAGAAGGACAAAAACATGAGACTCAGCCAAGCAGGGGTGCAGCACCGATGAAACGGTAGTTTGGGATGTCAGTGTTACAGTCCATCCTACTGGGCCTGCAAGTCAAAAGGTCACGGGTTCTAATGTCGGCTCTACTCCTTCTCTGTGTGACCTCGGGCGTGTGACTTCACTTCTCTGTGCCTCAGTTAGCTCATCCGTCAAAGGGGAACGAGACTGAGCCCCACGTGGGTCAGGGACTGTGTCCAGCTTGATTTGCTTGTATCCACCCCAGTGCTTAGTATAATGTCTGGCACATAGTAAGCACTTTAAATACCATTAATATTATTATTATCCTTCCTTCCAGCCCCACGGCACTTATGTACATATCTGTAACGTATTTGTCTGTCTCCCTATTAGTCTGTAAACACGTTCTGAGTAGGGAATTTATTGGTTATACTGTGCTCTCCCAAGCACTTAGCACAGTGTTCTGCACATGGTAAGTGCTCAATAAATACATCTGACACGAACTAGAGAGCGAGACCCCCAGAGAGGCGCACACCACCCTCCCACTGTGATCCCAGCACTTTACCAATCAGCTCTACCTGAACAGAGCTGAAAGGGGATTTAAGCACCCTCTAAACTGTAAACTAGTTGTGAGCAGGGAATATGTCTGTTTATTGTTGTACTGTGCTCTCTCAAACGTTTAGTACAATGCTCTGCACACAGAAGGGTCTAATAAGTATAATTGAACGAATGAATTTAAGGAGAGAAATGCATGAGGCCTCCACAAATTTGAGAAAATTGGAAAGGTCCTGGCTATCACTACTGGACTCTGCATAAGAAGATAATAATAATAATAATAATAATGTTGGTATTTGTTAAGCGCTTACTATGTGCCGAGCACTGTTCTAAGCACTGGGGTAGACATAGGGGAATCAGGTTGTCCCACGTGGGGCTCACAGTCTTAATCCCCATTTTACAGATGAGGGAACTGAGGCACAGAGAAGTTAAGTGACTTGCCCACAGTCACACAGCCGACAAGTGGCAGAGCTGGGATTCGAACTCATGAGCCCTGACTCCAAAGCCCGTGCTCTTTCCACTGAGCCACGCTGCTTCTCCAAGATAATATAATGAGGATAATATAATGAGAAGATAATGAGGCTCCTTCAACCTCAAGGTCCAGGTTCTCTTCAATCACTCATTGTCTTCTTAAACTGTTTTGTCTTTATACATTAATTCCCTGTTGATGTGCTTATCACCGACCTCCCTTTGTGATATTCTCAGCTGTTTGTTTTTTATGGTACTTGTAAAGCACTTACTCTGTGCTGGGGTAGGGTACAAGTTAATTAATGCTTTGCAGACAGTAAACAATCAGTAAATACCATGGATGGATGAATAAATTGCTTTTAGAACCAACATGGCCCAGTGGAAATAGTCCAGTGCCTGGCTCACAGTAAGCGCTTAACAAATGCTATCATTATATTATTATTATTATTATTGTTACTGTCCTGGGAGTCAGAGGACCTGACTTCTAATCTTGGCTCCACCACTTGTCTGCCGTGTGATTTGGGGCAAGTCACTTAATTTCTCTGTACCTCAGTTACCTCCTCTGTAAAATGGAGATTGATACCGTAAGCCCCATGCAGGACACGGACTGTGTCGAACTGATTAGTTTGTATCTACCCCAGTACTTAGCACAGTCTCTAGCACAAATCCCATTAAAGAAACGAATGATGGAGATAAACTTCGGAAAATCTCATAAAAAAGTGATCTCGTGGAAAGCCTGAGGCTGAAAGCCAGGTGACTAGTCCATCTTCTACCCTTTGTGTCTCACAGTACCTCAAGCAACTCACTTAACTCTTCGGAATCTGTTTTCTCTCTGTAAAATGGATGGGGGAAATAATGCTATCATCTACTTCAAAGGACTATTGTTAGGACTAAGTTAATATAAACAACGTAGTTGGTGTGAAACCTCAGGAAAAAATGAAGGCACTGTTCAATTTTGAACTATTAAAAAACCAAATGAGGGCAAAAAAAAAATGGTAAGTGAGCATCCCTGTAACTACAGAGTAATGTAGGGAGGGCCAAACAATCCCAATTTTATGACGATGGTCTCTGAGCTATCTAAGAAGCAGTGTGGCTCAGTGGAAAGAACACGGGCTTGGGGGTCAGAGGACGTGGGTTCTAATCCCGGCTTTACCACTTGTCTGCTGTGTGGCCTTGGGCAAGCCACTTAACTTCTCTGTGCCTCAGTTACCTCATCTGTCAAATGGGGATTAAGACTGTGAGCCCCACGCGGGACAAACTGATTACCTTGAATCTACCCCAGTGATTACAGCAGTGCTTGGCACATCGTAAACAGTGTTTGGCGAGTAGTAAGTGCTTAACAAATGCCATCATCATTATTATTAGTAGTAAGCACTTAACAAATACCATCATTATTATCATCTGTCACAATGACATTGTGAGCCTCATGAAGGACAGGGAATGCGTCCCACCCAGCTATCTTGTACCCAGCACTTACTGCAGTGCTTGGCACAAAGTCAGCACTTCAGAAATACTATTTTTTAAAAAACTTGTTTGGAGATTTCAGATTTATTTTCAACAGATGTCTCAACTCACTGTTCAATGTGTAGTGGGCCCTAAACCTTTTTCAAGAAAGCCATAGATAATAAAACCAAAGCGTGTTTCCATCGTTTATTAAAACCACGGTAGATCCGCACGTGGAATATCATATCCACTGCTGGCAGCTGCAGCCGAAGATGTAAAAGAGCTAGAAAAAGTAGAGAGAAGAGTAACTGCGAGCAGAAGCATATGTACTGACATTTAAGAACATTAAGTAGGTTGGGACAGTTTGAACTAAGGATCGCCCTGCTGGATTCAATGAGGATCACAGCTTCTCCTATAGTGGCTGTGAGTTAGGGAGTTTTTTTTAATATTCATTTGTGTTGAATTTATCCCGCTATTCCTTTCCCTTTTGCATCTCTTGTTTCCTTTTAAATTCTGAGCCCCCTGTGGGTCAGAGACAATGTTTGAACACTTAGTACTGTGTTTCACCCCTTTAAAGTATCTAGCAAAGACACTTAAGACATTTTCATCATCATAAGATGGTGGTGATGATTATAATTATGGATTATTCTTAACCCTCCCTCTCTTTCAACCTCCAGAATCAATCTGTCATTAGAATCTTTACATTCTGCCTCCACATCTCCAGAATCGGCCCATTCTTCATCCAGCTGCCCCTACACTGGTCCAGGAAATTGTCAAATTGTCAACAACCACATTAGCCTCGCCGGCCTCCGTGCCTTCAGTCTCTTCCCTATCAGTCTATACTTCCTTCTGCTGCATGGATCATTTTTCTGCCGCATTATTCTGCACCCTTTTCCCCATTCTTCAAAAACTTTCAGTGGCTGCCCAACCTTTTCCTCATCAAGCAGAAACTCCTGACCAGCTGACACTGTCAACTCTCTGCCTCTTACCTATCTCTGCTCTTCTCCTACTGCATCCCAATTCACACAGTTCTTTTCTCTCAACACAGCCTACTCGTTCTTTCACTCAATTGCATTTATTGAGCCCTTACTGGGTGCAGAGCACTGTACTAAGCACTTGGGAAGTAAAATTCAGCAACAAATAGAGATAATCCCTGCCCACAATGGGCCCCCAGTCTAGAAGGGGGGAGACAGACGTCAAAACGAGTAAACAGGTGTCAGTAGCATCATTTTAAATAAAAAGAATTATAGATAAAAAATAAATAGAATTATAAATATGTCCATATATCCCTGTGCTGTGGGGCAGGGCCGAGGGTAGGGCAAAGGGAGTGAGTCAGGGAGATGGGGAGCAGAAGAAAAGTGGGGCTTAGTCTGGGAAGGCCTCCTGGAGGAGGTGACCTTTCAGTAGGGCTTTGAAGGGGGAAAGAGAAGCAGCGTGGCTCAGTGGAAAGAGCCCGGGCTTGGGAGTCAGAGGTCATGGGTTCGAATCCGGACTCTGCCACTTGGCAGCTGGGTGACTGTGGGCAAGTCACTTAACTTCTCTGTGCCTCAGTGAAATGGGGATTAACTGTGAGCCTCATGTGGGACAACCTGATTACCCTGTATTTACCCCAGCTCTTAGAACAGTGTTCTGCACATCGTAAGCGCTTAACATATACCAACATTATTATTAGTTGGTTGGATTTGAGGAGGGAGGGCATTCCAGGCCACAGGTAGGACATCCACCTTATTTTCTTCCCAACTGCCACTTTAAGATTTCCACACCTAAGCATTTGGGCAGTCACAGCTCTCTTGCTATACTTATGTACTTATCTTTATACTCTATTACTCCTTTCTGTAATTTATTTTAGTGTCTGTCTCCTCTCTTAGCTGGTAAGTCCCTTGAGGGCAGGAATCACGTCTAGTAATTCTGTTGTGCTCTGCCAATCATTGTGTGCAGTGCTCATCAAGTAGGAGGTGCTCAATAGATACTAATGATAGATTGATCAAAGGGATGGAGAAACCTCCTTAGAGATGGACTGCAGAGATTAAGCCTGCTCAGTCTGGAAAGACGCAGGCTAAAATGAGACATGATTGGAGTTTGCAAAAACAGAATTGTTCCCCACATCTTCCAACGTTAAAACTAGGGAACGCTATGAAACCTGAGGATGATAGGTTCAAAAGGAACAAAAGCAAACGCTTTTTCACCCAGTGGGAGGGAAGCATGTGGAATATATTACCTCGGCGAGTTATGCAGAAAATATCAACAGCTTCAAGAAGGGTTTGGGTGCATTTATGGGAGGTGGGGGTCTGTAATGGCTTATTAGAAGGTAGACTTAAGGATGTAAGAAGGTTTGAGAAGGTATAGATAGATTCACCGATGATCCATCCAAGAAGGGAAGCTGAAAAAGTAAGTATCATGAGAAGTTGAGAAACTTAAGTGAAAAGCCCAGGCCTGGGTCTCAGAAGACTTAGGTTATAATCCCAGCACTACCCCTTGTCTGCTGTTTGACCTTGGGCAAGTGACTTAACTTCTCTGTGCCTCAGTTTCCTCACCTGTTAAATGGGGATTAAGACCCCAAATGGGACATGGACTGTGTCCAACCTGATTAGCTTGTATCTGCCCCAGCGCTTAGAACGGTACTTGACACGTAGTAAGCACTAAACAAATACCATCGTCATTATTAATAGTGTTGGTATTTGTTAAGCGCTTACTATGTGCAGAGCACTGTTCTAAGCGCCGGAGTAGATACGGGGTCATCAGGTAGTCCCACGTGAGGCTCACAGTTAATAGACTCACAGTTAATCCCCATTTTCCAGATGAGGGAACTGAGGCACAGAGAAGTGCAGTGACTTGCCCACAGTCACCCAGCTGACAAGTGGCAGAGTAGGGATATGAACCCATGACCTCTGACTCCCAAGCCCGGGCTCTTTCCACTGAGCCACACTGCTTCTCTGTAATTATTATTACAGTATATAACAATATAACAGACATATTCTCTACCCAAAAGGTTACACTGTCCCAAGCATTTAGAACAATGCTCTGCATACGGAAAGCATTCAATAAATAATAATAATAATGGTATTTGTTAAGCGCTTACTATGTGCCGAGCACTGTTCTAAGCGCTGGGGTAGACACAGGGGAATGAGGTTGTCCCACGTGGGGCTCACAATCTTAATCCCCATTTCACAGATGAGGTAACTGAGGCACCGAGAAGTTAAGTGACTTTCCCAAAGTCACACAGCTGACATGTGGCCGAGCAGGGATTTGAACCCATGACCTCTGACTTCAAAGCCCGTGCTCTTTCCACTGAGCTACGCTGATCGGCTGATTCCTGTTAAGAAACAAATAAGGACAGTGTAAGGAGAGCAAAAAGAGCACTCAGAGAAGAGAGTTTAGAACAAATCTATGAAGAATCTTCTTGAAAAGGAAAAAAAAAAATACTGAATTGGATCTGGAAAGGGATGACAAGCTAACAAATTGTTGTTTCTAGGCATTATGTGAGAGGTCTCTCATTTTAAAGTGAGACGCACCCCGGCACAAATGCTGAGAAAACTAGATCTCAGAAAAGAAGCCAAGAAGAAGATACAGGAAAGTACTTCTGCAGAATGGAAAGCCAGGCAGTGTGATATGCTAGGTTAAAAAAAAAATTTGAGAAGGAATACCCTGGTTCAGAAAAGCAAAAGGAAAATCAGGATAAGTTGGGGATTGTGGAGCAAGGGGTAGACACAAACAGAGCCGTTCTCAAGAAGTACTTTTTTGGGTGTCTTTTTATCACTTCAAGAACAGTGTTCCTATCTTTCAAAGATTGTCTCACCATTTGGCTTTCCATCTTTGTGACATTTAGCTGAAGGGAATTAAGACAATACCATGAGGAGAACTTGTCAAAACAAGGAGAGACAAGGAAAAGCCATTAAAGGTTTGCAAAATGATATCTCAAGTTGTACATCATTAACATTTGAATGGTAATTAAGATGAGAGACACAAGATGACAAGGAAGTGGAAGACAGGAAGGAATGGGTAGAATTTTTAGAGAGGCATCAACATGGGCGGGGGGGGGAGGGGAGAACAATTTTCCGCAGTTTGTTCCTCACCTGTAGCATCCATTGGATCCTGTCTGTAAAGAGAGTGGCTTTAATCTTTGGGCTACATTTCTTCATCACTAAATCACACTTTTATTTGTGTAACTTCGAAAAAGATGTAATTTCATGCTTTGAGGGACAGAATGATAAATACAACTAGGGCAGTGAAAAAATTGTTGGTGAGGTACGCTAAATTTCATTTTACTCCCTTGCAAAGTATCAGTGATCAAGAGGCAAGCTAGAGGCCAGTCAGCCCAAGGGTGTTAATCTGCTCCTGAAAGCCCTGTAGATTCTTCTTCAGAGCAGACTAGGGAGGCAGCCTGTTCTCTGAATCTCAGCCCTCCCGCTTGGAGTCCCAGTTTATTGAGGTTAATTCGTCCCATCTCCACCCTGTGCCCCAGGTTACAAAGCTGGGTGTTCCTGTAGATGAGGATTTATCATTTTTGGCTCCTTCTGGGGCATTAGTGAAATCTTGTTGTTATTATTTGCTTAACCTTTACAAAAAAACCTAGATATTTAACTCTGGCAGTTGCCAAGATTCTAGTTTATGCTGTAGTCATTTCCCAACTGAACTGTTGCAATTTGCTCTTGGCCAACCCTTTTGTTCATCTGTCAAATAGTTACACTCTTCAAAATTCCATCTCACATTTTCATTTCCTCATCTCTCCTAATTCTCATGTTCCTCCTTGATGCTCTAATTACTCACATGCACTTTCTCTCTCTCTCTCTACCTGAGAGTTAAGTTCCAAATTTCAATGCTGGAGTTTAAAGAACTTCGTTTCAATCCCTTTATAATATAAAAAATGAGGCCCAGCTCATAAACTGCAGTTTTTATCTGACTTCATTGTAAATGTTACTATCTCCCTGGTCTTTGGTTTCCCCATATCAGATTTTCCTATGCTCCCCCTCCTTATTAATAATAACTGTGGTTTTAATTAAGGACTTAGAATGTAACAAGCACTTTTACTAAAATAATCAGTTGGATCCAATCCTGGTCCCACATGTGACTCACAACCCAAGGAGGAAGAACAGCTATTGAATCCCATTTTACAGATAGGAAAATGAGGTACAGAGAAGTTGTGACTTGTCCAACGTTACACAGCAGACAAGCGAACACCCTCAGCCAAATCACCCCTTCAGACAACTGTAACACGTGAGAGCTTATTTAGAGGTCTGTGAATCTCGAGAGCTGGGTTCTATTCCTGGCTCACCCCTTATCTACTGTGTGAATTTGGACAAGTCGCTTGACTTCATTGGGCCTCAGTTTACTCATCTGTAAAATGGGATTCGATACCTGTTTTCCCTCCTACTAAGACTGTGAGCCTCACTATTTATTGAGCACTTACTATGTGCAGAGAACTGTACTAAGTACTTGGGAAAGTACATAAAATTGGTAGACACGTTCCCTGCCCTCAACAAGCTGACAGTATAAAAAGGGAGGCAATAAATTATGGATACAAACATAAATGTTTTGGGGTTGATGGAGAGGTGAATAAAGGATGAAAGTCCAAGTAAAAGGGTGATGCGCAAGGGAGTGGGATGGAGAAATGAGGGCTAGTCGGGAAAGGCTTCTTGGGAGAGCTATGCCTTGAATAAGGCTTTGAAAGTGGGGAAAATGATAGTCTTCATGATAGAACTTGAAGTAGGACATTCCGGGACAGAAGTAGGATATGAGGGAGAGGTTGGTGGTGAGATAGATAAGATTGAAGTACAGTGAATAGGTTGGTATTAGAAGACCAAAGTGTGCAGGCTGGGTTGTAGTAGGAAATCAGGAAGGTAAGGTAGGAAAAAGCAAAGTGATTGAGCGTTTCCATACTGATAATGAGTTTCTGTTTGGGGAGGTGGTTGGGCACCACTGGAGGCTCTTGAGGAGTCAGGAAACAGACTGAACATTTTTGTAGAAAAATGATTCGGGCATCAGAGTGAACTATAGACTGAAATGAGGAGAGACAGAGGGCAGGGAAGTCAGCAAGGCGAGATAAGATAAATGCTTGGATTGACATGGTAACAGTTTAGATGGAGAGGAAAGGGCAGATTTTAGTGATGTTGTGAAAGTTGAACTGATAGGATTTGATGTCTAAATTTGGAGTGATTACTTAGTGCAGTGCTTGACACAAAGTAAGCCCTTAAGAAGTACCATAAAAAAAAGTGTGGGGAGAACTGTGGTCCATTGGTTGTGGGGAGGTAGGGAGTTCCAAGCCTGGTGGAGAGGGAGCACGATCGTGAGTGAGGGGATGGATTTGGGAAGCTAGAAGGTTGGTTTGGGAGAAACAAAGATAGCAAGTTGAGGGATTATTGTTGGAAAGGGCAGATAGCTAAGGTGGGGGGAGATGATGGAGAGCCTTGAGGCCAACTGTGAGGAGTTTATGCTTGAAGAGACACAGGAAACCAGTGGATGGTTTTTGAAGAGAAGAGAGATGTGGACTAGGTGATGTTCCAAGAGGATGGATGATATATCCCACTTTCAAGACTTTATTAAAATCACATCCCCCTCCAAGAGGCTTTGGCAATTAAGCCTGTTTTTTCCCTACTCCCTCCACCTTCTGTGTCATCGATGCACTTGGATCTGTACCCTTCAAGCATTTGATATTCACCCCACTCTCAGCTCCACGGGACTTATGTACCAATCCATAATTTACTTATTTATATTATTGTCTGTCTCTTCCTCTAGACTGTAAGCTCCTCGTGGGCAGGAAACATTTCTACCACCTCTGTTGTATTGTACTCTGCCAATTAGTACGGTGTTCTGTGCACAGTAAACACTCAATAACTGTAGTAGCATGTAGTCTAGATTGGAGGGAGGAGTGGTTGAAGACATCGAGAACAGAGAGGAGGCTAATACAGTACTCTAAATGTAGTAAGATCAGAGTCTGTACCAGGATGGTAGTAATTTGTGTGGATTCGGCAATGCATTAGATGTAAGAGTGGAACAATAAAGAGTTGAGAATGGCATCAAGATTGTGGCCTTCTGGGCTAGAGAGGATGGTAGTGTTGTTTTGGGAAAATGGAGGCTGGGAGGTGGGGGAGAATTGAAGGAGAAGGAGTATCTGAAAGCCCTCTCAGAGCATATGTGGATGGAGACTCCGTCTGCTTAGGTAAATGTTCGGGGACCTTCTTCCTTCATCCCAGAATGGCTAGAAAGGCCTCCCAGACGTTTGAGATCCTCCTCTGGAAGTAAATGAGCGTGTGACCATTTGTAAGGCGTTCTGTGAAGAAATTGGATGATGAAGAGGTCGCCACCCCTCATTACCAGTCTTTATTGACTACTTCCCGTTTTCAGAACACCATCCTAGAGCTCTTGGAAAAAGCTTGAACTTCAAATGACAAATCATTTTTATTTTAATATACATTTCCCCCTCTAGACTGTGAGCTCCTCGTGGGTAGGGATCATTTCTACCATCTCTATTTTACTGTATTCTCTCAAGTGCTTAAAACAGTGCTCTGCACACAGTAAGCACCCGATAAATACCACTGATTGATGTGGGAACCCTGTATTTGGCCTTAAAGACCTCCAATTTGGAAATTAGATTGAGACCTAGATTTTTTTGGCAAGTGTCCTCACTGATGGCTTGATTTCTATTTTTGGAACTGTTGTTTGAAATTAGTTGATTATTGGACTTAGAGCTTTTAATTTCAGACAATTTATTCCCCTCCTCCTTTTCCTCTTACAAATCTGCCTGTCTTTGGTGGGTAAGACTGTTTAGCACTACATCTGATATATTTCAGTAACAAGCAGTACATAATTAGCAACTCAGCCATTGGCTGGTAAGTTTAGGCCCATATATGAGACAGACCAACATCCCACTCTGCTTTGAGTGTCACCTTTTAAGCAGCAAAGTACTGTGTTCAAGCTTTGGCCTACGATTTTGGTCCAATTCTCAGCTTTATCTACATCTCTAAGAAAATGAACAAGCCATTGGTCTGGTGATAAAACGGAACTTTTTCTCACTATGTATTCCCAGGGATTTAATCAAGGTTAGAGAGAATTTCATAAAAAGCATCCATCAGTCAAAGGAGAAGGGTCACTTGGATTTTTTTTTCCTCTTTCATTTTCTAAATCCAATTATTCGATGAAACGGTCTTGGTAGTTTGGGTGAATAAAACACGACTTTCAAACACTATGGTCAAAATAAGAAGGTTGGGTACTCAGAAATCCCAAGGAGTGTGTTCAAAAAACTGAAAAATCACCAACCTAAGGAAATTCGCTCAATTTAGGAAAAGAAGAAATTTGTGGGGAGGCAGGAGAGGGCTTTTCCTTTACCGTTAATAGCGTAGAAGATGTGTGAAAAGGGGAAAGCATTTGCTTGAATCAAATCCATCAGGAACTGATGCCATCTCCTAATGTCACCCAGGGCTCTCCTCCCAGCCTGCTTTGCCATAGTAAACTGGTGGGGACTCAAGCAGCAATAGCATGATTTTAGAATTTTAAAATCTGCTAGATTGTAAACTCAGAGCAGGAATCATGTCTACCAACTCTACTGTACTCTCCCAAGCTCTTACTCTTTCTGTATTCTGCACAGAGTAAGTGCTCAATAAATACTGTTACTCAAAGGCTTTATTAATGACTGTGGATTCAGGAAAGCATAGGCAATAAGGAGTCTGTAAAAGTCTTCTTCCACCACAACGTTGTGATACTCTTGTTGTTGACCCTGTGTTTTTATTTTGATTTCATGGAGTCAATCTCTCCTTCTGTGTCTGTCTCTAACCTTCCAGCCCCTCTTATATTGCCCCCTGAGGGCCAGGAACTGAAGCTTGCTTTTTGAAAAGCAGTGTTGCTTAGTGGAAAGAGCACAAGGCTTGGGTATCAGGAGACCTGGGTCCTAATCCAAGCTCTGCTACTAGCCAGCTGTGACCTTGGTCATCTCACTTCACTTCTCTGCACCGCAGCTTCCTCCTTTGTCAAATTGAGATACCTGTTCTCCCTCTGAGATCGTGAGCCCCACATGGGACGAGGGCTGTCTGTTACGATTGCATTGTATCCATCCCCAGAGTTTAATACACTTCTTGCCACATAATATGTGCTTAACAAAAACCACAAGGATTGTTATCCTTTGTTCTGCAAGGAGTAGATGCTCAACAAATACCATTTGAATGAGTGAATTCAAGTAAAATATTGCACAAGAGCTATTTAAGCATTTTTTTTTAATTGTATTGCTATTTATCAGAAAAAAGGCTTAAATAAATCTTATCACCAAAAAGAAGTCATCTACTTGGCCCATTTGGTATTCTTCACCTCACTATTTCAAAGCTGTTCATTATATATGAGGGACTGCACAGAGACCCATGTATAAACCCAATGGTTGTGTAAGGAGCAGAGCAGACTTTTTTTTTTTCCTCCCTAAATATGTATTCTGATTCATCAGCACTACAATTTCCTCTGGCACTTAAGACAGACATATGTTATTTACAGTCTACAAGTTAGTAGTTCACTCTATCACCACACACATGGTAAAAGCATTACAAATATAAATAAATATAGGCGTCTGGATTTTAACCACTGCACTCTCCTTTTTTTTATTACACGCTAATTCACAATCAAAAAAAAATTGTTTTGGATCCTCCTCATCAACTCCAGAAATTTGGGATTAGGCATTCAAATGTTGCAGTCTCTAAAGGAACAAAACAGAGCAATGTGACCGACAATCCCCTTTCTAGTCTTGTGCTGAAGGTCATTTGCAAAAACAGGTGAGATTAAGCTCTAATAAATATACTAATGAGCAATTGAAAATGCAAACTTTTCCTGGAAATACTCAATCCAGCATAACAAAACCCATTACAACCATCAGCTTAGTCGCTACTTTGTAAATAAATCATTACTTTTGAATTCAGATGTGTTGAACAGGTTGGCATAAATTCAGGTAGCAGTGGATTTAGGCTGCGAGCCAATCTGCTCAGATATTTTAATGCCTCTCATTTCTACACTTAAATCAGCTGGGATATTTGCTGTTGGTTCCAATAAACTGAAGTGGGTGGGCAGATATGTAAAAGGATGATGTTGCTTTTTACCATATATGCACCAGAATAAATTGGGATTTTTTCCATTTGAATAATATAGATTATGGAACCTGATGATGAAAGTAGTTTACATCCCCTTTGTCCTTCTTCCTCCTTTTTTTAATTCATTTCAGTGTCTATCTCCCTTGATAAACTGTAGGCTCTTGAATCAAGCAATCGTATTTGTTGAGAGCTTATTGTGTGCGGGCCACTGTACCTAGCACCTGAGAAAGTACAGTATAACAGTTGGTTGGGGCTGAGGGAGGGGTGAATAACATGGTGACACAAAAGCAAGGGGGAGAAGAGGAAATAAGGGCCTAGTCAGGATGTGCCTTCAATAAGACTTTGAAGGTGGTAATTGTTTGGAGAGCCTGAAGAAGGGCATTCCAGGCTAGAGGCAGGATGTGGGTGAGCGGTCAGCAGTGAGATAGATGAAATCAAGGTACAGCAAGTAGGTTGGCATTAGAGGAGAGAAATGTGTGGGATTGGTTTTTAGGAAATCAAGGAGCTAAGGTAGGAGTGGGCAAGGTGATTGAGTGCTTTAAAGTCAACGGTAAGGAGTCTCAGTTTGATGCTGAGGTGGATGGGTGACCACTGAAGGTTCTCGAGGACTGGGGAAACATGGACTGAATGAGAAGAGATCATATCTACTAATTCTATTGTACTCTCTGTAGCTTTTAGTTTAGTGCTACTGACTGGTCTAAGAAACCTTGTTCTCTGGGAAACAGCACTAAGGTGCCTGAATTGGCAAGTGCCTTCTACAGTCCGTTTTTGTTTTTTTTTTCAACTGCCAAAGCAACAAACTATCTATAAACATATGCAATCAGGACCTGCTAAATCCAATATCCAATCTTCAATATGTTTTCCCATTTGGTAGCGGGGGGGTGGGGGAGGTATAAGGGCACACGGCTGTGATTAATGTTTAGATCTGGCATTACGTTTCACTATTAAGATTAAAAAAGCCACTCGTCCCCGGTTGTGTTTACTTTGTCCAAGCAAGCCAGCCTCCTCCGGAAAAGGAGCAGAATAGATATTACCATGAAATACCATGGGTTTTGCCTTAACAGCACTGACCTCTGTCTTTCTGACTGATTATCTGATGTTACTGAAGCCCTTCTAACTCTTCCAACCTCTGGGCGTGATAGCTATCTATCTTCTGGAGATGAAACATTCAATTGACACCTTGTTAAATGTAACTGATGGGTTTTGCAGGCAACTTGAAGATGTTTCTCAGGCCAAAAAAAAGAAAGGGAAAAAAAAGACATTTGGGGCTGTAACCAGATATTTTGTTTTACTAATGAACTAATTTTCCGTAGGCACCGTTCAAACAGGAATCCCTCCTGGTGGTAGAATAACCTTTAACATTAAGTGTAATTAAGGATTATCTGTATCATGTGAGCCTCAAAGCATTTGAGAAGATAGACTGTAATTCCCATCGCTGAGAGCCATTTTCAGTTATGCTGCTTGAAGAAGGCTTCTGATTTCTCCTCTAGTAACAGTTGTGTGGGGACACAACATCAGTTTTCTGAACGAGTTGTGGAAGGGGATCATGAGGGGACAATCACTGCTTTTTGAGTAGATAAAAGGATGGGAAGGAGAGCCATCTTTAGATTTGCATCAAAGTATCATAAGCTTAGCACAGTGCTCTGCACATAGTAAGCGCTCAATAAATAGTATTGAATGAAGCCCCATTATATACATATAGTTTGGACTGGCAGGGGCGGAAGGGAGCTGGGAGAAATAAGCCCTCTTGATTCCCACTTCCCCCTGCAGATCAGGTTTTTGGCCACCTAAAATGAAACCTAATTTGCCAAACGTTCCCATCAACTCTTCTTGCCTTACAACTCAACCTAACCCTGTATTAACTCAGCACAAACGCTTCATTCCTCTACTGTCAACCTACTCACTGTACCTCAGTCTCGTCTATCTCGCCTCCAACCCTCTTGCCCAAGTCCTGCCTCTAGCCTGGAATGTCCTTCCTTTTCATATCCAACAAACAATTATTCTCCCTCACTATCAAAGCCTTATTGAAGGCACATATTTTTAAATTTATATCCATGTCATTCTCCCCTTCTAAGCTGTAAACTCAGGGTGGGCAGGGAATGTGTCTACTAATTCCGTTATAATGTACTCTCCCAAGCACTTAGTACAGTGTTCCGCACACCTGTGTGTATGTGTCTATGTATATTTACATAGCTACTGAACAGTTTTGAAATGGTAGCATTTGCTACTATATTATTCCAAACATTCCATTTAGTTCATGTTGTTATATAACTCCCTCTCATAGATTTCTATCTATTGCCAGGTAGGGAGCAATCAAAAATGTTTTAGAAATCATCTCAGGCCATTGTTTTTGTCTTGACCGTGCCTGTTAATCTATATCAAAAAGTTTGTCATCCTGTTTAAGAATCGGAATTTTGCTCTTTTTCCCACTTTTTGAAATCTTTTTTTATGAGTCTGAGGGTTGGAATTATTCCCATAGACTTTCCTTGAGTTTTTGTGGCAGAATGAGCTCTGCAAGGGAAATAAACAATGATTGCAACCATCCCAGAGTCTCTGTTCCTTTTTTTCACGTAACACAAGGGTTGCTTTGGGGAAATGAAACTAGTCTGTAGTTTCACGGCATAGTTGATCGTTAATGATCATTCAGCTTACTTCCCCACCCTGTCCCTGAAGACATTTTCGACGTCGCCTTATGAGAGAAGCTAGGGAAATCTATTAATGAGGAAAGTAATTGTTACCTTTGGGCACTAAATACTGATTTACAGCTGCTTAATGCTTCAGATTCCAAAAGCATAAAATTTTGGGTTTCCACCATTTTGTGAACAAGAAACATATCTGATGCTACAGATGTTTGGCTTCATCGTGCATTTTTCCATTATGGGAAAATTGTTGAATTTAATGGCCAGTTTAATGTAATGGACAGTTTGATATCAGCAAAGCATGTGAAGCAAAGCAGAGTTTAATGGGAATGTATGACATTCCACCTCTAAATAAACCCTGAGCAGGATTCCCCACTGATGGGGAGTTCTAAGGGAGGCTTTCCTGGAAGCTGAAGTAACTCCTTCTGCTCACTAGGTTACGGGTCTGTCCACTGAACCAAAAATTGCAGAGTTGTCCTCAGATTCTGAATAAATTAAGGCTGCTTCTAAAGGTGCTGCCTGCACACTCCCACAGACATCGACCAGGATCTAGTTCGCTCTGTTATATTGGTGCGGATGCAAGGAAAACCATTTAAAATCTCATTCCAATATTCCTCCCAGGCAATATAAGTGTATGGGAGTCTGTGTTTTCACAATTAGAGATCCCAGAGCCTCCTGAGAGAATGGTAGAGCCATAATCATTTTCTCCTAAAATGAATAGGAAAAATAATAATCCTGAAGTCTGCTATACAAGCCCCATCTTCCCAAAGCGAATGAAGCCATTGTCAGCTGGCTAGATCCATCTGAGCAGAGGCTCTGGAATAAGTTAAAAATTTTAGATGAGTTTTTACTGACCTCCAGTTTTTCACCTCCTTTCTTAGTGAAGCAGCGTGGCTCAGTGGAAAGAGCCCGGGCTTGGGAGTCAGAGGTCATGGGTTCTAATCCCTGCTCTGCCACTTGTCAGCTGTGTGACTTTGGGCTAGTCACTTAACTTCTCTGGGCCTCAGTTACCTCATCTGTAAAATGGGGATTGAGACTGTGAGCCCCACATGGGACAGGGACTGTGTCCAACCCGATCCACTTGTAACCACCCCAGCGCTCAGTATACAGTGCCTGGAACATAGTTAAGCGTGTAACAAATACCATAATCATTATTATTATTATTATTACATCATGCCAGAAAGATTGAGGTATTTGAGGTATTTTGTTTAGCACTTACTTTGTAGAAGACACTGTACTAAGTGCCGGGGTGGATACAAGCAGATCAGGTTGGACACAGTCCTTGTCCCTCATGGGACTCACATTCTTATTCCCCATTTTCCAGATGAGGTAACCGGGGCACGGAGAAGTGAAGTGACTTGTCCAAGGTCATGCAGCAGTCAAGGGGCAGAGGCAGGATTAAAACCCAGGACCTTCTGACTCTCAGGACTGTGTTCTATCCACTAGGCCACGCTGCTTCTGTAAGTGTGTAAGCGATTTGCAGTGACCATAAGGACCGGTCCCAGTATGACATGTGTGATTTCTTTTTCAAGATTAACTTCTCTTCATCTTCTGCAAACCAGTGCTAATCTGCCCAGGTAAATGAACCTAACCCAAGACAGACTAAGCATGCAGGTATAGATGAACCTTGACACAGCCAGAGTCCATCGATCAGTTATTTGATTACATGTACTGAGCACTTATATTTTGCAAGAGGTATTAAGCCCTTGATAGAGAACGATGCAGTAGAATTGAAGGACATGATCCCTGCCCTTTTAGAGCTTACAATTTAGTCCTGCCTTAACTACTGTTTCTGCCTCTTTCTCTCCTCACTCCAGTCCATACTTCACTCTGCTGTATGGATCATTTTTCTACAAAAACATTGAGCCCATGTCTTTCCGCACCCCAAGAACCTCCAGTGGTTGCCCATCCACCTCTACATCAAACAGTAACTCCTTACCACTGGCTTCAAAGCACTCGATCAGCTCACCCCCTCCAACCTTAATCTCACTAATTTCCTACTACAGCCCAGCCCAGAAACTTTGATCCTCTAACGCCAACTTGCTTACTGTGCCCTGATTTCGTCTATCTTGCCAACGAACCCTTTCTCATGTCCTCTCCCTAGTCTGGAACTCCCTATCCCTCCATAAACACAAGACCACCACTCTCCCCACCTTTAAAACATTAAGGTCACATCTCCTTCATGAGGTCTTCCCTGGTTCCCTCTCCCTTCTTCGTCTATGCACTTGGATCTGTGCCCTTTTGGGCACTCAATAGTCACCTCACCCTCAGCCCCACAGCACCTATGTACATATCCTTAAATTATATATTATAAATTTATATTAATATCCATCTCCCCTCTAGATTGGCTTGCTGTGGGCAGGGAAGGTATCTGCCAACTCTGCTGAAATGTACTCCCAAGCACTTAGTACAGTGCTCTGCCCATAGTAAGAGCTCAATAAATACTTTTGATGACGGTAGTGGAGGAGCTTACACTCGACACATGAGTAAGATCGCCATACCGTTCAGAAAAGGGGCTTGGCCAAGGCCTACAGTGGCAGATCGACCTACTGCAGCCGAAATGGGACAGTCTGCATGAAGCTCAACACCAAGCTGAGGCATCCTCTCCTCCAGCTGGCAATTTCCTTGATAGAAGCTGAGAGACAGAGCAAGTAGAGAGGGCTCTCTCAGGGCAGGGGCCAGAGCCAGGGCAGATAAAGGAATATGAGGACTCACAGGAAATGTTACTCTCAAGCATCTACGTCCCCCCAGTCCTCCAGGCCCTCTTCTGGTTCAGATCTTCGAAAGCAATATTCCGTGTGTTTCTCTGTACCCCCTCATCACCCCTCCTGCACTAACTATAGACTATCCTTGGGTTTAGTTACAGAACACCCGACTTCAAATCCTGGTGCTGAAAATCGAAGCATAGTCCATTGCTTTGTTGGAGACAAACACATCCACCATATCAGGAGTTTTCTCTGTCAGGTTCACTATAGGCAAGATCACCTAGATCGTGAGTGAATAATATAACTCAATGTGCTCTTTCTAGCCAAATAAACTAATTTGGAAGAATAAGGTCCTGCATGATCCCATAATACCTCAGCGGGCCTAATGGATAGAGCATGAGCCTGGGGGTCAGAAGGACCTGGGTTCTAATCTTGACTCCATCACTTATCTGCTGTGTGACCTTTGGCAAGTCACTTCTCTTCTCTGTGCTTCAGTTACCTCATTTGTAAAATGGGGATTAAGATTGTGAGCCCCATGTGGGAAAGAGACTGTGTCTAACCTGATTAGATTGTATCTATCCCAGCACTGAGTACAGTCGACTGGCACATAGTAAGGGCTCAGTAAATACCATTTAAAAAAAAATCAGCCCCTGGGGGCAGTTGAAACACAGGAGGGAAAATACAGGAGGGAAAAAATAACATGGGGCAAATAATGCATTTGATACATTTGCTGAACAGAGCTCCAATATTTTCAAAAAGAAACTTATTTTTTATGGTATTAATTGCTTACTATGTACCGGGCACTTTACTAAGTGCGGGGGTAGACACAAGTTAATCAGGTTGGACATAGTCCCTGTCTCACAAAGCGCTCGCAGTCTTACTCCCCATTTTATGGATGAGGTAAGTGAGGCACAGTGAAGTGACGTGACTTGCCCAAGGTCACATACCAGTCAAGCGGTGAATCTGGGATTAGAATCCAGGTCTTTTTGACTTCCAGGCCCGTGCTCTACCCACTAAGCCATACTGCTGTGTGCTAGCCACACTTATTTAAAGGCTAAATTAAATTGCGAGCACCACATTTCCCAGTTTCCCCTAGATGCGAAAAGACAGTTCAGACCTGCAGAGACTGTGTATTCACTAGCAAAGCTAAGTGGATGATGGTCACATCATTGCCTAGACAATGTGATCACGGAAGGCAATTAATCTAGTTCGCTCTGGCCCAAAAAGTCTGTATCCTCACTAACATCTTCTGCCCAAGTTGTCCGGATGACTGCCTTCACTTTCCAATTCCTTTTGCCGGCAAAAAATATGTATGAAATATCGACTTCTTCATTTTATATCATCCCATTGAAATGACTTTGTATTGGGATGTAAAATGCTGAATAGGAGGGATAAACTTGGAGGGGAACGAGCAAATTACTTATATGTTTTGTTTTCTCCCTGTTTTCATTCTTTCTTGTTTTTCAGTCCAGTGGGGAATGGAAGAAGGAAGCACCTGGCCTGAACACAGCCCCTGTCCCAGAGGAGAAATATTTAAGGGCCTCTGCACTAGGCTGTGGGAAGAGGAAACCCCCTTATGCTAGAATGAACTGCTGTCCCTCCCACAGTCAGACTGAGGCCCTGGAAGGGAGGGGGGGGGGGGGAAATTGAAGAGGAAATAAGCAAACATTTTTACAGTAAGAGAGTTTCTCGTTCGGTGATTGCAGTAGTTGCTCTTCTGGAGTTCAAGAAGTAACTTCCTCCCATCCAGTTGGGTTACTCTTCCAGGGCCCCCAGAATGTGAGGCTGCCAGCTCAGTGTTATGAGGAAGACACCCATTGACTTTTCCAGGGGCTGTTTTTTTTTTAATAGTATTTATTAATCTCTTACTACGCGCCAGTGGATTGTACCCAATACTGGGGTAGACACAAGCTAATCAGGTTAGTCACAGTCCCTGTCCCACATGAGGCTCACCATCTTAATCCCTATTTTACAGATGAGGTTACTGAGGTGCAGAGAAGTGAAGTGATTTGCCCAAGGTCACACATCAGAGCAAGGATTAGAACCCAGATCCCTCTGACCTCCAGGCTTATTCTGTCTCCACTAGGCCATACTGAGGTATTATGGGATTGTGCAGGACCTTATTCTCCCAAATTAGTTTATATGGCAAGAAAGAGCGTGTTGAGTTATAGTATGCACTCATGATCTAGGTGATCTTGCCTTTGAGTTTTGTGCAGTTTAGCTTAGAATAAATTAGAGACTAAAATAAAGGGAATATGGATGAGTTTGGGTTATTAACTGGTTGGAAAAAAAATACACCTAAAAACATGTTTCAGGTATTACCAAGCTGTTTATCAATATGAAATTGGATTTTTAAATGCTGCTTTCCAGGCACCACACAATTAAACATTATCACTTCACCGTTACATCATATGGACTACAATACTTTGTTTTCCATGGATGTTAGTCAAATAATCAAGCCTTGCTGTTGGGAATCCATAGATCTGGGAATCAGTAGGAAAAACTGTTGTATTTGTTTAGCACTTAATATGTGCCAAATACTGTACTATTATGCTACCTTAGATACAATAGTAGTTAATTAAACTGTGAGCCCCAAGTGAGATAAGGTCTATGTCCAGACTGTTTAACGTAGCACTATCGCTTTTTTCATATCTGTCTCGGTGTCTTTGTCTTCCCCAAATCCCTGCTTGAAGAAAGCACCCCTTCTCTTCGCTGCTGCCCATCAGCCTCGTGTTTCTGTCGCTGAACCACCTTACTGAAATTGGACTTCAGTCTATCTTGAAGAGTTTCCAAGTTCCATCTTGCCCTTCCTACTGTATAGTTCCATCTCACCCTTCAAGGAGCTGCTTTATGAAACTCTAGGCAAGGCAAAGAAGCGGTGTGGACTAGTGGCTAGAACGTGGCCCGGAGAATCAGAAGGACCTGGGTTTTAAACCTGGCTCCTCCAGCTGTCTGCTGTGTGACCTTGGACAAAGTCACTGCACTTCTCTGTGCCTCAGTTACCTACTGTGAACCTTACATGGGACATGGGCTTTGTTTAAATTGACGATCTTAAATCTACCCCAGTACTTAGTACAGTGCTTGCTACACAGTAAGCACTTAACAGATACCATAAAAAAGAAAGAATAATGAACTCTAGGAGTCTTTTGAGATACTCAAATCGTCTGTGCTTGGAACCTGTTAGCTGAAAACTACTTAACAGTCCGTTTCCAAGAAGACGCGTTGACTTCAAATCTATATTTAAATTTTCTGGGAACCACGGACTAGACCCTGTGACCCTGTTGGAGTGAGTTCTCAGAGAGCCCAGATCTCAGAGAGTCTGAAAGTTTAATAAATTTCCATGCAGTATTGACTCTTTCAGCAATCGGGTGACTCGTTCGACAGTAAACAATTTGCTCTCTTTGACCCCTTGATACAAAATAAAAATCTCTTCTTTCTAGGCAAGTCCTCTCTATGTGAATCTGCAAATGACAGTCCCTTGTATGTGAATATTTTGGGCAGCAATCCACCTAATTAATGCAGGGAAGAATCAGCCAACATTATAAGAAAAACACATATGACACTCAAGGGAACTACATTAAGAGCTATATTGTTAATTTGATGGAGTGTTAATAAGGCTCCTGACTCTTTCATAGCAGTTGTCTTAAATACTCAGTTGATGTTGGACCAACATAATTGCAGGTTAATATTTCAGAAAGGAACCCATGGCCTGAGCATGGGACTGAGGCAGGAGATTCAGAATCTAGTCCCGACTCTGCCGGGACAAATCGCTTAATTTCTCTTTGCCTCAGTTTTCTCATCATTAAAATGGGGATAAAATGCCTGTTTCCCCGCCTTGCAGGCTGTGAGGCGGGGATTGTGTCAGACCTGATTATCTCACATCTTCCCCAGTGTTTGGCTCATAGTAAGGTGCTTAATAAATCCCTTTGGGATTATAATTATTGTACTTCCTTAAAACGGATCTGATTTCTGAAGGTAAATAGATTTCTCCAACACTGCATTATCACAGAAAGCCCGGAAGGAGAAGAAAGTTGACGGTTGTGTGGCATCATGAAAAAATACCTTTTGGAAACGTGCAATTTAGGGAGCTGTTTGGAGCTCTGCGAGAGACCGAGATATTGTTCCCTGGTCTAATTTAAGGAACTCTTGTAGGTAGGTGGGGTAGGCTAAGGAATCCAAAGGGTTTAAATTCTGGAAACAGAATTCAAGAGCCATTAAAGAGAGAAAGAACCAAAAAGGCCGTGACAGACATCAGGGGGTTCTTGGCTTTGTTAACCTGTCATTACTAGTCTCCGAGGACAACGCCATTATTTTTGACCTCGTACCGCTAAGGACCCAGGAGGTTAGATGTTCTGCTCCTTTAATTACTCATCAGCCTGACAAAGTCACCTTAATTAGTAGGACTTTTTAAAAATACAGTATAAAGCGACCAGACATGGTGCGAACACGTATGATTATGATTTAACACCTTGCCTAGATCTCACGTACAGCTTTTGTCTTCTTCTGTCACTATTGTAATTAAGCAATGGGGACAATATATTCAGATATTTATCAATATCTTCCCGGTGGGCTGCAAAGATAGGTGGTGGAGTAGAGATTAGACACACAAAATAGTGACAATGGGCTGGACAAAGTAGTTGCAGGAAGTAATCAGGTTATGTTTAATTTGGGTTTCTGTTTTTTCCCCCTAGATTCACTGTGGGCAGGGAATGTGACTGCTATAATTGTTCTGGGGTACTCTCCCAAGTGCTTGGAACAGTGTTCTGCACACAGTAAACGCTCAGTAAATACAATTTGATTTTATAAAGTAAACTGAAATTAATCTGCATTTCGGTGCCTCTCCTGTGCAGTGTCCTTCTTAAATGTTCTTGCCTTCAGGGTATATTGAAAGGTCTGAACAAGCTTAAAAATGTTCACTCATTCGTTCATTCAAAGGTGTTTACTGTGTGCCTACTATGTGCAGAACACTGTACTAAGTGTTTGGGAGAATATAATGGAAATTAAAGACACAACCTAATGGAGAGAGAGACATACGTAAACTGCCTACATACAATGAAAACAGGGTGGGTGAAATGCCTACATGCAAGAGTTTGGAAATGGAATAAAAAATAGGTGAATAGAGAATTGGCATGGATATCTATACAAGTACTAAAATGGACTGTTAGGGTGATATAACTCTTTGCAAACACATAGTAATAATGTAAATGGTTTACTATTTCTGCTATCAGTGTTCATCACTGCGAAGCAGCATGGCCTAATGGAAAGAGTACAGACCTAGAAGTCAGAGGACCTAAATTCTAATCCTAGCTTCACCACCTCTCTGCTGTGTGATCTTGGGCCAGTCATTTAACTCTTCTGGGCTCAGTTGCCTCATCTGTAAAATGGGGATTAAGACTAGGTGAGACAGGGACTCTGTCCAACCTGATGAACGTATAGCTACCCCAGTGCTTAGTACAGTGCCTGTCACATAGTAAGTGCTTAACAAATACTATAAAAATTTCAGTCAGTGGTATTTGAGCATTTACTGTGTGTAGAGCACTGTACTAAGCACTTGGAAGGGTGCAATACAAGCAAAACGGGTAGACACATTCCATGCCCGTACAAATTTGCACTGGTCCTAATCTGTTTTAATGTCTGTCTACCCCTGTAAACTGAAACGTCCTTATGGGTACCCACTCCATTGCATTGTACTGATGACCTGGCTGGCATAAACTAGGTATTTCTGGATGAGGTGGGATTTCTGGAGAGCAGTGGTCTGGAAGATTTGAATGGGGAAGGAGTTTCAGGCAAAGGGAAGGGCAGGAGCAAGGACTCAGATGGTAGATGGCAAATACTCTGGAACAATTAGTTGTCTCTAGTTTCTCCTCTGCATTTGGTAAATAAATCATTCCATTGATTAGGTTATGAAAACTGCACCGAGCTGTTCAGAATCCACTTAAATAGAATCCAGATTAAAGCTTGGTTCCTTTTTCAGCCCTTAGTAACAATTTTGGTGATGCTAAACTACTCAGGATCCACGTGTGCATTAGAATCTCTCTGTCTGGTTAAAAAAAACCACCCCTCTTTCCTCGGAGAAGCTTGCTTCCACTCCTTTATATTATATCGCCACCTGAACAATCTTTTTTTTCCCCCATATATTCACTTGAACACCTTCCTGGAAGTTCTTACAAGAAATGAAGGGAGAGAGGTCTGTCTTGGAAGACTGGCAGGATACATTTGTGAAGAATCTGGAATCATGTTCTACCCCAAAGGCATTCTATGAGCTCACAGTAATTCCTTTAGACATCCTGGCACAGACCTATCTATGAGTTGGCTGGCAGATCCAAAAGAGTCAGAGGAAAATTTGATTGGCATAGCTGGATTGGACCTAGAATTGATCGCCAGGTTCAGACCGCAAAACACTTTTACACAGTTGGCTGACTCGTTTGAATTCTGTGCTCTTAATTTAGTCTCAATTGTTCTCATTTTTGACCAGTGAGAACGTTTACATTATGGCTAGGTTTGACTCAAACATCACCAAATTTTATTTCCTGGCAAACCGTGGAGTGCAAGTGATGGACTCTGTGAGGTTGCCTGTTCCTGAAACCTTCTACTTCTCTTCCTCTCTTCCTCACTCTCTTCCCTCCCACTCTCCTCTCCACGTTGCATCCTGTCGAAGAACGTTGTGGATGGAATTGATGAGTCTGGAGGTGGTTCTGGAAAACTGTAGCTGCATTGATGAAATGTAATTCAATGGCACACAAGCGCAGGTAAGAAGAAGAATGTTATTTTCACTGGTTCCCAGCAGAAAGGGAGATGAGATAAAAGATTACATCATCAAGCAAGCTTCCACTGGATAATCAGACCTCAATATTCAGCAGTTTGGGAAAAGAGACAAATGTCTTCTTCTCCTCGCTCCTTCTTTCTCTTTCTTTTCCTTCTCTTCATCCTCCTTTTCTTCCACAGGATTCTTCCCTTTGCCCTTAATACCTAAACAGGGCCATTCCTAGGTCAAACCACTGGTGATCCAGATTAGTGTTCTCTCTCTCTCTGACAGTGGAAAGAGGAGTAGTAGGAATGATACCGAGTGAGCACCTTCTGGATGCATTTTTAAGTGCTTGGGAAAGGATGACAGAAGCACAACATAAACTCCCTGGCCACAAGGAGCTTCCACTTTGTGTGAAGCCTTATCCTCCTTGGACATCAGTCTTAATGTGGCTCAACTTTAAAGTTCCTTGACTTTCCCCTCTCTGTCCTTAACCTTTCTCTTAATAGTCCATTATGGAGCTCTTACCCATCCCTCTTGAGCTTACTAACATTGTCTTTGCAACTTCCTGCGGCAGCCAACTCCATATGTTGTCACTCACTACGTGAAGTCTCTCTTTTTGTTTGGTTTAAACCTATGACCTTCCAGTTTCACTGGATGCCCTCTTGTATTGTTATCAAGGGATATGGTAATAATTCTGAGTTCACTCTGAATTGAATACTCTTGGATCATGTATACTCTTGGACCTGGTCTTTTTAAATGGAAAAATCCTGCTTTCCCTGCTTTGTCTCCCTCTTCTTCCTCTTCCTCCCTTTTTTTTCACTTCCTCTTCCCTCTTCTACTGCCTTCTTCTCTTCCCCATCCCCACTCTGTTTCTTAGTTTATCTAAAGCTAGACTCCAATCAAGCATGCCCTTGACCCAGGTCTTTACAAATTGAAAAATCCTGCTTTCCACCCTCTTCTTCCTCTTCTTTCTTTTTATTCCATTTCCTCTTTCCTCTAACACCTTCTCTTCAACCACCCACTTTCTTCTCTCTTCTCCTTACTGCCCTCCAGTCACCCCCATGTCTCCATTGAGGATTATGTTGACTATTTCACATTCCAAATGTGAAGAGCTCAATTATAAAAATAGAAACCAACTACTTTCCAACTCTTTGACACCCCTTTTCCCTGGGAATTGAAGGAGTCTTATTTGGCCAAATGACCCTTAGCTCTCCCAGCATTGTGTGAGTGCTGTAATGCCGGTGTGTGACTCCAAATAACTGATGTAAGCAGGGCACAATAATGAGAGCAGTGGCATCATGTTTGGAAGAAAAGATCATTTCACTGCAGTACAAGAGAAGGAACTGCAAGGGATGCACCAGATGATGAATTACCTATTTTAATTCTAGGGGGACTCGGATGGAACAGATCAAAAGGATTTTCAAGAATATTCCAATTTGTGATAATTGATAGACCTTTGCCGATTAATTCTTAATGATTAGTAAATTTCATTTGAAATTGACCAATAAATTTCTCATCTGATTACATTGCATGTATGTGCTTGAAACATGTGTTTAACAAAAACCATTATCTTTGCTATGGGATCTTAGACAAATCAATTCACCTCTCCGTGCCTCAGTTTCTACATCTGTAAAAGTGGGGATTCAATCCGGGTCTCCCTCCTATTTTAGATTGTGAGCCCCATGTGGGACAGGGACTTTGTCTAATCTGATTATCTAGTATCTATTCCAGTACTTAACAGATACCACAACTGTAATTGTTGTTATTATTGCTTTTTATTCTTTTTTAGAGAAACTAGATTTGGTTTCAACATACATTTTAGGCCATCTCTTTAATGACTCCTTATGGTCTATTTAGCAAAGCCTTTCAGCTATGATGCATCAAGCCCAAATTAAGATCCGAATGGGTTTTGTTATTCATTCAATAGTACGTTTTATTGAGCGCTTGCTATGTGCAGAGCACTGTACTAAGTACTTGGAATGTACAAATCGGTAACAGATAGAGACAGTCCCTGCCCTTTGACGGGCTTACAGTCTAATCGGGGGAGACGAACAGACAAGAATAATAGCAATAAAATATATATTTTAACAATATATAAAATATAAAAATATTCTCCATACATGTGAGAGGAATATATCATTTTGGAAGGAATGTTACATTTACTCCTTGATAGAAGAGAACCTTACTCACTTCATCACCTCCTTCAGCTGCACTTTGCAGAGTCTCCTGACTTTACCTAACTCAAAATTAGGGGCAATGCAGCGACTGGGAAGGAAGATTTAGTTAGGCTTTGTTTTGCTACTAAATTGCATTATGTATTAAACACTATGTGCTAGGCGCTGGGGTAGATATAAGTTTATCTAAAGCTTTTCAATGGGGCCGGAGCTACACTCACATTCAGTGGCCCAAGATTTATTACGTTTTGGAAGCCTCTGTGGGCAGCCACGTTATTTAGACGGTCAGGATTCCTCAAATGTATTCGTGAAGGTTACACCTCACCCATATCCATAAATCAAGCAATCAGTGAGCCATCATTCCCCACTTAGGAGTCTGGTAAATGTCTGTATTCAGCAAGTGACTCCCTTCCTAGAAAGTCTACCAGCTCTGTACTCTCCCAAGTGCTTAGTACAGTGCTCCGCGCATAGTAAAGCACTCAATAAATACGATTGCTACTTCAAAAATATGATCGATTGATACCACCTATCTGAAAGAGTTTTCCTGAGCCTCCAAAACTTCATCTCTTCGGGTTTTTTTTTTCCAGCAAGCAGCTCAGAGACTTCCAGATCTCAAGGGGGAGATCATTGTTCAGCTACCTGAGAATACGGTTCATTAAAACTGTGTACGCAATGAAGGTTCCTAGGGGAAAAATAGGGTGCTACTATCGTTTGTATTTAAACACCAAAATGGATCAGGCAGGTTACAAAAAGGAGTTTTGGGGGGATTCCAGAATTTAAATCTATTTCTAAAAGCATGCACCGAAATGTTGTCAGTTCAATACAAAGGGGGTTTTTTGTACACACTGCTGGAGCCACAACTGTGTAGTGGTTGCAATTGGATGCTTGTTCCAGCAAATAATACTATGAGGAAGCAGTGTTATTGTTGGATTAAGATCTACAAAGACCTAGGAAAAAATATCTATTCTTCATCACTATTATAATTGTAGCATTTCACCACACTTTAGAACTTCCCAGTTTAATTCTAGTTCTGCTAATCAAATTTTGTTGTTTAGAAATCCTGAATGATTCTACATTTACAAATTTCCCTGTGAATGTTGAAATAATGACATATTTCCTCATATTTTAATGTTATCTACCTGTTACCATTTTCCAAATAGACAAATATGACCAGAAACCAACAGAAGAGAATTTTCTGAGACACCTGTGTCCTATTCACACGGCTTCATTTCTAAATCTGATCACTATTTTCTCCCGTCTACCGGAGTTGCTCACTTAATGCATAGGCTAAATATAGTCCCCAATAATTTTAATTAAAAATAGGCATTTTAAATGAATAATTTTGCAGTTATAAAGACAATTAACTACATTAGGGATTTTGGTGACACCGGTCACAATTAAGTGTTTTCTCTCTCAAACCAATTAAGGGTTAACATACTGTAAATATCTACTTTGCACATTTTTTGCTTAATGAATACATGGTGGGAAGCTATTCTCATTAGGTTCATTTGTCAACACAATCAAGTTACATCACCAAGAGTTTTTTTTAACTTAAAAGAGTAAATACATTTGCATCATGGTGCATGTTGTGAGGGGTTGCTGAAAAAGAACATTTGGCTAAAACGAGGTTTTAGTTAATTTATAGATATTGGTCCTAATTCTCACCTTCCAGAAAGCTATACGTTCATTTCTTTTAGTGGTCTCTAGAGTTTTTGGTATTTCTCTAGAATGTTGTCTTGACAGAAAGGAAAATACAAAGCTGCCATATTTTTTTATAATGGCACTTGTTAAGGACTCACCGTGTACTAAGCTCTAGGGTAGATACGAGGTGATCAGGTTGGACGCAGTCCTGTCCCATAAGCAGTTTACAGTCTAGAAGGTAGTAGGATTTAATTGTCATTTTTACAGATGAGGTAACTGAGATGCAGAGAAGTTGAATGACTTGCCCAAGGCCACCCAGCAGACAATTGGCAGAGCCTGGATTAGACTCACAGGCCCGGCCTTTTTCCAAATGGTAATGCTGCTTCCCATTTCTTCTTTTGAAAAGGCTTCTGCTCTGATGGATTCCTAACCCCTGAACTCAGTCAATCACTAGTATTTATGGAGTGTTAACTGTGTACAGAGTACTATACTAAACACTTGACAGTGTATAATACACCAGAATTGGTAGGCACCTTCCCTGCCACAACAAGTTGACAGCCTAGAGACCTTCCCTAGCTGTAAAAGTCATTGCATATCTCTCTCTCTCCCTCCCTCCTGAATTCTGGGTACCCAAAACCCACTTTCAAACCTCCAGAATTAGCATTAGGAGCCCAAAGAGAAGAAGGCTTGGGGATTTAAAGTAGAAATAGAGGACATAACGGTAGCTGGTGCTGATCAGTCCTGGACAAGGAACAGGCGTGCTGAAAGACAGCAAAAAAACTAGGTGAATTTGCCACCCTAGAACTAGAAATCCACTCCCTCACAGTCCTCCATATTTCTGTTCAGTACTTGTCACTAGCTAATCTCTCAACAATCACATAACAGATGAGAAGCAGCATGACATAAGGGATAGAGCACAACGCTGGGAGCCAGAGGACCTGGGTTCTAATCCCACCACTGCCATTTGTCTGCCGTGTGACTTTGGGCAAGTCACTTCACTTGTCTGGGCCTCAGCTACTTGATCTGTAAATTGGGGATTAAGACTGTAAACCCCATGTGGAACAAGAACAGTGTTCCACCTGATAACCTTGCATCTACCCCAGTGCTTAGAGCAGTGCTTGGCACATAGTAAGGCTTAACAAATATCATCATCATATGCTGTTCATCAGTAGCACGATAGCCTAGTCTTAAAAATGAAAAGGAAGTATTTGGCAAGAGAATTGAATTTGGATAAAAAGAGAAAATATCCTTTCTGGCCAAGTTAAAGACAAGCATTCTAGATTTCTAGATGTTTGTTTCCATGGTGCAAGTGGTTATAATGATAACTGCAGTATTTAAGTGCTTACTATGTGCCAGGCACTTTACTAAGCGCTTGGGGGGGCGGTTATAGAAGCAGATTGGGTTGGACACAGTTCACCTCACAAAGGGAGAGCTGGCGGATGGAGCTCAGGTAGCTGAACACTGCTGTCCTTCCTCCTACTGTCAGGACTCCTTCTCAGGCTCAAAGATAGGGTTCCCATACATCTTGGCCCAGCGACATTGCCCGATTAGCTCTTCCTTCAGACCAGTCCAATCAGCTCGGGACTCTTGACAGGCCGCAGGTTGGCACTGGAACCAGGGACTTCTGGCACCACTGCTGGCCCGGTTGACTTCTCCCGTTTGGGGATGGGGGTTCCCCCTCGGTTACCCACGGCCCCAGAGAAGAATGACCCCTTGGCGAATTGTCCCTGGTTTGGAATGACCTACGCCAGCCCTAAATCAGCCTCGGTCTATTCAAGAAGTCTTTCATTCAATCGTATTTAGTGAGCACTTACTGTATGTGGAATACTCTACTAAGTGCTGGGGAGAGCACAGTCCAACCAGATAAATTCTCTGCCCACAAATCAAGGAGACACAAACCCATCCCAGTTTCCTTGGCTAGTCCTGGACCCTGCTTGGCATAGCACTTGGAATAATCTCCCCATTTGTCCCTGGCAAGATAGGTGAGGAGCATATACTTTTCTTTGAATCCCATGTCAGGAGTGCCTCATTTCAGTAATAGCTTTCTGTAATCCCATGGTGAGTAGAGGAGAGGAAATAGTGGGAAAAGAGAAAGGAAAATAGAGAGAAGGCCAAGTCTGCAATTCACTCTAGGGAAAAGGGATCTGGGAGAAGGGAGGTGGTCCCTGTCTCCCACTGTCCACAACCTTAATTCACAGCAGGATGGGAACTTGTTAAGGCTGAGGTTGACCATTTCAGCCTTGTCCTGGCCAAGTCAGCATGGCATAATGGAAAGAGTACGGGCCTGGAAGTCAGGTCAGGGGTTCTAATCCTGCCTCTGCCACTTGTCAGCTATGTCATTTCACTTCTCTGAGCCTCAATTACCTCATCTGTAAAATGGGGATGAAGACTGCGACCCCTATGCGGGACAGGGACTATATCCAACCTGATTTCCTTGTATCCACCCCAGCATTTAGTAGAATGCCTGGCACATAGTAAACACTTAACCAATACTATAATTATTAGTATTGTATTGCTTGTGCATCATTAATGGAAACCCAGGTCACGGGTTCAAATCCAAATGACTCACTAATCCCAGCTCCACCACTTCTCTGTTGTGTGACCTTGGGCAAGTCACTTCACTTCTCTATGCCTCAATTACCTCATCTGGAAAATGGAAATTGAGACTGTGAGCCCCACACGGGACAGGGACTTTGGCCACCTCGATTTGCTTGTATCCACCCCAGGATTTAATATAGTGTCTGGCACATAGTAAGTGCTTAACAAATGCCATCATTATTATTATTACTCTACGAATTAAAGAAAAAAACAATTCCACTCTGAGAATGAGCTGCATATTGACCCCACAGTGGGGCAGGACCGGGCCAGGACAGCAACTGTGCCACAGAGCTTTGCAGTCTGTCACCCCATCTAGACTGTAAGCTCGCTGTGGGCAGGGAATGTGTTTATTGTAGTGTCGTACTCTCCCAAGCACTTAGTACAGTGCTCTGCACACAGTAAGCACTCAATAAATCTAATTGACTCTGCTGCAGAAGTTCCTAGAGTGGTTATCCTTAATACAGTGTTGTGCAAGCAGTAAGTGCTCAAATACACTTTTGGCACACTTATACAAATACACTTTTGATTGATTGACAGGGGTGGGTGCTGAGATCACCAGCCTCCTGGCTGCAGTTCTTCATTCATATGGAATGGAAGGTGGAACAGAATGGAAAAAAAAAGTGGGAATTGCATGGCAGCAAGTGATAGTCCTTCCAATCAATCAATCAGTGGTATTTATTGAATGCTTGATGGGTGCTGGGCACTGTACTAAGCACTTGGGAAGGAATGATACAGTAGATCTCTGGAAGATGCTTTGTGGTTTCTGCAGAGGTAAATGGAGAGATGGAAGCTCACCCTGATTAAGAAAAGACTCAATCAGTGGTGTTTATCCAGCTCTTACTGCATGCAGAGCACCGTACTAAGCACTTGGGAGGATACAACACAATTTTTACATTTTTTTAAAATTTTTATGGTATTTTTTAAAAGCTTACTGTGTGCCAGACACTGTACTAAGTATTGGTGGAGTTACATCATGATCTGAGTGGACTCAGTCCCTGTCCCAAATAAGGCTCAAAGTCTTAATCTCCATTTTACAGATGAGATAACTGAGGCACAGAGAAGTTAAGTGACTTGCCCAAGGTCACACAGCAGACAAGTGGTGAAGCGGGGATTGGAATTCAGGTCCTTTGACTCCCCAGTCTGTTCTCTTTCCACTAGGCCACACTGCTTCTCCACTGCTGCAACACAGTCGATAGACATGTTCCCTGCCTACATGGAGTTTGCGGCCTAGAGGGAGAGACAGATGTTAAAATAAATTATGGATAGGTACATAAGTACTGGAGGGCTGAGGGTGGAGTGACTAAAGGATACAGATCCAAGTGCGTAGGGGATGCAGAAAGGAGAGGGAATGTGGGAAATAAGGGCTTAGGGGAGGCCTCTTGGGGGACGTGTCATTTTTATACGTCTTTGAAGGTGGGGAGAGTGGGGACCTGTCAATTGGGAAGGGGGAGGGAGTTCCAGTCCAGAATCAGGAAGACTTCTCAAACGTCCCCATCCAAGCTGTCTAGTGTTAGAGAATGAATGATGGTGAGCAGCATGTCTTCTGGTCCTGTCCTTCATGAACACAAGGCTGCCATTAAACCCAGCCCAACGACTCTGATTCTGCGGTGGATTCTGGGCCCAATCTTGGATTCACTGCCTGTGGAAGGCAGGCATTCCCCTTTCAAAGTTCAGGGAACTGTGGAAAATGAGCTTGCTTAGAAAGGGGAACTCAGGTCTCTGCTCTGAGGACTCACTGTCTATTACATGCAGTGGCCAGCTTGAGTCTGTGCTAAATTTAAATTGCATCGCATGTGTGCTTGGGAATACTCTGCTCGTGAGTCATTTTCTGCCCCAAATATTTTTGTATATTACTCATGATGAAGCTTTGGTGCCAAACTGAGAACAAGGGCGATCAATTTTAGCACAAGGGGGAAAGTAGCTGGCTTAGTAAAAGGAGTTAATTTTGCGGATTCTCCATCCTGGGGGTCTGGAGGTCAAATTCCTGAAGTCCCAACCAAAAAAACATGGCCCAGAGAAGCACCATTCCTGTGATGAAAATGGGCTAGTCCATCGGGAGCTGCTGGTAAATATGATGCTGGTGATGATGATAAATGTGCTAGGGTAATGGAGATGGTCATGGTGATGATGAGATAATTACAGTATTTAAGTGCTTGTTATGTGCTGAGCACTGTTCTAAGTGCTGGGGTAGATACAGGGTCATCATGTTGGCCCACGTGGGGCTCACAGTTTTAATTCCCATTTTACAGACGAGGTAACCGAGGTACGGAGAAGTTAAGTGGCTTCCCCATGGTCACACAGCAGACAAGTGGCAGGGCCAGTATTAGAACCCATTTCCTCTGACTCCCGAGTCTGTGCTCTTTCCACTAAGCCACATTGCTTCCCCACTAAGCCACAATGCTTCCCCATGGCAATATGGTACCAAAAATAATTGGTACTTGTTAAGTAATCACTATATGATAAGCAGTGTATGAAACACTGGGATAGATACAGGATAATTGGGTTGGATACTATCCTTGCCCTTCATGGGACTCACAGCTTAAGGGGGTGGGGGAATACACGTATTTAATCTCTATTTTAGAGAAGAAGAAATGGGGGTACAGGGATGTTAAGTGATTTGTCCAAGGTCACATGCCAGGCAAGTGACAGAGCCATAATTAGAACCCAGGTCTCCTGACTCCCAGCCCCATGTCCTTTCCACTAGGCTAATGCTGCTTCTTGTGGCAAAGCTGATAATGATGGCAATGTTGAAATGATTGATGGCATTAATAAAACATTAAGGTCAGGGTCTTTCTTCAAAGCGTTTCCTACCTATCTGGAAGTGTCCTCTGATTTGAAGATAAAGTTGCAGGATTTATTAAGCACTTAGAAGTTAGGTACTGGGGTAGGTAAAAGGTTGTTATATGTTTCCAGTCCTACGCCGGGTTCACAACTTACCTTATTCCAGTATAGAGATGAGAAGACTGAGTCCCAGAGAGGCAGTGATTTGGCCAAGGATACACAGTGCCAGTGATAGGACTGGGGTTAGAACCCAGGTTTCTTGACTCCCAGTTCTGTTTTCTTCCCGTTAGGCCACACTGCCTCTGAACCCTCAACTGTAGCAGGCTGTTTTCCTCTCTCATTTCAAAAGCCATTGAAGAGGATACTCACAGCAGCGTAGTGTCAAGGTGAAGTATCTACCAGAGTAATATTATCTCTCTATAAAATAATACTTTCTGTAAACTGCCATCAAACAGACCTGGGATTCAGAAGAGGAAAGAGATCGATTGTAATTGTTCTGCCTGGTGAACCATCTTAAACTTGACTAAAGCTATGATAACTAGAAACCCCCAACACCCTGCTCTCTTCTTTCCTTCCTTCCTCTCTCTTTCTATTTCCCTCTCCCGTCATCATCATCAACACCAAAACTTATTGAATTCCTATTTTTCCCTTTGTACCAGATTAGGTGTACTAGAAATAAATCAAAGAAGAAGCACAGCCCTGTCCTTACTAAGGCATCCGCAGATTTTTAGAGGCACAGCCATAGAACGAGAATATGAGGAGTTGACAAAATTCTCTTTCTGTCTTTCTCTCTCTCCCTCCCCAACCCCCCTTACTCATACACAAACACACTTCAGCAAATCGGTCAAATACAGAAGACAACCGCATCTAAAAAAAGTCTCCCTGTTTGCCCTTTTAATTTTAATTCTTTGCTTTGTCTCTCCTTTTGTCTTCTATGTCTGTTCTCTCTCTCCCTGTGCATCTCTCTCCAGCTCTCTCCCTTTTCTCTATTCATCTTTTTCTCCTCCCTCTCAGTCTTTGACTCTAGTCCTCGCTCCCTTTTTCTCACTCTCTCCTCTCTGTCTAGCACTTCCCCTTTTCTATTCTGTCTCTCTAGCTATCACTGTCTCTCTTCTTTCTTTCCTACTTTCTCTCTAGCTCTCTCTCTTCCCTATCCCTGTCTTTCTCACTCCTGTCTCCCTCTCAATCCTCTCCCTTTATTTTAATCAGTTTACTATACTGTTTAGTGTGCACTGTCACAGATTAGCAAGCTGCATCCCTATAATTTGCTCATGAAAACCACAAATTCTCAACAAAATGTCCTCCAAAAGAGGATGGAGATGTGGGTAGACATTAATTTGAGATAAATTTGATTGAAAAATTAGACTTAACAATGTTTATAATACACTCTTTGCTATGCCCAGACTTATATTTTTCTAACAAAATGGAAGCGTTGCTTTAAATAATATAAAATGCAGCTCTAGCCAGAACAAGATCTCTGAAACTACAAAGGCAGATAAACATAGGTTGGAGCCAAACATAAGTCAGAGTTTGCAGACACCATCCAGTGGTAGCCTTCCAGTAATCTGGCATTTGTGTCAGCAGCGTGAGTGATCGGATTTTTGGAAATTCAGCTGAGAAGTGAGAGCAAGGTTGATTGGCCAACTGTATGACTACACTTCGGGACTCACTATGCTTCAGTGTTAGTCTGGCAGAGAGTGATGGGAAAAATCCATTATTAATCATATCTGTGGCCAGACCTGTGCAGCAGAGTACATTTATGTCATTGAGTATGCATTTGACTTTAGTACTGAATTCTTTTTACTCATTATAAAGCTCCAAAACACATTTTTGCCTTTCCTGCTTTGTCTTGGACTTTGGAACCATCAGGTAGATAATGAAGAGCTTTTGATTTATTCCCCGGGGAGTTAGGTGCCGTAATAAGTCACTGAAAACACCATTTACTAGAAAATTCTTATTTTCCATTTTTTCCTGCAGAAGGCTTGACAGGTGTGCTGAAGGAGCACCTTGATTTTTATGAACAGACCCTTAAATCTTCCATCCAAAGTTGCTTGCTCCAACAGTGCAACTTTTGCCGAGAATAATAATTTTCTACAGGAAATAAATTAAGTTAGTGAATGTTGGTGTTCTAGCGCAACAGTCCTGAGGTTTGTAAAAATTTGTGTGCCAAACCTGAAGTAGTGCATTTATAAAAATAAAAATGTCTGTTGGGTCTTCATTCTAATTATCTAGCTTCTCCAGTTTTCCCTGGGGATCGGGGACTTGTTTGTTACAGAAGACATATCTATTATTAATCTTCAGGTAGTTAGTAGAATAATTTGCAATGTTCATTAACAAGTATCACCTTATGGATTACTAAACAGCATCTATGCTCTTGCTAATGAGCCCCAGTAGTACAATACTTTACATATTTTATAGCTAGACAATTAGGTGATGTCTTGCCTTCATAGTAGACCTTAAAGTAAATTGTTTGAGACATGAAGTGAATTCAGAGCCGGATCTATCGCTAATATACTCATGGTTAGCAAGGGAAACTTGTAACACTGTTTATTTGTTCAATTTGCAATTTATCATGATTCATGACTATTGCCATTATTATTGTATTTAAGTGCTCATTGTCAATAAATTTATTGAGCGCTTATGGGGTGCAGAGCACTGTACTGAGCATTTGAGAGAGTACGCACAACAATATAATAGTCAAATTCCCTGCCCACAGTAAACTCTCAGTAAATACCACTGATCGACCGGGAAATATCCTCATCAGCAGGGAGATCCTGGGGAGAAAAGCAGCTTTGCTTAGGAGAAACACTTAGGCAGCAGTTTCAATGGAAAGGAAGCATCATTTGCTGAATTCCTCTCTGGATTCTTACTGCTCTCCCAAGCCTGACCCTGAGTTGTTCTGCAGCTGGTACTTAGCGTGCCCTAGACTACGGAAGAAGGAAGTAGGGTGTGCCAGTTGGACCTTCAGAGTCTGAAGACCAGCTCACCATCTTTGCTGAAGCATGTGGGTTAAAGCTGTGTGGGTTGTGTCATTTAGAATGGTGTAAGCTTTCCCTTCTATCTCAAAGTCATGCCACCCTTTCTGATCTAGGAGAATATGACCTCAATATGTTAAGCACATGGGTCCTTAGACGTCATCTTCCAAGAATCAGTATCAGTAAGGAGATTCCATTAGTTCATTTTTTTTCTTTTCCTTAACGTAAATAAAATCTAAAACCCAAGCTCTGGCCAGGTTCTATTGAAAAGGGCCCTGAATTGGGAATCAAGAAATCTGGCTCTTTAGTTCACTTACTATGTGGTCTGGTGACAATCTTCTCGCCTGTTAAATAGACTACAGCCCTCCAGAAGAGTGGTTCTAGCAATAAATTGCATTCATTTATTGAGTACCTACTAGGGATTTGGGATAGTGAAAAGGAATGAAACGATGTGATCTCTGTTCTCAAGGAGCTTACAGTCTAGCGGGTGAGACAGGCACTTACATAAAATACACAGAGGGGAACTCAGAGGTTACAAAATGTATGGGCTTAGTGGGTTGTGGTAAACTTAAGGGCTTAGGTGGCCGGGAAGGCCTGAAGTGGCTTTCAATGGGATGTAACCTAGGGAGAAGAGAAGAAGACTTCTTGGAGAAGACATGATTTTAGAAGGGATTTGAAGCTGGGGAGAGCAGTGCCTTTATAGTAATAAAGTGGTAGTGTAAATTTCTGTTGGAATCACTGGGCGTTGTTAATTCTTAAGTCATTGATCAAATTTCATTTACTGTCTTTCAGGTATTTTAAATACTAATGGCACACTATTTATGGCAAGTGAGAGACTTGTTATGGGTAGGGAACGTGTCTGTTAATTCTGTTGTATGGTACTATCCCAAGTGTTTAGTACAGTGCTCTGCACACTGTAAGCCCTTAATAAATATGATTGATTGAGACCTTTCCGTGCTAGCCTTGGGGAAAGGGGTAAGCTCACTGAGGAAAAGAAGGAAAAAAAAAATCAGTGAAGGACTTCAGAATTGCTTCCTGCTGTTTTGGCTGCTTATTTGAACACCGTTTACTTGTTCAATTTGTAATTTATCATGGTTCATGACTATTGCCATTATTATTATTGTATTTAAGTGCTCATTGTCAATAAATCATTTATTGAGCACTTATGGGGTGCAGAGAACTGAAGTGAGCATTTGGGAGAGTACACACAACAATATAAAAGACAAATTCCCTGCCCACAGTTGTTATGTGTTCAAAGCACTGGAGTAGATGCAAATTAATTAGGCTGGACACAGTCCGTGTCCCACATAGGGCTCACAGTCTGAGTAGGAGGCAGAACAGGGCCTTTATCCCCATTTTACAGCTGAGGAAACTGAGGAACAAAGAAGCTAAGTGACTTGCCCAAGGTCACACTGCAAGAAGTAGATAAATGCATCTCAGTGGGTACATTCGGGTCACAAATAGAAGAAAAAAAGGCCAAGTAGAAATCGCAAAACATGAATAGTAATACGTATGAAGACACTGAATCATTTGGCATATTTGCTGCTTTTTTGACAATATTTGAATAGTGTCCTTCTGCAGTGCTAATTATAGAGGTGCTGATGAGTTAGCCATCTGTGAGAATGAACTCTCTTTCTGCTAGAAGCTCCTTAAAAACATCAAAGACTTAGCGAAATAAAGATTATGCTCAAAGTGAATCTGAAAACGAATGTTTGTTAACATAGACGCCCATGGAAACCCACACAAACCCAGCATTCAGAAGTCCGTGCCTTGACAGCAGAGCCCTTTCTTAGACTAGTAGGGATCTGTGCCTCTCTCAGCAGCCTTACAGCCTCAGCACAGCTCTGAACATAAACCCAAGCCAAGACTATGAAGAAATTAGACAGTCGATTAAAATAAATCAGTTCTAAAAAGAAATTGAATGTATTTTCCCCCCCTTTCAGTTGTTTGATTTCCATTCTCTTCCCCTAGAGCTAGTAGGAACTGGGAAGGAGTCTGGTATAGCTGGAAGGAATGAGAGTGACATTGATAGATGTGTGTGAAGCCAAAACTGAACTTTGGAAGCTGAATTTATCAAGCTCTGATGTTCTCCAGGATGCCTGGGGCTTGATTCACTTTAGCAAATATCCAAATCTTTCAGGCTCCAAAGGCCATGTGATTGCTTCAGTTATTCAGATATATTAGGGGACAAGAATCGACGGCATTCTATGGCTTGAGGTGAAGGAATCAAACGAAAGCGTAATCATTCTTAGCTACACGTCCACTGTTTTAGTTCAGTCTCCTTATGGTAGGGGAACGTGTCTACCAGTTCTGCATTGTACACTCCCGAGCACTTAGTACAGTGCTCTGCATAGAGTGAGTGCTCAATAAATATCATCGACTGAAGAAATTCAGTGTTGACATCCTTCAGCACTGAATTAGGATGGGAAAGAAGGATGAAGCAGAATATGTTCCTCTCCTCTAAACAAACAGAAGTAAAATTAGCCTCAGGGCTCCTACTTACTTGGCTACTGCAAGATATGCCAGAGATGCTACTTTATATTTATGTGTGTGTCTGTGTGTCTGCATATGTGTAAGAGACAGAGATAGATCTGCCCTGTGTGTTTGAAGGTGTCACTGATTACTGAAGGTGATTTATTTTTCAGTATCAATTCTATTGAGTCCCTACATTGAGTTAAGAACACCTTTCTAATAGGAGTAAAAGTTAATGTTGAATTTCTACTGAGTGTAATGCAGTATACTAAGCACTTGGGAAGTACAAAAGTACAAGGCATATTTCTTGCCCACAGAAAGCTTAGTACAGTGCTCTGCACACAGTAAGCAATCAGTAAACATGATTGATTATCCTCCTTAGGGGACACAAATATAAAAATATCAAATGTGTATGTATATATATATATATATGTGCTAAGGGAGGGAATATAAATACATTTATATATAAATGAAAGAGGCACCTGAAGAGTTTATAATAACTGGAGTAATGATAATTTGTTGCAGAGTGGTCACTGGAGGAGGTGAGATTTTAGGAGGGTGTTGAAGAAGGGGAGGGCTGAGTAAAATTATCCTTCAGCTTGAAGATGCCAAGCGGGAAGTTAAATAAATGTGGGTGTCCTGAGAGAGACTCTTACACTTTTACACACTGTGCCCATGAAAATGCAGATGTGTAGCTTTCCTCCTGGCCATTTGCCTTTCGAATCAGCATGTCACTAAACAGTTGAGAGGGGGAAGGAAAATGTCTGTCTCCCCTATAGAATATAAGCTTCTTGTAGTTAGGGATCATGTTTACCAACTCCATTACACTGTACTTTCCCCAGTGCTAAGTACAATGCTCTGTACACAGTAAGCACTCAAATACCATAGTTGTTTTGGGTTTTTTTTAATGGCATTTAAGTGCTTACTATGTACCAGACACTGTATTAAGAGCTGGGTAGTTAGAAATTAATCTGGTTGGACACAGTCCCCGTCCCACTGGCGCTCACAGTCTTAATCCCCACACAGAGGCACGGGAAAGTGAAGCGACTTGCCCAAGATCACGAAGCAGATGAGTGGTGGAGTTGGGATTAGAACCCAGGCCCTTCTGACTCCCAGGCCCATGCTCTATTAGGTCGTGCTGCTTCTCATTGATTGCATATGTCTGACTGACAGTAGGCCATGCCCCCAAGTTGTTTTGGCAGTACTGGAGATGGTTTGGTCTGAGACACATTTTTTCCAGTGGTTCCCCTGGACCCAGCAGCTCATAATGTGAAGCGACTAGTGGGGAGATTTTTTTGCAACCTGCATCCGAGGGAAAAAAAAAATGGAGAAAACTATCCCTAACCTCAGAGATTAATGGGGAGAAAGTATCCATTCATCCTTTCATACCTGAACACTGGCTGAGGTCAGAACATTTTTTTTAGGCATTGGGAGAGTGAGTAAAAGTAAAAGAGCACAGCCCGAGCCTTTAAAGAACTTCCGATCTAAGTCGATTGACAAATATATTATAATTAGGGTTATTCATTCTCTACTCATGTCCAGCACCTCGAAGTAGAAATTCTGCAACCAGCCCAGACCTGCCACATAACTGTCCACACGAATTCCCTACACCATACAGGGAGGGAATCACCTAGGCCCGGTGAGTCAGAAGTATGGCTGGCCTCCTCCAGTCTCCAGAGCAGTCAGTCAGTGCTTACAGTGGGCAGAGGACTGCACTGCTTGGGAGAGTACAATATAACAGTAAAGATACTCTCTGCCCTCAATGAGCTTAGAGTCCAGGGAGGGAGACAGACATTAGATAAATTATAGATATGTACCTGTGCTCTGTGTAGCTGGGAGGGGAGATGAATATAGGAAGCAGGTCGTGGTGATGTAGAAGGGAACGGGAGAAGAGGAAAGGAGGGATTAGTCAGGGAAGGCCTCATGGAGGAGATGTGCCTTCAAGAAGGCTTTGAAGAGGGAGAGCGTTGTCGTCTGTTGCTTATGAAGAGGGAGGGTGCTCCAGACCAGAGGCAGCACTTAGGCAAGAGGCCAATGGCGAGATAGATGAGATCGAGGTACAGTGAGATGGTTAGAATTAGAGAAGAGATGTGTGGGAGCTGCATTGTCATAGGAGAATAGCAAGGTGAGATAGGAGGGGGCAAGGTGTTCGAGTGCTTTAAAGCCAATGATGAGGAGAGTAGTCGAGAGTGACCACGAGCCTCCTTTAACCACCCTTCTCTCAGCCCTTCAAACCTTCCGGTTCAAACCTGGATGTGTGACTTGGGAAGAAAAATGTTGGTCTGGGCCTGCAGGGTGCGAGGCGATTGGCGCTTTCCTGGAACATATTTCAAGCGAGCTCTCAGCCCTCAGGTGTTGTGTCGGGCAGGCCCCAGCTCAAATGGATGGAAATTTGAGATGAGCCAGATACCTCCAACTTCCACATTGAGGGAGAAAGCCTGAGGGCTTTCCTTGTATCTTTCTCTGCATGAAAATAGCCCGTTCTTCACCCCATCTGACAGTCTTGCTCAGTTTTCATCTTTGCAGCAACCACTTTTCACAACTAAAGAGTCATATATCATCAGGATCTTATCATCAGGGCTTCACCTGGGGAGGTGTCCCAGGATCTCCGGCAGAAGATTTCTGTGGAGTAAGCTTCTTCTCATCCTTCTCCACCCCCATGGAAATCTTCTCTGCGGCATGAACAGTGGAAGGAGCCTGGTGTATTCTTCAGTGCAATTTGATTAAAATCAACATGGTTTGAAAGGCTGGCACAACTGCAGAAGGAAACATTTCCATTTCCATTATCGTGACTGCGTGTAAGCCCGTCAGTGGGCCGGGATCGTCTCTCTCTGTGGCCGAATTGTACATTCCAAGCACTTAGTACAGTGCTCTGCACATAGTAAACGCTCAATAAATACTATTGAATGAATTGTTCTAGCTCTGTCACACTTCTCACTCTGCTCCCATGGAAATTGTCTGTCCCTCTGTCTTAGGCTTGTCCCCGTTCAAAGATGCCACAGTAATGACTCCCCCTATCATTCATTCGTTCAATCGGATTTATTGAGCACTGTTTGCAGAGCACTGCACTAAACTATCGTTTATTATGTAGTTCGTTTCAGAGGCAACTCTGATGTAACATCCCATCCCTAAAACATCTGGGATCTCTTTATCATCTTTTTCTTCATTTTATGTCATATCTGAATGAAGGGAAAAAGGAATAGCAAATGAGGAAACAATGTCTTAACTTTCTAAGATCCGTCTATATTTGCCTAGTTCCTTTTCCTATAAACAGAAACATGAGCAGGATGGATTAACTGCATTCACTTAATAGAGAAGCAGGATGGCCTAATGGAAAGAGCACAGGCCTCGAAGTCAGAAGGACATGTGTTCTAATCCCACCTTGGCCACTTGTCTTCTGTGTGACCTTGGGCAAGTCACTTCACTTTTCTAAGCCTCAGTTACCTCATCTCTAAAATGGGGATTAAGACTCTGAGCCCCATGTGGGGCAGGGACTGTGTCGAACCTGATTATCTTGTATCTACCCTCCCGCTCAGTACAGTGCCTGACACATAACAATTACCATAAAAAATAGATGATGGCTTTGATCGATATAGGAAAATCTACAGAATATGTGTTCGGAGTGTTTTGAATTTTTCATGAGTTCCTGAGTATAAATCTCCTTTATGTCAGAGCAGACACAGTGTATGTATCATTCACAACTTTTTGAATAGAATAGCAAATTCCTGCTACCTACAGGTATGTTAATGTTTCCTTAGCTAGATACTTACAGATAGGCCTTCCAAAGAACTCTGCTCAAGGCAAAATTTTTACTTTGTTGCTGTCTCTAATAGGCATATATTCTTCTAGTGAGGGATTTCCTGTAATAAATACCTTTGTCATTTGACTAAGGTAGCTGTTGACCTGAAACACCTTGTGCTGAAATATTGCCTTTGCCTAGATTTTCAGCACCGATCTGGACTCTTGGTTTAAAAAAGAAAAAAAAAGCGGGGGGAGAGAGGGAAGGTATTGAAAGAAGACTGTTGGTTCATTTGTTATTTTACTGCTGTGTGACTCATCCTAAATCTCAGGCTTTCAGAATGGTTCTGGTGGAAGTTTTACCTGCTACTTGAAAATAATGGTCTTATTCATTCAATAGTATTTATTGAGCGCTTACTCTGTGCCAAGCACTGTACTAAGCGCTTGGAATGTACAATTTGGCAACAGATAGAGACAATCCCGGCCCAGTGAGGGGCTCACAGTCTATCTACTACTTGTAATGGCCAAAGGATAGCTACTGAAAAAGATGTGTTTTCATTGAGGGTTAAAAATATTTTGGATTTTCTCTGATTACCAGCAGTGTTCTTTTTCTCTGAAGGAAAATCTGTGGTTAGTGAATGTGTTGGATAGAAAATGAAATACGCATTCGGTTCCTACAGTCCAGTGGTTTACTGTAAATATGGCATATGGTGAGAGAATTCATCTATTGTTTTTCTTTGAAATGCACCCAGAACAACAGCTAGATCGAGCTCTCCCTCTTCCTCCGAATCAGGACCCCAGTCTCTAAAACTCTGAGGCACTTGACAGGGGAGGGTGACCGGATCTAATGACCTGAAGACAAGGAGACTGGTGCCTGTCATGTGACCTCAGGAACTGCAGAGACTTCCTTGGCTAAATGAATTTCATTCATTTGTCCCAGTTGGGAAACACGGGACATTATTCACTGGATCGCATCCAACTAGACAGTCTGAGTCGACTCTTTCTAAACTGTGCAATGGGAAGAAGAGATTTGGAATCAAACTCTGAAATGCGGTTATTTTGAATATGTAAAGAAAAAGGGCCTCTTGGGGGGAGAAGAGCAAGCGTCAGCCCAAGTCTGAATTGAGTCACTCTGAAATGAGCATTTTTCTTTTCTCATGTTCGCACCACATCTTTCATTTTGATTAGAGTTTAAGAGGGGAGGTGAATGGGTTATTTAATTTGTTCTGTCTTGGTCAGTTTCTTGGACTCGTTTTGTTGCTTCTTCTCGTATTGTGGTGGCCAGGGTTTGTATTCTCCTTGGTGAATGAGCGGGAACACGGAAACGTTGACTGGAAGGCTAACTCTTGAACTCTCCCTCCTTGTGGTTCGTGCGTTTGCCTTTGCTCTGGTCTCCCCACACTACTCCAAAGAGATGATCTCTGTATTCCTCCACCCTAAATGTTAGGTTCAAGTTGGGAGAGCCAAGCACAAATAGATTGTCTTCTAAGAGAAGCTCCTCTTCCGGGGAGGGATTTGGGAGCCATCTTTGCAGGGGAGAAGTCTCCCTGGATAGTTTTGGCCAAGACCCAAATCTAGCCCTGGAGGGAAGAAGCTGATGGGAGGAATGGTCTTTACAAGAATCCAACAGCATGAGAGTGACAGGCTCAGAAACACTTTAAAATCACTTATTTTGAAAGTTTACTGTTAGAAAAACATTCTTTGCATTTTTTTTTCATTTTATTTATCTTCCTTCAGCCTTCTGATTCTAAGTCAATGTAGCAATCCTAAATCTCTCACTTTTCAAGGATCTTTTTTTCAGTTTGAAATGCTTTTGCTAACAGTACGTATGATATATTTGCCAAAAAACCAGGTAGTGTAGTAACCAAGACGAAGAAAAGTGGCCCTCAGCAGACCGCACTCTCCCATGCACACTCATTAAAGCGCAATCACTGGACTCCGGAGCCAGCTGGAAATGGAGATTTCTCTAGAGCAGTATTGAATGTAGCTCCATAGGAAATTCCAAAAATTGGAGAAGCCAACTCTGGAGATACTCCTAGCATGTTCTTGCCATTAGTTTGCAAACAGGCCCAATGGTCCCATGATATTTACTTTTCCACTGTAGGTTTCTGTTCCTTGTGAATAGCTTTAGGAATCTGTCCCATTTTTCAAACAGCTACAGACATAAGCCCTGCCTCTGCGATCATAGAGAGACCTGTTTTCCTAAGTATACTTGGCATTCGAAGAAGGAATTTTTTTTATGGTATTTAAGGGCTTACTACATGCCACGCGCTGTTTTAAGTGCTGGGGTAGATACGAGGTAATCAAATTGGATACGCTCCCTTTCTCACTTGGGGCTCACAGTCTTAATCCCCATTTTACAGATGAGATAACTGAGGCAAAGAGAAGTTAAGTGACTTGCCCAAGGTCACACAGCAGATAAGTGGCAGTGGCAGAGCTGGGATTAAAACCCAGGTCCTTCCGACTTCCGGGCCCGAGCTTTATCTACTAGAGCACGTTGCTTCTCTATGTTGTGCACTGAGGCTCGACAGAGAAGTTCGACAAAGTCTATCACCTCCGAAAAAACTGTTGATTGGCCTCCCACAGTCCCACCACTCTTCCTACACTTGACGTACTGAGCGTCTGAAGCCCACACCTCCAAAAACTGCTCATTTTCTTACCCTGAAATTGTTGCTTTGATACGTTGACTATGTGGTTTCTTGCTGTTTGCAGTGTGCTACTCTATTGTTTGATTTTTTTTCTGTCTACCTCTTTCCCAAAATGAGCCTCCCATGGGACAGGGACTGTGTCTGAGTTGTTATATTTGCATCTACCCCAGTATTTAGAGCTGTGCTTAGCACTTAGTAAGCTCTTAATAAATGCCACAGTTGACAAATCAAACCTGCGCTGCAACGAATGACGATAGGAGGCAAAAGGAAGCAAAGGAGCAGCCTGGTATAGTAGAGTGCAGGCCTAGTCAGAAGGTCATGGGTTCTAATCCCAGCTCTGCCACTTGTCCCCTGTGTGGCTCTGGACAAGCCGCTTCATGTGTCTGTGCCTCAGTTACCTCATCTGTAAAATGGAGATGAAGACTGTGAGCGCTACATGGAATAGGGACTGTGTTCAACCTGATTTGCTTGTATCCACCCTGTGCTCAGTACAGTGCCTGGCACAGAATAAGTGTTTAACAAATACCATAATGATAATAATGATGATTATTATTATTATTAAAAGCCTGAAGAAGCAAAATTACATAACTGTGGATTACATTTAAAAGAATATTTTCATTCATATAACTCATTCCTGCCTACAGCGTAGCTCAGTGGGAAGCAGCGTAGCTCAGTGGAAAGAGCCTGGGCTTCGGAGTCAGAGGTCATGGGTTCGACTCCAGGCTCTGCCACTTGTCAGCTGTGTGACGGTGGGCAAGTCACTTCACTTCTCTGTGGTTCAGTTACCTCATCTGTAAAATGGGGATTAACTGTGAGCCTCACGTTGGACAACCTGATTACCCTGTATCTACCCCAGCGCTTAGAACAGTGCTCTGCACATAGTAAGCCCTTAACAAATACCAACATTATTATTATTACTTGCTTTCCAACCCTAGGCCTACTGGCCTAGGCTTTTCTTGACCGGGGTAGTGACAGTGAGAATTCTAGGATTTTAAGATTCTAAAATTTAGCCCTTGTCTCAAATGAGCCGGCAATGAGTAGGCCTCTCTGTGGATCAGTGCTTCCATCTATAAAATGGGAATATTACAATTTGCTTAATACCTTAAGGTACAGACTGAACGTTCATCGTGGCCAGGGAACGTGTCTATGAACTCTGTTACACTGTGCTCTCCCAAGAGCTTAGCACAGTGCTCTGCACCCAGTAAACACTCAATAAATATGATTGATTGATAGAGACAGAATGCCCCAGAGTAGTTGATAACAAAATATCACCATTTGAGGAGCTGATTGTAGCAGACAAGAAGCAGGATCAACCAGTTTTCAGGCACTTGCCAGTAGTCTTCCTACTTGCAAATCTAAGTTTATTATTTATGTCGAAGCGAAATCCCTTTTGCAACATATCTGCTGTGCATGGTGTGCTTGGTGTGTTTGTAAACTATTTCTTTTGCTAATGAACTCTAAATGTCAAATACAATCAATCAGCCATGATTAGCATGGAGTGATGAAATGGCCATTTGGGGGTGCGGGGGGGAGGAATGTGCTCAGTTAGCTTTTCTTGTTTTTGTAGTAACATTCGTTACAGCTAAATTTGAAAATAAAAACCAGATGCAGTTGCCAAGAGAGGAAAGTGTGTGGGAAAGACGTCTTCTCCCTTTTCGAGGGAGCATATCCCCCAGCAGCCATGAGAAAGTCTTGGAAAGCTTCTTCCGGATTCAACCGGGATGATATTAGTAGGGTCTCCCCAGGCTGAAATGTGTAGCATGAAATCAGCTCGAAATAACCAGTCTGATTATCCAGCTTGTGGAATCAGGAGTAAGAGCTTAATAAATATTATAATGATGATGATGATAACACAGACGCTACACAAAAATGAAAGCAGCATCAGCAGGGTGCTGGGCTAGGTGAGCCGAATCTCAGACTCCTTGGGGCTTAGAGCACTCCCATAGCCACTGCAATCTCAGAGCTGGTACATCGCTCTCCACACAGTAAGCACTGAATAAAAATAATTACTATTACCCTAGCTGCAACACTGAGAAGCAGCGTGGCTCAGTGGAAAGAGCCCGGGCTCGGGAGTCAGAGGTCACGGGTTCTAATTCCCACTCCGGCACTAGTCAGCTGTGTGACCTTAGGCAAGTTACTTAACTTCCCTGTGCTTCAGTTCACTTGTCTGTAAAATGGGGATGAAGGCTGCGAGTCCTTCGTGGGACAAGCTGATGACTTTGTATCTACCCCATTGCTTAGAACAGTGCTTGGCACCTAGTAAGCGCTTAACAAATGCCAACATGATTATTACTACACTAAGTAGTAGTGTCTTAATATCAAGACAGTCCTGGGTTTCAGGGTTCAGGGAGGTAAGGACCAGCTACCTACCCTTCCTTGGTCACATTCACAAAGGTCACAGCCTTGCAAACGGGCATCCAGGGGTAATTAATTTATGCCCCATGTGCTGAGGCAGTCGGAGAGAGTGTGATGTGACTTGACAAGCTACATTAATAAAGCTGGTATTTGTTAAGCGCTTGCTATGTGCAGAGCACTGTTCTAAGCACTGGGGTAGATACAGGGGAATCAGGCTGCCCCACGTGAGGCTGACAGTCTTAATCCCCATTTTACAGATGAGGTAACTGGGGTGCAGAGAAGTTAAATGACTTGCCCCCAGTCACCCAGCTGACAAGTGGCAGAACCGGGAGTCGAACCCATGACCTCTGACTCCAAAGCCCGGGCTCTTTCCACTGAGCCACGCTACATTATAGACTAGGTAGTTGGAGATTCTCAAGTTCAAATTCTACCTCTGTCACTAACTTACTATGAGATCAAGGGCAAGTTATCCCTCACACCCACTTGCTCACAGTGCATCCAGCTCATTATCTTGACACCGACCTCTTTTCCACATCCCTCTGGCCTGGAACTCCCTTTCCTTCCATACGCGGGATCACCGTTCTCCCACCTTCAAAACCTTATTAAAGTCACAACTTCTCCAAGAGGCCTTCCCTGATTAAACCTTCTCCCCCAACTCCCTCCCCCTTCTGCATCATCTACGCATTTGGATCAATACCCTTTGATCACTTGCTATTCACCCCACTCTCAGCCCCACAGCACTTTAGTACATATCTGTAATTTATTTATCAATCATATTTATTAAGTGCTTACTGTGTGTCATGGACTGTACTTAGCACTTGGGAGAGTACAGTTCAACAGAGTTGGTAGACACATTCCCTGCCCACAATGAGATCACAGTCTAGAGAGAGACCCTAAGATAAAGGAAAAGCATGGATACCATGGGAACAGCAAAAAAAAAAAGGAGAAAATGAAAAAAAATAAACAAAAATATGAACGACAAAATAAAGGAAATAGAGAAAATTTCTATATTCCTTCACGCGGATGCCCTACCAGTGTCTTAAAACTCAATATGGCAAAAATTAATCTTTCCTCCTAACTGTTCCCATCATTGTGACAACACCTTCATCCTCCTTCTCCAAGAAACTCACCACATTCAGGCTCTCCCTAAACCCTCCTGGTTAATGTCTGCCTCCCCTTCTAGAATGTAGGCTCCTCATGGGCAGGGAATGTGTCTACCAACTCTGTTGTTTTGTACTCTCCCAAGCACTTAGTACAGTGCTCTGCACACAGTGAACCCTCAGTAAATATCACTGACTGATTTCATCTCTTAGGTTCCTCACCTTCAAAATGGGGAAAACAATCCCAACTCGCCTAAGAAACCCTGGTGGGAAAACCAGAGGAAAACATCCCTCCTGATAACCTAGGAAATGCAAAAAGTAACTTAAGGAAAGAGTGTTGTCTAGTGGAAAGACCACAGGCCTGGGAGTCAGGGGACCTGGGTTCCAATCCAAGCTTGGCCACCTGTCAAATGTGAGACCTGGGGCAAGTACCTTAACTTCTGGATGTCTGTTTCCAATATCTGTAAAATGGGGATTAAATCCTGCTCTCTCCCCCTTAGACTATGAGCTTTATATAGTAAAAGGACTTTGTTCAACATGATTATCTTGTACCTACTGAACCCTTTCTATGGTACTTGGCTCATAGTAAGTGCTTAACAAGTACCATTTAATCATAAAAAAGTACCGCCTGCTCCCTCAGAAGGATTCACTGATGAACAACAAGATTTGTTGTTGTTGAAATCAATGTTCCAATTTTGGCGGACTCTGGTCTGACATATTTGCCTTCCATCTGGTGGGTTCCCTTCTATTCTTGAAAGAAGCTAAAGCTGTGCAGAAATTTGGGGTGCAAATTAGTCTCATCTGAAGGGACACAGGGCTATGTCCCTGCCCACAGAGAGCATGGAAAGTGGGTCAGGAGGGGATGTGACCCAGCTTCTCGTTTAGGGTTGGAAGATGTCCTACACTGGTCAGTCATCATTTGATCAACTCCACGTAGTCCCCCCCTGGGCAAGCCTTTAATTCAGCTGCAGTTGCAAGCTCAAAAACTTGAGAAATTTCAAATGTGATTCAAGTACTGTTTAAATTTAGAAAATGATTGCCTATTATGTTGTGGTGGTTTTAAGCCCCAACAGCCTTGTAAGGATCAACCAAGAGCAGGTCACCATTTTTTTGGTTTTGATTTGTTGTTTTTTTACTCACAAAGTCTCTGACACCATTTTGGGGTCCTCTTCCTACTGTGTATCACACTCACCTGCTTCAGTTCTTCCTCCTGGTTGCCCCCTCTGTCAGCAAGGCCAAAGAGGGAAGCTGGAAGGGGGTTTCCCTCCAGCAAGTGTCCGCAAGGTCTGAAATACCACCAGGCTTCTCCTAATCAGGCTGCAGCCCCAATTTCAGGCAGAAGAAGTAAACCAATGTGCGTATTGGCTGGCTGGTGTAGACATCGAGATGCCAACTCCTCTTGAACGTGGCTAAACTTTTACACAGAGGTGCCAGATTCTGTGTGCCATGCTGTAACACCTGGAACAATTTTAACTTTGAAAAATATATTGGTCAATGATGAAAGTTAATTCATTCAATCATATTTATTGAGCACTTAATGTATGCAGAGCACTGTAGTAAGCACTTGGGAGAGGAAAATAGAACAATGAACAGTCACATTCCTTGCCCACAGTGAGCTTACAGTCTGGAGGGGGAGGTTACTCAAGTGCAAATAAACAGTCAATCAATTGATCGATAGTATCTATCTATTAAAGAAGCAGCGTGGCTCAGTGGAAAGACCCCGGGCTTAGGAGCCCGGTCATGGGTCATGGGTTCGAATCCCAGATCTGCCACTTGTCAGCTGTGTGACTGTGGGCAAGTCACTTAACTTCTCGGTGCCTCAGTTCCCTCATCTGTAAAATGGGGATTAAGACTGTGAGCCTCACGTGGAACAACCTGATTACCCTGTATCTACCCCAGCGCTTAGAACAGTGCTCTGCACCTAGTAAGCGCTTAACAAATACCAACATTATTATTATCTATTGAGCACCTTTGTGTATGGATCACAATTCTCAGTGCTTGGGCAAACATGAGTGGGTTTTTTTTTTTATTTTTTATTTTTTAAAGATGACTACTGGCTATCCTCTAGACTGTAAGCCACTGTGGGCAGGGATTGTCACTTCACTGTACTTTCCAAGCACTTAGTACAATGCTCTGCCCACAGTAAGTGCTCAAAAAATACGATTGAATGAATGAATCAAGTACTGCATGAGTGACCTAAATGACCAATGTGAGACGAGCATTGTTTTCACATAAGACAGATCTTTGCTAGCTAAATTCATTTCATTCATTCAATGAATTGTACTAAGTGCTTACTGTGTGCAGAGCACTGTACTAAGTGCTTGGGGAAGCACAATACAACAATAAACTGTGATATTCCCTACCCACAACGAGTTTACAATCTAGAGGGGGAGAGACAGACATCAATACAAATATATTAAATTACAGACATATACATAAGTGCTGTGGGGCTGGGAGGGGTGGGGAAGAGCAAAGGGGGCAAATCGGGGTGATGCAAAAGGGAGTGGGAGGGCTTGCCCCACACTAGGTGTGTCTGTTTTTGAGCCCGTCTCTTGGAATTTCAATGTTCACCGAGTTTTTTTACTCAAGCATTGGAGAGAGTAACAGTTAAAGTAACTGAAACAATCTCTGCCCTCAAGGAAGACAGGGTTCAATTTTGTCTCCTTGAGTTCCACACGCCAAAGTTGCACAACGCTTGTGTCCAAGTCACCTTTCTGGCATCCACAGTAATTGGATGAGAAAAAAGTAGTAATGAAAGTCAGAAGAGCAGCATTGCTATTAAGCAACATGTGGAACCAAAATCTGGGCGATGGATGTATCTGGAGCAAAGTGAAAGAGTGCTCCAAACTTTGAAGATCACAGCTTCGAATCCCCTGAGGGCAAACGACATCAGAATTGAAGTGAAAACGAAAGCCAACCCAGAACTGGTTTTCCCCTCACATCTCTCTGAGAGTTGCTACAACCAAAGCAGAGACATTCTCCCTGCTTTTCTGACAAATGCATCTTTTTTTTTTTCTGAAGGGAAGGATGGGGGTGAGAATTCCAGTCGTTCTTGAAATTGAGAGACAGCCTGAAAAAATATGCAAAGCAAACCTCAGTAAGGCCTACAACTGTAGAAAGATTTAAACATATATTGGGATCTCCATTTTCCTTGTTGTAAAGTCTTCATTGAATAATAATGATGGCATTTGTTAAGCGCTTTCTATGTGCAAAGCACTGTTCTAACTGGGGAGGATACAAGGTGATCAGGTTGTCCCACTGGGGCTCACAGTCTTAATCCCCATTTTACAGATGGGGTAACTGAGGCACAGAGAAGTTAGAGTTCATGGTGGGCAGAGAGAGACTGGAATGCTTGTACAACTATTTTTATGAGCAGTAGGGATTTCTCCTGGTGGTATTTTCCAAGAGGAAAAGCTGTCTCCATCTTCCAGTACATATCCTTATGCACAAGGTGAGAGAAAGAGGCTTTGCTACTTGTTGTGATTCTTTCTCAATAGTTTAGACAGTCCAACTGGACTAAATTAATAACTTGTCCTTAGTGTTTGAATCCCCATGATGTAACCTGACTGCCAAGTGTGATCACTTGTTCTGTATCGTTGGGGTTGAAGAACCTCAATCTATGGTAAAATGTTGCTGGAGAGGACACTGATTCTATAAGAATGAATGGGTTATAGGCAGGCGGTTTGAAGGCAGCAGCACGACTAACACCTCTATATACATTTCTTCCTTTTCAATCGTATTTCAGTCATGTTTAATGAGCTCTTACTGTGTGCAGAACACTGCACTAAGTATTTGGAGAGTACAATATGACAGTCGGTAGACATGTTCTCTATCCACAACAAGCTTACAGTCTAGCCCTATAATCGTACTTCATTTACCACTAGCAGACTACTTTACACCCTTGCCATTCATTATTTTACTGTATTAAATATTGTGAAGTTCCAAAAACACAACAGTGAATTATCTAAAATATGTTGGATTGGATTACAGCCTCCCCTGGACTTCCAAATCTGACTCCACCTAGTTGAAGGGGTTGATTTATGAGACATTTATCAGTCAGGCTCTCTGGTTCCCGCAGACAGGATCTGATTGACCAGAACATCTACCACTGATAAGAAGTACTGTATGACACCAACACAGAAAGATTGAAGTAGATGCTAGCTAGCATATCAGCATCACACCAAGATCTATGCCATCCACTTAGCACAATGCTTGGCACATAGTTTACACAATCACTACTACGATTACTCTTATTATTACTACTATTAGGTGCATGCACGAAACATTTCTTCCTATGCTAAATTTATCAGCACCAATTTGTGAATCATATTTTACCCATTACAGTCGTCACGTTCTACCCAAGCAGGTTGATGAAAACACGAATTGTAGTATAAATGATGCTACTATGCTGTTGCATGTCTTCTGAGACTATTTAATAAACAATTTATTAAATACAATAGATTGAGATTTAGCGGACTGTTTACCCAGTTCCAGAATAAGAAGAGAAGGCTACACAACAGATTGTCATGTGAATTTATACAACCACACTTACAAAAGCAGGAACCTAATTGTCTCAAACTATAGTCTGTAAATAAACTGAAAGAAATTAGTCAATTAATTAGACTCTTCTATCTGGATCGTGATTAAAAGTGAAATACAAAATGTCATCAGATCCCCCTCTCTTCCCTTACAATCTACAACTTCTCTTTCTGCTTTAATAACGCCTTCTTTCTCCACCCAAAATTTAAATTCTTATATTTAGTAGTTTTCCTTGAGAGCCTACTGTAAGCAGAGCCCTGTACTAATTAATAATTAGGTACTTGGAAGGGCTTACTATGTGCCAGCCGCTATATAATTCATTCAATAGTATTTATTGAGCACTTACTATGTGCAGAGCACTGTACTAAGCGCTTGGAATGAACAAGTCGGCAACAGATAGAGACCGTCCCTGCCGTTTGACGGGCTTAAGCACTGGAGTAGATAAAATATAATCGGGTCAGACACAGTCCCTGTCCCACATAGGGCTCACAGTCTTAATTCCTGTTGTACAGATGAGGTAACTGAGGCACAGAGAGGGTATGTGACTTGCCTAAAGTCACAACAGAGAAGTAGTGGGGCTGGGATTAGAATGCAGGTCCTCTGACTCCCTAGACTGTGTGCTTTCCATGAGGCCGTGCTGCTCCTCCACTCCTTCTGCTAAATACACGGGAGAGAACAGTAGAACTTGAGAAGTATGGTCACGGCCCATAAGGGGTTTACAGTCTACCAGGAGACCTAGGCAAACAGAGGGGTCAGGTGAAATAGAATTACAACTGGCATCAACAAGAGTATGAAAAATCGAAGAACTGAATAAGTAAATGGAGTACGTAAAACAGTATACACCTAGTTGCTAGGAGCAGCTTTTGGGATGACTTGACTAAGGGCATTGATCATATGTCATGGTTTCTAATCCCGTCTCCACAACCTGTCTGCTGGGGGACCTTGGGCAAGTCACTACACTTCTCTGGACCTCAGTTCCCTCATCTGTAAAATGTGAATTGAAACTGTGAGCACCCTGTGGGTCAGGGACCTTGTCCATCCCGATTTCCTTGTATCCGTTCCAGCACTTAGTACAGTGCCTGGCCCGAAGTAGGCGCTTAACAAATACCACAATTATTATTACTGGAATTTAGGGAAGGACTCCTTGTTGAGGTGGGACTTTGAGGAAGGTAGAGACAGTAATCCGGGAGATTTGTAGTATTGATTCTTAAAAATAATTCCCAAGTTCCTGTGAGATTCTTTCTGATAGTCTTGGACAGGGTGTGGAAAGTTACCTTGTCGTCTTTCAACTTCTGCATCTCTTTTCAGATCTCATCCTAAAACTACTCTTCTCCTTTTCCTTTATCTCAGAACATCTCTTTCTCCCCCTCTCTCTCTTTCCGTTATTACCCAACTCTGTCATTTTGCAGTTTAGTCCTGTAAACCATTATGGGAGGCTGTGTCCACAAAAGACACCCTTACTAGACAAAGTTGTATTGTGTGGTTCCTAGCAATCGGAAGGGTAAGTAGCTTTTTGGTTGGTAGCCAATTAAGGGAGTCTGAAGCCTGAGATCTGTGTACCGACCCTTTCTACAGTCTACACTCAATACCAGAGACCATGCACTCTTGTCACGCACACTGTCACATTATCTTGTTCTCCTGAAACCCGACCCCCTTAAAGGTATAGTAGCCAGGTGTGTTTCTCAAAAAGACAGCTCCGGGTATCCTTTCTGTAATGGAAGCCACCCTGACCATATGATGGACAGCACACAATTTGATCTCATCAGAGCCCTCTCTAGATGATAGGCCTAATTTCCTGTTGCAAATTGCCTGTTGCTTACTGACTGTTTTTGTTGCCCTTGTGGATAAATGACTGGTTGCTGGCCCTCTTTCTCTCTGTTTACTTTGACAGAAGGTAAATTTTCCGTGTGAGTTTTATTACTCTCTCTCCCACCAGCAAGATCAGCATTCCTCTCCTCTGAGGGAAGCTCAGAGGGAAAACAATTATTGGTCTTCGGTGGTCCTTTGCCAGGGGAAACACCCTTAAATGTCAGTGCTTAAGAGAGGGGAAGCTTGGTAGGTCAGCAAGTACAGAGTCACCGAAAAAGAGCACTGCAAGTGTGGACAGAGGAACTCACACCTCTAACGTGGACTTCATCCCACTAAAGCCTTTCACAGTTCCCCCACTGAGACCAGTCCCTTCCCAGTGGGAAAAATCCAAATGTTGCTTTCTCCACCACTTTCTACTGTCCCTCTGGTTAATAATAATATCTGTGATATTTGTTAAGTGCTTATTATGTGCTGTGTTAAGTGCTGGGGTAGATACAAGATCATCATGTTGGACATTGTTACTGGTTCCATAGGAGGCTCACAGTCTAATAATAATAATTATGGTATTTAAGTGCTTACTATGTGCCAAGCATTATTCTAAGCACTGGGGTAGATACAAGGTAATCAGATTGTCCCTTACGGAGCTCACAGTCTTAATCCTCATTTTACAGATGAGGTAACTGAGGCACAGAGAAGTTAAATGATTTGTCCAAAGCCACACAGTTGACCAGTGGCAGAGCCGGCATTAGAACCCACAACCTCTGCCTCCCAAGCCTGTGCTCTTTCCACTAAGCCACGCTGCTTGAATCCCCATTTTACAGCTGAGGAAAATAAGGCTCAGAGAAGTTAAGTAACTTGCCCAAGTCGCAGAACCGGGATTAGAGCCTGGTTTCTCTGACTTCAAGGGCTATGCTCTTTCCACTCTGTAGTGCTGCTTCTCTTGGAGTGGTGTCACTTCAGCTGACCTGAAAATACAACATAAACACAAGACAACACAAACACAAGACAACATACCCATAGCATGGGTCACTTTTCGATGCAGCACTCCAAAGTAAAATTCTCCCAGAGAGGTTGTCTTATCCTTTCCATCACACACATAAACACACAGAGTACTATCTATAAACATTTGATAAACACACATTCAGTAGCTTGTTTCATAGCCTTCCAAATAAATGAACGTTGTTGATTTTTTTTTTTCCCCACTTCCCCCAGTTACTTGGCATACGTTACTTGGCTAAAGTAGGAATGCTTTGGATGCTCAGATCATTCATTCTCTTTTCCCACCAGATAATGCCTGAAAGCCTAAAGGAGTGAATAAGGAATTGAGGGGTTAGTTAAATGATTCGCCCAGATAATGTGATTTGAGAATATAAGAAGTGAAGACTGTTTGAAATAAATTCCATAATTGCTCTATAATTACTCGACTTATAGAAAAAACAACCTCTTCCACTATTTAACATCTGTAAATGTAATGATTTTACATGTTTAATGTGTCCCTTGGCCAGGCTATTAGAAAAAAAACAACCCTATCCTTACCTTACAGTTTTGTACACATGCTTACCATCTGAAGAGTGCATATAGCTGAAGCATTCTGCCTTTACTAGAGTTAAAATCTATCTGGTATCCATTTCTTCCTTAGACTTTTAAGTACAGGTAGATACAACACTCTCGAAGCAACATGATACACTGTTCTCCTTGAAATATAGAAGGAGGTCAGTAGGTACACTTCCTAACTTTCAAAGGGAACTGTTGGGGATAATTAATCAACACATTCACGACACCAAGAGTTTGTTTTATATTAAAAGATATATAATTAAGGCAACAATAGCATTTTTTTCCACAAGAATGCTAATTAAGTATAACACCCTGACACACTGAATGATTCTTCCCCAAAATCGACAAATCAAACCAGAAATGTTTTGCAGGGGAAGTGGTTCTTTGCATAGATGAAATGAAGTGATCTAGGGATAATGCCGTTCAACTGAAAACAGAGAGGGTCACATTACAAAACAAGTCTCCCACCAGACCTTTGAATTCACTTTTATGCCGACAAATAGCTGTACCAGCAAGGAAATGTACTCACAATTGCTTAATTACACCTTCAGATCAATGACCAATTTACTGAGGGTCGGGCAGATCGGGTTGTGAGGGTAATCACCTGCTAGTGACACCATTTAGAATTGCACAGATGGGTCTGTGGAAAACTTCTAAAGGAGAATTCGGCACCAAGATTTTTTGAAATGGTATTTAAGTGCTTAGAATGTGCCAGGCATTATACTAAGCACTGGGGTAGATATCGGCTAATCAGGTTGGACACAGTCCATGTCCCACGTGGGGCTCAAAGATTTAATCCCCATTTTACAGATGAGGTAACGAACTGAGGTAAAGAGAAGTTAAGTGACTTGCCCAAGGTCCCGCATCAGACAGGTGGTGGAGCTGGGATTAGAACCAAACCATTAATCATAGTTGAGTGTTTACTGTGCGCAGAGCACTTTACTAAGTGCTTGGGAGAGTACAATATAACAGAATTAGCAGATATGTCCCCTGCCCATAACAAGCCTACAGTCTAGAGAGGGAGACAGACAATAATATGAATTTTAAAAAATTTCTAATATATAATTCAAAGATATGTACATAAATGCTGTGGGGCTGGAGGTGGGGAGGATATCAAGCATCCAAAGGTCACAGATTGAAGTGCATAGATGATGCAGAAGAGAGAGTGAGCCTGGAAAAAGAGAACCCAGGTCCTCTGACTCCCAGGCCCATTCTCTATCCACTAGGCTCCCTAGTGACAGCCACCTCCATGTCACTTCCTTTCTGATTGTTCTCCCAGGAACTCCTTCCCCTTTGAGGTTTACTTCAGTATTTAGTCTGTGCCCAGCCTTGTGCTAAGTTCCAGAGTTGGTAGAAAATAATCAGACAGGATGCAGCCCCTGGCCTACATAGGGCTCACCGTCTAAGAGGGTGGAAAACAGGTATTTAAAGCACACTGTAAGCACTTAACAAATACCATTACCTTGTTTTGTATAGCAATTTGATACCCAGAGTGCTCTCGCATTACCTCTCATTTTTACCCTCACAACATCCCTGCAAAATAGGTAGAAAGGCAGATGTTTCTATCTGCATTTTGCAGATGAGGAAACTAAGATAGAGTTTGCATGACTTGTCCAGGGTCACACAGCAGGCCGACAGCTGAACTCAGGCTCGATCCCGGGTCTTCTGGCTCCCAGATCGGCGTTATTCCACTACATGGTGCTGCCTCCCCTCAAGGAAAGTGCAGCAGAAGCCTAAGACACATTCTCTGCCCTCAAGGAGCTTTCCCCGAGCTTGCCCACTCCTCTCTAATCATCATTCCATCAGCTCTGAAGAAGACTCCGTTTCAAAATCCTGGGAAAATATTGCCGGCTGCGTAGAAAGACTTCAGGAAAAGCTGTTAAGTCCCCGACACCAAACACATCCCGTTTCCTCTTCCTCCAATTTTGTGAACAGACGCTTGAAAAATCCCCATGGCCCAACTACAGCAGGGTATTCTTGAAATATCTGGGGGAAAAACATCAAAGCTGTGCTTCTTCCCTAATCAAGTTCAAGTGTACCCATTGAGAAGAAGCTTGATTTTGCCATAGGTGGGGGTCCTGAAAGTGACAAGCTCCAATCCCCACTCTGCTCCTGACAGGCTGGCTGACCTATGTCAAGCCATCTATAGCTACAGTTGCAGTTGCTGCTTTTGCAAAATGAGGATGAGTGATAATTGACTTCATAAAGTTGTTAGAAGGAACAACCCGTAAAACAACTTTAAAAGCATTTCCCAACAAGAAGTGTCTGTAGCTCCCATTTGACCTTTTTGTTAATGCCTGAGAGGAAAAGGGAATGAAGAACTTACCCTCAACCAACATACGAAGGAGAAGGTTCTGGTGTTTGCTGAATTCTCTCTTTCGAAGGTCTAAAGAAATCCTGTTCAAGAAAACCGACTTCTCTTCTATTCCCCAGCATGATTTCCATTCCCCTTTCACAGGGAAAGACATGTATGTTTCCCTGCAAAGATCACTTTCTGAAATTCAAAGTAGTTTGTTCTCCAAACGGAAAGGTTTCCATGTCTTAGCCCCAGCATGCAGCCCATTTGCAACAAAAGCAGTGGGCTGCCATGAAACACGCATATGTCGGGAAATGGATGGAAAGGAAGGTCTTGGTTTCTAATTATGACATATATTTTCATGATGTATTACTCTGGTGATGAAAGACAGCCCCCCAAGAGAAATAGCAATAGGTTATGAAGAAAAACAGGCAAATACTACACACATAACCAGCCTGCTCCAGCCAAGTCATCTTTCTATTTTCCCAGTCTTCCAAATGACTAAGTAGTTATATTTGTATTTGGTGTGTTCTTTTCCTAGTGCACGCATTCTGCCAAGCTCTAGAAAGCCTCTTAGCATTCATTTTTAATGCTTAAAGTGAGTGTGTCACATCTTCACTTGCATGTGTGTGCACATGCACACACCTCAGTGAATAATAGTAATAATATTGGCATTTATTAGGAACTTATTTTGTGGCAAGCACTGTTCTAAGTGCTGGTTTCCAATTTACAGATGAGGAAACCGAAGCCCAGAGAAGTTAAGTGATTTGCCTAAGGTCACACAGCAAACAAGAGGTGGAGCCAGGATTAGAAGCCAGTTCTTCTGACTCCCGAATCCATTTTCTTTCCGGTAATGCACACTGCTTCTCTATTCTCAGTTCTTCCCTTTTGAATGCCTCAGGAAACTCCTAACTCTATTTTCTTAACTAAGGCCCTGCAGAAACTATGCAGGTTCACACTCTGAATTGGGAAGTTTATGATGGGGATGGGGTGGGGAAAATGAGTGATTCCCATAACACATCACCCACATACCAGTACTTTCGTCCTCATGCACTGAATGCTTTTGTGACTCGAGTAAACATAATATGTATGGAAACCGCGGAATCCATCTAGGCAAGCCGTGTGTACGTGAATTTGACCCTCTTTCTAAAGAGGTACATTTAGCAGTTCCGTCGTGAGCACCCTAGTGAACAGAATCAATATTTACTTGTCCACGGGTCAGTGGATATTAGCAGTCATCACGGTAATAATACAATAATAGTAGTAGTAGAAATGATAATTATAATAATTACAAATATAATAATCTCCTGGTCATTGCATTTCCAACTTCCTGAAACATATGCAGCAATAACTTTATTCATATACTCTGCCCAAATTAGGGGAATTCAAGGTGACTGCTTTCTTCCTAGCAGTGGTATATACTAAGAGTAGTAATACTGATTTTCAGCCATCACTGGAAGAAATACACTGAACTAAGTGCTAAAGAAGGAAAAAAAAAAATCCAAGCCTGTGACACATTCCCTGTCTCCAAGTAGGGTTGTTGTACATGGGGAGAAGGATATAAAAGTAACTTACAGAGCCATCAAAATAAATCATTGAATGAACAGTTGAATGAATGCCTGTGCATAAATTCTGAGTGAATATGAGGTCTACAATGGAACTTGGCTTCAAACTATTCCAGAAACCTTATGGTAGCATTAGAAATACAGAATCTCTAAATAGTGACTTGAGAGCAAGGTGGTAGGGCCATTCACATAGCCTGGTATTTGGGAGCCTATTCCTGAGGCGTTTCTGCAGTGTCGGAGATGGGAAATAGGCTTGTGCTGTCCTTGGGAATTAAACCCTGGTCTCCTGCCTCTTTCCAAACCCTGTTGGAAAGGAAATGAAAAGATCTTGGAAAGAGCTTGTTGGCTCCTGGAATAGTCTCCCAAGCACTTGTGCAGTCCTCTGCACACAACAGGCACTCAATAACTATCACTTGTTGATTGTTGACTCCTAACATCACTGCTTGGGAAAGGATCCATCCATTTTATAAAATCCTTCACCGAAACAAGTCTCTACCTGCACTCTGTTGGGGTACGTATTTTTATTAATACCACTACTAATAATAGGTTTTGTTAAACGCTTACTAGGTAGAATCCCGGCCCTGACATATGTCTACTGTGTGACCTTGGGCAAGTCACTTTACTTTTCTGTACCTCAGTTACCTCATCTGTAAAATGGGGATTGAGGCTGTGGGTTCCTAGTGGGACAGGGACCGTGTCAACCCGATTTGCTTGTATCCACCCCAGTGCTTAGTACAGTACGTAGCACACACTAAGTGCTTAAAACCACCCACAATTATTATTATTGCATGTCACTGGCATTATCAATGACATTATCAGGTCCCACATGGGGCTCATAATCTAAATAGGAAGGAGAACAGGTATTGGATTCCCTATTTTGCAGGTGAGGGAATTGAGGCACAGAGAAATTAAGTGACTTGCCCAAGGTCACAGGGTAGGTAAGTGACAGAGTCAGGATTAGAACCTAGGTCCTCTGACTTCCAGGCCCAGGTTTTTTCTACTAGGCCACACTTCTTCCTTTCTGAAAGGAGTTGGCATTGCCTCTAACCCAGGCCCTTGGAGGGAGAGGTACATGAGTGGGTTGCCCAAATGGGGAAGAAACATCTCATGCTCCTGAAAACATTCCAGGTTTCTAGATCAAGCAATTGTAATCCTTTCTTTTCCTTTCCTAATAAAGCTGTTCAGTCTCAAATAATTCACCCAGAAGAATAAGCGTGGCTTAGTGGATAGAGCATCAGTCTGGGAGTCAGAAGGACCTGAGTTCTAATCCCACCTCCACCACATGTCTGCTGTATGACCTTGGGCGAGTCACTAAACTTCTCTGAGCTTTAGTTTCCTCGTCTATAAAGTGGGGATTAAGAGTGTGGGCCCCAGGTGGGATAGGGACTGTGTCATACCGGAATGACCCAAGTGCTTATTACAGAGCTTGACGTGTGCAATAATAATAATACCCACAGATCTGATGGAAATATAGTAACGGCTAATGGGATCTTGGCCGTAGTCCGAGGCGTAGGGCTCTGATGGACAGCTTCCGTCTTTTCAAGTTGACACTTAGCAAACTGGCTATGGATAGGGAGACAATCGTGTGAATGTGTGTGTGCGTGTGTGTGTGCACGCGTGTGAGTCTGTGTACACGTGCTTTCCCATTCCCCCTGTTGAACAGCCAGTGGCAACAGATTAACAGGTCACCGGACTGGGACTGCGAATTTGCCTCCAATTACCTCCTTGCTCTTGTCTCGCTCCTCTCTAACGGCTCCATTTAACATGTACTTTTCCCCTAACCCCGCAGAGGGTGACACCCAATAAAACGCCTGATTGACAGCGGTAGAGGCAGATTATGAGCGGGAAAGTGGCTGGGAGGGGCTCTTCCGAAGGCCTCTCCTCCCTGACTTCTGCCACGGCCGGTGTAATCAGATTTATAGCAGGTCCAGAGCCCTTAAAAAATCTCATTATCGAGACTTTCAACCTGCTTAAATAACGAATCAGCGGTAGGTAGTTTAGACTCGGTTTCTCGTATTCGTTTATTTTATGAAGTGTGTATTTTTTTTTCCTTGATTTCTTCCTCTGCCCCTCCCTGCTTGGAAGTGTGACAGGCGGATCTGTTCAGAAACAAGTTCTAGTAAAAAAATAATAATCCTGCTTTCAACTTGAAATTTCAAGGTCGGAGGTGTGGGGGAAGGAGAGGGGAAAGCATCTTATATATGATTTTAATTTCATAGTATATTTATATTATTTTTAGCATATTTGTATATACTTTTATATTTAATTTCAGCACCAAATCAATGTGTTTCTCCCTAGCATGGCAGAATGGGTTGGACTGCCTTTCCTCCAGACAACAATTAAGGAAAGAAACATCTGAATAAACACGGAATCGTTTACTTAAAGAACCGACAGACCTTCCACTCGAACTGTTTTAAATTATTTGACGCCACTTTGTGTTTTTCCTCGAAATGCGTAATCACAGTTCATATACCCCAAGTGCGCCCAGATCGGGTTCTATGGGAAGGGCAAATAGGCGGCTCAGAGGCTTTCTGGCTGCTGCTTCTGGGGTGGAGCGGGCTCGAGGCTGTCCAGTGCCCACAGATACCCTCTCCCGGGGTTCGGCGAGCTCAGTGAGAATAAACATTTGAGTTTCGGGAGGCGGCGGCAGCTGTTTCTTATTTACATTATTTTCCGATGGGATCTGTAGAGACGGGGAAGGGACGGCTGAAGGGTGTTCACGTTCTCTCCTTCGGCTACAGGGGAGGGAGAAAGGCGTTGGGGTGAGTGGGGTAGGGTTATCGCTCGTGGGTCGGCGTGTGTGTGTTTCGGCCCGAGTGTGAGTTTGTGTCTGCGGGGATGTAGACGTGTGTTCGCGTGGAGCCGCGATTTGGTAGGCTGTGCGCCTCTCTCCCTCCGTGGGCGAGAGCAGAGCCACCAGAGGGAGAAAGGATCCTGCCGGACCATCTCTTCTACTCTTTTTTCCCCCTTCCCGACCTCCCCTGGTTCTTGCTGGGCCAGGGGTTGGGGTTCTGGGGAGAGAGGACGCCCCTAAACCGACCCCTTTCCACCCCGGGAAGGCCAGGCCTCTCTGGTCCCCGCCTCGTCCCTGCGATGCAAGAGGAGCTAGGGAGGGGAACACGCGAGGGAGGGAAGGATGGAAGGGCGAGAAGGGAGGGAAGGAAAGGACGGAGAGAAGGGAGGGAAGGAAAGGGGAACGGGAGGGAAGAAGAAGAGAGGGAAAAGACGAAGAAGGGAGGGAAGGAAAGGGGAGCAGGGGGAAGGGAGGGAAAAGACGAAGAAGGGAGGGAAGGAAAGGAGGGAGAGAAGGGAAAGAAGGTAAGAGGCGGGAGAGGGGAAGAAGGGAGGGAAAAGTAGAAGGGAGGAAAGGAAGGGGCAGGAGGGAGAAAGAAGGGAGGGGAAAGACGAAGGGGGAGAAGGGAGGGAAGGAAAGGGGGCAGGAGGGAGAAAGAAGGGAGGGGAAAGACGAAGGGGGAGAAGGGAGGGAAGGAAAGGGGGCAGGAGGGAGAAAGAAGGGAGGGGAAAGACGAAGGGGGAGAAGGGAGGGAAGGAAAGGGGAACGGGAGAGAGAAAGAAGGGAGGGGAAAGACGAAGAAGGAAGGAGGGAGGGAGGAGGGAAGGAGGGAAGAAAGAAGACCAGGAGGAACCGAAGGCGGGATGGGTACAGAGGAGGGAAGGGGGAGAATAGAAGGAGAGATGGAGGAAACAGGAAGGGCGTGGGAAGATGCGCGCGGGATCTAATACCTCACCGTATCACCACGGCTGCCGGTGGGACAAAAGGGACAGAGGGTGGAGAAGTGCAGTCGCGTCAATACACACACACACTCATATAGACTCACCAGATACAAAAATAAAGTCATGCCGAAACAGACGTATAAAAACACCGACCCCAGGACATACACTCAGAATGGCGCGCTCACACTTGTAAATCCCCATTTCTCCCCACTACCACACCCGTTCACACGCACACTTTCACACTGGCCAATATCAAGAGCCACCACGTGTCCCGTAGTCCCTCTACGCCCCTGTCCCGCCCTCGCCAGATTTCCCCCTCCGAAGCGGACCGAGAAAAGGGGGAGAGAGAATGAAAGAAAGGGGGGGGGGGGGAAGGAGAGATGGAGAGGGAAGGTGGGGGAGAGAGACAGGGATGCGCCATGGTTCTTCGGGCCTGTCACTGACCAGTGCGATTCCCTCTGTCCAGGACGAGTTCTCCGTCTGTCTGTCTGACCGTCTTCTCGGGGAAGAAATACTGGCTATTCGGGGAAATTCAGAAAGGGGAGGGTGCGGGGGTCCCGGCCCCGTGAAAACCGCGCAATACTGAAAATTCATATGTTAAAAAGAGTCAGTCTTTTCAGCTGGGGAGGCGTGGGGGAGGTAAAGGATTTGGAGGTGAGGTGTGACGGGATGGGGGGGGCGTGAGGACCACTGCGTTGGAAGAAGTTTTGGGATGGGGGAATGGGCTGGGAAAGGGGCTAAAGGATCTTCATCCAGCCCAAAGCGCTGCCCCTCCTCCCCCGTGCCCAAAACGGGGATCCCGCTCCCACCCACAGCTACACCCCAATATGGGGAGGGTCAAGAGCTGCCCCGACACTCCCTGAGACCCGTGTTCCCGGCGGGACTCCGCCCCCGCTCCCCATTCCCCCAGACACCCCACACACTGGTTTCTTGAAGCTCCGTGTGAAAGCGCGGTGCATGGGGATAACCATCCGGCTTTCGCATCCCATTCCATCCATCCAGTCAGTCGTATTCATTGAGCGCTTACTGTGCAGAACACTGTCCTACGCGCGTGGGAGAGTACAGACAGCAGAGGAACAGCAGGGTCTGGGAATCAGAAGGTCATACGTTCTCATCCTGGCTCCGACATTTATCGGCTGTGTGAGCTTGGACAAGTCGCTTCGCGTCTCTGGGCCTCGGTAACTTCATCTGTAAAATGGGGATCGAGACTGTGAGCCCCACGTGGGCCAGGGACTGTGTCCAACTCGATTTGCCCGTATCCACCCCAGCGCTTAGTACGGAAGCAGCGTGGCTCAGTGGAAAGAGCCTGGGCTTCGGAGTCAGGGGCTCATGAGTTCGACTCCCGGCTCTGCCACTTGTCAGCTGACTGTGGGCAAGTCACTTCACTTCTCTGGGCCTCAGTTCCCTCATCTGTAAAATGGGGATTAAAAGTGTGTGAGCCCCACGTGGGACAACCTGATTACCCTGTAGTGTAATGCAGTGCTCGGCACCTAGTACGCGCTTAACAAATACCAACGTTGTTATTATCATTATTACGGCGCGGCTTAGTGGAAAGAGCACGGGGTTGGAAATCGGAGGTCGTGGGTTCTAATCCCGGCTCCGCCCTTTGGGCAAATCACTCAACTTCTCTGCGCCTCAGTTAAATGGGGATAAAGACTGTGAACCCCAAGTGGGACGACCTAATATCCCAACGTTTGGAATTGTGCTTGACACATAGTAAGCGTTTAACAAATGCCATCCTCCTCATTATTATGTTCACAGTGCCTAGCACATAGTAAGCGTATAACAAATACCATCATTTCATTACAGTACAGTAATACAGCAGACACATTCCCTTCATCCATCCATCAATCCAGAACCGGGCAAACGCCCAAGGTGGGTCAGACACCTGCTCCTCCCGGCCTGGGTCGTTACTGGGGAACAGCGCGAGGCGCAGCCTGGTTGGATTCGTGTTTTATCCGGGAATTACCGACCGCGCTGGAAAAAAAAAAAAGAGTGTTTGGCACATAGTAAGCGCTTAACAAATGCCACGATTATTAAAAGGGGAAGGGAACGTGAAGGGGAGGGAGACAGGCGAAAGCCGCCCCTACCTTAACCCCCTTCCCGGTCTAGCCGCGACCCTCGGGGGCAGAGGGGTGGGGGGTGAAGAAAGGGGTGCAGACCCCCAACCCGGAGCCGCCGGACCATTTCGGGAGGGGGACCTCGAAATCCCTGTCGGAGCGGGGTGAGACGCGGGCCTTCTGCGCCAGGTTCGGGGCTGCCGAGTGGCTTCCAGGGGGCGAGAACGCCCGGGCCCTGAGCCCAGGCGTGGAGAGAGAGAAAGGAAGTTGTCAGTGCAGTGAAGTGTTGGGGAGAAAGAAAATTCACACACAGGCACACCTCTTCCCTCCCCATCTCCCCCCCCAAAAAAGCTCCAACAGGCTGGTCAGTACCTTCCAGGAGGCTTCGTTTGACAAGTGACCAAAACACAGTCTCTGCGCTGAATGCGTAATTACCCCCAACTGAAAATTCCCCATCTAATTTGATATTTGGTTCTTCGCAGAAGCTATAGCCCTCGTAAATAATATACAAAGTAAGAAACCTAATCCAGCCGGCTAGAATGTTTAATTCATCATTATGCGAGCTAATTGGAAGGTGATTATATGGTAATTGCTCATTAGTGGTGTATATTTATCGCTGTACCTTATGTCAAGGCCATGGGAATTGTGTAGCGCCTGTTCTCTCATTTCAAGGATCAGTTTCAGAAGCAAGAGCGAAACCGGAGAGATCAAGTTCTTCTTGACGTCAGGTCCAGCCAAGTGCTATGGAGACCGGGGGCTATATATGAGCTTATCCCCTCTCCCCCCTCCCCAGGAAGGCTGAGGAAGAGGTGACTCCTTCATAGAATGCCCACCTTCCCAAAATGTACATCAACCCACCCTCTCCGCCGCGGACCCCCTGGACGGAATTCCTCCGGCTGGGGAAGTGGGAAAAGCTGGAGCAAGGTGCTGGGGGGCGGGGGGGAAGACGGCTGGGAGGTTCCCGGAGATTCCCCACGGCTCCAGCGGCACGGATCTAAGGTGCAGAAACTGGATTCAGAAGAAGGTTTAAGTCATAGTGCCAGGCCTTTGGCTTCGAATTTAACAGCGAGATCAAAGTCCGGCCCAAGAACCTGGGAGAGGCGGGTGGAGAAGGGGTGCCAAAACCAAGTGGGGCAAGACGGAGGGGTGTCCCCCGGGCACCGGAGAGGGACGGGAGGGGGATAGGGGGGCGTGTTGTGTTGGTAGAAGAACTCTCCAGAAAAGCAGTCACGACGGCAGAGCTCAGGCCACGGCCGAGGAGCCCGATGCCACCGAGATCCCACGCTCAGATGCCGTGCGCCCTTAGGGAGCAAAGCCGGACAGGAGAGAGGGACGAGGGAGAGGCCGAGAAGCCGATGAGCTCCCGCTATTCCTGCCCCGGGGCACCTCTGATGGTCAGATCTTGCGCTTTCCTGCCTATCATGACTCCGAGGGTCTATCAGGAGTCCCCCTCCCTCCCCAGCGGAGGATGCACAGGTGGACGGGGTTAGGGAGGGGAGGAGGGGGGGGCCCTTTAGAAGCAACATGGCCTAGTTGGATAGATCACGGGCCTGGGAGTCAGAAGGTCATGAGTTCTAATGCCGACTCCGCCGCTTGTCTGTTGTGTGACCTTGGGCAAGTCACTTAACTTCACTGTGTCTCAGTTACCTCATCTGGAAAATGGGGATCGAAACTGGGAGCCCCACGAGGGATTGCGTTCAACCCGATTTGCGTGTATCCACCCCAGCGGTTAGTATAGAGCCCGGCACATAGTAGGCGCTTAACAAATGCCATAGTTATTATTGCGAAGTATTATTTAGGTGGAGCCCCGGTTATCCGAGCATCTGAGCAGCATGAAGCGGACATTTATTCCCCATTTCCTCCAACCTAGTCGACTCGGGGCTAATCAGAGGTGGCTAATTTCCGTGAAGGCCTACAAGGCGACATCCACATCAATCAAACGCTCATTGCTAGAATAATAAATACCGCCTAGGAAAAATAAGGGGAAAAGAGGGAGCCACAAAGACGGCTGCTGTTTTCCAGAATCTAGAGGGGTCGGTGTTGAACGATGAGTGCAGACACGTCGGGGATTTGAATGGGGCGTGGACTGACTCTCTCTCTTTCTCTCTCTTACTCTTATCCCCAGTCACCCATAGGCACACACTTATGCGTGCACACCCAGGGAGTGCAAAATCCAGGGCCCCGCCCTTCCTGGAGTGATTCCTAGAGTCACTGAACTCGCCCGAAAGCCATGCTTCAACTGTGTTTCAGTCCAACTAGAAGAGGGGATGCGGACCGAGATTATGAATAAAACGCGCGTCCCACAAATACACATACATACGGTCTCCCTCACTCCCTAGCCCACGAGGCCTAAGACTTTCAGCTGCCTGTAAACTCAGCCCCACTACTCTTATCGATCCGTCTCCAAGTCCTCCCCTTTCAACAAAAGAAGTCACCCAAGTCCCCGCAGTGACAAATGGCCTGAGCTGGCAGCGATCCTTCGAACCACAGCGGCCGCAGCTCCTGCGACCACCGCAGGGGACGGGAGCAGGTTGGAGGAGGGGGCTTAGAACAGTGCTTTGCACATAGTGAGCGCTTTAACAAATACCATCATTACTATTTCGGGACCCCCGTGGAATCGCCAAAGAAGCAGGGATCCAGGCCGAGGTTGTCTGCAGAACGACCCCGGCCTGGGGAGAACCAGCCAAGATGCTCTCCCTTCCCTCTGGAAGCGGTCGGAGCGCCCCTGACAGAGCCGCTTCCCCGAACCCCGCACCCTCGCCCCCTCCCCTCCCCGTAGAAAAACACGAATCGACCCCAGCAAAGCCGCAGATTGTGGGTGAATTGCAGGACCCATCCCCGCACCCGCATCCCCAAGCCTCCACCGCCAGATAGCATCTCCCAAATATTTATATTTCACGTTACACGGGCATCCCGCGCCCACATTAGACGCTCTAATCCTGCCACTTTAAATAGATGAATTAATAAAGCAAACGAGGGCCTAATAAGCTGACTGTCCTGCCTTTTGAGGCAGGGGGAGAGACGGGAAAGTGCGCCAAATTTGTTTGCAGTGGATCAAGGCTAGCCGCCTTTGCTTCACTTTCTTTATCTTAATTCCGACTTGAAAAGATATAATTATCTAGTTTGAACAGAGCTGCTATCAAATCCTTCTTTAGGCAGGGAAGGGGGGGGGCGTTAGAGTGGATTGCGGCGTTCTGAGCTGCTTGGTGCAGCCGGAGATAGGGAGTAATGAAGTTGTGGAGTCCTGAGATACAAAGGGCATTAACCTCATTAGCATGAAACCTTTTCTTCTAACCATTGTGGGACCCTTTCAGCCTTCTAATCCCCCCTATTTTCAAAGCTTGGTTTGTAATAAAGCTTTTAGGGGTTTTTTTTTTCAAAGCTAATAGTATTCTCTGAAGATTTTATTGCTGTTACGCTACACAGAACGCTTAAAAATTCCCCCCATCCCTTGCGTTAAAAAGTATATAGCTCCTGCAGAAATAAACCTTTTATCAAGATGGGAAACAATTTATAGAAAGGCCGGACCGCTGTTTAATGGAAATCTGTTTAATGTTTCGGAGCATTTGCATCGGTTTGAAGTAGAACTAAAAGCCAACTTCTACGAGTTAAAGGTAGGAGAGACCACTTCAGCGGAGAGTGAGTCTTTAGGGGTGATTTGAAATCAAAATGCGCCCAGGGAAACGAGACAACATGTACCTGGGGACACTCCGCGTAGCGCCGTCTAGAATTCCATGAGGAAAAAAAGGGGTCTCGAAGCGCGTGTACTGAAATCTTCTGCCTTTCCACTCATTCGGGGGTCACTGATTGTCACGAGGGGACGGCACTGCGACAACGATAGCTCGGAACTCCGGCCTGTGCTAATCGAACTATTTCAAACCCCATTTCCTCTCCCTCCCGCGTCCCTCACCCGACCCGTTCCATTAAAAGAGCACAGGCCCCAAGTGGCATTTTTTTTTCATAAAATGTACGTCGAGCCGCGTTTCCCCCTACAAAATTGGTGGAAAAATCGATCCCATTTTTTTTTTTCAAGAAAGAAAAATGTCCGTACTGCCTTATAGTGCCCACACGTGCAAAGAATGTTTAATCTTAACTTTTCAGGGCAGGATGTTTAACAAAGCTTGTATTTTTGCAATGCATTGTAACTTCGTCTTATCACAGTGTAAAGGGTAGTCAGAGTGTCCTAAATTATGTCCAACCAGCCCCCCTGGATCCATGGATTAAGAGATTAAAGGGAACCACTGGTTAGTGCCTCCTCTTTCCCCTTCATATTCCTGGTATGATAATTGCTTAAACTGATTTGCACTTTCACAAAAGCTTGCAGGACGCTTTGTAGCTCGAACAGAGCAGACGAGGTTTCTCAATCAATGGAAATAAAACTGATTAATGCAGCCTATCAGGATAAGGAGCAAATGAAGCATGCAAAAACAACTGCGCACCCCCAGGAGGAAAAAAAAAAAAAGCGAGTTTCCTCCAGGACTGGTTACAACTTTTCTTTAATGTTAAGAGTTGAAGGTTTCTCCGAATCGTGGTCTTAAAAGGTGTTTGAGGAGCTATTCCCTTCATCACCTTCTGCAGATTTTGACCGCCGCCCCCCAACCCCACCCCCGCCAAAAAAAAAAAAAGAAAGCCCCATGGAGTGGCGTGGATTTGAAGTCAGAAATGAAGTTGAAAGCTCAGGGATTCAGACCCTTAATTCTTTGCTCATTGTTCTCCACTCTCCCATCAATGGTCATTTTTCCTCTATTATTTTTTAAAGGGAGCGGGGGGAGGAAGAAGAGAAAGGGAAGTGTTTCATCTGGAGTTTTCAAAGGTAAAATCTCAAAGGAAAGTCAACCTTCTCCACTACCGTTGGAAAGGACTGTCCGGGGTCCACAGCTAAAAGGGCTTTCTCTTCTAGAATTTAACGTCTCGAACTCTAACGATTCCGTCCTCCCTTCTCGTTTCCCCTTCCTGCCCTCCCTTCTTCTCCTTCCCAACCCACCTTTCCTAAAAACGGGCCAGACACTAAACAACTCAGAATCCTTTACGAACCCTAACGACTCCATCGGGAGACCGTAAGGTTGCCAGTAATCCATAAGGGATCGTTTCTTATTTATTTTCCCTTCCAATTTTTTTTTCCATTTCCAAAGACAACTACGCTGCGGACATATTGATAAATCTTTATTGACAAAATATTGACATTGACATACTTCTTGGAAGTATATAGTGTGTTAGAATTCTAACAAATTAACACAAAACACAAAAATATTTACATTCTGGTATAGAAGACATTAAGGAACCATTTGTCACTCTTTAGAAGCTCTATGATCTTGGAATATAAGCTCAGTGCTTAAAGTTGGCCCGGGGTACCGGCCACACTCAACACCAATCCCTCTTCAGTCTTTTAATGTTTTATGTTGGTTTTTTTTTTTTGTTTTGCTTTGCTTTTCGTGGTTGTTGTTGTTGTTGTAGTATTTAATTTTTGAAAGACCACCGCGAACGGTTAAACTATGTCAATTTCCCCAGCCACCACCGGACGTGGAATGTTCACTCGTGTTTTAAAACTTCAGAATATTAGGAAAGGGGAAGTCCAAAAATAAGATAAATTAATTTTTTTTTCGGCAAAATTCATGACTCCCTCCTTCCTGCCCTCCCTCACCACCCTCAGCCCTCCCTCAAATTCTCCCCTTTTCTTTTTTCCTTTTAGAGGAACACTATTGGTGAGCTGCTACTTCGTTTAGCTTCCACAATCACTTTGACGTCAGAAGTTATCAATAAATGCTTACAGACTGCACATTTCTCGTAAAAAGAAAACAGAAAAAGCACACGGAACCTGTTTTTAAAAGGAAAGAAAAAAATACATTTCATTTTCTGTCTTTAGAACCGTTCGCCCAACGGCTGGAACATGCTAGTCGTGTTTCGGAAACAGGCGTGGGATTTGGGCTGGATATGGAATCTCGATTATTAGTATTTTTTTTAAAAAAAAAGATTGGAAAACTGCGAAGTGCAAAAAAATGTCCTGTGCTGGGCTGGTTATTTTTTGTTATCATCATCATCACCATCATCATCATCACCATTATCATCATTATCATTTTTTTAAAGTGGACTGCAATAAACGGAATACCTGTCAATCATCTTGTCTCGGAGGTTTGGCCTTTGATTGACAACTCCCTTTGCCAGAGCCGGGCCGGCTGTGCCACATTTTGGACCTCTCTCTCTCTTTCTCCCCTTTTCTCTCAGCTGCCTCTTTCGACGAGAATTGCATTTTGATTAAGAAGAACCTTCTCGCTTTTTCTCCCGCAAAGTCACTCTGCCTTGGGTTGTGATCCTTAACACTTGCTGCTGAAAAGTCTCATAAGTGCCAGCTTTTGTTGTTTTGTTTTTTTGGTGGGCGGTTGTTAGTTTGCTTTGTTTTTGTTCTTCTCTCTCTGAATCGTTATTGTTTGTGTGTGCGTTTTTGTTTTGTGTGTATTTTTTTAATCGTCTGAAGTGACGTCTATTTCCTCTGGACTGGCCTGTTTGGTCGCGATTCTCCATCGATTAATATGATGGGTCCCTTTTTTCTTCTGTTGGGAATCCGAACCTTCTTCCTCCAACTTCTGCCGTTTGAACTTCGTCCTTCTGTTCTGAAACCATACTTTTACCTATGGCAGGAAGCAGAGAGTGAGGGGGGAATGAAGGGAGGTTAGTTTCTCTTTACTGTTCACCCCACTCTGTCTCTCTCTTCTCCTGTCTCTGTCTCTCTCCTCTTTCTCTTCCCCCAACCCGCCCCCCAAGTTGATATCCTCTCCCTTAATGTCCTCCCCTGTTTTTCTCTCAGCCTTTGTAGAGGGTGAGTCTTTGGGGTATGCTGGCTGGGGCTGCCCATCCCCTATGTTCAGAAGTTTGGGTTGGTTCTAGGGTAGCTCGGACAGTCTCTATTGGACAGCTCCTTCCCCCTCCGCCTTGTCCCCAGCTCCTAGCCGCGGACACCTGAACCCCTCCGAGCCTTGAGCACAACTGTATCACACAGGCATCGCAAGCGCACTGCGAACATGGACGGTGACACCGGGGTGGGGTGAGGGGACCCTAGAAAATATGTTCAATCAAAGGGGGAAAAGGAGGGAAAAAAATCCCTAACAGCAGAGAGAAACAGAAAACGAGGGAAGGAAAAAAAAAAATCCTTTCATCCGGCCTGCCTGTTCATCCCGGTTTCAAAAGGTCCAATGTGCTTTTTATTATTTATGCACAATGAACGCTGCTTCCTAAATATAGCGCCTCATCTGCTCGCATAGGCTCAGGGTAATATTTTTAGATATTTCTCCATTTAGACCTGCCCCTCCCTTCCACACTTGGGGGGGAGGGGGCAAGGAGGAGGGGGAATAATATTGTGGGTGGGTGGAAGACGGTAATGACAGCAACACCCGGCGGAAAATCCAAGTTAGAGACACCTTTCAGCGAAGTTCAAAAGCGAAAGCGTTCAGGCGTCCTTCGCCACGAAGCAGAGGGAGAAGGGGCGGGAAGGGAGGACGGAGGCCGGGAAGGAAGGAGGGAAGAGAAGGAGGGAGGGGAGAGGAAGGGCTGTCATGGGAGAAGAGGCAAACTCCTAGTCTCGGGCCCACCGACTGCTTTCTTCCATGCGAGGAAACCGTCCCGCCTGCCCTGCCCTCGTAAAGGTGTCTTCGAGGAGGGCGGCCCCCGCGGAGTTTTGAGTTTAGAAATGGAAAGGTTAAAACGGCCGGGCAGACGGAAGGCCGGCGAGGAGGGAGAGAAGACCCCGGGAGATTGAGTAAACAGGTTCAGTGTTAAACAAATCGGGTTGACAGCGAACTCCCGGGTGCCGCTCTCGTTCCCCTTCCAGGTAGTGTGGTCCCAGGAGATGTCTGGCCCAAACGGGACCGATCGGTGCTCCCAAACGCACGGCAAACGACTTCTTCCCGCTCCCAGCTCCCACCTTTTCTTGGTTTTTCAGTTCCGTTAGAGTGCACACTCCCGAGCGCTCAGTACAGTGCTCTGCGCAAAGTCGGCGCTCAATATATACGCTTGATTGATTGATTCTCCCGAGCTCTCTCTTCCCCTCCTCTAACCCTAACCTTAGTCCCCCTAGACCCACCCTCCCCCAACACACACACACACACACACACGCACACACACTTCTAAAAAAAGCAATTTCCACTCTAATTCGGGCTGAAAGTGACTGATAAAAGTCCCTCTCGCTCTCCACCCCCCTCCCTCTCTCCCCCGCTCGCCCCTGTCTGAAGGAAGCCCATGTCGCTCAGCGGGGTTAAGCCCGCTTCGCTGCGCGCTCAGAACCCAGCGCTCCGAAGCCGGCCCCATCTCCTCGCCTCGCATTTTCATATTCTCCAAAAGTCCCCCATTAAAAAGCTGAGCGGGAACAAGGGTGAGTTTAATTTGCTTTTAGTTTGCTAATTGAGGGGGAGGACGGTTCGTTCCTCCACGCTGATCTCTAAAAGGGAGCTCGTTTGTCGAGATCTGGGGGTTGACATCTAGACAAAAGACCCCAACCAGCGTCGAAATCAACCCGGACAAAGACCACGTTAAATACAGCTTTCCAGTGGAAATAAGCCTGAGCAATCCCTTGTTCAGAGAGCCTCATAAAAGTGGCGATTCGCTTTTTTGTTTTGTCCGGGGGGACATTTTAAAACAAAGGCCTCAACCTCTTATTGCCTCTCCCCCCCCCCCAACCCAAAAAAAAAAAAGTGTTACAACTTAATCCGCACAGAAAACGTTACTGTTTACGGGGAACTTTGAACCAGGCCAGCGGCTCCACAGTACAGTACCGGGGCCCGGCTCTAATTCAGCCTCGCGGCTGGAGGTTTCGGACCAACACACAACCCCTCTTCGGGCAAGAACAAAACCGTGTGAAAGAGTGATCTAAAGCAGCGGCCTCGAGACAGCGATCGGCTCGGAAGAGAGACACACACATGTCGACGCACTTGCAGCCATCAGCGGCAGAGTCGGCCCCTAACGCGCTGCCGGACACACACACACACACCCCCCACCCCCCACCAACACCAGTCCGTACACCTGGGCATGTGCGTGGAAAAGCTGTGGGAGAAAAACTGAGGCAGGAGTCCCTGGAGCCGAATCCAACGGTGCCTCCGCGCACACCTTAACCTGGCCTCATTCATGCATGCATTCAATCGTATTTACGGAGCGCTTACTGTGCGTAGAGCACTGTCCTAAACGCTTGGGAAAGTACAACCCAGCAATAGAGAGAGACGATCCTTGCCATCTGCCTCTTTAAAGCTCACACAGATTTTCCTGTACTATCTCCATTTAATCCGAAATTTGTCCTGAGCTTCTGGGAGTTCCGCATCAGCGCCCATTGCTACGACGACGCCCTGTTCCTTCTTTGCTTCCCCCCTTCTGTCCCTCTTCTCTTCCTTCTGTCCCTCTTCTCTTCCTTCTCTCCCCCGCTCTAGCCCGCAGACGACTCCGACTCCTGGCCGGGCCGCCCAGGGGCTCGGGGACGAGTGGGATCTGACCCTCTCTCGCAATTACCTCCTGCTAATCAAGCTCCCCAGCTCTCTTCGTTCCTCCGCCCGCCCCACACTCCTTCCTTCAGATTGAGCGGATCGATCGATCCTTGGGGTAAACGGTGCCCCGCTGGCTTCTTGGATGGAGTTTCTCCATGTGCAGATCATCCAGCTCTCCCCCCCTCCACCCTCAGCGTCTACCCTCCCCCGCGATCCGGGAGACGCAACCGCAGAAACAGGACAAGCCCAAGTCGGCTCCCTCTCGACCAGCTCGAACTATTTCGAGCTTCTCTCTGACCTCCCCTCCTCTCCATTATCCCCTCCTCCCCGCTGAGGCGAACAGCTTCCCCGGGACCGAAGGTGAAGGGGTGAGGGGAGAGGTAACTAGGAGAAAAAAAAACCCCACAAACTCCCCCAACTCGTCCAGTACGACTGAGATCCCTGCACACCCCTCTCAGGGCGGCCCCAAGCCCTGGAACTAGAATTCATTCACGGGACCAACGTGGCTTCCTTCCTTTCTTTCGAAAGAGGAGGGTTCAGGTGTGTGGCCAAGTCTTATCCCGCACACTTTGGGTGGGTCCTAACGGGAGAGGAAGCCTCGGGCGTGGGGGGTCTCACGCACACCTCGGCAGACCCACTGAGGCCTGGGGAGATTTCGGGTCCGCCTGGCCGCCCTGAGCCAACACCTCATCGACGGCTGAGTTGGGAAGGGGATGGGGGGCGGGGGCGGCCCGGGCACCCCAGAGTCGCTAAGGACCGGTAAACCGGACCCGAGGCATTAGACTCTCCCCGTCTGTCCCCTCCTCTCTCCCTCCCACCCCCCGCCCTTTCCCGGCTTTCCCTCAACGCCCTCTCTCCTGGCCTGGGGGGGCCGCGCAGGCCCCGGTGGGCTCGGCTCTGCCTCCCCGGCCTCCCCTTACCTGAGTTTCCGTGAGGCTGAGGCTGTGGGCCAGCTGTTTCCTTTCTGCCCCGACCACGTAGTGGTTCTTCTCGAAGGCGTGCTCCAGCCTCAGTAGCTGGGACGGGGAGAAGGCTGTGCGGATCCGCTTGGGCTTTCGGGCCAGTGCATTGTGCAAGAGGAAACTCTCGGGGCTGGTCTCGTTCCCTGCACGGCGGAGCACAGCGCCCGTTAGTTTAGGGAGCCCGATTCGCCCCGCCGCCGGCCTAGAGGGGCTTCCCGGCCCGGCCCGCCCCCCGTTACCTGGCCCAGACCGCGCCCTCCACCCCAGCCCCCGCACATCTCGCACCTGCACCCAGCCCCCCGCACTTGTTCACCCGGGCCCCCGCACACCTGCACCCGGCCAGCGCCTTCGTCGGCCAGGGCGGACAGGGAGCCGGAATGGAAATTCAGAGGAGACGGGAAAGCCGAAATTCCCCGCGCCACAACGTGAACCGCAAGTACCGTCGGAGGAGCAGTGAGGGCAACGAGTAGGAAATCGCTCCCGATCAAGGCCCTCCCCTCTCCGTCAAAGCTCACTTGAATTCTCTTTGGAAAAATTGCAATGATAAAACAAACGGATTTCGGGGCGTCCAGCCGGGGTGGGCTGGGGGGGGTTGCCCAGCTGGTCGCCCGGCTCGGGCCCGGTTCGGCCTGGCCGGAGAGCCGGGGAGGAGGCGCCCTGGGTTGGAGGAGCTCTCCTGCCGCTGCGGCTGTCAGGGAGGGGACCCCGCCCCCCTTCCCGATCCCCCCCACCCACTCCTCATCCCTCAGGTGCCAGTCTGGCGTTTTCCCTGTCCCCAAATTCCCAGTCGGGGTCCGGGTTCGGGCCCCCGGCTCTCGTCCGCCTGTCTTCCCCTCCTCATCCCAACGCTGCGACCTCTTGGAGCTTTCTCCCCCTCTCACCTTTCCCTCTCCCCAAACATTCCCAGTTTCACTTGGAGAACAGGGCCGGGGGGGGCGGGGGGCGGCGCCCAGGTATGTTCTTTTCGGTTTAACTTGCCGCCACGAGTAGGAATAACGGCGGCATACCGTGTTCGATTTTATTTGCGCTTCGTTTGGGAACAGGAACGCAAAACTCTTCCTTCTTTCCATCCGGAAAGGATGCATCTCGCTCTCTCGTCTCTTAAAAAATGATTTTCGCTTGTCGTCCGCTTGTTTCTGCCCGCTCTTCTCGGGGAGGGACCGAAAGGAGCCAGTTGGATTGGGAATTTCTCCATCCGTTTGCCCCGTCCCTTGACTCGGGGTCCGGGGATCGTGGCTGCGGGATGGTGGCGAGACTGCGGCTTGGCCCGACAAGGGGAGAGAGGGGCTGAGCCGAGACAGCCGGGGATACAATCGGCTCCCAGGCCAGGAGAGTCCGGCGGGGAAGAGGCCAGTTTAGACAAATAAACTCGGGTGGGAGGCGTGGAGGTGAGGGAAGAAGCAAAAAAAAAAAAAAGATCAAGAGTCCTTCCCACTGGACTCCAAGGCAAAACGTCGAGACTGTAAACTCGTTACGGACAGGGGACGCGTCTGCTGATTTTGTGGTATCGTACTCTCCCAAGCGCTTGGTACAATGCTAGCCACATAGCCCTCAATAAACATCACCGATTGCTTTATCGTTCACGGGCCGTCCGATGTGTGGATCTTTCCCCCCGCCTAGCCTGACTTCTCTCCATCGTTCTGTACCTTAGGCTACCTCGAAGAACAACACCGCCGTCCCTCCCGATCCTCAAACCGGTCAATAACCCGCCCACCTCTCTCCGTCCCGGGTCTCCCGGCCCCGTAATTTGCCGGGGTTTTTTTTGTTTGTTTGTTTGGTTGGTTGGTTGGTTTTTGCGTTTTAAAGGAGGAAAAGCCCCCCAGACCCATCTCATCGCGGGGCCGGGCGGACGCTCGTGGCGTTGACCGGGTTCCCACGAGCCCGAAGAGCCGCCGACCGCATCCCGTTGGCCTCGACTTCCCACCCCTGGGGCCGCCAGATCCGGTCCCCGGGCCGGATCGAGGTTTTTCCCGGGATGGGGAGGGAAGAGAGATGGGGCCCCGGGAAGGGAAGCGCGGGGCCGGAACGACGAAACGGGAGAAACCCGCGGTCTGCTGGCAGGGCGCGGTGAAGTCCCGCTGCGGGAGCAGAGGGAAGGCGGGTCGAGGGGGGATCGGGGACGGTGGGCGCGCCGCTTTCCTCTGCCTTTCCCTTGCTTCGCCCGCTGGACCTCGCGCTTCGGCCCCTTCGTTCCGCTCCCGCCACCCCCGTCCTGGTCTAGGCCGACTCACACACACGCACGCACGCACACACACACACACACACACAAAACGCACACGACTCTCTGCGTCTTTGCTACACCCCGAGAAAGGTCACTGTCCCCCCGAGGAAGCCAGTTTTTCCCTAAGCCCGGGTCCCGTCGCCCTCCCCCGAGGCACCCCGGCCGGTCCCCGTTTCCCAGGCCTCCACACTGGGGGGAGAGGGGGCGATCCGCAGAGGGCCAAGGCGAGCCCCCTCCATCCAGCCCCGACCCCCTCCCGCGCCCCCCGGGCTCGCCACTTACCTTGAAACCTGTGGCCCAGATACCGGTAGCGGTGGATAAGCCAGGGGTAGAAGGTGGACGGGTCCCTCTGCTGCGGCGAGGCAAAGAGGGGGTGGGGCGAGTGCGAGGAGGGCAGGGGGTGGGCGGCCAGGGCGTGCGGCGGCGGCACCGGGTGGACCGGGACGGCGGGGTTGGGCGGGTGCGACACCGCTTCGGCGAAGACCAAGTCCGGGTTGGTGTAGACGCCCCGGCCGGCGGCCGTGTGGAAGCCGTTGAGGAAGGGGTTCATGGGGTTGGAGGTGGCATAGCTGAGCGCCGCCGGCCGGATGGGGTCTTCGGATCGGGACGCGGGCAGGGGGCTGTCCTTGGCCACCAGCGACTCGATGGTGAAGCAGCGCTTGGGCGCCGGCTGGAACATGCTGCGCCGCGGCTGGGTCCGGCCCGGGCCTCCCCGCTCCCCAGCGCCACTGGGGCGCCGGCTCCGAGGGTCGGGGGGTGGGGGGGGCGGAAAAAAGAAATATTTTCTTTTAACCCCCAAATTTAAAAAAAAAAGGGAAAAAAAGAGGAGGGAGAAAGGGGGGAGAAAAAGAGGAGAGAGGGAGAGAGAGAGGGAGAGAGAGAGGGGGGCGAAAAGGCGTCGTCAGAGAGTCTTGCACCAAAACGCCACCAAAGAGAAAACAAAATTCCTTCCTGGAGAGTTTGCAGGCTGGGGAAGGGGAGGGGGGGGAGAGGGTGGCTGTTTTGGGGGGGCGGGAAGGGGGAAGAGGTGGTTGGGGGGCTCGGAGCCAGGAGCGAGAAAAAAGGGGGGAAAAGTTTCTCCGGGGAGGGGGGCGGGGGGAGGAAAAAAAAAGTTTTCTCTTCTGCAAAAGGCGAGCACCCTAAGTCCAAAGACAATCCATGGATGTGATCGGTTCTTCACAAGTTGTGCAAACGATTTGTTAGTTCATGAGCCTAATTAGTGCGGGGATCACATAAACAGCTTCCTCTGAAGCCTGGTAAATGGCTTGATGATTGGTCGCTATTACTCGCCTTGAGGTGGAAGGGGGGAGACTCTTTAAAGTGCGTCAGAGGGAGGCGAGCGGAGGGGATCCTGGACGGCTGGATCCGGGCCGGGACTGGAACGGAGTCGGCGCAGCCTCCTTTTCCCGGTTCCTGCTCTTCCGAGCTTTCGCCCAGCGGTCACGGTGCTGGAGGAGGCAACTGCAGCTTCTCCTCCTCCTCCTTCTCCTCCTTCTCTTCCTCCTCCTCCTCTTCCTCCTCCTCCTTCTCCTCTTCCTCCTCCTCCTCTTCCTCCTCCTCCTTCTCCTCTTCCTCCTCCTCCTCTTCTTCCTCCTCTTCCTCCTCCTTCTTCTCCTCCCCTACTTCTTCTTCCCTCCTCCCTATCTTTCTTTCCCTTTCTCTCCTTCCTTCATCCCCTCCTCCCGGCCTCTTCCTCTTCTTTTCCTCCTCCTCCTCCTCCTGCTCCTCCTCCCTTTCTCCGCCTCCTCTTCCTCTTCCTTTTCTTCCTCCCACGTCTCTCCCCCCCCCCCCCACCTCCCTCTCCCTCCCTTTCCCCGACCCCCCTCCCTCTCCCCACCACTCCCTCCGGGGCGCCCTGGTCCCAGCAGAGAGTCCCCGCCGGGTGCAGAGAGTCCCCGCCGCCGCCACCATCCGCAACTCCCTCCCAGCATGAGCCGTGGCAGCAGGGACAGGTAGGAAAATCGAGATTTCTCCCACGCGGATTCCGCCGCTTCTCAATCCCGGCTCGGGAGTTGGGGGATGGTGGGGGGAAGAACCGAGTGCGGGTCGAGCGCACGGGGAGCGCGTTAAAAACGGGCTGGGTTCGTGGTCTTCTTGCGGGGGAAAGCATAGTAGGAATACCATCATTTTATTCCCAGTCACAGCTCCTCTCCTTTTCTGGGCAAAACTTGATGCGGTTCCACGGTGGGGAATCAGTCCCCCTCTCGATCCCGGGGGCCGAGGAATCCGTAATATTCGCTTCCATGGACTTTTTTCATTTGGGGTTTTCTCTCGAGGGGAGAACGGTAGGAACCGGTCTCCTCCTCCTCTCTCGCCCCTCGATCCCGGGGATGTCAGAGAACCGACCCCATCCATTCTCCCAAGGAAAATCACTCCATTTCCTCCTCCCGGTGGCTTTGAGGACCCTACCCCCTCCTCCTTCCTCCTCCTCCTCTAGAGATCGAAGGGCTTTGGAAAAAGGAGTCCAGACAATCGGAATAGACTCTTGGCCCCATTGTGATTTTTTTTTCAAATCACATTATGGCTTTTGTTTTATTTTATCCACGCCTCCCCCATCCTCCTCACCCCTCCCCAGCTGGCGTGAGAAACGGGCGAGATCCTAGTGGTTGGGTGATCCGAACTGATGCTCCACCGTTTCGGTCGTATCCACATTTTCGAGTTTGCCTTCGGGTTTTGGGATGATTTTAGGGCTGAGTTCCTTCGTCCCCATTGGCTCGCGCCGCAGAATAATTATGATCACATCCCTGGGCTGCTGGCTGCTGCTTACTGTTTATTGGTAGTTAAAGATCTATTATCTATTCATCAGCCGCCTCTTTTTTTTTTTTTTACCAATTACATTCTTCTAAAGTGAAGTACCAGCAGGTATTTTGCACGTTTACAATTAATGATAAAAAAAAAATCTGGCGGACTTTAAATCTATTATGCCGGGGCCAATGTAATTTATCTGAAAGACCCAGAAATGCTTGGGATTGGTGAATAGGTTCCCCGGGAACCAGTGTGGGGGAGGGAGGGAGTTAAAATTGAGGGTGGGGTGGGATTAGGGGATCTAATATGCATAGATAAAAGAGGAAAGAGCCGCGGGGTTGGCCTGTCCCGGGACTGCCGCGTCGCGCAGAGGGTGACCCCGTCCTTTCTATTTTTCTAGGGGGTTTGGTGGTGGGGCTTTTGCTTTTCAAAACGCATCTTGCTTGAAATATGAAGGGGATTTTTTTTTTTTCTTCCAGAAGCTTTCTCTCGAAGGCCTCCTGGGAAGGGAGTAGGGAGGGGTTGACATTCCTCATGGATCCTCCCCCCAACACACACCCCAGTCCGTCTCTCATCCCCCACCTGCCTCTGGTATCGGGGTACAGGGGGTCCGCGTCGCTTCCCCGCCGCTCAGGGCCTCTTCTGGGGATCCGGAGACTGGTTCGATTGTCTGTCCCCTCTCTGTCATGCATTCATTCATTCAATAGTATTTATTGAGCGCTTACTGTGTGCAGAGCACTGTACTAAGCGCTCGGAAAGTACAATTCAATGTCCCGTTTCCCCCCGTCTCGCCCTGGTTTCTGACGGCCGGGCTCCCTCAGAAGGAGGAGAGGTCAGAGGGGGGACGAAGAGTCGAGGGTATGTATTTGGGGGAAAGAGGCGAGAGAATCAGGCCCTGGCTGCAGAAGGGCTCGATTCTCTCTTCTCAATCGTACCCCCTTTCTTCCCCAGCCCGCAAAAGGCCCAGACGAGACCCTGTTGGTTTGGGTGTCGACGTTGGGGCAGATCGTGTTTAGGATTTTCGCCCAGGGCTGGGAAACGGGAAAAGCTCAGTGGGGCCGGCGGGGGCCGAGTCGTCCCTTCGTGCCTGCCAAGCCGGGAGAGACACCTCGGACTCTCCCACCGCAGCATCCCTGTGCCGAGGCCGGACAAATGGGAAACCGAGGTGCAGATCCGCGCTCAGGAGAGAAGTCTTCAGGAAGCCCAGTCTTGGGGTGAAGGGGGTGCGGAGGAAACCGACAGAGTCGTGCATATGCACAGAGATATAGGTAGGGAGAGAGAGACAGCGAGGAAGGAGAGAGAGAAAGCGAGGAAGGAGAGAGAGAAAGCGAGGAAGGAGAGAGAGAAAGCGAGGAAGAGCCTCCTCAGAGACCGGTAAGAAAAAGAGACAGAGGAAAAAAGAGAGTGACCCCTCCCCCCCGCCCCCCCCCCCCAGTGAAAGAGAAAAAGAGACACGTAGAAAGACACAGAAGGAGACGGGGGAAAGAGAGGGGCACCCACAGACAGGGTGGTTGGGTTTTTTCCCGAAGCTTTCTCTCGAAGGCCTCCTGGGAAGGGAGTAGGGAGGGGTTGACATTCCTCACGGATCTCCCCCCAGCCCCGTACCCCGGTTGGCCTCCCGGACAGAGAAACACCAAGACGGACGGACACATACACACTCAAACGCACACGCACGCAGAGGCCGCCTTTGGGTTCGGATCTGGCCCGGGCTCTGCCCTGCGCTGTGGCGAGACCTATTGTCGTAGTGCGGCGGCGGCCAGAGGGGACGTGTTTTCCCCAACCCCGGCTCATGCCCCCTTCCCCCCATCCCAAGCTCCGGGCCTCTGCCTCTTGCCCAAGTCCCCGGCCCCTACCCCCTGCCTTGGGGGGGCACAATCCGGGCTCTTCCTCCCCCGTGCCTGGGACCTGCCCCACTCTGGCCGGCACTACCGGAGCTCATTCCCAGAGGGCACGGAGCCCCTCTCCCCCTCCTCAGCTCCCCGGCCCGCCGACCCCTCCCCATCTGCCCCAGCGTTTCTCTAGTTCGGCCTTCTGGGGCCCAGCACGAGGGGCGATGGACCCCCACTTCTGGTCAGCTCGATTCCCCCGCCCCAAAGCCTCCGCCGAGAGCCGTTCAGCTCCCCCTCCCTCCGGGGGCCTGGCCGGGATCTCCGGGGGAGGAGCAGGACTAGCCTCTCTTCCCGAGATGCCTTCATTCAATCGTATTTAGTGAGCGCTTACTGTGCAGAGCGCTGTACTGAGCGCTTGGGAGAGTCCAATAGAACAATAGACACATTCCCTGCCCACAATAAGCTTTTCACCTCGGGGCCTGCCAGCCCGAATCCGCCTACCGAACCAACCAATTCCGATCGGGGGCTTCCGAGGTGCCCAAAACTGCGGTGGGAGGTGGCCCCCGAAGCAACCCGGGGGCGTGTGCCTAGGCATAGGTGTGTACGTGCACGTGTGTGTACAGTGTGCGTGTGCCTAGGCTGCTTGCTCGCGCGAGAGTGCATTGGTGTGCGTATTAACCAGGGGTGTATCTGTACCCTGAGAGGATTTTCAGGTATGGGTAGGCATGGGTGATGAAGGGTGTGTGCTCACGTATACATGTGTGGGCGTGCGTGCGTATGTACATTGGTGCGCACATGTACAAGTCTCTATATAGGTACGTTCACATGCGCATTGATGCGTTTGCATAGGGGTATGTGTGGATGTACCTCTATTGGTGTATCAATGTACGTATGTGGATGGGTATGCGGGTGTATCACATGCAGCTGCACAAGCGTGTACGCTTGTCCGGGCGTAGTTTGGGGTGCATCTGTATAGTTGGGGTGTGTGTTTGCGCGTACACGCGCCTGAGCAGTGAATGAAGACCGGGAGGGGGGCGGCCGGAGGGAAAGGGGAAAATAATTACTTTGCTAAACACACAGCCCCAACGCGTCCTGGGGTCCTAAATATGGACAAATAGATTTCGGCGCGTTCCCGGCCCTTTCAAAAACATATTAAGAGGGTCACTCTGCGGTGATTCATGTGCGTGTAGTCGGTCGCAGCGGGGCTGGGCTGGCGCGTCGAGGCCTAGCGACGTGCGGGGGAATAAAAGAGGTGGGTTATTTATTAAAGGAGAAACTCCACTCGGCGGCGACCGCGCTGGGCGGGACTCGGGGACCAGAGCCGGGAAATCCAGGGGGAATCTGGACTTCTGCCTCCCTTCCTCCCGCTTTGGTCCCGCCCCAGCCAGGACCCGGTGGAAAGAGCCCGGGCTTGGGAGTCAGAGGACGTGGGTTCCGATCCCGGCTCCGCCGCTTGTCTGCTGTGTGATCTTGGGCAAGCCACTTCACTTCTCTGTGCCTCCGTTACCTCATCTGTAAAATGGGGACTAAGACGGTGGGGCAATCTGATTACCTTGGATCTACCCCAGGGCTTAGAGGAGTGCTTGGCACATAGTAAGCGCTCAACCAATACCATTATTATTATTATTATTATTATCCTCCGACAACCCGCCCCGAGGTCACCGTTCCGCCGAGGCCCGGTCTCTTGGACCGCAGCCCGTGGTCCAGGAACACGGGAAGCGTGGGGAGAGGCCGGGGAGGAGGAGTTCGCCCCACGGGAGGTGGGTGGGGATGTGCGTGTGTGGCTCTACAACAGTTTTCGGGGGTGTTGGAGGACGGGTTTCTTGGGCCTTGTCACCCCATTCGATGGCAAACGGATCCGAGAATGTCCAGTACCGGCGGAATTGAACGTCTAAGAGATCAGCCGGACAAGTGGGTGATAATCGAACATTCCCGACAGATGTGCGAGTACTAGGAAATAGCCAGGACACACACGTATCGGTGTGGCGTTGGCTTGTGTGCTCCTTTTGGAGCGCGCCCCGGGCACAGGACGGTAACCCCAAATCTTGCCCTCTTTCGCCCAAACTGTCCGGGCACCACCCCGCCGCTTGACGGGATCCTCCCGCCTGGGGTGAATGCGCCCCGCAACTCACCTCTTCTAGTTGCTGCTTCTCCAAAGGCCCTGTCTGACAGCAGGGATTCGTGATCTCTTTTGGGACATTCCCCATGCGAATCCCGCGTGAGATCCAGACACCACAGAGGTACGTGGGCCGTGCAGACCTTCGGGATCAAGCCTTTCTTCCCGATATCGACCTCTCTAAAAGCGCAAAAGTCAAAACTGCTCCTCCCAGTACTGTGTTGTAGGTTCAGCAATAACTCTCGGCTCTTCCCACCTACTCTCCCTGACTCACGCCATTTCCCCGTCCTGAAACTCCTCTCCTTCCCCACATCCGCCAGCCCACAGCCTGCAACATATTCAAAGCTCTCCTCCTCTTCCTCCTCTTCTTCCAACAGGTTTTCCCCAATGCATTTTCAACATTCCTAGTTGTATCAGTCAAGAGCCACGAACAGCTTTTTAAATAAATATATATATATATATATACACACACACATACACATATAAGATATATATATATATATACATAATAGATATATATTCCTCGGCACTTGCGTAAGTATGCATAATCAATTGCACAGTCAATTATTTATGATGATTCTAATTCTGAAAATGTTTTTATGCCTGCATCCCCATTAGAGCGTAAACTCCTTGTGGTCAGGAAACGTTTCGCGCCTTCGTTCCACTTTTTCAAGCGTTTAGAACGGAGCAGTGGATGGACAGTAAATAACGTCATTACAACATTCGTTCATTCATTCAATCGTATCTATTGAGCGCTTATTGTGTGCAAAGCACTGTACTAAGCACTCATTGTACAACAGCAATTACACTATCACAACTACAACCGTAGACTGTAAACTCCTCGTGGGCAGGGATGGTGTCTACTTGTTCTCTTATATTGTGCTTTCCTTATACTCCCGGCTCTGCCACTTGTCAGCTCTGTGACGGTGGGCAAGTCACTTTACTTCTCTGCGCCTCAGTTACCTCATCTGTAAAATGGGGATTACCTGTGAGCCTCACGTGGGACAACCGGATTACCTCGTATCTACCTCAGCGCTTAGAACAGTGCTCTGCACATAGGAAGCGCTTAACAAATACCACAATTATTATTACTTTTACGATGCCTTATAAATACCACTGATGGAGTGCTGCATCACGGTGTAAAGGCTTCCCTCCTTGACCGTAGTAATACGATGCAAATGATGGATATTGTGCTAGGCGATAAATTTTCATCATCGTCATTTACTGGGCTTTTACTACGAACAGAGAGAACACTGTATTGGGTGTTTGGGGTAAAAGTAGAAAGCACGGGCCTTGTCTTCCCTCAAGGAATTTACAGTCTAATTGGAGAGGCAGACGGACGCAGGTAGAATACATTAAATTGGAGCCGAAGGAAAATGTGGAACGGAAGTAAGCAAAAAAAAAATAATGAATAAATGGATGAGCGCATCGGTGGAATAAATAATCCTAGATTTAGCATATGTGCTGCAATATATAAAACATGCGCGGCTCATTTCTCTCATTTTTCGCCGGGTGTGCAACTTCCCTTTCTGCGGGATTGCACGGGCGACGGTGTTATAATGAGTCACACTTTGACACCTCTGCCCCACACGCTTCGACGTACCTGAATTTTACACATCCCTCAGCAGATGGAAGATTCAAGTTCAGCGTTTCATAGGTTTAGGGAAGCCCGGATAGTGGAACGAAAGTGCGAAGAGAGAGAAAAAAACACCGAGAAGAGCTCCCTAATTAGCGAAATTAGCCGGCGAGTGTCATCCAATGAATAAAGCAATGGGTTTAGCGCCGTTCGCAAAACCACTTGTTTCTCAGTTGTTCCGAGGCTCAGCTCCTCAGAAGCGGTCCCATGAAACAAAAATGGAAATCAAATTCATTTTAGATTCACCCAGCTATATATGTATATATACTTGCATGCATATATGAATGTATGTGCATATATATATATATCTCCAAATATATACTCACACATACTAATACGTACACACTTGCAGTATGTGAGTGACCTCAACCTATTCAAATTTATAAGTATATGAATATACAAATACATACATGACCCAACCCAGTTTTTCTCCTCAGAGACCGTTCGGTGCGGGGGATCGTGAGGCCCAATCGGTGGGTTAGCAGCGCCGCCTAGCGGCGATGGTGCGTTAAAACCGGCGAGGAGCCTTGGAAGGAATAACGAGTCTGACCCATCTCCCCGCCTCGGATTCGAACTCCGGGCCCTCGCTGCCCTCCAGGGTTTTTCGACCCCAAGAGATTTACAGGGATAGGCACCGAGCGAGACGCCTTCCGTCCACCGAAGGTGAGACATCCTCGATGGAAAGACACGCCCCCAAGCTTTCTGTATTCAGACTGGTTCTCTGCACTGAGGTTGTAGTCCCTCGCCTGCTCTCCTTAATAATGTTGGTATTTGTTAAGCGCTTACTATGGGCAGAGCACTGTTCTAAGCGCCGGGGGAGATACAGGGTAATCAGGTGACGCTCACGGTTAATCCCCATTATACAGATGAGGTCAATGCACCGAGACCTGGTGGTTTATGAATTTTCAACCAACGGCCCCGCACCCACTTAGGGTTAATTTCCATCCCCCTCCTCGTTTTTCCGAGGAACTGCTGCGAGGTTGGGATTTGTTTTGGGGGGGCGGTTTCTTGATGTGCGTGATACAGGTCCTGTATCTGGCCCCAGTTCGACAGGGAGGAACGTCACGCAGTGCAGGAGGAAGGGGCACCCAGCCCCGGTTTCCAGAGGATACGCGGACAGGTCCGCGGGCCCGGACGGCCAGTAGCACTGGGTTCCAGGGGAACAGGATCCCGCGTGGGGGGCAAGGCCCCCCGGGAGAGAAAGCCCCCTTGGGTCCTTGGGATCCTCAGTTCTTGCCGCCCCGCTAGGTGTCAGTCCACGGGTCGCCTTCGGCAAATCCGGCCAGCTGGTGGGCCTGGCTCTCGAGAGGGTCCCCGTGGACCCACGGAAGGTAATAATAGTAATAATAATGGTGTTTGTTAAGCGCTTACTATGTGCCCAGCACTGGAGTAGAAACAAGCGGATCGGGTTGGACACAGCCCCTGTCCCGTGTGGGGGCTCACGGTCTCAATCCCCATTTTACAGAAGAGGTAATTGAGGCCCAGAGAAGTAAAGTGACTTGCCCAAGGTCACACAGCAGACAAGCGGCCGATCCGGGACTAGAACCCATGACCGTCTGACTCCCACGCCCGTGCTCTATCCACTTCTCATACGACTGGGGTGGTCCCCGCTGCCCGAAATTCACCCCCGCCACATTCTCCCCCTCCGGCCCCGGCTTCCCTCCCCCCGGCTCCGGTTCTCCAGACCGGACATCCCCGGGAATCTCGCGGCGGGTGGTTCCCCGTGGCTTCGCTGGTGGAGATGCTTGGGTGAGCGCCGCATGCCCCGACTTGGAGAGGAGCACTGGGGGGGGGGGGGGGGGGAGGTCAGTGCCGAGTAGGGGCCGTGGGAGCGTGGGCGAGGTCTTGCGCTGCATTTGGGCCTCGCCCCGGCTTCTCCAGGTTGGCGACAGCTGTTCCCCCTCCCTGCCCATCTGCAAGTTTTAAGGCCACTCGGAGCCACTGCCACTCTTCCCCCCCCCCCCCCCCGACCCCCGCGGGGGCAAAGGCCTGGGGGTCGCTCTTGCTGGACCGACTCAGGGAAGAATTATGGAAGGACCAAGCGTTCTCCGTCGGGCTCCTGAAACAAACCCGCTCTCCACGTCCTCCCTATTCATTCAATCGTATTTATTGAGCGCGTACTGTGTGCACAGCACTGCACTAAGCGCTTGGAATGTACAATTCGGCAACAGATAGAGACGATCCCGGCCCAACACCGGGCTCACAGTCTACCGGGTGGCTCCTTCTGCGGGGAAGTTGCCGTCCTTTTCTCAGCCCTCAGGCTTCCCGTCACTTCACCCGGCCCGGGCTCGGGATGCTGCCCAGACCCTCGGACCTTGCCAGCGGATTTACCCGGCTCCTTGCTCCCAGCCCCACCCGGCCCGACCTCCCCATCTCGACCCAGGCAACGTCGACAACGAGAATCCCCCACAGTCACGGGCGAACGCTCACATCCACACGCGCCGACCCATAACACACGCATGCAGGGGCACACACGATCACACTTAGGTGCAGTCTCTCCGTCTGTTGGTTTTCAAACCAATCCCAAAGCCCCTCCCGTCTCCGGCCGCTCGCCAGAAGGCGAGATGGAGGGAAAGTGACGGGTTGCAGGTGGGATGCCAGGTTGGCACCTGGGGACAGCTGTTCCAGCCCCGGGCTCTCGGGGAACTGACGGGGGGGGGGGGGGGGGGGGGTGAGGTGCCAGGGGTCCCGCCTGGCCCCGACCCTCTTTCCCGTCCCATCGCGGGCTGAGGGGACCGAGAGTGGGCAAGCAGGTGGAGCCGGACGTCTTCGAGGCACTGCCCCTTCTCTGTGGGCTCTCCCGGACGCCAGCCTCCGCCACAGCAAAAGGCAGGTCCGGGGACCAGTGCAGGGCCACGGCTCACTGGACCTTCCCTTTTTCCTTCTTCCACTCCTTACCAGGGCCCCCCACCCTCTCCAAGCCCCGCATCTCGTATCCCGCAGACCTTACCTCAGCTCTGTCCGCATCCTCACCTCTCCCCCCGCCCCGGCCCCGCTCCCCCCAGTGATGGAGCCAGGAGGGAGAGGGTCGCCGAGGCCATTTGGGGCCTAGTCGTGTACTGTGCCCACTTGGACAATCGCAGGACTTCCAGAAAATTGGGGGAAAAAATTGCCTATCTCAAGTGGAAGCCTTCCTCCACCGCCTACCGTCCCACCGATTCCAGCCCCTTCCCGGGGAAGTGGTAACACACACACACACACACACACACACACGTAAAGTCTACACATGGAAAATCTAGCAGGCCCACTGAAAGCTTCAAATAGACCCGCTTTCGAAGGGAATTTGGGTCCGAGAAGGAGCGGAGATCTTATCTCAGAGGGCGGGAGGGAGGCAGTTATCCAGCGGGGCCGCAGACGAGAGAGAGCCAAGGGCGGTTCTCCCACTGATGCACACGCACACCCCTTCTTCCCCTCCCCTTTAAAAAGCATAAACGTCTCTGCACGTAACAGATGGTGGAGAAGAGAGGGGCGCGTTGTTTCCCAGCCGCCCTCCTCGCCAGGACCCTTGTGACCTGTCCAAAGGAGACCCCTTCCTGGGAGATTCTGAGCCGGGCCTTCGGCTACAAGTGCAGCCCCACAAAGGGCAAACACGAGTCGCACACAGTTCTTCCTCTTCTCCTGGCTCCCGGCCCCCGGTTGCACCCCTCACTCCTCCGCGGGCGTTGGGGAGAGCCTCCAGGTCCCCCGGGTCGGGGATGGGCTCGGGGCGAAGAGCTGGGCAGGATCCGAACGGTTGCTTCCCAATCGCGAGAGATCCAGGGGTCGGGGCCTGTCACCCCCGCCACCAGACTGCAAGACGAGCGCGGCCCGGAGACATCATTAGGTCTGGGCGGTAGGAGGAAGGAGGGAAGAGAACGGGGGTGTGGGGGTGTACGTTTTGTGTGTTTGTGTGTGTGTCTCCGTGAAGGAGTAGTCTGGCCCCTATATGAACACACCGAGCCGATCTGCGGCCTCCTACGGTAATGACCTCCATATGGCCCGAGGAGAGGAGAGGAGAGGAGCCCGTACGGCTTGAGGGCTCTCCCCCTCCCACCCCAACCTCCTCCTCCTCCTCCTCTTCTCCCTCCTCTGAGCTGGGCCAGGCTCTCGGAGCCCAGCAGATCACATTCCTTACACATCGTTCCCCCAAAGCAAGAGCTCAAACACTGGAGGCCCGCGCCTCCGGGGCACGGTCCGGGCCTCTGTTGGTGCCACCCGGTCGAGGCCCTGGAAAGGAAACCTCCCGCCCCCTCGCCCACTGCTCACCCCTCTTTCCGCGGACCCTGAGCGACAAGCCGGTTATTCGGGGCTCCCGCAGAGCGCACAGGGTAATGTCAGAGCGCCGCCCAGCGCTTAGAACAGTGCTTTGCACATAGTATGCGCTCAACAAATACCATCATCGTCGTTATTATTACCAGGAGACCTGAATCCATCCGGACAGTGGTCGAATCGGGGCCGCCCCCCCCCCATCCATCCGGTCAGCGGCTGGCCCTCCTGGGGACCCGGGGGTGGTCCCTGCGCTAAACAAAGCAAGAATTCCCGAAGGGAGACCCAAGGCTTCAGCCGCCCCCCGCCAGGGTGTATTTTGGGGGAAGGGGGCATTCCGGGGGAGCAGGAGTGGCGGGGCAGGGAAGGCCAGCGCCCTGCGCATAGTAAGCGCTCAATAAATAGGATCGGATGAATGAACCCAGAGCGGCTCCCAGCGGCTTTTGGAACCGACCCCCCTCTCCGAGGAGAAAGGGCCCGATCGGAAGGCTTCCCGGCCCCTCTCTTCGCCCTCCTCCCCTCGGAGCTGAAACGGCCAGAACGAAAACGGGTGGGGGTCCCCGGGCTGCGGGGGGAATCGGTAGGACCGGCCGCGCGGCTCTCCGGAGGAAAGACACCTCGGACCGGTTTTCCCGTTCCCTTCTCTAGGTTGGGAACGTTTGGGGGAGGGAGGGACGAGGGGGAGAGAAAGTGGAGGAGACCCGCTCCGCTGGGGTTTAGGGATGCCGGGGTGCGGGTTTCCATTTGCTGAACGGGAGAGGTTGGGTGGGGCCCAACTCCTCTGCTTGGTGGGCGCGGAACCTGTCCACCTCTCACCTAAACTGACCCTAAGGAGAGGTCACCGAAGGGCGGCAAATCCAAAGGTCAGACATTCCAGGGAGCGCTTCTCCGCGGATAGTCAGCACCGCCCTACGCGGCGGAACGGTTCCTGGGGAGGGGAACGTAAAAAGGGCACCGAAACTTCGACACTTCTCTTTCTAGACACCCTAAACGTGCACCCCGTAGGAAGAGGAATCGATTCCAAAAAGTTGTCGCTGAATGAACTGCGGTCGTTGAACTCCGCCGCCCTGCTTTCCAACTGAGGATTCTCCCGCCGCACCCTTTGCGTATCGGTTTGAAGATCTGTTTTGAGCTCTGTGGAGATGGGTATTTGAGATAACAATTCTACCATTTTATGCCTTTGGGCCGGGAAATGTACACCTGTCACCGAGTTGTTGGCTAATGATGCAACTTTTTAGTTGAATTTTCTGTTGAGGTGGCTCGCTCTTTTCAATAGTGGGCGAGGAGTAAATGCCTGCAGCAATGATCATTAAGCTATATTACTCGCCGGTGCATATTTTATATCAAATTCCATACTCTGCGTGTTTTAGGTATATTTCAGGTAGGAAAAAAAGCTTTCTAATCATTAGCCGTTCATCATAAGCTCCCCAGTAACTTCGTGGTTTTCAATATTTCTTTTAGTTTTAACGATTGACTCTAAGTTAGCTAGCAAGTGAACTTTTAAATAAATCGCTTCACGTTTCTGAGACAGAACACTTTGGTTTCAATCTGGTGAGATGGAAACTCGTGTTTTCCAGTCAACGACTAGGAGAAAATTCTGCATTGATCTCTTTTACTCGTTCGGCTTTTTTTGACGGGATCTATCGGTTCCTCCCCAAAGTTTTACATAGCTCCTTACTTGTATGTTCGAGTTGTATGTTGGACCAGTTCTTTTAAGATATTAGTTATTTCACTGTTCTTCTGTTCATGTCCCCTAGACCCCTAATACCTGTGCTAATGCCAAAAAGAGTAATACATGCCTCCAGGAGTTTTTTTATGAAAAAAAATCAAGCCACTGAACACTTGGCTTGAAAATGAAAGGATAGAGTAGCTATAAATTTCTTTTAGCCTTTTCTCAACCCGATACTATCGACAATTTGAGTTGAGTACAAAAATAAATTAAATATCTTAAATTCCAGACAATAAAAACTCAAATGTATTTAAGATTTCAAATAACTTTAATTTCATTTGGGGAGATGAGGGGTTTTTTATGTATTTTTTTTTTAACTCTTTGGCTGAAGATTTCACAAAGTTTGGGGGATACTCTTCTGTCAGTTTATTAGAAGGTGCGTTCCTGAACCATGTCTTTTTATGGCCACTTTATCTCACTACGTCTGCCTTAATGTAGAATGACTATTTGTCATGAGGGAGTGTATACATTCCTCAAAATCTGTTTTCAAAATTATGACATATGAAGATGCAGGATAAATAATTTCTGAAAGAGAACTATACTTATGTCACTCACGCTATATTTGCTTGCGGGGTGGGGAAGGGCTTTGAAGGAGGACAGGGAAAAAGAAGAAGGAATTGAGGGTGAAATACTTTTGTTGCCCATATACTGGTGTGATCAATTAAAATGAATTTGTGAAGCTCAACATATGTTTAGCTGGATGTGTCTAGTAGATTCATTCTGGCCTTTCACCTTGGGGTTCTAAATACTAAATAAAAGGAATTTGATGGGCTCCCCTCTGCTTGCAATTGGTTAACATATGAAGGAGGAGATTTCCCTTTCTTAACAGGAAATTTCAGATAGAAAACATCACAGAGGTGGCAGAAAGTATCCCCAAGTTAGATGTTACAAGTCAGATGGTCGAAAACTAAAACAAGCCTTTAATAGAGATTGTTTCCAAAGTTTAAGAATCAAATAGTCTTAACCTATTCCACCCCAGCAGGCAGAATGTAGAGCTTTAGAAAAATAAACTCCAAATTGGAGACAGCTTCCTATAGTCACCTCTTTGAAGAGAAAGAACCTCATAGAAAATCTAATGGATACAAAATAAAGTAAAGCTGGTAAAGGCACGTCAGATTTCAGAAATGAGAAATTTCTTATTGGCCTAACTTCGGAGTATGAATAACAAGAAGCGGAAAGAAGTCTCTACTTCCAGAGATTCACCTTGAGAAATAAAACAACAAACTTATCGAGAATTATGTAAGAAAGAAGAAGAGAAGGAAATGGAGGGGTCGTAGTCTGATTATTTTTAAAGCAGTACTCACAAGAACACAGACTATAGCAGAGGGTCCAAGAAAACTAGTTTAACTCACCTAAGTTTCAAAATGACTTTAAATCCTAACTCTGGTGTTTTTCAGAGAAAAATCCCAGAATATTTTCACCCCTTAAATTAATCTTATAACATTTTAAATAGATATTGCCAATGAGCAGTTTACTATGCATAGTACTATGGATATATGAATGTTTCTTATTTTAATCTGGTAAAACAGCATCTCACATATTGTGGTTTTAATGAAAGACTTCTGTTTTTCTGTATCATTTTGCTAAATAATATGCCCTTCCATTTAAAGAATTGTCTTTCCTTCTAAACTAGCATTAGTGATGAGATAATTATCCTTTTGACTCAAACTTCCATATAGCTGCAGCTATTGAAATTCTGGCTAGGTGAGAATTACCCTTTGCCCAGACAGACAATTAGTGTACTGGGCAAAATAAGTACCCATTTCCAGGAGACTCCTGAACGGGTGTTTCTTTAATTGTTACAACCGTTTTCAGCTTCATTTTAAGCCCAACCATTAAGGGACTGGGACATTGTAACTTTTGCTGCAGTATCCAGTATACTCTAATCTCCTCCATTAGACTGTAAGGACTTTGAGGCCAGGGAATGTCTCATTCCTGTTGTTCTCCCCCAAGCACTTAATGCTGTATTGTATACACAGTAGGTTCTTAAAAGATACCGTTGATGGACTGATTAACTCCCTGAGAGTCACTCTATTTCACTTCCAGCAGTCAGATATCTGGCCAAGTGAGTTTGTCCTCCAGTTACCTTTCCTCCCCATCCAAACTGCTACCGGGGTCATCCAAGTACTTATTCTATCCCTCAGGATACAGTAATCAAGTACTGTATCAGCCTTCTTGCTGACTTTCCTTTCTCCTGTCTCTCACACTCCAGTCCAAAACTTCACTCTGCTACCCGGATCATTTTCCTACAAAACCATTCAGTCCCTATTTCTCCACTCCTCAAGGACCTTCAGTAGTTGCCAATCCACCTCTGCATCAAACAGAAACCCCTTACCATCGGCTTTAAAGCACTCAATCACCTTGCTTGCTCCGACCTCACCTTACCGCTCTCCTACTACATCCCAGCCTGCATACTTCGCTCCTCTGTTGCCAATCTACTCACCGTACTTCGATCTCATCATCTCACCTCTGACGTTTCTCCCACATCCTGCCTCTGGCCTGGAATGCCCTCCCTCTTCCTATCTGACAATAACTTACCCCACTTTTAAAACCTTATTGTAGGTACATCTCTTCAAGAGGTCTTCCCTGATTAAGCCCTCATTTCCTTTTCTCCCAGTCCCTTCTGCAGCAGGATTTGTGCCCTGTATTCACCCCTTCCTCAGCCCCACAGCACTTATGGACATATCCGTAATGAATTTATTTATGTTATTGTCTCTCTCCCCCTCTGGATAGTAAGTTCACGGTGGGCAGAGAACGTGTCTGTCAACTCTGTTATATTATTACATTGTCCTCTCCCAAGTGCTTAGTACAGTGCTCCGCACACAGTGCTCCATCAATAGGATTGATTGAGATACCAGGTTACCTCCTGATTGGCTTAAGACTACATCTGATTGGCAGCTGCCACCCTCAGGGGCTGGAAGTACCCCTACCACCCTTGCCTGGATTCGAGGGACTGCCATGATTCTCTCTGGAGCTGTAGCGGAGAAAGAGTATATTGGAGAGAACTTAAAGAGTCTGAACTACAGCACTCTGATCAGTCGGGTGACTGTGATGATGGAAAGGATTCTGGCATGACTCTGGGGTGAGATAGCGTTTGTTGCCTCTTCAATAGCCTTGTCAGCAGCAACAGCAGTGTCAACTCCAGCACTTATTGAACGCCTACCTGAACACACTACTGAGTACTTTGAGTAGTACACCAGAAGCAAAAAATTGGTCCCTGGACTCAGAATTTTATCTTCTAATGGGAAGCTTTCAGTTTAATACCTATTGGTCTCGTGCCCATCTCCGATACCTAGTTGGTCTTTCCTGAGGGTTATATCTGCCTAGTGAATTTTTAGGTCCAAAGAATAATTTCCCATTAGAAAATTTATTTCCCCATTACCCTTTTCCAAGCAGCCGGGCATTCATCCTGGAGAGTTATTTTCATAATAATGCTACCACCTCAGTCATTGGCTTCCTCAAGCTTGGTCTGGAGTGGGTCTCCAATTCAGAGTTGGACTTGCCCTTCAAAGCAGACTGGGCAACAAATGGAGTTGAGCATATTTTTTATGGAATTTGTTAGGCGCTTCAACACCGTTCTAAGTGCCGGGGTAGGTACAAGTTAATTAGGTTGCACGTAGTCCTTGTCCCGCATGGGGCTCACAGTCTAAGTAATAGGAGGAAGAACAGGAGAACTGAAGCACAGAGAAGTGTAGTGACGACCAAGGTCACACAGCAAGCAATTGGTGGAGCCAGGATTACTCATTCATTCAGTAGTATTCATTGAGCGCTTACTATGTGCAGAGCACTGTACTAAGCGCTTGAAATGTACAATTCGGCAACAGATAGAGACAATCCCTGCCCATTGATGGGCTTACAGTCTAATCAGGGGAGACAGACAAAAACAAAAGCATTAGAGCCCAGGTCCTCCGACTTCCAGGCCTCTGCTCTTTCACCTAGGCCACACTGCTTCTGAGGAAAAGTAGGGGTGGAAAGGGGCTGTGCCGCCTCATAAATTCTATTGCAGCACTAAACGCTCACCTGTAGCCCGAGCTCTCCCTTCGATCTACCAAATCCACCTCTCCTTATCCAGCCCCATTTTTATGTGATAGAGAAATCACAATTCATAAACAAGATTGTAAACTCCTCGAAGGCGAGGAAGTTATATTTCTCTTGTGTTGTACTCTCCTGAGTACTCGGCCCCAGCGGGCATTCACTAGATGCCACTGAGTGATTGATTAAGTTGTTTGCTTTTCTACATTGGCTCATTTCCCATCAGGAAAGTTTATGCAAGTGTTAAAGCTTTAAAAGCTCCCTTTAGTGCCTATTTTTTAATGGTATTTGTTAAGCACTTACTATGTGGCAGGGACTGTACTCAGTGCTTTGTAGGTACAAGCTAATCAGGTTGGACACAGTACAGTCCCTCATGGGGCTCACAGTCTTAATCCCCATTTTACAGATGAGGAAACTGAGGTAAAGAGAACTTAAGTGACTTGCCTAAGGTCACATAGGCAAGGGGTGGAGCTGGGATTAGAACCCAGGTCCTTCTGACACCCAGGCCTATGCTCTATCCACTAAGCCATGCTGCTTCTCAAAAATATTACTACTACAACAAAACTTTAGGTATATCTGAAAATATTGTAACCAAAGAAACTATTGTTTGGGGCCGGGTTGGAAATGTAGCTGGAGATATTCACACCACTAGGAAACGTGGTTTGTGGATTTAAGGATTTTGAACTAACCTTATCTGTCCTTTGGCCCTGCACATACGCCTTCGTCACCTCAGTACTTTTATCACTCATCCCTCTGGGTGGTGAGCTCATTTTTGGCAGAGAACCTATCAACTCTGCTTGACATAAAGTGCTCAGTTAATGCCAGTGATTGACTGATTGATCATGATTACGCTGCAGCGTCACTGTCTGGCAGCCTGTTGAGGTGGGGGATTTGAAAAGCCGTGGTGTCATCTTCCTCCCTTCCTCTGGCAGGAAGGGCCGCCATTTTGCAAAGGTCATGGAGTGTGGCCATTTGGCAGAACCTTATACAATCTCATATCAAATATCTCTGTGAGATGGTAGGTGGCACATAGTCCGACATCTCTGAGGAAGGTGAAGCAAAAAAAGGGAAGAGATTTTAGGGACTTGGCCAAGAGCCTCCGAGAATCTGAAATAGTCTTCAGTCTCCATTTTTTTAAGACGGTATTTGTTAAGCACCTACTGTGTGTCAGGCACTGTTCTAAGCTCTGAAGTAGATACAAGCTAATCAGGTTGGGCATAGTCGCTGCCCTACATGGGATTCACCGTCTTATTCCCCATTTTACAAATCAGGTAACTGAAGCACAGATAAATTAAAGCCACACAGCAGACAAGTGGCAGAGCTAGAATTAGAACCCAGGTCCTTTTGACTCCGAGGCCCGTGCTCTATCCACTAGGTCATGTTGCTTCTCATTTCTCTCACCAGCGCTCTTTAGACCATGTGCCTCCCTCTTACTAAGAACCTGAGTCTGGAAGTCTCTAATGTAACATTCCTCCGGTCCCAAATACAAATTAGCTATCACAAATGAACCACATCTGGGCCCAAGAGTTTCAACAGCCAATCTGTAGAGAATTTGCAAGCAAGAAGACCCTAGCAGGAAAAGAACCCTTTCTCTCAGCCACCTAAAGGGGACATAGTTGCTAGGATATATATTCAACCGAAGCTTTTTCGTTTTGACTCCACTAACGGAAAAGAAAGTCCGTGGTTCTCTATCCCCCAAGGTTCCAGCTTGTCAAAGGAAGGCAGATGCCCAATCCAAATATTGTAGCAAAAAGCAAAACCTGAGAGAAAGAAAACGTGAAAAGGATCAAACGGGAAAATTAGCGTCCCGATATGAAAAGCTGTGCCAAGGAAAGCCGCAGGAGCACTCCCTGGAAGCTGAAGAGAGCTTTCATTAGCGTGATTTTGGCTCCGGACACGTGCTTCCATGGCTCTCTGCACTAGCTCTTGGCAAACTGTGCTTTCTATGTTAGGAGAGAGGGAACTAATTCCCCTCCGGGCAGAGACTAAAAGGGTGGGTAGGGCCTTAAAAAGGCACTGATGTCTTAAAAGGGCAATGATACTGGACTCCACCATTCCCATCAGCTATTCTCCCACATTGTCTCCTCCACCCTCCGCACACCAACCAAGTGTTTGCTAGAGCAATCCAGCCCATCTGCTTGTATTTCCTGCCGATGAGGGCAATTTATGGCCAGAAAATTCTGCTTCAGAAGAGGGAACTTAGGTGGAGGAGATGCTAAAGCGTTCAGGATCTCAGATTTAGGCCTGTTTTTGTTGGGGACCTAAACAAGAGGGGAGGAAAAAATCCAGTTTAGATTTTAGAGTCCTGGGGTTAGGGAAGAGTCCAAGAGAAGTTATGATAGGAAAAAAGCAGGAACGGCCAGTGATTGAGTGGGTTCTTGCCGAGTTGGAGAGGAGGAGAAGGAGGAATGATCGCACCTTCTTTCGAGATCATGAGAAGAGTCTTGGTCCTGAGACGTCAAGACTGAGAGTCTGCAAGAATTGGCCACTCTCCCATCTTCAAAACTCTCCTAAAATCACATCTCCTCCAAGAGGCCTTCCCGGACCAAACCTTTAATTTGCCCCACTCAGCTCTCTGCATCGACTATGCACTTGGCAGTGTATTCCTTAAGCACTTTGTTACTCACCCCAGCCCCGCAGTGCTTACGTACATATCCATATACCATTATATTTCCCCCTCTCCATAATCTATTTTATTGTCTGTCTCCCCTATAGACTTGAAGCTACTTGTGAGCAGGGATCTAGTCTACCAATTCTGTTGTATTGTACTCTCCCAAGCATGGTAAGAACACGATAAATACCATTGATTGATTGATTGATTGAAGATAGGCCTGGTGGTTTGTGCAGGACCATTTACAGACTCTTTTCCTGCCGGGCTTTTTGCTGCTGGGGCAAGGGAAACAACCGGCAAGTAGGCAAGCTGGTGTGCACACATTGCAAACACAAAAGTTTTTATCGCAACACCACGTTGTGGTCGAAGTGACTCTAACACCATAACCTGCAAGTGTTTGCCTCGGTAGCCATTATGATCTTCACTACCCAAGTTAACCAACTCCCTTCCAAGACGCTGACCCTGTCCCACTCAGTGAATCACTCGATCACTTATTGATTGATATTTATTTATTGATCACTTACTGTGTGCAGAGCACTATGCTAAGCGCTTGGGAGAGTACAGTACAACAGAGCAGGTAGACACGATCCCTGCCCACAGTGAGCTTACGTGGAATGAGTGGTTCTCTGGTCAGACACCTTCACTACTAAAAGCCCAGTTTCACTGGACCAGGATCTTTCCGCTGGACCGACATATAAGTATTCTCTGAAAATCTATACTCTGAATAAATCTCACCGATTCTTTTGAACAGGCTTGCGGGATTTTCTGCTGGGACATAGAGGTAGCCACTGGCACCCATTTATAGAAATTCAAATGATTTTCTCTCAAGACGGTGGATGAACCGCTGCTAAGCGTCTTGAGATCCACTCAGTAATTTTCAAATTAAGGAGAGGTAGGTTTGGAAATCTCGAGAATGTTGATCTATGCAGCCTTCACTGACAGCACCTATCGCTAAACTGTAAGCTTGTTGTGGGCATTGGTAGCCCTCTCTCCCAAGCCCTTTGCATAGTGCTCTGCACATAGTAAGCACTCAATAAATATGATTGACCGAATGACAGTTTCTCTCCAACTCAAACTTTTCCCACCTAGCCAAAGTTTCAAGAAGAGAGAAACTCCTGAATTTCCTTATGTGTAAGCTTTCGTTACTTTATTAGCTAACGGAGTCAGCTCTGCTAATGAAGATCTAAAGAAATCAGTTAGTTAAATGGATGCAGAGGTGACACAATTTACAACTAAAATCGTGCCAGAAACACTGGGGTAAGAATGGCGTGAGGTTTGGTGAGCCAAGAAACAGCAGTGATACTTCTTAGTTATTCCACTGAAAGGGAGTGTGTGTAATAGAAAGATCAGTCAAACAATCAGTGGTATTTACTAAGCACTTATGTGCAGGGCACTGTAATAAGTGCTTGGGAGAATACAAAAGAATTAGCACATACATTCCCTGCCCATAACAAGCGTATGGTTTAGAGGATCACATTACTGGGAGTCTGGTGTCCTGAGTTCTCATCTCTGCTTCGACAGTGACCTGCTGGGTAATCTTACCTGCTGGGTAAGCCTCAATTTCCTCACCTGTAAAATGGAGATAATATCTATTGTTTCGAGAACAAACCAGGTTGCTGCTAGAAAACAAAATGAGGTAAGTAATCGGAAATGCTGTATAAATTCAAGATATTACGATTCTCTAGTCCAGTTGATTGGACCCACAAGAGAAGAATGGTGGAAAACCAACCACGGCATGATTTAATTAAAAGGGATGAGCAGTATGACCCTCTCCTCCAGTGTCTCAGTGGCATTTCGAGGCTCTTGTCAGATGGATGAACAGCCCTGCAGATTGATTTTTCAGCCTGAAGAGCACTGACACAGCATTTGCTACAGAATGTATGCCGTATATTGTACGGTGTGCTGTCACATCCCTACTCACCTATTTCTGCTTCCCATTCTGACCCCCAGCATGACTGTCTTGGAAAGTGAGTCCTATTGGCACTGCAAATCCACTAGCATGATAAACAATTCTTTCACGCAGATTCTTGGCCTTGAAGAGATAAGACTGAGGCTTCTCTGTCACTCTCAGTGGGAGACTCTACCGTCACATAGCACAAAGATGAATTTTTTACTTTTCTTTAAATTCTAAATTGCCTGCAGCCCGATGTCTTCTGTTCCTGGCTCAATTTCTTACAAACCCTGATCCAGTGGGCCCATGCTCACTTGTATGGATGGTAGATATTTCTGTCCAAAGTGGGTGTTTGAGGGTATACTGGATCTCATTTTTCTTTTGCTCTCAATGGGCTCATTTCTCATCACCTCTGATTGTCCACCTCAGAAGAAGGCAGGGTGGTCTAGTGGATAGAGCATGGGTCTGGGAATCAGAGGGACCTGGGTTCTAATCCCAGCTTGGCAGTTTGTTTGCTGGGTGACCTTGGGCAAGTCACTTAATTTCTCTGGGCCTCAGTTACCTCATCTGGAAAATGGGGATCAAGACTGTGAGCCCCACGTGGAACAGGGACTTGCACATAGTAAGCACTTAACAAATACCATTGAAAAGTGGGGACGGGGAGGCAGGAGGGCTGGATTTCAAAGCTGGAAAAGGTCCTGGATCTGAGATGCTGTGAGATCCTGACTGTGTAATCCTTCTTATTTAAGCCCTGACCATAGGTGGTAAGCTATTGCTTAATTTGAGGAAGGTACAGAAAAATAACAATTTCTGTGTGAGTATGATAACCTTTATGAAGTGATTGCATAGAGAAGATCTTGTGAAATTATTTGTATGGTATTTCCTTTCACAATCCATTTCAGAATGTAGGTCGAACACGATGATCCGGAACAATGTTCTCTTCTCAATCCAGGCTTCAGTTAAACATCTTGTAAGAGCATCATGAGATGTTAGAAGAAATGCTTGATCTCTTACTTCTTCCCAGGCACATATAATTATTTTTACAATAAAGTAGCTCTGAGGTAGCTTGTGCTAAATATGACTTAATTATGAGACAATCACTCTATTCTAACCACTATTTCAATTTGTATATTACAGTGTGCTAAAACCATTTAGGGTTGAGTGAGAGTCTGGCTTGTATCAGAGTCACTCAAAATCACTTTGGTTGAATTGCATTGATTACAGACTTATTTGAATCACACCACCAATAATAATAGTAATTAATACTGATGCTATTTGTTAAGTCCTTACTATGTGCCAGGCACTGTACTAGGCACTAGTGTGGCTACAAACAAATCAGGTTGGACACAGTCCCTGTCCCACGTGGGGCTCACAGTCTCAATCCCCATTTTACAGATGAGTGAACTGAGGCCTAGAGAAGTGAAGTGACTTGCCCAAGGTCACAGCAGACAAGTGGCGGAGCCGGAATTAGAATCCTTGACCTTCTGACTTCCAGGCCCATGCTCTATCCACAAAGCCATGCTGTTTCACCACCCAAATCCCGTGCAAAGAAGTTGCAGAGATGGTCTGGCCTTATCTGTAATCAGTCTAAAAAAGTTGGGGTCTTGTTGAAGATGGGAAACTGAAAGATGGGTGTTTTGGGGTTTTTTTACCATTGGGTTGAATCTCCAGTCAGAGGTGCAGGACCCTATAAAACTGAGCCGGGACTTTTGAATTATTTTCTTTTATATCTGCTGAGTTCATCAGTATTTTGGGCAAGTCCTCTGACCTTAGGTCAATTGCCATTGAACCCATTGTTTAATGTTCAATCACGATAATTCAATAATCAACCAACCAGTGCCCCTATCGCTATCGCCTAACTCTAATCCTTACCTTAATCTCTAACCCCTAACCCTAAACCTAGTTCTCATGCTAGCTCTAGCTCTAACCCTAAGCAAAACTTGAACTATTCCCCTCAGTTAAGCTCACTCCTTGTTTTCATATTGGTGGTAATGTATACATTTAACCTTGAGGCTGGGTTGAATTTATTAATAATTTAGAAATGGAAAAATGTTAGGAAATGTATTTTGGGTAAGAAGAATAGAAAGAATGTTCAATCTGGGAAAATGTGTTGTGAATTCAACGGGATTGAGACTATTGCATTAAAATATTTACATAAAAAGTAGTAAATAAGGCTTCACATAAATCACGGGCCTCTCAATTAGAAAAGAGCTTTCACAAAGCTTGATTCATTCAGTTATCCTGAGTGGAGGGAGCAGGTAATACTGCTGGATATTTTGAGGGTGGGTTAAGTTGATAAGGATGACTTTTTTTTTAGTCTTTAATAGGGAAACTGAGGCTCATAGAAATGTAAAATTACAGGATGAGTCGGGAGGAAAATTGGAAATAGCACCCGGTGGGGTTATACTAATTCAGTGTTCAGACTACTGGATGCCCTTAAGACAAAACTGCCAGTATACAAAAATACTTCCAAGAATAACTTGTGTTTCATCTCATTTCTGAAAACACAACCAGGAAAAGAATGCTTGGAAGTTGGGTAGTTGTTATGACTGTCTTTTTCTGATCTTTTCCCATCCCTTTTTTTAATTGCTCTTAATAACCAGATTCTGCACAAGAAAGGTGCTATACTAAGGTGGAACCTGGCCTGGAAATGCCTGATGTAAATAGCTTTTGGGGAAGCATGTGCAGTGAGATATCCAGATATGATTCAGAACCTGAGACCCTGAAAGAGAAAGGACATATTTTCTGAACTTAAAAACAATTAGTCACTATGATCATCTCACTACATTTCTCCTGTCTATATTCCAAATGGACACATTTTACCATTCGTTATTAGTTTTTCTAGCTCAGCACCGTAAATCCCACTGGGGTTTGTGTAGTAATCGTGACCTTGAGGTTAATGCAGAGAAATGATCTATATATGTGACACATATTTGTGTGTGTGTATGTATGGGTTGAGCGAAGCTGACTTTCATCTCAAACGTTGAAAAAACAAGTCTGTCCTAATTTCTGTCTTTAGAGAGAGGCAGTGGTACTGATTGTTTATTAGCCTTAACTTATGTTCCTTCCTAAAACGTGCTCAACTCCTCTCCAACTTGCATTCAGTTATATCTATTATTATTGATAATAACAATAATGACTGTGGTATTTGTTAAGCACTTACTATGTGAGCTTGGTGTGGGCAGGAATGTGTGTTTCTTGTTATATTGTACTCTCCTAAACACTCAGTACGGTGCTTTGCACACAGTAGGCTCTCAGTAAATACTACTGATTGAATGACTTGATGATGATGATGATGATAAAATCTTACTTCCCTGCACACGATTTCTAATTTATCCCAAATATGCAAATTCATTCTGGGTTGCAAGTTGATATGGGTTGTATAAATCTGGCACACAGGTCAATAGCGTATTCCTTTTTATGTTATGGTAAAACTCAGCGGGATTTTCTTCCCCCGTTGGCATATAGGATTAGCGTAAACTGATGGACCACCCCTTCCATTTGATTCTTCCAACCACATGGCTTTTTGTTACCCTGATGCAGTAGAGGAATTGCCAGAGGTAGTAGTATCTTAACTCAGAGCTGCACAGTGGTTGAAAATAGTGTAAATTCTTAACCTTGGGAGCATTGGTGAGGCAGGGAGAGACGTGGTCCTGAAGAGGTGGAAAGAATCTAACCCCATTTTCTGCCCCAGTTTGAGCTCTGTACAACGGGGTCGCTTTGCCTTAACCTACGTATGAATACTCCTTCACACTCAAGCTGAAGTAGGGAGCAAGTGACCCTCTTGTGTTTCTACATTTTAAGGTGGCATTAGTCCGGATTTGGCACCCACACTCTTCTTATAAGCCACCCGTGAGCCTCTCCCTTCACTCTCCACCAAGCAATTTTCTGGGGACTGGGTGAAGATTGGTTAACGTATCAGAAGCCCCGAAATATCTAGGCAGAGCCATGCAGATGCTGGTGTTGATCTTGGCTCTTTCTCCTGTTTGACTTGGGTGAAAATTGACCTGTATAAGTATTCTCGGATGACTTTCCCTCTTCTATATCCAGAATCCCAACCTGAAGCCAGTGTTTCCATTTGAGGCAGTGTTGCCCCCTCACAGATTAGTTAAGTGGGTGTGACATTCAAATCCCAAATGATTTGACCGCTCTTTGTCGGTCTCTGATTCAAGCCTGATTTCTGCCACAGTCACTGATCAATCCATTGTATGTATTGAGCGCTTATTGTGCGCAGAATGAAAGTGTTAGGCTTAGGCCAGATCACCTATCCAGGCATCAGGCTTTGCTGAACGAACAGAATTGGTAGTCAGCAGTTAGACAATGGCAGTTGCTTTTGTTGTTTGTTTTATGGTATTTCTTAAGTGCATGCTTTGTGCCAGGCACTGTACTAAGTGCCAGGATAGATACAAGCTTATCAGGTTGGACACAGGTGTCCCACATGAGGCTCGCAGTCTTAATCCCCATGTTATAGATGAGGTAGCTGGGACCCAGAGAAGTTAAGCGCCTTGCCTAGGGTCACGCAGCAGTCAAGTGGCCGAGCTGTGGTGAGAACTCAGGTCCTCTAACTACCAGGCTCGCGTTCTATCTACTAGATGATGCTGCTGCTTGACCCAAGGTTTAGTAGGTTATAATTAATTGGGGCTCAGAGACCCTTTAAGTAAATGTGGGAATTTCCCATCATTCTTGCCAGAGAATTGGGTTGCTTTTTTCTCCTGTCAGGTGCTCTCTGGCTGAGAAATTGACCTGCTTAAGAAATCCTCAGGAGACTGGGGGTCTTTTTCTAAAAAACAAATTGCTGCAAACACATTTGCATTGTCAAGTTGTAATGGCATTTTTGCTCTTGTGAAAATGTTCATAAAAAGTTAATGTGGAATAAAAAAATCTTTTTCCAAATATGCGCACTAACAGGCCTGGGGCAACTCACATTTTCTTATAAAATAAAGTAGGTCACTCACATCAGTCATGATGTTTTAGCATGTTTTTTTCCAAATTAGGAATATTCGATCCATCACACTTGTGTTATGGCATCCTATTTCCAAACATTTCCTTTTAATACTGCTTCAGTATGATAAGAAAGGCTATTAGAATACATTACTGTCACTTTCCAATGATCAAGTATTTCCTCCTGTTGCAATATGTGATGAGTTAAGTGAGAAGTTTTATTAGCAGGTTATTTAAAGGCAATGAACAGTTGAGACTGCTACAGTGCTTTCAAAACCTGCCACATGATTTTGAAACAAACTCCCATAGTCTTATGAGTATGTGAGCTCAGAATATGCATCAGAATAGCTGAATAAGGAAAGGTTTAGAATATTTCACTTCAATCAATCAGTGGTATTTTTTGAGCACTTTACTATGTGCAGGGCACTGTACTAAGCGCGTGGGAGAGTACAGTTCAACAGAATTAGCAGACATGTTCCCTGACCAAAATGAGCTTATGGTTTAGAGGATGCTGAGTGGGATGTTTAAATTTGGGGAATATGCTAAGTCATTCAGTATGCAAATATACATAACATATCAAAAGCACATATTTTAAAAAACACATTTCTTGAAATACATCAGAAGAAAGCCCTATTCTTTCTGCAAGGGAGGTGACTTGGTTTAAAAATGTATGAGCTCACCCAAACTTCAGGATTCCCTATTTTTAAGAGAAGTTGGCCAGAATTTGGGGTATCGTGCTCTGCTTACAACCCACTCGACAGAAATACGTTTAAAAATGCTACCTGGCACAAAAATCCGATAAATATTTCAATTGTAGTTCCTGATTACTGAAGTAATATGCTTAAGGTTAGAGCTTACCTTACGTCACGAATTTCTTTTTAGGCAGATTTTTGGAATAAGAATGTATGAAGGAGATAAGGAGTATTCGGAACATGAGTACAGCCACTTGACAGATGGGGTTGTAGGTTGTCTGAGGATTCAGAACACTGGACAATTTCCAGGTGTCCGTTTGTCTGCTTGGACCATAGGGAAATGTTTGAACTTCTCTCAAATGATCTTGTCCTGATTAAAGTTTGCATAGTCCTGTTCAGCCATTATTTCCCAGATTCACTGACTAAACCACCTATGGGTAGGAGGGGTAATAGCTGAAGACAGTGCAACTATTATATTACTACTACCAATACTTGTGGCATTTGTTTATTGCTTACTGTGTGTCAGACACTTTAGTAAGCATCATTCATTCATTCATTCAATAGTATTTATTGAGCGCTTACTATGTGCAGAGCACTGTACTAAGCGCTTGGGATGAACAAGTCGGCAACAGATAGAGACGGTCCCTGCCGTTTGACGGGCTTACGGTGGTCTAATCGGGGGAGACGGACGGACAAGAACAATGGCAATAAACAGAGTCAAGGGTGGGAACATCTCGTAAAAACAATGGCAACTAAATAGAATCAAGGTCGATGTACAATTCATTAACAAAATAAATAGGGTAATGAAAATATATACAGTTGAGATGGTGGACAATAATTAGATCAGACACAGTCCCTATCCCATATGGGGCTCACGGTAGAAGGTATTTAACCCCCATTTTACAGATGAGGAAAATGAGGCCCAGGGAAGTTAAATGACTTGCACAAAGTCACACAGCAGAAAGATGACAGAATTGGGATTAAAACCCTTTTTTTTGACTTCCAGGCCTTTGCCCTTTCAATGAGGCCATGACTGCTTGAAGTTCAACTAATTAACTAGTAGAACATTGCCTCCAAAAAGGTTTACAACCTTACTGAACTCCATTTTCTTTTACTTAGTGATGGATAGTGATGGTATTTATGAAATGCTTATTACGTATGAAGCACTGGGCTAAACCTTGGGGCCGAGTAAGATAAGCACATTGGACACGATCCTCGTCCAAAAAGGTTTCACAATCTAACAGAGAGAGGCCAGACACAGAGGAAAGAGGCAAATATGGACAGCAGATAACAAAAAATAGAAACATTTACAAATCCAAGAATAAAAAAATTAGGACAAATATCTAGAGGTGGGAGCCTTGATATTTCTTTATGGTTTCAGGCAGCAGTCTTTGGTTCCAGACTCTTTTATGGTAAAATACCCTAAAGTACATTTCCGCTGTGGGTCGGAAATGACCTGACAGCATTTGAAGAAGGGAAACCTCTGTGGATACACATACCACAATGACTTTATGACAGAAGATGGGATGTTCTAAATAGGGTGAGTCCACGGAGTCGCTACGGGTAGGAAATGACTCGACGGCACTTGAAGAGATTTATTAAGTGTTTACAATGTGCCAGTCACTGTACAGCAGAAGAGTGGCTGAGCTGAGATTCGAACCCAGGTCTTTGGGCTATTACAGTGACTCCATCACTGTGACAGTTCTAAACTCCCCAGTTCCTGCAGTGAGTAGGAGCCTGCTCACTTATAGCGTAGAGCAATAGTAATAATAATTATGGTATTTGTTAAGCACTTACTATGTGCCAGGCACGGTACTAAGCCCTGGGGTGGATACAAGCAAATGGGTTGGACGAAGTCCCTGTCCCACGTGCGGCTCACAGTCTCGATCCCCATTTTACAGATGGGACACAGAGAAGTGAAGTGACATGCCCAAGGTCACACGTTAGACAAGTGGAAGAGGCAGGATTAGAACCCATGACCATCTGACTCCCAGGCCTGTGCTCTATCCACTACACCATAAATAGCACTGTAATGGGTGTATAATAGTTGGGCATCTTCCCGGGTTTGCAGTAGAATAACTAACCTAAATACTACATTTTAAAAATGGACACCACTCTAAAAGCTTATAGTGTCTTTTAAAAGCTTAAATATTAAAATAGTTATATAATTTTAGCAGTTGAACAGTTATACAAAATGCTACATAATCTATTTCATTACAGCGACTAGTGATACATATAGAAGAAAGGCTTTTATGGTTAAATGTTTTAGTGAATTTTGGAAGTTTATTTAATGTGTCACTTAAAGAGCTCTAATCTTGCCATCAACAGAAGTTGTTTCACACCAGTCAGAGTTCTGTGTGAATCAACTTTTATTCTTAGAATAATGTTTGTCACTAAATTAGCATAGCACTGCTAACAAGATGTAGATTCAGATTCAGATACCTGTACTTTAAAATAAGGCAGACCAGGATCTCTATAAAATAATGCTTTGATTTTATAGAGCACATTCATTCCCAATGTTCTTTCAGATCACTGTCAGTCAGTTGATCAGTGGTATTTATTGAGCATTTACTCTCTGCTAAGCTCTTGGGAAAGTACAATGAAGTAGAGTTGATAGACTGGAACCCTGATCTACAAGGGCTTACAATCTAGTGGTGGGGAGACAGACATTAAAATAGGTAAATAATAATTCGTAAATTAAAATGCATTCAGTTTTGCCCTCAAAACATTCATCTAATTACTCATACCATACTATTTGAATGCCATGAGGCTTTGTATTTGACTTGAATCATTCTCATTAGAGTATTACAAATGTTCTTCTTACCAACCTGGGGCCAAATTAAGCAGCTTGATCAGAGGTTGCTTTTCCAGCCCCTAGAATGTGGCCCATATTGTGGAAAGTGAAGTACTATAATAATAATGGTACCTGCTCAGCGCTTACTATGAGCCAAGCACTGTTCTAAGCACTGGGGTAGATGCAAGCTAATCATATTGGACACAGCCCCTGTCGCATATGGGGCTCACAGTTTTAATCCCCATTTTACAGAAGAAGCAACCGAGGCACACAGATGTTAAGTGACTTGCCCAAGGTCAAACAGTGGACAAGTGGCAAAGCCAGAATTAGAACCTAGGTCCTTCTGACTCCCAGGCCCATGCTCTATCCACTAGACCCTGCTGCTTTTCTTGGGGTTTTTTGAAAATCCTAAAAAAATCCTAATCACAGAGCTTTAACGTGCATACCACAGGGAGTAAAAAGTCTAGTGAAGAAGTATTCATCACCTGAAATCAGCTCTAGACTTCTTAATTTCTACTTCTTGCCACTATGATTCTTTTCCCTTTCTATTATGTTAATTGTACAGGGAACATTTTCTGAGGCCCAGTCCTGGGCTTTCTATATGAGCGTAGATCCTGCTTCAATAGAAGTCAGTCAATCAAGTTATACTTATTGAGTGCACATTGTGTGCAGAATACAGAATTAAGTACTTGGGAGAGTATAATACATCACAATTGGAAGACACATTCTCTGCCCACAAGGAGCGAGATGCTTTGCCTTTGGGAGAACTATGAGATTCTACATTTCATAGCCAATTAAATTTGACAACCATATTTTCAAATGGAACTTGACATCACACATTCCTTTCCTGGAGATCTGGGAAGACAGGTTGTATAATAATAATTATGGTATTTGTTAAGCGCTTACAATGTTCCAGGCACTGTACTAAGCACTGGGGTGGATACAAACACATCAGGTTAGACACAATCCCCATTTTACAGATGAGATAACTGAGGCACAGGGAAGTGACGTGACTTGCCCAAGGTCACACAGCGGACAAGTGGCAGAGCAGGGATTAGAACCTATGACATTCGAACTCCCAGGCCCTTGCTCTATGTAGATATATATACAGTCAATGTAGTCAACAGTCGATATATAACTTGGAAAAGAAAAGGGGTTTTGTCTTGTTCACTCCTTATTCCCAGTAGGCACAACCAATTTTCATACCCAGTTGCAATTCCATTTCACTTTCTTGTCCATATCAATTCTCCAGTGTCCCGTGCCCTGCAGAACTGCTACTGCACATGGAATGCATGAGTGTTTAGCACGAACTCATTTCATACTTTATTTTTTTAATTAAAAAAAGATAAAACCTTTTGGCCCAGATTAGGATGTTTTCCTTTGTAACAAACAGGAAACATCTGTGGGAGTTTTTCAGGTTGTGTCTTGGATCTTGCAGAATGTATCTATTTCACAGTTCCCATAGAAAGCCTAGTAATGCCCTTATCTTAGATTTGTTGGATGGGAAAACATCAACAATTCCTTCTGGAAAGTTACAGGCAAAGAAGATTTCCCTATGAAAACCTTATGTCTTTTTTTAAAAAAATATTGCTATCTAACTGGAAAAAAATCAGCAGACACATTCGTTGTTTTATATTTTCTCCAATTTCTTAATATGCTTTGAATGTTCCCTAAATTAAGGCAGCCATAAAAGGTTAATATATTAATTAAGACTCCACTTGATCCCACTGTTCTCATAGTTTGTTTTGTAAGCTTAATTAGTTCCTGAACATATGGTTCATAGCATCTTACAAAAATAAGGGAATGAATCAAGGTATATTTTCACATCAAATTGAATAATATAACAGAGACATTCAGCCCTACCTTAAAGCCTTATATATTGCCCTTGATCTGTGCTCACAGCTTTCACTGTCATCTGTTTCAAAAAGATATCAGGAAACCTTCCAAATGGACACAAGATAATTAAAGACCTGTATTGAGAGAGATACCCCAGGCGTTAAAATACTCGCTTCAACATTGCATAAAGAGTGCCTGCCATTAGGCTTGAGTAGTCTGAGGAAGTCAGGGTGAAATGACTCCATCTTGTAAGTAGCAATCCCCCAAATCATTTAGAAATCAACGGGGAGGCTTCTTACTTTAGTGTAGTGTGCCTGGCTTCTAGTGGGATGACTGGTTAGGTCATCTATAATTGGAGGTGAGAGTACCCTAAAATGGTTCTCTAATGAAAATGAAAAAGTGACTGATCATCTCCAAATTCTCTAAATTATTTCCTGCCCTGGGAAAGATGGAGAGTAACAGTGCTTGGGCCATTTACTTTTCTTCTAAGGTTAATTGTAATTTTGTTATTTAATATGGAGGGAAGATGGATTCATTTTGTGATGATTAATGACAAAGGAGTGTTCATTCATTGACTGGATTTTATTGAACACGGGCTTTGTGCAGGGTGCTGTGTGTGGCAATCCAGGGAATCCTAAATAAATAGCAAAACACAGCCTCTACACTTAGGAAGTGTACTTGTTAAGCACTTACTATGTGTCCAACACTGTTCTAAGAACTGGTATGTAGATACAAGTCCCTGTCCCACATGGGGCTCACAGTCTTAGTAGAAGGGAGAACAGATATTGAATCACCATTTTACAGTTGAGGAAATGGAGGCCCAGGAAAGTCGAGTAACTTGCCCATGGTCATAAAGCAAGTGGATGGCAGAGGCAAGATTAGAATTCAGGTCCTCTGACCTCGTCCACCAAAAAATTATAAACTAAGGCTTGGGATCTTGTAGCCCTTCCTGCATTTCCTCTAACTTCTTCTCCTTTGTTGTCCGAATGTTCCATGTTGTGCCCTGTATAATATTTCTCAATTTCTTGTCATTGAGAAGCAGAATGTTTTTCCAGAGTGAAGGCATCTCCCTGAAATGTTCCAGTCAGTCGGCTACATGGTCAAGGTCAAGCAAGAGGTCACGTGATCACTGCCACGCTTAAAGATGGCATCGATTGCACCCCTGTTGAGTCATGCTCGGCTACCCCTTGAGCAAAGTGTGGCATCAAACACGCTTGAAGCAATAATCACCATCAGAAAATGGGGTGGAGAGTTCGAGTCACTCCACTCACTCATTGTGCAGAGAGAAGAAAGACCAGAATTCAGGGGAAATTTCTTGATACTGAATAAAAAGCCCCTCAGCAGTTCCAATAAGCACAATACTGGTGAGATTTGGATGTTTTTCAGAAGAAATAATAGTATTTATTAAGCACTTAGCGTGTGCTAATAGCACAGTGTAATGGTCATCCCGCTATCCTATGAATCAATGCCTTACCATGGCAGGAGCGTTTGTGTACGTCATTGAAGCTTAGAGCTATACCACTGAGAGATAGCCAGGTTTACACATAATGGAAAGGTCTAAGGTGAAGCATTAAAGTTGATTCACGTGTGCTGGACTGAAACGGCTTGGGAAGGAGTCAAAAGTGGATGATCAAGTGATCAAACTAGACCAAAACTCTATGGATAAAAGTCCATAAAGTCACTCAGAATCAGAAAACAACTCGACAGCATCTGGAAAAAAAATTGGTCATCATGAGGACCAAACAGAATAATAGATCAACTCTGGCCATTTTTAAACCTAGAGATGGCATTATTTTAGACTGTAAGGTCCTCGTTAAATTGAAAGCCCCTTGAGGGCAGGAATTATGTCTTTTAAGTAACCTTTTGGACCCCATGTGGGACAGGGACTCTGTCTGAACTGATTAGCTTGTATCTACTCCTGCGCTTAGTAGAGGGCACGGCACCTAGTAAGTTAATAACGTATACCTGAATTATTATAATCATTATTATTAATAAAAATAATAAAAATAAGAGCCTAGTACAGTGCTTTACATACAGAAGGCTCTCAGTAGAGTACTTTGCACACAACAGGGAGTGAATGGATGCTATCACTTACTATTCTTCACTGAATTTCAATCAGTGGTATTTATGGAGCACGGCACTCATCTACACTGCTGTAATTTATTTATTTATATTAGTGTAAGTCTACCTTTCTAGAATGTAAACTCACTCTGGGCAGCGAATGTGTCTGTTTATTGTTGTATTGTGCTCTCCCAAGAGCTTAATACAGAACTTTGCACATAGTAAGCATTCAATAAATATGAAAAAGTGAATGAATGAACTTATTGTGTGCAGAGCACTGTACTCTGTGTTTGAAGCTTGTCAGTGAAAATTGCATTTGGGGCTATGATCCGGTATGAGGCAAACCCGGTGCGGAGCCCCACCTCCCCATCTTGATGGTCTTTGTGTAGGTGCACCTCTCCTCCAGACCCAGCCACCCCGACCCAATTTCTGAATCCAGTCAAAGGACCTAGGCCTCTGCACTGGCCGATGAACAGAAATTCAGGTTTTTCCACATGGTCTGCCGACAACCTGTGTAACTTCAGGCTGGTGGTCTGGCAGGAGAGAAAAGGCAGGGCTACCAATAGTCCCATGAAGGATTAGTGCTATTTTGATCTTCGACCTGTTTATCAGGTAAAGTCCTTCAAGCTGCCCAGATAAGCGACATCCTTATCCCGTAGCCTCCTCCACTGTCTAAGTGGTTCAAACGATATAGTGGTTGGCCTACGACAAGGGGGCAGAGCTGGAGAAGAGGAAAGGTGGGAGGTTCTGTGGCCCCTGTTCCTTCCCCTCCCTCAGTCGCAAAGTATTCCCTGTCCCCAGCCCTGCCTCCTCTCCGTCCTTTGGAGGAATGATGACCGAGGCCCAGCACCTCGAGTCCCCTGCACCTCCTCTCCATCCTCCGGAGGGGCAGGGGCCACGGGGCCTAGGCTTATGGCAGCAGACCCGACATTTTCCTGAGGAGTTGAGATGCAGCATCTTGAGACTCATGGGGATGTGTGAGGCTCTTCAGGACAACCCTCCCCTCAACCAGGAGCCACGATACAACGTCGTGAGGCTCCCAGAGGTGGGTGAGGCTCGCGGGGACAACCCATTCCCCCGAGAAGCTGATCGCAGCATTGTGAGGCTCATGGGGAAATTGTCTGGATCCCCTTCCCCCTGCCATCTGTGTCAGATTGCATCATATGATTGGCAGATGTTCCGAATGAACCAGGTCCCATCTGCAGGAACCAATCAGAGGACGTGGCTCCTTAGTGGGTTGCAAATAAACTCCTTCCACTGGGTGGAGGATGATGAGGTAGGGGCGCCCAGGCACGCCCTTAATCCAATCAAACGCACGTCGGGCGATTTCCGAGTACCACCGACGTTAGCTTTCTATTATTTGAACTGCCAGAGGCATAGTAACCAGTCTAGCCTATTTTACTTCAACTCCGAACAATTCACCTTGATAGCATATGGGGCTTTCCCAAACGAGGCAAGTGGGTAAAAGGCATGAGCTTCCTCCTTTTGATGGGTGGAAAATGAGGCTTTAGCCAGAGAATCCCCACTAAAGGCAAAATAATATAACTCTAATATCGACCCCTTGCTCACATCCTCCAGGGAGGAGGGCAGATTCATTCAATCGTATTTTTTGAATCCTCCTCCCTGGAATTTCCTTCTCTTTCACATCCGGCAGATCACAGATCTCATCTTCAAAGCCCTCGTGAAATCATATCTCCTCCAGGAGGCCCTCCCTGATTAATCTCTCATTCTGTCCATCCCATATGGGATGGCATTTCAGCATTGCTAAACCCTCTAAGGACTTGGGTATGCACCCAATCCCATAGTAGTTAGGTACATATCTTTATGCTTTATTACTTTCTCCTATCTGCAGTTTATTTTATCATCTTTCTCCCTTGCTAGATTCTAAACTCCCCGGGGGCAGAGGTCATGACTATTCATTCTATTAATTAATTAATAATAGAATTATTAATATGGTGGTCTGCCTATAGTATGTGCTCAATAAATGCAATCGGTGAATTATTTTATCGCTTACTTACTGTATGCAGGGCACTATACTAAGCGCCTTGGAAAATACAATAAAAGGCACGTCTCCGACTCTCCAGGACACAGTTTAGTGGGAGAATGGGAGAATTAGTCCCGCGCTGTCCTGAAAGGTACAACTAGTTGTACTGTGCTTCCGCACAGTCAATCAATCCATCAGTGGTATTTTTGAGCGCTTTCCGTGTTCAGAGCATTGTACTAAGCACTTGGGAAAATACAACACAAGAGATGATAGACATGATCCCTGCCCACAAGGAGCTTATGGTCTACGGGGAAAGATAGTTATTGAAGTAAATTAGGGATAGGGGAAATAGGTGACACTGTTGTTGCTATTTTCAGCCAAGGTCTATGGTTCATCAGCGATAAGATCAGGGGACAGGAGATGATACTTCTGAACAATAATAATAATTGCGGAATTTGTTAAGCGCTTACTATGTGCCAGGCACTGTACTAAGCGCTGGGATGGATACAAGGAAATTGGGTTGGACACAGTCCCTGTCCCATGTGGGGCTCTCAGTCTCAATCCTTATTTTACAGATGAAGTAACTGAGACACTGAGAAGTGACTTGCCCAAGGCCACACAGCAAACAAGGGGCAGAGTCAGGATTAGAACCCATGACCTTCTGATTCCTAGGCCCATACTCTAGCCTTTATGTCAGGCTGCTGAACATGCTGAACAGACAACTGTGGCCCTATCTAGCTTGCCCAATAGATTAAAGCAGTTCTGGGCAAGTCTGCTCAGATTCCTTTTCTTTTTTCCCCAAGAGCTGTGCTGCCCTGGTGCAGGCAAAGCATCGTTTTCACAGTGTTACCACATTCATTCTGCCCTGAGCTTTAGAGACAGGAGAACCCAGCACGTGACTTTGGGGGCTAAGAAATGAGTTATGAGACTAGGGTAGGCCCAAATGAAGCGAGATTAAGAAGAAGCAAGGCCTCTGGATGAGACAAGGAGGAGAGGACTCCAAAGCAAGTTTTTCAACTTTGAAGCACCTTCCTTTTACAAAGTTCCATTTTTCTTGCCACTGAGACTTTCCATCCAGCTGAAACGGGTGTGAGGTGTCAGGCTAACAGCTTGGGGCAGCACAGAAGACCTTCAATACCTTAATCCTATTGATTCCGAGGTCCTTTTGATCTAGCTGTTTCCTGCTTGTCAGACAAGTTAAAAAGGTGGGGAAATCGGATCGACAGTTTACTAAGCTTCTCCTCCTCCAGTTCTGAAGGGGAAATTTTCCTTTCCTTTTATTCCCGTCTCCCCTTGATGTAGAAACACCCGGATTCCCCAGTTCTGGATTGTAATACGTTGCCCTCCAAATCTGCACTAGGCCATTGTGGTTTTCTGGTTTACAAACTTAAAGGAACAAAAGAGGTTCAAGTCTCCAGATGAAATCCTTTATTCCTGCTCCAGGAATGCGTGAAGACAATCTGCCCTGGGTTAGGGTGACAGACTGGAAATGGGACTCATGAGATAATAGTAATAATGATAATGACTGTGGTATTTGTTAAGTGCTTACTGTGCGCCAGGCACTGTACTAAGTCCTGGGGGGAATACAGGCAGATGGGGTTGGACACATTCCCTGCCCCCATGAGGCTCAAAGTCTTAATCCCCTTTTTACAGATGAGAAAATTTAGACCTAGAGAAGTTGTGATTTGCCCAAGGTCTCACGGCAAGGGTTAGGGTTTTTTCCGAGCTAGGCACCTCTGGGGTGAACACACAGCAATAGCAGGTGGGAATCTCCCGACGTGAGAGGCCGGTGGAGTCAATACAGAAGAAGGCCAAGGTTTTTGAAGAGCAAAAACCAACCGGAGGGTCTTCTCACCTCAAAGCAACTCAGTTCCAAGTGGGATCGTGACGTTCAGTCGCTGTGTTCACGAAACAGCTCAACATACATGAACGGTCTGTCTTACTGTTCTGTTTCAGATAGCGTGGGAGGGGAGTAGATGGTGAAACTGAGGCGAGGCCAGGGGCAGAGGAGCCGAGAGAGACCGGGAACTTGCAGAGCGCTGCGTGTCGTGCCTGCCGTGTTACTGCTCTGTCGTGGCGTGGCGCCTATAGGATATTAAATCCATTCCTGAAATGAGCCCTTCCAGTTGGCAGGGGGACAATCTGCTATCTCACCACTGAGGCAGCAGACACACCAGTTCTAATAACAGGGGCAGTCATTTTTCATTCCTGAAACGTCCATGCTGGGTTTTTCTGGAGGAGGGGGTGGGGAGGTGGGGGGAATTTATATTTCCTCGATTCTAACCGAATTAATCAAATAAATCTTCCTTAAAGTGATGCTAAATGAGTCGCAGATGGCTTCACCCTTTTTTACAGGTTGCAGAAATCACCCCATTACAGTTCTTTTAATTTATCAGAAGGAAAAAAGATGCCCTCTTGCACCCTTTCCCCCTCTCAATAATAATCAGAACCAGTCTGTTTTCTGATGTTTCTGGGCTTGTTTACCAAAAATGCATATTGCTAGTTGCAGCGTGGAGGATTACTGTAACCAATTCCCAGTCACCGGTGCAGAAAAGGTGGCCTGGCTCGGGAGTGCTTCTTTTATAAAACCACATTTAATAAAGGAGAGTGTTATATTAAGTATGTTTGCCAGTGTATTTAAGCATATGGTTTCCATATCAGGAGCTAAGATGGCAAACACATGCTTTACCTTCTGACTAACCTTTCACATAGGCTCCCTTGCAAGGGAGTGGTTTGGTGCTCTGTGTGTGTGTGTGTGTGTGTGTGTGTGTGTGTGTGTGTGTAGCTCTTGTTCACATGAAGAAAAAACAGGGAAGGCTGTTGAGACTGCATGCAAATCCTTCTCCATTTAGATAAGTAGCCAGAGAAATGTAGTTTGCCCCCATTTTCCTCCGCTGGCATTAAGTTACCCAGCATTCTCCTAGTGCTCACTTCACTAGACAAGGGCGAGTGGAAAGTGCGAATCAGTTTCAGCTGTGGGAGAATGAGCTCCTGGATTTTATTCAGGACGCTCTGATGACGAAGGAACCCGAAACTCGAACTCTTCAGTAAACAAAAACGCCAAAGATTCCTGCCTGGCTTTGAAGGCCCAGTGAATCTGTCATTACGAGCCGAGGCCCAGGGCTTCGGTCGGACGACTCGGCGTGGGAAGCGTTACCTGGTGCTCGGATACACCTAGAGAGTCTGGAGCATGTGGTCGTGGCCCTCCTAGATCAATCACAAGTTTGTGGCCCCAGAAAGAAATGCTCAGTGACCCTTAATGGGATGGGTGTCCTGCGGGGGCGGGGGGCATAGGCAGAATTCAGATGGCAGGCTGAATGGTTTTGGGAGGGGGGAGGCTTTGAGGGAGGCACATTTTGGATTCCCGCTGCCCTCTCCACCCTCCACCCTCGTTGATTTGCCTGAGCGAGTTATAAATCTATTGGTACCATTTCTTTTTCGTCACTTGCCTAATCCTGTGCCCTTCGTTTCATGTGCTGTAATTACTAACATCTGCTTTCCAAGCCTGGGCCGTGTGGAGCTTGCAGAGGCAGTGTCTATTCAGAACAATGGCAACAGCTGTTTCATTTCGCCTTGGGCCAGCGCTTCCTGTTCAGTCTACATCTGCCCTCCTGCGTCCAATTTATGTTTCGGGGTTTTTTCCTTTGACCTCGCTAGATGTTTAAGGAGAATTTCCAACATAACGCTCTAGCTCGTATCTGCAGGGCGTTCTCTTAGGTGATGGGCTGTGGCAGGGGTGAGAGATAGGAAAAGGTACTGACTGTCTCCTGGAGCTAGTTTGGGAAAGGGGAGACCCCATGGGTTGAGAGGGCCAAACTACCGGAAATTCATTGAAAAGCAGGGAGGAGGAGGTGGAAGGGAATTAAGTCAATCCAAGGAAGTATTGGGGGGGCCAAAGGCCCCAGAGGAGGAGGAGGAGGAGGATACTACAACTTCAGGCGTCAAGGGAGTGTGCTAATCTCCTCCAGCCCCTACAGCTCACTCTGATATGGGCCTGAAGTTGAGAAAGCCAGAAGAACGGCCTGTAGGATTTGCTGGGAGGTGGGAGAGTGGGGTTTGGTGAGTCGGGGTTGAACAAGGTTGAATTATTCGGGGGCTTTTAGCCTGAGACCTGATGAAGGCTTGAGACTGCCCCCCTCCTTCTCCCTCCCCAGGAAATGTGTCATTCACCCTCGCCGTTTTCAAGCCCCGCTTCCTCACTTCCTTCCACTGGACTGGGTGGGTAGGGTGTGTGGAAACTCTGCAAACGTTTAGAAGTATTGGAGACATTGATGTTTCTGGACTGGGAAGGAGAGAGGGAAGAATGATTGCAATTTAAGACTTTCGTATGTTTGTCTGCCCCTGCCGCCTCCTGGAGTTATAAGCTCCTATGAGGTAGGAACTGACTTCAAGTTTGATGTTCTTTTACATGTGTGCAGAGTGCAAAGTATGCAAAGCGCACTGTGCAAAGTAGGTGCGTAACCAACGTGAGTAATGATGCGAATAATTATGTAATTTCTCCAAAACTCATTGGTGGCAGTCTAAAAATTGAGGGGGAATGCTTCGAAGTTCCTTGTGGTGTGCAATTTCCATTTTTATGGGGTTTTAGCAATACAATGGAAGACTCTTTCCGATGGAAAAAGTGAGGTGGTGGAGCAGAGAGGAAGATGATGATGAAAATGGAGTCTCCCATCATAAACAGTGGAGGAGCCTTCGTCCGGTCACAGAGATTTCAGGATGGAAAGCCTGCAGGAAGAAATTGATTATTCATTCATTCATTCAATCGTATTTATTGAGCGCTTACTGTGTGCAGAGCACCGTACCGAGCGCTTGGGAAGTACAATTCGATCATGGTGCCAATGACTTGTACTGCACCACTTGCGCACGCACACACACACACACACACACACACACAGACTCTTGTTCCTGCCAGTGTCTGTCTTCCTGGGGCGGTAAGTACAACCAGAAGGAAATAGGTGGCCAGGAATGCATCACATTGCAAAGGGCACCCGAACATTTTAGAGAAAATAGGGTGGGGGCAGATTGGGTAGCACCTGTTTTTGCATCTTATAATAGTAATTATGGTATCTGTTAAGCTCTTACTATGTGCCAGGCACTGTACTAAGCGCTGGGATGGTTACAAGCAAATCAGGTTGGACACACTCCCTTGTCCCACATGGGGCTCACAGTCTCAATCCCCATTTTAGAGGTGAGGTAACTGAAGCCCAGAGAAGTGAAGTGATTTGCCCAAGGTGACACAGAAGTCAAGTGGCGGAGCTGGGATTAGGAACCCCTGACCTTCTGACTCCCAGGCCCCTGCTCTATCCACTGCGCCATGCTGCTTCCGGGTTTGACGGGGAGGGCTTGTGTGCTCTGAGTTAACACACTGTCTTCGACTCCAGCTTGCTCAGGATGCTTGGAATCCTGGCTATCTCCAGGGAACAGAAGGCTGCTTAGCAGCCTCTCTCAGGCTGCCATCCCCTTTAATGAACCTTCGCTGGCACTGGGAGGCTCAGTACCAGTTCCCACATCCACTGACAAAGAGGAGGCTGCATGGCGTAGTCTAAAGAGCACGGCCCTGGGAGTTAGGAGTCTTGGGTCCCAGGCTCGCCTCCACTCCTGACTCGCTATGGGAATTTAACCTCTCTAGGCCTGATTTGAAAAATAGAGATAAACTAGATGGTAAGCGTGGTTGACTGGGTCAGGGGCCAGGGACAGGGAGGAGTTCAGGACCTGGGTCTGTTCTCTACTGCAGAGTTCAGCACATAATGGGCCCTTAATTAAAGCCATAATTATTTCGTTCGGCTAAAATCCCTGCCTTCCTGAAATTATTAAATCCTACAGGAGCTGAGGCAACATCTTCCCTGGGCCTGGGCCACGTCCTCCCGCGGTCCTGGAACGCCCTCCCTCCTCACCTCCGCCAAACTGATTCTCTTCCCCTCTTCAAAACCCTACTTAAAACTCACCTCCTCCAAGAGGCCTTCCCAGACTGAGCTCCTCTTCTCCCTCTACTCCCTCTACCGCCCCCCCCTTCACCTCTCCGCAGCTTAATCCTCTTTCCCCCCCATCTCCCTCTGCTCCTCCCCCTCTCCCTTCCCATCCCCTCAGCACTGTACTCGTCCGCTCAACTGTATATATTTTAATCACCCTATTTATTTTGTTAATGAAATGTACATCGCCTCGATTCTATTTAGTTGCCATTGTTTTTACGAGACGTTCTTCCCCTCGACTCTATTTATTGCCATCGTTCTCGTCTGTCCGTCTCCCCCGATTAGACCGTAAGCCCGTCAAACGGCAGGGACCGTCTCTATCTGTTGCCGACTTGTTCATTCCAAGCGCTTAGTACAGTGCTCTGCACATAGTAAGCGCTCAATAAATACTATTGAATGAATGAATGAATCTTCCGTCCTGGAAGTGAGATGTGGTGGTTGATAGGATCCCAAGATCCCATCTTCCCGTGAGAATTGACGACAGGACCCTACATCTTACGTGTCCAGTTTTGACAAGTGAATTGAACTATCATAGTTCTGTTTTTGAGAACAGCACTTCAAGAGCTCTCCTTTTTGCTAATATTTATCATTTACGTTATCTCGACTCCAAGTTTGACATGGTAAGCACTCTGTGGGTATCCACATTTAGTTTAAGTGTGAGAATGCTGGCAAACAGCATTCAGTAGTAACCTGACACTGGAAACTCGTGTGTGTGTGTGTGTGTGTGTGTGGGAGAGAGAGAGAGAGAGAGAGAGGCTGTGGGTTTCTCTGGGCATTTCTATAAGTACAAATATCTCAATTTATGCATGATCTGAATCAGGGTCTATGAATATGTGTGTGTGCTTGTAACTTGATCAATTCTGTTTAAGTTAAAATCAGATGAAAGTGGCACAGTCTGCAACTACCAAGGGAGCCCCACGTGGTGACAAAGGGATGCTGAAAAGTTAGTCATTCAATCAGTGGTATTTACTGAGCACTTACTGTGTGCAGAGCACTGTATTAAGCCTTTGGGAGAGTACAGTATAGCAGATTTGGGAGGAAGATGTCAGAATGTCCCAGCAATCTCTTGGAATCTAAGACTCCTTCCACTCTTGTCTTCTGTATATCCTTTCTTTGTTGTTTTCTCTGAATTTGTACCCATTGTAGCACACTCTCTGCCAGGCTCCTTATTTTGCTCCTCCACAGACCCGGTCTCATGTTCTATTAGGGGCATTTGCTTCACTCTGTGGTACTTTGCCCTGCAGAGACGTGGCATGGGGCAGGACCAAACCTCCATGGCCATTTCAGACATGACCCTTTCTCATCACAGCGAATCCTAGTTCCCGTCCCTTCCCTAAGAAGGCCGAGGTCAGCCCTAAGTCCAGCATGAACCTGAGAGCATCGACCCTGCCTCATCTCTTTCTGCAATCATCAATCAATCAATAGTATTTATTGAGTGCTTACTGTGTGCAGAGCACTGTACTGAGCACTGCAATGGCCCTGAAATCTTCCCCAACCCATCTCCTGGGAGCCCCTAGATCACCAGTGCTGCCCCACTTCACGTCTGCGTGGGCCACTGGACCGCTCAGAGAAAAGCCTCCCTGAGGGGCCGAGGGACGAGAAGCATGTGTGCCAGAAGGGACATCAATCAATCAGTCCATCAGTTAAATTTATTGAATGCTCACTGTGTTCTGAGCACTCTACTAAGCACTTGGGAGAGTACAGTGCAATAGGGTTTTTTAATGGCATTTGTTAAGCACTTACTATGTGCCAGGCAGTGTAATCAGGCTGGACACAGTCCATGTTCCACATGGGGTTCGCAGTCTTAATCTCCATTTTACAGCTGAGGTAACTGAGGCACAAAGAAGTGAAATGACTTGCCCAAGGTCACACAGCAGACAAGTGGCAGAGCCGGGATTAGAACCCAGTGGCTTCTGACTCCCTGGGCCGTGCTCTATCCATTAGGACACACTGCTTCTCAACAGAGTTGTTAGACACGTTCCCTGCCTACAACAAGCTTACAGTCTCGAAGGTGATGGAGAGAGGAGGCCTTGCCAGTGCATGTGTGCAGAAGAGTGTGTGGCTCTGTGTGGGCGAGGAGAGGGGGTCGGGGCTTGGCCTGGGTGAGATGAAGCTATGAGGAAACCCAGATGATGGAAGGGCTTACCTTTCTGCAGAGATGCTGGCAGGCTGCCTTGAATACTCTTAGGCCCTTTCCATCCATCTGTCCCTCAGATCCAGCCTTTCCACTCCAGAATCTATTTGCCTCAATCTTCTGTCATTCAGTCAGTCAATCCTATTATTTGCGAGTTTACTGTGTGCAGATCACTGTCTTTGGCAGAGTACAGTTTAACTGGAGTATTGGATAGAGCATAGGTCTGGGACTCAGAAGGTCATGGGTTCTAATCCCAGCTTCACCACTTGTCTGCTGTGTGATCTTAGGTAAGTCACTTCACTTCTCTGGGCTTAAATTCCCTCATCTGTAAAATGGGGATTTAACACTGTGAGCCCCATGTGGGACAGGGATTGTGTCCAACCCGATTTGATTGTATCCACCCTGTTGCTTAGTATAGTGCCCGGCACATAGTAAGTGCTTAACAAATACCACAGGTATTGTTATTATAACAATAAACACATTCCCTGCCTACAGTGAGCTTACAGTCTAGAGGGGGAGACAGACATTAATTTAAATAATATAAACAAATAAATGCCATAAAGTGCTGGGAGGCTGGGATGAATAAAGGAAGCAAGTCAGGGTGACGTAGAAGGGAGTGGGAGAAGAGGAAAGGAGGGCTTAGTCAGGGAAGGCCTCTTGGAGGGGATCTGCCTTCAGTAAGGCTTTGAAAGTGGAGAGAATAATTGTCTGTCACACATTAGGAGGGAGGTTATTCCAGGCCAGAGGCAGGATGTGGGCGAGAGGTCAGCGGCGATGTAGACAGGATCGAGGTACAGTGAGTAGGTTAGTATAAGAGGAGTGAAGTATGCAGGCCGGGGTGTAGTAGGAGAGAAGCGAGGTAAGGTAGGAGTGGGCAAAAGCAAGACGGGGATCATATCTACCAACTCCATTGTATTGTTCTCTCCCAAGCAGTTAGTATAGTGCTCTGCACACTCAAAGTGCTCAGTAGAAACTATTGACTGACATTGATTGATTCACCCAAAGTTCCAAAGCCATCTGGGAATCAATCGGAGGGCTGGCCAGACTCTCAGTCCTCACAGTGTGTGGGTCAGTGGATGATTTGGATTGGCCGCACAGACACCTCTCCTTTTCAGCCTGTGCCCCGTAGACCCAGCCTTGGGAGATCGGGCCACCTACTAAGAGACTGAGCTGGCTTACGGTTTGTTTGTTTCATTTGTTTTACAATATGTGTTGAACGCTTACTATGGGTCAAGGACCGTTTTAACCGCTGGGGTAGATACAAGTTTATCCAGTTGGACACAGCCCCTGTCCCACGTGAGGTTCCTAGTCTAAGTAGGAAGGAGTGGGATTTAATCCCCGTTTTACAGTTGAGGAAACTGAGCCACAGAGAAATTCAGTGACTTGCCCAAGTCACACAGCACGTTATTGGCAGAGCCGGGATTAGAACCCAGGTTCTCTGACTCCCAGGCCCCTGTCCTTTCCACTAGGCCATGCTGCTTCTCTTGGATGGCCTTCAGAAGTGGCATCTTTGGTGAAAAACCCACCAAAACTAACTCTTGATCCTGATCCTGAGCAGACCACGCCCCACTGGACTTTGGTAGACTAGCCTGAGCCCCTCTGGCTCAGTTTCTCCTTCTCCCTGGACTGAGTGCCACTGAGGGGTGCCTCAGCCTCCCTGGCTAGTGCAGCCTCTGCGTGCCTCCCCCCGGCCTTATTTAGCAGCAGCAGTACCTGCCCCACCTATTCACAGCCGTGAGTGCACGTGTTATTTCTTTTTTGCCCTTCAAAGGAAGTTTATATCCTTTGCCCTGCGTCCAGGAAAATCCCATTTATTACTAGGTTGAAATGCCCCAGAGAAACCCAGATCTGGAAATCTCCTCTTGGAATATGTTAGAATTGAGCTATTATAATAATGATATTGTATTTTAAAAAAGGCAACCTCTCATTCTCGTCCTCAGGAGAGGCCTTGGGTAAATTCCACCTGGGTACACTTAAAGCATTTACAAGCGACATTTCCCCCAAATACCTAAAAAAGAGAGCAGTAATAATAGACTCACCTTGCATAATCGTAGTAATTCAGTGTCTAAGTACCCTGCATGAAGGTAGGTGTCTAATAAGGTGCCTAAGATATTCATGCAAGGGCATGTATGATCTAAGAATGTGGAGATAACCGTTTTCCACTGTTCTCTACCCTCCCTCTCTCCCTTCTCCCCCTCCCTTCTCCTTCCTTCTCTCACTCGCTCCTTCTTTTTAAAGTTAATTGCAACTTTTCTTGTGCACCCTGATCTGGATAAGCCATATCTCATTAGAGGAAGATTTAACTTGAGCCAAAGCGGGCTAGAGAGAGAATCCCTAATCAGCACAGTGTATATTTTTGTATAATTGCTCCTTGGCTTTCTCTCCTCCCTCCCCTCCTCCTCATGCTCTCCCTATTTCTCCCATCCCCTTTTTGCTCATTAAACTGAACTAACTACTCAAAAGAAAGTAGCATCCTAATATCTTGGTGTTTAAACAGCAGCAGCAAAAAAAGAAAAACAAATTGGAAGATTGCTCTGGCCTTGCTTTCTCCCTCCCTCCCTCCCTCCCTAGACTGATTAAGTTAAAAATGTGAGCCAAATCAATTACACTGGAAAAAAGTAACCAGATGAGAAATAATACGCTGCTGAAGATTCTCTGGGGGTGAGGAAGGGATGCAAGGTGACACTAGTGTCTTCACAATCGAAGGATTTCATTCATTCATTCAATAGTATTTATTGAGCGCTTACTATGTGCAGAGCACCGTACTAAGCGCTTGGAATGAACAAGTCGGCAACAGATAGAGACGGTCCCTGCCGTTTGACGGGCTTACGGTCTAATCGGGGGAGACGGACGGACGAGAACGATGGCAGTAGATAGTCAAGGGGAAGAACATCTCGTAAAAACAATGGCATCTAAATAGAATCGAGGCGATGTACATTTCATTAACAAAATAAATAGGGTGATGAAGATATATACAGTCGAGCGGACGAGTACAGTGCTGAGGGGATGGCAAGGGAGAGGGGGAGGCGCAGAGGGAGATGGGGGGGAAAGAGGGTTAAGCTGCGGAGAGGTGAAGGGGGGGGCGGTAGAGGGAGTGGAGGGAGAAGGGGAGCTCACTCTGGGAAGGCCTCTTGGAGGAGGTGAGTTTTAAGTAGGGTTTTGAAGAGGGGAAGAGAATCGGTTTGGCGGAGGTGAGGAGGGAGGGCGTTCCGGGACCGCGGGAGGACGCGGCCCGGGGGTCGACGGCGGGACGGGCGAGACCGAGGGACGGCGAGGAGGTGGGCGGCGGAGGAGCGGAGCGTGCGGGGTGGGCGGTAGAAAGAGAGAAGGGAGGAGAGGTAGGAAGGGGCAAGGGGACGGAGAGCCTCGAAGCCTAGAGTGAGGAGTTTTCGTTTGGAGCGGAGGTTGATAGGCAACCACTGGAGGTGTTTAAGAAGGGGAGTGACACGCCCAGATCATGGATGATAGTTCAAGCCTCCCAAATGACTTGGACTTCAATGATTTGGTTGTTTTTTTTTTAATGGGAGGACTTACTGGGCCTGGAATGCCTGGAAAATTGCGTTCAAAGTGTATGCCTTAATTAGCCAGGTTATTCACTTGTAGCGAGTCTTGCACTGTAACCCATCGTACAACAATCAGCTAAGCAGTTTTTTGCTTCCTCAAGAGGGGAACAGAGAATAGAAAGAGACACAGTGTGTATGTTCTAATCCCGGCTCCGCCGCTTGCCAGCTGTGTGACTTTGGGCAAGTCACTTGACTTCTCTGTGCCTCAGTTACCTCATCTGCAAAAAATGGATTAAAACTGTGAGCCCCACGTGGGACAACCTGATCACTTTGTATCCCCCAGCGCTTAGAACAGTGCTTTGCCCATAGTAAGCGCTTAACAAATGCCACCATTTTTTTATCTGATGTGTGTGAGTGTGTGTGTGTGTGTTTGGGGGAGGGTGAGAAAGACAATGTTCTCAGTATAATCACGAAGCATCGTAGGATGCTCAGCCCAAAAGATACACAACAAGTGTCAATCAGTGGTATTTATTGCATGCTTACTATGTGCAGAGCACTGTACTAAGCACTTGGGACAGTACATTTCAACAGAATTAGCAGATACATTCCCTGCCCATAGCAAGCATGCAGTCTAGACGGGGAGATAGACATTAATATGAATAACCTGTCCTGCTCAATTAGTGCTTTCTATTCACCGCCCCTAACTCTACCCCACCCCTTCTGGTCCCTGTGGAAGTGTCTAGAGTGCCTTTCTCTCTAGAAGATGGAGGTCAGCCCATTTACCACCTATGCCATAAGACAGTTTGAAAGCCATGTAGGACCACCGCTTCCATGTGGATGAGAGTTTCCTTAAGCTCCAAGTGGCTCTGGACTGCAGTTCGCCCCGACAAACGAGTCCTCTGATATTAAGGGCATGAAAGGGGTAGTCGGGAAATCTGGGTTCTGATCCCAAGTCCGCCGTTTGATGGTGACGACGATAATGATGGTGTTTATTAAGCACTTAACTGTGTGCCAGTCACTGTACTAAGCGCAGGGGTGGATTCAAGCGGATCGAGTTGAATGTAGTCCCTGTCCCACATGGAGTGCACAGTTTCGATCCCCACGTTCTAGATGACTTAACTGAGGCATCCAGAAGCGAAGTGACTTGGTCAAGGTCACACAGCAGACACATGTCGTGGAACCGGGATTAGAACTCATGACCTTCTGACTCCCAAACCCGAGCTCTATCCACCACACCACACTGCCTCTCCATTTGACTGCTCTGTGACCTTGGGCAAGTCTATCAACTTCTCAGTGCCTCATTTTCCTTATCTGTAAAATGGGGATGACATATCTGTTCTCCCTTCTCCTTAGACTGTGAGCCAGGCACTGTGTGACCTTGGGCAGGTCTATTAACTTCTCAGGACCTCATTTTCCTCATCTGTAAAATGGGGCTGACATATCTGTTCTCCCTCCTCCTTAGACTGTGAGCCAGGCACTGTGTTCTACATGCTTATGTTATCTGCTTAGTACAGTGTTTGCATATAGTGTTTAACAAATATCACAGTTATTTTCAGTAATATATTCTAGTTTCATAGGTAACTTGCTGGTAAGGACACATAGCAGCAGTTTGCATCTAAGGCAGATGGAGGCTCTATGCAGCGCCTGTTTTCCGTGCCTCTTGGGTGTCGTTGAGCTAGTTTTCCCTACTTCCACGTGTGTGGTTAACCCACCAGGCTTTGGACGCGGTTCAGAATGAGGTGCTGCGTCCTGGCCTCCAGGTTTCCGAATCCATTGTCTGTTTGAGAAAGGCAGTTGTGAGCCGGACAGTAATTGCCAATAATTATAGGTCTACAGGCTAATCATTTCAGCAGCCCCTAGAGAGATGAGGAGAGATTTGGCAGGTTTCCAGAGGAGAGCAGCACAGAAAGAAGCTGCAGACTTCTGCAACTGGGAACATTCAGGTCAGAGAAGATAAGACTGAGAGGTCTGATGGACCACAACTCTCCCCGTCTTCAAAACCCTCTCCCACCAAAAAAAAAAAAAAAAAAAAAAAATCCTACCTCCTCCAGGAAGCCTTCCCTGATTAGTTCCCAACACCCCGAGTCACATCAAACTGACACTCTTCCCATCTTCAAAACCCCTCCCACAAAGAAAAATCCCACCTCCTCCTGGAAGCCTTCCCTGATTAGTTCCCAACACCCCGAGTCACATCAAACTGACAGCCATCCGTAACATTTATGTGTTTATATCCACACTCATTCCGGCTACATTCAATTGAATATTCCTATACACTGTAAGCTCATCCTCTAGACTGTTAGTTCTGTTATAGTGTTACACTGTACTCTCCCAAGTGCTTAGTACAGTGCTCAGCACATAGTAAGGGCTCAATGAATCCGATTGCTTGAGTCCATTATTTTTTCATCTATTTCTTCTGCGTGTATTTGGCCTTCTACTTGATAAAGCCTTCTTTTCAAGTCCTCTAGACTGTACGCTCACTGTGGTCAGGGAACGAGTCTGTTGTACGACTCACCATCTCAGCAATCCGATCCTATCGCTGCGAGGTGGGGAGGTGGAGGCAGGTACTCATGGCCACTGCTAGTCTCTGTTGCCACGGCAGCCCTGCCATGGAGTGGCGGGAAGCTGAACCATGTGCCTGGAGCCCCCACAGACACAGCTCCAAGATGAGAGACTGCTGAATCATTTTCCCCAGAGATCTCGAAAAGCCCGAGAGCCAGCTCCGTACGGGACGTATGTGGGCGTAGTCCTGTCTGGAAGGAGAGAAGCTGACTGACTAAATGATCTCAGAGCTCTTTTCCCAGCACCATGATTCTGAGGTTCTGCAATTTTGGACCATTGGCTAAAATATTCCCTGTACAAATGGCTACTACATCGACCCAGGCATTTATCATATCCCCACTAGACTACTTCATCAGCCTTCTTGCTGACCACCTTGCCTCCTGTCTCTGCCCACTCCTGTCCATACTTCACTCTGCCACCCGGATCATCTTTCTACAAAAACGTTCAGTCCGTGTTTTCCCATTTGTCAAGATCCTCCAGTGATTGCCCATCCACCTCCGTATCAAACAGAAATTCCTTACCAGATGGCTTTAAAGCACTCAATCAGCCTGCCCCCTCCTACCTTACCTCACATCTACTACAGTCCAGCCCGCATACATCACTCCTCTAATGTCACTTGCTCACTGTGCCCCGACCTCATCTATCTCACCGCCGACCCCTTTCTCATGTCCTTCCCCTAGCCTGGAACTCCCTCCCCCTCCATATATGCCAGACCACCACACTCCCCACCTTCGAAACGTTATCAAAATCTCCTCCAGGAGGGCTTCCCTGATTGAATACGTGGATATGTACCCTTTAACCACTTGATATTTACCCCACCCTCAGCCCCACCACACATGTATATACATAATACATGTATTTATTATAATGTATTTATTAATTTATAATGTATTCATTGTATAATGTATAATTATAATGTATTTATTAATAGTAATGTCTGTCTCCCCCTCTAGACTGTAAACTTCTGGTGGGCAGGGAACTTGACTACTAACTCTGTTACACTGTACTCTCCCAAGAGCTTATTACAGTGGTCTGCACCTAGTGAGAGCTCAACAAATATCATTGGTTGGCAGCCATATGGCAGTTTAAGAGTTAAGGCACCACAAATTTTAGTGACATGAACACCTCCCCCCTCCCCCCCCCCATACACACACCTCCTCTCCACAGATGGGGAAGTTTGGAGTAAGTGTGCAGGCAGATCTGAAGTTGAAGTTCTGGTTGAGATTTCATTCCAGACCCACAGCTTGTTGTAACTCAAGCTTCTAGGGAAAGTCATAGACCCCAACCGGCGCGTGTGTGCTTGTATGGGTGTGTGTTGGGGGGGGGGAGGGGGGACGGCAGGGCCAGAGAGTAGCAGGAGCGAAACAGTATTGGCCACGCACTGAGTCCCACTGCCACCCATTATCAATGGAAGAAGGTGGGGAAGAGGTTTAGGGGTGAAACTTCTGTTGTTTGGCGGTGAAACTTCGACTCTTTGAACCTCCCCCCACCCCTACCCCACCGGAAGGAACAGGAGAACAGTGGAAAGAGCACAGGCCTGGGAGTCAGAGGACCAGGGTTCTAATCCTGGTTTCGCCTCTCGTCTGCTGTGTGACCTTGAGCAAGTCGCTCGACTTCTCTGGGCCTCAGTTCCCTCATCTGCAGAATGAAGATTCAATTCCTGTTCTCCCCCCTACTTAGACTGTGAGCCCCATGTGGGACTTGATTATCTTGTATCTACTCCAGTACTTAGCACAGTGCTTGACACAATAGCAAGGGCTTAACAAATGGCACAATTATTATTAACTGCTCTCTGCCTCATCTACAAAATGGGGATTCAATTCTTGTCCTCCCTTCTTCTTAGACTGTGAGTCACATGTGGGACCTAATTATCTTTTCCTATTGCAACACCTAGTGCAGGACTTGGCATATAGTAAGCGCTGAACAAATACCATTATTTTTATTAAATGGCCAAAAGTTATGTTTATCCAGGATTAAACTAATGACTTTCAATCACTCTGGAAGAAAAAAATATGGTGAAAGAAAATCCCCCCTTCGGTGGTTCGAAAATGAGACTGGTCCATCAGCTCCCTTAAAAGCATGTAGACTGAGATTATATCTTTCCTCTGTTAGGGGTGATTGTGTTCTATACAGACTCAGTCAGCCCAGCCAGCACGTTTCATGGCAGAATAATAGTAATATTCATATTTATTGAGCCGAGACTTGGTGGGCAATACAAAACGGAAGAGTGATATGTTCCCTGCCCACAAAGAGTTTACCGTCCAATGGGTGAGACAGATATAAAAATATTTACAGATAGAGTAGTCATAATAAAATAATTGAATGTACAATCGGATAAACAAAAATGCTGAGAATGGGTAAAAATAAATTCACAAGTGCTGAAGACAGCTGGGAATGGTGCTGAGAATTAATTGGGGCAGGCTTGCTGGATAAAGAGGAATTTGGGGAGGGCTTTAAATGTAAGGAGAACTGTGGTCTGGCAAATTTGGAGGGGGAGTGAATTCCAAGGTGGGGAAACAGGGTGTGTGAGGGGAGCCAAGTGGGACAATATAGAGAGAGGTTCAGCTGGAAGGTTGGCTTGGGAGGACCAAAGAAAGTGAGTTAGGAAAGAGTGGGTGAAGAGAGCAGAAAGATAGGGACCCTTGAAGCTGATTGTAAGGAATTTTTGTTTTGAATGCCACAGGGAGCCATTGGAGGGCTTTGATGAAAGAAGTGGGCAGAAAAACACTTCAGGAAGAGAATTCTTGCAGCAGGAGAGAGACTGGAGGCTTGAAGACCAGTGAGGAGACTGACATGGTAGTCTAGCCGTGTTAAGACTAGAGCTCTTACCAGAATCCTGACTGTTTATGTGGAGAGAAAGGGGTGCATCCAGGAGATTGCTAAGGTGTGTTCCTACAGAAAAAAATAAATGTTCAGAACGTGAGTTATATTTTGTATTGTCTTTAACTTTAGATTGTAAGTTCCTTGTGGACAGCAATCACACCTTTTTTAGTTGAAGTTATGGGCAGCACCTATACACACATGAGGACTCAGAAATCCCAAAGCCTGAAGAAGTGTAGGTGATGGGCATATGCACCCCAGATGAGGCTGCAAATGTTTTCCTTTGTGTAGTGGATAGAAGCTGTTCTCCTCATCCAAACAGATGAGAGAGGCAAAACCGTGGCCCCCTGCCTATCCGTATCTTTTTTTTTTTTTTCCACTGTGGGAGAATATTGACCCGTTTTAATCTCACAAACTGTGTTTTTATTTTCCCCTCATTGGATCGTGGGAACTCCTTTCCTTTTATCAGTCCACTGATTCATCTCCTAAATTCTCACCGCTTGCTACAGTCAACAGGCTAGGGCTTCTAAGGCATCTGGGATGAACTGACTCCCAGATTTTTGTAATTGAGAAGGCACCATCTAAGGACATTACCCTCCCAGGCCTCTCTGGCATTCCTATAATGCCATCTACTGGATCATCCACAAGTGACTTTTCTGTTCCTCCGCTACGGTCACCGCTGTCATCATTTTCACCTGGCGTATATTCATCTGTATGTATTTGTATTAGCTGATTTCCGAAGGAACGAGAGAAGGAGCTCTGAATTACGTGCACATTTTTGGCTCCCTGAATGGATTGTAAATCACCTGCTTGTCACGAGTCTTATTTTTCTAGACTCTATGCCTTCCTTGCTCCATTCCAGAACCGTTTGCGGCAATTTTCTGGATATAGGTGCGGGGTCTCTTAATTGCTTGTCCTTATCGTGTTTTTGCACCACGTTGTAGGCTTGTACCCACTCCTTCCTCGACCCTGTAAATTCTTCTGGACTGAGATTTATTTATTTATTTTTAGCCAGCTCCACTTTGTCATTATTACTGTTATTAGTGTCATCACTAGTGAGCACTGAGAGCACTTGGCAGTCATTTTTACTAGAGTGCTCCATTCTTGTCAGGGCACTTCGGAAGTTGAACGGCTAACGAGGTGAAAGTAGTGCTGGAAAGTATGAGGCATTAAGTTGACCCAGACTATTTATGGAAGCAGACAAGGGAATTCCTGACTTCCTCATATTTTTTAATGACATTGAGGAGTCCCCGCTAGCCTGACCTGGTATTTTTAATCTTTATTATGGGCTACTTTTTTCCCCCCACCCGAATCCCCCGATCCTCTTGCGGATGAAATTTTCACCTCTGTGGATTATTCTTGTCGTGGCAAATAAAACATATATCTGCCTGCATCCCGCTGCTAAAATTACTTGCAGATCTAACTCTAGGAAAAGGTATTGGCATTTATTTTCAGAGTCCGTGGTGTGCAAAAGATTGCTAAGAAATAAGGCAGGACACGGAGACATCACAGGATTCTTAGTATAATCATATTTTACACCTTTAGTCTGACGCCCTTCATGTGTTTTAGAGGCAATTACTTGTTGAAACATTCCTGTGAGGTACGTGAGAGGTATAATGCCAACATACGCGGGCCAGATTCTCATCTTAAGGCGGCTCTCATCTGTGGAGAATTCCTGAAGATGAATGGAAATACTTTCCTAGTTTAAAAGAAATAAAAACTTCATTTTTAAATGAAAAACTCCCAGCCTGATTTCAATTCTGAAACCTTCTAGAAAGCATTTCAAAAATCACCTCCCAAAAGTTTCAACAGGAAAGGGCTAAAAGAAGGTAGTTTTAATCTGAATGATCATAAATGGAATGAAACAAAGTATCAGAAAATAAGGTGGAAGAAATAGTCATGAGGCTAGAGTACATCTCTCTCGATATATTTTGTGTATATTCATTCATTCATTCAATAGTATTTATTGAGCGCTTACTATGTGCAGAGCACTGTACTAAGCGCTTGGAATGTACAAATCGGCAACAGATGGAGACAGTCCCTGCCCTTTGACGGGCTTACGGTCTAAGCCGGGGAGACAGGCAGACAAGAACAATGGCAATAAATAGAGTCAAGGGGAAGAATATCTCATAAAAACAATGGCAAAAATATATATATATGTGTATGTATATGTATGTATATATGTATATATATGTGTGTGTGTATATGAAGCATATATAATGTATCGTAGTATATATATATGAATAGTAGTCCTTTTGTTTTCAAAGATAGCTTTACAAATGGCAGGATCCTGTCCATATGTCTTGGTGTGACTGATACATCCTTCTGTACTGTTTGTACATAGGGATAAATCCTTCTGTTCTTATAGGTTTGATCCACGCAGGGCCTGTCTCTGCTTCCCACCCTGCCTCCTGGTATCCCATTTTACACAAAGCCTCTGGTTAACAAGAACTACCTCCTCCACACTTCCTTTTGCACAATGCCGGGCTGGTCTGCTGCTCTAGTCTTGTAAGAGTCCACTGATAAGTCACATTCTTTGAGACTGTGCTTCGTCATATCTTTAAATTTATTTATCCTTCACTCCTGCCTTGCTTGTATATAATTGATAGTTTAAAAAAGGGGGAAGTTTTCCATTTAACTGGAGATGGAGCAAATAAAACAATAAGAAACATTTTAAAATAATGATTCTATCCTGAATGGTTATGCCTTTCTCTTCCTTGAGTAAGAGATAGATACGCAGTGCCAATACATTTTTGGATGACCAGGTACTGATTATTTGAGTTCGTAAATCCAGAACCCAATTATCCAGAAGCTTCCCCAGGTTAAGTCACTTATCCAGACTTCCCCAGGTTCTCAGTGGTTGACTGATAGATTAAGACCAAAGAGAGATACTGCTATAATTTAAAGTTAATGGAAACACCAGATACTGTAAGGGGTAAATGTAATAAAGATAGAAGTATCCTACAAAATCCAGTGGTAAGATAACTTGGATATTACAGAAAATACAGCTTTTGACTTCAAAATACAGTGTGGGAAAAGTAATGAAATATTGCCTGAAGTGCTGTCTTTCAAGCTTTTAAAATGTTTTCTTATTTACAGATAAAAAATAATATATGTATGATATATACAATTTATATATGCATACACATATCCCATTTAAAATATATATCATTTTTTATTTCTAAATATACTTATATAAAAAGACCAATAAAAATGGACTGTCCATGTACCCCAATTAATCTCAGTCCTATCCATTTTGATTGATTTTTTTCTGGCAAGAATCTATCGAGTGAGTTCAGGATTCCTATGTTTTTGTGGTGGTTCTAAGAGTTTTTTCTGTGTGTAAAAAGCAGCTTGGGCTTATTTTACAAGAATACAATTCAGTGCTGTTCTGTTATACAGTATCACACAGACTGGTGTTTTGCACGGTTCCACATTTCTGTGTCCTATAAAGCCTGGATCAGAAACGGGGCCAGTTTCCACCGATCTCTTAAAACAGAAGTAACTTCTCATCTCCAGCCCAGGCTAAGGCTGTTAAACGCTGATATAGCGTGGAGTGAGATCATTCATTCGGCGGTATTTATTGAGTACTTACTGTGTACAAAGCACTGTACTAAGTGCTTAGGGGAGTACAATATAACAACAAACAGATTCCTGCCCACAACGAGCTCACAGTCTAGAGAGGATCACTAGATCCAAACTCCTCTGCCTCCATTTTAGGGCTACTCTTGTTCATCCAGCTCCCTCTGTTCATGGGAAAAGGAAAAAGGAGCAGTCGAAGTAGTCGTTCTCTCGCTGGTCCTATACCTCACCCCAGCTGTGTCCTCCTGCAAGTACGGGCAGTCAGGGGGAGGAGAGCTGCTTCATCCTGGAGTCTGAATGTATCACCCAGTGAGCTGAAATGTCAGGAGCAGGAGCAGGGAGCTGGTTCTGCAGCAGCTGTCTGGGCTGGGTCCTGAGGGAAGATCTGCAGGGGCATGCCGGAATGGAAACTTAGAGGAAATGCAAGTGGTAATTTGGAAGATTTAGGAGTTCTTAGGCTGTCATCAGATTTTATTGCAGTGTCATTGACATACGCTTGTGTTCTCTCCTCAACAGGTAAAGAACCGCAGCTTCAGCAGAGCAAGCAAAAGCTAAAAACCGCAGCTCCGACCAGGCCGCCAGACACGCGTGCTGAGGGGAAGGGAAGCGTTCTGGAAGCACCGATCTCATGCCCCCCCACAACGAGCCCACTAGGACTGGGTGGTTTGGGGAGCAATTTGCGAGTGAGAAAACCCTAGCAATAATAGCAGGGGTATTTGTTAGATGCTTATTATGGGCCAAGCACTCACTGTGCTAAACACTGGGGTAATCAGGTCAGACACTGTCCTGGTCCCACAAGGGGCTCACAGCCAATGGGGGGAGGAGAACAGATATTCAATCCTCATCTCTTGAGACTGTCAACTCATTGTGGACAGGAAATGTGTCCATATATTATATTGTACTCTCCCAAGAGCTTAATACAGTGCCCTGCACACAGTAAGCACTCAATAAACTCTACTGATTGACTGACTAACTGACATTTTACAGAGGAGGAAACAGAGGCCCAGAGATGTTATGTGACTTCCCCAGGTCACCCAGCAGACAAGTCGTAGAGCTGGAATTAGAACCCAGGTCTCCCTGCCTCCCAGTCTTCTGCTCTTTCCATTAGACCGTGATGCTTCCCTTGCTTGTATTAGAAAGAGATTTTTCTGTAAAACAATCCCTATTTGGTCCAGCATCCCAACCAGGTAGGTGAGGGGCTGCTGGAATGGTGACGAGGAGCAGAAGGCAGTCATGGTTCTTTATAAATGGTATTTGTTAAGAGCATACTTCGTGGCAGACATCAAACTAAGCACTGGAGTAATCAGCTAATGGTTGGGTACAGTCCATGACCCACATGGAGCTTCCAGTCTAAATCCCCATTTTACAGATGAGGAAACTGAGGCACAGAGAAGTGAAGTGACTTGCCCAAGGTCACACACCCAGCAGACAAGTCGTGGAACCGGAATTAGAACTGGGTCCTTCTGACTCCCAGGCCCGTGCTGTAATCACTAGGCCACACTGCAGTTGTTGTTCATTTTATGGGCTTCCCACAGGACGGAGAGCCACAGGTTGGCAGGATGGAGATTATACCTTGTTGCTTGGGGACCTATCCTCAGGTCGTGGGATGGAAATTTGAAAACAATGATAATAGTAAAAAAAAAACCCACCAGGAGTTCCAGGAATTTCTTCTTTCTAGGATCCCAAAGTTGTAGATTTAAGCACATGCTGTCTTCATTTTGGGTGAAACCTTAATATGATGAAAGTTCATACATCCCCCAAATTACATGTTAAAGCACCAATATCTAGCTGCAGTCACTTAGCCACCATATCATTACAAAAGGGCCTCTGTGTCTTTTCACTAGGGCAATTATAATAGAAAAATGAAAACTGTGGAATTTTTAAGCACTTACTATTACCAAGCACTGGGGTTCATAAAAGATAATCAGGATAGACAAAGAGTCATCCCACATGGGACTCACAGTCCAAAAGGGAGAGAGAACAGGTATGTAATCCACATTTTGCAGATGAGGCTGCTGAGGCACAGAGAAGTTAAGTGCCTTTCCCTAGGTCACACAGCACAAAGTGGCAGAGCAGGGGTTAAAACCGGCTTCTCTGACTACCACGCCCGTGGGATTTCCATTAGGCTACACTGCCTCACGTTTGTTACCATGAATCCTCACTCGTGATAGAGAATTAAATCAGATGGGAACGTGGGATTTTCCAGATACGTTCAGTCATTGGCTCCTGAAACCTAGCACCCTCCCTTCCAGAATCCCAACCAAGCCCAGCCGAGCCCTGCCTGCCCTGCCTTCTGACAGGGACTAGATTAAAGAGCAAACTCCCTGCTCCCTGCTTGTTGTTTAAAAGAGGAGAGGCCCAACTTTTCAAAGCCCCCGACTCTGATTCAGGGTTAATCATTAAAGCCGTTGGCCTGTATTCAACATGGATCCAGTTTGATTCACATCACCCAAGATCCCTGTGCTTCATTATGCAGAATGTTGGCATGAATCCTAGGTCACGGACAACAATTTAATTCCTCGTATCTTGCCTTTCTCTCCCCCAGCCGCCATGGTAATAAGTCCTCTTGTTGGTCTGACAGGATCATCTTTTGTTGAAGTGCATGGATTCGTCTGGGCATGAAGGATTGTTCCTTTTCTGGCCATTGAACGTGCTCAGTGTTGTCAGAGGATCATAGAAATACACTTTTCAGGAGTTGAAGCTCAAAATTCAGGTCCACAAGCAAATTATAAGTCGTGTACAGAGGCCAAGACAGAGAAAGGAAGCTCCGAGTGGTGCAGAAGTAGATTTTACAGTTGCAGGAATCTGCCTCTCCATACTCTGTCCTCTCCCCCCAATACACACAGATTTAGCTATGCCTCGGTGTGCTAAAAATAAGACTGGAGGGGGGCAGTAGGAGAAGTTTGCAGAGACAAAGGGGATTCTGTGGGGAAAAAGAGAGTGTAAGTGCTAGGGGAGGCGGTTTTATTCTCACTCCCCGAACTTGCTCAAAAGCAGAGGCTTCTCCCCAATTTTCTCTATCCATCCACCAATCAACAGCATTTACTGAGCACTTATTGTGAGCAGAGCACTGTACTAAGTCGGAGAGTACAATAGAGTTAGCAGGCATGATCCCTGACCTCAAGTAACCTACAATCCAGCAGGGGAGACAGACACTAAAATAAATATACTAATAGGGGAAGCCACTAAGTGTAAAATATATCCATAAGTGCTGAGGGGATGGTTGAAGTGGTGATGAGTACCGAAGTGCTTAGGGAGTTTGGAGTCAAGATATGTTGGGGGGGATATAGGGTGGAAAGATGAGAGATGAGTCACGGAAAGCTTCCTGGAGGAGATGTGATTTTAGTAAATGCCCATACCCTCTATTTGTATTTTCCCCTATGATCCTTTTGGGTTAGGTCCAGGCTTGAGGAATGACCAGTTGGGCTCTGTTTAGGTGGGCTCAGCTTCAATGGCGGGCCACCACCCATTCTCTCTTCTTGTAGCCTCCTCAGGAGGGACGTTTGCCCAGACACTTCGGCCAGAACGCTTCCTCTCCTCGGTCCCGTGCTGGAGTCTTTCTGCCAGCTGGCTGCTCTCGTTCACCACATACCTGGCTGGGTTTCAGAGGGGAAGCAGTACGGCTTTGGGCTGCAGGGTGTTCGATCAATGTAAATGATAATAAATTTCAGATAAGTAAAATCTGTTGAACTGTTAGCGGTTAGAGAAGGAGATCTCGAGTCAAATTCCTAGGGCTTTTTCTTGGCTCTGGTGCTGGTCTGTTGTGCTCTTTGGTGGAGGGATTTGGCCTTCTGTGTCTGTATTAATAGGATGGGGAATAGTGCTTAGCTTGTTGAGTATTGGGAGGCTTAACCAATTTAGGAAAGAAACCTTGAAAAATTTATAGGATCAGGATGTTTCTTTAGATGTTAGAGGTGGGCAGGAATGGGCTATTCCAGAGGATATTTGAATATGTATCAGTGTCCTGAGACTTCAAGGCAGAGCTGTTCAGAGAAGCATGAAGCAAAAAGACACTTTGGGATGACTGATGGTGGTGGTGGCCAAGAACGGGTGAGAGTTGGAGCTTCTGTTTATTTTCTTGGAATCCCTCCTCCAAGGGATGTTGACTAGGGAATTAGGAAGGAGGAAGAGAAGATGGAGGAGGAGAAGGAGGAGGAGCTGACCAGGAGCACCAAGAGAAGGAGGAGAGGACCAGAAGGAGAAGGAGGAGGAAGAGGAGATGGAGGCAAGGAGGAGGAGAATTAGTTTCATTTGTTAAGTGCTTACCTGTGTCAGACACTGGGATAGACGCAAGATAACCAGGTCAGAGAGAGTTCCAGCTCCATATGGGGCTCACAGTCTAAGGTAATTTAATCCCCATTTATAAATAAGGAGACTGAGTCCCAGAGAAGTTAAGTGATTTCCCAATGTCACACTTCAAGCAGACCAAAGAAACAAGATTAGAACCCATATCTCGACTCCCACAGCCATGACTTTCCCACTAAGCTATGCTGCTCTTCTCTCTCCACCACTATTGCCCCCTTCAGTGGATGGCAAGGGAGGGTCAGGATTGTTCTCCATGAATTTGGAGTTAAGCCCTCCGTGTGGGACTCTGAAAGTTCAAGCATGCAGAGCTTAAGTCGGGGAAGTGAACTTTCCTTAAACATAAAAACACTTCCCTCTCAATCAAATGAGACTTGATGACATCTGCTGTGATTTGAAAATGGGAGAGTTGTGAGATGACTGAGGAAACAGTGTGGGGTCTGTGACTCAGCCACATTTGACAACAAGTTCATGTTCTGAAGCTGATGTGCCAGCAGACCACTTCCCTAAGGGAAAAAAAAAAGATGTGTTTGTTTCAGCAAAGCCTGGTTAATTTGAGAAGGAATCCAATTTTCAGCAGAACTCAATGTCCTTCCAATACACAGAATAAATTGGAAATAATCATAGTTGTATAAAACTTTTTTATCTCATCAATCATCAATGGTATTAAGTGCTTAATATATGCTGTTGGGTACCAAACTACGATTCTTTGATGTTAAAACGTTTTCCATTGAGAGGGGGTTGAAATGAGACGGTTTCTGTAACTTCGGAGATTATTTCCACAGTCAGAGCTATGCATGTGTTCACCTGTTGACCGAAAAAGATTAAAACTGAACATTCCTTCCTGTTCGTGGAGTTAGTTGTTTTTCATTACTATTTTGAAAGACAGGTTCTGCCCATATACCTTGATGAAGTCACTTGGATGGTGGTGATTAAAGACAAAGCTATATTAATGTCTGATTCTTTGGCTCTTCCTTGCCCTCTCTTACCTTACCTCTTTGATTTCCTACTACAACCCAGCCCGCACGCTTTGCTCCTCTAATGTCAACTTACTCACCGTACCTCTATCTCATCTATCTCACTGCCTCTGGCCTGGAATTCCCTTTCCCATCATATCTGACAGACGTTACTCTCCCCAGCTTCAAAGGCTTATTGAAGACACCTCTCCAAGAGGCCCTTCCTGACTAAGCCCTTATTTCCTCTTCTCCCATTCCTTTCTGCATCACTCTTGTATTTTGGATCTGTACTCTTTATTCAGCCCCACAACACTTATGTAAATATTTACAATTTATTTATTTATAACAATGTCTGTCATGACCTCTAGACTGAAAGCTCCTTATGGGCAAGGAATGTATCTACCAACTCTTCACTCTTCCCAAATGAATGTCCTATGTCGTTCTTAGCTCTGTCATCTCTGACTCATAGTGCATACCCTCCTCCCTAAATGAACTCCCATTCCCGCTCATGTCCACTAAACTACATCCCTCCCCATCTCCAAAGCCTCTTAAAGAGCCATCTCCTCCTGTAGGTGGTCCCCCAACTAATTCCTACCTCCCTTTCTCCCTAATCAGGTCATGTTTCTAAAGAAGCAACATGGTGTAGTGGATAGAGCACAGGCATGGGAGTCAGAAGGTTCTCGTCCCAGCTCCACCACTTGTCTGCTGTGTGACCTTGGGCGAGTCACTTTTCTTCTCTGGGCCTCAGTTATCTCATCTGTAAAATGGAGATTGAGACTGTGAGCCCCATGTGGGACAGGTCTGTGTCAAACTCGGTTTTCTTGTAACCAGTGCCTGGCACTTAGTGAACACTTAACAAATACCATTTTTATTAAGACATGTGTGGGTATATTGATTTATTTGCTCCACTTGTTTATTCATTTAGTTATTCATGGTTGCTCACTTTCACTGTTACTAACTGAATCTGTGTTCTTACTCTTGCTTCAGTTGTATGTATACAGTGAGTGTCGGTCTCCCCACGTTATGTTGTAAGCTTCTGAAGGGCAGCGACTGGTTCCTCCAATTTTATTACAGTCTTTCAAATGTCTTGTGCAGTTCTCGAAACAGAGTTGGTGCCCAGACCCATGCTCAATAAGCATTAAAGACAACAATGACGAGAAAGTAGCTCCCGAGCTCTATTTCCTTCCCAGCATGGCCTTTGACAGCCTTTTTGATCATCTTACTCCTGTTTCTCCCTGCAAAGCTCCTGTTTCACAATCCAGCAAGTTCTTAGGGTTTAAAAATAATAAGCCTGAGTCTTGGTTTTGGGGCTGACCAGAAGCTCAAGCCTGTTTTACTCCCCTATCTGCACCCACTTTTCCCAGGTTATCTTAATGGGGAAAATCAGAATGAGTTTTCTGTACTGAATGTATGTCAGAGTTGGACCACTATTAATGTGGGTGAGGACGAAATAAACTTTGAGGACTATGTGAAAACTCCGCAAGCCTAAACTCTTTGTTTAATCTCTCTGCAAAGCTGCTTGAATCCGTGCGGTGCTTCTCAGTGGGAGAAAGGATAGTTGGCAATTGTAAAACTGAATCTAGTTTGAGTTTTCCGGATTGTCGGGCTTTGGCGTAAGTGGTGATTTGCCAGGAAATGGGGGAGGGCCTAGGACACAGCGAATTCTTTAGATCTTAAAACAATTTAACAAGATGAAAACTGCATGCATGCTAGCTGGCAACAGTCACCTTTGGACGGGTAGAACATGGAAAAGGCCAAAATCGATTTGGTTCTTAAGAGGATGCTGTCCTTTGCTGGTGTGCAACTGGACAAGTCAGGAAGAAAGGACAGAGCAGATGCAAATGATGTGATTGAAAAGGACCAGAGACAGTTGGGGGACTTTGACTTCTAAATGAAGTAAATTGATTGTGTCATTCCACGCTGGCATCCCCAGGTAGTGATAATAATGACTGTGATATTTGTTAAGCACTTACTATGTACCAATGTACTGTACTAAGCACTGGGGGAGATGTAAGATAATCAGGTCCCACCTGGAGCTCGCAGTCTGAGTAGGAGAGAGAACAGGTGACGCCTAACATCACTGTGGGCCACATTTCCATCCTTGGACTAGCCTAGTTCTCTCGATGTTTGGAGACCCCACAAGCAGGGCTGTAACGTGGGGAAAGGGCACAGTACAGCCATGGCAGTAAATCCAGTAAAAAAATAAATTAAAAAATATCATCGACAGGCAAGAGAGAAGGCCTGTGCGGATCTTGGGGCTGGAGATGGTCTAGGACACCTGAGAAGCAACTGGGAAAAGACATGTTCAAAGCTGTGGTGGTGGGGAACGTTTGAAAGAGCAGTTGGAAGCGTGGGGAAGGCAAGAGAGGAGGCATGGCCAAGTGGAAAGACCATGGGCCTGGGAGTCAGAAGGATCTGGGTTCTATTCCCCGGGTTCACCATATGTCTGCTGTGTGACCTTGGGCAAGTCGCTTAACTTCTCAGTGCCGGTTACCTCATCTGTAAATTGGGGATTAAGATTGTGAGCCCATGTGGGACAGGGACTGTGTCCAACCTGTTTATCTCATTTCTACCCCAGCGCTTGGTACGGCACCTGACACATAATAAGCACTTAAATACCATTAAGAAAAAATGGATGGAAAGGACAGGAGGCAGGGAGGGAATGGCTGAGGAAGGGCTTTTACCTGGCTTCCACCCAGGGATGCCAGGATTGGGAATGACGCCTGCTTCTGATGTTCCGTGGCCTTGTGAGGAATCTCTCCACAGCTGAGGGTGCCACAGAAGTCCTGAAATTGTCCTCTTCTGCAGCTATACCAGACTGGGAACCGACTTGGAACAGCTACTTAATGGAGCCCTGGGATCCTAAATAGTAATGCCCACCTACCTCTTTCTAGTCAAGCTGTTTGCTCTCCTGCCCCTCCTTTTTCATCGACTGTTCTTGGAAGACCCCCACCTTCCCGATTCATTGGGGCGGAACTTGGGTGAGGTGGAGAGGGAGGGAGAAAAGTATCTGACCAGAGGCATCACAAATTAGAGCTAATTAGAGGATTGGCCTATCTGTTTTGACTTGTTAATATGTCTTTTCTCTTCTGAGGAGACTATTTGCCGTTTCACCATGGGGGACGTGGAGGGAGGATTGGGGAGTTGGTTGAAGGGAAGTGGCCTTGGTGATTTCACTGGGACAGAGAACTGTTTCAGAAATAGTCTCATCCTCTTTTCTCAGCATCCCCACCCCCATAAACCAGCTTTCTCTGCACTTTACTTACTTTCAGTCTCCTCCCCGTCATGCCATTAAGTTGTGAAGAAGTCGAAAACTTTTCAGAAATGACTAGAGTTAAGGTTTGATGCCAATTTTCTCCCTCACCTAAATCCTTCTCCTTTGAGATCCAGGCAGCCTGTATCCCTGCCCCTTATTTGGAGATAAATCAGAGTGTAAGATAAAATCGGAACTCAGAGTTGGAAGTCTTTGTGGTGGCTCTAAGTCTTCTGTGAGGCAAAGAGGGCTACTGCACTCATTTGAAAACTTGAGATCTCTGCCTCTGCCTTACTGAATGAGCATGGGCCTCCAAGTTAGAAGGACTTGGGTTCTAATCCCAACTCTGCCACTTGTCTGCTTTGAGACCCTGGGTAAGTCACTTCACTTCTTTGTGCCTCATTTACTTCATCTATAAAATGGGGATTAAGACTGTGAGCCCCATGTGAGATAGGAACTGTGTCCAATTCAATTTGCTTGTAACTACCGTGGTGTTTAGTACAGTGCCTGGCACATAATAAGGTTTTCCCAGACTGAGCTACCCCCTTTTCCCTCTGCTCCCCCTCCACCCTCTGCTCCTCCCCCTTCCCCCTTCCCCTCCCCTCAGCTAAGCCCCCTTTCCCTCTGCTCCTCCCCCTCTCTCTTCCCCTCCCCTCAACACTGTGCTCATCTGTATATATTTTTTATTACCCTATTTATTTCTTTAATGAGGTGTACATCCCCTTGATTCTATTTATCGTGATAATGTTGTCTTGTTTTTGTTTCGTTCTGTTTTACTCTGCCGTCTGTCTCTCCCGATTAGACTGTGAGCACGTCATTGGGCAGAGATCGTCTCTATCTGTTGCTGAATTGTATATTCCAAGTGCTTAGCGTAGTGCTCTGCACATAGTAAGCGCTCAATAAATACAATTGAATGAATGAATGAATACCACAGTGCAGAGTAGTAGGAGTGGAGCAGCAGGAGCATCTGACCCTGTTAATACTTTTAAGGAAGCAACAGGCCACTACCCTGCTTTTATGGTATCTGTTAAATGCTTATTATCTGTCAGATGCTGTTCTAAGTGCTGGATTAAGTACAGGTCAATGAGGTCAGACACAGCCCTTGTACCTCAAGGGGCTCGTAGCCTAAGTAGGAGGGAGAACAGGTATTGAATCTCCATTTTACAGTTGAGGAAACTGAGGCCCAGAGAAGTGAAGAGTCTTGCCCAAGGTCACACAGAAAGCACCTGGCAGTACTGGGATTAGAATCCAGGTCCTCTGACTCCCAAGCTCATGCTTTTTCCATTAGGCTATGCTGCTTCTCCCTGAAAGGAAGCTGTGTGGTCTAGTGGACAGAAGATGGGCCTGGGAGTTGAGGATCTGGGCTCTGATCATGGCTTTTCCTGCAATATAACCTTGGACAAGTCATTTGACTTCCTCATACCTTAGTTTCCTCATCTGTAAAATGAGGATCAAATACTGGTTTTTCCTCCTGTTGAGACTGTGAACTCCGTGTGAACTCCAGGGTCATCTCCAACTTGATTATCTTGTATCTACCCTAGTGCTTAGTTCAGTGTTTGGAACACAGTAAGCACTCAACAAATATTATTATAATGATTTTATTATAATTATTGATGGGATTCAAGCACATTTCACTGTGAGCCCATGGGACTTTGGCCTTAACTGCTCACTAGGACAAAAAGGGCAATCACTGGGCCCCTACGTGAGGTGAGATGGAGGGCAGAGAAGCCGGCTATCATCACTGCCAGAACCCAAGTTTTGGTTGAGCAGGAAGCGGACAAGTTTGGGTGAGGAGGAGTGAGTGTGAAGGGCCAGAGTGACATAGCCTCCTGTATTTCCCTTTTCATACCCACCCCGACACTCCTCTGGGCAGCAGTAACCACAGCCAAAATAAACTCAGGCCCAGCAGTCATGAGAAGGGACAGAAGGAGAGAGAGAATTTCACTTCTCGGACATTAAGAACTGGGTCCGGCCCTGTCGGACCCAAAGTTTCCATATCTCATTATGTGGGACCCCCTCAAGCATCCTCATCTCCAGCTAGCCACACTGAAAATAAAAGTCTCCTTAGAAGGGAGACAGAGCTAATTTAGAAGTGGTCACAGCAATAGCAATGTTTAAGTGCTTACCAAGTACAGAACACTGTAATAAGCACCGGGAAAGAATCCCCAGATGGGAATTAGACATGGTCCCTGGTTCTCGGTGAGCTCACAATCTAAAAACTTTCCCGAGCACGAAGATGCCCTGCGTCGTGTTTGAGTTCAGTCCCCGCGGGCAGAGACCTGGCCCTGCAAACGCGCTAAAATGTGGTGAGCCGTGATCTTTGGTTTTTCATCTTCGCCAGAGTGACCGGCCAGAGGACTAAAGGTTTCTAAACTGAGACAAGTGGCAATCTGATTTCCTTTTGTCCCCCCAAATGAGACGCACTGGGAATGCCAAATGATTAAAGGGGCCGGGATCATCCTGAAAAGAGCGTCCCGGTCAGGCGACAGAGAGTCCCGCTAATCCGCTGGGAGGGAGAAAAGCGGAGCCGGCAGCGTGGGAACTTCCGTGTGCCCTTCAGGAGAGCTCTCTCCTGACCTATTCATCCAGGCTTTGAGGAAATAGCAAAGCTGATTTTCCTCTTCAGATTAGGTGATCAGCAACCATCTGAACCAGAGCAAATCAGAGGCGGCTGAAGAACTTTCTCATATGAGCTGGGGTGATGAGGGGGCCTGGTCACTCATTTGATTTGGGGCAGGGAGAAGTAGCACAAAATTAAAGCCCCATGGGCTTGGGAAATCTCTCTTGTTTCTCCTTTTCCTGCTTGGAATCATTGCTCCAACCTTGCAAAATTACATGGCTGCTCCTATGACATCAGGGATTATTCAGTTCATGCTTTTTTATGGTCTATGTTAAGCACTTACTAAGTGCCAAGCACTGTACTAAGCACTGATACAAGTTAGGTGAGACTTGCCCAGTGGGCCTGGGTGTCATAGGACCTGGGTTCTAATCCTCTCTCTGTCTCTTGCCTGCCGTGTGACCTTGGGCAAGTCGTATCACTTCTTGGGACCTCAGTTTCCTCATCTGTAAAATGGGGATTCAATGTCTTTTCTCCATGCTGGCTGAAGACATCTCCCCCTGAACATCATCTCTCTTTGGGTCAACAATAAAACTCTGAATTGGTCATATCCATTCCATGCCTCGTATTGGTTGCTTGATGAAATATCACTGGACAGGGACCAAGCCTAACTGTTTACAGCATTTACAACCATAAAATCTCTTCTGGAGATTAGCAGACACGGTCCCTTCCAGACAGCAAGCTCGTTATGAGCAGGGAATGTGTCTGCTAATTCTGCTGTATTGTACTCTCCCAAGCACTTTGTACAGTGCTCTGCACATAGAAAGTGCTCAATAAATACCATTGATTGATTAATTGATTGATTCTGGCCTCTGTTAGGCTTATATTCTTCCCAGCAGATCCTTCATATCCAATCCCAGTTCACTTGGAGTGGCTTTTTCACCCCCTCCCAGTAGACGGCTTAGTTCTCTTGTTCTTGAGGCCTCTTAATCTCATGGCAAGGGCCCCTCTCATCTTGCTCCATCCTTCCTTTCCACTATCCCCCACGTAAAGCTTTTCACCCTAGGGCACGCTAGTTTGTAAGCTTCTTGAGGATTATGACTACCCACTCCACTGTATTGTACTCTCCTAAATTATTAGTACAGTGTTTTACACACAGTAAACACTCAAGTAGCATTAATTAAGACAGTTGATTTAATAATTGTGGTATTTATTAAGTGCTTACTGTGTGCCAACCACTGTACAGAGCATGACGGTAGACACAAGAGAATCGAATAAGACATGGTGTCTTGTTGAACTGGAGGTTTACTTCAAATCTGAGTCAATCTTGACATTCAGAAATACTGCTGATTAGTAATTGTGGTATTTATTAAGTGCTCACTGTGTGCAGCATGTGGGGAGATACAAGAGAATCAAATGAGACAAAGTCTGACATGAAGCTCACAGTCTAAATAACTGAATGATTAAGGGCGTAGGGAGTGAGTTGTATGCAAATAAGTGGGTGACCTTGAAATCAATCGATCGATCAACGGAGCGTATTTATTGAGAGCTACTGTGGGCAGAGGACTGTACTAAGCACTTGGGAGAGTACAATATAACAGTGCAATTGAGTTGGTAGACATTCCCTGCCCACAGTGAGCTCACAGTCTAGAGAGGGAGACATCAATACTAATAAATAAATCACAGATATCTAAAGAAGTGCCACGGGGCTGAGGGAGGGGTGAGTAAATAATAATGTTGGTCTTTGTTAAGCACTTACTATGTGCAGAGCACTGTTCTAAGCGCTGGGGGAGATACAGGGTAATCAGGTTGTCCCACGGGAGGCTCACAGTTAATCTCCATTTTACAGATGAGGTAACTGAACCACAGAGAAGTGAAGTGACTTGCCCACAGTCACACAGCTGACAAGTGGCCGAGTCGAGGGTGCGAATCCAAATGCAAGGACCCACGGAAGGGAGTGGGAGAAGAGGAAAGGAGGACTTGGTCTGAAAAGGCCCTTCAACGGAAATGGGCCTTCAATAATGCTTTGAAGGTGGGGAGAGTCAAAGGGAAGGTGTTCCAGGCCGGAGGCAGGACGTAGGCCAGAGGTCTGCAGAGAGATAATAATATTTGTTAAGCGCTTACTATGTGCAGAGCACTGTTCTAAGCGCTGGGGTAGACACAGGGGAATCAGGTTGTCCCACGTGGGGCTCACAGTCTTCATCCCCATTTTACGGACGAGGTAACTGAGGCACAGAGAAGTGAAGTGACTTGCCCACAGTCACCCAGCTGACAAGTGGCAGAGCCGGGCGAGATGGAGGGTACAGTGAGTAGGTTGGTATTATAGGAACGAAGTGTACGGGCTGGGTTGTACTAGGAGAGCAGCCAGGTGAAGTAGAAGGGACAAGGTGATTAAAAACCTGGTTAACTAAGTAATCCAGGTGAGGATTCTATTTAATCACTAGATGGCAGCCTTGTAGCCCTCATTACATGTCAATTTAAATGCTCGATAATCTCACAAAACGGCACGATTGTGTTGAATCACTTCATTTGAAACATATAAACTTCGCCGAAGCAAGATCCACGTAGGTAGTTAATCCGTGGAGAAGCAGCGAGGCTCAGTGGAAAGAGCACGGGCTTTGGAGTCAGGGCTCATGAGTTCGAATCCCCGCTCTGCCCCTTGTCAGCTGGGTGACTGTGGGCAAGTCACTTCACTTCTCTGGGCCTCAGTTCCCTCATCTGTAAAATGGGGATTAAGACTGTGAGCCCCACGTGGGACAACCTCATTCCCCTATGTCTACCCCAGCGCTTAGAACAGTGCTCGGCACATAGTAAGCGCTTTACAAATACCATTAAGCATAGTAGCTAGCATGATGTGGTCACTTGACAAGGGTTACTCAATGGGTGTTATGCTGTAAGACGGACAGCAAGTCCTGAAGAAAGTGGTTTACTTCAAACCCTAGTCAATCTTGACTTTTGGATGCACACTCTGGCGATGCGCCTCTCTCCCTGGGTTAATACTGGGTGTATTGAGATCTTCTGCTTCAGGATAAATCTTCAGATTCAAAACAAGCATTTAGGGTTTTTCAGGAAAAATGTATTTGCTAGTCTACTCAGTTTTGTTTTTTGAGTGGTATTTGTTAAGTGCTATTTATGTGTCAGATATTTTTCTAAGCTCTGGGGTAGGTACGGCATAATCAGGTTGGACGGTCTATGTCCCACATGGGGGAGGGGGGGGGTCACAATTTTAATCCCCATTTTCCAGATGAGATAACTGAGGCCCAGAGAAGTTAAGTGACTCACCCAAAGTCACACAGCTGACAAGTGGCAGAGCTGGGATTAGAACCCAGTCCTTCTGACTCCCAGGGCCCTGCCCTATCCACTAGGTCACACCGCTTCTCTGTACGAATCACAGTACAAGAATGGTGGGTTAGAAGAACTCTAGGTCTTTTGGGCTGCTATGGATCGGGTCCTTTTATGGAGAAGGCAAGGTGACCATGCGTGAACAGCAATGGTCCTAAAAAAGAAACATATCCCCCCAAGAGGACCGTGATGTCACAAACACTACCCTGGTGCACAGCTTAATGCGATGACGCCGAGTCCATGGCCGGCCTGCGATTTACGTAAGAAATGTTGGTTAGCTAACAAATTTGTCTGGGTGGCCTATCAATTCTATTTATCCTGAGTCAAAGGGATCGAACTGTGGCGCAACTTGGCATCACCTCTCCATCTCCCCTCTCCCCTCCCCACACTACTGTTTGAGAGACTGAGACCAAGGAACCATGAGAAGTTTACCTCCAGAGGAGTGAAATGTGCGGGCTGGGTTGTAGAAGGAGAGTAGTGAGGTGAGGTAGGAGCGGGCAAGGTGGTGGAATGCTTTAAAGTCAATGGTGAGGAGTTTTTGTTTGATGCAGAGGTGGATAGGCAACCACTGGAGTGTTTTGAGGCCTGGGTTGACATGTTCTGAACGTTTTTGTAGAAAAATGATCCGGGCAGCAGCGTGAAGTATGGACTGGTGTGGGGAGGGACAGGAGGTTGAGGAGCAGTAATCTAGGTGGGATAGGATGAGTGACTGCATTAACGTGATAGCAGTTTGGATGGAGAGGAAAGGGCAGATTTGAGCGATGTTGTGAAGGTGGGTCCGGCAGGATTTAAGGAGGGATGGAATATGTGGGTTGAATGAGAGGGAGGATTCAAAGATACCGTCAAGGTTATGGGCTTTTGACTTCTCTGGGTCTCAGTTACCTCCTCTGTAAAATGAGGATTAAGACTGTGAGCCCTACGTGGGACAAGGGCTGTGTCCAACCTGATTATCGTGTATCCAACCCAGTGCTTAGAACGGTGCCTGACATAATAAGCGCTTAACCAATGCCACGGTTACTATTATTTTTCCTGTTTGGGAAAGATGCTAGCCGACTGCCCCGAAAGGTGCTGATTTCTGGGTAGCCACAGGTTGGTGGGTTCACGGGAATCCTTGGCTTGTTTCTTGTCTTCTTTTGCCATCCCACTCTAACGCTGGAGCCGTTATGGCTCTCCCCAGCATGGGCTTGTTTCTGAGCCCTGACGAGCATTTTAATTAAAGACAGGTTTGTCCTGCCTAATATACAAAAGAAGAAAATCCCATGCCCCCCGGGAAGTTCTGCTGAACTGACACCCAGTTTTAACCATTTTATAATGGGACTTATTATTTATAAATGAACATCAGACCTTTTTCTGTGTTAAATGAGTTTTCTCCTAATCCTCTGTGAACAGTTGTAGTCAGTCATGACGGCTCTCCACATCACCACAGACTGAAATTGAAGACTACATCCCGTTTTTAATGACTGGTAACAGAAACCCAGAAATGTGTTCACACCAGAAGAAGCTTAATCTCAGATCATTTGTACTCAGTAGGGGAATGCTAACTCTCTGGATAAAGTACCTGATTTAAGACGCGGCCACCTAGTCAATTACAGCATTCTTTTACTCCCGGGAGACTCATAAATTGTGAAAAGAGAGGGTGTTGTATCTTAAGACTGGAAAGAGTCTTGAATCATGGAATCCATACCTCTGTTTGGGTGCAGGATCACATGCCATTTCCGGCTTAAATCCTGTTCTTTTTTAGGGTGTGGTGGAGAAGGTGAGCACTCAATATCCTTTGGGCAAGGAAAGTCATTTATTATAAACCTTAAACAATCACCATAAGTTCTCCAGATTTTCATGGAAATTCCAGTTGAATGTATTATAAATGCTCTGGTGCTCTGCTCCAAACGTTCAGTGCTTAGTGCAGCGTTCTACACAAAGGAGGGAGATATGATGGAGGTGCAATTTGATAAGAGGCTTTTGAATTATGAATGTGTCTGAGTGTCCTATTTGGTCTGCCCACCTCGTTGCACACTCACAAGCGCTTAGTACAGTGTTCTCCACACAGTAAGCGCTCCATAAATAGAATTGAGTGAATGGATAAATGAGTTAAATTAGACCCAACATGGTATTGCATCTCCCATGATTGACATGTGCCAGTCATATGACAGGATCTGATGATTAACTGGCGCCGACTCCCCGGTGCACTCTCCACCCCCATAATCCACACTTGCCCACAGTAGAGGAAACTGTGCACCCAAGACTCATGGCCCCTGGCCCTGCTGAGTCGTCACCTCCAGAGGAAGGGACTAGGGACAAATATAAAAGATAAAATCTTTGATATTATGAGACATGAGAAGGAGTGTGACCTAGTGGATAGAAAGCGGTCCTAGGAGTCAGAAGAACCTGGATCCTAATCCTGGCTCCACCACCTGTCTGTTGTGTGGCCTTAGGCAAGTCACTTCACTTCTCTGGGCCTTGGTTTACTCCATCTATAAAATGGAGACTGTGAGCCCCTTGTGGGACAGGGACAGGGTCCAATTTTGTATTTATCCGCAGGTTTAGTACCTGGCACCTTGTAAGTGCTTAAAAAACACCTTTTTTAAAAAAAAATAATTAAAAGGTGGGTGTCTTCCTGTTAATTACTATATAATTGAGAATAGGAGAAGAGCAGAAATTAAATAAGCTTACATTCTTTGTCCCGCCAACCCACCTACCCAACTCCACCTACCCCAGGTCACAGGTTGAAGTGCATAGACATAGACACTTAAGAAATGTCATTTAAAAATGTTTGGGACATGGGGAGGGAGGCAGAAAAGTCAGAAGGTTAGAGCAGGGAGTGGGTAGTAAGGGTAGAAGGTGGGGACTGAGGGGGAAAGGAAAGTTTACTTAACCTGGTGGGTGAATTTGCAAACTCAAAAAGTCAAATACAAATCACTTCACCAGAAAGTGATTTCCATCAGGCTTTTGGGAAACCTTCTGTTCTTCCAAAAAAAAAAAATAGAAAGCCTGCATTTCAGATCTGGATGAAGCTCTCCCATTCCCTCATAGGGATTAAGGAGTCTCTAATAATATTTGTTAAGTATTTCAAAATCTTTCAACAGAAGACACTGTGGGAGATAGCTGCGGAGTACTGCAAAGAACAGAACTAGGCTAGCATGTCACTGGCTTGTCATTTCTGGTGTTATGAAACTATCAATTAAATCAATCAGTGACATTTATCTGTTGCCGAATTATACATCCCAAGCATTTACTACAGTGCTCTGCACATAGCGCTCAATAAATATTATTGAATGAATGATTTGAGCACTTACTGTGTACAGTTCTAAGTGCTCAGAAGAGTACGATATAACAGAGTTGGTAGGCACATTCCCGGCCTATGAGGAGGTTACAGTCTAGAGAAGACAGGCATGAATATAAATACATAAATTACAGATATGTACATTAGTGCTGTGTGGCTGAGGGTGGGGTGAAGAACAAGTTCTTAAAAGGTAACGATCCAAGCGCGTAGGCGATTCAGATGGGAGAGAGTAAGGGAAAAGAGGGCTTAATCAGGGAAGGCTTCTTGGAGGAAACGTGATTTTAGTAAGGCTTTGAGGGTAGGGAGAGTGGTAGTCTGTCCTATACGAAGGGGAAGGGAGTTCCAGGCCAGAGGGAGAATGTGGACATGGACCACTTCATTTACAGGTATTTGCACTTCCAAGAAGCTTTCCATGGCTGCGGGGTGTCCATTTCTCAAATGAATGAAAAAAGGATGGACACTAAGAACAAGATAAGAAGAATTCTGGGAAACCCAGGAGGGTGTCAGAAAGGAACCAAGGCAACACTTGAGGGAGCCAGAGCTCAAGGAGAAAGGCCTGATGACTTTCCAATCCCAACAGGTAATGAGGGAAGAAGTCCTGTGGGAGAGCGAAATGAGCTGTTCCCAACAGGGATGGGTCAGCCGGGACTGGGTGGTGAAACAGAAGTAACGATAGCTTCCTAAATCTGTTCTGGGATCCCTCGATAATCAAGCAATCAATGACATTATATGGATAAGATAGTGGAAGGCTAGGGCCCGGATCAGACTCTAAACTTCACAGGGAGGGTCCGGATCAAGTACAGAATTCTAATTCTGGGTTTCGGTCTGTGGAAGCTGAGCCAGAGAAGAGTCGGAAGGATTAACAGCCCAGACCATGGAAATGCGTTAGAATAAACCCCAGACACAACTAAATAGAGGCCCACATTAACCCTCTGGGAGGCTAAAGGGAGTGGAACTACCCTGCGGAATGAGATGTCCTTGATTGCTTTTGGCATAAGAGCCAGAGCAAGCCCAGAGAGGCCACACTACATGCAGAATGTGGAGGAAGTGATCCAGGTTCCGCACAAGTGTGGAAAATTGCACTTTGGAAGAAATACACTGGGCATGGTGTTCCAGAGTGGTGGACAGAGTTAATTAAAGGAAAAAATGCCATCTGTGGCATATGCAGTTATAGACACGGGGTTGGCTCAGAGGGGCTTGGGTTGCGGGCGTGGGGTGTGTAGAAGGATTGGAAAAATTGGTGGGGATCGACTGTCTGGGAGGTGTCGGGGAACTATAACAGGGGATAGATTAACGCAGGAGCTTTAAGGACGGGGCCCAGGGTCTTTCACTAAGGGAGCCCTTCCTCCCCACTGAACAACCCATAGCACACAATGCTGCTTTAATCCATGAAGAACAGAACTTGGCTGCTAGGGCCCATCAATCAATAGATCAATCAATTTATCATATTTATTGAGCACTTGTTGTATGCAGAGCACTATAGAAAGTGCTTGGAAGAGGCCATCCGGGTCACCTCTTCTGGGGGGTCAGGAGAGAAGACAGTACCAGGCAATCCTCAGGGGAGAGGGATGAGTGTCTGCAGCAGGGCCATTAACCCCTCTGCCGAGTACATCGCCCCAGCAATTCCAGGCCCACAGAGTCTCCCTGATGCTCTGATCGGCAATCCACAGTAATAGTACTAAGGAGTAGTAATAATAATATGTATTGAGTGCCAAACGGGGGCAATGTACTTCAGTAAGCATTTGGGAAAATACACCAAAAGCAAATGACGTGTCCTGTTAAAGCGAGCGTTACAGTCAGCACCCACAAAAATGAATCTGGCCCTGAATGAGGGAATGAAGCCCTAAAGGAGTTGTGACAGTGTGGGGATCGCACAGGAGGAGGGAGGGGCTATGTGATCCCTAGGTGGGGGCAAGACATGTATTACTGGATGGGACACCATATTCACCATGTTTTGCCAGAAGCAAAATTTGTCGCTTGTGGAATTGTCAGGCCCCACCGTATTTACAGGCAATCAGTGTGAACTATGAGAAGAGTAACCTTCAGGCAGCAATCAATCAATAATCAGTGGTATTCACTGAGCGCTTATTGTGCGCAGAGCACTGTATTAAGCTCTTGGCAAAGTGCAACACAGCAGAGTTGGTAGGCACATTACCTGACAACGAAGAGATTTCTTTTCAATAACACCTGAACCAGCTGAGAGATCTTGCTCTCAGTAGTGCCAACTTTGAGCACCAGGAACGCACATACATGCACACACACACACTCACACAACAGTAGTGAAAATCTCAGATGGAGACAGGAGAATTGTCCATTAGTGAGTTAATAACTTCACCTCAAAACCCCTCAATTTCTAATTCTATTCGCATTTGCTTTAACTCTTTCCTGGCTATGTTTCTGCTCTCCGAACCACAGACCTGCTGTGTGCAGTTCTAGCATTGACTCCCCTCAGCTGGTTAGGAATTGAGTACTGAATCATAAATTTTTTGGAAAGGGAAGGTAACTAAATGTAAGACTTAAGGTGAAGAGGGGTAGAATCCTGACTTTAAAGAGTCCCTTACTATTCACACTGGACTCGTTCCCCGTTACTGGATTTCAGCATCCAGAGAAAGATGACTAAACTGGCCTGTCTCTCCTAGTGTTGACTTTGGTGCGAGGCTGGAGTGAACCTGAGGAGAGAATGCAAATAACTACATCAGGTAGGGATGGAGTGGGATTTTTAAGAATGAAAACGCTAAGGGGGGGATCAGGAGAGGAAGAGAACAGACTGCTTTTGTGAATCGAAAACTTCCAGGAGAAAGAAGAAGACGTTCAGCTCAGGCCTTGGGGCCTCTGTAAGCCCTACCTTGAAAAAAATAAAAAGAACCCCAGAGTTCCGGGATTCTCTTTAGAAATCAGCACCTTCAGTTTCCCTCTGACCCATCAAAGAATGTAAATGCTGACAGTCTTCTTCTTCTTATGGGAATCTTTTTCCTTTGCTGACTAGAGCCTGGGAGAGGGAGATGGGCTAAGAGTGTGTGTGTGGAGGGGGGGGGTCTGAGACAATGTGTTTAGCATTCCCACGTAGGATGATGCATTTCCAGATGAACAGATTGGGCCCTAATGTGTTTTGTGATGAAAGGAGATCAAATAACCTGAGTCTGTCCACCTGCCAGTCCTCGGGACAGCTGCCCTGAATTCATCCCATCTTTATTTTCTATTATGTCTCCAAGCAACAGACCAAAGGGAATGTGGTCCCCTCAAATGGACGCCTTTCACGACAGCTTCCTCTCTACCCCACTCCGGATGGAGGTGGTGGCGGTCACCCATCCTGACTCCCGTCTAGTTTCTTTCCCGCTCCGAGGTTCGTTTTCCTCCCTCATTCCTTTGTCTTAATCCTCCATGACTGGGTTTCGCCAAGTTGGTGGAAATGGAAAAATAGAGGGTCATGCAGACTGCTTTTTTTTTTTCCAGTTTGGGAAGCAGTTCTGCCGGTTAGCCCTCATTTTAGCCCTCTGCCACACGCAGCTGTGCAGAATTCTTTCAACAGGAATCGGGCCGGATTTGGCAAAAGGTTGAGGAACACACGCACGCTGCAGCCAAGTCTACAGGGAACCTGGACGGGCTTCTGGTTTTAAATGGAAGCCACATGAGAACCTGGGGTTTGTAGCCGAGCTCTGTTCGAGGTCGGCCCTCGTGTTCAAACCCGAGCCCAGACAGAAGAGTTTGCAGAATCTTCCTCAGAGGGAAAAGCCTGAAGACATTTGTTTGAGCGTTTAGTCGGTCGTTTTCATTTCAGCATCAAATGGAGACATTCCCTTCAACCCTTAAACATAGATCAAAGGAAGGCTCCATCCACCTCTCTCAGGAAGTCTGCCTTTGCTGGTCTGACTTTTGGAAGCTGTTGTAAACAGCAGGTAACTGCTAAAGAACAAACAAGCCAGGGTTTCAATAAACAGAAAAATAGGTCAGTGAGCTCTAAACTGACTATTCACATCTGAGGCTTCTCTTTTTATTATGTCCAAAACGCTTGGCTCCTTAAGGCCTATTCTAAGGAGGGTGGAGTGTACTTTTTCCAGCAGAAGCATCTGGGTCACTGCATTGCTATTTGTTTGTTTCTGTGGAGGCTGACTTAACCAGTGACTAAGCTTGGAAGTCATAAAACTGAACAATAAACCTGTCAGTAAAGCTATCAAGCTTAGGCTGTTATGAAGCTAGCTGGATGTCTTCTTCTAAATCCAATGGCCGTTTGGTTTCCTCTTGTCCTGAGTGTAACAGTCATTTACTACACAGAATTTGAAGAGTCCATCTGGTCCCCAAACCCCCTTCTGACAGGTTCTCTTTCATCTGATTTCCTTTCTGATTTACATTTTGGGTTGTGTCTTAGAGGAAAAAGAGATACAGGCAGTTTTACCTCCTGATTACCCCAAAGTGAAGCTTCAATCCTTTCTTGAAGTCCCTGGTAAATCAATCAGGGACAGATCTTGAGCTCACACTGGGTGCAAAGCACTGTACTATGTGCTCGGGAGTTGGTAGCCGTGATCCTTGCCCACAAGGAACTTACAGTCTAGAGGGGTAGACCGACATTAAAATAAATTACAGGTAGAGGAAATGGGAGGTTATAAGGAAACGTACATAAGCAGCAGCGTGGTCTAGTGGAAATGTAGCACGGGCCAGGGAATAAGAAGACCTGGGTTCCAATCTTGGCTCCGCCACTTGCCTGCTGTGTGACCTTGAGCCAGTCACTCATCTTCGCTGTGCCTCAAATTCTTCGTCTGTAAAATAGAGATGCAATACCTGTTCTGTGAGCCTTCTGTGGAGTAAGTAATGTTTCAGGTCTGATTATCTTAGTGCTTAGTAGAAAGCGCTTAATACCACTCTTATTAAATACTGTGGGACCTGGGGTTGGGTGAATAGCGCTTAAGACTTCAGAGCCAAGTGATTAGGCTACAGAGAAGGGAGGGCAAATTGGAGAATGAGGCAGGGAAGACCTCTTGGAAGAGGTGTGATTTTAGTAATAGTAATAATATTAATATTAATTATAGTATTCGTCCGCTCAACTGTATATATCTTCATCACCCTATTTATTTTGTTTATTTTGTTTAATGAGATGTACATCACCCTGATTCTATTTATTTGCCATTGTTTTTATGAGATGCTTTTCCCCTTGACTCTATTTATTGCCACTGTTCTCGTCTGCCCGTCTCCCCCGATTAGACCGTGCGCCCGTCAAAGGGCAGGGACCGTCTCTATCTGTTGCCGATTTGTACATTCCAAGCGCTTAGTACAGTGCTCTGCACATAGTAAGCGCTCAATAAATACTATTGAATGAATTAAGCACTTACTATGTGCCAAGCACTGTACTAAGTGCTGAGGTGGGTACAAGCAATTCGGGTTGGACACAGTCCCTTGTCCCACATGGGGCTCACAGTCTCAATTCCCATTTTACAGATGAGGTAACTGAGGCACAGAGAAGTGAAGTGACTTGCCCAAGGTAACACAGCAGACATGTGGCAGAACTGGGATTAGAACCCATGACCTTCTGTCTCCCAGGCCCTTGGTCTATCCATTACTCCATGATGCTTCCCAGGTTTGATGAGTTAGCGGGGTTTAATGGTTGGGAGAGTGGTGATCTGTTGGTTATGGAGGAAGAGGAAGAGGAGGAGAGAGTTCCAGGCTAGAGGGAGAATGTGAGCATGGTAAGATGAAAGAGAAGGAAATGGTAGAGCACGGGCCTGTCAGTCAGAGGACCTGGGTTCTAATTCTGACTCTGCCACTTTAGGCAAGTCACTTCACTTCTCTGTGCCTCAGTTCCCAAATCTGTAAAATGGGGCTTGAGAGTCTAAGCCCCATCCAGGACGTGGACTGTGTCCAACCTGATTAGCTTGCATCTGCCCCCATTGCTTAGTACAGTGCCTGGGCAGATCGAAATGCTTCATAAATACCATAAAAAACTTGGGGATTTACTGCTGCCATTCCCTCCTTTCTCCCTCCGCAGTGCTACAAAACCTGGCTCACCCTTCAGTCCCGGTTGCAGATCTTAACTGTGGTAACCGGCTGTGGACAGGGAATGTGTGTTTATTGTTATATTGGTACTCTCCCAAGCACTTAGTTCAGTGCTTTGCGCACAGTAAGCTCTCAACTACAGTTGAACAAATGAAAGGAAAGTGTGTCATTGACCTACGTCTGGTTCTTCGTCTTGGTCTGGGCTCCTTGAACTGCACACATTTTAATGAACTCGTTCACTCCATTTAACCAGCAGGAGCACCTTTATGGACGAATTAGCACCCTCTGAATCACCCACGCAACAGAGAAGCCCTGCTATTTGACTCCAGGGTTTGGCCAGACCCTCAGAGAATGATCCCAGTTGGGATCTGAGTCAGGTCAATGGGGCACCAGGTGCTCCATTGTGCTGATGGGGCAAAATGAAAGAAAGAGCTGGCTAGACTGACTCAAGCCTCCAGTGATAGAGTGATACGACCTGGCGCTTGGATTCGCTCCCTTGATTCACTCCAACCTACCCCACAGCATTTTAAGTACAGAGCTGTCATTTATTTACTTATATCAACGCCCATCTTCTCCTCTAGACTGTGAGCTGGGGATGTGAATACCAACGCTGTTATATCGTACGTTCCCTAACACTTAGTACAGTGTTAATGTTGGTATTTGTTAAAGGCTTACTATGTGCAGAGCACTGTCTTAAGCGCTGGGGTAGGCCCAGGGGAATCAGGTTGTCCCACGGGGGGCTCACAGTCTTCATCCCCACTTTACGGATGAGGTAACTGAGGCACGGAGAAGGGAAGTGACTTGGCCACAGTCACACAGCTGACACGTGGCGGAGTCGGGATTCGAACCCATGATCTCTGACTCCGAAGCCCGTGCTCTTTCCACTCAGCCGCGCTGCTTCTCTACTGTGTTCTGCACCCAGTAAGTGCTCAATAAATGTGATATGAGTGATTGAGCCACTAAATTAAACACTGAATAATATTCATTATAATAATGTTATTTGTTAAGTGCTTACTATGTGCCAAGCACTGTTCTAAGTGCTGGGGTGGATCTAAGGTTGACCCACATGGGGCTCACAGTCTTAATCCCCACTTTACAGATGAGGTGACTGAACCCAAAGAAGTTAAGTGGCTTGCCCAAGGCAGGTTGCAGAGCCGGGATTAGAACCCACATCCTCTGACTCCCTAGCCTAAGCTCCTTCCACTAAGCCACGCTGCTTCCCGGAACTGGATCAAACATAGTTTTTCTTGGGCTATGCCTCCTGGGGTGCTGAGCATAGTGCTGTGGGCTTGGTAGGCCAGCAGCTTGCTGAGCTATGACCCCATAATAAACAATTCTCCAAAAAGGAGTATCACCGTCCAAAAAGTCACGCTGGGTTCATCGTAACCTGGGAATGCTCAGGTGATAGTTGGAGGGGTCATTCAATCATATTTATAGATGCTTGGGAGAGTACAGTTGTACAGAGTTGGTAATAATAATAATAATAATGGTGGCATTTGTTAAGCGCTTACTATGTGCAAAGCACTGCTCTGAGCGCTGGAGAGGATACGAGGTGATCGGGTTGTCCCACGTGGGGCTCACAGTCTTAGTCCCCAGTTTACAGATGAGGTAACTGAGGCACAGAGAAGTGAAGTGACTTGCCCAAAGCCACACAGCTGACAAGCGGCTGAGATGGGATTGGAACCCATGACCTCTGACTCCCAAGCCCGCGCTCTTTCCACTGAGCCATGCTGCTTATCAGCGGTAGCCACGTTCCCTACCCGCAAAGAGCTACTGATTTGGAAAAGAATCCATCGGGGAAGGCTTCCTGGGTGAGGTGGGATTTCAGACAGACCTGGAGATAGGGAGAGCCGTGATCAGGTGGATTGAAGTGGGGGGAGGCTTCCAGGAAAGAGGAGAGCACAGGAAGAAGTGGTTGGAGCTGTGAGAGATGAGAATGAGGGATAATGAAGAGGTCAGCTTGAGAGGAATGAAGAGTACAAGCCGGGATGTAGTAGGAGGAGAGATGGCTAGTTAAGAAGGAACATTTTTCTCCCTGGATTCATCCTCCAAGGAACTAGTTTATCACTTCGAGTGTTATTTATTCAGATCTTACTGTGTGCCCTGCTTACAGTACAACGTGTTCCCTGCCCACGTCCAACCTTACCGAAGGCACATCTCCTCCAAGAGGCCTTCCCTCCTTTCCTCTTCTCCCGCTCCCTTCTGCATCACCCTGATTTGCCTCCTTTATTCATCCCTGCTCCCAGCCCCACAGCACTTATATACATATCTGCAATTTATTTATTTATATTAATATCTGTCTCCCCTTTTAGCCTGAAAGCTCACCCTGGGCAGGGAATGTAACTGTTTATTGTTATATCGTACTCTCCCATTCATTTAGTACAGTGCTTTGCACACAGTGAGCACTCAGTACATACTATTGACATACTGACCGACTAATTGACTCACCCACGCTTTTAGTTCGGTTGATCTCATCTGAAGGAAAAGCTGTTGTATGAAGCTAGCCTGGAAGCTCCTTGTGGGCAGAGATCATGTCTACCTCCTCTGCTGTATTGTTGGGAGTCAGAGGTCATGGGTTCGGATCCCTGTTCCACCGCTTGTCAGCTGTATGACTGTGGGTAAGTCATTTCCCTTCTCAGTGCCTCAGTTACCTCATCTGTAAAATGGGGATGAAGACTGTGAGCCTCACGTGGGACAACATGATTACCCTGTATCTACACCAGCGCTTAGAACCGTGCTCTGCACAAAGTAAGTGCTTAACAAATACCAACATTATTATTATTATTATTCTCTTATGCGCTTAGGACAGTACTCTTCACACAGTAGGCACTCAGTAAATACTACTGATTAATCGACTGATTGATGCTAGACTCCACAGGACTATATAGAAGCAGCGTGGCTCAGTGGAAAGAGCACGGGCTTTGGAGTCAGGGCTCATGAGTTCAAATCCCAGCTCTGCCACTTGTCGGCTGTGTGACTGTGGGCAAGTCACTTCACTTCTCTGCGCCTCAGTTCCCTCATCTGTAAAATGGGGATTAAGACTGTGAGCCCCACGTGGGACAACCTGATTCCCCTATGTCTACCCCAGCGCTTAGAACAGTGCTCGGCACATAGTAAGCGCTTAACAAATACCAACATTATTATTATTATTATGCCTTTCGAAGATCTTTAATGGAGGAATTTCACTATTATCTACTTGTAGTCATCAATAATAATTACTCCCTTTAAATAGGAGTCATTTTTTTCCTTCTCCCTCATCCAGAGAAGCAATATGCCCTCTTTTCGGTATTTGAACTCACCCAGAGGCTACAAAATCTAGGACTCATTCATTCATTCAACTGTATTTATTGAGCGCTTACTGGGTGCCACAGAACTTGGTAGGAATCAGTTTCCTATCAGCTTTTCTCCTCTTCCCGGCACTTTCCAGCAAATGAAGATAAATTGAAATGACCTTTTCTCCAGGGTCACTCATCCAAGGGCAGAGACCATTCATGTCACTGCAAGGTATTCCCACTATTGCAGGGTTGGAGGATCTTCTAAGGTGAATGGTGCAAGTTTCTAAAGAGAATGATTCACCGTGCTCAGAACAATCGGACAATGGTGCTTCTTTTTCTCTGTATTTTTCAGTCTAGTTCCGTGGCAATTAGGTGTGTTGATAAGGATGCCATTTTGGTGGGGGGGGGGGGGAAGAAAACCACAAACAAGTGGAGTGTGGTGAGGAAGAAAATCTCTCAGGCTGCTCTAGGAAATTGATGTCTGGCCAATTGACTTATGAGAGATCAAAGGGCAACAGGAAGACATGGGTCTTGCTTCTTTTGCAGTGCCAGAGCTGAACCAAGGGCAGGAAGTTTCACTTTCTTGGACTAGCAACCTGAGAAAGCCATCGTTCTGGGTAGGTAGATGCTGTTAGCTTCTGAGTCCCTGCTGAGCAGAGAATGCAGGTTTGTTTCTTTCCTCAAAGTTCCAAATGCCCAACTTTGGGGATTTGATTTGGTTTTACTCACCAAATCATGCTGATTCAGGAAACTAACTTAAGGAAATACAGAACATGTAACATAATACAAGCGATAACAGCATACTAGCCCTCAGTCAGCTCACCCTCTTTCACCTTAGCTTGCTGATTTTCTCCTTCAAACCAGTGCCCTCTTTGCTCCTCACAGATATCTCAGTCTTGCCTATCTCACTGCTGACCCCTTGCCCATGTCCTCCCTCTGGCCTGAAACTCGCTCCTCCTCCATATATGACAGACCACCACTCTCCCCACCTTCAAAGATTTTAAAAAATCACATCTTCTCCAAGAGGTCTTCCCCAACTAAGCCCTCATTTCCCCTACTTCCTCTCTCTTCTTCATCCCCTCGGATCTGTACACTTTAAGCACTTGATATTTGCCCCAACCTCAGCTCCACAGTACTTATTATGTACTTATCCATATTTATTTTAATATCTGTTTCCCACTGTAGACTGTGAGTTGCTTGTGGGCAGGGAGCATGTCTACCAATTCTCTTGTACTCTCCCAGGTGCTTAGTACAGTACTCTGCACACAGTAAGCACTCAGTAAATACCATTTATCGATTGATGGGTTTAAAAATATCACAACTATCGGTATTATTTTTACTTTTTTATTGTCTTAACTTTCTTAATCTCATCCAATTTGTCCACGTTACACTTTTTTATGATGACAAAACTATCTCCCTTTGTTGTTGATAATACATGTCTATTTATTTACAGATATTTTACTCTCAACCTTCCTCCTCAAGCCTTCCTTTGCTTGGCCCTAGTCTGGTCAACTGACCATATATTTAGCTCTTCTAATCTTGCTTTAGAAATCATTATCCCTGAACTCTGCCCAGGCCTCATCTAAAATCCTTACCTCTCGGTAAATTCAGCATGTCCAATTCTCTACGTTATTATGGCTTTAGTAACCCCAAGACAAAAGGCAGGGAGGGGAGAGGTGTAAAGCCTAAACTAAGAGGAGTACGGTGCATGTGCACTTCATGACATTAGTTAAGCTTGTGTGAGTTCTTTCATGATGCCTCTCTCCTTCTTAAAGAGTTGTTAATCCCATGAAAAACCTCTGGTTCTTAACTTATCCCACTGGGAACCCTGCTGTGATTTCTGACCAGAGAGATTTCCTGCAGAGAGGAATTTACAGACTTCAGGCTCCTGAGTAGAGGAATCAGTGAAATCTGCATCCGAATACATTATTACCTGCAACATTAACTTGCAGCTATGCTGCCTAAGGCTGTCTTACTCAAATCATAAAATTAAGCTGTGTTGAATCAGGTCAGCATTTGGATGACATTCTTCACTGAAAGATACAGCTCATGAAGACAAGTTTTTTAGTTGTTCAAACAGACACTGACACCTCAGTTCAAAGTACACTTTGAAAGGGGCAGGCTTTATTCTTTGAGCTCCCTGAAGGTAATTTACCGCTCATGCTTAATAGATTTCTTTTTCAATTCAGTAACATATTCTTTTTTGTTTTTTAACTGGAAGCACCTGAGAGAAGACTGTACAGTGATGTGGTCTAGAATTCAATGTTAATTTAAATTGACCAGGTATTTATTTGAAACTGGAGCCTATCAGTCATAAATCCACAGCTACAAATTGCATTTGCTAGACTTCTCTTCTCTGAGTGGGTTGAAAAAAAGTTTTCAAAAAAGATTTTCAGCCTTCATCTTCATTACTCCCTGCCAGGAAGGTACACCCCTATTCTTTAGTGTTAAAATATTTCAACATTCCACTCCTATTTCCAGCTATACGCTTTGGCCCCCTTGCTAATAAAGGCAGGATTTAGAAGATTGTCAACTCATTTGATTTTTCCAGTGTGAAAAGTTGGCATAGGAAAATCATTGAAAAAACATTGAATTAGACATCATTGTTTGGAGTTTTTTTAGTAAGCAAACTTATAGGCTCATAGGTTCAAGGCACTATCATTTCTATCTCTTTCCCTATTTCTATCCTTTCCCTTACTGTTTTAATTCTGCTTCTTTCTATGTTCCCCTACACTCCTGACAGACATCTTAATCAATCAATCAATCATTGAGACCTTACTGTGTCCCGGTCACTGTACTAAGTGCTTGAGACAATTCAGCACAACAATATAACAGACGCATTCCCTGCCCACAGTGAATTTACAGTCTAGAGGGGATTTTGCAGTCTTAAGGAGGTTTTACAGTCTAGGCAGAAGCTTACAGTCTAGAAGGGGGCTTACATTCTAGAGGGGGCCTTGCAGTCTACAGTCCAGAATAAAGACACTTTAAAAAAAAAAAATACTTCCAATAATGGAAGAGGCGCACCAACAACACTACAGGTATATAGAAAAAAAATGGAAAAATAAATAAGTGTAAATTGGTACAAGGTGAGAAAATACAAGAGTGGTAAAGATAATTATTGAGCTGATCTGATTTGGAGACATGGAACAATCAAGGAATTCCTCCTGGAGAAGGTAGGCTTTCAGGAAAACTTTCAAGATGGGTAAACTATAATCTGGGAGATACAAAGTGGGGGGGTGCTCCAGGTAGGAGGAAGGTCAGAGGCAGGACAGTTAAGAATGAGGTGCAGGACAAGATTAGCTTGGGAGGAATGAAGAGAGCAAGTCGGGATATAGCGGGTGAAGAGAATTGCTAAGAAAGAGGAAGGATCTGGTGGAATGCCTTGAAAGATGTGCTGATTGCCACTGAAAGGAGAGCTTTTATTCATGATTAAACGTGCCCCTTGTCCCCTTATATAGTCCCAGGGAATCACTGAGCAGCACCGATAGTCATATGTTCATCACAGACAGAGAGGAAAACTTCTGCAAATGGAACCACCACAACTAGGAGCTTCCAAAATACCTTCCACCATCAGAGAGGAGGTCATTAAAAGCAAAAGATGAGGGCATGACCTTAACTCTGACTTTTGAGGAAGTAACTCAGTAGGGCCAAGTGAAAACTAGCCAGGAAGGTAGAATAAACAATTTAAATATACAGAAAAGCAATTTCAAACTGTGCATCAGAACAGTGAGCAGTCAGGAAAGGGGATTCATTTACTGAGTAGGGGCTTTAAAAAGGATTCCAGTCTTCTCTCCTGAACCAAGAAAAAAAATAATTACTAATGAGATTATTTCAGAAATGTAATTTTTTTTCTAGCAGTAGTAGAAGATGAGGAAGAGAGTGGAAGAAGAAAACTGCTGGCCTTCACTGCATCTTTTTAAAGGTAGATTTCCAAGCAATTTTAAAGACAAAAAGAGATACTCTTCTCAGTGGTAGTTAGAAGATAATGTTTGTGTTTTTTTTTCTGCCTAACTTGTAATGCCCATGTGCCTGCCTGGAGTAAGAGATACTCTCTGTTAATGTTAAAGTTGTTGTGTAAGGGGTTAAATTATGCTGTGATTATTTACTGAGCCCCTCCGAGGGTTCTAAGTGCTTTATAGGAAATTTACCCTCAAGGGTCCCTGTCCTCTGTAACACAATAAGCCAAAATGTCATATGTGCTTTCAATGCATTATACATAGAGCAACCATGCTATCTGGGACAATGCATTCAGTTTTTTCTCTGCTTTTCTATAGGGTTTTTGTTTGTTTTGGGAGGTGTGATGGAGTTACATGAGGAGAGAAGCAGAGATCATCAGGGCAGTGAAGATCATCACATGGTATGCTTTACTCGGAAGAGCTTTCTGGGGAATGGAATGGAGTCTGAGGGAGGGAAGGAGGGAAGGAGAGAGGAAAGAAGAGAGTTGAGTAGAATCGACATTCTGATATTTGACTACCATATTTTTACTTTATTATAGCCTCTTCCTTCCTTACTCCCCTGATTTCCTACTACAACCCGGTCTACACACTTCACTAATGCTAACTTAACACTGTACCTTATCTTGTCTATCTCTACATAGGCACCTCACCCATGTCCTGCCTCTGGCATGGAACTCCCTCCCTCTTCACATATGACAGATCACCACTCCTCCCATCTTCAAAGCCTTATTAAAATCACATCTACCCCAAGAGGTCTTCTGAAATTAAACCCCCTTTTTCCTTACTCCCACTCCCTTCTTCATCACCTATGTACTTGGATTTGTACCCCAACCTCAGCCCCACAACACTTATGTACATATCCATAATTTTTTATTCTATTGTCTGTGTTCCCCTCTTGTCTATGAGCTTGTTGTGGGTAGGGATCGTATCTACAAATTCAGTTGTATCTACTAATTTTAATGTTCAACTCTGTTGTACTCTCCCAAGTGTTCGCTTATAGCAGTGTTCTGCTCACAGGGCTAATAAAGCTAGTAAATAATAAATACCATCAATTCATTGATCGATTGATTTAACAGCTGTTTAGATGAGTGGACCTCTGTTTCCTTTCCCTTACATACATGTTTATTCTTCCCTGCCTACTAGTCCCCACTATCTTGACTTTGGTTTGGCTAAAGTTCAAGGAGGACCAAGTGCTCAGAGACTCAGAACAAGGTAACTGGCTTTGAGAAACATACCTTTTTGATGGTAACAGCCTGGGAATATAACTTTGCTCCTTAGGGGAATTAACACCTCCCCACATCCCACCTAAGGGGTTTCCTAAAATACAATCACTGGTTTACATTGAGCACTTTTGTGTATAGACCACTGTACTAAGCACTTGAGAATGCAGTGCAATAGAATTGGTAGATATAATCCCTACCCTCAAGGAGCTCACAGTCTACTGGGAAGTTTACAATCAATCAATCAATCAGCGGTGTTTATTGAGCACTTACTATTTGCACAGCACTGTACTATGTACTTGGGAGAGTACAATACAACAGAGTTGGTAAATAAGTTCACAGGAGCTCTCAGTCTAAAGAGGGAGCTTACAGTCTAGAGGGGGTTTACAATCTAGAAGGGGAATCACCCAACCTGTTCACATGCTCAGGAACAGGTTCACTGAGTTTTAATCATCAAAAATGGGTCCCTTCATCCTTCAAATTTTCTTTATTTAGCTTGTTCCATATTAGAATCTAGAGGATGCTCTTAAAAGGGAAACAAAATATTTCCGGACTTGTTAACTTGTGATTAGTTGACCAGTTGAAAAAATAATCAAGTTGAAGGTGACTGGACACAGATGCAAAGGACAGCAGTGAGCAAGGGAAAAAACAGATTTAAAGAAATGGTCGCAGTAGCTTGGTCATAAGTGTCTGTGAAGTGCCGTTTATTTGAACACAGGCATCAATGTACTGTGGGGATAGATTCCACTCTACTGGGAGGCAAAAAGAAGAAATGAAGTCATGTAATGAACCTTTTCTGGCTCTAATTTCTGTGACTTGTTCAAAGCCACCCCAAAACAGTCAGTTTCAGCCCCACGGAAGATGAAGTGCCAGACACTGTAACCCTCCAAAATTGGATTTATAATGGAAACGGAAACTTATTAAGGTAGTGAGCCCTGCGTTATAAATTATTTTAAAATAAAATAACTCCATGCTAGAATAGTCAGATGACATCTCATATAGGAGAGAACTACCTCAGTGTATTTTCAGACATGAAACTCCATTTCTAGGTAAGGCAAGCTTAAGCTTGTATTTCCAAATGAATGAAAACAGTACAAACTGACCACTCTCTGGCTATAGCTTTAATCATTCCATCAATAAAGTTAACATGGCATTGCTTCTGCAAGGTACTCCTCAGCCTTTTAAGAACATTGAGGTAAATATTTAACTATCAGATTCTCTCTCTCACCTCTCTCTGGGTCTCATCTGTAAAATGGGGATCCAATATCTGTTCTCCTTCCTGCTTAGACTGTGAACCCCTCATGGGTTAGATGATCGTGTCTGACCTGATTAACTTGAATCTACCCCAATGCTTAGAACAGTGCTTGGCATAGAATAGAGGCTTAACAAATGCCATTAAAAAAAAAAACCAACCTGTCTTTTTTGCTTTAGCTTGAATTTCATGATCAATTTACCACAGTCCTCTAGAAAGTGCACCCGTTTCATAAATGTCCATGTTTTATATAGATTTTGTATCTCTAAATAATCGTTACAGTAAGTCATTTAAAAGACAGTTGCCACTGAGGTGTTATATATAGCTTTATGACTTTTTCTCACTTGTTAGACTCTCAAACTACACCTATGCTCCACCTATCTCATATACCTGACTCTCTCCCACATCAAACTCCTTTATAATTACTTTTGTTATAAAATATTCTTGACTGCGAACGTTTCATTTGAGATGAGAGAGTGTATAGTATCCCTCATATAAAGGTTGGGCAATTAGCGAAAATAAGTTTACATCATAAAAAGCTATAATTTATGATCCAAACACTGTTTTATTTAAAAATAAAAGTTACAGTGCCCTCCCTTGAGGCACCTTCCGCTTGATTCTCTAGAAGTATTATCTAGAACTTAAAAGAAATAGCTTGGGCTCTTGTTTAAGTAGCCAACCCATTCTTAGGGTGTTGCCAGTTTTGCTAATGACAAAAAAAGGTCCAGTTTCTCTCTCTTCCCATGACATCAATAGGCTGTCCTTTTTCAAATGTTCTCCAGCTGCTCACTGGAAAAATATTCTAGATCTAACCAATCAATCAATCATATTTATTGAGCACTTTCTGCATGCAAAGCATTGTACTAAGCTTTTGGGAGAGAAGCAGCATGGCTTAGCGGAAAGAGCCTGGGCTTGGGACTCAGAGGTTGTGGGTTCTAATCTCGGCTCTGCCACTTGTCATCTGTGTGACTTTGGGCAAGCCACTTCACTTCTCTGTGCCACAGTTACCTCATCTGTAAAATGTGGATTAAAGCCGTGAGCACCGTGAGGGGCAATCTGATTACCTCGTATCTACCCCAGTGCTTAGAACAGTGCTTGGCACATAGTGAGCACTTAACAAATACCATCCTCATCATTATTATTATTACAATATAGATTGTACTAAGATTCTTTGAGACACCCCTACCTACTTCCGCATCCTCCACCAATTGGAAGACTTAGCTGGGTCTACCCGTGTCTTTCAGGATGCAAAATTTTCACTGTTGTAGTAAAATCACTTCAATCTTGGACCCTGAACAAATGGAATTAAAGTGCACTTCACTAATGTGTAATATTGTAATATAATCATAGTGTTATTTGTTAAACACTTACTTTATGCCAAGCATAATACTAAGCTCTAGGGTAGATACAAGATAATAATAGTGATGGTCTTTGTTAAGCACTTACTATGTGCCAGGTACTGTACTTATCAAGACCCACATGGGGTTCACAATCTAAGTAGGAGGGAGAACAGGGATTGAATCCCCATTTTGCAGATGACAGAAGCGAGGCATAGAGAAATTAAATGACTTGTCCAAAGTCACACAGGTACGTGGTGGAGTGGAATTAGAACCCAGGTCCTCTGATTTCCAGGCCCATGCACTTTCCCCTAGGCCATGCTGCTTCTTTATCTAGGCTAGACAGTGAAGTTGCAAAGTTGGAAAACAGCGCTAGAAAACCCACTCTTTGCCATCCGTCTTGGAAGTATGAGGTATTAAATAATTTTAAGAAGGTAAGATTTATTGACAGCCCTCCTAGATCTTTCTACATGCAGTACCATAATTTTCACCTCCATGATCACTTGCTCATCGGAACCTCCTTGCTTTGGAATATTTGTTTATTTTCAATAGCTATGAGATATTACATTTATTGAATATGACCCTCACAAACATGTCTGTTCTAGTATGCTCTGTTCACTTTTTCTTTAAAAATTCAGTGTGGAGGCAATCATAGTATTGTAGCATAGAGCTAAACAAAATAGCATTTCCTACGCAGTATTCTTTCAACAGATTGCATAGCCTTCCGAGAGGAAGCTTTTCCAAATACATATTTTCCAGACCTACTGCCCAAACTACCGAAAAAGTGAGATGAAAACATGATCTTAAAAAGAAGCCTGGATCTGTAGAGGCCTGAGCCATTGGGAGAGCCCAAGTGACCTAAGATGCATATTTCACTGGCACTTTGATTTGCCTCCGGATTATAAAAGAATCCCAATTCTTCAGGCAGAAGACTTTCTGGGCAATATGTATCCAAATTGATATATCTGCCTCTAACACCTCAAAGTGTAGCTTGTTCAGCTAGGATACAATTTTGATTAGAAAAGCAGAAGATTACAAGATACATGACTCAGATGGATTTTTGGTCCGGCCTCTCCTCAGTCAATCAGCGGTATTTATTACCGAGTGCTTCCTATGTTCAGATCACTGTAATAAGCGTCTGGGAGAGTACGATACAGCAGAATTAGCATAATGAGCTTAGAGCCTAGAGGGGGAGGCATACAGTAATAAGAATAAATAAAAAAATTTATAATCTAAAGTTGAAAGATAGGTAAATAAGTGCAGTGGGGTTGAGGGTGGGGTGAAAATTAACTCTCTGAAGATCACAGACTTAGAAGACTTGGAAGACTTAGCTGGGTCTACCCGTGTCTTTCAGGATGCAAAATTTTCACTGTTGTAGTAATATCACTTCATTCTTGGACCCTGAACAAATGGAATGAAAGTGCACTTCACTAATGTGTAATATTGTAATATAATCATAGTGTTATTTGATGCATAGATGATACAGAAGGGAGAGCGAGCCAGGGAAAAGAGGGCTTAGTCTGGAAAGGCCTCTTGGAGGAGATGTGACCTTAATAATGCTTTGAAGAGGGAGTGGTGGTCTGGAGTATATGGAGAGGGAAGGAGTTCCAGTATAGCGGGAGGATGTGGGAAAGGTGTCGGCGGTGAGATAGATGAGATCGGGGCACAGTGATTAAGCCGGTGCTAGACAGGCGGAATGTGAGGGCTGGGCTTAGTCGGACCTTCTGGAGTGTGTCTCTGAAGCTGGCCTAAGCCCTAAGATGTCAAGGCCAAAGAAGACTGTTTGGGTTGCGTTGGAGTTGGGTCACAGCAGTGGAGGTGAGAGGAGGGAGAGTTCATTTCCACCCACAGGGGTGCTGTGAAATTAATTCAGGTGAAAGTGTTTAGGTGACATGAAAGCATTCTGCAAATCCAAGGAATCACCATTTCTTTTCGCCCCTGGTTTCTGCTTCCAGAAACCAAGTTCTCGAGTTCATTAAAACCCAACCTGCTGGGCTGGCAGGAAGGACTTGACCCTGGCAATGAACCAGGATCCTCGGATCCTCTTGGGAGCCGTGGCCCCTCTTTTGCTCCCGCTCAACCCCTTGCCTCCTCTCCCAAAGTGACTCTCAGCTCCTTCCCCAGGACCAATGCTTTTTACCACCGACGCATCTGTCCACCCCAGAACAAAAAGCAAACGGTGTGTCAGTGACTGACCTTTGGGTGTTTCATTTTTGGCAGTTGGTTATATGGCATCCTGATATTTGCTATATTTACAGCGTTTTCCTGGCAGCTCAAAGATTACAGTTCTCATGATACATATATTTGTCCAAGCGTGTGACTTAGTCTAGGTGTCTTACCATGCCACGGCATTGGCAAAGAGATCCCGATTGTTAAGTTGCAGGTCAATTTGCAGCTGTGATCCTAGTGACTGTTGGACTTCTCCCACGGGGAAGGATGGCCAAGCCTCAGTTCTAAGACTTTGGGTCCAAGAATCCACATGAAGGAATTAATTATAGGGATACCAGTTAGTTAGCTCCATTTTCACTCTCTGGGCTCTGCCAGTCATGTTTTAATTGTAGACTGTAAGGCCCTGTAGGCACGGACCGCATCTACCAATTCTACTGCACTGTGCTTTTCCAAGAGCTTAGCAAAGCGCTTCACACACAGTAAGTGCTCAGTAAGCCCTCAATAAGCACAGTAAGTGCTAAACAGGGAAGCAGCATGGCCTAGTGGATAGAGCAAGGGCCTGGGAGTCAGGAGGAGCTGGGTTTTAATCCCGGCTCTGCCACTTGTCTGCTGTATGACCTTGGGCAAGTCACTGAACTACTCTGCGCCTCAGTTATTTCATCTTTAAAATGGGGGTTAAGACTGTAAGCCCCATGTGGGACATGCATTGTGAGCAACCTGATTAGCTTGTATCTACCCTCATGCTTTGAATAATGCCTGACACACAGTAAACATTTAACAAATGCCATAAAAAAATACCATTGATAGATGCATGGATTGATTGATGTATCTAAATAGCGGATTTTTCTGTGAATCTGAATTAGACCTATTATCATTTAGACTTCCTTCCCTATCAGGATTTGAAATTGTCAGCAGCACGGCTCAGGGAAAATTCCACTATTCTCTTCCACCATGTGGCTCCTTCAAGCATTCTGTGGCCGTTTCCAGAGTCGGATACTTGACTGGACGGACCACTGTGTAGTGGCATTGTTGATTTTCACTCCTCCTTACACTTTTACTGTCTATGGGTTTGCTGTTGCAAACAACTGCCCCTGAAAATTTAGAGGCCAAACTAATGGTCCTCATCACATCCGTTGCTAGAAGGGACATGACAACCTTCCCCACCAAACAAATTCACCCACCCCATTTCATAGTTTTGCTATATTATTATCATGGTATTTGTTAACAGCTTACTATGTGTCAAACACTGTTCTAAGTGCTGTTTAAATTAATCAGTTAAGGTAGAACTGAAGGATTTTCAGCTGCGATCTAGGACTTCCCAACTGGCGAGCCCCAGCATATACACGTTAGAGATAACTCTAAATAATAACGGTAATAGTGATCAATCTCAGGGACACTGCTAACTATTAATTATGCACGTTCTATCAACTTTGTCCCAGCTTCAATTATTATATAAATGTCTCAGTGCACCCCTAATTTCTCTAATTCTGTCTGTCGGTGGATCAGACTGGACAAAGGTTTTCTTCACTTGCCAGCTGTGTGACTGTGGGCAAGTCACTTTACTTCTCTGTGCCTCAGTTACCTCATCTGTAAAATGGGGACTAAGACTGTGAGCCCCACTGGGACAACCTGATCACTTTGTATCCCCCCTCCCAGCGCTTAGAACAGTGCTCTGCACATAGTAAGCGCTTAACAAATACCAACATTATTATTATTATTATTCACTTCTCTTGATAGAGGGGGGAAGATAAAAGACACACACTACGTGCTGTGGAGGAAAAAGGGTGGGTCCAGGAGGTGTGGAAAACAAAACGGATTGAATCAAAACATTATAAATGCTCATTTTTATTCAATTCCCTTGTCCCCCATCCTCCATCTCAGCAGTTTCCTCAGGCAACGAAGCTGGAAATCTAACGTGGATCAGTCCTGCCACCTAGTGGTGACAGGGTGGTGGTGCGATTGCCTGGCAGTCTTTGAATTAACCTTTTAAATCTGACGTTAATGTTGGTATTTGTTAAGCGCTTACTATGTGCAGGGCACTGTTCTAAGCGCTGGGGGAGATACAGGGTCATCGGGTTGTCCCACGTGAGGCTCACAGTCTTAATCCCCATTTTACAGATGAGGTCACTGAGGCCCAGAGAAGCGAAGTGACTCGCCCACAGTCACCCAGCTGACAAGCGGCGGAGCCGGGAGTCGAACCCACGACCTCTTAGTGACTTTATTAGTGTATTTCATGAAAACAACAATATTTTCTTTCACTTTTTCTTCCAGTAGCTATCACTTCTATCATATTCGTTCTTCCAGGAGCGGGTCATGAGGAAAAAGTACTGCAAGAAAAATTAAAGGCCCCGGCACCCGTATGTTCGGCTAAAATGGAATAGAAGGTTAACAAAAATAGCTGAGTAATTTCATCCTAGTCCGAATTTTCCCAACTAATTGTGGTTGTGAGGCCTGACCTAGTGACCTTCCCGATAACCTCTGGCAGTGTGAGCCTCATGTGGGACAGAGATGTAACCGACCTGATGCTCCGACTCCAGTGCTCAGTACATTGCTTCGCATAGAGTAAGCACTTAACAAATAGCACAGATATTATAATTGTGATACGCAATTTCAGTAGAGGCCAGTGTCATAAGTCTAATGTGATGAGACATCCTCCATCAGACAAGATGATTGTGCATTTGGAGGTTCCCAACCTGACCCTCAAAACGTCTCCCGAGTCTTTAAGGTCTTGCTGTCAAAGGGGTTTGTCGGCAGCACTTGTCAGTTGAGGAGGCAGCACAGACAGAGTAGTCTGGTGGGAGACAGGACGAAAAGCAACCCAGACTGCTCTCTGTCCTCCTCTTAAGTGATTAAAACCATCTAATGATGCCTGTTATCCCAACGGTCCTACCGCTGAGGTCTATAGATTTCTCTAGATGGGCCTCGAAAGAAATTCCGACTTTCCAGCCGGTGTTAAGAATGATTGCATTTCAAGAAGCTGCCCGCTTTCATCGTTACTTTGAGCCCTTCCTGCTATACTGCAAAGAAATATGTCCAAAAGGAACTCTTTCCGGTGTCTTATTCATTCCATAGTATTTATTGCGCGCTTACTATGTGCAGAGCACTGGACTAAGCACTTGGAATGGACAAATCGGCAACAGATACAGTCCCTGCCCATTGACGGGCTTACGGTCTAATCGGGGGAGACGGACAGACAAAAACAGTAGCAATAAATAGAATCAAGGGGATGTACATCTCATTAAGGCAATAGCGATAAATAGAATCAAGGTGATGTGCATCTCATTAACAAAATAAATAGGGTAATAAAAATATATACAATTGAGCGGATGAGCACAGTGCTGAGGGGAAGGGAGGGGGAGGAGCAGAGGAAAAGGGGGGGGAAAGGGGGCCTTAGCTGAGGGGAGGTGAAGGGAGGGTACAGGGGCAGGAGAGGGGGCAGAGGGAAAAGGGGGAGCTCAGTCTGGGAAGGCCTCTTGGAGGAGGTGAGCTCTAAGTAGGGCTTCGAAGAGGGGAAGAGAATGAGTTTGACGGAGGTGAGGAGGGAGGGCGTTCCGGGACCGCGGGAGGATGTGGCCCAGGGGTCGACGGCGGGATAGGCGAGAATGGGGGACGGTGAGGAGTTGGGCGGCGGAGTTTATGAGGCTTTTTACCAGTAACTCTGTCGTGCTGTTACCTGTTTACTCCGAGCCATCCTTAAAACGTAGGACTTACATTCACAATTCTGATCATTAATTATTAAGTAATCATGGTACTTGTTAAGCGCTTACTGTGTGCCAAGCACTGTTCTAAGTGCTGGGGTAGATACAAGTTAATCAGACTGGACACAATCCAACATGGGGGCTCACAGTCTAAATTTGGAGAGAATAGGATTTAATCCCCATTTTACAGGGGGGGTAATTGAGGCACAGAGAAGTTAAGTGACTTGCCCAAAATCGCACAGCAGGCAGTTGGCAGAGCCGAGAGAGTAATAATAATAATAATAATTGTGGCATTTGTTGAGCACTAACTATGTGTTCTGGTTGTTGTTGCTTTTAAGTGCTTTTATTTGTTGAGCGCTTACTATGTGGCAGGCACAAACACCATACTATATGCTGGAATAGATATAAGATAATTATGTCACACACAGGGCTGTCAGTCTAAATAGGAGGGAGAACAGGTATTAATTCCTCTTTTTGCAGAAATGGGAACTGCGGCACAGAGATGTTAAGTGGCTGTCTCGAGGTACCCCAGCAGACAAGTGGCAGCACTAGGACTAGAACCCAGGGCCTCTGACTCCTAGACCCATGCTCTATCCAGTAAGCTATGCTGTTTCTCATCACAGGAGTGATCTAAAATAAAACATTTCAAGGTATCTTTACTGGCTTACTGAAGTCATGTAGATGAGTAAAAGCTCATGAACTCTGGACTTAAAATAAATTTGTGTCTAAGCAGACAATAATTTGGAGAAAGAAACCTTCCTACTAGTGACATTCTCCATTTTCAGGCTACTAATGTTCTCCCTACTTTGAAGTCTTACAATGCTACGACACTGGTCACGGTCGAAAAGGTTGCTGAACATTTGTATAGGCTTAATTTTTTTTCCAAAATGAATTGGCATTGTAAACCTAACTCTGTTGTATTATACTCTTCCAAGCACTTAGAACAGTGTGCTGCCTCTAGTAAGAGTTCAGTAAATACCACTGATTGATGAACAGAGTGGATGGCAAGATTGATAAAGGGAGTGTCTTTGTCAGATTTGGCTGCATACAAGAAATTTTATTGAGTTAAATCTATTACTTTTATTATGCATTCAAACCCTAAATTTAACCTGGATTTTGGGATCCAAGTCTTTTTTTAAAATACACATGTGTACACACAGATGCACCCACCCCCCTCCCCCACCACTGTAAGTACTGAAGTGCTCATAAAATATCTATCTCAGGCATTAATTTGGTTGGTAAAGGGAAGAAGAGAAAGATTTGTGAGAATGGAGGAGGAAGCATGAGAAGGGTGTTTAAATGATCTTTTTTCAGTTGCTTGATGGCTGTTTCATCAGTCTAGCACAGTTACAAGACAGATCCCCCTGAGAGTCTTCAACTCTGTCTCAGCCTCTCAGATATTGCAAAGATGGCGCCTTAGACAAGACAAGGTGAAACAGTGTTCTGCTTCCTTCCTCCCCCAGGATGGGAGCTTACCGCTGTAGACGTCTTTCTGGGTCTGTGGTTCCTTGAAAGAAAAAGTCAATATGTGTGGAATTATGTTTGAGAATCAGTGTGGCTTAGAGGATCAAGAACAGACCTAAGAGTAAGGGGGCCTGGGTTTTCATCCTGTCTCTGCCATTTGCCTGTTGTGTGACTCTGGGCAAGTCATTTAGTTGCTCTGTGCCTCTCTCCTCATTTGTAAAATGTAAAATGCCATGTTTTCTCTCTCCTCCTTAAACTGTCGGGCAGGGTCTGTGTCTGGTTTGATTATCTTCTAACAACCTTGGTGCTTGGTATATAGTATATATAATATATAGACCGTAGTTATTATTAACTGACCAGGTTTAGGGCTTCCTTTTAGCCCCTGAAGAAAGAGGAACATGGCCTTCAGCTGAGAAACGAGTCAATCAATCAATCAGTCAGTTGCATTTACTGAGCGTTTACTGTGTGCAGAGCACTGTACTAAGCAAGAGCACTGTACTAAGCACCTTGGGGAGTATCATATAATGATATTACAGACATATTCCCTGTCCAAAATGAGTTTATAGACTAATGTACAATCATTCCAGTTACCATGCCCTGTCCTGATGGTGGGTATTTTTTTATGATATTTATTAAGCCCTTACTATGTGCCAGACACTGTACTATTCACTGGGATAGATACAAGGTATTCAGGCTGGACACCGCCCATTCCCCCCATGGAACTCACGATCTTAATCCTCATTTTCCAGATGAGGTAACTGGACTAAAAGAAGTTCAGTGACTTGACCAGGTTCACACAGCGGACAAGTGGCAGACCAGGGATTAGAACCCAGGTCTTTTGACTCTCAGACTTGTGCTCTTTCCAGTCAATCAATCAGTGACATTTACTGAGTGCTTATTATATGGAAAGCATTGTTCTAAGCACTTGAGAGAGTACAATATAGCAGAAATAGGAGACAGAGCTAACATAATGAACTAACAGAGTAGAGGGGGAAAATGGATGGCCACTATGCCACACTGCTCCCCTTGTTGGATATGTCGATACAGACCCTCTGGAGGTTCTGGGATGTGAGGTTGTCCGTTGGAGGAAGATGCTTCGGCCACATGGGCCTCGGAGAGGGAACTGGTTGAAAAGCCAGGGAAGGAAACTTAGAGGATTTGAGTTCTATCTTTTTATCCAGAGCAACCAAGGGGTGAGAGTCAGTCAGCCAGTTGCATTTATTGAGCGCTTAGTGTGTGCACAGCACTTTCCTAAGAACTTGGCAGAGCACAATATCACAACAAACATACACATTCCCTGCCCACAGCAGGCTTACAGTTTAGAGGGGGACACCGACATTAATATAAATAAATAATTTTCAGATAGGTAAATAAATGTTATGGAGCTGGGTTGGGGAGATGAATAAAGGATCAGCGTCGAGAGAGAGTGTGGGAAGTGGTAGTCTTGTGCAAGTCATTCATTCATTCAGTTGTATTCATTGAGTGCTTACTGTGTGCAGAACACTGTACTAAGCACTTGGGAGAGTGCAATATGACAACGATCAGACACATTCCTTGACCACAACGAGCTTACAGTCTAGAGGGAAGCAGTTTGACTTGGCAGAGAGGCGTCTGTCCACCAGCTAAGTCCACTGACCGAGGTAAGGGGGCTTTCCTATCCAATCACATCCCCCTCCACCTAGTTACTTGGGCTTTGGGTGTGCAGTATCCTGAGATGGACAATTGAATGGGAGTCAGGAGAAACCCAGAGGAAAATTCACCTCACCCAGGTTGGCAGTCTTACCACTTATACTGCATGGAGGACGTACTTCACAAATACCATTTTTTGGTTTTATCCAGGAGCTTTCGCTGCTTAATAATAATAATGGTATTTGTTAAACGCTTACCCTGTGCCCAACACCAAGCGTTTACAGAAACATGCACTCCATTCAGTTGGACACTGGCCTAGGGTTCTTTATCCCTGAACCCATGGGAATGGTCAATATATTTAGGATTTCCCCCAGGGTCATGTGGTGGTATGTGGGCTTAGAGGAGATATAGAGAAGCAGCATGGCTCAGGGGAAAGTGCCCGGGCTTGGGAGTCAGAGGTCATGGGTTCGAATGCCGGCTCTGCCACTTGTCAGCTGTGTGACTCTGGACAAGTCACTTCATTTCTCTGTGCCTCAGTTCCCTCATCTGTAAAATGGGGTTTAAGACTGTGAGCCTCATATGGGACACCCTGATTACCCTGTATCTACCCCAGCGCTTAGAAGAGTGCTCTGCACATAGTAAGCGCTTAACAAATACCAACATTATTATTATTACTATTATTATATAGAGATCAACTGAGGAATGGCAAGGTTTAATTAGCACATTTCCCTAGCCACGCAGGTCTTAAGATCTCTAAGCTCATTTTGCTGATTTGCAAATTGAGAATCCTTGTAGCCTTGTAAAAGAACCTAAAAGCTAATTGAGAAACAACAATTACTATGTCCTTTTATAATTAGAGGTGGGAGAGTATTGAGCAATTATGGAAAAGGTGAGGGGACAAAAAGCAGAGGCACGGAACTATGCCAAAGCATGTGGAAGTTAGAGGACCTGGGTTCTAATCCCATTTCACCATTTGTCTTCTGTGTAAACTAGGGCCAATCACTCGACTTCTCTGTGCCTCAGTTACCTCATTTGTAAAATGGGGAGTAAATCCTCCTCCATCCTACTTAGATTGTGAATCCCCAGTGGGACAGGATCTGTGTCCAACCTAATTATCTAATTACAACCTAATTACAGCACTTTGCAGGTCTCCTGCCCACAACAAGCTTACAGTCTCCAGGGGGAGAAAGGTATTAATACAAATAACACTGGGGGTGGTGAATAAAGGGAACAAATCAAGGTGATGCAGAAGGGAGTGGGAAAAGATGAAATGAGGGCCTAATCACGGAAGCCCTCTTGGAGGAGTTGTACCTTCAATAAGGCTTTGAAGGTGTGGAGAGTAATTGTCTGTCAGGTATAAAAAGGAAGAGGAAACTGGGAAAGGCAGGAGGAGAACTGGAAGGAAGAATTAGAGAAATGGTGGGTCCATGTTCTGGGGATATGGAAGTAGGTTGAGAAGCAGTGCTGCCTAGCGGTTAAAGCATAGGCCTGGGAGCCAGAGGACCTGGGTTCTAATCCCTGTTCTGTCACTTGTCTGCTGTGTGTCCTTGGGCAAGTCACTTCTCCGTGCCTTAGTTACCTCATATGTAAAATGGGGATTAACACTGTCAGACCCACATAAGACATGACTGTGCCCAACCTAGTATCTACCCCAGTGCTTATAATAGTACCTGGCACTTAGGAAGCACTTAACAAATTCCATTGAGAAACAAAAAAAGATTGCAGCTGGACTGGATAGTTGAATCAGAAACCCTCACCGTTTGCTTCTGGTGGAGGTTGGGACCCACCCAGGAAGGAGAGGGAATAAATGGGGTTGCTTCTAACTCTCAACTCGGGGTTGAGAACTAACAGAATTGGTCCTGATACCAAGCTAGGAAGGTATCAGATGTTAGTTCAGCTCCGTAGAGTTTTCCGTTTGGTCTGAAGCTTAAAATGTTGACATCAAACTGTGACAAAGTGACAAAGGTCCTGTTGGTCTTGGTTATTTTGTTTTCTACTTAGGAAAAAGAAATGGGCAAACAGCCAAACCAAACAAAAGGTCTTTGAGTGTCTCTAGGACAAAGAAAGATCAGGACGTACAGTATTTTATTTAGGCCAAAGTTTCCTTTTTCTAATACTGATTGTGATTTTGCTACTTGTTTTTCTCTTTCTTTTCTATTATGTTATGATGTTCATTCTCCTAATCAAGTGTCTGAGTTTAAGAAAATCCACACAGCATGATGCAGCAGCATTATCCAACGGTGAAAGAATGTTGAGGCAGCATTTTTCTATCTGTAAATCAATTCCAAGTTTGATTTCAGTGAAATTGATTTTGCATTTCTTGTGCGTGTCAGTAGAGCATGGCAGAAAGTAAGCGTCGGTGTTTTTTCCAGTAATTAAAATTACCTCAGTGTCTTTCAGATGTACATAATTCCCTAAAATACTCTGCACATTGTAAGCACTCAGTAATATGATTGAATGAATGAATAAAATACTCACACTTCTCTTGTGCATGTTAATCTAAGTTGTTAATGCAGAAAATATGAATAAGAACTAATGAAAAATTGGTCCAAAAACCTCCATGCTTCCTGTCAGCTTATCCCTTCAGTTCTTTGAATTTCTCTGTCTCTTCCTGTCTGCTAGCCCTCTCCCCTCTTTCCCTGCTGGTAGGTGAGAAAGAATCCACGGTTTCAACTACAGTCTCTATGAGATGATTCCCAAATTTACCCCTTCAGCCACGATCTTTCTCCTTCTCTGCAATCTTGCATTTCCATCTGCCACAGGGGCATGTCTACTTAAATGTCTCGGCAACACGTCCAAACTTCTCATCTTCCCACCCAACCCTCTTTCCCAGCCCCCACAATTATCCCCTCTCGGTTGACACCACCATCATCTTTCCTGTCTCGCAAGATTCCAACTTTGGTATTATCCTCAACTCATCACTCTCATTCCACCCACATATTCAATCTGTCACCAAATCCGGCTGGTTCTGTCTCCACAACGGCTCCAGAATCCACCCCTTCCTCTCCATTCAGCCACTCCTCCGATCCAAGCATTTCTCAGCACTACCGACTTCCTTCTACAATCCAGTATACTCATTTCATTTCTCTAATGCCAGTTTATTCACCGTCCCTCAGTTTCATCTCTCTCTCACCACTGACCCCGCTGGCTTGGAACTCCCTCCTCCTTCCTATCATATAGACGATCGTCCTCTCCACCTTCAATGCCTTATTAAAATCAGATTTCCTCCAAGACGCCTTCCCTAAGCCCTCATTTACCCTTCTTCTCCCTCTGTGTCAACTTTGCCCTTTGATCTATATCCTTTAAGCACTTAGTCATCCCACGCTTAGCCCCACAGCACTTACGTACATATTTGTAATTTATTTTAATGTCTGTCTCCCTCTGTAGATTGCAAGCTCTCTGTGGGCAGGGAACATATCTACCGAATTTATTGTGTTATATTCTCCCTAGTGCTTATTACAGTGGTCGGCACACAGTAAGCACTTAGTAAATATGATTGATTGATGGATATTGTGCTCAGGCTTCAGTGGAGACTCCCTCATTCTGGAACTGTAGGATTTGGTGAACAGCTGTTTGCCCTGCCCTCACCCCTTATGATTTTCTAGGCTCCGATCATGTTCTCTTTCATTCACTCATTCATTCGATTGTATTTACCGAGTGCTTACTGTGTGTGCAGAGCACTGTACTAAGTGCTTGGGAAAGTCCACTGCGGTAATAAACAGACACAAGCTTGCGTCTTTCCAGATCAAAGAATCCTCTTTTTGTTTAGTCTCAAAAGGAAATTCCTCTATTCCCCCCACCCCGCATCTTGTTTATTTTTTTAAAAATCTTTTTATGGTATTTATTAAATTCTTACTATGTGCCAGGCACTGTACTAAGCACCGTGGCAGATACAAGATAACAAGGTTGGACATATTCCGAGTCCCACATGGGGCTCACAGTCTTAATCCCCTTTTATCAGATGAGCTAACTGCGGTATGGAGGAGTCAAGTAACTTGTCCAAGATCACACAGCAGACAAATGGCAGAGCTGGGATTGGAACCCAGATAATAATAACGATGGCATTTGTTAAGCGCTTACTATGTGCGAAGCACTGTTCTAAGCGCTGGGGAGGAGACAAGGTGATCAGCTTGTCCCACGTGGGGCTCACAGTCTTAATCCCCATTTTACAGACGGGGTAACCGAGGCCCAGAGAAGTTAAGTGACTTGCCCAAAGTCATCCAGCTGACAGGTGGCTGAGCTGGGATTAGAACCCTTGACCTCATTCGTTCATTCAATAGTATTTATTGAGCGCTTACTCTGTGTAGAGCACTGTACTAAACGCTTGGAATGTACAAATCGGTAACAGATAGGGACAGTCCCTGCCCTTTGACGGGCGCACGGTCTAATCGGGGGAGGCGGACAGACGAGAACGATAGCAATAAATAGAATCAAGAGCAATGACCTCTGACTCCCAAGCCCGGGCTCTTTCCATCGAGCCACGCTGCTTCTCCCTCTTCTGACTCCCAGGCTCTAGCTCTTTTCGCTAGGCATTACTCCTTCTTGATTGCCCTTCTCTGTCCCATTACTTCCTTCCCAAGATCCGGTGACCGGATTTGTCCTCAGGATTCTAGGTACAGCCATGCCGCGGTTTTACAAAGTGGAAAAACTTTGCCTTTGGTTTGTTTTTTCTGTGATGATGACAGCACATATTCAGTTGGCCCTATTGACTGTTGCCCCGCACTGACGGGACAGATTGCGGAATTAAAGCCCCAGTCGACATTGACTTCAGGTTCTTTTTTCCTGAGTCATGACCACTAGTTTCCAGCCCATCGCCAGGTAATTATGACTTGATTTATTGTTCTCTGGGTGCATTGCCCATACTTGCTCACGCTGAAGCTTTTCACCATTTTTCCATCATTCAGTCTCAGGAGAGCTTCATGAACTTTCCCCGAATTTATTTGGCACGTCATCGCTGTCAATCGTATTTAATAATAATAATTAATAATTCTGGTACTTTTTAAGCACTTATTATACTTATTAAGCACTGTTCTAAGTGGTGGGGTAATAATAATAATGGTATCTGTTAAGCGCTTACTATGTGCCAAGCACTGTTCTAAGCACTGGGGTAGATACAAAGTAATCAGGTTGTCCCATGTGGGGAATCACAGGCTTCATCCCCATTTTACAGATGAGGTAACTGAGGCACAGAGAAGTTAAGTGACTGGACTACGGTCATACAGCAGACGCGCGCCAGAGCTGGGATTAGAACCCACGTCCTCGGACTCCCAGGCCTGTGTCTCTGCTACTAGGCCATGCTGCTTCTCTTAAATTGAGCATTTGGCGGATGTAGCCTTGACTCTGTCAGTTCCTTTACTGATTTCCCTGCCTCCTGCCTTTCCCTTCTTCAGGACATATTTTAATCCGCTGCCCAGATCATTTTTCTAAAAAAGGTTCGGTCCATGTTCCCCATCTCCTCAAAAACCTGCAGTGGTTACCCATCCATTTCTGCATCAAACAGAAACTCCTTACCTTTGGCTTTAAAGCATCCATCCAGCTTTCTCCTCCCCTACTACAACCAATAATAGCAATAAAAATAAAAATATTTGTTAAATGCTTACTATGCATCAAGCACCGTTCTAAATTCTTGAATAGATACAGATGAATTGGATTGGACACAGTTCCTGTCCCACATGGGGCTCACAGTCTAAGTAGGAAGGAGAACAGGATCTGAATCTCCATTTTACAGATGAGGAAACCAAGGCGCAGAGAAGTGAAGTGACTTGCCCAAAGTCACACAGCAGGTAAATGGAGGAGTTGGGATTAGAACTCAGGTCTTCTGACTCGCAGGCCTGTGCTCTTCCCACTAGGCCATGCATTACCACGACTCCTTGTAGGCAAGGATCGTATCTATCTACTGCACCGTACTCTTCCGTGTACTGCAGTAATCCCTGAGATAGATACCTGATAGTATTTAAGAGCCTACTGTGTGTCAAGCACTGTTCTAAGCGCTGGGGTAGATACAAGAAGATCAGGTTGGGCACGGTTCCTGTCCCACATGGGGTTCACAGTCTTAATCCCCCATTTGCAGATGAAGTAATAATAATAATAATTATAGTATTTGTTAAGCGCTTACTTTTTGCCAAGCACTGCTCTAAGCCCTGGGGTAGATTCAAGGTAATCAGGTTGACCCACGTGGGGCTCACAGTCTTAATCCTCATTTTACAGACGAGGTAAGTGTCGCACAGAGAAGGTCAGTGGCTTGCCCAAGGTCACACAGCTGACAAGTGGCGGTGCCCGGATCAGAACCACGTCCCCTGACTCCCAAGCCCATGCCCTTTCCACTAAGCCACCCTCCTTCCTGGAGCCCTGTTACCCATGGGGTTCACCATCCAAGAAATTGGGAGAGCAGGTACCTGATGCCCATTTTACGAAAACAAGCCTCAGACAATCCTATTTCTCAGCTGGCAGGGCTGGAAGACAACTGCAGCAGACAGGCTAACTAGACCCTTGGCAACTGAGACGGGAGCGGCACGAGACAGCGAGGCAAAGTTGGAAGCAGCGCCAGGCAGTGTAAACAACAGTCATGGCAGCTCAACAAAGGGCACTTTGTATGAGGGCACAGTGTAGGCGGGACCGTGTATCCCGTGTTGACGTTTTCAGACGCGGAAACGGTGCTCTGCACACAGTAAGCGCCCAATAAATATGACTGAATGAATCTTCGAGTGTGAAAGATAACTATCCTGAAGGCACATCTCCAAAAGGCCTTCCCTGACTAAGCCTTCCTTTCCTCTTCTCCCACTTCCTTCTGCATCGCTGTGATTTACTCTCTTTATTCATCCCCCTTCTCCGCCCCGTAGCCCTTATGTACCTATCCGTAATCCATTTATTTATATTAATGTCTGTCCCCCCCACCCAGACCGTGAGCTCGTTGTGGGCCGAGAATGTATCTGTTTATTATTGGATTGCGCTCTCCCCCGTGCTTAGTACAGTGCTCTAATGTTGGTATTTGTTAAGCGCTTACTATCCAGGGTCATCAGGTTGTCCCACGTGAGGCTCACAGTTAATCCCCATTTGACAGATGAGGTCACTGAGGCACAGAGAAGCGAAGTGACTCGCCCACAGTCACACAGCTGACAAGTGGCAGAGCTGGGATTCGAACTCATGACTTGCCCACGGTCACCCAGCTGACGAGTGCCGGAGCTGGGATTCGATGCTGTGTGCTCTACACACAGTAAGTGCCCAATAAATACAATTGACTGGCTGGCTGACTAAACTATACGCTGTGTGTTTTTCATCTACCCTAGAAATAATAATGAGGATACATCTTAAGGGCCAAGCACTGTTCTAAGCACTGGGGTAGATACAAGCGGATCAGGGTTGGACAAAGTCCCTGACCCACATGGGGCTCACAGTCTTTATCCTCATTTTACAGATGATGAGGCAACTGAGGCATGAAGAAGTTAAGTGACTTGCCCAAGGTCCCACAGCAGACGAGCAGTAGAGGCAGAATTAGAACTCAGATCCTTCTGACTCACAGGGTCTGGCTCTATCCACTAGACTATGCTGCTTCCCTAATAATAATGCTGCTTCTCTAGTAATGGAATTAGTCTGTGAGAATGAGTTCTTATGGGAAAAGAGATCAGCTAAGGAGTCAGTTTGAGCACTGGGCGGGAGAAAAAAAAAAGTTGGTATTTGTTAAGCGCCTACTATGTGCCGAGCACTGTTCTAAGCGCTGGGGGAGATGCAGGGTCTTCAGGTTGTCCCACGTGAGGCTCCCAGTTAATCCCCATTTTACAGATGAGGGAACTGAGGCCCAGAGAAGCGAAGTGACTTGCCCACAGTCACACAGCTGACAAGTGGCAGAGCCGGGAGTCGAACTCATGACCTCTGACTCCGAAGCCCAGGCTTTTTCCACTGAGCCAACGCTGCTTTCCGAAGGAAGGGCAAAGAAGAGTAGCCTATAAAAAGCAGAACTGAGTGAACTCTCTTGACCTGAAATAATAAGAGTGGTATTTGTTAAGCATTTGCTCTATGCCAAACACAGTACTAGATAAGCAGCGTGGCTCAGTGGGAAAGAGCCCGGACTTCGGAGTCAGAGGTCATGAGTTCGACTTCCGGCTCTGCCACTTGTCAGCTGTGTGTCTGTGGGCAAGTCACTTCGCTTCTCTGTGCCTCAGTTACCTCATCTGTAAAATGGGGGTTAACTGCGAGCCTCGCGTGGGTCGACCTGATTACCCTGTATCTACCCCAGTGCTTAGAACAGTGCTCTGCACATAGTAAGCGCTTAACAAACACCAACATTATTATTATTATTACACTTTAATCAGGTGGGGCACAGTTTCTGTGCCACATGAGGCTCACAGTCTACATTGGAGGGAGAACGGTAATAATAATAACTGTGGTATTTGTTAAGCGCTTTCTATGTACCAGGCACTGTACTGAGCGCTGGGGTGGATAAGAGCAAATCCAGTCGGACACAGTCCCTGTCCCACATTGGGCTCACAGTCTCAATCACTGTTTTATGGATGAGGTAACTGGGGCACAGAGAAGTTAAGTAATAATGTTTGTTAAGCGCTTACTGTGTGCAGAGCACTGCTCTAAGCACTGGGGTAAACACAAGGAAATCAGGTTGTTCCACGTGGGGCTCGCAGTCTTAATCCCCATTTTCCAGATGAGGGAACTGAGGCACAGAGCAGTGAAGTGACTTGCCCACAGTCACACAGCTGACAAGTGGCAGAGCTGAAATTAGAACCGTAGATATTCTGACTCTCAGGCCAGTGGTCTATCCACTACCCCATGCTGCTTCTCAGAATAAGTGAATCTCCATTTTACAGATGAGGAAACTGAGGCACAGAGAAGTCTTAAGTGACTTGTCCAGGGACACTGAGCGGGTAAGTGGCTAGGATCTGACTCCTGGGTCCAGGCCCTTTCTACTAGGCCACACTGCTCCTCAAGAGATGGGGAAGAATGCGATAAAGGATGAATAAAGCTCTGCCTCTGGCTTTCAAGGAGTTACGATCTGTTTCCTAATAGCCTGTGACTTATGAAGCGATCCAATAGAAGAATAAGTTTGGAGAAGATCTGATCAGCAAAGCTGGCTAAGCATAAAGTTGTTGCTTCCAAGACTGCTTTCCAACTGCTGCGTTTTCATCATGTGGATGTGGCATTAATGCCAGGAATGGAAAAGTGGCTAGGCAGAAAGAACAAAGGGTAGAAATAAAGAGCCATTTTTTAAGATGGAGAAATATGAATAACGGGGTCCTCCAGGAATCCGTCCTAGGGGCAGTTTTGAAAGAGTGGGGGGTTGCACTGACATCTCAAGTTTGCAGACGACAGAAAACATTTTCAATATAGTGAAAGCTTCTCGGGATCAGGGACTGTGCCTATTAATTCTTTTGCACCCTCCCTTGTGCTTAGCGTAGTGTTCCGTACCCATTAAGTGCTCAAAAAATTGTATTGATGGTGATGATGAAATGCTAAATAAATTGGGGAAAAGTGCCTGAAGCTCTCCCAAAACTGAAGGACTGAAAGGTGGTAAAAAACCTTCAGTGCCAACAAGTATAGGCAACGCACACAGAGAAAATAATCCAAATCATAATTACCTAGAGGTAGGCTGGGAACTGAGAGTCATGACTCAGGAAGAAAGAGCTTGAAGTCAGTGTCGGCTTGGCCTCTAATCAGTGTGTGGCAGCTGTTAATAAGGCCAACTGAATACTTGGTTTATTCATTGTAGAAAAACAAACACAAGGCAAAGTTTTTCCACTCTGTAAAATCGTGACATGGCTGTGCCTAGAATCCTGTGAGCAATTCTGATCACTGGATCTTGACAAAGACTTGATGGTACAAAGGAGGACAACCAAAAAAACAATGGCCTAGAAGTCAGAGGATCTGGGTTCTAATCCTGGCTCTGCCACTTGTCTGCTGGGTGACCATAAGCAAGTCTCTTGACTTCTCTGCGCCTCAGCTCATGTGAATGGGGATTAAGACTGTGAGCCCCATGTGGGACATAGACTATGTCCAAGCTTGTTATTTTGTATCTACCCCAGTGCTTAGTACAGTGCCTGGTACATAGTAAGCACTTTATAAATACCATAGAAATATTTTTTCTATCTCGCCTGACATTCATTCAGTCATATTTACTGAGCGCTTACTGGGTGCAGAGCACTGTACTAAGCGCTCGGAAAGTACAATTCCCGCCGTTGGCCCCCGGCCCACGTCTTATCTCTGGCCTGGAGCACCCATCCTCGGAACGGGGGGCAGATCAAAGCACGCTGAGAAGGTTAGCCCCAGAGGACGGGAGTAGGCGGGCTGGGATGTAGAAGGAGAGAATCACCGTGTCCCCTCCTATATTACCTTACTGATTTCTTTCTCAGGATTAAGATCTAATCCCTTCTAATCCCTTGTACGACCTCGGGCGAGTCACTTCGCTTCTCTGTGCCTCAGGTACCTCGTCTGTAAAATGGGGATTGCGAATGGGAGCCCCGTGTGGGATAAGGGACTGTGTCCAAAGCGATTTGCTTGTAATAATAATAATGCTAGTATTTGTTAAGCGCTTACTATGTGCAGAGCACTGGGGCAGGTACAGGGTAATCAGATTGTCCCACGTGAGGCTCACAGTCTTAATGCCCATTTGACAGATGAGGTGACGGAGGCACAGAGAGGTGAAGTGACTTGCCCACAGTCACCCAGCTGACAGGTGGCAGAGCTGGGTTTTGAACTCATGACCACTGACTCCCAAGCCTGGGCTCTTTTTGTATCCACCCCAGGACTTAATACAGTGCACGGCATGTGCTTAACAAATACCAGAATTATTAGTATAAGGACCAGGACGACTGCTACTGCTAATTACTACTCCCACTGCTTCACCCAGTGAGCAGTAAACATATGGAATGCTTCACCATAGGAGTTGTACAGGCTGAAAATATCCGTAGTTTCATGAGGTATTTGGATAAATTCGTGGGTGAGAGCTCAATAACGGGTGATTAGAAAAGTTAGAGCTGTAGAGGCAGAACTAAGGAAATTATATGCTACATCCCAACCGTTAAGAGAGCTGATCAATCAATCGCTCTATTAACGGTATTTATTGGGTTGTCAAGGAAGACACCATTTATCTCCCCAAGCATCCTTTGAGAGGCCAAATGCTGAGCTACAGAAGTGTCCTTGCATATGTTCTTTTGATTTTACGTTAAGCTAGAGAGAGCCCGTCACTGGGCAGGGATTGTCTCTATCTGTTGCGGAAATTTACATTCCAAGCGCTTAGTACAGTGCTCTGGACATAGCGCTCAATAAATACTATTGATTGAATCAGATTCTATCGCTCTACTAGTTTCGCATCAGTTAAGCGCAAAGAGAGAAAACATTTCCTAGCAAAAGGCTTCGAGGAACAAATGGCAGTCTAAGCATCGTGCCCTTTCTTTGTCACGGTGGTTGAGAAAAAATGCTATTAACTAACATCCCAAAGTATAGAGAAAGGAAGAAAGCAGGAGGTGGTTAAAAATGTAAGCACTTAGGTAACACCATAATCCATTATTCATGCTATTCTACACCTGAAAAAAATGAAATAAGCAGGAAAATCAATAGAAGAGCATTTAATGGCCAGAAAGGTTCTCTCCTTTTCTCATTTAGTAAAATGCAAATTTTCGTATTAATATTTGGCCTTCTATCATTGTTTCACATGTGTAATCAATTTCTTGGGGTGCTAGGATGCTGCTTATTTTTTTGGCATGGCCTGTCCAAACCTGTAGGAATGGCAATCCTATTAGCACCCATTTGTTTTCAAGATTTTTATTGCGTTTGCAAAACGAAATAAATGAAATGTGCAGTATCCATAGAGTGTGGCCCTCTCCCTCCAGCAGTGTCATTTCTGAGAAAGGGCTTCTCCTCTAATGTGGTAATGGTAGAGCAGTTTATGTGTTTATTTGATGATATTAGGTGCTTACTATGTGCCACACACTGTACTAAATGCTGGGGTAGATACAAGCTAATCAGGTTGCACACAGTCCGCGTCCCACCTGGGGCTCAGAGCCTCAATCCCCATTTTACGGTTGAGGCAACTGAGGCAAAGAGAAGTGAAGTGATTTTCCCCAGGATCACACAGCAGCAAAGAAGGGACTAGAACCCAGGTCCTTCTGACTCCCAGGCCTGTGCTCTATCCACTACGCCACGCTGCTTCACACGTTGACCATCGGTGGGGGCAGCATTCGTGAAGCTGAGGATGAAATTGGGAGATGAGGATGAAATTACCTATTGAATGACAGACCCAGAAATTCAAAGACCGATATGACAAAGGGGACAGGAATCCAGGCAGCCACCTTAGGGTGAGAGGAGGAGTGCGGGAAGAGAATGGGGCAGAGAGGCAAGGTAGAACCGAGGGAAGAAGATAGAAAGAAAGAAGAGAGAGGGAAGGAGAGAGGGAAATGGACTAGGGAAAGGGGGAGGAAGGGGAGACAGAGATGGGGATGAGGGTGTCGTGACTGTGGGCAAGTCACTTAACTTCTCTGGGCCTCAGTTACCTCATCTGTAAAATGGGGATGAAGACTGTGAACCCCACGTGGGACAACCTGATCACCTGTATCTCCCCCGGCGCTTAGAACGGTGCCCTGCACCTAGTAAGCGCTTAACAAATACCAGCATTATTATTATTCTCTTCCTCCTTCTCGGCCCTCCACCTTCTGGAGCCTGATTACAGCCTTATGTGCCTTCCAGTATTTCTAACACAGGCGTGCTGCCAAGAGAGTAGTGAGCGCAGCAGCGGTGAGCATCAGGGTAGGTCAGGAGATGGCAGCAGCAAGTAGGAAATGCGGAAGAAGAGTCCCCTATTAATCTCCACTTTTTTTAAGGATATCTGTTGAGCGCCTACTATCTACTGGACACCGTACTATGCGTGGGGATAGATACAAGCTAATCGGGTTAGACACCACCCATGTCCCACGTGGGGCTCACAGTCTATTCCCCATTTTACAGATGAGGTAACTGAGGCGTAGAGAAGTTAAGTGACTTCCCCAGGTCACCCAGGTGGAGCAAGAATTAGATCCTCTGACTCCCAGGCCCGTGATCTTTCCACCAGGCCACACTACTTCTCATAGTCACCTTCCAAGTCATGTCAGCCACCTGACCTTGGTTTTAGCTCAGGTCCTCTGACTCCAAGGCCTGTGTTCTGTAGGCCATCCTGTGGATGGGGAGTATGTTCATCAACTCTGTTGTGTTTTATTCTCCCAATATCAAACAACGGTATTTGTTTAGAGCTTACCGTGTGCAGAGCTCTGTACTAAGTGCTTGGGAGAGTACAGTGCGACGGGATTGGCAGACACGTACCCCGCCCATAGGGTAACAATAATGATGTTGGTGTCTGTTAAGCGCTTACTATGTGCAGAGCGCTGTTCTAAGCGCTAGGGTACTTACAGTCCAGAGGGGGAGGCAGACGTAACGTACATAAATAAATTGCAGGTGTGTACGAAAGTGCTGTGGGGCTGAGGGCGGAGTGAATATCAAATCGAAAAAGGTATATATCCAAGTGCAAAGGTGACACAGAAGGGAGAGGGAATAGGAGAAAAGATGGATTAATCTGGAAAGGCTTCTTGGAAGTGATGTGATTGTAATAAGGTTTTGAAGGAGAAGAGAGTGGTTTTCGGTCACATATGGAGGGGAAGGGAGTTCCAGGCCACGGCGAGGATGTGAGCAAGAAGTAGGTGGAGAGATATACAACATCAAGGTACAGTGAGTAGGTTGGCACTCCCAGGTGGGACTGCAGGGAGGATATCAAACAGTGGAACTACCCACTGGTCCTGCAGTTCTGGCCTCTAGACCATAAACTCGTTGTGGGTAAGAAATGTGTCTGTTTATTGTTGTATTGTATTCTTCCAAGTGCTTAGTACAGAACTGTACCCACACTAAGTGCTCAATAATACAACTGACTGAGCGATGGACTGCTTACTAAACTGGCCCCTCTCTGTTCGACCCCAGGAGGCTTTAGTTCTGGGGTCTGGTTCGATCCCGGGAGGAGGTGATTTTGTTGGAGGCAGGGAATGTGTCTGTTTATTGTTATGTCGTACTCTCCCCAAAGTTTAGTCCAGTGCTCTGCACATAGTAAGACTCAATAAATATGATCAACTGACTGAGTGACTGATTTAAGGAGGAGGATTACCAGGGAACAGGTAGTTCTGGTTTTTAAACCCAGCCCCGACCCCACTCCACCAGGTTTGCCTGCCGCTGTCATCCCAACCCTTGACCACTCTCCTAGGAATCTGTACCCAGGAAGGTCACCTTTCCCATCTTACTCATAGCCCTGGAGGGAAGGGGAAGAGAGCCAGGCATGAGGAACGGAAAGAGGTAGAGAAAGGGAGGGGAAGGCAGGCTAGAGATGGATTTAGGAGGAAATAAAGTACCATTTTTCTGTCGGGGCACAGAGAGGGTGAGAAGGAAGCCAGGTATGCTTTCCCTCAGGGTCAATCTCCCACTGAAGCCCAGCCCAAGCCAGAATCTAGTTCACCCCAACCAGACCTCTGGGCATTGGCAGGGCCTGGTTGTGTCTGTGTTCAGACTCCCATTGAAGGAACTGAAAAGGGAGCGGGAAGCTTACGCTTGCATCGCAGAAGGCACAAGAGCCGCATTTCCCAGAAGCCAGAGGCTTACATTTGCAGAATCATAAGGCAATCGGAGTCATTCACAAAGCCAGGAGGAGTCTTTTAAATTCAGGGGAGGGGAGCTTCTCTCCTCTCTTCCTCCTCCTCCCCTTCCTCTTCCCCCCATCCCTTCCCTTCCCTAATTCCCTTCCCTTCTCTCTCTCTCCTTTTCCTCCCCCCACTGCTTGCCGGGACGTACCGTAGTTGCCTTGCTGAATATGACATTCTACGCGGTGCTATTTCCGGGAACCAGTGTAACTGATATAATTGATTTACAATAACCAAGAACTATTTGTAAGGGATTTTCCAGGTCACCGAGGCTGTAGAATTGCACATGACCCTATGTGTGTGACTTCTGTTTGTGTTTCAAAGAGCATTCACCCGAACTGATTCATGTGACAGGAATTCTTTATTCTAAAGAATTTGAGATCTGCCTAATCAGGTCGGTTCCTGAATATATGCTTCATTCAATTAAAAAAAAAAAGAGTAACTTCTTTTTGAAAGAGTATAGAAATAAGAATGAAATATGAATTCAAAGGAACCTCATAATTCATTTCTTATCAAATCTTCGTCTAAACCTCTATTGTCCTCCTATTCACAATGGGTGATTGTTCTTATCTGAGGAGGAAGAGGTTATATTTCATCACCACCAGCTACGGTGTCCCTGCGTTGGAGAAGTGCATTTATGCAATGTCAGTGACCCCTGGGTGGGTGGGTGGGAGGGTGCATGTGGAAGAGGAAGAGGAGGAGGGTGGGAAGAAGACACTAATGAAGAGAGACAGTCTGTAAGCTTACTATTTATTAAGTGTAGTGGCCTCTGCCCTCTCTGTGCCCCCTTTAAAAAGGAAAGAGTCTTATCCTGGGTGGCTCTTTACAACAGCCTGTCTTGCAGTTCTGGCGCCTCTCACTGTGATGACAATGGGAACTACATAGACATTTGGGGCTTGTGATTCAAAACCGTTCACAGGGCAATATTTAAGCCAAATGGCCACACAAGCGACTTTGTCTGCGCTTGCCCAAAGCATGGAGGAAATGGATACCAGCCTAGTGTTGATCGACATGTTGAAATGGACACCTTTCTCTTCCTTCTTTACAACCTTTCTTTTTTTTTTTAATTTAATATGGTCAGTTGACTCCATCTGCAGGGCTGACGTTTCCATTTCCAGGCTCTCAGTTGCTGAGAAGGGAACATTTGAAATCAATGGGATGCTCTCAGTCGCTCCATCTGGCAAGTACCTGTGGGGACTGAGATGATGAGCAAAAGTTGGAGGACTTTTTTGCCACGCTGTGTGAGTCAACCACCTTAAAAAAAAAACCCTCCATAAAATAGGACTCCACTTTCACGGTTTTAAAATAAACCTCAATTTAGGTGGCCAAAGGAGAACACCTTGAAGCGACGAAAAACACATCGAAGGCAGCCCATGTGAAGAGGCAGCTTTGCTAAGCTGTGTGTAATGATGGTCTGGTGGAAGAAGGCCCCTAAAATTCTGAAGAGAGAATCCGTTCTGCAAAGAGAGGCCCTGAATCCTGCAGACTGAAAAGATTTTCTCTCCTCCTTTTCCATCTCATCCCCTAGGGAATGTACTAGAGAGAGATTTTCCACATCTTTTGGGTCAGACTTGCCTGGACACAGAATCCTTCTTTTCTTCCTGAGTCTCTTGAGCCGAGACCTGTTCCATATGCGGCTAACTCACTGTGGGCGGAGAACGTAATCTACCCAACTCTGTTATATTCACTCTCCCAACTGCTTAGTTCAGTGCTCTGCAAACAGTAAATGCTTAAAAATACAATAGATGGATTGATTCCAGTCCCCCACCAGCATACCTTGGCTACACTCCTGGCTAGAAAGCAGAAACGTAGTCTGTTTTCCCTTGCACAAGTTGGGGCAAAGTCGGGATAAGTTAAAGTTCAACAGGAAGAGTGGCCATTTCAGCTAAATTGGGGATTTTTGCTTTCCAAATGTTGTTGCAATTGATTCTGAGGTGGTCGTGATACAGCATCCATAACCTCTAGGAGCTGCCTCCTTCCCCACTAAATGTGCCAACTAATCAATCAATCGTATTTGTTGAGCACTTACTATATATAAAGCACTGTACTAAGCACTTAGGAGAGTACAGTATAACAGAGTTGGATAGGCATGTTCCCTGCCCACAACGGGCTTACAGTCTAGAGGAGGTTACAGACAATAATATAAATTAAATATAGATGTGTGTATGAGTGCTGTGAGGCTGAGGGATGGGTGAATAGAGGTGCAATTCCAAATTCCAGGGCAACACAGAAGGAAGTGGGAGAAGAGGAAATGAGGGCGCAGTCGGGGATGGCCTCTTGGAGATGGGCCTTCAATAAAGCTTTGAAGGTGGGGAAAGGGATAGTCTGTGGAATATGAAGAGGAAGAACGTACGATTGACTGATTGACTGACTGACTGACTGCAGTCCTCCAGGCTGCTTCGTCTAAAGCAACAGTCTCCCAACAGTTCACAGTTGGGTTCCACTGAAACTATGTTTCCCTGGGTCTTCATCTGATTTATTCTGTTTTCCCAGCTTGTGCGTGTCCCTTTTCACGACATTATTACAGCAGCTGCCCGGGCATCCTGTTCTTAATATATGGGCCTCAAAATTGTGTCCTGCTGCAGTTGCAGTGGGGGAGGAGGGTTGGCTTAATACCAAATCCAGCTGTCAGACTCCCGGACCTCCTACTGTTCCCCCAGGGTTAAATTTAGGGCAAAGAGAAAGGACAGTCGGAGAGGTTGCTCATGCTAATAATGGGGAATGGGAATATAAAAATAAATGTGTGTCCTGCAGAAAAGGATAAAAGTAGGAGGAAAGAGAAAGTTCTTTAAAAAGATTGCTGGGTCATCCTGACTAGAGAATGAAAATTCAGTGAGGAAGAATGTTGCTAACTGATGAAAAAATAATTTGGGTAGAGAGGGGAACTTTAGTAGCAGCTTATTTCCGGGAATTTTAACCTCAGGCAGTTTCTTGAAGTAAGGAATCTACTTGAAGTTTTTTCCTTGTTATTATTGTTAATAATAACGGTATTTGTTAAATGTTTACTCTGCGTGTTGTGGGCAGGGAATGTGTCTGTTATATTGCTATATTGTAATAATAATAATAACGGTACTTAAGTGCTTGCTAGGTGCCAGTCACTCAACTAAGTACTGGAGTACATACGAAAGCGAATTGGGTTGGACACGGTCCCTGTTCTACAGGGAGCTCACAGTCTCAGTCCTCATTTAATAGATGAGGGAACTGAAGTCCAGGGAAGTGAAGTGACTTGCAGACAGGCAGACACAGCAGGCAAGCGGTGGAGTGGGATTAGAACCCAAGTCCTTCTGACTCGCAGGCCCATGCTCCATCCCCTAGGGCACACTGCTTCTCTAAGTACTCTCCCAAACACTCAGTGGAGTACTCTGTACGTAGTAAGCACTCAAGAAATATGATTGATTGACGTGTCAAGCACTCTACTAAGTAAGCACTGGAGTAGATACAGGATCATCAGGTTGGCCACAGTCTCTGTCCCACATAGGGCTCACGGACTAAGTAGGAGGGAGAACAGGTATTGAATCCCCATTATACAGATGAGGAAACCGAAGCACAGGGAAGCTAAATGATTTTTCCAAGATTACACAGCAGGCAAGTAGCAGAGCTGGCATTAGGATTCAGGGATTCCCAGGTCATGCTGTTTCCAACTAGTCCACTGTGCTTCGTTGTAAATTTGTTCTAAATCTGAATTTGTAGGTCCCCTACAGTAGGCAAGGGGCACTAGCTCCCCAATGACTATCTTCTTTGCAATAACAACAATGCATATTTTGCCATGTTAAGGACAGAGAGAGAGAGAGAGTGTGAAAGATAAATTCCTTCATGTACAAACATGAAGATATTTATTGGGAATCACATCCACATTGGCCTTATGTGACTAATATGTCACTAGCAGTCTCTTCCTCACTTGTGCATTTAAAAATACTCTTTTGCTGACTGTTACATTGGATTTTTTTCAATTCTTCCATAATGTGATGTAATCTCCTTTGTTTCTATGTCAAATCAGCCCTTGAGGAGTTTTTTCACCTTCTGGGCACTTTTTTTTTTAATGGTATCTGTTAAGCACTTATTATGTGCCTGACACTGTACTAAACTCTGGGGTAGATACAAGCTAATCAGGTTGGACACAATCCATGTCCTACATGGGGCTCACAAGTCCTAATCTCCATTTTACAGATGAGGTAACTGAGGCCCAGAGAAGGTAAGTGACTTACCCAAGGTCACACAGCAGTTACGTGGTGGAGCTGATATTCGAACCCAGGTCCTTTTGACTCCCAGTCTCCTGCTCTATTAGCTAGGCCAGCTGCTTCTCGGATCGGATGAAACACTAAAATACAAGTCCACCCCACCTTGAAGGCCTGGCGATCACTTTATATGCAGAAGATCCAGGACTCGGTGGGGGGAAACCCATCAGTGTCCTGTGGGAAAATTCTGCGGTGGATGAGTTCTGCTAAGAGAAGGATAAATAATTGGAAAAAAAGGTCCACCTCAGAGTAGATGGTTGCTTGGATGGGCAAGGGGGAAAAGGGTCAGAGAAGGGACTCAGTTAAAAGTTGTTTAAAGGGCTACGCTGCCTATCACCACTCGACCGTGGTCACAATAATAATAGCCATCCTTGTTAAGCACTTACTATGTGCTAAACACTGTACTAAGCACTAGGGTAAATACAACATAATCAGGTTGACTATAGCCCCTGCCCCTATGGGGTTCACAGATTAAGTAAGAAGAGATAAGCTTTAATTCCCATTTTACAGATGAGGAAACTGAAGCACGGGGAAGTTAAGTGACTCACAAGATCACACGGCAGACAAGTGGCATGGGCCGGATTGGAACCCAAACCCCCTGCCTCACAGGCCTGTGGTCTTTCCACTAATAATAATGTTGGTATTTATTAAGCGCTTACTATGTGCAGAGCACTGTTCTAAGCGCTGGGGTAGACAGGGTAATCAGGTTGTCCCACACGAGGCTCACAGTCTTAATCCCCATTTTTACAGATGAGGTAACTGAGGCCCAGAGAAGTTAAGTGACTTGCCCAGAGTCACACAGTGGACAGGCGGCAGAGCCGGGATTCGAACCCCTGACCTCTGACTCCCAAGCCCGTGCTCTTTCCACTGAGCCACGCTGCTTCACTAGGCAACACTGCTTCTCTGTGTTCATGCGAGGAATATTCCTGAATCCCCTTCATTAGCCAGCCCAACTCCGGGAGTTGGAAAGACGTATCAGACTACCGGTTCTGACCTCAGTGATGCTCTAGTCTAGGATGCTCAGTGCGACTGCAAATCCTCGTCTCTTTCCTTTCGTCCTCCAGTTTCAAATTTCTGCAGAGCGCAAGCAGAGAAGTGTGTAGGTTTATACAGTGATCGGGGAAATGAAGAGTCTTTTGAGGCTGTTAGGCTCCGTTTCCTCCAGAGAAGATTATTCCTTCATGATACAAGCTATGTTGTCAGGCTATGTTTAAATCTAATGAGCCGTAGATCAGCATCTCAGAAGTCAATTAACAAGACAGTTTCTTCCACTGATTTGTATTTATATATTATTAATGAACTACAAGACCTCATTATGTGGTAAATATCCTATGCCGCTCTTGAGGAGCATACCAGTCTTTCCCGTTAATGGCCCTAAGCATCTACCTCACAAAGAAATGGCTATGAAGGCATACGAAGCACTGCGTGTTTTGACAGCAAAGTAATTAAACTGTAGCTGCCTGGATAAATATTGATGTTTGCTTATATAAATCCCCATATCATACCTGGCAGGATGTCACATTTCATCTTTCGGGGCCCGCCTTAACTTGGGCCCAATTTATTGTTTGGGGAAGAGATACAGAAATGTAGTCCCCTTGGCAGGGAGGTTTTGTTCTTTGCTCTGGTGCCTGGATGTCTCTCCTTGAAGCGAAGGTGAAGAGATCAAATACACAGACAAACCATTAAGTCAGCAGGACAATCAAAGCTTTCTCTCTGACCTAAGGGAAAAGCCATGAAGAGAATGGTTTTAGATGCTCGGTAGTATCTGAAACGAATACCTTAAGGGTGTGTGTGTGTTGGGGGGGTGTATTTGTATATCCTTGTGTGTGTATGGGTGTACCGGCATGTGGATGGGTGTGACTGTATGTATATATTCAAAGAGGAAAAGGCCACCAAGATGGTGGCTCATCCTTTGAAGATGATCGAGAGGCAGCATGGCTTAGTGGATGGAGCACCGGCCTGGGAGTCAGAAGGACCTGGCTTCTAATCGCCATGTCTGCTGTGGGACCTTGGGCCAGTCACTTAACTTCTCTGGGCCTCAGTTACCTCATCTGTAAAATGGGGATGAAGAACGTGAGCCCCATGTGGAACAGGGACTGGTTCCAACCAGAATAACTTGTATCTACTTAGAACACTGCTTAGCACATAGTAAGCACTTAAGTTCCGTTGTTGTTATTATCAACACCCTTTAGCCGACTCCCACATGTTTTATACTCATTGCCTGGCCCTGTTTTCCTTTGGAGGACCAATTTCATAATCTTTCTTAAGCCTTCACTCTAACTCTTCCTAATTGTGGCTCTACTCTAATAATAATAATAATATTGGTATTTGTTAAGCACTTACTATGTGCAGAGCACTGTTCTAAGCGCTGGGGGAGATACAGGGTCATCAGGTTGTCCCACGTGAGGCTCACAGTTAACCCCCATTTTACAGATGAGGGAACTGAGGCACAGAGAAGCGAAGTGACTTGCCCACAGTCACCCAGCTGACAAGTGGCGGAGCCGGGATTTGAACTCATGACCTCTGACTCCCAAGCCCGTGCTCTTTCCACTGAGCCACGCTGCTTCTCTACTCTAGAGAAGCCCTGAGCGGTCCGCAGCTATTCGGCATCATTTGAGATTGTACTTGTTTGAGAGCATGAAGACAGAGACTGGTATAATGACCCCGTCGAGCCTGAATTAGGGTAAAGAACTGAAATTATAAGCGACAACATGCCTAGAGGATTTCTCCAGGTTAAATCACCATTCTTGATTTCTGGACAGATCAGGTTTTGGTTTTTAATGTACAAGGTTTTTTTCCATGGCTTTTATCAGGATTGGTTATTAAAACACCACAATTAGAAGAGCAGTGGTGAAAAGAAACGTGCAGTAGTTCAGGATACCAAAATTAATTTTGGTATATAAAGGGCAGAGTTCAATAAATGCAATTCAATGCTACACAACATAACTAGAATGCAAAATTGCAACCCAAACTAATATATTAGCCATCCTCAAAAGGCTTTTCATTGAAATACTGAGTTTTCTGTTGGTGTTTTGGCACTGTTAGTACAAATGTAGCATTTATATTTTAGTGATGAAATTAATATTTTGAAATATTTATAGACTCTCTGGTTTGTATGGTGTCCTTTAACACCATGGTCTAGTGGAAAAAGAATAGGACTGGAAGTCAGGAGCCTGAGTTCTAATCCTAACTCCACCACCTGCCTGGTATATAACCTTGGGCAAGTCACTTGACTCCTCTGTGCCTCAGTTCCCTTATCTGTAAAAAGGGGATTAAATACCAATCTTCCCTCCCTCTTACAAAAAGAGCATATGTAAGCCTCCTCTGGCGCAGGGACTGTATCTGATTTGATTGTGTTGACTCTACCTCATCACTTAGTGTTGTGCTTGACACATAATAAATGCTTAGGACCACAATTATTATTGATATTATTATTATTATCATTATTGCATTAGGTTAAATCCAAAGATTCTATATAGTATGGACGCAGAGTCCTTTTAAAAGTTTTCCTCTTTTCTTCTGATTTTTGGAAATTCAAATATAAAATAGTTTTCTTCCTCCACATCAAGCAGAAACTCATTACTAATGGCTTTGAAGCTCATCACCAGCTCTCCATTGTACACATTAGTTCTCTCCATGCTCGTCTCTCGGCTTACCCTCTTCAGTCCTCCTAAACTCATTCCCTAAAAATATCTCACTCTTGACTCATGCTTGACTCGGGCCTGAAAACTCCCAACCCCACAAAATTCTGCCTGACCATAGCGCTCTTCCTTTCCAAAACCCTCCTAAAAACCCCACCTCTTCCAGGAAGCCTTTCCAAATTAATTCACAACACCCCAGTCACACTAAATCTCATCCCTGTCTTCGGCACTTGGGTACATGCATACGCTCTTATTTCCATAATTAATGATTTATTCAGCAATTTCATCTTGTTATATTTGTACTACTTCCTGTTACATCCTCATTCTTCCACTATTTGGAAATCATTTTTGTCTGTCTCCCTCACTAGTTTGTAATCACCTCGAGGGCAGGAAACATGGGTCTTGTTTCTACTGAGGGGCCCAGTTGGCTTAATATGCAGTACGATGGAGAGAATTACCTAGTAATCTTAATTCAGCAGGATACTTAGCTGCACACTCCACCCAAAGGAGTTTATATCGTATCTTATTATCTTATTATGTATATCTTGCTCACTGTGTGACTCTTTCAAGAATACCACAGACAGATCTTGCTCTCCAAGAAACTCTGGATATGCCTATAGGCATCTGTTAATGCAATATGCATCTTACCCAGTGCATTCAACTTCATCAGTAAAATGAAAAATATCCTCGATCGATCCACCTTTTTTGTGGTATCTGTTAAGTGCTTATTATACGTTCGGCACTGTTCTAAGTGTTGGGTGGATAAAAACTAATCAGGCCGGATACAGTCCCTGTCCCACATGGGGTTCACAGTCTAAGTAGGAGGGAGAACAGGTATCGAATCCCATTTTGCAGTTGAGGAAACTGAGGTAATGAATCAATAAGTGGTATTTATTGAGTGCTTACTGTGTGCAGAGTACTAAACAAAGTAGTTGGGAGAGTACAGTACAACGGAGGTGGTAGGCATGTTCCGTGCCCAAAACGGGCTTACAGGCTAGAGGCACAGAAATTAAGTGACTTGCTTAACTTCAAGTGAAGAATGGCAAATCCAATACTACTTTCTGTAAAATCCAGTAATTCCCAATAAAAAATAAATTTCATCCAAAAATGAAGGACTTTATCTCCTATAATAAGGAATAATTATGGTATTTGTCAGGCACTGTAATAAGCACTGGGAAGGATACAAGCAAATCGGGTTGTTGCAGTCCCTGTCCCCCATGGGGCTCACAGTCTCAATCCTCACTTTACAGATGAGGTAACTGAGGCCCAGGGAAGTGACGCAACTTGCCCAAGGTCACTCAGCAGACAAGTGGAGAAGCCGGTATTAGAACCCATGACCTCCTGACTCCCAGGCCCATGCTCTATGCACTTCCATACTGCTCCTCTCTCCCCCCCCTTTCTCGACACCTTTCATAAACTAAACAGACCTGTGATCGACCCACCATCCATTACTCCAGATTCCTTCTCAACTTGTATTTGGGATGATTGCTCACCCCATAACTTTCAGTTTCTCTGCACCCCTTCTCCTCAAAGTTTAGTTTAGAGAAGCAGCGTGGCTCAGTGGAAAGAGCACGGGCTTTGGAGTCAGAGTTCATGGGTTCGAATCCCGGCTCGGCCACTTGTCAGCTGTGTGACTTTGGGCAAGTCACTTCACTTCTCGGTGCCTCAGTTACCTCATCTGTAAAATGGGGATTAAGACTGTGAGCCCCACGTGGGACAACCTGATTCCCCTGTGTCTACCCCAGCGCTTAGAACAGTGCTCGGCACATAGTAAGCGCTTAACAAATACCAACATTATTATTATTATTATTATTAGTTTGAAAAGCACATTCTCAATGAAGCCTTTCCTGAGCATTTCCAGAGCTCTGAACCCACCCATCTCCAGATTCCCCAAAGATTCCTGCTTTCTGGGAAGATTAGGTGGGTGTTAGTCAGTGGCTGGGTGAAAGACTCCTCCTCATGGGTGCTTGGAGTGGAAGGGAGAGAAACCCCTCAGGCCTAGCCCCCGCTCACCAGAAAAATGGTGAGAGCAACTTCCTCCTCTTCCTGGCAGGGGGTCAGGGGTGAGGTCGCCATCTTGGTTCTATGCCCACCCCCCAAGGACAGAGGAGATGACACCTATGACTTTATCCTGTCTACGAACTCTATTTTACGGTACTCTCCCAAGCACTTAGTACACTGTCACTTAACTTCTCTGGGCCTCAGTTACCTCATCTGTAAAATGGGGATTAACTGTGAGGCTCACGTGGGACAACCTGATTACCCCAGCACTTCGAACAGTGCTCTGCATATAGTAAGCACTTAACAAATACCAACATTATTATTGACTGGGATTGACTGACTGGGAGCTAGTGAAGATGCAACAGTTTTCTGCATGTGTTTTTTTTCCAGAGAGGAGTGGAATGAAAGACAGACTAGTCTTGAATACGACTTCCAGGGCAGTCGTGAAAAAAATTTGATTCTGTATGCTATGTGGTCAAGCTCTAGATGAATTATCTTTAGTTGATTCAATATAGCTCTGAAATAGCCCCGTAGAGTCCGAAGGAACAGGTAATGCTGAGTTTGGCTTGAAAAAGCCAATTTGCCTTGGAAGCTTTCCTAAGGCAAAGTTTAACAAATGAGGTATTTCAAATGTTTTGGACAGGAAAGAAAAATATGTCAGAGCTATTTGTCGAAAAAACATTTTAGGAAGAAAAACCTCACTTTCATTCAATCGTATTTATTGAGCACTTGCAGTGGGCAGAGCGCTCTACTAAATGCTTGGGAAAGTACACTACGACAATAAACAGTGACATTCCCTGCCCACAACGAGCTTTCACACCCCCTCTGGACTGTAAGCTCTTTGCGGGGAGGGAACCTGTCTTCCAACACTGTCATTTGATATTCTCCAAGGCCTTAGAACAGTCCTCTGCACTCAGTAAATGCTCAATGTATAATTGATTGATCGGTCAATTGATTGATTCTTCTTTTGCTGTTACTGAATTAAAAAAAAAAAAGTTGGTATTTGTTAAGAGCTGACTACGTGCAGAGCACTGTTCTAAGCCTTGGGGTAGATACAGGTTAATCGGGTTGTCCCATGTGAGGCTCACAGTAAATCCCCATTTTACAGATGAGGTCACTGAGGCACAGAGAAGTTAAGTGACTTGCCCATAGTCACACAGCTGACAAGTGGCAGAGCCGGGATTCGAACCCATGACCTCTGACTCCCAAGCCCGGGCTCTTTCCACAGAGTCACGCTGCTTCTTTGTGCGTGTGTGTGGGTGTGTGTTTCCCTCCACCTCCTGGTCCCTGTGTGTGCATCCACCTTATGACAAGTTCCACGTTTCCAGGAGTTGCCCCTCCCCCAACAAGTTTGTCTCCATAAGAAAAGGACCTGGGTCCTAATCTTGGCTCCTGCACTTGTCTTCTATGCGACCTTTGGCAAGTCCCTTGACTTCTCTGGCTTTCAGGTACTTCATCTCTAAAAGTGGGGATTAAGATTATAAATCCTATGCGGCAAATGGACTTTGTCCAACTTGATTAGTTTGGGTCTACACCAGCGCTTAGAAGAGTGTTTCATACATATTAAGCGCTAAACAAATGCCATTATTAGTATTATTGTTATTATTATGAGAAATAAAAACCTGGCCTTCCTGGCCATGGCTAGCCCGTATTTAGTCACTTCTGAAAATCAAGAGAGATTGGCTATAAATTCACGGGCAAAAACCTCAAAATAGCAAAATGACAGTGAGGAAATTCTGGGATTTTTTTCATTGTACACTGCAGTGGTAATTTGAGAAAGTAGAGGAAGAAATGTTTCACCTGGTAAGCAAATGTTGTGAAAAAGCCAGGACAATAATCAATCTATGGATAATTACTTTAAGACTTTCTGGAGTGACTATAAAAAGGCATATATTCTAAAAATGCAAGATTGATTACTTATGTCACCTTTGGACTGTTTTCAACCGTCCAGAGCTATTCTGGTCTGAGCCAGGAAATGAGCCAGTGGTGATAAATACATCTAAAATGTTTGAGCATCTAAGACTTATTGATCCAAATATCATTAGAGGAAGTAACATGATCTGTTTTGACCTCAGGAAAGCTGCTTTTACGCGTATGATCATTTAATGTACTGGAGGTTGAATGAGAGTTTTTGTCGGAGGAGGGGGAAGGAAGATTTAGGAAAAAATATCGAATCAGTAGTTTGCCATAGTAGTTTACTATGTGCAGAGCACTGTTCTAAGCGCTGGGGTAGACACAGGGGAATCAGGTTGTCCCACGTGGGGCTCACAGTCTTAATCCCCATTTTACAGATGAGGGAACTGAGGCACAGAGAAATTAAGTGACTTGCCCACAGTCACACAGCTGACAAGTGGCTGAGCTGGGATTCGAACTCATGACCCCTGACTCCAAAGCCCGTGCTCTTTCCACTGAGCCACGCTGCTTCTCTGTGTGAGCGTGGGAAAGTCACTTAAGCTCTCTATGCCTCAGCTTCTGCATCTGTAAAATGGGGATTAAAGATCTGCTCTCCCTCTCCTCTAGATTGTGAGCCCTGTGTGAGACAGGGATTGTGTCCAATCTAATTATCTTGTATCTTCCCCGGAATTTGGGACAGTGCTTGACACATAGAAAGCTCTTAAATATTACCATCATACTGTTACGATGTGCTTTTAAGGTTAATTAAAGTTGATGCTATACTATAAAAAATTAAGTTGTGTAAATTATCCCTGTCCCCTTAAAAATGCACAGGTTTCTCTTAGACAGTGGGGGAAATTGCATTTATTTACCTCACAGTCCCAGACTTGAATTCAATTTTTTTTTTTTTTTACAAATACCAACCCTATCTAAATCATCCTCATCATCATAAGTATTGACTAACTACTGTGTGCGGAACACTGTAATAGACTCCCGGGAGCGTATAGGAAAAAGTACAAGATACAGTCCCTGACTGCCTTGAAGGAGTTTATAATCTAACGGACTCAGATAAACATTCCTCTATCACGCTGTTTTTGTAATTGGTTGCAGTCCCATTAACCCTTCTCTTTTTTAAAATTTGTGACTCTTGTTATTTTTTGGCCAGTATAAGAAGTGTTGGCAATGCAACACAGTATTCCCAGGACCAATTTCAGAAGGTATACGAGTTAAGCAGGGGGTCCACCGCTATTGAGAAACAGTGTGACAGGGGAAAGATCACAGGCCTGGGCCTCAGAGGACCTGGCTTCTTAACCCAACTTCGCAATTTGCCTGCTGTGTGACCTTGGGTAAGTCACTAAATTTCTCTATGCCTCAGTGGCGTCATCTGTAAACTGAGAACTAAAAAACTCCTTCTCCCTTCCTCCCTCCCTCTTAGACTGTGTCTCTGTGGGCCAGCGACTGTATCTATCTTTTTTTTTTCCAATTGTATTTATTGAGCACTTACTGTGTGCAAAGCACTGTACTAAGCGCTTGGGAGAGTACAATATAAAAACAAAGAGACACATTCCTGCCCACAACAAGTTCACAGTCTAGAGGGTGAGACAGACGTTAATATAAGTGAATAGATAAATAAATTACAGATATATACAGATATAGACTGTATAATAGAATCTGCCAACACAGTATCTACCTCAGGGTTTGGCACACGGTGCTTAATAAATACCACAATTCTTATGGTGTCATACGGGACAGGAAGCTGGCAACAAATTTTTCTCTACCTTAGGGTGGTGAAATGACCAAAGTAGGCCCTGAATATTTCTAATCTCTCAGGAAAGAACAGGATGGAAAGGGAATACTTAACCCCACAACTTGATCTCTTTGGGTTCAAGTGCTATTTTTTAAAAATTTCTTATTTTAAGGTACTTGTTAAGCACTTACTATGTGTCAAGTACTGTTCTAAGCGCTGGGGTAGGTAATCAGGTAGGACATTACGAGGTAATCAGGTTGGACACAGTCCCTTGTCCTACCTGAGGCTCAGTCTTAAGTAGGGAGTGGGAATTATCTGGGCAAATGGAGAGGGGGAATTAAGGAGGAGTAGGGACAGAGGAGGGAGATGGTCTGCATGTTATTTTGGGGCACAGTTGAATGGAAGAGAACTTCTGACGTTGAGCAGAGCCCCAGAATACTTGAAATACCCTGGAGGGACCCTACACTGGGAAGGTTTGCTTCCAGGAAATGCATCTTGGAAGCCTGGGGGATCTCCAAGTCAGAACTGAGCTGATTCCAAAAAGTTCCTGGGAAATCCTTAGCATCATTAAGCCTTGAGAGCAGGACATGGTGTGGAAGAGAGGGTTTGAGGAGGGAATTCTCCCGAATGACAGGTTGCTATATGCCTTCTGCTCTTCACAGTCTGCAGATAGCTCAGAGCAGAGCAGAGAACATATCTACCAACTCTGTCATACTGTACTCTCCCAAGTGCTTAGTACAGTGCCCTCCGCACAGTAAGCGTTCAATAAATACCAGTGATGGATTGATTGATGGATAGCTCCACACAGGCACAGGCTCCCTGGGATTTTCCCAGCATCTCAGTGAGCCAACCCTGAAAGCCAAACTTGAGGCGGGTTTGGACCAGACCTGTATCTACTTCAAGGGAAGAACGGTAGACGAGACACAGCTAAACTGTGCCTCTTAATGAAGGCTTAGGGGCACCCTCAAAGAAGCCTTAAGTCACTCTCTGGAAATGTTGGTCACCTTAAGGTAGCAATAACTTCCAAACGCCCACCGGGCTGTTCAGTAGATTGCAACCTGGATGGATGATGCATTGCTAAAATACACTACACAGCTCCCTGAGGAGAGTGGACCTGGGAAGCCGACATAAATCCAATCCTACTAATCAATCGATCAATCAGTTGGATTTTTTGAGTGCTTAATGTGTACAGAATATTGTTCTAAGTGCTTTGGAGAAACAGTTGATAAACGTTTCTTGCCCACAGTAAGTTTACAGTCTAGAGGAGGAGACAGACATTAATAGAAATAAATGAATTACAGATATCAACCTAAGTACTGTGGGGCTGAGGGAGGGGTGAATAAAGGGTGTGAATCCAAGTGCAGGGGTGACACTGAAGGGAGAAGGATAAGAGGAGATGAGGACTTAATTGGGAAAGGCCGCTTGAAGAACACGTGCTTTTAATAAGATTTTGAAGGTGGGGAGTGTGATCGTCTGCGGGATATGAAGAAAGAGGGCGTTTCAGGCTAGAGGCAGGATGTGGGCGAGAGGTCGGAGGCGAGATAGATGAGATCGAGGTACGGTGAGTAAGTTGACGTTAGGAGTGAAGTGTGCAGACTGGATTGTAGTAAGAGAGCACTGAGGTAAAGTAAGAGAGGGCAAGGTGATTGAGTGCTTTGAAGTCGATGGTAAGGAGTTTCTGTTCGATGTGGCCGTGGATGGGCAGTCACTGAAGGCTCTTGAGTGGGGGAACATGGACTGAACTATTCCTCTCATTCCGTGTTCCCATGTTTGCCTACTAGTCAGGGGCCCTTAAATCTGCTCTGTGAATATGCCAGGAAATTCTTCCGACTCAGTTTTTTTTTTAAATATTACGGTATCTGTTAAGTGCTTACTATGTGCCAGGCGCTATTACTAAGCTCTGAGGTAGATAAAAGCAAATCAGGTTGATCACGGTCCATATCCCACATAGGGTTCACTGTGTTAATCCCCTTTTACAGATGAGGTAACTGAGGCATTAGAGAAGTGAAGTGACTTGCCTAAGTTCCCACAGCAGAAAAGTGGCAGAGCTATATATGGCAGAGCATCTGACTCTTTCCACTGAGCCCCACTGCTTCTCTTACTGATATCAACTGGAACACAGTTTTTGGGGGCGTAGGACACGTGAGCAGATTGGATGATAACACAATATCATCAACGTATTGATTGAGCACTTACTGGGTGCAGAGGACTGTACTAAGCGCTTGGGCGAGTACAATTCAACAGAGTTAGCGGACACATTCCCTGTCCACGAGGGGCTTACAGTCTAGCCAAGCAGTGATCATTTGGTGAATTGAAATGGGATGTACTAATAATAATACTAATTGTATTTATCAAGTGCTTACTATGTGCCAGGCACTGTACTAAGCAATGGGGTGGATACAAACAAATCGGGTTGGACGCAGTCCCTGTCCCACATTTACTAAGCCCATCATTGGGCAGGGATTGTCTCTATCTGTTGCCGAACTGTATATTCCAAGAGCTTAGTACAGTGCTCTGCACATAGTAAGCGCTCCATAAATACTATTGAATGAATCAATTAATCCCCGTTTTACAGATGAGGTAACTGAGGCCCAGAGGCGCGAAGCGACTTGCCCAAGATCACATAACACACAAGTGGTGGAGCCGCAAAGATGACTTCCCTCCATATATCACCAGGCCCTCGATCATTTTGCAAGCAATCCTACCCAAGGTGTCCAAATAACGTACAGTAGCTAGTTTATTGAATTTTGTTGTCAAAATTAACTTAAGCCTATGAAATTATACGCAGCTGAACTCCTCAAAATTTCCCTTTTTAGGGGCTTCTACTTAAAAAAACAAATCTACAGATTGAAACTAAATTACTAAGCGCTTAGTACAGCGCTCTGCACATAGCGCTCAGTAAATACCATTGATCGATTCAACAGGATAAAATTTGCTCTTCTATTTCAAAGTAAATTGGGGTGCATGGGAAGATTGCACATTTTGACTTGGCTGCTGACTGAAAATGTACCTGTTGGAATGAAATAGAAATCACTACTAGTTTTAATTAAAATCAAAGCCCCATCACCTTCTGTTCAAAAATGCAGGGTTTTGAAAAAATCGCATCAATAAAAATTCCAGAATTCCACTTCGTTCCATTACTTTTGCTATAAAAAGCTATAGAACAGCCACCTGATCCCATTTATCTTTTCTAAAATAATGAGATCAGGTAGTTTTGCTTCCTATTCATAGACCTACTGCACACATTGTACCGGACTCAAATGACTGTCTCTTTTTGCTCCCGTCAGTATATTTAGTTCCCAGAAAGTCCTGTAATGAAATTCTCCTAGTAACTGTCTCTCTTTCTAGTTGTTGTTAGAACAGTAGCCCTGGGTTGAATAGGTGTAATTTATCCCACCTATCATATGATATTCATCTACCTCTGTGCTTGAAATGGATATACTCCAAGAAGACTGGCCGAGCAGCTCAGTTTCAATGACGCATATGTCACGTCGATAGGTCAGTCGAGAGTTTTCCGAAAGGAACACGCTTCTGCCTTCTAAATGATCTGCGCTCTACATAGTTTCAAACTTCAAAATGTCAGGCCTGAAATTCAGAATCTGCACTGCGTTGCTTTCTAGTCTTTTTATGAGGGTCTCCTATCGGCAAGCTCTTTGAAAACATGAAAGAAGAGACATGGCCATTTATATGTCAATCCGCACGATTAAGGGCTGAGCAAGGCATGAATCAGAAAGGATTTCGTAGGCTGTAGGTCATTAAAAGAGATTAACAACTGTTTTTGGAGACTAAGGGAAATATTACTTGTTTCCCTGGAGTTGGGTAATATCAATCAGTGGAGCCACTGGTATTTATGGAGCACTTACTGTGTGCAGAGCACTGAACTCAGCGATTGAGAGAGTTCAATACAACAAACCAGCGCAGTGAGGATGGAGATGAGCAGATGACCAGATTCTGCTCCCAGGAGAACTCCACTACATCCATCTCCTACCTGGAAAATATCCCATTAACTGGAATGGATAGGGAGAGAGAAATAGGACTTCATTTTTACTTCTACAGTTAAGGTTGCCATTGACTATCCACAGTTGTCAATAAACAGTTGATTAAAAAAAGTGTGCTTCTTATTTCGAAGCTAATTTCTGTAAGTACTTTTGAAAAACTAACTTTCCAGTGGTGTTTATCTTTTCCGCCTTATCAAAACGTGACAGCATCATTTGCACGAGTTGCAGCAATAGCAATCGTAACTTCCCAAGAAGACCAACTTAGCAAATATATATTTTCTATGGAATTATGCACATTGAGCCTTGGATAGAAATCTTTCCGAGGAATGGCATGATGGAATCTCCCATCAGGAATAATAATGTTGGTATTTGGTGAGCGCTTACTATGTGCAGAGCACTGTTCTGAGCGCTGAGATAGACACAGGGGAATCAGGTTGTCCCACGTGGGGCTCACAGTCTTAATCCCCATTTTACAGATGAGGTCACTGAGGCACCGAGAAGTGAAGTGACTTGCCCACAGTCACACAGCTGACAAGTGGCCGAGCCGGGATTCGAACCCATGACCTCTGACTCCAAAGCCCGTGCTCTTTCCACTGAGCCACGCTGCTTCTCCTCAGTCCTGAGACTTCGGGACAAAAACCTGCTCAGAGGAACTGAGAAGTAAAATAATCGTAGAACTATTTGTAGAATTGTAGAGAAAAAGTAAAGTCCTATTTATCTTTTCCAGTCCATTCCAGTTAATGGCATATTTCCCAGGTAGGAGGTGGATGTAATGGAGTTCTTCTGGGAGCAGAGTCTGGTTATCTGCTCATCCCCGTCCTCAAAGTGATAGTTTGTTGTACTGAACAATCCCAATCACTTAGTACAGTGTTCAACTCCAGAGAAAGAGTCATATTTATTATTTTTATTATCACAGGACTTGTTAGGCACTTACTATGTGCCAATCACTGTTCTAAGCGCTGGAGTAGATACAAGGTAGGTGGGGTACAGTCCCTATCCCACACTGGGCTCACATGCTTAATCCCCATTTTACAGATGAGGTAACTGAGGCCCAGAGAAGCGAAGTGACTTGCCCCCGGTCACGGAGCAGACATGTGGCGGAGCTAGGATAAGAACCCATGGCCTTCTGACTCCCGAGTCCTTGCTCTATCCACTAAGTCATGCTGCTTCTGTATTTCCCTTTAGACTCCAAGAAAGTAGTTCATCTCTTTTAATGAACCGCAGGCTGTGAAGTCCTTTCTGATTTCTCTCGCCCAGCCCCACTGACACGAATAATAACAACTACGGTATGTGTAAAGCACTTACGTGCCAAGCACTGCTCTAAGCTCTGGGGTAGATACAAATTAAACAGGTTGGACCCAGTCCCTATCCCACAAGGAGCTCACACTCTTAATCCCAATTTTACAGATGAGAAAACGGAGGCGCAGAGAAATGGAGTGACTTGCCCAAGTTAACGCCGTTGACACGTGGAGGAGCTGGGATTAGAACCCAGGTCCTTCTGACTCCCAGGCCGGTGCTCCATCCCTTTCCAGTCCTGTTCCAGCTGGGGCAAGAATGCGATAAGAAAATAGGCTTATAGAGATACGGCACTTGGCAAAACAAAAGTATGGTTTTATCCAAATTAGCCGGTTACAAGCAGAACCAGGACTAGAACCCAGATTTCCTGATTCTCAAAGCAGGACTCTTTCCACTGGGCCAACGGTAAGGCTGTCTGAAAAATAGACAACGATGGTAATGATTCCTTCACACAAATTACCTTCCTGGAGAGAAGATAAATGTAAAAACGATGCCACGGAAGAACGAAGAAGCGACGAGGAGATCCCGAAAGCAAAATGAAGGCTTGTCAGGGATGGCCTCTGGAAAGAAATAGGATTATAATAAAGCTTCGAAGGTGGAGAGAGTTGGAGTCTGTTGTATATACAACAGATGGGGGAGGGAATTTCAGGTCTGAGGGAGAATGTGGGCAAAGGGTTCGGCGGCAAGGTACAGTCGGTAGGTTGGTGTTAGAAAAGGGAAGCATGTGGGCCGGGTTGTAGAAAGCCCCCCTTTCCCTCTGCTCTCCCTCCCCTCCCCATCTCCTTGACTCGCTCCTGTTGCTCTAACTCCCACCCCCACAGCACTTCTTTTTATATATACATATTTATAATTCTGTTTATTCATATTAAAGATGTGTATATATCTATAGTTCTATTTATATTGATGCTACTGATGCCAATTTACTTTCGATGCCTATCAATCCCCCCCCCCTTCTAGACTGCGAGCCCATTAATAATAATGTTGGTATTCGTTAAACGCTTACTATGTGCCGAGCACTGTTCTAAGCGCTGGGGTAGATACAGGGGAATCAGGTCGTCCCACGTGAGGCTCACAGTTAATCCCCATTTTACAGATGAGGTAACTGAGGCACAGTCACACAGCTGACAAGTGGCAGAGCCGGGATTCGAACTCATGACCTCTGACTCCCAAGCCCGTGCTCTTTCCACTGAGCCACGCCCGTTGTGGGCAGGGATGGTCTTGGTGCTGAATTGTACTTTCCAAGCGCTTAGTACAGTGCTCTGTAAGCGCTCAATAAATGCAATTGAATGAGTGAAATCAGCTAGGTAAGGTAGAAGAGAGTTGACTGAGCGATTTAAAGTCGACGGTAAGGAGTTTCCGTTTGAGGCAGAGGTGGATGGACAACCACCGGAAATTCTCGAGGAGTGGGGAGGCATGGATCGAATGTTTTTCTTAGAAAAATGATCCAAGCAGCTGAGTAAAGAATGGACTGGAGGAGGAGAGACAGGACGCAAGAAGGTCAGCGAGGAGGGGTCGATGCAGTAATCAAGGTGGGATATAATAATAATAATAACAATGCTGGTATTTGTTAAGCGCTTACCATGTGCCGAGCACTGTTCTAAGCGCTGGGGTAGACATAGGGGAATCAGGTTGTCCCACGTGGGGCTCACGGTCTTCATCCCCATTTTACAGATGAGGTCACTGAGGCCCAGAGAAGTGAAGTGACTCGCCCACAGTCACACAGCTGACAAGTGGCGGAGCTGGGATTCGAACCCATGACCTCTGACTCCAAAGCCCGTGCTCTTTCCACTGAGCCACGCCGCTTCTCCAAGTGGTGGGATCATCATAGGAGCAATTTGGATGAAGAGGAGACGGTGAATTTTCACCACGAGGGTCGAAGTGACAGGATTTGGTGATTAAATATGTCTGATGAATGAATATCCCGGTTTGGTTATTGTACCAGCCTTCTCATTTCTATCCCTCCCTCCGGGCCCTCCTCTCTCCAGACATACTGCCCTGCTGCCTGGATCAATCTTTTTGAAACACTGGTCTGTAAAACATTTCCCCACTTCTCGAAAGCCTCCAATGGTTGTCTATTCCTCTCTGCATCAAGGAGAAATTCCTGGCCGTAGCCTTTAAGTACTCACTCTGCACTCTCCCTCCTATCAAGCACTAGGGTTTATTGAGCAGTCCTGGGCAGAATAATAATAATAATAATAATGTTGGTATTTGTCAAGCGCTTACTATGCGCACTGTTCTAAGCGCCGGGGTAGATACGGGGTCATCAGGTCGTCCCACGTGAGGCTCACAGTTAATTCCCCCTTTCACAGATGAGGGAACTGAGGCACCGAGAAGTGAAGTGACTCGCCCACAGTCACACAGCCGACAAGTGGCCGAGCCGGGAGTCGAACCCAAGACCTCTGACTCCCAGGCCCGGGCTCTTGCCACTGAGCCGCGCTGCTTCTGTTCTAAGTGCTTGGCATGATCCCTGCCCTCAAGGAATTTACAGTCTAGCCAGGGAGACGGACACTAAAATAAATTGTAGATTGGGGGAGACGTTCTGGGGGGGTGGGGCAGGTGAGGGGAGTGACATCTGGGGAAGTGTTGAAGTGGCATTTGGAGGGGGATGTGGAGTTGGGAGATGAGAAATGAAATGGGGAAGGCCTCCTGGAGGAGATAAAATTTTCAGGAGAGATTTGAAGATAGGGAGAGCAGTGATCTGCCAGATAATAATGTTGGTATTTGTTAAGCGCTTCCTATGTGCAGAGCACTGTTCTGAGCGCTGGGGGAGATACAGGGTCATCAGGTTGTCCCACGTGAGGCTCACAGTCTTCATCCCCATTTTACAGATGAGGTCACTGAGGCCCAGAGAAGTGAAGTGACTTGCCCACAGTCACACAGCTGACGAGTGGCAGAGCCGGGATAATAATGTTGGTATCTGTTAAGCGCTCACTACGTGCAGGACACTGTTCTCAGCGCTGGGGTAGATACAGGGTAATCAAGTTGTCCCTCGTGAGGCTCCCAGCCTTCATCCCATTTTCCAGAGGAGGGCACTGAGGCCCAGAGAAGTGAAGTGACTTGCCCACAGTCCCCCAGCTGCCAGGTGGCAGAGCCGGCATTCGAACCCAGGACCTCTGACTCCCGAGCCCGGACTCTTTCCCCTGAGCTCCGCCACGCTGAGAACAGCGCTCTGCACAGAGTAAGCGCAGAGAAGCAGCGTGGCTCAGGGGAAAGAGCCCGGGCTCGGGAGCCAGAGGTCGTGGGTTCACATCCCGCCTCAGCCACTCGCCAGCTGTGTGACCTTGGGTAAGTCACTTCACTTCTCTGTGCCTCAGTTACCCCATCTGTAAAATAGGGATGAAGGCTGGGAGCCCCACGTGGGACAACCTGGTTACCTTGTATCTCCCCCAGCGCTGAGAACAGTGCTTGGCGCATAGTAAGCGCTAGCCCGTCAAAGGGCAGGGACTGTATCTGTTACCGATTTGTCCATTCCAACCGCTCAGTACAGTGCTCTGCACATAGCAGGCGCTCAATAAATACTATTGAATGAATGAATGAACAAATACCCACATTATTATCATTATTATCATTCATATCTCCCCCAGCGCTTCGAACAGCGCTCGGCACCTAGGAAGCGCTTAACAAATACCCACATTATTATCATTACTATTATTTGCATCTCCCCCAGCGCTTCGAACAGCGCTCGGCACCTAGGAAGCGCTTAACAAATACCCACATTATAATGATCATCATCATCATTATTATTATCATTACTATTATTTGCATCTCCCCCAGCGCTTCGAACAGCGCTCGGCACCTAGTAAGCGCTTAACAAATACCCACATTATTATTATTATCATCATGATCATTATTACTATTATTTGCATCTCCCCCAGCGCTTCGAACAGCGCTCGGCACCTAGTAAGCGCTTAACAAATACCCACATTATTATTATTATCATCATGATCATGATTACTATTATTTGCCTCTCCCCCAGCGCTTCGAACAGCGCTCGGCACCTAGTAAGCGCTTAACAAATACCCACATTATCATCATCATCATCATTATTATTATTGTTATTATTACTATTACTTGCCTCTCCCCCAGCGCTTCTAACCGCGCTCGGCACCTAGGAAGCGCTTAGCAAACAGCCCCATTATCATGATCATGAAGAAATCCCAGCAGGAGTGTCATTCCCCCGCCCCCCGCGGGGGGCGCTGCGTAGCGCGGGAGGGGAGGGGCCGCGCGCGCGCTCCCGGCGGCGGGGGGGGCCGAGCGCTGGCGGGCGGGAGCGAGCCCGTGCGCGTGATGACGCGCCGCCGCCCGGCCAATGAGCGGCGCCGGTGGGCGGGGCCCGGCCGCGCCGCCGTCCTCCCGCCGCCGCCCCCCCCCCCCCTCCGCCTCCCGCGGCCGGGCCGCCTCAGCTCCCGCGGGGCGGCCGCCATGGTGGCGGGGTGGCGGCCGACGGGCGGCCGGTGACGGGGGGAGGACGGCGCCGCCTCTTGCTCTTGCTCCTGCTCCTCCTCCGCCCGCGCGAGATGGGGGCGGCGGCCTGACGGGCGGGGGCGGCGGGCACCGGGGCGGAGGACGGCGATGGGGCTGCTCCTGCTCATCGTGGCGTCGGCCGTGGCCGGCTCCTTCCTCACGCTGCTCGCCCAGTTCCTCGTGCTCTACCGGAGGAAGCCGGAGCCGCCGGCGGGGGAGGCGGCGGCGGGCGGGGGCGTCCGCTACAGCCCGCCGGGCCCGGGCCTCCTCCTGCGGGACTACCTCTATGGCGGCGGCGGCGGAGGCGGCGGCGGCGGGGGCGAGGAGGCCGCCGAGGCCCCCGAGGGCGGCGCTCCCGGCCCGGCCGACGCCGCCGACGCCCCCGGCCCGGAGACCTGCTATTTCCTCAACGCCGTGTTCCTCTTTCTCTTCCGCGAGCTGCGGGACACGGCCCTGGTCCGCCACTGGGTGACCAAGAAGATCAAGGTGGAGCTGGAGGAGCTGCTGCAGACCAAGACGGCGGGCCGGCTGCTGGAGGGGCTCAGCCTCCGCGACGTGTCCCTGGGGGACGCCCTGCCCCTCCTCCGCACCGTCCGCCTGCTGCGGCCCGTCGTGGCGGCCGCGCCCGACGGCGACGACGAGGGGGACGAGCCGGGCTGGCCGCCGCCGCCGCCGGGCTGGCCTCCGGGCTCGCCGCCCCCCCCGCCCGCCGCCCCGCCGCCGGAGGAGCTGAGCTTCGAGGTGCAGCTGGACTACACCGGCGGCTTCCACCTGGCCATCGACGTGGACCTGGTCTTCGGCAAGTCCGCCTACCTGTTCGTCAAGCTGTCCCGGGTGGCCGGCAAGCTGCGCCTCGTCTTCACCCGCCTGCCCTTCACCCACTGGTCCTTCAGCTTCGTGGAGGACCCGCTCATCGACTTCGAGGTGCGCTCGCAGTTCGAGGGCCGCCCCATGCCCCAGCTCACCTCCATCATCGTCAACCAGCTCAAGAAGGTCATCAAGCGCAAGCACACTCTGCCCAACTACAAGATCAGGTCGGCGCGGGGCCGGGGGGCGGCCGGGACACCGTGGGGTCGTGGCGGCCACCCCCAGTCTGGTGGGGGGGAGGGGGGCTTCTGACCGAATAATAACAATACATAATGATCGCGGGCACACTCTGCCCAACTACAAGATCAGCTCAGCGAGGGGAGCGTCCGGGACACCGTGGGGTCGTGGCGGCCACCCCCGGTCTGGTGGTGGTGGGTACCCCGCCCGACTAATAATAATAATAAGTCGTGATAATCACAGGCACACTCTGCCCAACTACAAGGTCAGGTCCGCCGGGGGGCGGAAGGAGGGAGGGCAAGGGGCGTCCAGGCCACTGTTGGGTCTCGGTGGCCCCCCCCCCCCCCCGAGCCTGGTGGTGGGGCTTCTGACCGAGTCATAATAATAATGATAAATAATAATGATGATCGCAGGCACGCTCTGCCCAACTACAAGGTCAGGTCAGCCAGGGGGTGGTGGGAGGGAAGGCGAGGGCGGTCCAGGCCTCCCTTGGGTCTCCGTGGCCACCCCGAACCTGGTGGTGGGGCTTCTGACCGAATAATAATAATCGCAGGCACACTCTGCCCAACTACAAGATCAGGTCAGCAGGGGGGCCGTCCGGGCCACCGTTGGGTCGTGGTGGCCACCCCGAATCTGGTGGTCGGGCTTCTGACCGAATAGTAATGATAAATAATAACGATCGCAGGCACACTCTGCCCAACTACAAGGTCAGGTCAGCCGGGGGGCGGGGGGAGGGAGGGCGAGGGGCGTCCAGGCCACCGTTGGGTCGTGGTGGCCACGCCCAGCCTGGTGGTGGGGCTTCTGACCTAATAATAATAAATAATAATAATAATCATCGCAGGCACACTCTGCCCAACTACAAGATCAGGCCAGCCGGGGGATGGTGGGAGGGAAGGCGAGGGGAGTCCAGGCCTCCGTTGGGTCGTGGTGGTCACCCCGAGCCTGGGGGGGCGGTAGGGCTTCTGCCCGAACCCCGCCCTAATAACACTAATAACGGTGTTTGCCAAGTGCTTCCTGGGTGCCAAGCACTGTTCCAACCCCTGGCATAGCTACAAGGGTGATGAGATTGTCCCATGTGGGGCTGGCGGTCTTAAACCACCCCCCTTTTATTCATTCGTTCAGTCGTATTTATTGAGCGGTCACTAGGTGCAGAGCACTGCACCAAGCCCTTGGAATATACGATTTGGTAACAGATGAGACCATCCCTGCCCAACGACGGGCTCGAGAGGGAACTGAGGCGCAGAGGAGTCGATCGATTTGCCCAAGGTCACCCAGCCAGACGAGTGGCGGTGCCTCTAGACCGCAAGCTCGTCGTGGACAGGGAACGGGTCGGTCGGTCGCCGTATTAATAATCGTTATCGCATTGGTTAAGCGCTTCCTTTGGTGGCCAGACGCTGCGCTAAGCACTGGGATGGATGCGAGCTTGTGATCACGACGAGTCGATTGGGCTGTTATATAAATAATCGTTATTGTATCGGTTAAGTGCTTACTATAGTGCCGGGCACTGTACTGAGCGCTGGGGTGGTTACGAGCTCGAAATCATAACGTGGTGGTTGATGGTTAGATTAATAATGATTATCGCATTTAAGTGCTTAGTATGGTGCCAGGCACTGTACCAAGTGCTGGAACGGATACGAGCTTGTAGTCAATAATAATAATGGAACTGCCCAAGCGCTTACTCGGAGACAGGCGCCATACTGAGTGCCGGCAGCGTGGCGTAGGGGCCAGAGCACAGGCCTGGGAGTAAGAAGGCCCTGGGTTCTAATCCCGGCTCCGCCACTCGTCTGCCGGGTGACCTTGGACAAGTCACGCCACTTCTCTATGCCTGTTACCTCATCTGGAAAAGGGGGATCGAGGCTGTGACCCCCCCCACAAGGGACAGGGACTGTGTGCCGCCCGATATGTTTGTATCCACCCCAGCGCTTAGTACAGTGCCTGGCACATAGTAAGCGCTTAACAGATACCGCCATTATTGTTATAAAGATTATTATAACAAGCCAGTGGGGTTGGACACAGTCTCTTTCCTATGTGGGGCTCACAGTCTGATAGGTCCGGCCTTCTTCAGAGTTGAATTGCTTCATCTAGAGACCCTTCCCTGGGTAGGCGGCGGCGACAGACTGCGGGAAGTAGACGTGTGAGGGACCTGTTCAATCCGAAGTTGGAGATCGAAGGAACGGGCCCCAGGTCGCAGGAGTTGACCGAGACGGTTGGGAAAAACCATGCCTAGATGTGGTCACTGCATTGGACGGCAGAGTCACAGCCCTCGCAGCTTTATGAGGCTGCAAAGAAGGTTTGGGAAATCGGGCCTGGACACGGTTAGAACTTCACATGTCCAGGGTGGCCCTTCGGATCGAGATCTGTTGGCTATTGTATTGCCTGGCGGCGACCGTTAGCGTTTTTTAAACGTTATGCTTACTGGAGGCATACTCAGTTTGGTGCATTTCTGATTGAGGTTATTTAGGATCTTGATGTTTTTGGAGAGCGTCCTTCGGTTAGGCACTGTCCCGGCGTTCCTGATGCTCTTCTGAAAGAAACTGGAGCTGTGGGCCAGGGAGGCTGCCAGCCTGCCTAGGGAATCCTGCCCCACCAAGCCGGTACCAGACCTTCTCCTGCCAGGACGGTCTGTGTAGACTTGACCCTTGTGAACAGATAATTTAGGTATCTATCCTGCATTCGCACACACCCTCTGTCTCTCACTCTCTTTGTCTCTGTCGCTCTCCCTCTAGAAAAATGAACCGATGGCTCATTTCTTATCACTTTTGTGAACAGTAAAAATAACCAAATGGTAAATGCCCTTACATCCTTGAGTTAAAGCTGAGTGCACGTGTGAGCCGTATGAGAGAATGCTGTACCAGTTGGACTGAGCCCACTGTAGGCCCCATGAGGTGTGAGCCCTTAGGACTGGATTGATTTGGCAAAAGCCGAAGTTAGCTAGGTTTGGGCTGGGTTGGGAGTTTCTCGTTTGGCGTTTTGTTGGCATTTCCCGTTTCAAGTGGAGTCTAAGTCGCTGCCAAAATGGAATACAGCTCGCCAAACCAGAAGTGGCCCAGAACTCATTTCCAGGGGGCTCGCCGGCCTCTAAGAGACCGCTCTGTGGGCTGCTGAGATGACAGCTTTGTATCGCAACGTGTCCCGAAAGTGAATGTGGGCTCCTTTCTGGTTTGGCCCAACTCGCCGTTTTATTCCGTGGCCAGGTTTTAGACCTCTTATATAGAACCAGGTTGGGCACAGCATTAGTCACTACAAAAGACTTAGATTTCCGTGCGTGACTCTAAGTGAGCATTAAGTGTCCCAAATCGTAAAAGTCATAATTCTCTGAGGGCCGGAAATGTCTTCCTTCACTTTCCATCCTCTCAAGCCCCAATTCCATATTGCCAGTCCTCACTCAACACCAACTGAACTTTTTTTTCAAACTCTACATCTTATAAAATTGCTTCTTCTGGATTATTGAGGATTATTCTCCAGGATTCAGATTGCAGACATTTGAAGCCATAGATACACCAATTCTATATTAAAATGCACTTTCGGTACATGATTTGGATAAAGTAAGCTGGAAGAGTTATGGAATGTTCTTCCTACAGTGTGCATCTGTTCTGGTATAATAAAATCGACGAGTTGGTGCGAAAAGATATGTCATAGGAAAAAATAGTTGAATTCGTATGTATGGGCTCTGTCAAGGTATGCTGCCGAGACACCGGCCTGAGCCTTATTACTGGATTGTTCCATGTAATACTTTTTTTTTTCCGCAACTTTACAGCATTTAATACGAGAAAATAGCGTTGAGCGGCAAGGGAAGGAAGACTGCAACTACAGCAGTATGGCCTCACCGCTTGCCTGCTCTGTGACCTTGGGCAAGGCACTTCACTTCTCTGTGCCTCCGTTACCTCATCTGTAAAATGGGCATTGAGAGCCCCATGTAGGGCTTGGACCGTATCCAACCTGATTAGCTCGTTTCTACCCCAGCGCTTAGAATAGTGTTGACCCATAGTAAGCGCTTAAATGCCATGAGGAGAAAAGAGGAGTTAAGCGTTCTTATAATAGGAATAATATGGGATTTTGTATCACCAAATCAAATAGCGTTGCCAGCTTCTCATGTTGGGCGTAGGGCGGGGAGGAACCTTTTGGGGTGAGGAGGAGGAGCAGATTCAGGGTCAAAATCAGAGTCATGGACACGTGCAACAGGACCAGGGAGCTGGACTTAGAGGCACCTGCCTACGGGCACATACACACACATGTACAAGTGGCGTGCAGCCTTAGAGCCTCTCATAGGTGGGCCGGAAAGACCAGGCACAGAGGCGCATACATAGCCATGGGGTCTAGAAAGTGAGCACACGGGCCTGTGCACGTGGAGTCAGGGAGGTGGTAAAGAATGCACCCACATTGACATATTTGCTCACACATGCCAAGTATTGGGTAATGCCAGCTGCACGGGCCTCGGGCCACCCATGGGTTGTAGTGGGGTCTTAATGGGGCCGGAAACACCTGCTTCCCCCCTGAGAAAGGGGCCAAGAGAGAGCCACACCCAGGAGCCTTGCTGAGACTCCAAGTTCTGGCCAGCTCCCTCTCTCTGACAGATACGTGGTTAGGCAACCCAAAATGCTGGGCGGGCCAAGATCGTGAGAAGCAGCATGGATTACTCGAAAGAGCCTGGGTTTGGGGGTCAGAGGTCGTGGGTTCTAATCCCGGCCCTGCCACTTATCAGCAGTACGACTTTGGGCAAGTCACTTAACTTCTCTGTGCCTCATCTGTAAAATGTGGATTAAGACTGTGAGCCCCACATGATTACCTTGCGTCCACCCCAGGGCTTAGAACATCGTAAAAGCTTAACAAATACCATCATCATTATTAATTATTGTGGCTTCCAGTAGTGTCAGTTCAGTCGGTGGTATCTATTGAGCACTTTGTGCAGAAAGCACTGTATTAAGCGCTTGGGAGAGTACAGTGAGACAAACTAAATGTAGACCTCTTCCCTTCCCATAATGGACTGTAATTCCACGTTGTGGTGCTCCTCATTGCCCCTCTGAGTTGTTCCCCTTGCCATAACCTCTTTTCCTGACTTCCATCCTTCTGTCCTGTCAACACCAATTGCACTCCTGGAGCTTCCGCTCCCGGGGTACTTTACCAGCCGGACCCTCCCGGCAGGCCTGTTTCCCAGGTGTCCCAGCGGAAAGAATATGGAATGGAGAGTCAGGACATCTGGCTTCTTATCCTAGCTCTTCCAGCAGACTGCCGGGTGACCTTGAGTAACTCACGTAATCACTCTGGGCCTCAGTTTGCTCATCTGTAAAATCGGGATGAGACATCTGCCCTCCCTACCTCCTGGATTGTGAGCCCAGTTTGGGATCTGGATTGTGTCTAGTCTGAATATCCTGTATCCACTCCCAGTTTAGCACAGTGCTTGGTGTATAGCACATAAAAGCCATAACTAATTACTTCATCTCGTTGTGTGGTGAGCCATTTCATTAACAAACCAGCTTTTTAACTCAATCAGCTTTTTAAAACATTTCTCCCCTTGAAAGAAATACGAGCCTACGTCAGAGCAGGTTAAATTGTATAGTTTGTATTATTCATTCATTCAATCCTATTTATTGAGCACTTACTGTGTGCAGAGCACTGTACTACGCGCTTGACAAGGGAATATATTCCCTAAGCCACTGTAAAATGTGATCTTGAGTGGTAACCCACTCGTTTTATATGTCTTTTGAAAAACACTAAAATTCTAGTGGATTTTTTTATCTATCACGACTCAGACCACAGATCTAAGGATGAGCTTAGTCACATGTAATTGTGCTTCCTTATGCTAACTGAATATTTTCAGTCATTCTTTTTGAAACAAACTGCAGCTCCCTCAACAATTTTTAGAAAAATACCGCTGTCATTTTGAGCTGTTGACGTTTCTAATTTCTTTGATAAATTTAGCATCCCACATAAAATTAACAGGTGGGAAGTACTCTGTGATCAGTTTGATTAGAATTTTACTTTGCTATATCACCCAATAGAATGTTTAAATTTGACCTATTTGGGGAGATAGTGCCTCTGACCTGAATCAGGTGCTCATAAAATCAATGTTGGTGATTAGATCATTTTCTTTATCTTAGTAGTGCATAATAGATAGTCTTCCGGCTTATTTTGACATAGTTGCATCCCAATGTTGGTGATTAGATCATTTTCTGTATCTTAGAAGGATATAATGGGTGGCTTTCCTGCTTATTTTGACAGGATTACATCTCACAGTTGTCAGTTGGAGAACTTTTAGAGCAGAACTGCATCACCTCTGATGTGAAATTGATCAAGTTAGACTAATTAGGTTATTCGTCTTCTGCTGTTCAATTTAAGGCAGCTATGGCAGAGAAGAAGGCCACAGACCACACTTTAGGCTCCCTTTTCGGCTCTCAATTGAAGTTTGATCTTAAGGAAACTGGCAAGCTGAGAGCAGAAACTAATTTGTTTAACTTAAAGTAACAAAGGGCTAGTTTTCACTAAGCCAGCTGTTATCACTTTGCTGGGTAAACATTTCAGTGTTAAAGTGTGCTTAGATTGCTTTTGTGTACTACAGGAATTCCTCAGTGGCAGGTGTTTTTAAGAAAAATGGCAAGTGTCCAAGTTTCAGCATTACAGCATCGGTTTTACCTTTACAAAGATAGCCCCCTTTATGCGTCTTGCACAGTGGCGTGGGCAGTAGCCTACTGAGGCTGCATGGTAGCCCTGGGGTGATGAGGAAACCATTTATAAGCCAGGATGGGGAAATGGGGGAGAAAGTTTGAAGAGGATGGGGAGTGTCTTCAGAGGGAGTGGAAGTAGTGAGGAGTTATTTGGAGTCACCATGGAGGGTCCATATGTCCATTTTACCTCGAGTAAACTAAAAATCAGTTAATCGGTGGTATTGAGTGCTTTCTGTATGCAGAACTCTGTGCTAAGCACTTGGAAAAGTACAACACGGTTGGCAGACCCCAGGCCACGAGGAGCAGTGTCCAGGGGGAGGCATTTAAAGCCAACTGCAAAAAGGAGAAAGGGTAGAGTGTAAGAATATGTACAAAAGTGCTGCATAGCAGAGAATGGGGTGAAGATCAAGTGCTTAAGGAGACAGATTCACTTGCATAGGCATCGCCGTGGGGAGGATAGGGGGAGTAAGGGGCTTTTTGGTGGAGATGTGATTTTAGTAAAGCTTTGAAGGTGGGGAGAGTGGTGGTCTGTCATATAATAATAATAATTATGGCATTTAAGTGCTTACTGTGTGCCAGGCACTGTACTGTAATAATAATAGTAATAATTATGGATTCTGTAAGCGCTTACTGTGTGCCAGGCACTGCACTAAGTGCTGGCGTAGATACAAGGAAATCAGGTTGGACACAGTCCCTTTCCCACAGTCTCAATCCCCATTTTCCAGGTGAGGTAACTGAGGCACAGAGAAGTAAAGTGACTTGCCCAAGGTCACGCAGCAGGCACATGGCGGAGCAGAATTAGAACCCATGACCAGCACTGGGACAGATACAGGCATATCGGGTTGGACACAGTCCCCGTCCCACGTGGGGCTCACAGTCTCATTCAGTGTATGCAGGGGGAGGGGGGACATGGGCATGGAATTGGTAGCAACATGGACAAAATTGAGATATAGTTAGTAGGTTGGCACCAGAGTGGAGTGTGGGGTCTGGCTTGTAGTAGGAGATCAATGAGGTAAGGCAGGAGGGGACAAGGTGATTGAGGGCTTTAAAGCTGGTGCGGAAGCAGATGAGCAGCTCTTGGAGAATTTTGAAGAGTGGAACGATCTGAAGTGAACACGTTTTAGAAAAAGTGATCTGGGGAAACAGAGTGAAATATGGACTGGAGAAGGGAGAGACGGGAGGCAGGGAGGTCAGCGAGGAGTTAAGTGCTTAACAAATATCATTAAAAAAATATAGCAAGAGTCAAGCCAGCATATAAGTGCTTGGCTCAACTTAGTAGCAGTTTAGATGGAGAGGAAAGAGCTGATTCTAGAGATGGAACCTAACTGATCTGGTAAGTACACAAACACTTAGCTGTATTACCTGTAATTGATTCGGGATCATTTTGGCGCATAGATGGTATCTGACCTTGATTCAGGAACCAATCTCCCGTTTCTAACAATGCTTCTATAAGAAAATTGGTTCTAATTTCAAAATTTCGACTTCAGGTGCATTTTCAGAAACTCACTGTCATAGGTCCAAGGGATTCCTATATTCCGTAAATATTTCAAATAATTTTGCGTTAGTTGTGACCCTTAAGAGTTTTCAGTGAATAAGGGCTAGAGAACAGACTGATCTGATTATCTACACCCTGCAAATAGGAATTCAAGTCTTAAATTTAAATTTTGGAAATATTTAGGGGATGAGGTGTGACAATCAATTACATACTGCCCTAAGGACCTTGCTAGGCCACAGTTGTTATATTTAATTTTAAAAATTTGAAATTATAAATAATGTGCTCTTAATGTCACTCTATTCATCTTTCCTCTAGGTTATGAGATACTTTAAAGAATGGGTGGGTTTAGTTGTTTTCTTCCTCTGCATATCTCCAAGCATCTAGTTTATAATCTTATGCAATTTAAGTGCCCAATTTATCTGAAAAAAAATCCCTCCCCATGGTTTTTTTTTTTCCTATGGTATTCAAGCACTTAATACCAGCTACAGTGCTAAACATCGTGGAAGACATACAAGATAATCAGGTTGCACACAGTTCGTGTCCCTCATGGGGCTCTCAACTTGAATCCCCATTTTCAGATGAGGTAACCGAGGCACAGAGAAGTTAAGTGACTTGCCCTAGTTCCCACAGCAGATAAGTGGCAGAGCCAGAATTAGAATCCAGGTCTTCTGACTCCCAGACCCGTGCTCTTTCCACTAGGCCCCGCTGCCCAGTTAATTGCAAATCTTAAGTTTTCATTTTTGGTTTGGGGGAGGAGATAACCTGCTTTATATTGAAGCAGTCAGGTTATTAGCTTTCCAGAGTACTAAAATCTGTGGATGAAAGTGTTTGTTTACAAGGCAAATTATTTTAAATTAGAGATTCCAAGAGGCCTTTTTAAGAGGATAGATGATTTAATTATTCTTCAAACTTCTGTGTATTCAAATCTGAGAGCTGCTGTTTCTAAACTGAGGGTTTTGCTAGCTCATCCATTAATCTATTTAATCTGCTTAGTAGGGATAAAGGGTAAGAGAATTTGGTATATTTTAGGACAACAGCATTTGTGCTTGTGTTGCATAACAGAAGCATAACAGAAGCAGTTGTGTTCATTGCAATAACTTTTTTAATAATAAATAATAATAATAAATGGCTCTGATGTTAAAAAAAAAATGAGTGAGTGGGTGGTCTTGCAGATGATCACCTTTTGTAATGCAGTGTTTTATTAAGAGATATTCAGCATTCAGGGGATATGTTGAAAAATACACAACGATGTTACATGAGTAGTTTAAAATAACCTGCCAACATGAGAAGCATTAAATTAGCCTATGTGAAGCATTCCTGACAAAACTGTAGAACCTTTCATTCATTCAATTCAATAGTATTTATTGAGCGCTTACTATGTGCAGAGTACTGTACTGAGCGCTTGGAATGAACAAGTCGGCAACAGATAGAGACGGTCCCTGCCGTTTGACGGGCTTACGGTCTAATCGGGGGAGACGGACAGACGAGAACGATGGCAATAAATAGAGTCGAGGGGAAGAACGTCTCGTAAAAACAATGGCAACTAAATAGAAGCAAGGCGATGTACATTTCATTAACAAAATAAGTAGGGTAATGGAAATACATACAGTTGAGCGGATGAGTACAGTGCTGAGGGGATGGGAAGGGAGAGGGGGAGGAGCAGAGGGAAAGGGGGAAAAGAGGGTTTAGCTGCGGAGAGGTGAAGGGGGGTGGTAGAGGGAGTAGAGGGAGAAGGGAATCATTGTCATTCCTGCCCCAGTGTTTTCTTTCTTTCAAAAACTGTAATTCATAGTTGTAAACTATTTTAAAGATAACTATATTTGATCATCTCTCCTTCAGAAAGTAGAATCACTAATGAATCACTAATGAATAATCACTATCATCTCCATCTTTTGGAACAGTACAGGAGTAGATGTATTCGAGGATTGTCACTGGGAATTATAGAAGTAGCCACAGAACCAACTGATGGAGTTTCTGTTTATGATCTGAACTCTGTCCATGTTATCCCTTTTCATTGGGTGCAGTAGCTCCCAGTTATTTTTAGCTTTTATCACTGATGCCTCTTACGTAGATATATGTGCACATTATACATAATAACTTTCAAATAAAAAAGTAAAAGACCTAACCAGTTAGTTTTACCTCTCTAGCCCCGACCCCTCTTCTTTGCAATCATGCATTTCCACCTGCCTTCAGGACATCTGTATCTGAATGTTTCTCAATACCTCAAACTTACCATACCCAAAACAAGCTTCTTCCCATTCAAACCCAATGTTGACAAGCACCATCATCTTCCCTGCCTCCAAGGCCTGGAATCTTGGCATTAACCTTGACTCATCTCTCATTCAACCCACATATTCAGCCAGTCACCAAATCCTGCTAGTCCTGTCTTTCAGCATCTCCAGAATCTGCCCTTTCCTCTCCATCCAAACTCCACTTGTCCTATCCCATTTTGGCAACTACACCTACCTCAATCAATCGGTGGTATCGATTGAGCGTTCACTGTGTGCAGGACACTGTACTAAGCTCATGGAAGAGTATGAGGCAACAGAGTTGGCGGACATGTTCCATGCCCACATAGAGCTTACAGTCTACGGGGGAAGACAGACATTAAAATAGATAAAACTAGGCGGTAGGAAACAAGACTGCAGAGAAGGAGGAGATCAGGGCTGGAGATGTAGATTTAGGAATCCTCTGCATAGAGATGGAAGTTGAAACCGTGGGAGTGAAAGGAGTGGGTGTAGATGGAGAATAGAATGGGATCCAGAACAGGGCCTTGAGGAACTCCCACAGTTAAGGAGTGAGAGGCAGAGGAGGAGCCCGTGGAAGAGACTGAGATTGAGCAGCTGGAGAAACAGGAAGAGAACCCGGAGAGGACATTGTCAGTTAAGGCAAGCGTGCGTAATGTTTCCAGGGAGGGGGTGGTGGTCGTCAGTTTTGAAAGCAGCTGAGAGTTTGAGGATTAGGATGGAATAGAGGCTGTTGGATTTGGCAAGGAGGAGATCATCTGTGACCTTTGAGAGGGTGGTTTCTGTAGATTGAAGGGGACAGAAGCAAGATTGGCAGGTTCGAGGAGAGAACTGGAGGAGAGGAAGTGGAATCAGTGGATGTAGACAACTGGCTCACATTTTGGAGAGCAATGGTAGGAGTGAGATGGGGAGATAACTGGAGGGAGTCATGGGGTCAAGAGAGGAGTTTTTGTAGAATAGGGGAGACAGCGTGTTGAGAAGAGCTTTTGGAGAGTTAGCAGCTGAAGATGGTGGACAGGAAAGGAAGAAGATAGGGGCAAGTGCTTTGGTAGGAATGATGAATCCTTGGATCGGTGTGGTTGAAGTTTGGATGGAAAGGAAAGGGACAGTTTTAGAAATGTTGAGAAGATAGAACTGACGGGATTCCATGACGGATCGAATGTTTGGTTTTCATGAGAGAGATGAGTTGATGATAAGGCAAAGGTTATGGCTTGTGAGACAGGGAGGATGGTGGTGCTTTCTACAGTGAGAAGAAAGTCAAGACTAAGATTCAGAGCCAGGGACGGTGTCCAACTTGATTATCTTTTATCTACCCCAGTGCTTAGTACAGTGCCTGGCACCGTAGTAAATGCTTAACAAGTTCCATTAAAAAAGAAGGGTAGGGGCAGAATCTGGATGGGAAGATAAGTTGTTTTGTGGACATAAGTTTGAGGTGTTGGCAGGACATCCATGTAGAGATGTCATGGAGATAGGAGGAAAGGCCAAACTGTGGAGAAGGAGAGAGGTCAGGGCTGGAGATGTAGATTTGGGAATCTCCTGCAGAGAGATGGTAGTTGAAGCCGAGGAAGTGAATGAGTTCTCCAGTGGAGTGCGTGTTGGTGGAGAATGGAAGGTAATGCAGAACTGAACCTTGAGGCAGCCCCACAATTAAAGGACGGGAGGCAGAGGAGAAGCGTGAGAAAGAGACCGAGAAGGAGCAGATTGAGAAATGGAGGCGAACTGGGAGAGGGCAGTGTTGGTGAAGCCAAGGATAGATTATGTTTCCAGGAGAAGGGGTTGATCCATAATGTTGAAGACGACAGAAGGGTCCAGGAGGATTAGAGTGGAGGAAAAGCCATTGGTTTTTCCGAGAAGGAGGTCATTGGTGACCTAAAAAGGGCTGTTGGCATGAAGTAAAAGGGTCAAAAGCCAATTTGCAAGGGGTTGAAGAAAGAGTTCGGGGAGAAGAAATGGAGACTTAAGGAGATTGGAGAGAAATTCTAGTAGGGAGATGGGAATTAGAGGACCTGGATTCTAATTCCAGTTCTGCCATTTGCTTGCTGTGTGATCTTGGGCAAGTCACTTAACTTCTCTGTGCTTCCAGTTCTCTGTCCTACTGCGACTGTGAGCCCCATGCAGGACAGTTACTTTGTCCAGTCTAATTAGCTTGTTTCTACCCCAGCACTTAGCGCTTAGTGTTTGACACATAGAAAGTGCTTATCAAACCCCACAAAATAAAAAAAACCTTCAATATACTTCAATAACTGTCTATAAACATGTCTGATAGTGTTCAAGGATTTACCATTTATGGATTATAACTAAAATGAAAATATGGTGTGTATATTTATTTATGAAATGTAAAGTGTTAAAGTGACCATTCTGAAAGGCAGAGGTAGTCACGAAAACTCTGTATGATCTGATTATCTTGAATGGACCCCAGTGCTTTGTGCAGTGTTTTAAACACACTAAATTTAATCAAAGCCATGGGGAAGAAGCATCTAACATTATCGTACTCAAGTCTTGTTCAACACCAAGCATAAAGATATTTCTTCTTACATCTCATCATATTATATCTAGGCAGGTGTTTGTTGTTGGAAGAACATTCCTTAATTCCTTAACCATTGATCCAAAATACATAATGAAAATACATATTATAGACACCGGACTATAATTTATAAAAAACATACTAGGAGTTTGTGAGCGGGGCAATTCTCACCTCCTGTACTATAGAGGACTTTGCTCAATTAAAAAAAAAATGTAGAGTTGTACCGTAAGAGGTCTTTCATTGCCGGCAAGCCAGTTCTTGTTTTCATAAGCGCAGGCAGTAATTTGGATCTAATGAATTTTCTGTTTGCTGCTCGTGGAACAGTTCTGTTGAATTATATTATCTGCCATCAAAAACATCAATGAGTTATCAGCATTAATGGCAAAACACTGAAGAAAAAAGTTGGTTGTGCTGAAAACTGTCTGTTCTTCCAAGTTTCCAACACTATTACAGACTGCTAAGAAAATCCTGTGTTCAAGAAATGGATCACTAAGTGTATATCGGAATTATACTTTTGAAAACCAATCTTCAGTCACTCGTATTTGAGTGCTTACTGTGTGCAGAGGACTGTACTGAGCACTTGGGAGAATACAGTGTAACAGTATAACATACATATTTCCCGTCCACGGTGATCTTACAGTCTTGTATTAGGCCCCATAGTGGAGAAATGAAGGGAAACCAGGCTGCCTAAAAAAGGTACCCTCCTCCCCCCGTCCCCCAATTTAAATATTCAGACATACCCTTGGTTCTGAATGACCTCAATATGTACAATCCAGGCATCCTTCATGCACCAGTAGCTGGCATAGCCTAGGATATCTTTACACTCCACCTGACATTACATCCAGTTACTTCAGGGAAGACTGTTCCCTCCCCATCCTTTCCTTTTCTCACCGTGGCTGCATTAATAAGTGATTTGCAAGGGGGGGGGGGGGTTCTCGGTTTCAGCAGGGCTTCGGGAGGGCGGGGGCACAGATTCCAGAATGGAAAAGAAAGAGACCCCTTCTCTCCTCTCTTGAGCTACCTTTGGTCAAAGGATGAGAAAGTAATTCCAAAGCTCCTTCCTCCCTGCCATAGCTCCTTTCCTACCTCAGCAGTATGTTAAATGTGGTGTATGGTGTCTGCCTTCGAGACTTCTCTACTTGGATGTGCTGCCGTGACCACGAACGTAATATGTCCAAAACAGAACTCCTTATCTTCCCATCCAAACCTCCTTTTCCCCGTGATTTCCCATCACTGTAGTCAGCACCACCAACCTTCCTGACTCCCAACCCCATAACCGTGGCCTTGTCTTTGATTCATCTCTCTCATCCTACCCACCTCTTCAATCTATCACTAAATCCTGTTGGTTCAACCTTCACAACATTGCTCAAACCCACCCTTTCCTCTACATCTAAACTGCCACCCTGTTAATCCAAGCACTTACCCTATCCTGCCGTGATCACTATATTAGTCTCCATGCTGACCTCCCCTGCCTCCTGTCTCTCCACTCTACCTCTTACCTCGCTCAGCTGCCCAGATCATTTTTTTTTTTACAAAAGCATTCAGTCCACGGTCACGCACTCTTCAAGAACATCCAGTTCTTGCATGAGCCCATCCACATCTGCATCAAACAGAAACTCCTTACCATTGACTTTAAACACTCATTCACCTTGCCCCCTCCAACCTCACTGCTCTCCTACTACAACCCAGCCTGCATACTCTGCTCCTCTAATGCCAAAATACTTACTGAACCTCGGTCTCGTATATCTCGCCAATGACCTCTTGCCCACATCCCGCCTGAGGCCTGGAATACCCCCCTTCATATCCAGCAGACAGTTACTTGCCCAGCCCCTTCAAAACCTTACTGAAAGCACATCTCCTCCAGGAGACCTTCCCTGACCTTCCCTCATTTCCTTTTCTCCCACTCACTTCTGCACTTCTCCCTTTATTCACCCCCCTCTTTTCCCCCACCAGCCCCACAGCACTTATGTACACGTCCCTAGTTTAAACTAATGTCTCTCTCCCCCTCTAGACTGTAAGCTCGTTGTGGCCGGGGAATATCCGTTATATTGGTGTATTGTACTCTGCCAAGCGCTTAGTACAGTGCTCTGCACACAGTAAGCACTGAGTAAATGTGATTGGTTGATTGGGGAGGGAAAAGAATAGTGAATTGGTGGAAAGCTGCAGTCCCTTACCATAGCCGGAAGTGCCCCTAGGCTAAAGTGATATCTGGTCTCGGTGGTGCTGAAAATTCATTCATTCAGAAGTATTTATTAAGCGCTTACTATGTGCAGAGCACTGTACTAAGTGCTTGGAATGTACAATTCGGCAACAGGTAGAGGCAATCCCTGCCCATGGATGGGCTTACTGACAGGCTAACAAGAGGGAATGGGGCAGGTCATCACCAAGTCGGCTCACTGCTGTGTGGGACAAGGAGTTGGGGCTAAGACTTAGCTCTCAGTCAATGAGTTATCATCATGAGTGGAGCTTATTGAGTGCTTACTCTCTGTAGAGCACTGTACTAAATGCCCGGGAGAGTACAGTGTAACAGATTTGGTACACATGTTCCCTACACACAAGGAGTTTACTGACCATTGGAACCCCAGACACTTCCTGTTCCCTTTCTGCTGGAACTGATGGTGACAGGATACGGCTTGAGTGGGAACCCCATGAGTCCCTATTTAAAAACAAAAATGACAATACTGTATAGGTGAGTAGGGTGGGGGGTGAACCTGATTGAAGGAGTCAATATTTGGAAATCAGCAAATTTCTTAGGAATAATGGGAGAGAGGAGATGAGGAAAGGTAAGGAGGGAATCTACAGTATCCTCTGTATTTACCTGTAAGAGCTTGGTTTTCACGTCGTAGCCAGTCCTGGAATAGGAAATTAGCCAATGACATAAAGAAGGATTGAAATTCTAAGGGAAAGCTGAACAACACAGTTCACAGATCAGAAATCCAGATCCTTATTTTTTCTGAGCCTAACTTTTCCACAGTGAAGAAAAGGATGAATTTACGCTTTGTCCCCCAGCAGGGTGAAATGAGACACCAGCAGCACTCAATAGAGCAGGGAAGGGAGAAGAGCAAGGGAGCAGCTACCTTTTTCACTGGAATCTTCGAAACTTCTGTTGGATCAGCTCTTCCCAGAAAATCAAGACAATTTCCACCCAGCAAACAGCCAGCCCTTTTGTTGGTATCTGATAAGCGCTTACTATGTGCAGGGCACTGTTCTAAGCACTGGGGTAGATACAGGGTAATCAGGTTGTCCCACGTGAGGCTCACAGTCTTAATTCCCATTTTACAGATGAGGTAACTGAGCACAGAGAAGTTAAGTGACTTGCCCACAGTCACACAGCTGACAGGTGGCAGAGCCAGGAATCAAACCCATGACCTCTGACTCCCAAGCCCGTGCTCTTTTCACTGAGCCATGCTGCTCTTTGGGCTCTGTGGTGGTACCGTTGCTTTAGAGATTCAAGAGGCCACAAATGGTCAAAAATTAAATAGTCCCCGAAGTGCACTATTACGTCCCTATAGAAATTAATGGGGGTTCGGGGTTGGGGACACCCACTGTTCTGCAGTAGGAATTGGTTTTTATTTTGTTTAATAAAAGTAAAGCTGCTTATAGAAAAATTTCTGGGTGCCACAGTTTGGCTTACAAAGGTGAAAACTGACCCTAATTTCCAGTTAGGTGAGCGGTTACAGGCTGTCTTTCTAAAGCAAAATTTCTGGCTTCGATGTGATAGTAAATCTTGTAAATTTTTTTAATGGTATTTGTTAAGCAGTTGTTTTGCCCCAGGGATTGTGCATAGTCCTGGGGTAGATACATGCTAATCAGATTGAGCCCCAATGGAGCTCACAGTCCTAATTTCTCTGTTCCTCAGTTATCTCGACTACAAAATAGGGGTTAAGTGACTTCCCCAAGGTCACACAGCAGACAAGTGATGGAGCTGGATTAGAACTCGAGTCCTTCTGACTCCCAGGCCCGTGCTAGTCAGTGATATTCTGGATTTTTACCCTAAATAGTATTAGTAGTCCAATTCAGTATATTGTAAACAAATTATGTAATGTTTCAAAAATAGTAATGCACTTGTTTCTGAAGTATTTGGAAGGCATGTAAATTCTTTCCTGAATGTTGCATGGAAAATGAACACACATCACTGTGATATAATTTGGGGCGTTTTCATCCTGCTCAGTTGAATTGGCCTGAATTTTTCTCTTCAAAACATTAAAAATTCAAATGTACTGTATAAGAAAACTACCCTGTCTTTCTCCATCCATAATAAAGGTCTCATAATTACACCAGATGAGAGACACTGAGAGTGGTCTTTAGGGAAAATTGTGTTCTTTAATTCACTTTGGACCCGTGTTTGGGCTCTGGTTTGAATTTCAACAGGTTTAACCACATTCTGAGAGTTTCTTACAATGTCTACCTCCACTCTCTTCCCTCCACATGTTTTATTGAAAATGGAGCTTTGGATTTTTGACTTTTAAATTATCCCATAGAAGTGATATTGTCTAATGGATGGAGCACTGGACAGGAAGCCAGGAGACCACTTCTCTATTTCTGGCCCTGCTAATGGTTTGTATGATGACCTTGGACGGATCACTCAACCTCTTGCTCTGTCATTTTTTCCATCTTGTGAAATAAGGCTAATGATATTTTCATCATAGCTACTTAAAAAGGATCATCTGAGTTAGAATGAGCTCATTTGTGAAGCACTTGAGGTCTTCGGAGAATGCAAGGTGATTTATTTATCAATAACCTACTCTGTGTGCAGACAGGATGTTTCTGATCTTAGGGCTCTTTCTGTAGTGAGTTCTGTGATGGCACTCACGAAAGCCTGTGAGTATGCCTTTCCTTTAGAAAATAACTGTTTTAGATGGTGCTGTCGACAATCGTATTTGTTAAGCTCTTTTTATGAGTCAAGCCCTGTTATAAGCACTGGGAGTAGATATAAGCTAATAAGTCGGACACAGTCCCTATCCCACATGGGGCTCACGGTGTTAATCCCCATTTTACAGGTGAGGCAACTTAGGCACAGAGAAGTTAAGTGACTTGCCCAAGGTCACACCGCAGGCAAGTGGCAGAGCTGGGATTAGAACCCTGGACCTTCTCACATCCAGGCCTGGGGTTTTTCCACTAGGCTGTGCTGCTGCTTCAATAGTCAGGTAGATTTAGAGGAAAGGAAAACCATGTTTAAGAGGGTGACAGCTTCCTAAGATATCCACTAGTTTTAGGAACTTTATGAGTCAGTTTGAAAAATTAGCTTAAAACAAGTGTTTTTAGGCATAAAAGCAAATATGCCTTTGGATACACATATTAAGGTAAATATTTTAAGAACAGTTAATAAAGCTTTCAAGTTACCTAATGGATATTAGGGAGAAAAAATGTCTGTGCCATAGAGAGGTGGAGAAAATTTGCAAATACCGTCAGGACCAATAGTGTATATCGAAATACTGAAAATGATATATTCATTCATATGCTTGTATATATATCATATACAGTTATATATGTCATACACTGTTGACACCATTTTTGCAAACATATGCACACTTTTGTCCTTGGTGTTTGAAGGTGATCTTAGGGTGAAATTTTTATTAGTGTATGACTGTGGTGCTAAACAAAAATTTGGATTCACTAAAGGCAGTGAGTAAATATTCTTCAATTTGGCTTTGAGCCCAGTATTTGGAACAGCATATCAGTTGGAAATGCCCTCAAATTACCGGTGTCTTGAAAATGTCATTAAAAGAAACTAATGCTCTTAACTTAGTCTACATTAGTTTATTAAGCGCTTCCTAGAGGATTATTAATATCACTTCCTCCTTTGTGCATTTATAGAAGATATGATAAGATATAAGGAAATAAAAGTGATGGGGATTTGTTTGTAAAAGGAGGACTTCATTTAGACAGAGCAGTAAGCTCTATCAGGCATTCATGTGCTTTTCTGCATTGAGCAGTAGTAACAGTTCGTCAGTGGGATTTATTGAGTACTCACAGTGGGGCAGAGCATTGTGCTAAGCATTTGGGAGAGTACACTACAGTACAGTTGGTAGTCATGATCCTTGCCCACGAAGAGCTTTTAGACGACTCAAAGTAGTAGTTTTCAGTGGCCCCCCGATGTAAGGCAGAAAGAGTTGGAAAGCATTAAAGAAAGAAGCGACATGCCCTTCTACCTACAAGAATCTTGTTCTGTTCCTGACTCTGCCACTTGTCTACTGTGTGACCTTGGACAAGTCACTTAACTTGTCTGTGTTTGTTACCTCATTTGTAAAACGGGGGTTAAGACAGTGAGTCCTATGTGGGACAGGGACCATGTCCAACCCGATTCGCTTGTATCCACCCAGTGCTCAGTTGAGTGCCTGACGTATAGTAAGCGCTTAACGAATACCCCGATTAATGTTAATGGGAAAGTGATATAAATGTATTTCCAAATAGTCAAAAAATTGGATGTAGTAGTAATAATAGAATAAAGTGCCTACCATGTGCCAATGTTATATAAGCACTGGTAAAGAATACATGTTTTATGGTATTTTTTAAGTGCTTATTATGTGTCAAGCACCGTTTTAAGCACTGGGATAGATAGAAGTTGATTAGAATGAACACAGTCCCTGTCCCACATGGGGCTCACAGTCTAAGTAGGAGGAAGAACAGGTATTCAATCCCTATTTTACAGTTTAGGAAACTGAGGACCAGAAAAGTTAAGTGAGTTGCCCGAGGTCACACAGCAAGGAATTGGAAAAACCAGGATTAGGACCCAGATCCTCTGACTTCCAGGCCTGTGCTCTTTCCACTAGACCTTGCTGCTTCTCATGTGGGAATTAGTCTTGCCCCGAGTCCCTCAGGGGACTCACAGTCCAAAAATGCATAAATAAATAAAAATTAGTGCTGAAGATAGCTATAAATACATTCATATATAATACAAATAATAAGTAAAAGTTGAAAATATAAGTGAAAAAAATCGCACATTTTGGAATTGGAAGTTTTAAATTACTCCCCGCACACTACATTAGGAAATAAATGGACTACATCTAGAGTAGCAATGGATTGACTCAAAACAACTTGTAATGATCATTTTCTGCTAAGCACCCGTCATTAAAACACTGGAGTTATTTTCTTAGAAAATACCAATTTAAATCATGCTATGGGTCATTGAGTTGATGGAAATAAAATTTTCAGAAGCAAATTTTTCGTTAAAATGAGTCCGGTCCCTAGTGGCTTAAATTATTCCCTGTTGAGAAATTAAACATTTTGGGAAAAGGCAGTTAACTTTCATGCAAGTATGTTTAAAACTATTTCTAGGAACTGTTGATGGCATTGCTGCTTTCATTGCTTCCTCTGAATGGTTCCCCAGTAGTTGAAAAAGTGAAAATTCCCAAAATACGTGAGTTACAACTACAAGAGAGAATTGACATGTTTGTTAAAAAAAAAAAAAAAAAAGTTAAAATGGTAAATATTTATTTGCATCGGTGAGTTTCTGGATCTCTTTCCCTCCTTTGAGTGTGTACGCCTCTCCTAGTTGTCTTTTTCAATGTGTAGGTTATTTGGGTGCCTCTGCCTTTTAATAGTATTTGCATGTCTGCAGTGTGCAACATACAGTAGAATTAGTAGACATAATTTGCACCATCAAGGATCTAATCTAGCTGGGGAAGCAGTTAAATTCAGTTAAGATAATTTAATAGACTAGATTAGGTATGTTTAGCTCATTGTGGTCAGGGATTGTGTCTGTTTACTGTTATAGTGAATTCTCCCGAGCACTTAGTACAGTGTTGTGCACACGTTAAGCGGTCAATAAATGCTATCGAATGAATGAATATGTGGGCTACAGGGTATTGCGAGGACTTAAGGGCTTTAAGGTACGACAGAGTACTGAAGTGGCAGATGGGGTGTAAGAAGGGGAGATGAGAGCCTAATCAGGGAAGACCTCCTGGTGGAGATGTGATTTTACAAAGATTTTAAGGATGGGGAGAGCAGCCGTTTGATATGAAGATGGGGGGCAGGGGCAAGGTGGAGAGAGAGATCAGCAGTGGGAGAGTAAGAATCACAAGACTAGATTAGCAGCTTTACAATACTAGCGCCTGCTCCCTCCTCCTTTTTCTCTGACTTCAAAAATCTGCTGTAGTAACAGGAAATGCTGCCTTCCTGCTGGCTTTGTGTTTTCTGCATGCCATTCTACTCAGCAGGAGTAATTCGTAGTTAACCAACCCAGTCTCTTGCTGGCCACAATGTAGACCAAAAGTTGCTTTCTTGAGTTTCCTGCAAAACCTGTCTTTCTTTGCAGGCCGTGAGCAAAGGACACGTTAAAAGGGAGTTCCTAGGGTCTTTAAGATGTGGGGGGAAAGAATCATGTGTATTCTAATTGAAATAATGCTAGATGAGTTTACATCGTATAAGACTGTACTCCGTGTGGTTTTGATTGGGAAGGATCAAGAAATAGATCCGGAGAGCATCTTGTCACTTATAAAATTACTGACGTGAAAGGAACTTTGAGACCCTGATGTTCAGCCCCTGCCTCCAGGCAGGGTGATTGCTAAACCATCCGTAATGTATATTCTCATTTCCTGGAGAGATCGTCAGATATAAGATTCCACATCGTCCCTCGAGTTTTCTCAAACTCATGGTAACGAAGCTCTTCAGATATCCAACCGAAAACTCTTCCTGAACTTAAATCCATCTAGTTCAGGTCAACAGGAGCAGTTAAACATCTGGTCGTCTTAGCGTTGTCTGTCATGTAGTGAATAAAATATACCTAGGGGAGCAAGTAGGGCTGAAATGGCCGATTGTGGTTGGAGAATCCCAATCACACCATTTACACACAAAGCTTGTTCCTTGTGCTTATGTGTTGCTGTTGCAATAGCTATGCTCGTTTCATTTTTGCTTCTGCCTCACAGAGCTCTCTTCTAGCTACTTCTGACAGCAGTCTATCATGCTTATCTGTCTCCTGTTGTCTCCTCTGGGTCAGCTAAGATGCCTTCTTGTCTGAATCTACATTTTCCTGTGTTCTAATGATGTTTCCTCAATCTCCCTTAGTCTCAGATGTCCCATTTCAACTCCTCATTACAGCCCGATTAGGTATGCTGCCTTTCATCCATTTTCCTTGCATCCATTTCCTTTCCACCCAGTGAAGTTGTGTTTAGGTGAGCGTAACAGCAATGCTAGTAGGCTTTTATTTTATATGAATACTTATTTTTTCTGATCTGGACGTCGCTTGATGCTGAGCTAACTTTAAAGACGCTGAGGAATCACATTTGGATTGGAGGGGGAATCCTGAGAAGCAGCAAGGCTTACTAGAAAGAGCACGGGCCTGGGAGTCAGAGGAAATTGTTTCATGACTTTGGGCAATTCACTTAACTTCTCTTGTGCCCCAATTACCTCATCTCTAAAATGGGGATTACATCCTCCTCCCTCCAACTTAGACTGTAAACCTCATGTGAGATAGAGACTGTGCCCAACCGGATAAAATGATATCTACCCCAGTGCTTAGAACAGTGCCTGACTCAAAATAAGCACTTAACAAATACTATTAAAAAATAATTCAGCATGTTGTGGGCAGAGAACCTGCCTACCAACTCTGTATTGTATTCTCTCCAGACATTTAGTACAGTGCCCTGCACCCAGGAAAGGGCCAGTAAATACCACTGATAACCTTAAAGAGAGTTGGGTAATGGTACAGCTCTGTAGACAGAAATTCAAGTGAATTTCAATTTCAGAAATTCATTTTTAGGCTATAATCATACTCTGACAGTCTCCCAAAGAATGTGCTGGCCTGTTCGATTAAATGTTGTACTTCCTTGTCTCTCATTGCGTGGTTGGCCATTGAGATGTGTAGGTAACCAAATCTTGTTATGGCGTTTAGCCCAGGTTGTCAGTCAATCAATCAGTACTATTTATTGAGCACTTACTCTGTGCCCAACGCTGTACCAAGCTCTTGGGAAAGTACAGTAACGTTAGACACCCTGCCCTCAAAATGCTTGAACATTTAGGATGGGTATAAGTTAGGTTTGAGAATCTTGGTTAATTCCCTAGGGCATCCTACTCCAAATAATTTCCAGAGCATAGTTCCGTGAGTGACCTGAAGTAGTAAAGCGTAGGTAAATTGTGTTGAGGTACTGCAACTGCTTTCTGCACTTATCCTAAATATTATGTGCTGCAAAGATCTTATTGGCTCTGCCGTACTGTCTTCTGAGTCCACTTTATGGCTCTGGGAGTGTGCCATTGAAGTTTACCATATGGCACCCGTGTACATGTCTACAATTAATGTCTGTCTCCCGATCTAGAGTGTAAGTTCCTTGTGGACGTGAAACGTGTCTACTGCCAACTCCGTGGAATTAGAATAATAGTTATATTTGGGCTTACTGTGTGTCAAGCACTGTTCTAAACACCAGGGTAGATAGAGGTTAATCAGATTGGATGCAGTCCCTGTCCCACATGGGGCTCACAATCTAAATAAGAGGGAGAGCAGTTATTGTACTCTCCTTAGTGTTTTATACAATGCTGTGCACATAGTAAGCACTCAATAAATACCACTGGTTGATTGCCTGCCTTTACTCTTCGGTAGTTGGCCTAGAAGGATTTTGCCTAGAAATTTGCCAAACAGTGGAGGGCAATAAGTTGCCACCTTACCTCAAAATGATCTTTCACCAGTCCCAGAGGTGTTGCCGGTGGTAACATCTTTGAGTTCCTGCAGCAGGTCCCCACACTACCATATGTTTAGTCTGGGAAAGTGGATGTATTTCCTCCATGCTGGCAGATTTCAGCAGATTTGTTGGTAGATTTTTCTCTGCTTTCTTTGGGGCTCATCTTCTAAAGAGAAGATGTGTTCATGGGAATATTGAAGTGTCGTTGCCACCGTGGCAGGATTTCCTCATTGTGTTGAAGCTAGAGCTATCTTGACTCTTCACTGGGGACATGTTGGTGGGAAGCAGCTGCTTTAACTTTAGTGATGAGTAAAAGTCCTTGGCCCGGAAATGGCGTATGAGCCATGGTCCTTTCACATTTTTGTTCTGGGACAAACTCATGAGCTAAGCCAAAAGTCTTTGAATTAGGGCCAGAACTAGCATTGGGTTTGGCCTGCCACCAGGAAGGGAATTCAAAGGAGGGAAGTATGCAGACCTGTTTCCACCCCTCTCTCAGAAGCCCATTTTTTAAAAGAAAAAAAAGGTTTAACTTAGCATGTATACTATAAAAATGCAGAGTGACTATGTTTGAGAAACAGCGTGGACCTAGTGGAAGGTGAGAGTCTGGGGACCTGGGTTCCAGATCCACCAGTTGCCTCCTGTGTAACCTTGAGCTTGTCACAACTTCTTTGGGCTTCAGTTTCCACATTTGTAAAGAGAGGATTAACTACCTTTTCTCCCTCCCCCTTAAACTGTGTGCCCCACGTAGAAAAGGCACTTTGTCCAACCTAATTATCTTGTATGTAGCCCAGCACTTAGTACAGTTCCTGGCCCGTAGTAAACGGTGTACCAAATACCAAGGAATCGGCAAGCTGTTGATTCTTAGCTGATGATTCAAGATCAGATTCTTAGTTGATTTTGAACGGATATATTAAATCTTGAATTATTCTTATAGCTAGTTTATACGATCATACATTAATATCATTTTATTGTCAAGAAAATGAGACTTATTCTTACTTTTCTCAGGTACAAGCCATTTTTTCCATTTCAAGTCTTGCCGGGACCCGGGGAGGTAGAAGACAGAGACCTCCACGTACAAGAATGGGCACTGACAGAAGGACGGCTTAAGGTTACATTATTAGAGTGCAGCAGGTATGTTCTTTGGTATTGTTCAGCCCCGGCAAAACAAATATTTTGGGAAAATGAATTTAAACCTTTCACACTTCCTTGTTTGTTACTGTTTTTTAACATGGAAACTGTTTTTTTGTATGTCCTTACTCTGCTTCATCTCTGTAATTATAACTGCATCTTCCCTAAAATATTTCAAGCCAGGAAAAATACGAGCAGAGGGAAAAAATCCAAGAAGCAACTTGGAAAGAGCCCGGGTCTAGCAGTCATAGAGGCTGGGTTCTAATTCCGGCTCTCCCATTCGCCTGCTCTGTGGACTGGGACACATCACAACTTTTCCGTGATTCGTTTTCTTCATCTGTAAAATAGGGGTCAATACAGTTCTCCCTCCTACTTAGACTGTGAACGCCATGTAAGACAGATATTGGGTCTGACCTGATAATCTTGTATCTACCCCAAGCACTTACAGTGCTTTGACACGTACTAAGTGCTTAACAAATACCTTAGTTCTTATTACGAAGCACAACTTCATACTAGATCTGAAAAAGTTAGCCTCTTCGATCCTTCGTGTCGAATCAGTAGGTACAAAGACAGTTAAGATAGGATCTTAGTGTTCTGAACTGTATTAGCTCCCACTTCCAATGAGGAAGAAAGCTGATGAGACATGCAGTTGACAAATTGACTTATCCCAAGTGGCCTTTTTTCCCTCTTGGGCCAAGCCCTTGCGTGGTGAAATGTGCATTTGCTAACATTTCAATTAGGCGTTTCAGAGACCCAAGGGAACTCAGATACTGTCCAATAGCTACTTAGTTAACTGTCAGGACATGAGAATAGTTGTAAACAAAAGTGCACCTTTTAAATAACTTGAAAGGATGCACAAGACTCAGCTGGGTAAAAACACCAATTAGGAAAGAAAAGAGGCTCCAGTTTGTCATGAGTAGAAAGTTTTTGGGGGAGTTTTTTGTAGGGGTTCTCGGTGTGGTATTTGTCGACTGCACCAGTTGCTAGAGAATGGCATCTGCATATCTGCTCTTTTTGTGAAATAAGTTCAAAATCTGAGTAGATGATTTTGGCAAGCAGTGTATTGAAGTATCTAATGGCTATAAGAATTGGGCCAGTCCTAGCTCCTAGTGTTTTGCATAATGTCTGAATTTGCAGTTTCCAAGCAAAAAATGGTTCATCATTTGACTTGGTTCGAATAGATGCATGCTCACCAATCACAGTAGTAATTTCATCATCTCTGACAGTTATCAACAGATGGGTCTTTCTGCATTTGACTAGTCTTAAAACCCTGAATGTGAGGAACCCTGCAGTTACTCCACTCCACTCCGGTCATAAATTAGATAAGAAGCAACGTGGCCTAGTGGATAGAGCACAGGACTGGAAGACAGAAGATCCTGGGTTCTAGTTCCAGTTCCGCCACTTGTCTGTTGTGTGACCTTGGATAAGTCATGTAACTTCTCTGCGATTTAGGTACCTCATCCCTAAAATGGGGACTGTGAGCCCCATGTGGGACATGGGTTGTGTCCAAACTGATTAGCTTGTATCTACCCCAGTGCTTAGAACAGTGCCTGGCACATAGTATGTGCTTAACAAATGCCAGAGTTGTTATAATAGCTCATTAATATTTCATTCTCCAGATAGCGATTCTCTCTGTTCCGTAAAGTTATTTTCCAGTCGTAAGTTGGACAGTACAGGAGGACCACTAAGGTGCCATTTGGTATATTGTGAAAGAATGAGTCCACTAATTGTACCAGCATTTTTCATACTGATACTTATCTGTCAGTACACCGATGAAAGTCAATCATTTATTTTCCTCACCACAGAGGCCCTATTTTCCAAAATAACCGAGTTGAACTATCATAAAACAGAGCCTTTCAGTGACCTGGTGATTTGCACAGTGTGTATCATCAGTTAATCGTATTTATTGAGCACTTAGTGTGTGCAGTCTGTACTAAGGACTTGGGAGAGTACAATACAACAACAAACCAACCCATTCCCTGCCCACAGCGAGCTTACAGTTTAGAGAGGGAGACAGACGTTAATATAAATAAATTACAGATATGTACATGAGTGCTGCGGGGCTGGCAGGGCGGATGAATAAAGGAAGTAAGTCAGGGCAACACAGAAAGGAGTGGAAGGTCAGGAAAAGAGGACTTAAGGAAGTGCCAGCAAGATGCCAAGTACCATATGGGCATGTGATGAAGTATTTGTTTTATTGTTACTTGTTGCATTTGAGTGCAAAACGCCATACTGAGCTTGGGGGAAAAGCACAAGCATAGTAATTCAGATCTAGCCCCTGGGAACAAAAAGTGGGCTTACAATCTGAAACAAGTGTGAGGAGAAGAAAGACAAAAGGAAGAAAATAACTTGAAAACTAAAGCAAAGTAAAAAAAAAAATAAATGGACAATAACTATAGGCTGCAGTCCTTCTCAGAGCACAGGCTCTTTTCCAGATTTCTCAGCCACAACCGTAATGACATTCCAAGAACCGTTGTCCATGTTTTCGGGCTTTAGCGTCTGCCTGCCCGTACACTTTTTGAAGTAAGCCCAATTTGGGCAGTGAACATGTCTATCAATTCTGTCACACTAAGCACTTGGTACAGTGGCCTACACTCAGTCAGCGCTCGGTTGATTGATCAAACCATGTGGTTATAAAGTCTACATACTTAGTTTTAGGGTCAAAGAGCAGGTGAAGTCACACATTACGAAAGAGCTGGCTCTCTAGGGAATTATGCATCACCTGTAGTTCTCCAACTTCTCTGAGAGATAGAAAATGTGCAAGAGGGTTTGGGAACTCAGTTACACAGGAGTTAGGGAGGGAAGAGCAGTAGGGAACCGATTCGTCCCGCAAGATCTGGTCCCTTGAGGTTCCTTACAAGATGAAGAAACCGAGGGACTGAAGGTGACTGATTTTGGAGATTCACCGCAGCTGGAATTAGAACCCATGAGTTCTGGCATCTAATCTTATGCGCAGTAGTGTGTGAGACCCGGTACTTTGCAAGGATATCAAAGGTGCTCAGAAGAGTTAAACTACAAAGTACTTTCTGAAGCAAAGAAGCGGTGTTCAACCTAAGTTGGACAACTACTGCACAGAGTATTTTTCGAGAGCTTTGTTTTGTGCATGTCTTCCTACTCCTCCAAATTCTTCAGTGGTCGCCGTTTCCTTTCCTCATTAAGCAGAAACTCCTGACCATTAGTTTTATGACACGTGGTCAGCTCTCTTTCCCCACTATCTTTGTCTCTCTCCACTACAGCCCAGCCCACACATTTCTCTCCTCTGATGCCAACTGCTTCATTTTGCCTTGCTGTCAAACCCTTGCTCACTCCCCTCCTTCCTCGAGTTCCCTGTCCCCTTCATACCTTCCTAATCCTCAAAGCCCTACTACAATCACATCTCCCCAGCCTTTTTTCCACCCACCAACCCCCACTAACACTTCAGCTGCACTTATGCACTTGAGTCCTCACCCACTAAGCACTTAAATACTGACCCCGGCTTGGCCTAGTGGAAAGAGCGGGGTCCTGGGAGTCAGAGGACCTTGCTGCTGGGTGACCTTGGGTACATCACTTCTCTGTACCTCTTTCTTCATCTGTAAAATGGAGATTAAGACTGTGAGCCCCACATGGGACGTGGACAGTGTCCATCCTGATTAGCTTGTATTTACCCCAGCACTTAGTACAGTGCCTGGCACATAGTAAGAGCGTAACAACGACCATTAAAAAAAACAAAAAACAGCAAGCCCTCTCTCCCTTGCCCCCGTCCCCTTCCAAGTTGTACACATTTTAAGCTCTATTGTTTTCCCGTTTGTGGAATTTATTTTATTGTCTCCTCCCCACAAGACTGTAAGGTTCTTGAAGTCAGGGATCATGTCTACTAATTACATTGTGTACTATTCCAAGTGCTTAGTATAGTGCTCCGCGAAGAGTAACTTTTCACGAAATACTATTGATCGATTAAATTAGTTCACTAAAATGGAAAAACTACTACATAACGGAACAAGCTTCTACTGATATAGCCTCCTGTAAATCATATTCCAGTCATCATACCTATTTAGTTAATTTATTGATACGTACTGACCTATTTTAACAAAAATTAAACAATGCTTTAATGATTAACATTTTACTATATAGCACATAAAGAAAATTTTTCCAGAACGTTCTGGAATGGATCCCAAACATACCATTCTATGGATACTAGCTTTCTTGATAAACAACATTTTCAAAACCACGCTCTATATTGGAACATGCCTATATTATGTGGTTTGTAGTACTTTTTGCTTTCGGTTTTATTTAGTGCTTCTAGTGCAACCGGAATTTGGGGGTTTAGTCACACTTTCCTCTCTAATAACTTGAAAGATTGAGATTACTTGCCGCCTTTTTGTTTTTCAATACCTAAAGGAGGTTACTTCCTTCAGATTTCTTTTTCAATAGGTTCGTTATTTTTGCCCTTAAAATCACTCACGTCCTTGCCTTTAAAAAAAGAAATTTTAGCAGGGTTTTTACAGTTTTTGTGGTCTCAATCGTTGAGTTTCAAATAAATGTCATTTTCAGAAAAAAATTTGGGGTAGCCGCTTCCCCCATTCAACTTGAGAATAGGCTCGTTTACATTATCTCCGGTAAAAGTGTTTTACCATAAATGCTAATTTACTAAAATGTTCATCATCTGGAAAACTTGGCAGTAAGCTAGTTCTTTTGATATTTACTTGTTTGTAACAGCTGATGGCAGCAGAGCTCAGCTAATAGAAGAAATTGTATTTTGCAGGTGGAAGACATATTTCTGCCCAGCAAAATTATTTTGAAAAACCAGAACCTCACAGTTTGCTCACTCTATTCTGATATGTAATTTAAAGGTTATGCCTTCTAATTGAGTTTTCTTGGTTTATTCAATCTCTGCTCCTTAATCACATCAACCCTTGTTGTAAAGACCATGTATAAGTGAGCTCTACGGTACAGAGCAAGAAACAAGGCTGGTTTTCTCTTTTGGAGATTGAAAGACCTGTGCAATAACCTTTAGATAAATCTTCTAATTTGTATTTTTTTCTTCAGAGATGTATGTCCATATGCAATGGTAAACCAGCTTTAGGCTCACAGGCAGAGTATTCATCAAGATTATTCTTGCATTTATTTGAACCAGACTGGCCGACTCATTTTCTGATTAGTGAAGATAGTACGGAATTTAGAGATTAGAAAAACATTCATGACTAAGTCCTGGAAACTGATAAATGTTGGGTTGGGTGGAGAGATGTGTTGTAAAAGAGATAAAAATTCTTATATGAGGCCTTAGCGCAAAGAGGTTTCGTAAGTAGTATTGCAGTCCAACAAGGGTCCTCTACAGAGGTTTTGATTGCAAGGAAATGGAAATTTTAAGATTTATGTATTTTGGGAGAAATTGTCCTCTAAAAGTTGAGTCAAGGTCTTCACCCTACAAGAAGGTAAATGAAAAGCTGACAGTGTGGGGTACGTCAAAGTTTGATTTTACTTTCCTTTTCCACAAGAGGGTGCAGTAAGTTCTTAATTCCATTTCTTTCAGCTCCCGATGCCTAAATTATTGGGCAGGTAGGAGACTGCACTCAGTTCTGTCAGAACGTGGGTATTCCTTTTCATTTTGGCTAGGACATGACAACCGGAATTCGGTTTGCCACGTCAGAAGGATGTTCCCTGTTGTGATAGAGCATTATGTGATGTTGGAAGAAACAGTTGTCTGCAAACGTGTGCTGTCACGAGGACGAGTACTGCAGATACAGATTTTCATTAACTAGGAGTACTGCGTGAGTGCAGCCTCTGGGTTATAGAATAACCAGATTTACATCATTTATGAATTGGGACGAAGATCATCTGAAAGATCACAGATGGGTAAAATTGGTATACTAGCTTTGCCCAATTTTTTTTTTTTCTCCGTTGCAGGTTACTGATATTTGGATCCTATGAAAGAGAGACAAATATTCATTGCACACTTGAGTTGAGCAGGGGTGTTTGGGAAGAAAAATCAAGGAGCTCTATTAAGACGGTAAAATTCATATATATTTTTACGTAGAACTTCTTTGTTGTTTTTGTTGGCAACTGATTGCCACGGAAAAGAGCAAGCAGATTTTTTTTTAGGATAGTAGGTTGGAGCCTTTCTACTTCTAGTTCATTCATAGTTTTAGACTGTTATGAACAACCCCGATTCATATACCCTTAGCTGTGGCATATTGGGATTTTCATCTATGTGTTTTGGCTAGAACGCCGTTAGGGAATTGATGAATTCTCATCCAACAGTGTGAACCTATTTGGGTATAGGATGCTGCTGTGTTGGAAGAAACTGTGTGTATGAGTGACTTCAGACACAGTGAGTATTATGGTGTGAGCTTTCCTTACCATAGGGTTTTACAAACTTGCAACTATTGACTTTTGGAAGAACTAGAACGTCATCCTCAACGAGCTCTATCTTACTGAGTTATTGCTCATAAGCCACACAGAACTGTATCCCGATTGCTTACAAGGAAACCTTGAATTTGGAAGAATGTCTGCTGCAGAATATTTTTGAAGCTAAATATGATTCAGGTGGTAACGATAACCTGGAAACGGTTGGTGGCCGCATCGTTAAGCTCACAATTGTACAGCACACCCAGTTCTGCCGTGACTCGTTTCCACGACGTTTTGTCCGATATAATGACCCTGCTTGATATAACATACCGTGATAATGATTGTCCTTTTGAAGGGCTTAATGGATGCTAAGCACTCTACTGAGTCCTGGGGAGATAGAATATAAGTACATCACGGTCCCTTTCCCATATGGGGTTCACAATCACTCAGTGGTATTTGAGTGCTCACTGTGGACAGACCACTGTACTAAGCACTTAGGACTGTCCCTAACTCAACAGGTTGGAAGAAATGGTTTGCACACACATGAATACCTTTGGAAAGGAAGAGTTCCACAGTGGAGGTTTTTCAAACTACAGCGTTTTGCAAGAACGCAGCCTTTGTGTCCTAGAGCTGGGGTAGTAACATTGCAATTAGAGGAAAAACAATTGTGTAAAATGAACCTATTTCTCTTCATAGTGACTTCCTCAAAACAACTATTGCTTAACGTTGCTGGCAGCAATGCTTGGGGTCAGAGAGTGGGTGGGGTTTGGGGGAAGGATGGCAGAGAGAATTGGGATTGGGCACGAGCTTCAAAGACCTAAAGACCATTTTCCGTCTTACCAGCCCTGTTTATATCCGGCAGAGAGTGACACTATTCCCCCGCTTCACATCCTTACTGAAGGCATGTCTTCACCAAGAGGCCTTCCCTCACTAAGCCCTCCTTTCTCCTTCTCCCATTCCCTTCTGCATCACCCTGACTTGCTCCCTTTAGTCATCCTCCCTCCCAGGTCCACAGCACTTATGTATATATCTGTAGCTTATTTATTTATATTGATTTTTGTCTCCTCCTCTAGACTGTAGGCTCATTGTGGGCAGGGAATGTGTCTGTTTATTGTTGTATTGTACTCTCCCAAGCGCCTAGTACAGTGCTCTGCACTTTAAGTGCTCAATAAATACGATGGACTGACTGACTGGAAAGTCAGTTGTTTTCAGTGACCTGGGACGAGCAGGTGTAGGAGGTCTGCTCAGGAAATTGTGGAAACAGTCTTCCCTCCCACCGCAAAACCCTCCTGGAATAGGCGCCTGAACCTGTCGGGGAAATTGTATCCATGAGTGTGTTTCACACTGGAATCCCCTTCGCAATTGCACGATTTATCCATCAAAATAGAGTAGCACCCTTTTTCTGATCCCTTGCCATTTTGGGGTGAGCACTGCTCAGTCCATCAGTGAATTGCAACAGAAAAAAGTATGTCCTCTTCCAGCTGGATGTATTGTTTGTGCTTCAGTGGTGACGGTTTGTGCTGACCCATTCACGTGCTCTCACCCCATGTCCAGCCATATGGATTGCAAAAAGGTTGATAGGGAGAAAGGAGGTCGTCTGTGGTCACAGAACCAGATGATCTCTTTGGCATCAAAAGCAGCCCATTCCCTTGCCTATTTCAAAAGCCAGCTCTGAATAGCATACTGAGAGTGGCTTAGGGACTGAACTGTAAGCTCGTTGTCGGCAGGGAATGTGACTACCAGCTCTTTTATATTATACTCTCCCAAGCCATCTAGTCCAGTACTCTGCACATAGCGCTCAAAAAATACGATTGACTCGAGTCAACGGAATCCTTTCCACTTCCTTTCAAAAACCAGAGGAATGGGAAAAAGGAGGAAATGAACAAAAGCATCATAAAAAAACAAAAAACCGAAACAGAAAAACCAGTACTTCCACACAACTAGACAGATCATAGCCGGAAAACAACAGAAACATCAAGACAAGATCCAGGTAGGCAAAAGAGATTGCTTCAGAGGGCAGTGCAAAGACAAATTGACAGCTTCTTTTACCTATGGATAGATTTGGAAAGGCAGTTCCCAGGAATTGTCTTAGAAATCACCCTGCAACATTCATTCTGTCACAGTCAGTCTTATTTATTGAGTGCTTACTCTGGGCAGAGCACTCTACTAAAGTGCTTGGGAGAGTACAATATAACAGAATAACAGGCACATTCCTTGCCCACAACGAGCGTACAGTCTAGAGGGAGCTTACAGTGCAGATGGAAGACTGCTCCAAGGGAAGACCTCTCCAAAACAGGTTGCATCCAGGACCTGCCTCATGCGAGGAGGGATGCCTCATCAAGCACACAGCCAAACAGCTCAGTGCTAGGATCCCGACTCCGTAGCTGGACAGCTTATATGACACAAGTGATGCCATCCATCCTAAGGCTTGACAGTTCTCATCATTACCCAGCTTCTCCTTAAGGAGAGGGATGTGGGCAGCCCACATTCTACCCTTGATAGGTAATGCAGGAATGAGGGAAAAAAAGCTAAAGCCCACATTTTCTACGCCACACCAGCCTTCGAATCCAGGAAAACTGCTTTTCCAGAAGCCCCCACCGAAACGATACTACATTTTAGTAAAGGACCCGATGACACAATATGTATATATTGTGTATATATATACAACATAACGTATATAACGTAAGATAAGGCTGAAGATGGCCAAAATCTTGGATGGCTAGCTAACAAAGTAAGAGGTCATGGGAGATAAGTCATACTAAAAAAAAAAAAAGCTTAGAGTGAAAGTCAGGGGTGAGCCTGAAATAAGACAGGCCAGAAAGATGCTTGGCAGGCACTTCTCCAGGGAAGTCAACTCTAATATTATGCAAAACACTATTCTAAGTCCTCAGTCATTCAGACATGTTCTCCTGCCCACAAGGTACTCAGTTTCTAAGTGGATAAAGACAGCACTTAGAACAAACAAGTGTCACGTGAGTGCAAGTTAGTGTAAAGACGTACAAAGATAGCAGCAAGTATATCAAGCGTAGAGCGGGATGCAGATACAGCCCTTCCAGTGTTTGAAAAGTTGGGAAGGCAGGCACTCTGTGCTGCTTTAGGGTAGCTCCACGGTGGTCAGCAGGCAGCTGGTCTGAGTGCCAGGTAGACATGCCCAGACTCTGAGGCTTGGGGACTGCAAGCAAGAGAGGGAAACAGCTGCCCGACTTCTCTAGTAGGGAGAGTGGAGCTTCACTCTCACAGTGTTTAGTGGGCAGAGGTAGCTGTTCTGCGTATGCTGGGACCCCTCTCCTTCCCTTCTGCCTCCCCACCCCTCCAAAGGCCTGGGGATCTGTGATTTTCTTCTTTTAAACCAAATTTCCTCCCATAAAACTTACTGGTGAAATAGAACACCTCTGCACCAAATAGAATTGGCTTTAAGGCATATAATCAGCTCTTTCCCCCGACCTTGCCGATCTCCTGCATTCCAACCCTCACACCTCACTCCTCTACTGCCGACCTATTCTCTGTACCCCAATTTCGTCTAGTTATACCCTCCTTGTGGCATGGAACTCCCTTCCTGTTCATATCTGACAGGCTACCCTCTCCCCACCTTCAAACCCCTCTTAATCACATCTCCTCCGAGAGGCTTTCCCTAAGCCCTCATTTCCCCCCTTAGGCTGTGAGCCCCATTTATCTTCTGTCTACCCCAGTGCTTAGTACAGTGCTTGGTGCATTTTAAGCAATTAACATATACCATAATGATGGATGATGATGATGATTTCATTAGAAGGATCCCAAGGTTTTAAATGAATCTTGACCATTCAAAAAAGTTAACTTCTAAAGTGAATCATGTAAATGACTTCAAAAGAATCTTCGCAAGCAATCATTTAGAGCAACAAAGTAATTTTAGAATTATCTTAGAAATCAACTACGTGATTTAACATGTGACTCGACTACACGAAGCTATCTCTTGGTTAAAAACATGCAATTTATCGGAAGGTACTTCTCAGTTGCCTTGGTGTTTGCAATTGAATGTCATTATACAGTTTTGATACTTGATGTTACATGCTGGTAAGATTTTTAATCTGAATGCTTTATTTGGGTATTGATATGTCACAATTATGTTTGAAAAATTTCTAGCTCTGCAAACCTAGTGCCGAAAATGTCAGCAGTATTATGACCTTTTGAAAAGTATTAAATCAATGGCTTAATTCCGTATTGCTATGGAAAGTAATTGGAATGATCTCCAGGCAGAAGCTATAAAGCAAAATTAAATTCATGTCATTTTGTAAGATCATTAAAAGTGGATAAGGGTGGTTTGTGTTCACACTAGGATTTCAAGTAAAAAGAGTAGAGCTTAATACATCTCAAAAAGTAATAGTTACAATTTCTTTTCATTATAAAAGTATATGTTATAAACAGACAAGATTGTAAAGTAAATTTATTAAACATAATTGACAATTACTTTAAATAATTTACAAAATGAAAGAACTGTTGTGCTGTATTTTTTTTTTGTAAAATATTTGTTTTGTTAATAGTGGTAGTATTAAGTACTTACTATATGCAGAATACTCTGTTGAGTACTGTGAAAGGAAAACCACAGATGAAGTAAATTCAAGGGGCCCTGATCCCCAAGTAGGCACAATATAAGAGAAAAGATGGGGAAGAGATTTGGCCACAGACATGAGAGCACGGAGTCGGATATGGGCTTTCCAACCTGATTATCTTGTGTGTATTCCAGCGGTTAGTATTGTTAGTGTAGTGTCTGGCACACAGTAAGGATTTAACCAATTTCATTTAAAAAAAAAAAGCCCACCCTAAATGCAGAAGACAAAAATAATGACAAAAAAAGAACAGCAAGATTTCAGGCTTTAAATCGTCGTTAATATTAATATTTCAAAACCGCAACCAGTCAAGGGAACAAGAAAGAGAGGGCAAGAGTGATATAAAAATGGAAGACAGAAAGTCCAAAAACAGTCCAAGTCTCTACAGTCATGGTAATCAGTGTTGTTGCGCTTTGCAGGCGGAGTTGAATAAAGGATTGCCAGTACCCTCCCCTGGCATTTGCATCCAGGGCTGTGCTGATGTCAGTTACAGGCCCCAATGACATTTCACCCCAGGCTAATCTCTAGAATATTACTGGAAGTAAAGGAGAACAGTCAGCAGAGTTTATTGAACACCTACTATGTGCAGAGCACTGTACTAAATGCTTGAGAGAGTCCAGAGAAAGACATTGGAAATAGGAATGTAATTCAGCTGTGGTGTAAAGAAGAGTCCTGGAACTGCCCTTGTGGTGAGAAAGTAGTTCAGGGGTGACACTTTTGGTTGGTGGGAGAGGCATCCCAAGTCAGAAGAGGCCGTAGCCCATCGTCCGTTCCCTAATGTCTCTTGGACAGCAGCAGCCAGAGCCAGAAACCAGGCCGCAAGTGGGGGCTAACAAGAGTGGCGTGTCCCCTCCTCACTCCAGCCCAGCTCAGTCTAGCCAGCACGGCCCCTCGGCCACTGCTTCCCATTCTGCTGAGGCCCATCGCTGCTCTCTCACCACATCCCACCGCGAGCACAGTTTCTGAGGGGAAATAGGCGACAGTCGGCCCCCTCTTTTGCTTCCACCTCCCTTCCTCCCACAGACGCCGCTGACACCACTGAAGCGCATGGGGCCGGACCTAGGGAAGGGATCGTATTCCAGGGAAGAAGAGGGACACCTTGGATCCAAGCAAGGGGGTGGGCAACCTTGACTTACAGTCTGTTGACTCTCTGAACTGTCAGCCCACGTTCCCATCGGGATTTGGGGGGAACGGCTCCAGGTGAGGTGACGGAGGGAAGGGGAAGAAGCTTTCTAGGGAATTCTGTCTTCTGCTAGACAAAGCCCCATGGGGGCCTAGGGTGACCTAGCTCTGGTATAACAGACTTGCGATGTCTTGGGTATTCAGGTGCATTTGTTTTGTGGTTGGTTTGTTTTCAGTTGCAGCACAGCTACAGAGTGATGACTATGTTCACTGTGTTTATTTTTGCTTCCTAGCAGACTACTGGTAGGTCTTGTTTCCCTGGACCACTCTCAACATCCCTTTGGATTGTAAACTCCTCGAGAGCAAGGATCACATATCATACTTGTTTTAACTTCCTCCAATGCCTAGTCCTTGCTCTCCAAAGGACGAGTGCTCCCAGGGCCAGCTCCAGACAATAAGCAGCTGAGGTCATTGCTTCGGTACCGTCAGCGCTATGAGGGAGACAGCACTTAAAAATCGGAAAGCGTTTGCTTGTTAGAAGCAGAGTCCGCCTAAACGGGGGCCTGGGAGAGAGGTGCAATAGCTCTGAAACGAGGGGAACGGGTCAGATTTCCCCCAGAGAAGTACACAAATGAGCTTCTGCCCGTAACACGTCCCCCTCCCCCACCACACACACTCTCCCAAATACACTCATTTTTTCTTTCTCAAAATTCCGCCATCAGGAGTGTTAGTTTTCAAGCTTAAGAACAGATATATATGTGTATTGTGTGTATTCACACACACACACACATAATATATATGAGTCATTTGCACAAATGCACATATAGAATATATATCGTGCTTCCGTTGTACTTCCCAGTGGCACTTTGTATTCAGTAGGCCTTCATCAAATACCATTGCACGTATGTGCTTATCCATAATTTATATTAATGTCTGTCTCCCCTTCTAGACTAAGCTCCTTGTGGAGAGGGAATGTGCTACCCACCCCATTACACTGTACTCTCCCAAGTACGTTAGTACAGTACTCTGTACACAGTAAGCGCTCAATAAATACCACTGATTGGTTGCTATATGAATTTAGGAACTTAACTGTTGGTATCTACAATATGTAAAATTTTATTCAGATCCATCTTCTACTGTGGAAAGCCCCCTGTAAATTCTTGCAAAATGCTGGTGGTCGAAGTACCCCAAGTAGAGTTGACCAGGTATTCCTTAATGGAGATAAAGAATTTAGATTAGAAATATGCTTCTCAAATAGAAACCCTCATGTGAAGAGTCTTTCTTACTGCTGAAAGGGTCTGCCTAGAGATGCTGGATTGTAATATCAAATCTGAATTGCCTGGGAGTTAATAATTTGTAAATACTTCGACCAAATGCCTCACAGTTGGCATTTTGGTGTGGTTATTTAACTACGTAAAGCCAAATGCTTCGCAGTTAGCAGTTTGTGGTTCTTTTTTAACAGTTTGCCATTTACAAGCTTAATCTTGTCAAAGAGAAGAAGAGGACTAAAGCAAATAAAGCCTTTTGAAAATGTCACTTTTTATGAAAGTCGGGTTCCTGTTAAATTTGATCACATTTGCAAATACAGTAGGGATTCTCCGAGATTTTAGCCACAGATCATATTCTATAATATGCCTTCCAAATAAATTTTGAAAGCCCTCAAACTTTAAATGTAAATCTTGAGTCTCTCTTCCACTTAGGTAAAGATCTTTTATAAATTCATAGTGTAGTTTTGGGGTTTGCTAAGAGAAGGGCGTGATCAGGAAAAGAAGTAGTCTTGTTGAAAGTACTTCTACTAAAGGACAGAAGCATTAGGTGGCTGCCGAGCAGATCGAAACTTAATTTTCCTGCGATTTTCAAATTTGCTTTTTTGAGTGGGTAAGCTGTCATCGTGCACATGGCTAGGCAATCAGCATCTGTACCTGAAATAAGTTATGGGCACATAGGTGCCCATATTGCACATAGGTAATGATGATGTTGATGGTATTTAAGTGCTTTTATGTGCCAAGCTGTGGGCAAGGAACATGTCTGCTAACTCGGTTGTACTCGCACAAGCACTCGGTAAAGTGCTCTGCACACAGTAAGTGCTCAATAAATACCATTGATTGATTCTGGAAGAAGACGGTGTTCTGAGGACAACAAGAAAGGACCACAGTTCACTTGGGCTCCTCCAGATGAGACCTAAAATGAATGAAAAATCCAAATTGATTCACAGGCTGGTCCCGCTCCTCATGTGTAATTTACATATAGAGCAATCGTCCGCAAAGGTGTCCGTGAATCTGTCATCAGGCAAAAAATTACCTTCCCAAGCTTGATCCACAGCCTTATCCTCATACATGCAGGAACTGAAAGGGGCAGAGGGATTTGGTGAGTGGTATTTTTTTATGGAGGGGAATTAAGTCAGTGTTTGCTTAACCCCACTGATAGGAATAAAGGATTTAAGGAAGATGTCTTGGGTGGAAGTCATAAAGTGAGAGGAGCAAGAGTTAATAATTGGAGAAAGGAAAAGTATATACCTTCTTGGACCGATGTGAACATGCTAAGCATGAACAGCTCATTGTGTCCCCTGAGAATAACCCCTTGGTTTATTTATTTTTGGGGTCTCATTACTTGTCTTCCTGTGGCGATGGAACACCGGAATCCTAGGAGCAGAGCTACACTTTTGACTCTTGGGGAAACACACACATACACTCTCTCACTCTCACACACACACTCTCTCTTTCCCCTTCCTCTCCCCTCTCGCTGCCCCCCCCCCCCCATACCCGTCAAGTTGTTACTAGTGTCAAGTTGTATCTTCGGCCCACCTTTCTCTTCTTGTGTGGCTAAGATTGCCTCAGAGGCAGCCATAGCAAAAAAAGTCATCTGTGACAGGGACCAGGTTAATAATGGAGCAACAGATACTTTGGTGTATGTTGGACTCACTAGTAGAAATAAGGAATTTTCTTATTAATGCCTAATATAATTATATTTCCTTAACCAGGCTTATTTCTTGCAAATGCACTCATTTGACCAATGTGAAGAGATTACTGTGTTAGACTGTGAGCAGTGAAACCAATTATTTCAGAAATAAAAAAGTAAACCAAATCTTATATGGCAGTGATTAATGCTCTCTGAAAATTACTTTACCTTTCCAGGTTAATGGCTTTTCTTTATGTAAATATAAAGCCCATTGAGAACTGCATATATTCAAGTAATTAAGGTAGTTTCCTTCCCCAATTATTGAGCATAAATTGTTTTGTTAATAATTAAATACTCTGATTGAAATATACCTTCTCTGGGAAATGATGCTTTTGCACGGCTTGAATCTTATCGTGGAAGCCAACGTAGAAAAGGTGGACTTATTCTCATGGTTATTTTCAGGTAACACAAACATTGGTTTAATCATCACTAGTGTTATCTGCTGGAACATACTATCTAACTTTCTGTTTAGGTTCCTTATCTGTAGTCTGCAGAGGTGATGACTGGAAATTATCTGATGGTGGACTCCTTTATGAGGGTAGGCTAATCTAGAGGAATCAAAGAACATCACAAACTTAAATGAGCACCAGTCTAAATGGCAGCATGGCCTAGTGAAAAGAACATGAGGCTAGGAGGCAGGAGAAGTGGGTTCTAATCCCAGTTCTTCACTGACTTGCTATATGATATTAGGCAAGTTACTTAACCTCCTTGTTCTTCAGTTTCCTGCTGTATAAAATGGTGATAAGATACTTCTATGCCCCACATAATAATGTTGGTATTTGTTAAGCGCTTACTATGTGCCGAGCACTGTTCTAAGCGCTGGGGTAGACATAGGGGAATCAGGTTGTCCCACGTGGGGCTCACCGTCTTAATCCCCATTTTACAGATGAGGGAACTGAGGCACGGAGAAGTTAAGTGACTTGCCCACAGTCACACAGCCGACAAGTGGCAGAGCTGGGATTCGAACTCATGAGCCCTGACTCCAAAGCCCGTGCTCTTTCCACTGAGCCACGCTGCTTCTCCTAAATTGTGATCCCCATGTGGGATAGGAGTTGTCTGATCTGATTATCATGTATCTACCACAGCTCTTAGCATGGTATTGGGATCATAAGCAAGCTCATAATACCATAATACTATTGAAAATGAAGAAATAGAACCACAGAGGAAATAGCCAAGTAAATCTATATGGGGGTGGGCGTCAGCTATTGTTGTAACAGATGAGAAACATTGCTTTTTCTACCCAACTGGGATACAGAGACCTGAACTATAAGATATATATAATATCCCCCCATGACAAACCTCTCTCTTCCCCTCCACCCATCCCACCCAACTGTCCGTGTGTCTTGTTCACACCTTCATCTTGCTCTGGTCCTAAACTGACAGGGATTAGGGAGATCAGGCCAGAGCAAAGGGAATCAGAGCAAAGGAGATGGAGGTGGAGATGGGTGGGAGATCAAGGATTCACAGCACATGAGATTGCCTAGGATTGGGTGATGCGCTTCCCCTTTCCACTACCCCGGCTGTTCCCGTTGCAGTTCTTCCTGTCTGCTCCCCCACTGTTTTCCCCCCACCTAAACTCTAAGCCCTTTGTGTGCAGGGAATGTGTCTGCCAACTCTGTAGTATCGTACCCTCCCAAGGACTTAATACACTCTTCTGCAAACAGTACACTTAAGTAAAGGGTATGTAAGATACAGAATTGCTAAAGGAGGTTGAAAATACCTCAGTGCTTAAGCGGTGCAGAAGTGCTGGAGAGGCTGAAGGGGAGAGATACTAGCTGGAAGGATTAGAAAGTAATCGATAAAGGCTGTGTAAAAAAAATATGTGATTTCAACAGGGCATTATGAGTGGAAGGAGCTTAAGTCCTTCACATTTGAAGAGGGAGGGGATTCCAGGCAGGAGGGAGGACTTGAGCAAGAGCTGGCCAGTGGGAGAGATGAGAGTGGGGTACAGTGAATAGGGTAGAGTAAGGCAGTTGTCTAATAATAGCAGTTAGGGTATTCAGGGTTTACTAAGGGTAAGCACTATGCTAAATGCTGAGTGTGAACAAAATAATCAAATCAGACAGTTCGTGTCCCATGGTCATTTTACTAGATAGTCAATCAGTGGTGTTTATAGTATTGTTTATGGGGTATTTTGTTTTTAACCATGTGTATCCTTGTGATACTCCTCCATTTCTTCCAGTAGTGCATATGCTGCAATTAATGTAAGAGCATTCGTCTTATCGTTTTCAAAGCTTTCATGTCAACCAGCAAAAATCACGTGCTCCCAAAGTGATGACTGAGTAAATGGAGATCCATTGCATATTCTTCCCCCTTTCTTAAACTGTGAACCCCTTGTGGGACAGGGACTGTGTCTGTCCCGATTAACTTGTATCTACCCCAGTGATTAGAACAGTGCCTGCTATATAGTAAGTGCTTAATGAATATAATAATAATAAGGTCAGGTTTTGTGACATTACCAAGAACATAGCTCTCTCAATTGTGTTTCTGTTTTCATAACTTCATTCCCCCTTATGGCACTACCATAATGAACCTCGCTGTTGTTTTTGCCATCCCCACCCCATCTTCAGTATTTGTTGATCCTCATCTTCCAGACGCAGAAGGATTGGGGTGGTTGCAGGGTGGATCCTTGAGGTCCATCGCATTGAGGCTATCGGGGAGAAAAAATAAGTTGTAAACACAGCCATAGAATTGAAGGGAGCATGAGACGATGGGATGAGTTCCGGGTTTGGAGAGAGGAGTTCCAGAATTTAAAATACCAAAGCAAAAAATGTCATTTCACGATGGTCAAAATAACATAAGTTCATGAGAAAACAGAAAAGGAGCACATCATGTATTTTGCAACAATAGTAGTAGTAATTGTGGTATTGGTTAAGTTCTTACTGTGTGTCAAACTGTAGGGTAGATTCAATCTAAGCAGATTGGATACAGTCCTTCCCTCCATTGTGAATCCTAATCAGTGAGGGAGAGAGGACAGGTATTTTATCCCCATTTCACAGAGAAGTTAAATGACTCGCCCAAGGTCACCCAGCCGGCAAGTGGCAGAATTAGTATTAGAACACCGGTGTCTGACTCCCAGACCTGTGCTGTTTGCTCTTTCAGAGACACGTAATATGAGATGGTGTAAAACCAAAAAACCTTGTAAAGGTTGCCAGGAATGGACAGACATGCACTTCCTAGTCACTCTGTCAATGTAAATACACATTGGTTTTTATTTTCGCTATTTTTAATCTTTGGTTTTACTGCTGCTGTTACTGTTAGTATTTGTCGAGTGAGGGCTTGCGAGTTTTAAACTCTTGGAAGTGATGAAAATTCGGAAATTATTTGCAAGGAGAAATCATTTAGATGTGTGGGGAAGGTTGCGAAAGAGATGTCCTCTATTTTATATGTGGAGGGCGGTTTGGCAAATGGGTGTTCCTTGTTCTTGAGTGCCATCCTTTGCAACTCCATTAAGTACTCAGATGAAATATACTACATAGATGTGATATTTCAGTTTAATATCGTAATAGCTGCACTTATCGAGTGCCCAATTTTTTTTTAAATGGTATTTTTTAAGCGCTTCGTACCCGGCAGTGTTCTAAGCATTGGGGTAGATCCAAGCTGATCTGTTTAGACACGGTCCATATCCCACATGGGATTCACAGTCTTAATCCCCATTTTACAGATGAGGTAACTGAGGCACAAAGAAGTTAAGTGACTTACCCAAGGTCTCACAGCAGGCAAGTGGCGGAGCTGGGATTAGATCCCAGGTCCTTCCGACTCCCAGGCCCGTGCTCTAGCCACTAGACTACGCCGCTCCTACTTGGTGGAGTGCACCACAGTAGGTGTTTTGGAAGTAAAAAATAACCAAATGACACATTCCCTGCCCACAAGGAGCTTACGCTTTACATGCTAACAGATGTTAATAATACATTAATATTTAATAATGGCATGCTCTTTTGGACATGTCAAAAGTTTGTTCTTTAATCTTGAAATTTTCAGAATAAGAGAAAAATCTGCATGATAGAAATACTTCAAATCTTGGTGTACAGATGTAAGCTGGCCCACGTTTTCTGTGGGATTTCACTGCTGTACAGATTCATTATGGTGATCTGTGGACTTGAATGTTACTTGAACTGTGAACCCTGTGTGGAAAAAAGAAGGTGTCCGACCTAATTATCTTCTGTTTTTCCAGTGCTTAGTATAGGGCTTGGCACATAGTAAATGCTTAACAAACGCCATGATGATGATAATTGGTATTATAAACCGCAGAAGCGTAGAGCTGTTTCTGTTTGTGTTGGAATAAAAAGAGCCAAAAGAACGACTTTTCCTGGTGTCTCCATAACAACGCCAGCCTTTTCATCCTTTTCTCAGCTATATATCTCTCAGAAGAGTCGCATTAAATTCAAATTAGCCTCAAACCAAAAACACAAATTGATACTTCAATAGAATTTTAAAAAGATGAAATAAGATTGTATTGAAGGACAATCATTCCAATTGGATAGTCATTTTTCTCACAGACAGAAATGGTACGATTGTTGTGACTTCCATAGATCCTTTAGAAAAAGTGTGTTCATATGCTGTGCTTTGGTTTCAGCATGATTTAAACCAAATTACTTGATCAATGCTGTGTTTTAAACTAGGGACCAGTATTCCTTCTTGCATCTTGAGCTGGAGGGCAGTGATGTTTTTGTAGGTCTGTCTATCTTTGGTTGTTCTAAATACCTGGATATGTTCCAAAACAATGCCTCTGCCTCCACTCTTTCAATTTGTAGATCCTCACAGAAATTAATTTGATAGTTCAAGGCAAAGCGTTCCATGCACCCATTAGAACTTCGCTGTCATACCTTTACTTAATGGAAATTAGCTCTAAAGAGGGCTAATTTTACCTTTGAATTAATATGGCGAATGGAAAAAGAATTATCTCCTCACCTCTTTAAGTTTCAAACTATGTGAAAGAAGTGGCATAATTGACACTAAATCATTTCTCTTAGTTGGCATCTTTTGTTAAATTATGAATGGGAAATAAGTTTTCAATGGGACAAGTCATTTATTCATTCATTCAATAATATTTATTGAGCGCTTACTATGTGCAGAACACTGTACTCGTTCGCTTAATTGTATATATTTTCATTACCCTATTTATTTTGTTAATGAGGTGTACATCACCTTGATTCTCTTTATTTGCTATTGTTTTAATGAGATGTTCATCCCCTTCATTCTATTTATTGCTATTGTTCTTGTCTGTGTGTCTCCCCCGATTAGACTGTAAGCCCGTCAGTGGGCAGGGACTGTCTCTCTCTGTTGCCGATTTGTACATTCCAAGCGCTTAGTACAGTGCTCTGCACATAGTAAGCGCTCCATAAATACTATTGAATGAATGAATGAAAAGTACTAAGCGCTTGGAATGTACAATTCAGCAACAGAGAGAGACAATCCCTGCCCAATCCAGTTGCCTTATCTGTAAAATGGGGATTAAGGTATTGAACTACAAGTGGGACATAATAATAATTATAAAGATGATAGTAATAGTGGTATTTAAGTACTTACTATATGCCAGGCACTATATTAAACGCTGGGATAGGTGCAAGCAAATTGGGTTGAACACAGTGTGTATTCCAAATGGATCTTACTGGATCCCCATTTTACAGATCAGGTAGTTGAAGCTCGGAGAAGTGAAATGACGGAACGACGGGATTAGAACCCAGGTCCTTCAGACTCCCAGGCCCATGCTCTATCCACAAGGCCATGCTGCTTCTCCAAGAAGCTTGTACTCCCCCAGACACTTAATACAGTGTTCTTTGCACATAGTAAGCACTCAAATACCATTGATGATTGAATTACCCTGAACCAGGCACTTGGGTGTATACAAAGTATATACAGAGAAGCAGCGTGGCTCAGTGGAAAGAGCACGGGCTTTGGAGTCAGAGTTCATGGGTTCGAATCCCGGCTCGGCCACTTGTCAGCTGTGTGACTTTGGGCAAGTCACTTAACTTCTCTGTGCCTCAGTTCCCTCATCTGTAAAACGGGGATTAAGACTGTGAGCCCCACGTGGGACAACCTGATTCCCCTGTGTCTACCCCAGCGCTTAGAACAGTGCTTGGCACATAGTAAGCGCTTAACAAATACCAACATTATTATTATTATTATTATTATTATTATTATTACAAAGATATAAAGCATGGATGGTCCCTGTCCAAAGGGTGGTCATAATCTAGGGGGCAAGGGAAATAGAAGCAACCAACAGTCTTATACTTAAGCAAAAGTATCAACATTTGAGCAAATGGTGACGGTCTTATTCCCCTCCTTCTCCAATGCCACCCTGATCATTTGAAAAATCCAGCTTCTCAGATCTCTTAGAATTCATACTCTGCCCTACTTGCACTCTGCTCCCTCAGCCCTACCTTCTACTGGCCTGAAGCCTTCTGGGTGGCTACCAGAGATTTGATCAAATTTCTCTGACCGATTGACTGTTCAAAAACAAAAAAAAAGCTAGTGAAGTGTCCTATTTTCCTCAGTATGTAGCGAATTTAAAACATTGAGCCTCTTGGTCATCTTTACATCGCAGTACCTTTACAGTTTGATCATCGTGTGTTCTTACTGATTGAATATTTGATTTCTGCTATCAGTATATCTGAAGAATCTCAAATTCTTAATTTGTGTTTTTAAAAGAATGACTTTTCTCTGATAAGGTCTTTTGTCGTCATCACCAGTGGTATTTATTGCATACTTACTGTGTACAGAGCACTTTACTAAGCTCTTGGGAGAGTACAATACAGGACACTTGGTAGACACCTTCCCTCCCTACAATGAGATAAGTTTGTCCAGAGGGGAAGACAGACATTAATACAAAGGATTAATTTATAATACATCAGCTTTTACTTTGGCAGTTGGCCATTTCAGTGTTTCTATTTACCTATCTTACAGCTTTGTGATGAACATTCATTTAGGGTTGTTCCCGTTTGGTGTTTTTATGAAGCTTTAGTCATCATCTTGGTTTTGGGGGGTTTTTTAGATGCATCTCAGCCTTTCCCCAGCTGTAGTTTGTGGTTTGTCAAAACACCTTTTTTTAAAATTGGTGTGAGGGGGAGGAAGGGGGAAGCGGGCATGACCTTTCCTCCCCAAGAAGAATATTACTTTTAATTATGTGGTATTACTTTTACAAGCATAGCTTTCCCTCCTCTGTCTCCCTCAAACAATCATATTCGCTACTCAGAATAAAATCCAGGATATTATCTCTCCTGGATTCTAGGCCCAATTGTTCTTCTAAAATAATTTTTCTAATCGCGAATTTTATCTCCATTTCTCGCCTTCAGCTTGTCTGTGGGTGGATAATTAGAATCTCCCTCTCTAACTACTACCGTCCAAGCTTTGCAGATTTCCCAGTCTTATTGAGCCTATATATCTTTCCTGCTTTCCGTTCAAGTGTTCTAAGAGAACAATGCTACTATAATATTTTTGTTCAGTCAGTGGTAATTATTCATTCATTCATTCACTAGTATTTATTGAGCACTTACTCTGTGCAGAGCACTGTACTAAACGCTTGGAATGTACAAATCGGCAACAGATAGAGACAGTCCCTGCCCTTTGACGGGCTTACAGTCTAATCGGGGTTTTAGTAATGTAGTATTACAGTGTAATACAGTCTAATTATTGAGCCCTTACCTGTGTGCAGAGCACTGTACTATACGCTTGAGAGAATACACAATAACAGAGTTGATAGGCACATTCTCTGGCTACAAGGAGTTTACAGTCTAGAAGTTTAGTTTTGTTTTGTAATTAAGGGATCTTTAGCCAAAGAATGAGTTTTTTAGGTTTTTTTACTGCTATTTAGGTTGTCCCTTAAATGGAGTACCATCATCCACCCATCCATTTGTCTCTCTCCTCTAGTGTTTAGCGGGGCAGCAGAGATCACATGACAGCTGAAGGCACACTTGGAGGAGGTCGATTTGGGCCGCAGCAGCCATGGTGAAGGGTATCACGGCGGCGGGTGGGGGGGCTCTTATTCATGGGAGCCGAATGGGCCTAGTGGAGAGAGCCCGGGCCTGCGAGTCAGAAGGACCTGGGTTCTAATCCCAGCTCCCCCACATCTCTGTGTGGCCTTGGGCAAGTCACATGATTTCTCTGTAACTCAGTTACCTCATCTGTCAAATAGGAATGAAGACTGAGCCCCATGTGGGACAGGGACTGTGTCCAACCTGATTAACTTGTATCTACCCCAGCGCTTAGCCCAGTGCTTGGCATATAGTAAGCGCTTAAAAAATACCAACATTATTATTATTATTATTATTAATAATCCCAGCTCCCCCACATTTCTGGGGTGTGGCCTTGGGCAAGTCACATAACTTCTCTGAAACTCAGTTACCTCTTCTGTCAATTGGGAATGAAGACTGAGCACCATGTGGGACAGGGACTGTGTCCAATCTGATTACCTTGTCTCTACCCCAGCGCTTAGCCCAGTGCTTGGCATATAGTAAGCGCTTAACAAGTACCATAATTTTCATTATTATTACCCCCAAGGATGGATTAAGAGGGGAGGAGGGGACCGCTCCCACTCCACCAGTGGGTGAACGTTGATTGGTCCTGAAAGTTGAGGACCCAGAACCTCTGCAAAGATATTGTTTACTCTAGTGCTAATGACCTTCACTCACTCCCGCCAGCTATTTTCATGATTCCGGCTGGCTCTGTTCATCAGGCGGAACATGCTAGGTTGCATTTTCAATTATCTTTCATTTGGCTCCTCGATTAAATCACTTCGTTTTTTTGGTTTAAAAGTCTCCGGTGTTGGAATTAGCTACCCAGAATTGGTTTCCTGCCGTAAATATTTTTGTACTATTGGTGGATTTTTAATGTGATACTAATTGACTTAAAAAAACCTTTTCAATTATGGTTGCAACTTTTACAGCTGATGGATGGCAACAAGAGGAAGCTTTGGCCCTAGGTGCACCATCTTGCCGTTCGTAATTGGAAGTGACCATAAGCTGTTGTTTCATTGCCTTGCAGCGACTTCTGCCCTATAACTATAACCGAATTGATCTGACAGATGGTATTCGACGAAACGACAGGAACAAAACACGTAACATTGACTAAAAAATTCCATATTGCTGGTATGCTACTACTGCCCATCGGAACCGAATCTTTGGCAGCTCAGCGTTTAACATTCCCTATGCTTTTACAATGCAAATAAAGGCATCCAGTGTATTTTGACAGGAATTACTAGGGCTGGCTAGACACCGGATTTTAATAAGCAGGCGTAGCAGTTTATCTCTCTGTGCAAAATTCAATAAAAGTATGTTGAAAAAGCCAGTGATGCTTACTCTTACTGCTTTGCTCTCAGTATATTTTCCTTCATCGAATATTCTGACAGTGAATGCAGTTTCTTTAAAATCGTATTTGTAGTTGGCTTTCAGTGGATAATTAAACTGAGGTAGAGCAGTTGTGAATTGTTTGAGAATGCTCAATAATTTAGTGATAAAGGTCAGAATAGGGTCCAGTTGTACGAACCAAATTACTGCATCCATTTAAATGGTTACAAAATAGGACCTATACTTCCAAGGTAATTGCCAAAGAAAATCACTTTCAGAATCATTTCAAGGAGTCAGGCAGAGGGTGATACCCGATTCAGCAATATTGTTTTTCCTTAATTATATTGGCGGTATGCTTAAAATGGCTCTCCATTTGGTTATTTTTGTCCTCATTATTTCCTGCCCTGCCTCTCCTCCTCCCACTCCATCCTTCACCTTTCAGCTTGCTCCTCGGAAAGCCCCGGAGGAGGATTCAGGGCCTTCCCAAAGTTAGGCTATGCTTGGAGTCAAGGAGGTTTGGAAAATATAGAAATTTTCATTTTATGAGAATTTGTAAATGGGTTACTGCGTTTGAGGCACTGTATTAAGTGGGTCCCTGGAGAAGTAGCAAGATCTAGTGGAAAGAGCACGGGCCTGGGAGTCAGAGGGCCTGGGTTCTCATTCCAGCTCCACCACTTGTCCACTGTGTTACAAGTCATAGCTTCTCTGTGCCTCAGGTAACTCATCTGTAAAGTGCGATTTAAGACTGGGAGCCCTATGTAGAACCCGGACTGTGTCCAACCCGATTAGCTTATATCTACCCCAGTGTTTAGAACGGTGCCTGGCACATGCACCCGTTAGAATTTTGTCATACCTTTACTTAAAGGGAATTAGCCATAAAAAGGGTTATTTTTATCTCTGGATAAGTACAGTCTTCCTATGTGCCAGGCACTCTACCAGAAATGAAGTCTGTAAGGTAAAGTTCCCCCTGAGTAACTTCAGACGAAGCTTCTCCTCAAAAGTAAACCCTTTTGTTTGACTCAGGGCACGAAGAATCCCCCCTCCTCTTGCCACCTCGGCAGATGGAGTTCCTCAGTTTCTGAGAGTTCCTCAGATCTCTGGTCGCCTACCAGCCTCTGTTATTTCCCCATTTCATTCCTTACCTGTCCAGGCTCGGAAGGTTGGGCAAGAGGATTTCAAAGGCATATCAACTTCAGAGAACTATTTACTTTCACCAATACATGAAATATGTATTGAACGCTTACCGTATGCCGAGCACCCTCCATCAGGAAAAGCGATTCTTTTGTGATGCTCATCAAAAGTTTGGGTGAGACAGTTAAAGAACTCCTTGTCAGTGTCAGAGAAGGTATAATTTAAAGGCTTCTTCCAATTTACTTTTTGTTGGAATAAAATAGCGAGTTTTTAAATTGGAGGTACATTTCACATTCCTCCCTCCTTCATCCTTTCCTTCATTCCACTCTCCAAGGATATGAGGAAATAGTGTCCTCACCTTTTCTGATTAAATAATGGGATGCTCCAAAATGGGATTTGGGGTGGGGTGGGGAATTTCAGTTCTTACCTTCAAAATATATATACAGTGTTCCAAAATGTGCACTGCTTCTTTTTGCTAGTGTTTGTATTTCATGGTTTTATCACTTAGCTGGTATCTATCATTAGACCTCGTTGCCATGAGAAGCCTTGCAGGACAAATTTGAATCATATCGAAGTGATATTAAAATGTGTTTTCTTCTGAGAAATATCAATGTTTGGGAGGGCAGGGAAGGGAAATCAATGTTTTCTAATGTTTTTCTGGCGTTGAAGTAAAACATCACAGCTGGGTCTAATAAAAGCTAAAAGAATGTCAGGGTGCAAGAGCACTTAAAAGAGAGTTGTTATGTTGGTGTTTGTATTAAATTGCTCTCTTTGGGAGCGATGCACGTAAAACTGAAAATCTTTTTTTTACCTGCTTCTGACATTATTGGTGAAGATAAATGCAGGCCATCTACTGTCTTGTATGTATTTAACTCTCCTATTCAGCTCATGTAATTGCAGTTTAGTTAGGATGTCTCAGCCATTCTTGAAAATTGCTAAACAATTTGCTTTTTGTGTCACAGGAACTATATTTCAAGAGTTGGAAAAAATATATATTTTTTAGAGTTGAGAAAAGCTGAGATCATTTTACCTAGGTGTGCTAAGCCATTTTAAAAAAAATCGCCCCTGCCTTTTGATAACTAAAATCCACTCCGGGTTTGGTGAAATCCCTAGTCTGTATCTGGGTTAGATATGTTATTTTTCTACCTTCTCTTTTTTCCTAGCTATCCCCTTTCCTTCCCTCTTCCTGCAGTTCCTTCCCAGGCCTCCCTACCATCTCCCCATGGCCTTTATTACAGGTTCTATCCTTTGCCATAGCATTATCAATAGAAAAACTTAGCAGGTGCTCAGTGGTGGGAACGAAGTGGAGTTCTTTGCTCTTTGGAGGTTTTCATAATGGCTCGGCAAAGAAACCTCTTGTAATCCAAGGTACCTATGCCAGGAGAGGAATCAAGCTTGCGTCGTTTTATGTACCCTGTCCATTTAACCGCCAAACTGTTATATCATTGTCCTTATTTGTTGCTTTCCTTCCATGTGCAGTGCATTGTACTAGTTGCTGGACAGTGCTGGGGAGCACTGTACTTGTCTGCTCAACTGTATATATCTTCATCACCCTGTTTATTTTGTTTATTTTGTTTAATGGGATGTACGTTTCCCTGATTCTATTTATTTGCCATTGTTTTTATGAGATGTTCTTCCCCTTGACTCTATTTATTGCCATTATTCTTGTCTGCCTGTCTCCCCCGATTAGACTGTAAGCCCGTCAAAGGGCAGGGACTGTCTCTATCTGTTGTTGACTTGTACATTCCAGTGCTTAGTACAGTGCCCTGCACATAGTAAGTGCTCAATAAATACTATTGAATGAATGAATAAAGGTAAAAAAGTTAAGCGTCAATAACTGTCTGGGAAGAGGAACTGTTTTCTTTCGTTTTCCTCCAGAGTTTATCGGTGTAGCGGAGACTCCATCCTCATCGAAATGAGGAGACACGTTTCCTTGGTTCACAGGGAACAGTGGGCTTTCGTTTTAAGGTGGAGTCTAGAGATCTGGAGAAAAAAAATCCTCTTTCCTCTTAAATCAATACTGTTGAAGTGTTTGTTTCTACTACTTACCTGAAGAATTAAAAGCTCTGCCACATGGTGACAACATATAGTTTGCTATAAAGGAGGCTCTTCATTATAATAATGTTGGTATTTGTTAAGCGCTTCCTATGTGCAGAGCACTGTTCTAAGCGCTGGGGTAGATACAGGGTGATCAGGTTGTCCCACGTGAGGCTCACAGTTAATCCCCAATTTACAGATGAGGTAATTTAGGCACAGAGAAGTGAAGTGACTTGCCCACAGTCACACAGCTGACAAGTGGCAGAGCCGGGATTCAACCCATCTGAGTTTCAGTTTCATTTCAGAATGGGTTTGCTGTTTCTGGGGAGTAGGAAACGATGATCTTTCCTTGTGGGTGAATCCATGGAAGATGCGCAATTGTATTAATTGAACGCTTACCGTGTGCAGAACACTATACTAAGCACCTGGGTGAGTGTGACGCATCACTCACTGTAAGAGACACATTCCCTGCCCACAATGAGCTGAGAGTCTAGAGGATATATTAGGTAATCCATTAAATCATAACAGCAGGGGAAGGGATAGGAATTGGACTTTTTTTTTTGGTGGTGGTTCAACCAAGGGCTTAGCAGAGTGCTCTCTCTGCACACAGCTGTTCAGTAAGTGCTACTCGATAGATTTCACGTCGCTCATTTTCTTGGCTTGTTTCTGGTAAGAGCTATAGATTTTGAAGCAGCGGCTACAGCGTTTAACTGTAGAATTATTTTAGGATCTCAGGTTCTTATTCCAGCAGAAAGAAATTGAAATATGAATGCTCATAATACAATCTGTGTTTTTAAATGTAGGGTGTGTTCAAGAGTTTGTTTCTGAAGTTAAAACAGTCAATGGCTGTTGAACTTTAATTATAAAATAAAATCTCTGCTCTTACCTGTTAGTGTTCTTTTGCCTTTGAAGATCATTTATTCTGCCTTGCTTCTGATGATCGGACCTGCTTTGTGCCATCCTGAGTTCACAATCCAACTATTAATGATAGTTTGTACTTTTTTTTACATATATAAATGTTTAAGTATAACATTTCTGGTTTTCATTCACACTCCTCCCCAGATCGTTTTTCTAAAAAAAAAAAAAGGTCAGTCCATGTATCCCCATTCTTTTAGAACCTCCAGGGGTTGCCTATCCACCTCTGCGTCAGACTGAAACTTCTTACCGTTGGCTTCAAAGCTCCCAATCACCTTACCCCATCCTTTCTTACCTCTCCGATTTCCTACTACAACCCAGCCCACAAACTTTGCTTCTTTGATGTCAGCCTGCTCACTGTACTTCGATCTCCTCTATCTCACCACTGACTCCCTCTCCCATGTCCTGCCTCTGACCTGGCACTGCCTTCCCCTTCCTATTTGACCGACCACCATTCTCCCCAGCTGCAAAGCCTTCTTAAAAATCACATCTCCTCCAAAAGGTCTTCCCCAGCTAAGCCTTCATTTCCCCTACTCTCTCTCCCTTCTGTGTCGCCCTTGCACTTAGATTTGTATCCTTTAAGCCCTGAAATTCACCCCATCCTCAGCCCTACAGTCTACATATCTGTAAATTATTTTAATGTATGTCTCCCCCATTAGCCTATGTGCTCCTTGTGGCCAGGAAACCTGTCCAGCAACTCTGATATTGTACTCTCGCAAGCGCGTGATACAGTGCTTAGCACACTTTAAGCTCTCAGTAAATACGATCAATTGATTATGGAATTATGCACTTATTCTTCACTGGGCACTGTACTAAATTAATCAAATTGGACACAGTCCATGTCCCCCCACCCTGGGAGGCTCACAGTTTTAATCCCCATTTTGCAACGAGTTAACTGAGGCCCAGAGAAGTTGTGACTCATCCAGGGTCACAGGGCAGACAAACGGTTGAGCCGGGATTAGAACCCAGGTCCTTCAGACTTCCAGGCCCGTGCTCTCTCCACTGGCCCACAGTGCCATGTTACGTGCAAATGATGCCCAGTGAGGAATGCTGCTCTCTGAGCCATTAGCTGTTCCCCTGGCATCCTTTCTGCATTATTTTAATGATACTGAGGGTGGAAGACTGACTGTCAAAGGGTGTTAGACCGAGCAGAAATTCTTAGAAAGTAGGCTGGGTAAGAGGGGCCTGCTCTGCTCTGCTCTGGTCGGCTGTCAGTCAGTTTTGTCATCCTGGTACCCCGGAGTTCAGCGTGGCAAAGTGAATTGAGCTACAAATCGGTTCCGACGAAAGACGCTTCGTGGAACAATGACTTGAAGGTTTCAAGGGTCATGCATGCATGCATTTCCTTGCCCAACTCTGTATTATGTGCACTTTTTTAACCTCAATGAAAAAAAACTTTGCAGTCTATTAGACCACAGCTGCGACAATAAATTAGCCAAGCTAATTAGTAGATTTGGTTTTTAACACTTCGGTACTGCAAAACCTTTTATAAAAGCATTTGACTGCCATGAAGTGTACTCAGCAGCAGTCGGACAATGACATTTATTGTGAAAAAGGCAGCTGGCAGAGTAACGACAACAGCTAAGTTGTCATTACTTCTAATTGCAGTAAAATCCCCATAGTTAAGAATCAATATGCATTTCATTGACTTAAGTTTAAAAGGAATTATTATCTAAGAACTGCTACTCGTCCTGTTTGAAATAGGGGTAATTCTAAATCTGCCAGAAAAAAAAGTCTTTGGAAATTATTTTTGTAGGAAAGGGATGCGGCATTATTTTATGGAAGTTGTTTTATAACCGACTGGGTGAATTACACTTTAATCGAAGTAATTAGACCTTTAAGATTGGGAGCAGCTGATTGGGTGATTGTGTGTTCCGTGTCTTTGGCTTTACTAGTTTTCGTTTTGTAAATATGTATTTTTTTCCTACTTGCCTTTTAAGGGGACTAGATATAAGTGCAAGGAGGTAGCTTTCCATGTGACTTTTTTGTTTTGGGTTATTTTGGGGGGGTTTTTTGAGGCCGGAGAGTTATAGGTGTGTCCAAGTCAAATTTTAGCCCTGAAAACTTTGTTCATTCTTGCTGACCCTTCCGATTGAGTGAGGTTTAGATGTTGGAGAACCTTCATAATCTGAAACAATTGAGTCTGAACAGAATTCATATATGCGATTATCTGGAAACTCGAGAGACATTTGATTTGGTTCTGATACTGCAACTGCTATTTTAAATACTTCAGTTCAGCACGAGCAATTCATAAAAGTGGACTGGGAGACTTAGGAATACTTTGAAAGCAGCAGTTTCCGCAGCCAAACCGAGTTAGGAGTAGTTGGGAAATGGCTTTGGTTCAGGTAGGGGAGAAATGGAAAATTTTGGATTTTTCCAGCAGTAGAACCAGAGCAGGTCCTGAATCCAGTCCTAGAAATGGCTTCTGAGAGCAGCAAGGAGGGGAGAGGAGGAAACAGATACCATCTTGGAATGTCTGCTAGCCTGAGATCCAAATAAGTATTTGGCCTGGGGCCCCCAAGAACTGGCCCCTCCAAGTGGTTCAGCTTTGCCGAAATTGCAGTATTCTCCTTCTGTCCCTGTACTGTTCTCTGTTCCCAGGAGATGAAATGAAATCTGTTTTATTCCAAGCATAGCCTCGTGAGTTAATGTTTAGAAAATAGCAGCTGGACTGTCAGGGATGGGGTCTACCAAGTCTTTTTCTTTTTATGGTATTTGTTAAGTGCTTACTAGGAGCCAGGCACTATACCAAGCACTGGGGTAGATACAAAATAATCAGGGTGGACAGAGTTCCTGCCCCACATGGGGCTCGCAGTCTTATACAGATGAGATAACTGAGGGCCAGAGAAGTGAAGTGTCTTGCCCATGGTGGTGGAGCTGGGCTTAGAATCCAGGTCCTTCTGACTCCAAGGCCTATGTGCTGCCCATTAGGAACACTTCTACTCCGTTATATTGTACCCCCCCCCAATCCCCGACACACACATGCTTAGTAGATTGCTCTGCACATAATAAGTGCTCAGTAAATGCTGTTGATTGATTGAACTGCTTGGGCTGGTTTAGAAATATCCCTTTCACAAAGCAGACGTATTTTTAAGCTCCAAATGCTGTTGCTTTCAGGATTCCGATTAAGATTATAACTTCAGTATAGAAGCTCTGGAAATAAATACATAAAGAGAAATTTAGAAGTAGATTCACAAAGCAAAGGTAAAAATAATAGTCTTTTGTGGGTGGGAAATGTTTCTACCAACTCTGTTGCACTCTCCCAAGCACTTAGTACAGTGCTGTGCACACAGTAAGCCCTCAGTAAATACCATTTTTGAAATCATTTATATTCCTGACTGTGCTATTAGAAAATTCCCTACATTTTTATCTTTGAATTAGCTGTTGATTCCCAAACTGCCATTTTTGGATTCCATCTGGAACCCACTCCCAAGACCCCGTGTTCCTATTGCCGAGGTTTTCCGAAGCCTTTGGGCTTTTCTCTGCTGCTGGGCCCAATATTGGACAAAGAAGCTGTATGATCTAGTGGAAAGAACAAGGACCTGGGAATCAGAGGATGTGGGTTCTAATCCCAGTTCCACCACATGCCTGCTGTGTAACCTCAGGCAAGTCACTTCACTTCTCTGTGCCTTGGTTTCCTAATATGTAAAATGAGGATTCAGTGGTCTTCTCCCCCTCACTTAGACTGTGAGTTCCATGTGGGACAGGTCCTGGGTCTAATGAGTTTTCCGTATGGGACAGATCCTGGGTCTAACCTATCCTGTATCTATCCCAGTGCTAAATTCAGGGTTTGGCACATAGTAAAGATCGGGCAATCCTTCTGATGGTCCTGCTTTTCATTCATTCAGTCATATTTATTGAGCACTTACTGTGCACAAAGCACTGTACTAAGCGCTTGGGAGAGTACAGTGTAACAGACACATTGCCTGCCCACAACAAGCTCACACTGTCTTTGAGAACATAGCGGGGGCATCAGTTTCTACGAACCATCAGCACTCCACTGGAGTCCATCACTGATTATCACATTGTTAATGCGGAGTTTGAAATAAAGACATTGGGACTTCACCAAGAGCACTGTAAATTTATGTAAAGAGTTTTTTAAAATGTATAGCAGTGCACGCTTTTCTGCTGTTTTTATAGCTCTTATCCCTGGGCTATTATGCTTGATTTTCCTTCCAAACAGAAGGTTCACGTTTAAGACCTAAAATGTAAAAGGGAACCACAGTCACAGGGAAACCAAGCAATTTGCTTCTTTGTGCTACTTAGCATTAAACATCTGAACGTTGCTTCCTGTCCTTTACACTACATCCTTCCTTGGGCCGCCGTGAAACATGAATGTGGTAAGTGGCCTCAGATAATTTTCTGAGAATTCTGCTGGGCAAATAACATCTGACAAGTTTGGGGTTCTCTTATCTTAGCAAACTGCTCACTGGTTAAAGATTGCTCTGCATGAATATGCACTTTTTTTTCCTCCATTTTACTTTTGATTCATTATGTTTAGCTGGTGATGAAATGGAGGGTCTAACTGAGAAATATTTTCCCAGCAATCTCCTTGTCTTTACATTCAGGGAATGACAAGGCATTCCTTTTGGCTTGGGGAACAGGTTTAGATATCCCCTGCTGTAAAAGACATGGGTGCCAAACAGCCTCCAGTCAGTTCCCATTCTAGTGCAGTGCATTCTCTGGGCACTATGTTAGGGTCTCAGAGCCTGGGTAGACGAGTGACTGGCAGGCCCTGGCACAAACAGGGGCTTGACAAGCCTTCCTCGGTCCCAAACTAACGCTGGACTGGAACCCAGGCCCAACTTTCACCCCGGCTTCTTCACCCCACCCCTTTCTGCCAGCTCCCTCCTTTTCAGCAGATTCTCAAAGACATTAATATCTTTTAAAGATCTGGACTTGCAGCTACGACCGGAACACGAGAGCATCTTTGATTCTGGAACTATTTACCAGACGCTGCCAGTCTAGAGGTGCTTGAATCCGTGTTCGTCAGAAATAGACGGTGTGAGGTAACATATTGGGCAGTGACTTTTTCTATATCGACTGAAAAAACCTCAATGAGTGGGGAGTAATTGAGTCACCCAGTTTTTGTACTGGTTTTTCAGCTACCCAGAAACTACTTGAATCGTTCTGCGCTGTTTCTACCCTACTGGTACAATAGATGACTCAGTCAATGGTATTTGTTGAGCACTTACTGGGTGTAGATGAAGTATTGAAAGTCCACAACATGCGTGTGGTAACGTGGTGAGGCAGTGTGGTTTAGTGGAAAGAGAACATATGTGGGAGCCAGAAGACTGGGCTTCTGTCACTGGCCTTCTGTGAGCTAGGGAAAGCCACTTAACCTCTCTTAACCCCAAATTACTCATGTATAAAATGCAGATAAGATAGCCCCTTGTGGGACGGGGCCTGTGTGCCCTCTGATATCTATGCATCTACCCTAGCCCTTAGCACATAGATAAAATTATTATTATTATTTTATTACCACCACCAAGCAGTAGGCAGGTTCACACAAATGACCACAGGTTTTTTCAATGTGTGGTGTAATTTTTGTCTGATTTTTATTTTTATTCTTCTGGCGCTAGGGCTGCAGCTGAAGCTCAGGGGCAGGTTTGGAAGGGCAGCAGCGCTGTTAAAGCGGCTCTAGCTAACAGTGTCAGGTGAGGGTACAGGGCTCCGACTGGGAACTGAATGCTGGAGTTATTTGGAGGCAAGAGTCCAAGGTAGGGACCTCCGGCTCCTCCAATTCCTCCTCCTGGAAACAGTGCCCGTTGCCAGGCTGGCCCAGCCTCATCACAAAACTCCAGTCTGATGGCCAAGGACCAGGAGGAGGTCTTCACCCCCATCAGAGATAGGACTTCCAGGAAACCAATACCTTTGCTGAGTTCCCCTGCTCAGCATAGGGAAAAGGAAGGTTGTGGGGAGGAAAGGAAATAGAAGAGGCTGTTCCCCTTTGCAGATAACAAGAAGGAACTGCCCACTCTGTGTTAGGTGAGGGAGTTGCAGAGGTATACGTGCTAACACTCCTTTCTAATTTTCAATTTTTTTTTCCACGAACGTCGTCGGCGTCCATTGAAGCCAACTTAGCAATACTAATTTTTTTTATCTTGTTTCTTTTTCAAGGCTGAATTGATTAAAGGGAACTTACAAAGTGTTGGACTCACACTTCGTCTGGTCCAGTCAATTGAAGGATATGCAGGGCACGTTACGATCGAAACAGTGGCCCCAAATTCACCTGCCGCAAATGCGGACCTCCAGCGGGGAGACAGACTCATAGCCATTGGAGGTAAGTGCGTTGCTATTCTCTAATCATTCGAAGTTGTGAAAATTGTGTGATTTTTCAACATAAACTTCACCAAACGTATATAATTACTATTTTTACTGTATTGGATAGGTGTAAAACTTAGAACGTTCAAAACCGTACGCATATCCTTTTATGAGTAAATGCCATAGTGGATATCACCTGAAAAATATTTGTTCAAGAAGAACTGGTGACTCTAGGCTTGAGGAGAAAAACGAGGAAATGCATGGAAATGGAGGCATAAATAGAACCTCCTTGCAGACCCCGTTTAATGTCAACTGCATTTGGGCCACTTTGATATGAGCAGCCAAGCAGAATAAAAGAGAAAGCAGGCAGAGGAATATGCTTTCTCAAGTATTTTATTCGCAGTGAATCAATTAATCGTATTTATTGAGCACTTAACGTGTGCAGAGCACTGTACTGAGCGCTTGGGAGAGTACAGTACAGAAGCATAGCAAACACAATCTCCTTTTCAGTCTCTACCTTTCTTGCTTTTTGCTCACCATTATGGAGAGGGCTCTGATGAATTAAACAGTGTGCAGCAGTATTACTTCCACAACGCCTGCTTGCCTGGATTGGTTTAGCTTTAAAATAAATGTATTTGCTTTATGGGGATCTTTTCTGGTTGCCCCCAAAGTAGCTCTGTTTGATAAGTAAATTCAATGAAAAGCATCTAGAGAGGAAGACCCTGTTGGTAGGTCAGATGCCGTTATTCAGATTTTTTGACTCTTCCCCCACTGCCACAGATTTAAATTTTTTTCTTCACATTTCACTAGGATATATGCTCTCTGAGATTTAAAATGCTGTTTTTTCCCTCAATAGGAGTTAAAATCACGTCAACGGTGCAAGTCTTAAAACTCATCAAGCAGGCCGGCGACAGAGTGTTGGTGTATTATGAAAGACCAGCTGGGCAAAGTCAACATGGTGCAATGCTTCAGGACAGCTTTGGACAGTTAGAAGACTCTCCTTTTCTCCCCCAACCGTGCCCACCAAATTTTGAAGAAGAAACAGCGGGAGTTGCCACAGATGGTGATAACAGGGACCTGGATTCCGAATTTGAAGACTTGGCCTGCGATGCCAAGACACCCAGTGAGCCCAGAGAAGAAGTCGGGTCAGTGATAAATCCCAGTCCCAAACGCACTGTATCAACATTTGCTGCTAAGCCCCTTGGAACCATATCTCCAATTTTAAATCGCAAATTAAATTTAGGAAGTCACCCAGCGGTCGCAAAGACCCAACCGAAAGACGGAAATAAACCCTTAGCACCCAAAGTTTCTGAATATCAAGACACGGCCCAACAGTCAATAAAACCACCTGCAGGATCCACTGTTAAACCCCCCGTGCCACCAAGACCACAGGTTAAATTTACGATTGCATCTTCCGATCCCCAGAGTCAGACAGAGGCAGGAGACTTACCCGTTGAAAAACCAGAGAGGCCTTCTCCTTCTCCTCCTCTCCTTCCTCCTCCTCCTCCGCCGCCGCCGCCGCCTCCTTCTCCTCCTAATGGGGATAAGCCTGCAGAAAGATTAGTAAAAGGCCCAGATCAAGCGGAAGATGCAGCCATGGCAAAACAACCGGCAACAAAGCCAGAACTGGTAAAAGACTTGATCTCCGAAAGTTCAGCTAGTACTAAGGACAGTTCAGATGATCATCGGACGTGGGAATCATCCGAAGTTCCTTATCGCAATAAGCTAGGTAAATGGACAAGATCCAGGGCGACTTGCGTATTTGACGTAGAAGGCTCTCATAGGTACCTCAACGTTGCACTGTGGTGCCGAGATCCTTTCAAGATGGGGGGCCTCATCTGCTTGGGACACGTGAGCATAAAACTTGAAGAGATCGCCTTAGAGTGCTTGGCTACGTCCAACATGGAATACCTTACGAAATTCAGATTGGATGCCCCGGTGCCGAAAGCTATAGTCAGTAGAACTGCCCTGCGAAATTTGAGCACTCACAAAGGATTCAATGAAAAATTCTGCTACGGTGACATCACTCTGAATTTCAAATATTTGAAAGAAGGAGAGTCGGAACTCTCGAGCACTCTGATGGAGAAAGAAAGGGAATGCAGTCTGATAGACGAGGCTTCGGCATTTCATAAAGAGGAACCCTATGCTGGCCCGATGGCATTTACCGAAAACAAACACAGTTTCCAGGATACTCAGTTCCAGAACCCTACGTGGTGCGACTATTGTAAAAAGAAAGTTTGGACTAAAGCGGCATCCCAGTGCTTGCTCTGTGCTTACGTCTGCCATAAAAAGTGTCAAGAAAAGTGTCTCGCAGAAACACCGTTGTGTATGGCAGCTGAAAGGAGACTGGAGCGAAGCTTAGGAAGCTTTAGGCTGGAAGGACAGGAACCTGCCGTAGGTCCGGCCTCTCGGACCGACGGCGAAACGAAATCGGTGAACAAAACCACAGGGTTAACGAGGCACATCATCAACACTAGCTCCCGTTTGTTAAACCTGCGTCCAGTCCCCAAGGCGCGCCTTGCCGAGCAAGGAACCGATCTGGCCGAGCCCTCACCAAAGCACACTCCGAACACTTCCGACAACGAGAGCAGCGACACTGAAGTCTGTGGTTCAAATAGCCCTTCCAAACGAGCGGGCAACACAGGAATCAAGCTAGTAAGGAAGGAAGGCGGTCTGGATGACAGCGTCTTCATTGCCGTTAAAGAAATCGGTCGCGATCTCTACAGGGGATTGCCTACGGATGAGCGGTTCCAGAAGCTGGAATTCATGTTGGACAAACTGCAGAATGAAATAGACCAGGAGTTAGAACACAATAATTCGCTCGTTCGAGAAGAGAAGGAGACAACGGAGCCGAGGAAAAAATCCCTCCTTTCTTCCGCGTTGGCTAAGTCAGGCGAGAGACTGCAGGCTCTGACCCTCCTCATGATTCACTATAGAGCGGGCATCGAGGATCTCGAGTCTTTAGAAAACGCACCCGTAGATCAGCACTCCAGGAAGACGAGTAAACACCCAGAGGACACGGGTAGGGCGGAAGACCCCGATCAAGAAGATGGCCAATTGGTGGAGCCTCCGCCATTCAGCAGTATATCAGAAGAACTGTTTGCCACATCTGAATCGGTGTAGTTGGTTATTTACCTAGTTAGCCTTCGGAATAATCGAGCGGGAATAATCGAGAGAAACTTGTTGTCCTTTCTGAAGTAACATTGGCGGAATCCACCTTTAAACACTGGTATAATGTCCGTGGCTGGATTCTCCGGTATTGCCTAGTTAAGAGTAAAGGGTCGGAGGTTCTTTTCCAGCTAAAGTGGGAGCACTTGGTTAAATCGTTTGATTCAGGTTGCATTATGACTAAGCTTTTTGGGTTTTTACTGGGAACTTATTTTTACTAATTTATTTTTAACATTTTCTAATTATGTAAGCTAGCATTTCACGTTGTGGTATGTGTGTGAGGCATCTCTTCCGCTTTCTGAATTTCCGTTGAATAGGTGACTGTCAGGATTCTCTAAGTATTTTGGTTTTCATCATGGTGATAGTTTTGAATGTGCTGCATGCTCAGGTGGAAAATTCAGCAATCATCGAGGGAACAGAATGTGCAACTTTAGCGTGTTAACGTTGGTTTGCCCTTTATTGATCGTGTATTTCTTTTTGCCAATAATGTATCATGACAGCATTGTCTGTGGCAAGGATTTAGTAAAGCTGTTATTACATACCACCCATTGCTTGCTTTCTGTACTTCTGTAAACAGTTTTTTTGGTTGTTTTTTCAATCGTTGCTTAAACCGAAGCACGGTAGTTTTTTTACAAAATGCCCTGCTTCCAGCACGGGTTATTTGAATACTGAATATAATGGGAATGATACTGCTCATCGCTTTTGGTCAGGAGCTTACCAGCAAGTTTACCAAAATGGCCCTAGAAACAAAACAAAACAAATGATAGCCAATGGGATTGCCGGTCGACTTTGCTGAAGAGTCTAACCGTTAAACAACATTTGAAGTGTGTGAAATGTATAGGCTTTTAAAAATCATATGCTCTCCAGAGGAAAAAAAAACGTGTTCGAGGAGACTTAAAATTTATAAAGACTAGTCATGACCATTACTGGAATTTGTTCTTGTCTGTAAACATTTTATGATACTGCACAGTATTGTGAGAAACAGGATGCATCAGATTGTGGTGCAGAGCTTCCCCTGTCATCCTGACTCACAAATTGCATTCCCACCAAAGGAATGACTGTCTGGCCAACATCTTGTCTGTTGGTTCGGTATGTCGGCTTCTGCTCATAAACATAGTGGTACAAGAGGCACGGGAAGAATAGTCTTTGCATCTGATAGATTGGCCAGAAGTTACGGATGACGTGACTGCATTACCGAAGGGAGATGTTCGCGCATTATCTCTGTTGGCAAACTGTAAGATGTGGCCCTGTACGGACACACAAATATATATGCATAGTTCCTTTCCTATTATAGGTACTGTTATTTAAAAAAAAGTGATGATAGAAAGTAGCAGTTGTGATGTGGCAACTAAATTCAAACTTCAACAGATTGTTGATATGCAGCATCTATTTGCCCACTAAGACATTACGGAATAAAAAGCAAAACTATGAAGGAAGAAAAATCCTCGTACTACTCTTTGAAAATTAACAGGCGCTTCACTCATGCAGCTATTTCAACGTTTTGCAGACTATTTAGGACCCTTGATACTTGCTTGGCTGTGTGTGAAAAGATATTCAAGCAGAAAAATCAAACCGAAAAAGCATGTTCTACATTTAAAAGAATTATTGCTTCAGCAAACATTTACAGAAAATAAATTTCCCTGAAAGCCGAAAACCCTGTAAATTACTCAAAACTACCTGCTTGATTGACTAATTCTGCCCTGTGTAATTTCAAAGCTCAGCTTACCATTAGTGCAGGACTGAGTTTCCGATATTGGCTGTTAATTATCGATCACCATGGGAATTTTTAATGATAGCCACATAACACCATCTAAACTCTACCAGATATAAGCTGCAGAAATAATGCAAAACTATGGTTTTGTAAAAACCCATTCATGTTTTAAAAGTGTTTAACTCTGTAGTATAACGACTATGAAAAGCTAGATAAAACTTATTTATATAATGCTGCTAATAATGTTTCTAAGATGTACACTTAATGTAGGTAAATATTTTTCTATACGTTGGGGTGGGGGGAGAGTAAAAACAGTTGTCCTTTTAGAGAAAAGGGAAGGAAAATCCAACTAGTTCCAGGAATTTTGCTCCAGAGGGAGACGTGGTGATACAGTATATTACATTCCCAATGTAATTTTTGCCTTCATTGCTATCAGTAGCTAAAAGAAGAAAGACTACCATAGAAAATACAAGCTTCTTTATTTTACCTAGACAGTTGGTGGGTGTTACAGAATTGTAAAGAATTCTGCCTGGTGTGATTGTCATGAAAATGAGCATTAATAAAAAGTCCAGTTGCACCAAACAGTGTTTTTTTTAAATTGCTGTCTAATCTCTGAAGTATTTGAGGATTTATGCTTATGACTTCACTAAACTAGTGATGAGATCATTTAAAAGGCATGCTGTTCAATTTGAAAAATTCAGAGGGAATAGAAAGCTTTGAGTCTCCTATAATATATGTTTAATCTTCGGATTTGAAACGTTCGCAATTTATTCACTAATACTTCCAAATTGTTCTTCTCTGAAGACAGTAGTATGGCACCCTAGTCATCTCCATCAAATTAAATTGCATGTTACAAGGGTGCTTGTGATTTCAAGAAGAGAAAATATTTAAAAATGCAGGACCTCCCGATTTCACATTACTGTAAGCAAGGTGCCGTGGGTATTTGAGCCATTTTGGATATTAATGCACAAGGAATATCTGCATTGCTTTTGAGGAACGGTTTTAAATGTTTTTCATAAACCTCATCATTTTCATGAATTCATAAATGTTTGGTTCCTGCCATTGCAATCACAATAAAAATCTAATTCAATAAGACAATTGATATTTTTTCATTATTGTTTTTTCAAAAAAGTAAAGGCTGTAGCTGACTGCAGCAATTGTATTTCCAAGGTTTTCTGACTTCTAATAAATATGAATTTATGCAGCGAGTCATTTTACATCAGTCCACATAATCAGTAATGGATACCCGAAATAGTGCTCTATCAAGTTGAGTGGTGTATCTGATAATGGTTGTGATGTAGCATCTGTTTACTGATGTTGCTGGCTACGTACTAATTTAATACATTCTAGTTATAGTAAGTCTAAAAATATGGTGGAAACCAAATTGGATATTTTACCTGGTATTTTCAAGATGATGGCTTTGAAATAAATTTCCACAGACACGGTAACTACCCCTCACCATCACCATACTGCAGTGCCCAGATGATGAACTAATACGATCAGACAGGGTGTAATATTCAGAACATATTTATTACTTGTCAACTGGCCAAACATGATTTTCACAAGTACACGCACCAGTTAAACGCGCATCACTGTGACTCAGTGTAGGGCTCTTGAAGTTTACTTCACATGAATAATTTTCCCAGGTACAACATAAAAACCAACTCCGATCAGAGAACAACCTCTTAGAAAGGTATATACACCTACATAAATACATAGCTTTCTGCTACACAAAGTTAATAATACCTTACTAGCCGTGGTCTGAAATGAAGGGATTTAAAAAAGAAAGTATGAGCCACAAACTACTCGTACGCTTTCAAATTCCACCGGCATATCTGGGAAATGTTTCCCGGAAATGATCACTACTTTGAAAAGTATTTTTCTCCATTCCTCCGTAGCGCATCACCCTCACGAAGGCACGCTCGTATCTCTACCCATTCCCAGCAGTGGAAAAGTTCTCATCGGTTGTTCCTTAAGAAACCAAAACATTTAAGAAAATATAGACAAGTAGATGAGAAGTCTAAGAAATGACTCGTTTCCAGGGCCAAATTTCTCCAAAGCTAGGAAAAGTTTCCCTCTACCCTATAACTCTTTATCTGGAAAATAGGGGAAATCAGCTCTCTTCTTCAAGAATGCCATATTCTTTTTAAAAGCTTCTTTCACATACAACTAGAGGGAAATAGACCTTTACCTTGAAGTTCAGCCATGGGAGAATATCATCCTGAACTATTCCTTGTGATCGTTTGAAGCGGTGGCACTGCAGTACTTAGGAAGTTCCTTTTGGAGCACACATTCGTGGAGCGAAATAGGACATTTGGAATGGACATATAATCCTTATTTAAACATTGCTTTAAAGCATGTGAGAATGAGGTATCTGCCATCCAAAAATAAGTGAGAATTCAAGAGTTTCAGAGAAGGGAGCAGTTTTCACCTTAAAGCATCATGGTTATGGGGTAAACATTCTGTAGCTCAGGGAAATTTGGAGTTTTGTTACAAAATATCAGTAACAGGTATGGTTACAAAATGCAGAATTATTCACTAAACGTTTGATATGAGGTCTACAGCTTCCTTTTATGCTTCAAACATTTTATAAACTCAGCAGACAGGACCCACTACAACACAAAATGCTTAATGATACATGAAAAAAGGCACAGATCATTTTTAATTCACAAATGAAAAAACCTATTAGCACCTGCTAGGGTTTGTACACTTGTACTAAATGTTTTAGATATTTAATTTTCAGTTTATTATACCTAAGTGGACTTCAGGGCATCAGAGCACACTTTAAAAATTCAACTTTTACATCACTTTATGAGCTATTTTACCCCTTTCACTAATTTTTGTTTCCAAATGGATTATAATGATTTTAATATTACATAAACTAGGTCCAGAAACAGCAGTGAAATTCTGACTTCCAAAATGACTCGAAATATATTCATGCAAATCTTAAAAGTTCAAAAATGTAATGTTTTAAGGGTTTTTTCCCCCCAAGAAATTACTAAGTTTTTAAGGTTTCCTTACTTGAACTCAAATGTTTTAGCCATCAGAACATAAGGGAGTAATTAGAATAGTGTATGTTGCAGGTACTTAAATCATCTTCAGTGATATAATTGAATTCAATTCACGGTGAATAAATTCAATATTTATTCAATATTCAATAAATTCAATATTTATTCACCCCAAAAAACAAAGTATAAATTCTGAGCTCAGTTTTCCCAGTTTTCAGTTTACTCCCTGGAAGTAAGGGGGACTTAAGCAGTGAGTATCTACCCAGTTTGTTATATTGTTCTCTCCCAAATGCTTTTTTCAGTGCTGTGCCCACAGTAAGTGCTCAATAAATACCATTGATTAATTACAGGAGTGTAAGCTCAGTGAATACAGCTGACACCTCCCCAGGCCCCAGATGTTCAGAGGTGTGGCCTGGTGGATAGAGCACAGGCCTGGGAGTCAAAAGGTCCTAATCACGGCTCTGCCATTTGTGTGCTGTGTGACCTTGGACAAGTCACTTAACTTCTCTGTGCCTTATTTACCTCATCTGTAAAATGGAGATTAAGACTGTGGACCCAATGTGGGACAGGGACTGGGTCCGACATGATTAGCTGGTATCTACCCCAGTGCTTAGAAGAGTCCTTGACATATAATAAATGCTTAACAAATACCATTATTATCATTATTATTATTCAGAAGGCATTAACGCTCCCTGCAAACTGAACCTGGGCCCTGGGAGATTTGGACATACTGCTAAAAGTCAGGTTACCTTTGTTTGCTGGCTTAATTTTGACCATTTATATTTGCTTTAGTTATTGATCAAGTGCCACCTACTAGTGTAATTTTAAATCAGTTCTAATGTTTCTGAAATAGAGGTTAGTTACGCTGACAGTATTTCATTAATTAACCAAAAGGCTAACTGCATCTTTCCAAGATTAACTATTTTTTAAAGATCTGTTTGTCGGCCTGTTTATTTTTTATTTATTTATCCCAGGTGAACAGTAGTCAACCTTCTTGTAAATGTGCTGATGTTCACTGCAAATTCAAGAAAAAATCAGCACTTAGCCAGTGGTTTTATGGCTGTTGGATTGGATTTCCTTTGCAGTTTTGAAACAGATTAGATAATGCCTGCTTTATTATCATACAGGTTACCATCGTGATGGAGAGAAAAAATAGAGAATATTTTGCAAAGTGCTTATGAATGTGAGCCTAAAAAATTATACTTGATTTCAATTCAGCTATTTATACAGATTTACACCACACTTAATAAAAAATATACTGTATAATATTTAATAAAATTAAATACATAAAATAAAGTTTTCAACACTATACAAACCCCTAGAAAAGCTTTTTCTTAATAAGGCTGTTGGCCGTCTTCCATAACCATGGGAAAGAAATAATGAACCTTTGGTTTCTTTACTATTTCACCATTAAAGTACAGTACAACTAAGACAGGTCTTGATGAGCCATTTCACAGGAAATACTGCAGTGTATACAACAAAATACTTATATGGCTTCTAAAATTATTCGTCACTTTCAGAGTCTTCCTCTGCTGCTGGGTATGACTGGATACTGTTCTGGGTGTACATTTTTGTTTTAATGGAGCAATTGTGATCCATGAGTATTGCCTAAAAGAAAACAGAATGGATGAGTTAGAAAATACTCTGCAGAGAGGTAATTTGTCTCACTTTGCAGAAAGAACTTTTTTTTTAGTTGGAGCCTTTTACTTAAGGTTAAGTAAGAGTTACTTGAGCTATTGCTATCAATAAGAATAATAGTAATGGTAATTGTTAAGCACTTACTGTGTGCCAAGCACTGTCCTAAGCTCTGGGGTAGATACAAGGTAATCAGATTGTCCCTTGTGGGGCTCACAGTCGAAATCCCCATTTTACAGATGTGGTAACTGAGGCACAGAGAAGCTAAGTGACTTGCCCAAGGTCACACAGCAGACAAGTGGCAGAGCCGGGATTACAACTCATGTCCTCTGACTCCCAAGGCCGGGCTCCTGCCCCTAGGCCATGCTACATCTCCTATAACAATCCATTTAGGTGTGATTATAGATATCACTGTGCCTTTAAATAAAGACAGCCCCTTTGGGTCATGCCTTACAGCGTAACGGAATAAAACTAGTTTATTTCCTTCAAAACAGTATGTGTTATTTAGCTGTTTTAGACATTTCGCACCCAGGACCAATGACAAGAATGACATTTTCTTTTCATGCCAATGACGTAGTTCACCAAAGAACTCTAGTTTAAAATGAATGCTCTTCTACATTTATGGCTTCATAAGGTATAAGCAATATTGAAATATTCAGGGCTTTGGACATGTTGTTGCCTCCTTATCGGCTAGTGTTCTTTACTTGCTTTGGTATTTTTTTCTTGTGAATATTTGGGTCTTAGATCTTAGTGTTCTCTATATGGTCAAGTACTGAGTGGAACTTAACCTTTTGCATTATCGTTTTAATATCAACACTTGTGCTCTTGCATGGTATTTTCCACTGAAATTTGCTCCAGATTTTCCCCCAGTAGCCCAATTAAAATGTGCCATTAAATATGAATATATGAATGTAATAGATATACATATATCATTGATCTACTACAGTCCAACCCTCACACTGGGCTTCTCTAATGCCGGCTTGCTCACTGTGCCCCACTCTTGTCTATCTCACCGCCGACCCCTTCCCCATCTTCTCCCCCTAGCCTGGAACTCCTTCCCTTTCCATATATGTCAGACCACTACTCTCTCCACCTTTAAAACATTATTACGGTCACCTCTCAAAAGATCTTCCCTGATTAAGCCCTTAACCAAGGTTGACTACCCCATTTTTAACCAAATCACCCAGAAGTTGGGTACTCAACAAATTAAATCTGTAATAGAGTTAAGTTAATGTATTTCTACTAAGATGGAGAAGTTCATTCATTCAATAGTATTTATTGAGCGCTTACTATGCGCAGAGCACTGTACTAAGCGCTTGGATTGTACAAATCGGTAACAGACAGTCCCTGCCCTTTGACCGGCTTACAGTCTAATCGGGGGAGACGGACAAAAACAATAGCAATAAACAGAATCGAGGGGATGAACATCTCATTAAAACAATAGCAAATAAATAGAATCAAGGCGATGTACATCTCATTAACAAAATAAATAGGGTAATGAAAATATATACAGTTGAGTGGGCGAGTACAGTGCTGGGGGGAGGGGAAGGGAAAGGGGGAGGAGCAGAGGGAAAGAGGGGAAAAGAGGGCTTAGTTGAGGGGAGGTGAAGGGTGGGGTAGAGAGGGAGCAGAGGGAAAAGGGGAGCTTAGTCTGGGAAGGCCTCTTGGAGGAGGAGGTGAGCTTGAAGTAGGGTTTTGAAGAGGGGAAGAGAAGTTCTAAGATAAGGTAACCAGTATCTACTTCATTGGAAGTAAAATGGACGTGGCAACCCTCCCAGCTGATTTAGGGACTGTATCTGTTACCGATTTGTACATTTCAAGCGCTTAGTACAGTGCTCTGCACATAGTAAGCGCTTAATAAATACTATTGAATGAATGAATGAATAATACCCCCTGTAGACTTCTCCTTCCCCGTCACAGCTTTGAAAACTGCTTCCTAGTTTCCCCTCATCTCCTCTGCTCTTCCCCTCAAAATTGATGCCACAAAGGAAGCTAGCATTGTGAAGGGTAAAGCTGAAGTGCTGCAAATTTATCTTAACTGAAACCATCTTAGAGTCAAGGGCTTCCTTTGTCCAAAATACTCACATTGACATGTTAACCAAAGCCTACCGCTTTACAATAATAAAATAATGCCTCCTCGTTAAGGAGCCTAGATTTTTCTATTTCCCGTATCGCCGCTGAGTTCCCTTCTGCACTGTTTAAATTTAATTCATGAATATCAGGTTTGCCCAGTTTGGAGGTTGCAAGCGCTTTAGAATTCAATGTTTTTATCTTCTCCTTCCTAATGACTGTTCCTACCTACCCTTACATCCCCACCCTCACATGTCATTATGGGCTGCCACTCTCAACTCTGCTGCTTTCTGCTGTATTTGCACGATCAGCAGCAGATGTTGGTGATCTAGAATCAAGAGATGCCATTATGCTAGTCTGATGAGCCTGACTTGATGCCTTCAATTACCGGCTGTTAGCTGTGCATCTTCTCAAGTCTCTAATGACCCAACTTGCTAAGTGTTTATTTGGCTGTTGACAAGTTGCACTGAAAAGCCATTCTGAGAATCCTCCTAACATTCATTCAGTGGTGTGGTACCCAAAATCTGGCTCTCTCTGTTTTGGTTTTGTTTTTTGAGATATCCATTTGTTTTCATCAAATGAGACCCATTAAAGAAACTCCCCAGATAACGGTGTCGCAGTGTGAAAGTTGGAGGAAAGGCAGGTTTGTGAAGTTGCTGAGTGTCAAACTCCGTTATATTTGCAGTCTCCCAAGAGCTTAGTAGAGAAGCAGCGTGGCCTAGCGGATAGAGTACGGGCCTGGAAGTCAGACGGACCTGGGTTCCGATCCGGTTTCCGCCACCTGTCTGCTGTGACCTTGGGCAAGTTACTTAATTTTTCTGTGCCTCAGTTATGTCAAATGTAAAATAGGGATTAAGATTGTGAGCCCCATGAGGGACAGGGACTGTGTGTAACCTGATTAACTTGTATCTACCGCAGTGCTTAGTACAGTGCCTGGCACATAGCAAGTGCTTAACAAATACCACAGTTATTATTGTTACAGTGTTTGTACACAGTAAGCGCTTAAATACCACTGGCTGATTATCAGGATAATACTGGTACAACCAAAGAAACTGACCCTGCATGTAGGATCGGAACCTATTTCTAAACCATTTGCCAAATTCTGTCATCTATCCAACCTAACATTATAATCCTGAAGTCCTCAAACAAATATACACCTCAGCAGAGAGTGAAAGGGTAATTCTGTGAGTCTTACTACCCTTGTCCCTCCCTCCCCATGAGACAAATGAAGGAAGGTTCTTTCATCTTTAAAGTGCTAGAGGGAAATGTCCTATTAAAGCCCAGCTATGAGGTTGGGTCTCCACAGACCAAGTCCTATCCATCAGTGATATTTATTGAGCGCTTACTGTGCAGAGCACTAAACCAAATGCTTGGGAAAGTACAATATAGTAGAGTTATTAGGCATGTTCCCTGCCCACAATGAGTTATTATGCCCCACCCTGAAACGTTCTTTTTTGACCTGGATATATCTTTAAACTCTGCAGGGCAAGGTGAAACACCAGCTGGAAAAAGACCACTTCAGGATGGCAAGATGATTTTTCAGAACCAAGTCAATTTTCCACTGGAAGATGACGGATGAGCAATAATTCCCAGGTAATTACTTTATTCCCATTACCCAAGATTTTAATCTTGGCTCCGCCACGTCTGCTGTGTGACTCTGGGCATTTCACTTAACTTCACTGTTCCTCAGCAACCTCATCTGTAAAATGGGGGTTGACTGGGAGCCCCCATGGGACATGGACTGTGTCCAACCTGATTAGCTTGTTTCTATGCCAGCACTTAGTACGGTGCCCAGTACATAGTAATCGCTAAACAAACAACATTAAATATTAAAAACTGTTAAATTCAATTGAAAATAAGATGACTAATATTTCATCCAATTTGTCAGATAGTCGTAGTTGTGGGAACATGTCACTTTGCTATTCTGTGCTTCCCAGATGGGTGCTCAATAAGTGCTGCTAGTATTATTACAGCCTCACCTTTGATCCTGTAATTATGAATTACTAGCATGCTACAAAGCCACACATATGCAGGTAAAAGCACATTACTTATGAGGATCATATTTTGGTTGGAAACCAGAATGTTAGGCCACCAACCCAGGATTGCATATGCCTTACCCTCTTCTGGTATGAGGAAGAGTGGAAGTTAGAGGCTAAAGTCTCCCAGTTTTATCCACACTACAAATCCTACAAACTGAGCATATACTAAGCAGAATCAAATTCAGACATGGAAGTCCAAGGATGTGAAGAGTTAAAGGGGATTGTTACGAGGTAAACTGACTAGCCAAGCCAGGTTAGCTCCGATTCAAAACATTTGTATGGAGTCTAATTTTTTTTCTAATACCAGGAAAGTTTATGAGAATATAGAGTTGTTCCAGTTCGCTGAGATTTGTGGCCAGCCTACCAAAGCCAACTACCTAATTTTAGAGGGAGCCCCAAATTAGGATGGTTTGGGAAGCAAGAGGGGTGTCAAAAATGGTTAGTGGTGATGATTGGAATCTGGAAGAAGAAGAGCAGATAATCCATCTGGATTTCTCCATCATGATAAATAATCAAAAAGTCTGCTATTTAAATTCTGGTAGTAAAATTTATCTTTCAGAATATCAGTGTTTACCAATCACCCCGCCCCCACCCTTGAACTAACATATCTCTAATTTTCAATGTTTTGAAGTGAGAATATTCCCTCCGTAGTTTTGAACTGAAATTCAGTATAAGGCCATAAATCATGGCAATTTATGTCTGTGTGGCTCCTATTCCCAAAAACCTTGACCCATATGTTGAATTTCAACCAGGAAGATCAGCTGGAAATTTCTTGGGAGCTATTGAACCACCAATACTAAGAGTTATCAGAAATGAGAAGCAACATGTCCTAATGGGTAGAGCACAGAACTAGAATTCAGAAGGACCTGGGTTTTAATAACAATAATAATAATAATAATGGTATTTGTTAAGCACTAGGTGCCAAGCACTGTTCTAAGCGCTGCGGTAGATACGTTAACAGATTGTCCCATGTGGGGCTCACAGTCTTCGTCCCCATTTTACAGATGAGGTAACTGAGGCACCGAGAGGTTAAGTGACATGCCCAAAGTCACGCAGCTGACAAGTGATGGAGCCGGGATTAGGACCCATGACCTCTGACTCCCAAGCCCGTGCTCTTTCCACTAAGCCATGCTGTTCTAATCCCGGCTCTGCCACTTGTACCCTTTGTGCAACCTTGGGCAGGTCACTTCACTTCTCTATGCCTCAGTTACCTCATCTGCGAAATGAGGATTAAGATTGTGAGCCCCATGTGGAACAGGGACTGTGTCCTACCTGATCATTTTGTATCTATCCCAGTGCCTGGCACATAGTAAGCACTTAACAAGTACCTTTAAAAAAATAATAAACCCCACATTCACCATTCATCGACATTCAAAAATAGTTTTCCCCTTACCATTTTTTCTTCCTTGGCAGGTGGGCTCCGTAGGAAAAAGCACAGCGGGGCAAAGAGAATGTCAATTACCCCTATAATGGTCATCAGCCAAGAAAATCCAATTGCCTTTGCAATAGCTCCTCCTGCAGAAGGACCTTTTGGGAAACAGAAAGATGTCTCTAAATACCATTTAGGTAGTAAACTGCCACATCCCAAATACAATTAAGAGGGAAAAAAATAGACAAGAATGTACGATAATTGCATTTGAAATGATGGGGAGAAATGATCCTTACCTATAGCAAATCCCATGCAGAAGGCAACATCTGCAATTGCATATACACTCCCATAAACTGAAACATGACGGAGATCTACGAGGTAGCCCATGATAGGCATCATTGAAGAATCCACCATTCCTGTTGGGAGTAAATGAGGGGGAAAACCCAGGGCATAACAATCAATCGATCGTATCTATTGAGTGCTTCCTGTGCAAAGCACTGAACTAATTGCTTGGGAGAGTACACTGTAATAGAATTGGTAGACACGTTCTCTGCCCACGACGAGCTTACAGTATAGAGAGGGAACATGAATTCAAAATAATATAAAAACAGGCTTCTGGTATTCCATTGGCTTTACTGCATTTTTGCATATGTGCTTCAGATATTAAATCTCTCTAGCGCCTCTTCCATTGAAGCCAAAATCATGTGATAAAGTCAGTGGAAGTATATTTTACCAGAGTGGTTGCTGTTTTATTTTAAATAAGAAGCAGAAGATATGGGATGGATTACTTCAGAAATCTTGTTTGGGTTCCCCCAAAATTTAATTACTGAAACTTTTCCTGTTACCAATACCTTTTTGCTTAAAAAGTACCTCAGAATATTTTCTGATACATAAATTATTAAGTCATTAGTCAATATTTTCTGCACCGCCTTGGCAAAAAAACAACAACAACCCACCATACTGCTCTCTTATTTTACAGAAACAAACTAGTTTATAGATTTATTGTGCACTATGTATAATATTCAGTTTTTACATCAAGCAGCTGTATCAGACTCATTCCTGTGGACAAGCCTCTTATGCAGATGTACATTTGTATGCAGGGGGCACTTAAGCTGTACTATTAACACATCCCTTTAAAATAATTAGTTGCCTAATAGCAGAATCATCAAAAGCAAAGGCCAGGTTTCTTCCACACTCATTAATACTTGATGATTCAGTAGTGCTGGCTCTATTAATGTGGAGAGTGCTACTAAACAAGGTTTCTTTGGGTTAAAGAAAAATGGCTCAAATTTAGGGGGGTAGCATAAAACAGGAAAAAGGGTTTTTTTCTTCTTTTTTCAATACAGCCCACCTTCATATTAAGTGGCCTATCTATAGGAATGAATTTACCACATACGTCTTAAGATAAATAAGCTAATACTGTACGTGACACCCATTTAATAATAATTATTATTATTCTCAGCACTGGAATGCTGAGAATTATGTTCTCAGCACTGGAATAAATATGTTAATCAGGTTGGACACAGTCCTTGCCTGAGATGGGGCTCACACTCTTAATTCCCATTTTGCAGTTGCGGTAACTGAGACACAGGGAAGTTAAGTGACTTCCCCAAGGTCACACAGCAGACAAGTGGCAGAGCCAGGATTAGAACCCAGGTCCTTCTGCCTCCCAGGGCTGTGCTCTATCCACAAAGCCACGTTGGCTTATTTACATAAAAATCATCCACACGATGAAGTATGCGTAGAGCCCACTTACAAGCCATGTATGTGATAACAACTAGGACTCTTTAATAGCTAGTGTCCTTTGAGTGTACATGTACGCCTGCTCAAAGAACTGTTAACACACACGGTCACCTAAATGATACTCCCCCCCGGGAAAACTGACTGAAAGCAGGAGGGGAGAGTGAGAAGGACGTAGCTGAGGCTTCCCAGATCGCGCTCTGGACAGAAGGATTTGCTTAGTGCAGCAGCTGCTGCTGCGGAGGTGGGAAGATGCTGAGGAAGGAGGCAGGAGCTAAAAATGAGCCAACCAGTAACTATTGCTAGAGACATCCTCAGCTGCAGCTCTTCCTTTATTTATATTCATATCTGCCTCCCGCTCTAAACTGTAAACTCGTGGTGGGCAGGGAATGTGTCTATTGTTATATCGTACTCTCCCAAGCGCTTAGTACAGTGTTCGGCACACAATAAGAAATCAAAAAATATGATTGACTTGACTTGCTGCTTCTATTACTGCCGTCCCTACCCAAAAGCTAGGCTTTGTGGGCTGCAAGTTTGACACGCCTGCTTTAAAGTTTATTTTATCAAAGGTCAACAATAGAGTTCAGTTTGCTTTCCATAAATATCAAACTCTTGCAAAAATCGGTTTCTGGGGAGTCAATGGCGAAAATCTAAAAGCAGGTCCTTTCGTATGAGCCAGATATTTGATCTTTTTAAGCCGATGGCCACCTCCTCTCAGCCTCGTATCAGCCTTTAGGCTCAAAGGAATCAGAGCCAAAATTTCCTACACATGTAGCCAACAAAATATTTAAGTACAAAATAAAGATGTTTTACCAATTGCAAAACCAACTCCAAAGTTTGGGGCAATCAATCCATAGATGTTTTTGGCAAATGGTACCTATAGAAAAAAATATAGAAAAAAATCAAGGTTTCATTCTAATATCTCATTAGTTTATTAGCTCATATTCTCATCCTCAGTTTTCTCTGACCCCTCAAAAATCTCTTGTAGATCCTAAATGTCCATTTCCCAGTTAATTTAACCCAAAGAGCTTCTGAGAAACAAAGAAATGGCTGTCACAATTGATTAGCCCCTGAATAGGGATGAAAGTACTAATTGGCTAGAAAGAGTATATTAAATTCTGGTTTCTAGCCCAGTGAAATCATGGTATTGGTTAACAATGGCATCTCATTTATCCTGGGGTAATTCCATACTTTGCTTAGTTATAGTAGCCTATCATCCATTGGTTTCATAAATGAATGTAATTTTTGAGATATTGAAAGAATGATAGTAAGCAAAAGACATAAAATGTTCAACAAAATGATGTTTTTGAAAACTGTCTTCAAAGCATTATTCCAATAAATAAAAAGTAAACATGGTATGTTTGGGTAATATTGATCCAAACTTGAACATTTTGTGTTGTACTCATAGAACTGAAATTTCAATTATAAAATGTCATCTTTTACTCACACATAAGATGCTGATTCCAACAACCATCATCCCTATAAGAGCACAGAGCCACCTACCAAAGGAAAAAACAACCACCACCACCAATGAATGAACAATAGCATTATTTAAACAAAGAATTTTAAAACAAATCATAAAGGATAATGAATTTCCAGAAAGACTTGGCCAGTCTTGAAACTATCAAATATTTATTATATTCTGTCCTTAATATTTATTATATTCATTCCTTATTTTTAGACCAACTAGAAATTCTGCAAAAATTAATTAGAAACTCCTTTACACGTACAATGGGTTTGCATTTTGAAATGAATCTTACCTTCCCATTTTGTGTGCCAGTACCCCAAAAGTATTGGTTCCGATAAGATAAGAGATACTAGCTGGTAGGAAAGCAACGCCTGGAAATTATGAAAGGGATATCTTATCAGTACTGACTTCACTCAAGTGTTAGAAAAACCAATAACTGTAGACACAACAATTTTGATTAGAGCTCATCAAAGGCTCCCCAAAGCCTAGACCTGAGCAGCTAATATCCGGTTTGCTACACATCTAGCCTGGACTCCACATAGTTTATCCATCAAATAAAAAAATGTGTTATATAAAAATAGAGAATTATTTTTTTCTTTTAATCAACTGTTTAATCTTCCTCTCTTTTGCCATCTCTCTGTCTCTCCTTGTCCCTTTCTCCATCTCAACCTGTCTCTTTCTCCCTCTCTCCCACCTTTCTAACTCTTTGCCTAGCCCTGTCTTCTTCCATCTGTCTCTTCCTTTCTGGCTTTTTCTCCATTTCTCCCTGTGTCTCCTGTCTTTCTCTCTGTCTCCCTATATAATTATCTGTCCCTTTTTCCATCTACCATCTCTTTGTACATCTCTATCTGTCTCTCTGTTTCTTTGTCCAACTCTCCGTCTCTTATCTTTCTGCATCTCTCTCCCCACGCCCCGGTCCAATACTTAGGCGGATACATTTGACAAGCAGAACCAAACGAACTGTGGATTGTTCCAAGTTCTGAAACCTCTCTGTATAGTATCTGAGTTGATAGTGATACCCGTTCAGATATTACTGAGAGTCATTTTAAAAACACCAGCCCAAAATTGTCCCAGGAAAAAGAACATCCATCATTCGACAACTGTAGCAGTCATAGTCCCTTGCTTCCTGGTAATGTTTTTAATGACTGACTGGTGAAGAGCCCCTTTGTGTAATCCCTGCAAGCTTTATTTCCACAGCACTTCCCAAGAGGATGAAATCTTGGGAATAGACACTGTAAAAATGTCAATATCGAGTCATTTCATCCTTCGCAATATTTTCTTTTAAAATCCTAACCTGAGGTTTTCAGGATACCCACATTAGCATTTGAAAAGTGAAGAAAGCATTCAGCCCCTTTTGATTTCTGGGGGAAAACAATGGGTGAGAAGGCAAGTTTAGAACTAAGGGCATACACGGTTTGGGTAGTAAGTAGTTGTTGAGATCAGGAACGATTTAATCTGATCCTTCAGGAATGTCCTATATTGTTTCTGGGATTTTACACCTCCTTTTAATGCATCCCAAGACATCTACTTTAAGAGGGTAGTGGTTTCAAATGGCCTGATCATGTAATACTGGAATGAAAAGTCAAATTGCGTGTTAACCCACTCATGTCTGCTGGTCTTCCACATTAGATTGTAAATTCCTTGAGGAGAGGACATTCCTTGAGTGCCCCTCAAGCTCCTAGTACAGTATTTGCACCCAATAAACACTTAATAGAAATAAATACTGATTACGATATGATGATGATGAGGATTATCCGATCTTTTGTCCTAGGAGCAGATTAAAAAGATTGTGTGCAACCCAGTAAACTAATTCCACTTTAAATAATAAATATACTGAATATATTTATATATGAATATAATAAAATAAATATTAAAATTAATACACATTAAAATTAATAAAGAATAATGCCTTGATTTTGCTTTAAAATTTTTTTCACATCACTTGCATATAAATGATCCCATTTTCTTCTCATAATAAGAGGGAGAGGCAGTTATTCTTATCCCCATTTTGTAATTGGGGAAATTTGAGGCTCAGAGAGGTTAGGTAACTTGCCTAAAGTCATATAGCAGACCAGTAACAGAGTACAGATTAGTACTCAAATCTCCTGGCTACCAGACCTGTGGTCTTTGCAAGTCTGACTCCAGGACCATAACTTGGGGTCAAAGGCTTGGACATTTGTAAATTCAGTTTCTCATGCCTTCTAAATAACCTACCGGGGTAGCATGTAAACTGCTGAGTGTTTTGGGGGTTTTTTTGTTGGGTTTTTTTTTGGTTGGGGGTGTGGGTTCAAGGTGTGGGTTCAAACACTTGCTATGTGCCAGGCACTGGGGTAGATTCAAATTACTCAGGTTGGACGCTGTCCCTATCCCACATAGAGCTCGCAGTTTTAATCCCCATTTTTCAGTTGAGGTAACAGGCAGAGAGAAGTTAGTTGCCCAACATCACGGAGTAGATAAATGGCCGTTCTTTCTGACTCCCAGGCTCATGTTGTTTCCACTCAGGCAAGCTACTTCTTCTGCCTCCGAGGAAAGAGAGAGAAGTAGCTTGCTTTGTAGTGGCCGTGAGTTATTAACAAGGCAACACCGCCATCCATTTTGGCACATTCAGGCCTAAACGCCCCAAAGATTCCGGTCCTTTTTCAGGACCAGGGACTACCCTGTTTGGGTGTTAATCTCACGGGGGACCAATAAGCAGGGCTACACTATCTGCTCCAGCCCCTGCACCCCCAGATACTTCCAGAGGGAATGGTTCGACGGCACTGATGTGGGTCCAGGTGTTCCTTAGCTTTCCCTTCCAGACTGTGACCTCCCACCCACATCCTACCTCTTTCCTGGAACACCCTCTGTCTTCATATCTTATAGACCATTACTCTCCCTGTTTCAAAGCCTTACTGAAGGCACATCATCACCAAGAGGCCTTCCCTGACTATGCCCTCCTTTCCTCGGCTCCCTTCTGTGTCGCCCTGACTCGCTCCCTTTATTCATCCCCCTCCCAGCCCTACAGCACTTATGTACATATCTATAATTCATGTATTTATATTTATTCATTCATTCAATTGTATTTATTGAGTGCTTACCGTGTACAGAGTACTGTACAAGCACTTGGGAAAGTATTATACTACAATAAACAATGACATTGCCTGCCCACAATGAGCTCACTGTTTAGAGTAGGGGAAAATTAGAGTTATAATAATGTTGGTATTTGTTAAGCGCTTTCTATGTGCCGAGCACTGTTCTAAGCGCTGGGGTAGACATAAGGGAAGCAGGTTGTCCCATGTGGGGCTCACAGTCTTAATCCCCATTTTACAGATGAGGGAACTGAGGCACAGAGAAGTTAAGTGACTTGCCCACAGTCACACAGCCGACAAGTGGCAGAGCTGGGATTCGAACTCATGAGTCCTGATTCCAGGGCCCGTGCTCTTTCCACTGAGCCACGCTGCTTATATAAGTGCTTTGAGGCTGGGATGGGGGAAGAGCAGTGGGATAAATGAAATGACAGATATGTACATAAGTGCTTTGGAGCTTGGGGGGGCTAGAGCAAAGGGAGCAAGTCAGGCCAATGCAGAAGGGAGTGGGAGATGAAAAGTGAGGCTTAGTCTGGGAGGCCTCTCGGAGGAAATGTGCCTTCAATAAGGCTTTGAAGCAGGGGAGAGTCTGTAGGATTAAAGGAGGGAGGGCGTTCCAGGCCAGAGGCAGGACGTGAGCTAGGGGTCGGCAGTGAGAAAGGCGAAATCGAGGGACACTAGAAGGTTAGTACTAAAAGAGTAAAGTGTGTGGCCTGGGTTGTAGGAGAGAAGCAAGGTGAGGTAGGAGGGGACAGGGTGATAGAGTGCTTTAAAGCTAATGGAAAGGAGTTTTTCTTTGATATGGAGGTGGATGAAACCATTGGAGTTTTTTGAGGAGTGGGGTGACGTGTCCAGAACGTTTTTGTATTCATTCATTCTAATAGTATTTATTGAGCGCTTACTATGTGCAGAGCACTGTACTAAGCGCTTGGAATGCACAAATCGGCAACAGATAGAGACAGTCCCCGCCCTTTGACGGGCTTAGGGTCTAATCGGGGGAGACAGGCAGACAAGAACAATGGCACTGGTCAGCAGAGTGATGAACTGGAGTGGGGAAAGACAGGAGGCTGGGAGGTCAGCAAGCAGACTGATGCAATAATCCAGGCGGGATAGGATGAGTGTATTAAAGTGGTAGCAATATGGATGGAGAGAAAAGAGAGGATTTTAGTGATGTTGTAGAGGTGGCACCGACAGGATTTGGTGACGGATTGAATATGTTGGTTGAATGAGAGAGAGGAGTCAAGCATAAAACCGAGGTTATGGGCTTATGAGACAGGAAAGATGGTGGTACATTCTACAGTGATGGGAAAGTCAGTGGGAGGACAGGGTTTGGGTGGGAAGATAAGGAGTTCTGTTTTGGACATGTTAAGTTTGAGGTGACGGGATGACATCCGAGTAGAGATGTCTTGAAGGCAGAAGGAGATGTGAGACTGGGGAGAGGGAGAGAGATCAGGGCCGGAGATGTAGATTTGGGTGTCATCTGCAGAGAAATGGTAGTTGAAGCCATGGGAGTGAATGAGCCTCGAAGGGAGTGGTGTAGATGGAGAATAGAAGGGGACCCAGATCTATACCTTGAGGGACCCCCCACAGTTTGGGGATATGGGGGGCAATGGAGGAGCCTGCAAAGGAGACTAAGAATGAATGGCCAGAGAGATAAGAGGAGAACAAGAAAGGACAGAGTCAGTGAAGCCAAGGTTGGAAAATGTTTCTAGGAGAAGCGAGTGGTCCACAGTGTCGAAGGCAACTGAGAGGTCGAAGAGGATTAGGATGGAGAAGAGGACGTTGAATTTGGCAAAAAGGAGATCACTGGTGACCTTTGAGAGGGTGGTTTCTGTTGAATGAAGGGGACGGAAGCCTGATTGGAGGGGGGTCAAAGAGAATTGGAGGAGAGGAATTTGAGACAGTGGGTGTAGACAACTCACTCAAGGATTTTGGAGAAGAATGGTAGGAGGGAGATGGGGCTCTAACTGGAGGGAGCCGTAGGGTCAAGGGAGGGTTTTTGGAGGATGGGGAGACATGGACATGTTAGAAAGCAGTGGCCCCTGGCGAGAGAACGGTTGAAGATGACTGTTAGGGAGGGAAGAAGGAAGGGGGCGAGAGTTTGGACAAGGTGTGAAGGAATGGGGTCCGATGCGCAGGTGGAGGGGTGGCTTTTGAGAGGAGACAGGAGATCTCTAGAGAAACTGCTGGGAAGGATGGGAGAGTTGAAGAGGGAGATGGAGAAGGGAGGGACAGAGGAGGGGCAGGGGAGATTTTAGGGAGCTCACACCTGATGGTGTCAATTTTCTTAATAAAGTAGGCGGAAAGGCCACTGGGGGCAAAGGGATGGGGGATGGCCGGGGGAGGAGGGGGGTGATGGGGGACAGGAGCCATGAAGAGGGAGTTCACTGTCTGGAACAACTGGCAAGGGCAATGGCATGGGTGTCAATATGGGTAGTTTTGCTGGGCAGAGACGAGGACAGAGTTAAAGCACATAAGGATAAACTTAAAATGGAAAAAGTCAGCCTGATCTTTAAATTCCCGCCAGCAGTGCTCAGTGGCTCAAGCGCAAGAGCTAAGGAGGCAGGCTGTGCAGGTGATCCAGGGCTGTGGGTTAGAGGTACAAGATCGACGAAGGGATAGGGAAGCGAGTGAGTTGAATAGAGAGGCTGGTCTATTTATATTAATGTCTGTCTCCCCCTCTAGACTGCAAGCTCATTGTGGTCAGGGAATGGGTCTGTCTATTGTTATATTGAACTGTCTCAAGCACTCAGTGAAGTGTTCTGTATCTTCCCTCTTTCCCCAGCCCCCAGAGTCAACTGAAAAGTATTATCATTACATACAGTAAGAGCCCCATAGATTGTTGTTGATTACAGTTAAGAAATTAACGGGCAAGTCTGCTTCTTAGGTCGTTCTGAAATGAAAGGGGAAGCAAATGTCGATATGATTTGTGAGTCAGTTTGAGATATGGTGGAGGCCAAGAGGAATCCAGAGATTTGAATCAGAGGAACAAGTTCCAATAGAAAAGATAAGTGGAAGCCAACACGACAGAATGCTAAGGCAACCTAGATCTTCCACCCACAACCGCTGCTTTCCAAGTCACAGCCCACCTTGAGCAGAGGAATTCTGCAGGACTCCAAGATACCCCATAGAGAAGCAGTGCGGTCCAGAGCAGAGAGAATGGGTTTAGGAATCAGGGGACCTGAGTTCTAATCCCAGCAGTGCCACTGACTGCTTTGTGACCTTGAGCGAGTCATTGACCTTCCTTCTGTAAAATGGAGATTCAATATCTTTTCTCCCTCCCCTTTAGACTCTGAGGTCTAAGGGGGCAGAGACTGTGTCTGGTCTTCTTATCTTGTATCTACTTCAGTGTTTAGTCCCATGGTTAGAAAATAGTAAGCACTTCACATAGACCACCATTAAAATTGTTGGATTATAAGCTCTTTGTGGGCAGGGATCACATCTACTGTATCATATTGTACTTTCCCAAGTACTTAGTACAGTGCTGTGCTCATAGTAAGTACTCAATAAATACCATTGATTGGTTAAAATATGTTTCATTTATTGTATGTCCCAAGTGTCCAGCACAGCATTCAGCACCCAGCAGGGAACCTGCATGAAGTTCTGCACTGAGTGTGGGCTCTGCACATAGTTGACGTCCAATAAATATGGAAAATAGCCCTCCTAGGTTATAAGCTCGTTATGGGCAGGGAACCTATCTTTTGTATTATACTCTCCCAAACACTTAGTACAGTATAGTAAGTGCTCAATAAATACCACTGATTAATTGATTGATAAAAGAATGAATAGTACACTAGCTTCAAGGCTGGATTTAGTCATGAAAACCCTATTAAATATTCCATAGTACATTGGTCTTTTTTGAAAAAAAGACATTCAATCAAGGCACTCTTCCAAAACATTACTATTGTTAAATGAAGTATTCATGTAAAATAAAATTGACCAGTGATGTGAAGTAAACCTAAGACATTAAAAAAACATGCAAAAACCACCCAGGTTCATCTAACAACCAGATCAGTGCCTAAGTCCTCTGCCATGATCACACTTCTGATGAAATTTACACGATCTACTCAGCTGCCATCTATTCCAGGCCTTTGGTTTTATGACAGCCTAAAAACAATCAATCTTCTCTGAGTTCCTGTGGATCGCCAATCTGAGGTAAATCCCAGGACAGTTCAGTATTTATGAGATCAACAGTGCAGTGCCAGGGAAATACAGCCCCCACCAATTTCCTCTCTCACTCTCCCCTCTCCACCCTGGAGAAATCAAGACCCCCATCATCAACCAGGAACCAGAAATGGCCAGGACCGAAACCCTCGGGCCTCTGTGTCACTGTGGGCTTGGAGGCCAGCAACAGCTGGTCTTAGTCCGATGGAATCTGGGGCAGTTTGAGAGTAAAATCTGAGCAACATCATTGTGCAGTTTCCCTGAAGCATTGTTCATCTACTCATTGTACCCTCTTTCTCGGCTTTTTTGCATTTGTAAATGCTCCCATGTTCTGGAATTTGTCTTTTTTAATAATAATAATAGTTATTTGTTAAGTGCTTACTATGTGCCAAGCACTGTTCTCAGCGCTGGGGTAGTTCGAGTAAGAGGTACACAGTCCCTGTCCCACATGGGGCTCACCCTCTTATCCTTATTTTACAGATGAGGTAACTGAGTCAGAGAAGTGAAGTGGCTTGCCAAGGGTTACACAGCAGACATGTGATGGATCCAGAATTAAAACCCAGGACCTTCTGACTCCTGGGCCCATTTTCTATCCACTCAGCCATGCTGTATGTGTCTCTCTTTCCCTATCTAGATTGTGAGACCCATGTGAGACAGTAACTGGGTCTGAACTGTTTATCTTCTATTCATCCTAATGCTTTGTCACGGTACCTGGCCCAAAGTAAACACTTAATACCATAACAAATTCATCATTTATTCATTCAATAGTGTTAATCACATGACTGCTGTGTGCAGAGCACTATACTGGGCATTTACTATGTGCAGGGTGCTATTTCAGGCACTCGCTGTGTGCAGATTACTGTTCCGGGCACGTGAGACCACATAGTAGAAAGTAAAAGTCCCTATCCTTAGAGGATCTTAAAATCTAATGGAAGAGTCAGGCAGGCGTGGACTGAAAACGCGCAGAAAGAATGAAAGAAAAAAATGGAGTTATAACTGGTAATGGCAAGAACCCAGGAAGAGAGCTTGTACATCAGTATTCATTCAATTGTATTTATTGAGCGTTTACTGTGTGCAGAGCACTGTACCTCAGCGCACCCACGTGCTCAGGGTCGCTGTCAGAAGGACGTGACCAGAGTGGGGAAAATTTGTCAGGGAGACCCGCTAAGACGTGGATCTTTCTGGCCATTTTGAAATGGGGGAGGGATGGAATCGGGCAGATCTGAAGGGGATGGAGGGCCCAGACCTAGATCAGGGTTGAAATGGAGTCACCAAGAGTCAGAGATCAGGGTACTAACACCCCTGCCTCAGACGTCTTCAGTGTCCCCCCGCAGGCAGTACTGAAGGAACCAAAAAGCCACAGTGACAGGACGCTTCAGCCTCCTGGAATTAGCGCCTGGGCCTCCCTGGGCCTTCTCTGACCAGACAAAAGGACAGACCATGCCTATCAGCCTCTGGCTTGGGCAATTGAGAGATTCTTTTGTTCCCACCATTATTAGCTCCTTCCCGATTCACTTATGTTCAAATACAGCCACACATCCGATGAAAGGTCCCTCTGTGGAATCAACCCAATCACTTCTCTCGCCCAAGCGCCAGGTACCTGCCGAGCCCTTGAGAAACAATAGTCCATACTTTACCTAGTTGCCACTTTCTGGGACACATAGTCTCCATCATCCAGATCGGCAGTGCAGGTTCCAGGATCGCGATAGCCATGTTCGAAAAGCAGATTGAGCCTATAATGGAGAAAAGAGGGTGTTTTGTTTCTTTTTTTTCTTTTGTGTCAATCCAGAGTACTGCTATCTTGCCCCAAATAGGAAAATGAAGCCATTCCAGATTGGGTCTTTTTAAGCCCAATTTGATAGACAAAAACTATTGATTGTTGCTGAACCACTTGGGATTGAATAAACCATTGAAGCCTCTAATTTTCTGGAAGCCAGTGCTCCAAGAACTCACACAATCAAGGTGGCTATTTACATAATGAAGAAGGGGTGATTCTGCCATCCTTGGTGACATTGAAAGACTGGATTCACTAAAAATAATGTTCAAAAGATTAGAATTGCAATTTTTTCCTTCCAACTTGAATAGCCACGGGCCCTGGAATTGTCAATATTTTGACATTTAGTCCCGTCGGACTCGTGCGTTGCCTGAACAGCTCAGGCAGTAACAGTTCAAAATGCTCTGTGCTCTAGCCAGTAGCGTGCCCGGAACCTAGAGGCAGTGAGGGTCTGGCTCTAAATTCAGTCTTATTTGATTTCCCTGCTGTTCCGACTAACAAATTCTACTTCCTACTTCATCCACCGGGAATTTAGGGGTTTGACTCTTGCTGCTCCCCAGAAATACGCAGGAACCCCACTTTACAGACGGGCAAATCAAAGCGCAGGGGAAGGTTATGACGAGCATCGCATGGGCTAAGCGAAGTCGTGACTACGGTAATGGCAGGCACGGCAGAGTCTCGAAGCAGACAGCCTGACTTTGTAAGGAAGGAGAGAGAGCACCGGAGGAGGGAGAACAAGGAGATCCCCATCCAGGGTAGTGATTCTGCTTGCGTTTGGGAACAGAATAATGCTTAATAATAATAATTGTGGCATTTGCTAAGCACTTACTGTGTGCCAGGCACTGTACTAAGCACTAAGTACTAAGAGAGAACCTAATCAGGTAGGACCTTGTCCACATCCCACATGAGGCTCAGTCCTAATCCCCGTTTTACAGATGAAAGAACTGAGGCACAGAGAAGTGAAGTAACTTGCCCAAGGTCATACAGCAAACTGGCGGAGCCAGAATCAGAACTCAGGTCCTCCTGATTCCTAAGCTTGTGCTCTCTCCACTAGGCCGGGCTGCTTCCACAGTGTGGAACCCCTAATTGCCTTTAAAAATGACTGGGCTAAATCTTTCTGATGTCTCAGAGCGACTATATTTTTTCCCAGAGGAGAGCTCTTCTCGTCGCACAGTTCAGCACAGCTGGGCACCTCTGCCATTCTCAGTTCGCAAATGCCATGAGGAATTAGGATAGATAGCTGAGATGTCTGCCGTGACGCTGCAGGCTCCTTACCTGCGATGTCTCGGGGTCAACGGCAACAGCCTTTAATGCAAAGGTGAAATCCGTCCCGCTTAGAACAACTAAACTTGGGTGTGTTCCGAAGCCTTCCAGTATCTTTGAGCAGAACCTCCCTCACCCCTCCAGGAGAGTCGGACCCTCTAAAGTTAGCAAAGTTTCCAAGAATGTCCCTGGGAGGAGACTATTTCCTGTGATTTTCAATGTATATGGCTTAGTGGATAGAGGACCGGCCTGGGAGTTAGAAGGTCATGGATTCTAATCCTGGCTCCGCCACTTGTCTGCTGTGTGGCCTGGGACAGGTCACTTCACTTCTCTGTGCCTCAGTTACCTCATCTGAAAAATGGGAATCAAGACGGGGAGCCCCCTGTGGAACAAGGACCCTTTCCATTCCAAATTGCTTGTATCCAGCCCAGCGCTTAGTACAATGCCTGACATATAGTAAATTCTTAGCAAATGTCATCATTATTATTATTATTATGATCTGTGCCTTTTGGGATTTTTTTTTGGCCTGCCCAGTATTCCTAAAGCTAATTCCCAACCAATTCTTCACCCCCATCATGTTTAATCTGCCAACCGCCTCAAAATGCATTCTGATTATTGAGAAGAGGGATGATTAAACTGTACCTGCAGCAATCAGGATGTAAGGGTCCTTTAACAGGGTGACTAATGAGGTTCCTTTTTGACTCTGCCAAACAGAAAAAGCAGCGTTAAAGAGAACGCACTACCAGCTGATGAATCTCAGGTTTTACAGAGCTGCTTACCTCTGGCTGTACTCTGGATGGCTGGAGAATAAACAGTTGGACAGCTACAAAAGAAAGGAAAATGGCCTTTTAGGCAAATGGGCTGGGATAAGAATGTGATTTTTAAAAAGACTTTCCAGGGTAACGAACAAATGAAGTTCTCTTTTGCTATTCACTGACCTCCATCCAACAGAGCGAGAGCAGCCAACACCAGAAACGGGGCAGTCTTCCCCACAAATTCATACATCACACTCCCAAATGGTGGCCCCACTACAAGAGAACCCAGAGAGGGAGAGGTAACAAGGTTATTGTAGCAACCGGGGTGCCTGCAGGCATATCACTGTCCATTTCATGCCTAATGACCAAATCTTGCCGAGCCCAGAGAAATCTACATTCACTGTCAAAAGCGGAACTTCAGATTGGCTCCCAAACTGCAGACAAATCAGTCCTTCCCTTTCCCTTTAAGGCATGGTGAGGTGTCTCCAGTGATTAATGGGATGTGGAATGCTTAAGGTTCAATGATTGGTTTGGAATATTGGGGATCTTTAGATTTACAAGGATTTGTCATGTCACCACCTCCATGAGAGAAGCAGCAGCGTGGCTCAGTGGAAAGAGCACGGGCTTTGGAGTCAGGGCTCATGAGTTCGAATCCCAGCTCTGCCACTTGTCGGCTGTGTGACTGTGGGCAAGTCACTTAACTTCTCTGTGCCTCAGTTCCCTCATCTGTAAAATGGGGACTAAGACTGTGAGCCCCACGTGGGACAACCTGATTCCCCTATGTCTACCCCAGTGCTTAGAACAGTGCTCGGCACATAGTAAGCGCTTAACAAATACCAACATTATTATTATGATGATGAGAGCCTAGGAAAGTGAGTACAACTGGTAGCAGCAAGATACAGTAGATGACTAGATGAGTGGGAAAATAACAAATAATGTGAGCAAGTGATATAGACTGTAAGCTCATTGTGGGCAGGGAACATCTCCCAAGTGCTTAGTACAAGTGCTCACAGTAAGCACTCAATAAATACCACTGATTGATACAGACATAAGTGAGACATAAATGATAAAGACATGAGAAGCTGTGTGGTCTAGTGGATAGACTATGGGTCTGGGAGTCATATGGACCTGGGTTCTAATCCTGGCTCTGACAGATGCCTGCTGTGTGAGCTTGAGCAAGTCAGTTAACATCCCTGTGCTTCAGTTACCTCATCTGTAAAATGTATAAAATTCTGTGAGTGCCATGAGGGACATGGACTGTGTCGGTCAAACGGCAGGGACTGTCTCTATCTGTTGCCGACTTGTTCATTCCAAGCGCTTAGTACAGTGCTCTGCACATAGTAAGCGCTCAATAAATACTATTGAATGAATGACTGTGTCCAACCTGATTAACCTGTCTCTACCCCAGTGCTTAGTACAGTGCCTGGCTCACTTAACAAATACCACTTTTAAAAAAGGGCTCAAGGCTCTTTAAAAATTCGGAACTGATTATCTTGCATTTACAACAGAACCTAGTCAAGAGCGAGACACAGAGTAATCACTTATCAGCAACATAAGTAACTAAAGTATTCCATTTATCAGCAAGGCTTAAGTTGTCCTGGCAACACGGTGATCCACATTGTCCAGGATTAATTTGACATGAGCTCGCTGTGAGCAGGGAACGTGTCTACCAAACCTGTTGTAATCAAGCAATCAATGGTATTTACTGAGCGTTTACTATGTGCAGAACAAGTGCTCGGCAGAGTACAATACAACATAGTGGACACATTCCCTGCCCATAAGAAATTTACAGTCTATTGTACCCTCCCAGATGTATTCAAAGGAGATCAAAATCAGTAACCCTACAACTCCTGTTGGGGAAAACGAGCTGGGGATGGAGATGACCCTTGGGAAAGCATTAGCCGACTGGCCCCACAGAGGCTTTGCCTCTGCAAGTTGATCATTCAGTTCTGCAACGTTCCAACAGACACCAGTTGGAAAAAGACAGACCAAATGGATTGCACAGAATTCCACAGGTGTGTGGAATCCCAACTCATATGCCACATCCCGACCCCACATAATCTTACTGACCTAAAACGCCCAGGGCAAGGCCCCCCAGGGCGATCCCCATCGCATTGCCTCGTTCTTCGTCATCCGTGTAAATGCTTGCCAGCATCCCCATTCCTAAATAAGAGATTAAGACAAATCCATCAAAGGAATACAGCATTTAGTACAGTGCCTGGCACATAGGAAGGGCTTAACAGATACCATAAAAAACAAAGTAATCATTTTACCCTTCTCAAACCCTTCTCAGGAATGTAGAAAGAGTAACCAATTAAAAACATGTGAACCAGGTGGTGCTTTGGACCTCCTCTTCCTACTGGTAGAATAACCTAAGGCCAAAAACAAACTACGGCATGACCCGTGCAGATGCCCCAGGATTCTTCGAATGTAGAAATGATTCACCAAGTTATTTCACGGGCATTATAAAAATGACCAGGCAGGCCCTGAGGGAAAGCACAGTTGTTCAGTGATACTGCAGACAGAGTCCACTGAGGTACTTTACTACCTACCAGCCACCGAAGAACAAGAAGAGCCAATTCCTTGAAGGGACCTTGCTATGAAGAGTAGAGTATAGCTTCCAGAAAAAGCAAACACTGCAAAAAGAGGTCCAAAAAAGTTAGGCTAAATCCAATTCAAGGGGAAATTAAAGACATTTTAACCAGGATCATTTCTTGAGGTATTTATTATCTGTGAAACTGAGGGCCAAATTGCGCTTTTATTATATTTAGATTTGTCATTATTGATTCTTTTTTGCAAAGGCAGTCAAGAGAAAGGAAGGAAGAGAAGTGAAATCTCCCTCAAACTGAGGTTTTTAACAAAGACAGTGCTGGCATCAGGATGGAAAATATAAAAAGCAGTTACTCACTAATTGTTGAGACAAACATGATACAGAATCCTGCAAACATTGGAATCTGATAACCAATTCTGCAAAACAGAACAAAACAAGAAAAGATTTAATGGTTGCACTCTAGTTTTTCTGAGCATTGTATTTATTCCATTTCATTCATTCATTCGATCGTATTTATTGAACGCTTAGTGTGTGCAGAGCGCTGTACTAAGCGCTTGGAAAGTACAGTTTGGCAACACATAGAGACAATCCCTACCCAACAACGGGCTCACAGTCTCTGATGATTTCCTTCGATTGGAGAATGTAGGATGGCTGTGCGTGCCTCAAGACTCATCTCTTTGACAATATGACCTTTTTCTGTTTCATTTTCTTTAAGAAGAAATACATTTATGTCTACTCTCTTTCCATAACATTCTCTTTGGCATAAATGTTAATACAATATTGGCTTAATGACCCAGAAGGTGTTCATGATGTATATCATTCCTCTCATTTTCTTTATATTCTGTTTTTAGATTTTTATAATTATGCCCTTCGTGAGATTGACCTTTGGATGGAAGTACAAGTCAAATACTGGCTGGCTCCGAAGTGTCTTTAAAAATTCAACCAGGTACAGGATGATTAAAATTTATATTAAAGCTTAGTAGAATACCATGAAGATGAAAAATAGCCATCTTTGCCTTTCATTTTGAAAGTCCATCTTAGAACAGGCATGCTGAAACTTGAAAACTGGGGAGGAAGAATGACCTCATGGAAAGAGCACATCTGAGGATCAGAAAACCTGGGTGGCAATGCTGGATTCACAACTTGCCCTCTGTGTGACTTTGGACAAGTCACCTAACTTCTCTGTGTCTCAGTTTCCTCATATGTAAAATGGGGATTCAATACCTGGGGTTTTTTATGGTATTTGATTAAGCGCTTACTATGTGCCAGATACTGTAATAAGCTCTAGGGTGGAAACAAGTAAATCATATTGGACACAGTCCATGTAGCACTGGGGGGCTCCCAGTCTTAATCTCTATTTTACAGCTGGGGCAACTGAGGCACAGAGAAATGAAACAACTTGCTCAAGGTCACACAGCAGACAAGTGGCAGAGCAGGGATTAGAACCCAGGTCCTCTGATGCTTAGGCCTGTGCTCTTTCCACTAGACCATGCTTCTTCCCTCCTCTTATCCCATAGGTCTTTTCCCTAGTTTCATTTTTGTTTTTTACACATTCTCCCCGCCTCCCCTTCCTCTCAGGCATCTTTTCTCTGCTTCATTAGGATTGAAATCCCCTCCATTCACATGGAGGAGATGATACTGAGATGGTTCAGAGAGTCAAAGACACAAGCTTTTGGGATGAACGAGGATGTTAAAGAACTAATTTAAGACTGAGGAAAAGTTTTTTGCTTGAAAAGATTTAGAGAAAGAACAAATCTCGTTATATGGCTTTGGACAGGTCACTGAACTTTTCGGTGTCTCAGTCTCCTCCTCTGTAAAATGGGGAGTCATATCTGTTCTCATTTGAGACAGGGATTGCGTACCACTTGATGATCTTGTACCAACCCCGGTGCTTAGGATGGTGGTCAGCACATAGTAAGAGCTTAACAAATGCCACGATTGTTATTATTAATATTATTATTACGTACTATGGCAACCTGGTAAATCATATTTTTGAGTTCTGACCATCATCAAAACCCGGAAACATTTTCCATGTGGAAGATGTATGACCATAGAAAAATAGGGCAGAAAGGGCCTCAAAAACTAGTCATTTAGAGAAGCACTGTGGCCTACTGGGAAGAACACGGGCCTGGGAGTCAAAGGACCTGGGTTCTAATCCCAGTTCTGCAATGTATCTGCTGTGTGACCTTAGGCAAGTCACTTAACCTCTCTATGCCTCAGTTACCTTATCTGGAAAATGGGGGTTCAAGTCCATTCCCTCCTACTTAGACTGTGAGTCCTATCTTAGGACAGGTATTGTTTCCAACTAGATAAACTTGTATCTATCCCAGTGCTTAGAAAAGTACTTGGTGCATAGGAAGTGCTTAACAAGTGCTGTTATTGTTAATTTTATGATTATTATGTCCCCTGCCGCCGCGTAGGAGAATTATTAAAACTTTCAAGACACTTGAATATCCACTCTTTTCTAAAGGTCTCCACGTAGTTTATCCCGATATTTTATCACGCTGATGTTCAAGGGGCTCTTCCCTAGGGGAAATCAAATCTCTCCTGCTTTCATTTCATGCCATTTCTTCTTTATTTCTCAGTGGACAGGGAACCAGTGGTCGGCACTTTACCCATAAGATACTGTGAAAACACTTAAGTTCCTGTTGTTCTACTCATCAGACAGATTCAACGTCAAAGACTGCCGAATAGTTCAGAGGTAAGAACTGAGTATTCTGTGCCACAGTCAATGGTTACAAAGGTTGAAAGACTCAAGCAATAGAATTAAGGCTTAGAATGTTTGTAGACATACTGAAAAAAATTGCCTCCCTTCATATTTTGCAAAGGTTTTGGAACTCCTGACCTCTCTCTTGCCTGGAACTCCAGTCATCTACATATCCAACAGACCTCACTCTCCCCACCTTCAAAGCCCTACTACAATTATATCTCCAAGAAGCCTTCCCTTGACTAACCTCTCATTTCCTACCCCTCTTAACCCTCATTTCGCTGTCTATGTACTTGGGCTGTAACCCTTAAGCTCTTGGTCACTCGCCCCACCCCCAGCCCCACAACATTTTAATACATATATGTTTCTCCTATCTGAACTTTATTTTAATATCTGCCTCCCCCACAAGATTGTAAATTCCTTGAGGGCAGAGATCATGTTTACCAACTGTATCGTACTTAGTACAACAGTTAGTACAGTGCTCTGCATTCATTCATTCATTCAATTGAATTTATTGAGTGCTTACTGTGTGCAAAACACTGTACTAAGTGCTTGGGAGGGTACAATATAACAACAGACACAGTCCTGCCCACAATGAGCTCACACAGTAAGCGCTCAATAAATACGATTGAATGAATGATTAAATGAATACACTGAAAACTCAATAGACTGCAAAACACTAAACTGTGAACTCAAATATATTTCAGGTCAAGCACTGTTGCCCAGATTCCTCTTGCCAAATCATTTCCTCCTTGGAAATCTTAAATTGCTTTTACTGAGGATGACCTTCATGGGCCTCATCATGCAGCAGTTTATAATCCCCATGCAATGAGAAATCTAGACTGTAAGCTCGTTGTGGGAAGGTAACATTTCTTCCAACTCTGATGGGTTGTACTCTCCCAACTGCTTTGTTCAGTATTCGGCACACAGAAAGCGCTCAGTAAATACCACTGAGGATAATGAAATTCCCAAACTGCCGGATACTTTCTCCCAACTTCCGGTGGGTGAATTATCTGGTTTCTGCCAATTCATTCCCCAAATAGGTGCTTTCCCTACATCCTGAAAAAATGAAAAGGTCACTGCTAATTACTACACGCTAACTGGCAGGGATTCACTATACTTTATACTAAGATAGGGAGGCTGCAGGCTTTTTTCTTGTAACTCAGATATTGGTTAAAACTTCATTTTCAAACGCACAGAGTGCCCAAGGAAATAGATATACATGACTTATTGCTATTAGTTTGATTAAAAATCTAAATGACAAGCTGAAGAAGAAGTATGGAAATACTCAGTAATTAGCGCAAACCAAGAAATACTAATCAACTGCTGCTCCTTCACTGAGCTGGTGTAAAGCAGGGATGCATCCTATTTCCCATTGTCCTGATTTGTCTAGACTGTAAGCTCATTGTGGGCAGGGAATGTGTCTGCCAACTCTGCCGAGTTGTACTCTCTCAAGCACTTAGTACAGTGCTCTATATGCAGTAAGTACTCAAAAGTACTCTTGGTTGAGTGATTGATTGACAAAAGAAAAGTTTTCATGTTTTCACTGTGCCAACCCAGATATCCTTTTTTGTTTCCAAAGTCAACCAATTTATCATGGCAGCTGTAGACAGGCGCCCCTATGAGCCTCCCTTCTTTCTTCCACCATCTTAAATAGCCGCAATTCTATCCAGTGGCAACCCTGGTACTACCAAACAGGCCACGTGGCCCTCAAAATATGGGCCAAGTGACCAAATGCACTATCAGTCCTCAGCAAGTTCAGTAACTGTGTTTGCACCCAAATCATTGCGTATGCCAAACAGGAAGCCAACTTTTCCAAATCTAGCCTTTCCATCCCTTGTTCGGGAAACCCACCACCTGCATTATTCATAAAAACCACCATTAGCCTTCTCTAAACACTTCCAAAAAGTGGCATTGTACAGAAGCTACTTGAATTGTATAACCATAGTGACATAATCACCCTTTGGAAAGTTGCCAATTTTTTTTTTTCAGGCCACCCAGGTAATTTTATGTTTCCTACGGTTTGTGCAAGATCATGATGCTCTGTATTATTTCAGCCTGAAAGACAGATGCGATCATCATGTGATCATCTAGGCTGCCCATTGACGAAAGACAGAATCGCCACCATCACTAATGCACTAATCTTGATTCTTGCTTAGGGGGCATCTATTTGAAAGCAGGTGTCTCCTCAAAATTTACATGTAGCAATCTATATGAAGTACCCTAAGAAACAGCTTCCTTTCGGAAGTATCCCCAGGTCTGGATGTCAAAGGAATACAGTGGCACCTTCACCTCAAATTTGGAGATTTACTATTTCTCGGCACACTACCTTAAGGTTATCAGGGAAGCCAATGCAATATGACTTGAACCGTTACCCACTTCCAGCTGGAAAGCTTTTATTTTGCTTTCGTTTAGGGACCTAGAAGAAGTTCAAAAAGCATTCTTATTGTCCTAGAAGGTCCCTAAGGAACAGACAGGTGAGGTAACTTTCCTGAGACCACACAGCAAATTGGAGTGACAACTATAAAGATCTACCCGTAGTGAGAAGTGGTAACAGATGAAGGGTTTGAGACCTTTGAAAGAACTGTGTAATCTAATATCAAGAAAAGGATTGTTTTTCATGCCTGTTCATGTGGATGTTCAGGACAGGAAATATTTCATAAATTGTGGTCTCTGCATTTCTGTTTCTTGCATAATTGAGATAATGATCTGTTTATGCTTCAACCAAAGTGAGGACTGGATTGAAGACAAATCAAATAAAGAAGGCAAGCAAGTTTGGCTCTATTCCGTAAACGATACCAAAGACAGTTGGCCTTGGGTGCGACAGAAACTGAAACACTGTGCTACCTAAAGTTGGCCTTCGTTTTGCAGATGTTGTTGGCAACAGGGGCACTGTAGCCCTGGGCGTTGAGTGTCTTTGGGAGAGAATCTATCTTTTGCACAGTTTGTGTGACTGTAGTTTCTAGATGGCCACTGGGTAAAAACGGGTTGCTTCTAGGTAGCATAAGTAAACCATTAAAAGAGAATGGGATTTTTAAAAGCCAGCATTTACAATTTGCTTTGGAAATCTGAAATGCTCAAACCATTTGAGGCAGGTTTCCAAGTATTGTTCTGCTCGACTCCTGCCACTCACACCCAGGTGTTTCACAAGGGCATTATTATGGAAATTTCTTCCATTTTGATATAGAACAGTTGAGCTATTTACCTTCTCAGAACACAAAACCCTGGGTAGTTTTCTGTAATTATAGCAGATGTATTTTTAAGTATGCTTTTTAGCTGGTGTGTTTGTTTTCTTTTTCTGAACAAGAGAGATATTGAATGCTACCTTCTTGCTGAAGCTTATCTGTGGGATTACATTGGAAACTACCTATGATTTGATTTTGTTGCTGTGTGTCTTAGTAGATTCTCTCTGTAGGTTTCACAAAGCGGCAGCTCTGAATGTGCCTCTGCCTTGGTATGACAAGATAATGATAATAATAATGGTATTTGTTAAGTGCTTACTATGAACCAAGCCCTGTACTAAACCCCAGGGTAGATACAAGATATTCAGGTGGGGCACAGTCTCTGTCCTAAATGGGGCCTTGTGGAAAGAGTATGGGCCTGCTGTGTGACTTTGGGCAAGTCATTTAACTTCTCTGTTCCTCCGTTCCCTCATCTGTAGAATGGGAATTCAGTACCTGTTCTCCCTCCTACTTAGACTGTGAGCTCCAACTAGTTCCTGATTATTTCATATCTACCCCAGCGCTTAGTACAGTGCTTGTCACAAAGTAAGCACTTAAATATCACAAATATTAATATTATGGGGCTCATAGTCCAAGTAAAAAGGAGAACAGGCATTGAATCCCCATTTTACAGAAGAGGAAACTGAGCCACATGGAAGTTAAGTGTCTTGCCCTAGGTCACACAGCAGGCAAATGGCAGAGCTGGGATTAGATCCCAGGTCCTTTGACTCCCAGGTCCCTTTGCTTTCTACTAAGCCATGCTGCTTCTCAACGCATGAGAGGTTCATCAAATGGGTTTAGGAAACCACAAGAGAAGTTGCGCTGTCCATTGTCCTTTAAAGCAAAAAGTAGTCTACACCTCAGTGAGGTTAGCTCAAGAGAAGGAATTGGCATCACTCCCTACAACTCCAACACTGTTTTCTAAAATTACAGCTCTAAGAGACCTTCAGAGATCCTTGATCCATTGGATATTATTTCTCATCATTATTTCTCCCGGGGCAAATTCATCCGCTCTCTATAGAATAGCACTTAAAGAGCCCAACCTCCCTTCTCACTACAGAAAGCTTCCAAGAGCCTCATGTAAGACAGAGACTGTATCTGATCTGAATATCTTATATCTACCCCAGTGCTTAGTGCCGGATACTTGTTATGGTACTTTTTAAGCATTTACTATGTGCTAAGCACTGGGATGGACCCGTTCCCTGTCCCAAAGTCTAAGTGAAAGGGTGGAGGATTTAATCCCCATTTTACAGAAGTGGTAACTGAGGCACGGAGAAGTTAAATGTCTGACCCAAAGTCACTCAGCCGACAAGTGGAAGAGCCAGGATTGGAATCCAGATCCCCTGACTACCAGAGCCATGCTCTTTTCACTAGGCTACAATACTTCTCAATGCATGAGCAGTTAAGCCACTTAGTAGTAGTAGTAAGTAGTAGTAAGTACAAAACCAAAGAACACAATTATGTAAAACCATAGGTTTACGGGAAAAAATAAATGGCTAGTGCTTAAAAACTTTATAAAGTAAAGGATTACTGTAGAGAACCTTAAGGACTAGACATAAAACAGTTCTTCTAGTTAAACAGTTGATGTAGGGAAGAGCTAGTCAAGCGAATAAAATGGAGAGGAAAGCATACAAGCTTGGGGAATCCAGAGACCTGAGTCCTACCCTCAGCCCTAGCACTATTCCTCAGTTCTTTATGCCTCAGTTTTCACATCTGTAAAATAAGGAGAATCTCTGCCCTTCCCTACTATTGGGTGTTGAGGACCAAATGAGGTCGTTCATGTTAAATGACTTTGGTAAAATCAAGCACTATTAGAAAAACTCAAAGCCACATTTAACATGAAGCCTCAACTCCAGAATTGACCTTGCCCCTCCCTCTTTTTTCAGTCAGGCCCGTCTTTGGTGCAGGTGGAGAAAAAGGGCTAGAAATGCATTCAGTGATGAAGAGAAGAGGTGTGTATGGAGGGTTGTGGGTGTGTTGGGGGGGGGGGGGCATTGCCTGAGGGGAGCTTATTTCTCATTCAAAGCCACCAGTGGATGATGTAATGATGAGCAGTATAGAAAGGAAGAAAAGAATAGAAGAAGAAAAAAGCCGGGTTAAAATGAAATCATTTGATTGATGCATGAAATTACCTACCTGTTGGTCAGTGCCCCTATGAAAGGGTTAGTGAGGAGCTGGACTGTTGCTTTTGAAGCAAACAACAAACCAACTTGCACATTTTCATTGAGCAGATCTTTGTCTTCCTTGGGGCAATCAGAAGGGGTGCTGGTTGCATTAACTACCATTTGCTGGGTTGTGGCTCGGTATAAATCTCCTCGAGGCAGTCCCCTGGTAGCATTTTCAATCGTCATTGTGGAGTTATCATAATAGGAGAAGATACTCTGAAAGCGGGGGGTTGAGGGCGAATCAACCTCAGGCTTGATTGTCTGGATTTCGGTGGCATTTTTCTCATGCTCAATGGTGTACAAATAACTCGGAATGATAGGCACTAGAATCAATCACAAATACAACAGAGAGGCTGATAACATACTGTAAATTTATTTGTTCTCCAAAATTTGGTGCAACTCATTCAAAAATGTCAAAAGCCAGAACTAGCTGCATGCTTATTTTCAAAACCCAAAAACAATATTTGAGTTTTCAGATCTTGAAATTTAGCTCACCGCAAAGAATGCAGATCACAGACTCTAGCTGAATTCTACAGCTCAGAAATAACTACAAGATCAACTACTCCCTCCCACCCACCAAGCCTTTGCCCCCGCCCCAGGCATTTAATTAATTGTGGTTCACAGAATAGTGGGGTTTTTTATTATTATTATTTATTTCCCTCAAGAGGAACACTATTTAAGAGGCAAAAATGTTATCTGAAGCCTAAGGCAGAACCTGTGCAGGGTCAATTCAGTGCTTCCCTAGAAAGAGCATTTATGCAGCTGGAGAAACATTTAAACCTAGGAAGCGAAGATACAAATTGTATTATTTGCCATAAGACCCTGGCAGGAAATAGCAATTCAGAAATTCTGCAACAGATTAATGTTGTCTTTCTCTTGCATACACTGGGAGTTTGTGTTTATTAAATAGTAGGAGTTAAGCCTTAATAATATCTTTACCTTTTTGAGCATTAACATCTAACCATTTAAAATATTTAATAGTGGAACACCGTATCTTATGGAGAAGAGAGAAGGGATCACAATAGTGAGAAATACATCCTTTTTCCACTCGCATATTGCCAGGGATTGACTCTATTTGCTTTTCTGAAAACCACATGTAATGAGTAAACCCGCAAATCTAACGTGTTGAGTCATGTAAAACCAATGCTGCTTTAATTAAATTTAAAAATAGAACTTTTTTAGAAAAAGATTATATATCAAATTTATTCTTTCTAGGTATTTTGTTCATAGACTGAATTGTGGTGAGTCTGTGGGAAAGACCTTATGGATCTTTTTAGCTTTTGACTACTCATACTTAAGATGTCAAAAAGGCTTACGATGATACAAGCTCTCTTAAAATTCAAAACCAAAATGGAATGGAAACTGTTTCCATGTTAGCACACTTGCAGTGGCGTTCATCAGTGAAATATGCAGTTTTGGATTTCCTGAAAAATAATGATTTATTCTATTAAGTGGGCATTCTGAAGATCCTAATTAAGTTCCCCTTGATGAGTATTTAATTAAAAAAAAAACAGAGACCTTTAGAATTCTAGATCATCTTCCCCTGCAACAGAAATCTTTTCCACCACAGTGAAAAAGGAGAACAATCAAAAGGAAGCATAAGCTGAGTCTTATCTGGTCTGTCACATTTTTGGACACGAAGAACTCCAAGAAAAGAAATTTTAAAACTGAAATGGTGGCAACATCTAATGCCTCTGTAGCCCAGAAACCCAATACAATTCGCTTAGCAGTCTGAAAATTGATGCTACTGATAACCATGAAGTCCCAGCTACAGCCTTTATCCCCTGGTAGTTGATCATTTGAAAAGGGTCAAAGAACTCATGTGGTTCTATTTGATCAGAAACAAATAAATTGTCTTGGTCGGGAGCTGGCGGCCACCCTGGACTTATAATGTCCAAGCATCGGTACCACGCTCAGCAGCGATTGCTAAAAGGAGTTGAAGAAACGGGTTTTTCACATACCCACTACAGTGAGTAGCATGTTGTCTAGCAGCAAGGCGATGAAGACTATCAGCAGGATTAGTTTTCGGGACTGGCGGCTTTCCCTAAGCCAGCGGAGGACAGCAAATTCACTCGGAGCCATAACTTCTGCTGCAAATATAGAGGAAAATTCAGTGACTCTCAGAACACTCTTCCAGGCATCCTTTGTTAGATTTCAGCAACTTAGCTCTAAGCTCACTTCTCGGGATCAAGTCAGTAGATGAGAAGTCTAGCACGCCGGAACATCATTTCCCCTCTGAGTTCTATCTCTCCAAGCCTACCTTCCTTTGCCTCTTGAAAAGGCACTGTCTGCTTTTCTAGTTCCTTAAAATTAATTGTTTAATTAATTAATTAATTGAGGGGAAAGGTGTGGTGAAACTTCAAATTAAGAGACTGTAGACTGTAAGCTGATGGTGGGCAGGAAATGTGTCTACCAACTCTTTCTATTGTACTCTCCCAAGCTCTTAGTACAGTGCTCTGAACACAGTAAGCGCTCAATAAATTCTATTGATGGATTGAGAGATATTGTTGCAGGAATTCCCAAGAAACTAAGCCACCACTTCCTTTTCAATTTTGTTCACCCTCTGAGGAAGACTTCTCTTGTTCATTCCCCCGGTCTTTTCCTTTTAAATCGTCAGGAAGGTTTTGTCAAAATGCCACAATCCACCAAGCCCAAACTCCTCTGACATGGAACTTCCATGGGCAGTTGAAGAGGTTCAGGCTCCCAGAGGATTTGCTAGGTTTCATGGGGAAGGAAGACTCTGTCTCTCAATTTCCCCAGGCTCTTTTCCCCCTACTCACCCACCCTTCTTTTTGTTCTGAGTTTCCCACAGATCCCCCTTCTCCCCGCCCCCATCCCTGCCCCCTAACTAGGCTAGAAACCCATCAGGAGTCAACAAGTAAATAAAAACCAAGTGGCCAAGTACAGTCAGTAAAGGGTGACAGAGGAAGAGGAGAAGCAGGAGGAAGAAGAAGGGGAGAAGCAGGAGGAGGAAGAAGAGAAGCAGGAGGAAGAAGGTGAGAAGTAGGAGTAGGAAGAAGAGGAAAAACAGAGGAGGAAGAGAAGTAACAGGAGGAAGAAGACAAGTGGGGGGAGGAGGAGGAGGAGAATCGCCAGAATGAAAAAGTGGAGAAGCAACAAGAGGGTGAAGGAGAGAAGCAACAGGAGGAGGAAGAAGAAGAAGAGAAGCAACAGGAGGAGGAAGAAGAGGAAGAGAAGCAACAGGAGGAGGAAGAAGAGGAAGAGAAACGAGGAGGAAGAAGGGGAAGATAAGCAACAAGAGGAAGAATAAGAGGAGAGCCAACAGGAGGAGGAAAAAGATGAAGATAATTAGAAGGAGGGCAAAAAAGGAGAAGAACAGGAGGGGGAAGAGGAGGAGAAGTGACAGGAGGAGGAAGAAGAAGAGAAAAGAGGAGAAGCAACAGGAAGTGGAAAAAGAGAAGTAATAAGAAGAGGAAGTATGAAAAGCAACAGGAGGAAGAAGTGAAGCAGCAGGAGGAAGAGTGAAAGGGGAGAAGCAGCAGGAGGAAAAGTGAGAGAAGCAGCAAGGGCAAGAGCGAGAGAAGCGACAGGGGGAAGAAGGGGGGAAAGCAGCCAGAGGAGGAAGAAGGGGAGAAGCAGCAGGAGGAGGAAGAATCAGAGGAGAAGCAACAGGAGGACAAAGAATCAGAGGAGAAGCAACAGGAGGAAGAGTGAGCGAAGCAGCAAGAGGAAGAGAGAAACTACAGGAGGAAGAAGAAGAAGAAAAACAGCCGGAGGAGGAAGAGAGGAAGAAGAGGAGGAAGAGAGGAGCAACAAGAGGAAGAAGGGGAGAAGCAGCAGGAGGAAAAGTGAGAGAAGCAACAGGAGGAAAAGTGAGCAAAGCAGCAAGAGGAAGAGTGAGAGAAACAACAGGAGGACAAAGGAGGAAAAGCAGCCGGAGGGGGAAGAAGGGGAGAAGCAACAGGAGGAAGAGTGAGCGAAGCAGCAAGAGGAAGAGAGAGAGAACAGGAAGAAGGGGGAAAAACAGCTGGAGGAGGAAGAGAGGAAGAACAACAGGAGGAAGAGAGGAGCAACAAGAGGAAGAAGGGGAGAAGCAGCAGGAGGAAAATGAGAGAAGCAGCAAGAGGAAGAGTGAGAGAAACAACTGGAGGAAGAAGGGGGAAAAGCAGCCGGAGGAGGAAGAAGGGGAGAAGCAGGAGGAAGAAGGGGAGAAGCAGCAGGAGGATAAGTGAGAGAAGCAGCAAGAGGAAGAGTGAGCGAAGCAGCAAGAGGAAGAGAGAGAGAAGCAACAGGAGGAAGAAGAAGGGGGAAAAACAGCCGGAGGAGGAAGAGAGGAAGAGCAACAGGAGGAAGAAGGGGAGAAGCAGCAGGAGGAAGAGTGAGCGAAGCAGCAAGAGAAAGAGAGAAGCAACAGGAGGAAGAAGAAACGGGAAAAACAGCCAGAGGAGGAAGTGAGGAAGAGCAGCAGGAGGAAGAAGGGGAGAAGCAGCAGGAGGAAAAATGAGAGAAGCAGCAAGAGGAAGAGTGAGGGAAACAGCAGGAGGACGAAGGGGGAAAAGCAGCCGGAGGAGGAAGAAGGGGAGAAGCAACGGGAGGAAGAGTGAGCGAAGCAGCAAGAGAAAGAAGCAACAGGAGGAAGAAGAAACGGGAAAAACAGCCGGAGGAGGAAGTGAGGAAGAGCAGCAGGAGGAAAAATGAGAGAAGCAGCAAGAGGAAGAGTGAGAGAAACAGCAGGAGGACGAAGGGGGAAAAGCAGCCGGAGGAGGAAGAAGGGGGGAAAGCCGGCGGAGGAAGAAGAAGGGGAGAAGCGACGGGAGGAAGAGTGAGCGAAGCAGCAAGAGGAAGAGTGAGCGAAGCCACAGGAGGAAGAAGAAGGGGGGAAAGCAGGCGGAGGAGGAAGAGAAGGAGAAGCGGGAGGGTCTCCGTCCCGCGGGCGCATCCTTACCTGGCGGTCGGGGGGCTGGGCCGTCCCGTCCCCCGGGCAGCGGGCGTCCGTCCGTCCGTCGGCGGGTCCGTCGGTCCGTCGGTGGGCCTGCCTGGCGGGCCCCTCGGTCGGCCCCCTCGGTCGGCCCCGGCGTGGGCCCCGCAGCCCCGCTTTAGCCGGTGCCCGCGGCTGACGTCACCGAGCGATCCTTATCGCTGCCGCCCGGCCCGACCACCTGCCCCCACCGGGGACGGGACACGACACGACACGACACGACACCGTCGCACGGGGCAGCGCGGGACGGGACGGGACGCACCGCCCGCCCACGCCCCCGGGACCCGCCCCTGCCCCCCCCCCCCCTTCTGCTCTCCTGCCGCCCTCCTCCCCTGCTCCCCTTCTCCCCTCCTCTCTGCTCTTCTGATCTCCTCTCTTCCCTTCTCCTCCCCTGCTCCTCTGCTCCCCTCCTCCTTGCTCCCCTCCTCCCTGCTCCCCTCTTGCCCTGTTCCTCTCCTCCCTGGCTCGCTGCTCCCCTGCTCCCCTCCTCCCCTGCTCTCCTGCTGCCCTCCTCCCTGCTCCCCTGCTCTCCTGCTCCTCTGCTCCCTTCTCCCCTCCTCCCCTCCTCCCTAACCCCCTCCTCCTCGCTCCTCTGCTCCCCTCCCCCCCTCCTCCCCTGCTCCCCTCTCCCCCCCGTTCCTCTCCTCCCTTCTCCCCTCCTCCCCTGCTCTCCTGCCCTCCTCCCTGCTCCTCTCCTCCCCTCCTCGCCTCCTGCTCCTCTGCTCTCCTGCTCCCCTCCTCCCTGCTCCCCTTCTCCCTCCTCCCCTGTTCCTCTCCTCCCTGTCCCCTCCTCCTCTGCTCTCCTGCTCCCTTTTCCCCTGCTCCCCTCTCCCCCGCTCCCCTCCTCCGTCCTCCCCTGCTCCTCTCCTCCCTGGCTCCCTGCTCCCTTCCTCCCCTCCTGCCCTGTTCCCCTGGGGATGAAATACGCGCTCGCCTTTCCTCTCGTACTGTGAGTCCAGTGTAGGACGGGGATTGTGTCCCATCTCATTTTTGCATCCCGCTTTGGTGCGTAGTAGGTTCTCAGTAAAGACCGACGGTTTATAGTCCTTCACGTTCGAAGGAGATGTCCCAGATGGTGAAATTCAGTGATGAGGGTTAGTGTGCGTGTACTGCTGAGAAGACCGAACTGGGGGCCACGGCTTCAACCCTACCGTGGTCATCGTTACGTGCCGTCGAGTCGTTTCCGATTCATAGCGACTCCGCGGTTGTATTTTCCCCGAAACGTCCTGTCCTCTGCCATAATCTGCAACCTTTCTAACTGTTCTTCCGTTATCGTTATGGTCTCTGTCCGTCCAGCTGCCGGTCTGCCTCTTCCACGTTTTCCTTGGACCGTTCCTAGCATTAGTGCCGATTCCGGAGGATTCGTCCTCTTGATTTTGTGCCCAAAATAGGTAAATCTAAGTCTAGTTACTCGGCCTTCCGAAGACCACTTGGGTTTAATTAGCTCTAAAATCCATTCGTTTGTTTTTCGGGCAGTCCACGGTATTCGCTAAAACCTTCTCCAGCACGGCATCTCAAATGAATCGGTGTTCTTTCTATCCTGTTTTTTCACTGTCCAGCTTTCAGATCCATACACTGTCACTAGAAACCCTACTACGCTCATGTAATAAAGTCTGCCCTGTGTTTTGCCATCGTGCTTGTTTTTCCAGGGCCTGATGCTGTTTTGTTTCACAATCCTCTTGAAGCTTCTCAAAAATAGTCACTCCTCTCCTGATTGCCTGATGCCACCGAAGATATAGATGCAGTGCAATATGTGAGCAGCTGAACGAAAATTCGCAGCACAGGAAAAAAAAATGTTAAATTTAGGAAAACATTGATTAACAAAACTGAATGGAGAAGCAGCATGGCCTAATTGGGAGAGCACAGGCCTGGGAGTCAGGCAATCAGGTTTCTAATCACGGGTCTGCCATTTGCCTGCTATGTGGCCTGCTCTGTGCCTCAGTTTCCTCTTCTGTAAAATGGAAATAAACAATTCTCCCTCTTAGACAGGGAGTCCTATGTGGGACAGGGACCGTATCTGATCTATTTGTATCTACCTTAGTGCTTGGTGCGTAATAAGCAGTTAATAAATACTATCATTTTTATTATTCACAGCTTCCAGGTTTTATGGGTTTTTTAATGATTTTCTATCTCCTGTGCAGGACTGAATAGGCCTGCAGAGAACCAGGAGGTGTTACCTCAGAGAAAGAGATCCAATTCTAGCCTTCCGTTCCTCGGCATGACTGATCAAACTGTGTCCTGGAGACAGCCTGGGAGTGAAAAGTGAGGAAAACAAAGGCAACCAGTGTTAGAGCTGATGATAGGTCAGGTCCTGTTAGACGTGAGAGGGGAAACTTCAGAGGCCAAATTTCAGAGGCAAATTCAACCTCAATATATAATTGGTGCCCGATGTTGTCTCTGGGGACTGGTATGCCATGGTCCTTAATTCAGAGAAAATTACAGCTTTAAATAGTACTCTGGCTCTATTAATGGTTGTCTCGTGAAACGTCCAAAGAGAAAACTCCCTGGATTTCTCTTTCTTCTCCTGTCTTAGTGCTTGAACCGTGACAGGGGTTATAAGACATTTTCAATGTAAGTCCAGAAGATTTCCCTGCTGGAAATTCTGCCTGATGCTTTCCCTGCAAAGCCTGCCAAATTCTCCAGAAGGTCATCAATTGACTGGCTTAACACTTTGAGTTTCCTGGAGGATTGGCAGGAAGAGTTTCCCCACATCCAGGCAACAACAGCAGTGGTTGCTGGCGGGAAAACTGGGCAGTTCCAGCTCGAGAGAACCTAGTACAGGGCAGATGGAGTCTCGTCTCTGAGTGAACACAACGGGTGAGCCTCAGTTCAGTTCCAGAGGAGTCTGGATCGGGAACCTGCCCATAGGAATTGATTATAATGCTAGTTGTTCGCGTAGTGCCACTCTCACCCACCCTCAGCAGTCACATCGCCCTGGGGCAGTGGGTGCGACAAGCCGCCCACACAAGAATCTTAACTATGAAACCCGTTATGGCCACAGCGTCTGCAGCATAGTTCAAATGCTGCATTAATTCACCATAAAACGGAATGGGGAAAATGGCCTTTAATTATGGTGGATTTGTGTTACCCAATATAAAATCATTCTGTAAGAACAAGAGGGCATCAAACTGGCTGAAGAACTGTAGCTACTTTGAATTTCTCGCAGTTTTGAATCAAGCAATACTAGTAGAATGAATTTCTACTGACGGTGTGAGATTATCCGAATAGAAACCAAAAACAAGGAGGCAGAAGGAAACGTTTTAAGGACGCAGTAAAACAAAGCCTCAGTCATTGCTGCATCCCATCTGAAAACTAGGAATCAATGGCAGAGGATAGAATTGCATGGCCGACTGCTATCAGAAAAGGAGTGGCTCTTTTTGAGCAAAAGATTTTAAAGGAAGAAGAGACAAGGAGGCAAAAAAGAAAACGGCACCAGATACTGCAAAAATAACCATCACAGCACAAAGAGGGTCTATCAATCAATCAGTGGCATTTATTGAGCGCTTACTGCGTGCAGAGCATTGAACTAAGCACTTGGGAGAATACAATATAACATAGTTGGTAGATTCATTCCCTGCCCACAACAAGCTTACAGACTAGAGGGGAAGACAGACACTAATGTAGATAAATAAATTACAGATAAATCCATAAGGGCTGGGGGGCTGAGAGAGAAGTGAATAAAGGGAGTAAATCCAAGTGCCAGGGAGATTTAGAAGGGAGTGGGAGAAGAGGAGATGAGGGCTTAATCAAGGGAGATGAGCTTTTAATAAGGTTTTGAAAATGGGGAGAGTGATTGTTTGTCGGCTATGAAGAGGGAGAGAGTTCCAGGACAGAGGCTGGAAATGGGCGAGGGGTTGGCAGCGAGATACATGAGAATGAGGTACAGCAAGTAGGTTGGCATTAGAGGAGTGAAGCGTGTGGGCTGGGATGAGGCGGAAAAGCAGCAAGGTGAGGTAAGAGGGGGCAAGGGGATTGAGGGCTTTTTGAGGATGGACTACTTTTTGGTATACTTGGTATTCTTCTAGCCACCTGCTATGGTGTAAAGCAGCATGTTCTAGTGGAAAGAGCATGGATCTGAGAGTCAGAAGACCTAGGTTCTAATCCCAGCTCCACCACTTACCTGCTGTGTGACATAGAACTTCTCTGTGCCTCATTTCCCCTCATCTTCAAAAAGCAGATTTAATAACTGTGGGTTCCACACTGGTCTCTTCGGTTACACACACCCTCAGAGGTAATTTCCCCATCAGGCCTGTCTTCTTCAATATGAAAAACAGCTATATGTGCATATCCTATACATATATATTATATCATCCATATATCAGATAGACATATACGCGAGGGAACGTGTACTCTCCCAAGTTCTTAGTGCTGTGCTCTGCTCACAGTAAGTGATCAATAAATACAGTTGATCGATTGAATGCTCAGTAATTTCCTCAACCCAAGGTAAGTATTTTTCTGATCATTTCAATTAGTTTTTCTCTTCTGTAAGACTTCCTCTAGTGCTGTGTCATCATAAAAAAAAAAACAACAACAAGAAAAAGCCTCTTTGCCAAACCATAAGAAGCTCACCGTGGGCAAGGATTGCTCCCACCAACTCTACATTATCGTTCTTTCCCTAGCATTTAGTACAGTGTTTTGCACAAAGTAGACTCTCAGTAAATGCCATTGACTGATTGATTGGTTGGTTATTCCTCTGTCCTGCTCACCTCCCCAACAAGGGGCTACCAAATTAGAATAGTACTTATTTAAAGAAAAACAAAAAACCTAGCCCACTTGTAGTTCAGAGTTCTTCTGTATCATTTTACTCTCCAGGAGGATACCTGACTCCCCTCCACATTTCATCAAATCCCTACTGCTTTCTGTTTCTTGACTTCTCTGAGCAAAGCTGAGGTAATGGCAAAACAAATGTCAATTTACCCCTATAATGCCTTGCTGACTTTCAATGAAATTAAGACGTAGACACTCCGACTTAATAATCAAATCGCCCAATTAAACTGGTCGAATGCAGCAGTAGCCACTAAACATTGGTTTCGAGGTTCTGCCGCTTTAATGGTATCTCTCACCTTTCCGAGAACATTCTCTGTAATTAAAACTGTCGGAGACCCAGGCACAGTCGGGAAGAACAATTGGATTAGCTGTGTGCTGTGCTGACCTGTCACCACTGTCATTTAGATTCTGAACCTAGAGTTCCTTTCCCAGTCTTTTGTGAGGGGGTGCTTTTCTGGCTTTGTCAGGTCCAAACCATTTTACTTGTACCCAGAGGTCACGTGTACGCTCCCTCTAGACTGTTGGCTTGTTGTGGGCATTCCATGCCAGAGGCAGGACGGGGGCGGCGAGAGATGGGTGGCGAAGTAGAGATTGAGGTACACTGGCATTAGCGTTGTGAAGTGTGCTGGCTGAGTTGGAATAAGAGAGCAGCAAGCTAAGGCAGAAGATGGCTAGGCGATAGAGTGCTTTTTAAAGCCGATGGTAAGGAGTTTATCGGAGAAAAAATACCATTCTTAAAGAGATGCAAGTCTTGAAGAAATGTTAAGGAGAACAACGATTTCCTTCCTTCATCATCCCCTTCCACAAAGGATAGTTTAATTATAATAGTGTTCTAGTTTATAATCATAGCTTATTAGGAATGATTTACCTTCCAGTCCGTGAAGACGTATTCACTCCAACACTTAATGAAATCAACACTGAAATTAGAGGCACGAAAAATAGCTCAGCTCCCAGGTCTTTCAGCTAATATCTACAAGCAAGGGATATGGAATATATTCCTTATGTGAAGTACTGAGAAAATGGATTGCAAAGATGCCACTGATTTCACCATCTTCAAGATAAAAGTGAAGAGAACTAAACTGTTTAGAACAGTGCTCTGCACATAGTAAGCGCTCAATAAATACCACTGATTGACTGTAAGCTTGTTGTGGGCAGGGAATGTGTCTGTTTATTGTAGTAATGTACTCGCCCCAGGGGCTTAGTATAGTGCTCTGCACACAATAAGAACCCAATAAATACAATTGAATGATTCATTGATCATCCTAGTTCATTAGTCTCCATTTCTTTAAATGCTATTTGCTAAGTGCTTCTTATGTGTCACTTGGGAGAGTACAGCACTGGGGTAGACATAAGACGAATGAGGTTGAACATAGTCCCATATAGGGAAAGAGCACGGGCTTGTGAGTCAGAGGATGTGTGTTCTAATCCCAGCTCCACCACTTGTCTGCTGTAGGACCTCAAGCAAGCCACTTAACTTCTCTGTGCCTCAGTTACCTCATCTGTAAATTGGGGATTAAGGCCGTGAGCCCCATGTGGGACAACCTGATTACCGTGTATCTACTCCAGCTCTTAGAACAGTGTTTGGCACATACTAAGCCCTCAACAAATACTACCATCATCATCATTATTATTATAGGGCTCACAGTCTAAGTCGGAGGTAGGAGAATTTAATCCCAATTTTACAGACGAGGCACAGAGAAGTGCCCATGGTCACATAGCAGACTAATGGCAGAGCTGGGATTAGAACGCAGGTCCTCCTGACTCCTAGGCCCATGTTCTTTCCACTAGGCCACGCTGCTTCTCATTGCAGGCAAGATCCTAATCAGAGTCCTCTCAGGTTAATTCTTGAAAGCATGCTTAACCAAGGACTGCCCGAATGACAAGGTGTCTGCAGACCAGAACAGATAAGTTCATCCTGTGATTGGGAAACTGGTAAAAGAATTTGGCTGCTAAGAATATTTTAATGGCCAATCAATCAATCATATATTTTGAATGCTTCCTGGGTGCAGAGCACTCTACTACGTGAGTCAGGCCATCGTATTTATTGAACACTTACTGGGTACGGAGCAGAGCTTACAGCCTAGAGGAGACAGACATTAATATAAATAAATAAATTACAGATATGTTCCTAAGTGCTGTGGGGCTGGGAGGGTGTTGAATAAAGGGAGAAGGTCAGGGTGATGCAGAAGGGAGTAAGCGAAGAGGAAAGACCTCGTGAAGGAAATGTGCCTTCGAAAAGGCTTTGAAACAGGGAGAGTCTGTCATATATCAAGAGGGAGGGTGTTCCAGGCCAGAGGCAGGGCATGGACTAGAATTCAGTGGCAAGATAGATGAGCTTGAGGTGCAGTGAGAAGGTTAGCATTAGAGAAGCTAGGTGTGTTAAGAGCTTGGGAGAGTACAATAGAATATATATATATATAGGGATTCTTTCCCTCAAGGATCTTATAATCTATTCAGGGAGGTGGATGTAAAAAAAATAAAATTGGGGAAACGACTGAGAGGCAGAAGGGAAAATGCCTAACTGTTTTGGAGGTGAGGACAAAAATGCCTAAGTGCTACACTAAAGAGAGAGAATAAGATGGGAAATGAGAAATTAATCAGGGTAGGTTTCCTGGAGGAGGTGTGGACCTAGTATGGCTTTGATGATAGGGAGAGTGGTGCTCTATCAGAAATAAAAGGAAAGGGAGTTCCAGGCCAGAGGGAGGATGTGAGCAAGGGGTCAATAGTGAGAGAGATGAGACAGGAGCATAGTGAGTAGGTTGTTGTTAGAAGTAGCCAAATGTGCTGACTGAATTGTAGGGGGAGAGGAGCAAGGATGAATATTTGATGATGATGATGATGATGATGATGGCATTTGTCACTTGGCTTACTATGTGTCAAACACTTTTCTCAGCACTGGGGTAGATCCAAGCTAATCCCTGTCCCATATGGGGCTCACAGTCTCAATCCCATTTTGCTGATGAGGTAACTGAGGCATGGAGAAGTTAAGTGACTTGCCCAAGGTCACACAGCGGACAACTGTCCGAGCCGGGATTAGAACCCAGGTCTTTCAGACTCCCAGACCTGTGCTCTGAACCCTTCAGATTGCTCTAGAGTGAAAAAGGCAGTCTGATCCTTTCCCCATCCCCAACAGAGGATTGTACAGCTGTACATTGCCTCCATCCCATTTGGTTCAGTCACGCTAAAGAACAACCCCATTAGTCAATGGATTCTTTGAGCACTCTGTGTGCAGAGAACTGTACTAAGCACTTGGGAGAGCTCAGTGCTCTCGAATTAGTAAACGTGATCCTTGTCCACAAGGAAGAATCCAGAAGCTGGTGTCAGAATGCAATTCTGAGTCTCTAGAGAGCTAGAAACAGCTTCAAAGGTTTTTGAAGTACTCGTCGTGGAACTCCGATATGCTGATGACTGTATTCTGTTCTTAATACATGATTTATTATTACCAATAATTCATTCAATCCTATTTATTGGGCGCTTACTGCGTGCAGAGCACTGTACTAACCACTTGGGAAGTACAATTCAGCAACAAATAGAGACAATCCCTGCCCACAGCAGGTTTACAGTCTAGAACTCAATAAATGATTTATATATAATTATTAATAACAAGAAGAAGAATGAACAAAACCTGGTTTTGTAAAGTCCAGTGAAGAATGTCCAGTATTTTTGACGCTGTATCTGTTGTGTATCCTCTCCAAATGGGTGTTTTGTCTGAGGTCAGCCTAGGCCCCTGGGGGTCTTGATGTTAGTTCGTTGACCAATGGCCCGTCATGCCGAACCCGATGCCGCAAACCTAATTATTTTGGTCAGAAACTGTCCGTAACTAAAAGGTCTCTGACATATCATCTCTCCTTGCCCTGGAGGGCAGCGGAATCCAGTCATTACATTAAAATTGGGTTTCTATCGACTGCTTCTTGGCTGTTTCATTAGCAGCTAGAAATGTGCAGGTTCATGTCCAGTGCTCCATCTTCAACCGGGAAGGAGGCTATTGAAAGAAGAGAAGGGCAGGAAATGTTTCTGTTAATTCTGTTGTATTGTGCTCTTCCACATGCTTAGTGAAGTGTTCTGTACATAGTAAGTACTCAATGAATATGAATGATTGGTCGTCCCCTTCGGGGCTATTTGTCTCAGGCTATTCAGTCAGCCCTGCCACGCCATGTTTTCTCTAAACATCTTGGCTACGACATCACTAGGGAATTAGGTGATGTTCATTTGACAGGGTAAGCCTGTGTGGATCCTTTCTTTGTGTGTTTGTGTGTATGCATGCGTGTGTGTGTGTAGTATTTGTTAAGCGCTATGTGCCAGGCACTAATAATAATAATAATAATTGTGGTATTTGTAAAGTGCTTACTGAGTGTCAGACACCTTAATAATCGCTGGGGTGGATGCAAACAAGTCCATTTGGGTACATGTCCCTGTCCGGTGTGGGGCTCACAGTCTCAATCCCCATTTTACAGATGAGGTGACAGAGGCACAGAGAAGTGAAGTGTCTTGCCTAAGGCCACACAGCAGGCACGTGGTGGAGCCGGAATAGAACCAGGACTATGGTCTATCTACTAGGCCATGAAAAGGTTTGGAATGGTGTCAAAACTGTCATTTACACCGGTTTTGCAAAAGGGGAGAAAGAAGGAAGGAAGAAGAGAGGGAGGAAAGGGGCTCTTTCCCATTTATTTTCTCTGCCCTCTCTAACCTTAACTGGTCACTACTAATGTTTCCTCCACTGCTTCAAACCCAGTGACAGCAGCCGTCAACAGGGGCAGTGAGTGGATCAGTAAGTAGACAGACTGGGCAGGAGATTTTCAAACATTTCGAAGTAGAAACGTGTTGATTTTTCTCTTCTCTGAACCTTCCCCCCCCCCACACCAATCATTGTCTGAGATTCTGTGCAGCAGCAGGTCTGGGGGAGATGAGCTACCTCTGGGCTAGAGGTAGCCACGTGAAAGACTCAGCCCCAGGTGGTAGGCTCTCAGGAAATGGCAAGGGCCACCAGAAATCTTTGCTGGGCCAATAATGTCTAATTAGCACTGATTCAATCACGTAGTCTGATGTCGTTATCCTAGGAGACAGCTGGGAGGCTGAAAGAAGAAAGCCTCCCTCAAAAATCCATCCAGACAAGGTAACAAACAAATCTGGGTCTTAGGGGATCGAGGGATGGGACAGAAAGGCAGAAGGATCAAGGGAGGGGTGGGTCGGAGAAGAGGTGGGGAAAAAAGAAGGGGAGAAGCAGGAGGGCAGAGAAGGGGCAAGGAAAGGGTAGGGCAGAGATAAGCAGAGAAGCAGGATGGCCCAGTGGATAGAACACAGGCCTGGAAATCGGAAGAACCTGGGTTCTAATCCCGACTCCACCGTTCATCTGCTCTGTGACCTTGGGCAAGTCACTTCACTTCTCCGTGCCTCAGTTACCTCATTTGTAAAATGGGGATTAAGACAGTGAGCCTCATGTGCGACATGGACGGTAACTAACCTGATTTAGCTTGGATTTACCCCAGCACTTAGAGTGCCTGGCACATAGTAAGCACTTAACAAATGTCATAATATAAACAAAGAAGATTGGAGGGGGAGAAGGGACAAGCACTCTGTACTGCTGACATCCGCTGCTGATGTTCACCACCACTGTCACCAGGGGAGGAAGTGTTGGAAGCAGCGGCAGCCAGTTGTGGTAAGTGGCAGGGAAGTGAAAGGAGTTGAAAAGAGACTCCTCCACCTCCTCTTAATAACAACTGCAGAATTTGTTGAGGTCTTGCTATATGCCAAGTTCTGGGATGGATAAAAAATCATCAGGTCAGACACAGTCCCTGGCCCTCATAGGGCTCTTAGCCTAGGCAGGAGGGAGAACAGGATTTAAATTCCCATTTTACAGATGAGGAGACTGAGACACGGAAAAGTGAGGTGATTTTCTTAAGGTTACACAGCAGGTAAGGGGCAGTGCCAGGATAAGAACCCAGCTCCCCTGATTCCCCAGTCTGTGTTCTTTCCACTATGCACCCTAGGCCTGGTATATAGTGAGTGCTTAGCAAGCTATTCTACTCTCTCTAGCGCTCAGTACAAAGTTCTGCACCGAGAAACTGCTGAATAAATGCCATTGATTGATTGAGATTGAAAGGAGCCCAGAATTGTCATTGCCTTCAGTGGGGCTGCTATAGTGTCAGAGCAAGCAGTCATCCATAGCTGCCTAAGAGTCATTCTTCCTGAACAGAGAATTGGGGATTGCTGGGGAGTGTCAGGATAGGCTCTGGATGAGGATCTGAGACCTGAATTAAGGGTTCTGGCATGTGTCACGTGTGGCCTCCCCTTCTCTCTTCTCTAGTACACATAACCAAGAATAACCAAGATGCAGCATGAACACTAGGCCAAGCTGCTTCACACTTGGTCGGGGTCTCCCAATACCCACCGTAAATATCATTGTCTCTATGGTCATCTCAGCCAATGTGAAGATGCAAGTTCACTTAATCTACTTATTTTCTAATGTATTCATTTTTCCATATTCTTAGTTATCCTCTGCATTTATATATCTCCTCCTGTCCCTGCTGTTCATCTATAATTTATGCCTGCCTGTCTCCCCAAATGAGATTGTAAACTCCTGAAGGGCAGGGACTTTATTCTACTTTTATTGTACTCTCCCAAGGACCTAGAATGTCAGTTCTATAGGCACTCAATAAATAGCGTTTAAATTAATTGACAAGCAGCATGGCCTAATAGAAAGAGCACAGGCCTGAGAGCCAGAGGACCTGGGTTCTAATCCCATCTCTGCCAATTGCTTACTGTGCAACCTTGGACAAGTCATTTAAATTCCCACATCTGTAAAATGGGAATTAAATCCTCCTCCCTCCAATTTTGATTGTAACAGGGACTGTCTCCAGCATGATAAGCTTGTAACTATCCCAGCGCTTAGAACAGTGCTTGACACATAGTAAGCATTTAACAAATACCTTAAAATGTTAAAAAAAAAAAACCAAAGGGAAAGATTTATTTATTTATTTTTTTGTAGTGGAAGTTGTTTCTTGGATGCCGAAAGCCATTTCACAGCTCACACTGAAGATCTCATTTCCCTGGAGTGGCTACTCTGACAGAGGTGAATCAATGTAAACAGAGTGGAGCTGGCAGAACAAAAATTCATAACCTCCAGGAATTAGATTTCATTTGTAGGCGGAGCGTGCATCAGTCAATATATTAAACAAAGGGATCTATAATCTTCTTTCATTTAAGCAGAGAACTTTACAGCTTGTCTTAAAAACTCACAGTGTATTTTTCTCTATTCCCTAAACCAGTATTCATCTTTACTTCGTGCTTTTATCTGTCCTTTTGGGTTATTGGGTTCGAAATAAATCAGGAAGAATCGATGTAGGAATATAAATGACCGTGGTTAGTCATGGAGTAGACTGAGGCAATGAGATTTCACCATAAAGTAGAAATGTCTGGGTTTTGTTGTGTTAATAAATGCTCCAATATTGCTCCTAAAGACAAGAAATCAGCAGTAATTGAACACTGTCCGGGGCATGTCCCTCTCATTTCCCCCCTCCAGACGTTCTCAAATTAGCTTTAAATGGCTATTAGGAAATCTTAAGTATGTTTATTTGGGGGCAATCATTTTAATTGGGACATGTTATCTCACAGTCACCATTTCAGCTCCAGGTAACTAGCGTTTTCCAGTCGGAAAGGATTTCCAGGATGTGACATTCGGTGGCATTCTTGGTGTTACTGGGGCAACCATACACCACACACTCCACTGTGGACTGGCTGGGGATGAGGACTGGGAAAAGCAGTCTCAGGTGCTAGAGAAGGATGAGACTCACAGAAATAGGATGATCCTCAGGCAGTGAGCTCAATCAAGCAGTAGTCTTTTTTGAGCTCCCCATTGTGGGAAGAGAGCAGTGTATTGAGTACCTATTGACCGTGGAGTGCTGACATTTCAGAACAGACAGTATCAATAAAAGACGAGATCATTGCCTTGAAAGAGCTCATAATCAATGACTGTAAGCTCGTTATGGGCCGAGAACATGTCTACCAATTCTGTTATAGTGCTCAGTAAATACAATTGATTGACTGAATCTATGAGGAAGACAGACACAAATTATTTGCAAATAGAGCAAGAGAGAGATTGAGGCTATAGCTGGTATTAACAGAAATAGGGGAAATAAAATAATTAGAGAATAATAATGAGAAGCAGCGTGGCTCAGTGGAAAGAGCACGGGCTTTGGAGTCAGGGCTCATGAGTTCGAATCCCAGCTCTGCCACTTGTCGGCTGTGTGACTGTGGGCGAGTCACTTAACTTCTCGGTGCCTCAGTTCCCTCATCTGTAGAATGGGGATTAAGACTGTGAGCCCCACGTGGGACAACCTGATTCCCCTATGTCTACCCCAGCGCTTAGAACAGTGCTCGGCACATAGTAAGCGCTTAACAAATACCAACATTATTATTATTATTATTAGAGAAATGTTGGAAAAATTGCCTATATGTATCAATATGTATTACTGATGGGGTTCTATTTCTCCAATGTCCCCCTACCTCATCTGTAAAATGGGGATTAAGACTGTGAGCCCCACGTGAGACAATCTGATTACCTTGTATCTACCCCAGAGCTTGGAAAAGTGTTTGGCACATAGTAAGCGTTCAACAAATACCCATCATTATTATTATTATTACCTTCCCAACCATCAGTCCCCCCAAACTCCTGATTCAGTTATATTGAAGCTTTGGTCTCTTATATCAGAGTTCCATTTCTACATGAGATTAATGGGATTTGGCCCTCAAAAGGGCTCGCTTTGCTACCCCGGTTTTGAACTAGTACTGTTCGAATAGGTTCTGCCCTGGTCTAAATGAAGAGAACAAAATCAGATGAACAGAGGTTTCATTAAGATAAAAAGAAAAAATAATAATTTGCATCCAATGCTCATGTAATCATCAGGCGGAATCTTTGTTCTCTGGGTAGTCAAAGTCAACTTCAAAGTTAGATTATTGAATAGAAGAGCCTTCTATTCCCATGGCAACAAATTGGGTCTCGGGGCTCATGAAAGACACGACAAATTGAACGTGGAAACCAAACCAAACAAAATATAAATACAGGACAAAAAAAAATATGGGGGAAGGGCAGAAGGGCTCAGGAGAAGCAAGGTGGTGGTCCTTCTGCCAGGAGAATTTACCCTACACCCCCCCCCCCAAATTAAGGGATTAGTAATTTCAGCGTTTCCCGGTTCCGAGCTGATGAGACAGCAGAGTCACAGAAAGCAAGGAAGCCTTGTCTGTCTCCCCTTCCCCTCCCCCGCAATCCCACTCCAACGCATCTGTTTTCTCTCTCATCAATTCTCTGGGTAGATGGCAGTCCTAAAGGAAACAGGAGAACCAGGGATACAGCAGCATCATTTTTAACCTAATTCTGTGCTTTTCAAGTTTTTTTTGTTTTTTTTTTAAAGAATACTACTCAGGTGAGACTTGATCCCCAACAGAGCCAAGGCCTTGAATGGAGAATTAGATCAACTTTTACTGTGGCACTGAAAACTTGAACAATTAACATGAAATTTCAGATTAATAATTTTTGACGAAAGTGGCTCAGCAGTCTTCTGAAGAAAGCAAAACAAAGCCAATTGCAGAGACTAATTTAAGGGACTTGTCTCTCCATCATTTGGTCCAACTGTACTCGTATGATCCCTTCTCCCCGTATTCCCTAATTTGCCGTCTCTGGTCCTGGCAAACCAATCTTCTAGCTATATCTTGCTCTTCGCTCACCCACTTCTGTTGCTCTCCCAGGACTCCCCCCGTCCCCATATCAGATAGATTCCAGCTCTGCCCACATTCAAAGCCGTCCGTGAATCTCACCTCCTCCAACAAGCTTTCCCAGATTAATTTCCCAGCACCCCGAGCCGTATGTCATCCCATCAGCCAGCTCTATTACTTATTAATTTATTTGCAACCTCCTTAGCACTCGTTAATTTTTGACCCCCCTAGTTGTAAATAGTTTGGGGTTTGTCTCCCCTGTTAGAATGTAAGATCTTTGAGAGCAGGGAATATGTCACTTCTTTATTCCCGAATGTCTAGTACTATGTATTGCACCAAGTAGGTAGTATTATGACTATTTGTTAAATGCTTACTATGTGCTAAACACTGCATTAAGTGCTGGGGTAGATAGAAGAAATCAGGCCCCACATCGGGTTCACATTTTAAATAGGAGGAAGCACAGGTATTGAATCCCCACTTTTGCAGATGAGGGAACTGAGGCACAGAGAAATTAAGTGACTTGCCCAAGGTCACACAACAGGTAAGTGGCAGAGTTAGGACTAGAACCCAGGACTTCTGACTCCCAGGCCCAAGCGCTTTCCACGAGGCCCCTTGTACTGTTACTACTGGTTGGGCCACGGGGTGGGCTGAGAACTACGAATTAAACCTGGTGGTACGAATTAAAAGCATTTCAAGTTGCCGTGACCGAGCCAGACCCAGGACGTGGTTAAATTATTTTGCTACAGCTTTTATCACAAGAATAGGAGTTCTTCCTCAAGGGATTTTGATAATGGAGACTTTGGCTAATACTATTAAAGAGACGGTAACTAGTGCTTAGCTTTTTACCATCAATCTTCCCATTGTGCCTTACTCAACTAGAATGACATCTTTCTGGAGATGAAGAAAAACAGTTTCTTTAGAGAAATGATTGCTACCGACTCCCTGTGATGCTCCCCTCTGCCATCCTGCTATTTAGCATTCTCCCAAGTGTTTAGTATAGTACTCTGCATCCAGTAAGGACTTACTATATGCAACTGACCGATTGCTTGAATAACACAAGTCCAGAATAAAGATCATTCATTCATTCAATAGTATTTATTGAGCACTTCCTATCATCATGATGGTTACGATGATCATAATATCTTTATTAGTTCCATCTGAATTTTCAGCACATGTAAAGTTGCAGTTTGAAACATAGCAAACCTGCATGATTCTAATTTCCAGTTTGTCCATTTGGAGTTTGATTCAGAGAAAATAAAAGAAGGTTGGGGACACTGCTATTTGCAGTGTCTAACACAGCTTCTTCCCCTTGCTAACGTGATATTCCTAAAAACCTCAGCTTTAAGACTCACCCTAACTCTTTCACACCTCCCACAACTAGGTTGTATTGCTAGAGGTTCTGCTTCAGCGCATCTTTATCCTAAAGCAAAATGGAAGGAGCTCGGGCCTGGGAGTCAGAAGACCTGCGTTCTAACCCCAGTTCTGCCACTTGTCTCCATGACTGATGCAACACTTCAAATCTTCTTCAGAGTTTTTATAAATCCATAATGCTTTGCTAACTCCACAGCAATTTCATAAGCTGGTTGCACTGATTCCTTTGGGAGCAAGATGATGAGGAGGAGGAGGATAATAATACTGGTGTTAAGCACTTACTATGTGTCAAGCACTGAGGTGGATAGAACTCAAGCAGATCAGACAGTCCTGACCCACATGGGGCTCGTAGTGTAAAGGGAAAGGAGAACATGGATCTTATTCCCATGCCTATAGATAAGGAAACTGAGGCACAGAGAAATTAAGTGACTTGTCCAAGGTCACCCGGCAGGTAAGTGAAAGAGCCAGGATCAGAACCCAAGTGTCCTGACTCCCATTCATTCATTCATTCATTCATTCATTCATTCAATAGTATTTATTGAGCGCTTACTATGTGCAGAGCACTGTACTAAGCGCTTGGGATGAACAAGTCGGCAACAGATAGAGACAGTCCCTGCCGTTTGACGGGCTTACAGTCTAATCGGGGGAGACGGACAGACAAGAACAATGGCACTAAACAGCGTCAAGGGGAAGAACATCTCGTAAAAACAATGGCAACTAAATAGAATCAAGGCGATGTACAATTCATTAACAAAATAAATAGGGTAACGAAAATATATACAGTTGAGCGGACGGGTACAGTGCTGTGGGGATGGGAAGGGAGAGGTGGAGGAGCAGAGGGAAAAGGGGAAAATGAAGCTTTAGCTGCGGAGAGGTAAAGGGGGGATGGCAGAGGGAGTAGAGGGGGAAGAGGAGCTCAGTCTGGGAAGGCCTCTTGGAGGAGGTGATTTTTAAGTAAGGTTTTGAAGAGGGAAAGAGAATCAGTTTGGCGGAGGTGAGGAGGGAGGGCGTTCCGGGACCGCGGGAGGACGTGACCCAGGGGTCGACGGCGGGATAGGCGAGACCGAGGGACGGCGAGGAGGTGGGCGGCAGAGAAGCGGAGCGTGCGGGGTGGGCGGTAGAAAGAGAGAAGGGAGGAGAGGTAGGAAGGGGCAAGGTGACGGAGAGCCTTGAAGCCTAGAGTGAGGAGTTTTTGTTTGGAGCGGAGGTCGATAGGCAACCACTGGAGTTGTTTAAGAAGGGGAGTGACATGCCCAGATCGTTTCTGCAGGAAGATGAGCCGGGCAGCGGAGTGAAGAATAGACCGGAGCGGGGCGAGAGAGGAGGAAGGGAGGTCAGAGAGAAGGCTGACACAGTAGTCTAGCCGGGATATAACGAGAGCCCGTAATAGTAAGGTAACACGACTCCCAGCCTCGTGTTCTTTCCACCTCTCCAATGTGATTACTTCTGACCTCCACAGTGATAGCTCGTTATGGGCAGGGAATGTGTGTGTTATACTGTTATACTGCACTTTCCCAAGGGCTTAGTACAGTGTTCTGCGCATAGTAAGTGCTCAATAAAAATGACTGATTGATTGATAGGTGCTAAAGAGCTGCCTCTTGAATTACTTCTTCCCTTCTTGTCACAGGAGTAAGATGGTGATATTTGAGGAAGCTTGGAAGAATAGAGAAGCCTCATACTTCTGCCTTGTCTTTTTTTTTTCTCGGTCTATACAGAGAGGATCCTTCTCTGGGGTTCTCAATTACAGCATTTACCGAGCTTGAAAACCACGTCTGCTTATCTAGAAACTGCTTTTTCCATTGCCCAGGGCTTTATGCGTATACAAAGTTATCTTTCAAGCCACACGTCAGTTCTACAGATGACTCCTGACAAAATCAATGACTGTTTCAAAAGAGCGGTGGGATCTGTCAGGTTGGAAAAGCCTGTATATGTGCATATGTGCACGCGCATTCAAATTATCATCTTCAAGGAAATTCAACTTTATACTGTTTGTCTGAACAGAGAGAAGCTTTATCAAATGACTTGTTTCTCCTTTCTTGATTTCCATTGCTAGGGCTCTATGGAGCTGCCTTCCTTTCAGTCCACGCTGGTCCTTCCAACTGGAATTCTTCATCTCTTCTGGGGTGAGGAATTGCTGTTGAAAGGACTAGCGTGGACTAAGAGGGAGGCAGCCTCAGAAAAGGGTGTAATCTCACACGTCACCTATCAGACTATGCCACTGCACAGGTAAACCATGTTCCACCTGCACTACGTAAAGTATAATACAATATTTAATTATGGCACTTATTAAAACTTACTCTGTGCTAAGTGCTGGGATAGATTCAAAGTTATGACACAGTTCCTGGTGCAGAAGGGGCTCACAATCTACCTTACCCCCATTTTACAGGTTAGAAAATCGAGGCCCAAGGTCTCATAGGAGTCCAGTGGTGGAGCTGAGACACAAACCTGGATTTCCCAATGTATCACATTCTTGTCTCTCTCACCATCTCATGCTCCCACTCTTCTTTCTGCCTGGAAGTGCCTCTCCCTCTTACATAATCCCCCTCTTACATCTGACAGATCAGTGTGGCTTAGTGGATAGACCACAGGCTTAGGAATCAGGAGGACCTGGGTTCTAATTCTGGCTCCGCCACTTGTCTTTCATGTGACCTTGGATAAGTCACTTAACTTCTCTGGGCCTCAGTTACCTCATCTTCAAAATTGGGATTAAGAGTGTGAGCCTCATGTGGGACAGGGATTGTGTCCAACCTGATCTGCTTGTATTTACCCCAGCGCTTAGTACAGTGCCCTGGTACATAGTAAGCACTTAACAAATACCATAAAAACAAAAACTTAAAAACAGTGTAGCTTACTGAAAAAAGCAGAGATCCAGAAGTCAGGACATTTGGGTTCAAATCCCAGCCCCGCCGCTTGTCTGTTGTGGGATCTTGGACAAGTCCTTTGACTTCTCTGTGCCTTAGTTTCCTCATCTTTAAAATGGGGTTTAATACTTGGTGTCCCTCCTACTTAGACCGTGAGCCCAGTGAGGGACAGGGATGGTGTCCAACTTGATAATCGTGCATTCATTCATTTAGTAGTATTTATTGAGTGCTTACGCTCTGGGCCTGTCACTCCCCTCCTTAAAAACCTCCAGTGGTTGCCTATCAACCTCCGCAAGAAATAAAAACTCCTCACTCTGGGCTTCGAGGCTCTCCATCACCTTGCCCCCTCCTACCTCACCTCCCTTCTCTCTTTCTACTGCCCACCCCGCATGCTCCGCTTCTCTGCGGCTCACTTCCTCACCGTCCCCCATTCGCGCCTATCCCACCGTGGACCTCTGGCCCACGTCTTCCTGCTGTCCTGGGATGCCCTCCCTCCTCACCTCTGCCAAACTAACTCTCTTCCCCTCTTCAAAGCCCTACTGAGAGCTCACCTCCTCCAAGAGACCTTCCCAGACTGAGCTACCCCTTTTCCCTCTGCTCTCTCTGCACCGTCTCTGCTCCCCCTCCGCTGCCTGCTACTCCCCCTTCACCTCCCCTCAGCTAAGCCCCCTTTCCCTCTGCTCCTCCCCCTCCCTCTCCCCTCAGCACTGTGCTCATTTGTATATATTTTATTACCCTATTTATTTTGCTAATGAGGTGTACATCCCTTTGATTCTATTTATCGTGATCATGTTGTCTTGTTTTTGTCCCTCTGTCTTCCCCAATTAGACTGTGAGCCCGTCACTGGGCAGGGATTGTCTCTGTCTGTTGCCGAATTGTACATTCTAAGTGCTTAGAACAGTGCTCGGCACATAGTAAGTGCTCAATAAATACTATTGAATGAATGAATGAATACTGTGGGCAGAGCACTGTACTAAGTGCTTGGGAAAGTACAATACAGCAACAAGGAGAGACAATCCCTGCCCACAAGGAGCTCATATCTATCCCAGTGTTTTGTAATGTGCTTAGCACAGAGTGACCTCTTTAACAAATACCACAATTGAAGATTATTATTAGAGCAAGGATTCAAAAATATAAGTGATTGATCAATCTTTCCAGTAGGCCATGCTGTCCCCATTTCCCTATTTTGCTATAATCAGCTCGTGATTCAGCTGTGATGTCATTTTAATGTGAAAGTGGGTGTTGGAGTGAAATACATTTTCATCTTCAGACTCTATGTGCATATTGAACTTGGCCAGCTATGTACAAGACAGGCTTTTTTTTTTTCCAAAGGCTTTTTCTCTACAGTGTTTCATCTGCTAATTTGATAACCTTAGACAGATCCACATTGATTGGTGATCTGGGGCCAATACACGATGTTTCTTTTCCCCTTCTCCTCCAATTCATTTTGGAAACCAGGTTTTGATGGTTGAGTCTTTGCAGGACTCTGAAATGCACTACTGAGCGGTCTTGTAAGAGGGGCCTCTTCTGCCTCTTACCCCCACCCTGGTGTTTAATGAAGGAAGGGTGGATTCACTAGCTATAATGGTTTCTTTTTGCCATAATAATGATAATGGTGATATTTGTTAAGCATTTACCATGCAGGAGGGAGAAGACAAATTTAATCCCAATTTACAAAGGCGGTAGATGACAGCTACTAGAATCTGGAATGGTTGGTAGAGGTAATAATAATAATAATGTCGGTATTTGTTAAGCACTTACTATGTGCAGAGCACTTTTCAATAGTTTCAATAGTATTTATTGAGCGCTTACTATGTGCAGAGCACTGTACTAAGCGCTTGGGATGAACAAGTCGGCAACAGATAGAGACAGTCCCTGCCATTTGACGGGCTTACAGTCTAATCGGGGGAGACGGACAGACGAGAACAATGGCACTAAACAGCGTCAAGGGGAAGAACATCTCGTAAAATGTTCTAAGCGCTGGGGTAGACACAGGGGAATCAGGTTGTCCCACCTGGGGCTCACAGTCTTAATCCCCATTTTACAGATGAGGTAACTGAGGCCCAGAGAAGTGAAGTGACTTGCCCACAGTCACACAGCCGACAAGTGGCAGAGCTGGGATTCGAACTCATGACCTCTGACTCCAAAGCCCGTGCTCTTTCCACTGAGCCACGCTGCTTAGATGATGTGGACTTCAAAGGAAGGGAAAGAAATGGATGGGAGAGGTGGAATGGTGGCAGAGTGGCATTGGGGCACAAGAAGGAAGCCAACACCTCCTCCTTTCCCATTGAGTCTGGGGTGAAGGGGGTGGGGGGGAGATGAAACCCCTTCTGAAGAGACCAGCAGGGGAGACCGGGTCATCTGGGAAGAGTCAGGTTTCAGTGATGGTGAGGAGGATTAGTGGCTGGCTCAGAAACAGGTCAATAAAGAAGGGAAACTTCCCCATGATGAAATGGGGGTTCCACAGGCCACATTTGGCTGAGGCTGTGGGGAGGGTGCATGGGGTGGGGTTGGGGCGAGGGGTAGGAAGGGGTTGAATGGGGATGAGCTGGTGGGGGTCAGTGCATCAGTGATGGACAGAGCTGGACAGGATGACAGGGATGAGGTGGGGGAGAGGGGTAGGGAGGGATTCATTCATTCAGTCAGTCAATTGTATTTGAGTGCTTACAGTGTGCAGAGAGCACTTTACTAAGTGATCACAGAGTGCAGAGAGCACTTTACAACGGCTCTACAGTCTAGAGTGAGGCAGACATCAATACAAATAAATGAAATTACAGTTATGTACATAAGTGCCGTGGGGCTGGAGGGTGGGAGAGGAAGAGCAAAGGGAGCAAATCAGGGCTACGCACAAGGGGGGATGAAGAGGGGTGCCGGGCATGGGGGACAAGAGGGGTAGACCAGAGGGAGGGGAGTGAAGGTGCGTTGTAGAGTTAGGACGTAAGAGAAAGAAAATGCTGAACTGCAGAATCTGATCTAAAGAGCCAATGGGCTGGGACAAATTCCTCTAATAGGGAGTGATTTAGCAGCTCCCAGCTGGAGACAATTCACAAGTTCTGAGCTGGGATTAGCGAGCCATTAAAGATCCTGCCCAAGTGAATGGGCGAGCGGTTGCTGGTGAGTGCTTAGTGGTTGATGGGTGACTGTTGATAGCTTTTGGGAGTCTGTTCGGCTTCTATGGATGGAGGGAGTCTGGGTCCTCGTGTGGCTTTGGCAATTTCTTCCTCCTGCTGGCCCAAATCCTCGGATGTGAAGCGGCGAATGAGGCCTATCTCAGTATAGTTCTAGGCCCCCCGGGTGCAGGGGGGGTAAAAGGATCCAGTTGGGGATCCTGGTGGAAAGGGCACAGACTTGAGAATCAGAGGACCCGGGTTCTAATTCTGACTCCAGCTCTTACCTTCTGTGTGAACATGGGTGAGTTACTTAAGTTCCCTTATTACCAAATGGGGATTCAATACCCGTTCTCCTTCCTGCTTAGATTGGGAGGCCCATGTGGGACTGATTATTCTGTATCTACCCCAGCAAGCCTTGCCGTGGCAGGAGAGTTTGTGTGTGTCAGTGAAGCTTAGAGCTATGCCATTGAGAGATTCTGTCTGGCAGGGTTACCCAGAATGGAAAAGCCTAAGCTGAAGTGTCAGACGGTTGATTCACTTGTGCTGGGCAGCAGTGGCATGGGAAAGAGTCAAAAGCGGGCGATCGAGTGATCAAAACGCTGATCAAAGACAAGTGCAGAGACTTAACTTTTTATTGTGCAGAAGAAGCCAATGGTAAACCACTTCTGTATTTTTTTTTCTAAACCAAGAAAATTCTATGGATACAATATCACAACGACTACAGATGGCAGAAGATAGGATGTTCTGGAGAAGCCTCGAAGTCGCTATGAGTCGGAAATGACTCGTCGACGCTGGAGGAGGATGATGTCTGCGGTACTTAATACATAGTAAGTGTTTAACAAATACCCTAATTACTGTTTTGTATTTTCTTGCCCTGGATTCCAATAGATAGACTGAGGCACATGCCAATCGTGGGAATGGCAGCAAGCCAAAGGTAGAGAGAACAAAGATGAAAGCCCTCAGGCCCCAGGCCCTTAGAGTCGCATGGTATAGTCGCATTGCCATTCCCGTTCTCTCAGGCGCAGTAATAATGGAAACACTGAAGACTTTCATTCATTCAATAGTATTTATTGAGCGCTTACTACGTGCAGAGCACTGTACTAAGCGCTTGGAATGAACAAGTCGGCAACAGATAAAGACTTGAAGAAGAGGTTGCATGGCCTGATAGAGCCCAGGCCTGGGAGTCAGAAGGACCTGGGTTCTAATCCAGGCTCTGCCACTTGCCTTCTGTGTGACTCTGGGCATGTAACTTCTCTGTGCCTGTTACCTCATCTGTAAATTGGGGATTCAATTTCTCTTCTCCCTCCTGTAAAATAAATGATTAGCAAATATCACAATTATCATTATTACGGCAGAAGGAAACCATGATAGCTAGTGAGTCCACCCCTTCGTGGATTAATACTGGGAGCCCTATGTAGGACGTGGACAATGTCCATTCTGATTAGCTTGTATCTACCTTAGTGCTTGATACAGTGCCTGGTATGTAGTATGAGCTGAAAAAATACAATTAAAAAAAGGGCTGATCACTAGTCACAGCGAGGAACGATATGAAAAAGAACTACCAGTCCGTGAACTGGTTGCAGGTTTTGGTGACTACAGGGTCCCAGGGGGTGAAAGCAACTAGAAATAAAAGGCAATCAGCATATATAAGGCCCTGGAGATTGGGGGAGGGGAGGATAGCTTCTGGGTCATGGATTCTAATCCCGGATCTGCCACTTATCTTGTGTGTGACCTAGTCACTTTGCTTCTCTGTGCCTCAGTTATCTCATCTGTAAAACGGGGATCGAGACTGAGCCCCACGAGGAACAGGGACCGTGTCCAGCCCGACTTGCTTGTAACCACCTCAGTGCTTAGAACAGTGCCTGGCACATTGTAAGTGCTTAACAAATACCATAATTATTAATTATTATTATTCTAGAACTGCATTCAGCCGAACAATTAAGCTTCCTCCTTATTTCTGTACACAAAAGACCCAACTCCTCTGTGAGGCCGCAAGGAAAATGTATTTTCTGCTTGAGTTCATCTCAAGAGATAGGGTAGGGGGACCCAGGTGGAAGGGTTGGCCTAGTGGATAAAGCACAGGGTGGGAGTCAGAAGGATCTGGGGAAGCAGCGTGGCTCAGTGAAAAGAGCCTGGGCTTCAGAGTCAGAGGTCATGGGTTCGACTCCCGGCTCTGCCACTTGGCAGCTGTGTGACTGTGGGCAAGTCACTTCACTTCTCTGTGCCTCCGTTACCTCATCTGTAAAATGGGGATTAACTGTGAGCCTCACGTGGGACGACCTGATTACCCTGTATCTACCCCAGCGCTTAGAACAGTGCTCTGCACATAGTAAGCGCTTAACAAATACCAGCATTATTAATCCAGGCTCCTCCACTTGTCTGCTGTGTGACTTTGGGTAAGTTACTTCATTTCTCTGTGCCTGTTACCTCATCTGTAAAGTGGGGATTGAGACTATGAGCCTCAAGTGGGACATAGATTGTGTCCATCCTGATGATCTTCTATCTACCCCAGCACTAAGAAGAATGTTTGAAACATAGTAAGCACTTAATAATGATATTTGTTAAGCGTTTACTGTGTGCCAAACACTGTTTTAAGTGCTGGGGTAGATACAAGCTAATCAGGTTGTCCCATGTGGGGCTCATAATCTCAATCCCCATTTTACAGATGAGGTAACTGAGGCACAAAAGTTGAGTACCTGGCCCAAAGTCACCCAGCTGACACGTGGCGGAGCTGGATTAGAACCCACAACCTTTGACTCCCAAGCCTGTGCTCTTTCCACTGAGCCACGCTGCTTCTCATGACGACGATAATCATGATGGTATTTGTTATCATCATTATCATTATTATTGTGACCCCGGCGTCCCAGATCATGCCGACTCTTCTGGCCCGGGTTCAGTTTAGGGTCAGATCACTCGGGAAGGGGATGTCAGGGGAGAGGCAGGTTGTGGACAGACAATCCATGAGCCGGAAGCCTGCCTCACGTCCGATGAAATGTCAATAGGTTTTTGTTCGGGGTGGTTTGGGCATTATGCTTGCGGCAACTCCTGATGAGCAAGCTCGGTCCTGACCTTCGGGGGCTTTACAAGGATTCATTCGATCATATTTATTGAGTGCTTACCATTTGCAGAGCACTGTACTAAGCGCTTGGAGTGTACAATTCGGCAACAGATAAAGACAATCCCTGCCCAAAGGGCTCACAGTATTCCTCCCCACGTTGGTTATTGGGTTGCGAAGAGAGGGTCTTCGCAGATGGCAGATGGCATCTGAAAATAGTGCAGATGGTAACTGAAAATAAAAGGATCAGAGGGCCAGAGCAGGTGGCCATTTGCCCAGTTTAATACCAGAAGGTCTAGTTTTCAGCTGGCCTTTCTCCTGTCCATTATTGAGACAGTCTCAGGCCCCTTTATGCCTGGGATTTTTATTTTGAAATGCCCAGGTTCCCTCTGTCCCACACTGCGTCCTGCAGCTTGGATGTAGAACCAGTGTTCCCGGGGCTCTGGGCAGGTAAGGCAATGGATCTGGACCCAGGAGATGGGAGAAGTCACCTTCCTGAAGGAACCCTCTGCGTCCTGCAGACTTCCTCAAAACGACCCCGTATGTTACCCGTTTGGGAAACGGTGAGAGGCCCGTCAGATTGGCCAAAGGACGCCGGATATGTTTGAAGGCCTTGAGAGGCCACCCTGGATCCCAGAGTCTGTTGGGAAATGTGTCCTGCGAATCCCGGCTCTGCCGCTTGTCAGCTGTGTGACTGTGGGCAAGTCACTTCACTTCTCTGTGCCTCAGTTACCTCATCTGTAAAATGGGGATTAAAACTGTGAGCCCCACGTGGGACAACCTGATTACCCTGTATCTACCCCAGCGCTTAGAACAGCGTGGCTCAGTGGAAAGAGCCCAGGCTTTGGAGCCAGAGGTCATGGGTTTGAAACCCGGCTCTGCCACTTGTCGACTGTGGGCAAGTCACTTCACTTCTCTGTGCCTCAGTTACCTCATCTGTAAAATGGGGATTAAGACTGTGAGCCCCACGTGGGACAACCTGATTCCCCTGTGTCTACCCCAGCGCTTAGAACGGTGCTCCGCACATAGTAAGCGCTTAACAAATACCAACATTATTATTATTAACTTTTTTTATCCTCTAAAGTGATGCTCAAAGAGCCATGGCAGGGGGAGGTTTGCTTCTGGAGCATCTGTGAGCGAGTTTCAGAAAAGGTCGCAGATTTAGCCTTGGTGGGTCTTCGCAGCCGTCACAAGCGCCCCCTGGTGGCCCCCTGGACTTGGCGTTTAACAAGTCAAGGGGCGCCACCTTGTGGCTGACAACCGCTACTTCAGCTGAGCCAGATTTCATTGGTGCCTCTTGCCCTTTGCCCGTAGTTTTAAAAAAAAAGCCAACGAAAAACCCTCTCTCCCTGCCCCCGTCCCAAGGCCCTCTTACCTACCTCCCTCTCTCAGGAAGAGATCGTTGTGTTTTCAGAACGCCCCCACTGTGGTCCATTTGTTCTTCCTCTGGGAACAGTCCGAGTTGGATAAAGGGAAACCCAGAAAGGGCAAGGACAAGAAACATTCCTCATCTTCCAACTAGAATAGCTTAGATTTTCAGCGGCTGTCACACACTTCGTGCCTTGAGTCATTACGAAGTACGGATTTTTTTCCAGGAAATGGAAAACGTGGTAGACTGAATCATGTTTTTCATCCAGCAAGCCTTCCTGATGTCACCGGGAGAACGTTGCGGTGCTTATGGCTTTCCTCAGGGCTCAGTACCACGAAGGCAATTAAACTATTCCCATATGAGAAGTTTTTATGAGGAGGAAATGTACCAACTCGAGTGAAAAAATACTGCACGATGTACACTTGTAGGGACCGACGGACAGTTTTGTCGAGACATAATCAAATTTGTTTCCCTTGGCCTACCTCAGATGGAAATAGTTGTAATCAATCGGTGGTCTGCATTGAGAGGTTACTGTGTCCAGAGTACTTTACTATGCACTTTTAAGAGTTCAATACAATAGAGTTAGTAAACACTAGTAGTATTTTTATTAAGCACTTAATGTCTCCAGAGCAGTGAACTAATAATAATAATGTTGCTATTTGTTAAGCGCTTACTATGTGCCCAGCACTGTTCTAAGCGCTGGGGTAGATACAGGGGAATCAGGTTGTCCCACGTGGGGCTCACAGTCTTAATCCCCATGTTACAGATGAGGGAACTGAGGCACCCAGAAGTTAAGTGACTTGCCCAGAGTCACACAGCTGACAAGTGGCCGACCCGGGATTCGAACCCATGACCTCTGACTCCAAAGCACTGGGAAAGCATTCACAGGCAATAATCTATACCCAGTATAATGGGAACTTGGAGTGAAAAGAAGATACACCTTTTCTGCGAATTCGGTAAATCTAGAAGTGTGGTGAGTCTGAACGTCAGTGAAATAAAATAGGTCGTAGATGTAGTGGGGAACCCTGGTTTTCTGACTTGGTGGTTACTTGCTCCGCGAGCCTTGTTGGTATTTATTAAGTGCTTATTATGTGCCGAACCCTGTTCTAAGCGCTGGGGTAGACACAAGGGAATCAGGTTGTCCCACGTGGGGCTCACACTCTTCATCCCCATTTTACAGATGAGTAACTGAGGCACAGAGAAGTGAAGTGACTTGCCCACAGTCACACAGCTGACAAGTGGCGGAGCTGGCATTCGAACTCATGACCTCTGACTCCCAAGCCCGTGGTCTTTCCACTGAGCCACGCTGCTTCTCTGACAAATTCATGGCAAATTATTCACTTTCTCTGCACCTCAGTTAGGTATTATCTGACTCCCGTATGGGAATGTGGGGTGAGAACAGCTTGAACTGAAAACATGAAAAAACTTCATAAAGTATTTTACAGTTTTTAGCCCAGTTCTCGACCCTCACAAAGCATAGTGATTTTAGTACAAGGCATGTATTTAGGAAAGTTTAACTTCTTCTAAAACAGGGCTACATGCAAAGGAATTTGGCCATAACACAATTAAAAAGTGTTCTATCTTAATTTTCATTCAAACACGGTATATACCCCAATCTTGCAATCTAAATCTGAAAGAGATGCGGCATGATATATTGAACGTTGACTCTTTGCAATTGTTTTTATTTGAGAGATAACAATTCTACCTAGTTAATTCAATGCTTTTACACAAATCACAGGAAGGTATCTGATTCAGTACATGCATTTGTCCAGGTCATTCAATAAGTAACAGTATTTTTCAGGAGACTGAGGGAACACATTTATCACTCCATCCTGGTCAAGAACCATATACCTCTCTCCTTTTGGATACTGATTCCTGCAGAGAACCAGGAGCCTGGGAGGATATGGATTTCTGGATGGAAATGGAGCTTCAGACCCCTGGCATTCACCTGGGGGAAAGGGGGTGTTGGAGGGTAGCTTTGAGCCTGAGAGGCTGATTTCTAAACACTTTAATTCAAAATAACATTTAAAAATTCACCTGAAACCACTTGATCCCTAACTACAAATAACTATAAAACCAATACAGTGTAAAAAGTTATGGAGATTCAAAAGAACAGTAAGTCCAGTGCATTTGTCCAGTGCTTTGTACTGGGGCTCTATTGTGTGCAGAGTATTGAACTAGGTTCTTGGGAGCAAGCAGTACATGTAAGCAGTACATCCTCAAGAAGTTTACAATTTATAGGAGGAGAAGGGCAGGAACAGGGAGTATACATACAATACTATCTTTTTCAAGGTCATGTAGTACAATGGGGGGAAGTAATGGGGCTAGTGGAAATCAATTAAATGGTATTTATTGAGCCCTTGATGCTCCCAGAACAGAACACTGTACTAAGTATAGTAGACAGTCCAATACAATAGAGTTGCTGGATACAACCCATTTAAATGCCTTAAAGCCAAAGGTGTGATGCAGAGATGGGTGGGCAACCACTGGAGATTTTTGAAGAGGGGGGAGACGTACAGAACGATGCTTTAGAAAAATGAGCTGGGCAGTAGAGTCAAGTAGGGGCTGGAGGAAAGGGAAGCTGGAGGCCGGTCAGCGAGGAGGCCCAGGTAGTAGTCAAGACGGGAAATGGCAAATGCTGGGATCAGGGTGGTGGCAATTTGGAGAAGAAAGGATGGAATCTGGAGACGGCGTGAAGGTGGAGCTGACAAGATTTGGTGAAGGGTGAATGTGTGGGTTGAATGAGAGAGTCGAGTCGTAGGTAACGCCAAGGTCACAGACTTGTGAGAGACAAGGAAGATGGTTGTGAAGTCTACTGTGATGGGAAAGTCGGGAGGAGGACGAGAAGGTTTGGGTGGGAAGATGAGGAGTTCTGTTTTGGATATGAGGTGTTAGTGGCACTTTGAAGTAGAGATATCCTGAAGGCATGCAGAAGTGTGAGACTACAGGGAAGGAGAGGAGTCAGGACTGGAGAGAGAGATGCAGGAGTCATCCATGTAGAGGTGGTAATTGAAGCTACGGCTGGGAGTCAGGAGACCTGGGTTCTAATCCCAGCTCCACCACTTCCCTCCTGTGTGTCACCTTGGGTAAGCCAATGAAGTTCTCCATGTTTCAGCTTCTTCAACTGTAAAATGGGCATAAATCAAACAATCAATTGTATTTATTCAGCATTTACTGTGGCAGAACACTGTACTAAGTGCTTGAGAGAGTACGGTATGACAATATAACAGTTACATTACCTGCCCACAATGAGTTGATGGTCTAGAAGACAAGCTTACAGTCTAGAGCATGGTATTTCTTAAGCTCTTACTATGTTCTGTTCTACGTGCTGGGGGAGATACTTATGAGAAAAGTGTCTGGGGTAGACAGCTCATCAGGTTGGACATAGTCCATGTCCCACATGAGGCTCACAATCATAAACCCCATTTTAAAGTCGAAGAAACTGAGGCATAAGTGAAGTGACTTGACCAAGGTCACATAGACAAGTGGCAGAGGCAGGATTAGAACCCAGGTCCTTATGACTCCCAGGCCTGTGCTCTATTCACTAGGTCACGCTGCATTCTCCCAGTAAGCACTTAATAAATATTACTATTACTCCCTGTTAGACTGTGAGCCCCATGTGAGGAAGGTAATGGGTCCAAGCTGCTCATCTTTTCCCTACCCTAGGATCTAGCACAGTGCTTAATATTTAGTTTCATGCTTAACAAATACCCTAATTATTATATAATAGGAGGTAGCAGGACAACACAGAAATAACTGGTAACTACAAATGTAAGTCCAAAAAAACCACAAATATAGAATAAATAAACCTATACCTGCCATCAGTCTGTGACTGGTACAACCACGTGTGATGGAAATATTTGTTTTCCACTAGGCACTGAAAAATAAGTTGTGCATTAGTCAGTGGTGAGACTTTGTCCCTACAAAACCTGTGCTGTAGGGTCAAATAATGAGTTTTTGTTAGGCCAGTTGCAGCCCATAAAGTTACAAGCCTGCTGGTCTGGGGCAGTCATTAGCTTTCAGTGGTTTGGTATAGGAGATGGCAATAAGATAAAGTTGTATATACATACAGCTCATATCCTATCAAAACCAACTTGGGAAAGCAAAATACCTGTTAGGGTCTCAGATGGCATGACTTTCACTTTTCAAAATGGTGAGAATTTTTTCCCTTTTGTAACAAATGACATGGTCTTTTTATAAAAATTGACCAGTCGGTTCTGGAGTAGTTTAAAAACAATGAACACAATTTCCATCCCGATGACAATGTATATTGAGAAGAACATGAAAAAATTTGGATGCTGCAAAACGACATCCCCAAACCCAATCGTGGTCAGCGTCACAAAGCAAAAGTAAAAAGCCTCCTCAAAATTCAGTTCTGTTTCCCAAATGGGCAGAATCGCGGCCGCACAAGAGATGTAAGCAAAGACGATGAGAACAATTAGTACGATGGGGACGTCTAGTTTTTCCATTTCTCTTCCAATGTCATCAATGTTTCCTACGGTAGGAAATACCATGTCTTCGGGATCCAGCTCAGGACACGAATTACATCTTTCTGTAGCTCCGAATGGGAGTTGCAGTGTGCTTTGCTGATGCCTTGCCTCCAACGGTTCATTTTGGCACTGAAGAGAATGCCTTCTTCCAGAAGTTGGAAGTGCTGGTTCTTCTGAGACACTTCTCGATTTACTCATAGCGACAAAAAGCGAGTCCTGATCAGACCTCGACTGTCTTCTCTTCGTACAAGGAAATCTGGACCACAGTTTCCGGAAGTGAAATTTCCTGAATTTACTATAAGTCGTGGAAAGGATGGTTGCTAGGGTGTCTCCGACGTCAGACAAAACCAAGAACATTAAAGGTATTCCAAAAAGGGCGTAGAACATACAGAGGTATTTTCCGAGGCGTGTTATAGGGTATATGTGGCCGTAACCTAAAAATGAGAAAAACAATTCGGGCTTTACTTTGCAAAAATGAAAGATAGCTTGGACTAACTTCTTACCCGTCAGTATGACAATTCATGGGTAAATCTTAGTAATGCCAACCTTTCGAAGCAACGTGGCCTAGTGGAAAGAGCACGGGACTGAGAGGGAGAACACCTGGGTTCTAATCCCGGCTCTGCCGCTTGCCTGTTGTGTGATCTTGAGCTAGTCACTGAACTGCTCTTTGTCTCATTTTCCTCACTTGTAAAGTGGGATTAAATACCTGTTCTTCCTTTCCTTTCGATAGAGAGCCAGGAGGCCTGGGTTCTAATTCCAATTCTACCGCTGGTTCACTTTGGCCAAGTGACTTCCTCTGGGCTCCCATTTTTTTCATCTTTAAAACACGGATAGTATCACTTTTCTCCCTACTTCTTGGATGGTGTGCCCCATGTGGGACAGGGACTATGTTTGATCCGATTATTTTATCTGCCCCAGCCTTTGTAGAGTGTTGGAGCAAAAAGTGCTCAATAAATAGCATAGTTATGACAGTGATAATTATCATTGTTACTGCTGTTGTTCGAAGCATCCTTTATGTCACTGAGAAGCAGCATGGCCTAGTGGAAAGAGCAGGAGCCTGGAAGTAAGAGGACCTAGGTTCTAATCCCAGCTCCACCAGATGTCTGCTGTGTGACCTTGAGCAAATCATTTAACTTCTCTGTGCCTCAATTCCTTCATCTGTAAGATGGGGATTAAGACCGTGAGCCTCACATGGGACATGGACTATGTCCAACCTGATTAGCTTGCATCTATGCCCAGTGCTAAGTACAATGCATGGCATGTAGTAAATAGTTAACAAATACCATTTTTTTTTTAAAAAAAGAAAGCTGTTGGAGACAGAATCCTGGGCTGATTGGACCACCGATTTTTCCATACTTATGTTCTTTTTGAGTAGGAAGGAAATAATGAAGTTATTATCAGGAGTTCTTTCCAAAAATCCCTGCATCACTTCTGTCTTCTAATTCTGTTGCACTCTCCCAAATCCACTTACAAAAGGCACTCAATAAATGCTATTACTTGGTCTGGACCTCAAGTATGGTGGTGGTTTAAAAAGCCTCTTAACATCTAGTAGGTCACTTTTTGTGCTATGTCTTTCATCAAAAACAGAAGCAGGAAGGAGGCTAGGCTTAAAAACTGGTAAAGCAGAATACTTGGGGGAATTCATTCAGTCGTATTTGAGTGCTTACTAAGTGCTTGGAAAGTAAAATTTGGCAACAGAGACAATCCCTACCCAACAATGGGCTCACAGTCTAGAAGGGGGAAGACAGACAACAAAACAAGTAGCCAGGCATCAATAGCATCAATATAAATAAATAGAATTATAGATATATATCCATCATTAATGAAATAGAATAATATGTACAAACATACACAAGTTCTATGGGGCAGGGAGGTGGGTAGAGCAGAGGGAGGGAGCAAGGGCGATGGGGAGGAGGAGCAGATGAGAAGGGGCTCAATCTGGGAAGGCCTCCTGAAGGAGGTGAGCTTTCAGTAGGGCTTTGAAGAGAGGAGGTGTGCTAGTTTCGTGGATGTGAGGAGGGAGGACATTCCAGGCCAGAGGTAGGATGTAGTACATTACAAGATAATCAGATTGGACACAGTCCAAACACCACATGGAAATCATATATGCCTTAACAATAGTTAGAGTACTTGTTAAGCACTTATGTGCTAAGCACTGGGATAGATGCAAGTTAAGCAGGTTTGACCCAGTCCCTGTCCCACATGGGGTTCACAGTATAAGAAGGAGCAAGTATTTAACCCCCCATTTTACGGATGGGGTAACTGAGGTATTTGCTCAAGATCACACTGCGGACAAGTGGAAGGTCCACTTTGAGAACCTAGGTCCTCTGACTCCCAGGCCTGTGCTCTTTCCACTAGGCCATGCTGCTGCTTTCGGTTCTTACTGTTCACTTCTATTTGAACATTTTAAATTTCTCATTCATTCGATCATATTTTTTGAGCATTTACTGTATGCAGAGCACTGTTCTAAGCGCTTGGGAGAGTGCAGTACAAAAATAACCCAACACACTACCTGCCCATAACAAGCATACAGTCCAGAGGATTTTCCCATTGGATCGTAAGTTCCTTGAAGAAAGAAATCATTTATGGAGGCCCTTTGGTTCTCTAACACTACTTAGTTTAATGCTCAGCCCAGAGTGGGTGTTGTCTGACTCCTCATCCCGACCGCCACCTGCTCCCACTCTCCTCCAGCAGAACAAAGGGCCACAAATGTCCCATGATGCTTTTGATCTGAAAAAAACGGTCAAATTATTTTGCGTTGGGTGAGAGCCTACTTAGATTGCCTCTTCCCATTGCCCTAAATTCCCTCTGGAGCTCCAGTCAAAGATCCAGAAATGCCTTGAAAAGGATTGTGTGGGATCCTGAGAGTAAAGACTAAGTAACTCATTATGCATTCCATAAAAAGCCAAAGAGAAGATTGAGGTGGAGAGCAAGTTTACCTTTGACATGTGCAGGGTAGAGTCATACTGTAATTGGCAGAAAAAAATGTGAGGAGAGAGTGAAGGAAAACTAGCTTGGTGATAAGTGCAAATACTGTTCAATCGCGAACTAAACAACTAGACAGGATGCTTTTATCTCTGTTTGCAGTGGATTGCATCCACAGGTACAAGAATATTGCTTATCTTCCGGTTGCTAGTTGGTGAATGGGCCAATAACGTCCTCATTGTCTTCCTCCTCCTCTTCAGCATAAATATGAAACCCAGAACGTGTTTGAAAATTATTACCTTAAATTGTTTAGAGAACGAAATTGTTTGGAGAGTAGATTGCCTCTTATTTGGGGACTGTGAGTCCCATGAGGGTTAGGGACTATGTCCAACCTGATTATCTTGTATTTATGCCAGAGCTTAGCACAGTACTTGGCATAAAATATGCACTTAAAAACATCATTATTATTATTATTACAGTCACAATATCAGACTGTAGACTGTATATTCCTTGTGGGCAGAGAACATGTCTATCACCTCAGTTATATTCCACTCTCCCAAGTGCTTAGTACAGTCCTCTGCTCACAGAAAGTGCTCCATAAAAACCACTGACTGATCAGATCAACAAATACTGGCTAGTAGTCAAGACTCCAGGCAATTGACTTTTTGATAAATTAATGAAACAGTGGAGCTGAAGGGCATTAGCAGAACGATTCTCAGACTATATACAGAGAAGATAAGTTCATGGGTCTGATTGAGGGCCTGAAATGAAGGAAGAAAGTGAAGCGGAGTAGAGAAAAATCAATTACCATATTACTAATGGCAGGGCTGGAGTCTATAGGCTCTGGGAGATAGAGGAAATGAATGAGATGAAATGATGAGTGAAAATTCTTGGTTAAGGAAAATGTAGTAGGTGGTAGAGTGGCTAGGGCATGGGCTTGGGAGTCAGAAGGTCATGGGCTCTAATCCTGGCTCTGCCACTTGTCTGCTGGGGAAGTCACTTCACTTCTCTGGGCCTCAGTTACCTCATCTGTAAAATGGGGATTGAGACGATGAGCCCCATTTAGGGCAAGAACTGTGTCCAACCCTATTTGCTTGTATCCACCCCAGCACTTAGTAGAGTGCCTGGCTTATAGTAAGTGCTAAACAAGTACCATTATTATAATTATTATTATTTTCTCCACAAGGGAGGGTCAGTGGGAAGAGAAAGGAAATGCAAGTTGGAGTGATGGGACTCTCTCTGGCCCCCTTGCACTTCTTGAAGCAGATTGATAGTGTAAGCATCACCTTGATTCTATTTATTTGCTACTGTTTTAATGAGATGTTCATCCCCTTGATCCTATTTATTGCTATTGCTCTTGTCTGTCTCCCCCGATGAGACCGTAAGCCCGTCAAAGGGCAGGGACTGTCTCTATCTGTTACCGATTTGTACATTCCAAGTGCTTAGTACCGTGCTCTGCACATAGTATGAGCTCAATAATTACTACTGAATGAATGAATAAGCATGTAGAAGTAATTTAATCATCGAGGTGGAGGAAAAGAACACCCCAGGGAAGAGAGGGAAGAAGACTGGTGCTGAGGTTATACATTGCCTTGTTAAAAAGCTCTTAATAAGGCTGGATTACGAAGGTTTCCGGCACCGGGGGCAATGGGAAAGGGACACAGCCCTCCTCGGATCTAATGGCTCTTGGAGGAAGTTGAGTGACAGGTTTGCAGGCTATTAATCCTAACACTAAGGAGAAGTTAAGGTTGTTAAATGTGGAAAATGCTTTTCCTCAAATCTTATTCAATTAATTCTCCTTTCCGCTCATCCTGTGAGGCAGCATCTGAGATCTGGATGCTGATTTGGACCTTCCAGCATTTGGTTCTGTTCTCCGCTTCTGTGACCTCCTCCTACTCACCTCGCTACTCTTCTACTACAACCCAGTCCACACACTTCATTCCCCTAATGCTAACCTTCTCACTGTACCTCGATCTCGTCTACCTTGCTGCCGACCTCTCACAGGCTGGAGACTTCAGATGGGAGGTTTCAGGTGCGAAAGCAGGCTGGGGACCTGAGACCCACTGGCTTGAAGTCATGGTGGAACCCAAAGGAATCAGACAGTGGGCCTTAGGAAAACCAGCGGAGCCTTACAGACAACTAACATGACTGCCAGTCCTTTCTTTACCCTTTTAACTTGGCTTTCACATGAACCTGTGCCCAGGGGATACTCTGAATGTATTTCCTTGTTTTCTCTAAGCCTGGCTACGAGGGAAGTAGTAGAAGGAAGTGAGAATTTCCAGGAGAGGGAAGAGGCTGTTCTCGAAAATGTGAATAGCATCAATATAGATATCAATGGCCAGATTTGCTTTAAACAAAAGCATTGGCTTTGAATAAAACAAGGAACACCCAGTTCTACAACACAGTGGTTGCATTCCAAGTTAAGGATTGGTGTTATGGAACGCATCCTGTGTCAACACTGTCTGCATGCCCACACCATTTTTTCCCAAACCACAATGCTCTGTGTCCCTACAGATGTTCGCTGTCGGAAGAATGTTCCCTAATTCTGCCATTATGCTCTATCTAAAAGTGTGGTGGTATTTATAGAGTGCTTTCTGTGTGCAGAGCACTATACTAAGTGCTTGGGAGAATGAGACATAACAGAGATGGGCGTTACATTCCCTGCCCATAATAAGCTTACAGTCTAGAGGGGGAGACCGATTTGAGTATGAATTATGGCAATGTACATAAGTGCTGTGGGGCTGAGTGAGGAACGAAAAAAGAATGCAAATCCAAGTGTGAGGGTGATGCCGAAGGGAGTGGGAGAAGATGAAATACCTCTTGGAGGAGATGTGTTTTTAATAAGGCCTTAATAAGGTGGGGAGAGTGGTCATCTGTTTGAACCAAGTTTGAACCATGAATGAAGTAGATGTACCCTCATTTGTTTCTACTGAGCACCTTCTATATGCAGAGCACCGTACTGGGCACTTAGGTTAGAGGAATGGAAGTAAAAGGATACCCTCTCTGACCCGAGGAGCTTACATTCTAATGGGGTAGGTCGTTTTGTTGGAACAATTTCCCTCCTATGTTAAGGGTAATTACCCCACTGTTGCCGGAAAGAACTGTTTGTATAGTAGAAGCAAAACTTTTCAAAAGAAACTCCCGGGAGAAGCAGTGTGCCTAGTGGATAGAGCCCAGGCCTGGGAATCAGAAGGATCTGAGGTCTAATCTCAGCTCTGCTACTTGTCTGCTGTGTGACCTCGGACGAATCACTTCACTTCTCTGTGCCTCAGTTATTTCATCTGAAAAAGGGGGATTAACACTGTGAGCCCCATGTGGTAATGGGCTGTTTATAACCTGATTAGTCTGTATCTACCCCAGCGCTTAGTAGAGTCCCTGCTCCCCTCTAAGCTGCAAACTCATTGTGGACAGGGAACGTGTCTACCAACTTGGTTATATTGTACTCCCCCAAGTGCTTAGTAGAGTGCTCTGCACATAGTAAGTGCTCAGTAAATTTGATTGGCACATAGTAAGGGTTTGAGATTACCTTAAAAAAAGATCTCCCCTGTGAATGCTGGAAATTTCAAATCTAGGGTGTTAGTATTGCTTGTTCAAGTGCACCTTGAAAGAAAGGATACCTCATCTGGCTGGGATGATTTAAACATGACCTTGTGTGGGTGCGGTGGGATAGAATAGATAACCTCTCGAAATTCCCTCCAGCCTTGTGATTCGGTGACCTATTTGCCACTGAGAAACTTCATTTCTCCCTCAAGGAAATACAGAGACCAAGACAAAATGGATTATGTTTTCACTCCTTTATACGGCATTTCCAAACAGGCAGATCTTGATGGGGATTTGAACCCGAGACTTAGCAGGAGGAGAGAAACACACAGAACAGCAGGACTTACCCACTGTGGTGAAAACAGTGCAGCAGAAAAACAGGGATCCCAAGAAAGACCACTCGCTGGGTTTAGCAAGCCATTTTAATTTAATACTGTAGAGCTGCTCCTTGATGTCACTCTTGAATAGCTCTTTCCTCATTTCCTCTGTCTTGTTTCCTAGCACATAAATAAGAGGGTCAAAGTGGGATGCCACTTTAGCTGTTTCAGATGCTTAACTCCCTCCTCAAATCCCCGGCCCCCCCACCCCCTCCCCATACCTCTATGCAGACGATTCCTAAATCTACATCTCCAGCCCTGATCTCTCTCTCTCTCTCTCTCTGCAGTTTCGCATTTCCTCCTGCCTTCAAGACATCTTTACTTGGATGTTCTACCATCATCTCAAACTTAGCGTGTCTAAAACAGAACTCCTTGTCTTCCCACCCAAACCCTGTCCTCCCTCTGACTTTCCCATTACTGTAGACAGCACCACCATCATTCCTGTCTCACAAGCCCATAACCTTAGCGTTATGCTTGACTCCTCTCTCTTAGTCAACTCAAGCATTCAATCTATCACTAAATCCTGTTGGTTTAACCTTCACAGCATCACTAAATTACACCCTTTCCTCTTCATCCAAATGGCTACCATGTTAATCCAAGCACTTATCCTAACCAGTCTTGATTACTGTAGCATCCTCCTTGCTGACCTCGCTGCCTCTTGTCTCTCTCCACTCCAGTCCATACTTTACTCTGCTGCTCGGTTCATTTTTCTACAAAAAATGCTCAATTCATGTCCCCCACTCCTCAAGAACCTCTGCAACAAACAGAAACTCCTTTCCATTAACTTCAAAGCACTCAATCACCTTGCCCCCTCCTCCTCCACCTGCCTCCTTCCCCACTTTGCTGCTCTCCTACTACAACCCAGCCTACACACTTCACTCCTCTAATGCCAACGTGCTGACTGTATCTAGATCTCGTCTGTCTGTCCGCTGACCTCTCAGCCACATTCTGCCTCAGGTCTGGAATGCCCTTCCCTTTCATACCCGATGGACAATTACTCTCCCCCAACTTTTAAAGCCTTATTGAAGGCACATCTCCTCCAAGAGGCCTTCCCTGACTAAGCCCTCATTTCCTCTTTTCCCGTTCCCTTTGGCATCATCCTGACTTGTTCCCTTTACTCACCACCTCCCTCGAGCCCCAAAGCGCTTATCTATATATCCATAATTTATTTATATTAATATCCACCTCCTGCTCTAGACTGTAAGCTTGTTGATTGAGTGCTTTAAAGATGATGGCAAGGAGGTTGTTTGATGTGGAGGTGGGTGGGCAAATACTAGAGGTTCTTGAAGAGTGAGGAAACCATGGGCTGAATGCTTTTGAAGAAAAATGACCCAGACGACAGAGTGAAGAAAGGCTGCCCTTTAGAAGCAACCATCCCTGACCTCTCTTGATCCCTGACCTCTCTAGACTGGTTTGCCTCTTGTTTTTCAGCAGATAATGACTGTAGCATTTGTTAAGTACTTACTATATGCCAGGTAGGTACAGTATAAGTCTGGAAAATGTCTCTGTTCCATGTGGAGCTTATACTCTTAGCAGGAGGGAAAAGGGATATTGAATCCCCATTTCACAGATGAGAAAATTTAGACATTGAGAAGTTGAGTGGCTTGCCCAAGGACACACAGCAAACAACTGTCAATACTGGGATTAGAATACCGGTCCTCTGACTGCCAGAACTATGCTTATTATGGGCAGGAAACATGGCTACTAGTTTTGTTGTATTATACTTTCCCAAGTGCTTAGTATGATGCTCTGCACATAGTAAGGGCTCAATAAATGCCATTGATTGATTCTATTAGGTCAATCTGCTTCCTAATACATCTTCCAGACAATTGTCCCAGCCTTCCAGGAACCCCAGAGGCACAGTGATGATATGTTCCCCTGCAGAGGCTTTTTTGCAGAGGAGCAATGTGGCCTAGTAGAGCATAGGCCTGGAAGTAAGAGGACCTGCTGTGGGACCTGGGGCAAGCCACTTAATTTCTCTGCCTCAGTTCCCTCATCTGTAAAATGAAGATTTGATATCCTGTTCTCTCTTCTTCTTTGACTGAGCCCCTTGTGGGACAGGGACCGTCGAACCTGAAGAACTCATATCTACCCTAAAGCTTATAACAGTGTTTGATATGTCATTAGCATTTAACAAAAATAATAATGATGATCATTCAATTGTACTTATTGAGCACTTACTGTGTATAGAGCATTGTACTAAGCATTTGGAAAGTACAATTCAGCAACAAATAGAGAGCCTCGAAGAAGATCTAGGAGATAGATGATCATCACTGCCCTTAAAGCTGATTCTTAGAACAGTGTGGGTGGAATCCCTGAGGAGATAGGAGGCTTGAATGACCTTGGAGAGAGTCCTAGAAAATATTAGCCAGTACCTGATAGTTCCCTTTACATTTGGTGGCCAAAGCTGCAGCCTGTTGTGAGCCCTGGGAATACATAAGGAAGGATCACCAAGTCTAACCCCTGCCGTTCTTCTCCTCTTATTAGATCACCAAGGCTGGGTCCAGGCTTTACTCCCAAAAGCAAGCCAGCATTTTAGTGAATTGCTCCAAAAGCCAGAGGGAGGGAGGACTTCAGAATGAGGTAGTTAGGATGAAAGCACCCAGTGTTCTGGACCTTCTCAAGTCTTCACCCATTTCTGCTGCAGGGAGCAGGAAGAAAAAGGGTTTGGAGAGACCCCAAACTTCTCCTCCATGCAAGTGAAGAGATTTGGCCGAGAACCATGGAAAAAGCAGTTTTGAGAGAGCTGTTGTTCACATAAGGACCACAGAGAGAGAAATCTATGAAGGTGTTCTCTGCACCTCTTAAACTTAGTTTCCCTTGAAAATCAAAATAAGACAATACTTCTCTTTTGAAAGAAATTGCTTAAACATACCTTTCCAAACCTTTTCAGAGACTTTCCAAAGATCCTCCAGAAACTCGTCATAATCTCTGTTTTCTGAGTTTCTTTGTCCTTCAACGTAGGAAAAAATTAGAGCCCCCAACATTGCATAGATAACCAAGGAGGAGATTAAGCAGATGTGAGGGAAAGCTGCCCCACACACTTTCCAGCAGCCCCTCTGGGGCTGTGGGCGTCTGCCTGCTTCCGTCATCCCGGTGACCATTGGGAGCTGGAGAAGGGGGCTAGAGCAGGGTTGGAGCAGGGTTGGACCCCTTTGGAGTCCAGGGAGAGAGGGCAGCTAGCTCTGGCGGCAGCAGGCACCCGACCGAGGGGCAGGAACGCAGTGGCCGTTCAGCTCTTGGAGTGCACGGCTCCAGGAGAGGAGAGGCACTGGGATCCAGGAGAGAAACAATCAAACACTAATCACAGTGAAAGTTGCGGTCAATTGGCCGGGTGCCAGGCCAGCGCCTCAGATTGCTATTGATTATGGCAGCTGGTCTGCACCCAGATGACCCACCGTGCAGCTAAACATCAGGGGCTTTTAAGAACCCTTTGCTCCAGCCACTTCCATCTCTACTTCCCTCCAAACCAGATCATTTAGTTTGCCCCTCAGGTGGGCAAACAAGGGGGCAAAATTGGGGGAGTGCTGAATTTGGGGGAGAATCCTTAAACCGGTTTTTGACCCTGCCGGGAGGAAATGAAACTCACATAAATGAGAAGGAGCATCGCAGAGTGGATAGTGCATGGGCCTGGTTTCTAATCCCAGTTCCACCACTTGTTTGCTGTATGATGTAGGGCAAGTCACTTCACTTCTCTGTGCCCCAGTTCCCTCATCTGTAAAATGGGGATTAAGACTGTGAGCTTCATGTGGCACATGGACTTTGTCCAACCTGATTAGCTTGTATCTACCCCAGTACTTAATACAGTGCCTGCCACACAGTAAGCACTTAATAAATACCAAAAAAAAGTTTGAAATATGTACAGCTGCCAGATTTTTATCACACACTGTTCTTTTGATCAATTCTCTATATTTAAATGAATATAAGCTTGACAAATATACCTAGTTGCCTTTGTATTTAAACATGGTATTACTCATGGTGAAATTCGCCCATAGTTACAAGGTGGATAAAGAGTCTCATGCAAAATGAGTCTGACTAGGTTTGAATACAAAAATACTGAACTCTGTCTTATTACTGTGTTTTCTACCTGTTAGTACGTGCTGATGCTCTCCTCTGCTTCTTCATCTTCTGATCCTCTTGAAACATTTGCATGAAAGGCACTGCTTCTTTCTCCCTCCGTTCTCTCCCAGCATTCAGCTCTGACGCTTTACTGTCTGACTGCTTTACACCTGTTTTCTCCATCTCCTTAGTTTTTTGGCTTCCCCATTGTAGCTTCTTGGATATCTGACTGATGTCCATCCTCCTCAAATCCCACCCGCCACCCAGATAAGATGGATTAAGGTGAACAGAGTCTTGATGTAGGACAGCAGTATATTCCAGCATTTTGTTGTTCCTGATTCTCTATTGCCCTTTGACATAGGGTGGGGCCAGAAGGGGCAGTCAGTTGAAACTGGCGAAGAAGCCAAATGTAGTCTGGTTCCAGCTCTCCCAATCATATAGAAAGTTGGCTAGGAATGTAGTTCCCAAAACCATCACTTTGGTGCTGCCACATATGGACTCCTGAAAGATAATTTGATCTTGATTCAGTTGTCCTCTTCCTTTTCTAATCAACAAATGGTTGATTAGCCCCCAGAATTTATGTACATATCTGTAACTTATTTAGTAGCAATGACCGATAATTGTGGTATTTAAGCACTTACTATGTGTCAAGCACTGTTCTAAGAGGCGAGAGAGGTAGAAGATAAAGAGGCCCCACATGGAGCTCACAGTCTAAGTAGGAGAGAGAAAAGGTGTTGAATCCCCATTTTGCAGATGAGGGAAGTGAGGCACAGAGAAGTTAAAGGACTTGTCCAAGGTCACACAGCAGGCAAGTGGTAGAGCCAGGGTTAGAACCCCGGTCCTGTGACTCCCAGGCTGATGCTCTTTCCACTAGTCTACACTGCTCATTTATGTTGATGTCTGTCTCCCCCTTTGGAGTGTAACTCAATGTGAGCAGGGGACATATCCAACAAGTCCGTTGTACTTTCCCAAGTGCTTAGTTCAGTGCTCTACACACAGTAAGTGTTCAATAAATACCATTAGTTCAAATCAATATCAGATTTGACTGATAATGTGTTGATTACCACGTTTCTACCCACAGTGCTCTCTACCCACAGTGCTTTAGCTCTAGCCCTGTCTACAGTGCTCTACCAACAACCGTTCTACAGGGTTCTCTATCTTAAAGCATTATTCAGAAGAGAACACTGTGCATAGAATATGGTAGGTAGTGCATTAACAAATTTGAGCCCACAACAGACACCTAGGACAAACAGAATATGTCATCACCATTCCAAGCAAACAGCTGTAGAAAAGTAAATGCAGTGACCTCTGATTTCCATGCTGTTTTTCGGTGATCCCGATTTGGCTCAATGCTGCCAGAGCTAACTAACTCAATTAGCTAACTAATTGAAAAGCAGCGTGGCTCAGTGGAAAGGGCACGGGCTTTGGAGTCAGAGATCGTGGGTTCGAATCCTGGCTCTGCCCCTTGTCAGCTGTGTGACTGTGGGTAAGTCACTTCACTTCTCTGTGCCTCAGTTACCTCATCTGTAAAATGGGGATTAAGACTGAGCCCCACAGCGTGGCTCAGTGGAAAGAGCACGGGCTTTGGAGTCAGAGGTCATGAGTTCAAATCCCAGCTCCGCCACTTGTCAGCTGTGTGACTCTGGGCAAGTCACTTAACTTCTCTGTGCCTCAGTTACCTCATCTGTAAAATGGGGATTAAGACTGTGAGCCCCACGTGGGACAACCTGATTCCCTTGTGTCTACCCCAGCGCTTAGAACAGTGCTCGGCACATAGTAAGCGCATAACAAATACCAACAAATACAACCTGATCCCCTTGTGTCTACCCCAGCGCTTAGAACGGTGCTCTGCACATAGTAAGCGCTTACCAAATACCAACATTATTATTATTAATGGGAAATGGCGTGAAAGGTAGTTGGTCTAGCAAGGGCCGGATTTTTCTGCTTCTAAATGTAACGTCGAGCTAGCTGCATCTTCAGAATGCTGGCTTGAATAGCACTGTCTTTGGCGGCAGGTCCCTTCCCTCAGCGCCTCAGTGTCCGGATGAGAAAGAAGGGAAGTGGAGAGATCAGGGAAGCGTTAGCTACTCGGCAAGCTGTCCGGTCAGGGCCTAGAGGGGAGTGAGAAGCTTGGCTTGGAGTCGAGTCCCCTAAGAGCCAAAGGGGCAGGGCGGTGAGGGTGGTTGGGGAGGGCACCCGGGGTTGGAGCCTATCACCTGTGTCGAGGGAGGCTCAAAGAAGCCTCAGAGGAAAGGATTGGCTGGTGGCCAAGACCAGAGCCTTCCACACCCAGAACAGCAGGCCCAGGGGAGGCCATCTGTCCTGAAACAGGAGCAGAGAGGAAAATGCAGCTGCCTGGAAGGACTGGTGATGGGCGGAGTTGTAAGAAGAGGAGAAGAAATCCACCCCTTGGGGGGCAGCGAACTTGGTCTTCTGGGATGAGTCTGGGGGCTCCAGCCCTGGGGGACATGAGCCTGCAGGGAGAGGACTTCATGCTCTTTCAGGCCAACCGACCCCAGCCTCCACCCCCTGGCACCCACCCTAGAGCAGCTGGCTGACTAATCGCCCCACCTCCATAACCGTTATGAAAGTGATGTTTGTTAAGGGCTTACCAGGTGTCAGACACTGTACTAAGCACTGGGGTAGAAACTAGATCAGCAGGTAAGACACAGTTCCTATCCCACCTGAGCTTCAGTCTAAAGGGGAGGGAGAAGCAGCATGGCTTAGTGGGAAGAGCACCGGTCTCGGAGTCAGAAAGACCTGGGTTTTAATCCTGGCTCCGCCACATTTATTCATTCAACTGTATTTATTGAGAGCTTACTGTGTACACAATGCTGTACTAAGTGCTTGGAAAGTACAATTTAGCAATAGAGAGAGACAATTCCTGGCTTATGCTGTGTGACCTTGGGCAAGTCACTTCACTTCTCTGAGTCTTAGTTACCTCATTTGTAAAATGGGGGTAAGTACAAGAGCCCCATGTGGGACAGGGACTGTGTCCAACCCAATTAACTCCAGCACTTAGAAGGATGCTTGGCATATAGTAAGCACTTAAGTACCATAATTGATATTGTTATTGAATCCCCATTTTACAGAGGAGGAAACTAAGGCCCAAAGTTATGAAGTGACCTAACCGAGGTCACACCACCGGCGAGTGGCAGAGCGGAGATTAGAACTCAGGTCCCCGTATCCCAGGCCCGAGCTCTCTCCACTAGGCCACACTCATCTCAGTGTCTTTAAAGAAAAAGTGCCCTTGCTCTCCTATTCCTCGGGGACCATTGGAGGACCCATTTGTTCAAAAATATTTATTGAGCGCTTACTATGTGCAGAGCACTATACTAAGCGCTTGGAAGACCCAGTTAAGCAAGCTCCCATTTTGGGCCTAGCCACCAGGAGGGGGCCAGTCTTACTAATGAGGATATAAAATGAACCTTTGCCTGCTTTCCCTAGATAGTCTGCTTTCCCCAGAGTTGGGCAGACTGGGTTGCTGGTGTAAATTCAGGTTTTCCTCAGCCAGGGGAGCCCATGATGCTGGTCTTACTCCACGCATTTGGCATTAGGGCTGTTGGGGACACACAGGTGGTGGAGAAGAAATGAGTAAACTCGTTGAGGGCAGGGAATATGTTTATTGTTGTAGTGTACTCTCAAGCATTCAGTACAGTGTTATGCATACAGTAAATGTCCAATAAATAGGATTGGCTGACCCCACCTTCGGTATCTTCCTCCCTTCCTCCCCATCCCTTCAATGATGGCAGACTCCACATGGGCTGACACCCACCCATCCCAACACTTATCCATGCGAACGTAAGGCTCGGGCCCAAAGAACCAGAGGGCACATGTACAAGGAAGTGGGAGAGCGCAAGCAGTGGGTTGAGAGAGGAGGATTATTATCAGCATAGGATCCCCCTCCAGCTCAGTTCTATGGAATGAATTTGGGCCCCATGAATCTAAGATTTGGAGTTCAATCAGACCCACTCACGGGCAGACCAGGATGGGAGAAGTTGCCAATTAGTCACCACCACCAGTATTTACAGAGCACCGGGTACCAACCGAGCCTGGTGCTGAGGGCTTTCTTGGATTCTTCCTGGAAGGAAGCAGAGCATTGTGCTGAGTGCCTACTTACGGAGTCTTAGCACTTAGCACTCCTTAGCACTTGTTTGCATATACTCCATTTTATATTTTGCCCGCTCGAGTTGTAAATATTTTCATGTTTGTTCCCCCTGTTAGTGGGTGAGCTCCTTGCGGTAGCTTAATACCATTGATTGATTGATGTTCTGTGGGTTTTTGTTTATGCTTGAATGTGGGTGCTGACTCAAGAATAAACAGATGTTTCTAGAGGGGGCTCAGGTTGCGCTCCGGGTTTAAGAGCAGGTTGAGGTCTAGGAGGCACTGCGGTTTCAGTGGGGAGCAGCGTGACCTAGTGTTAAGAGCACGGGCCTGGGAATCAGGTGACCTGGGTTCTAATACCAGCTCTGCTACTTTCTTGCTGTGTGACCTTGAGCAAGTCATTTACTCATGACTTGCCTCAGTCTCTTCGTCTGTAAAAATGGAGAATTAAAACCTGTTCTCCCACCCCCTTGGATTGTCAGCCCCATGCAGGACAGGCACCAGTGACTGACCTGATTATCTTGTATATAGTAAGCGCTCGACCAATAGCACCAGCATCATTATCATTATTATTCAGTGTCCTGGAGCCTGTGCTTTTCTGGTAGATGTCCAGTGAGTCCACTTCAGAACCACAGGAGCCTGTCCAGCTGGACACTTCATTCCCACCCCCCACACCGTCCCCACCCGTAAAAGATGGCCACAGCCCCTACAAAGGAGCTCACATCAAGTTGCTTCACCCTTAATTTATTGTACTCTCCCAAGCACTTAGTACAGTGCTCATAACACAGTGAACCCTCAATAAATACGATTGACTGACCGACTCTTATCTAGGTTTCCCCTACCCTGAACCTCCCTCTCCTCCTCCCTACCCTATAACAGGCTCAACCCCACAACACTTATGCAAGTATTCCTATACTCTACTATTTCCCCTATCCAAAATCTATTTTGATGTCCCTCCAGTAGACTATAAGCTCCTGCTGGCTGAGATCTCATCTACCAGTTCTGTTGTACTGTAAGTACTAAAGAGATACCACTGATTGATCGACTGATTAGGCCTAGCATAATAGTAATAACTGTGGTATTTAAGTGCTTACTCTATGCCAGGCACTGTTTTTCGCTATGGGGTTGAGACAAGCAAATCAGGTTGGACACAGTCCCTGTTCCATGTGGGGCTCACAGTCTTAACCCCCATTTTACAGATGAGGTAACGGAAGCACCCAGAAGTTAAGTGACTTGGCCAAGGTCACAGAGCAGACGAGTGCCATGACTAGTCCTCTAGGATGGGTCCAATGCAAAGCATCCTGTGTCATCCAGCTGCTCCCTGAGCCTCGTCAGACCAGTTCTGAGCCCCAACCCCCAGGCCCATCTCCCAGGCATTCACCCAGCTGACTTCAACCAGGTGCACCGCGATGAGACCCCGATGAACTTCTTCCCCTCAGCAGACAGGAGTAGAGACAGATGACATTTAGAGCAAATGAATAAAATGATTTGAGTGAGTGAAAAGAAAACTGCCAGGGTCCTTTTGAGCAGGACCAAGGATGCTTTGGCTGCTGGAGTCAATATGAAAAAAAAAAAGGTTCTGGGAGCCATACGTAAGCTTAGGAACCCTCTTAGGAAATGGTTCATTGGTGAATGGGCACTCTGAGAAGAGTTAATAAAGGTCTGGATTGTGGCGCCTATTAGAGACAATGGCTCTCTGAATACCTACACTTAGAAGCTGACCTTTCCCTTGCCTGGACAATTACCTCGGAAGTAGAAGAACAGCAACAGCGTATACTGCAGGAGAGCCTTGAGCCTTGCATCACGTTCATTATTACCAGTGGCCATCCGGGCTTTGATTTTTGTCAGCCCTTTGGAAATGCTACCTTCTGTGGCCGTTACTACTCAGTGCTGGGCATTAATTACCCCTGAAGATGCACACTGAATTGACAGGAGGTTGAGAAAGACAGAAAGAAGGAACCAAACAGAAGGATTACAAATGAGGGAGAAAATTTCCATTTCATACAGGGACTTTTTCAAACTAAGTCAAGAAAAGAGTGGATCTTTTGAGCTGGTTTCTTGCATGTTTCCGAATGGGAAATGCTGGGTGGATAGTCAAGGGGGAGGAAAGAATGAAAAGGGAGGAAAGGTAAGAAGTGAAATGGCCAAAATGTTAACCATCAATCAGTGGAATTTATTGAGCCCATACTGTGTGCAGAGCACTGTACTAAGAGCTTGGGAGACTGTGTCACCTTCAACAAGTCACTTAAATTCTCTATGCTTCAGTTTCCTCATCTGTAAAATGGGAATTAAGACTGTGAGTCCTATGTGGGATGGGGACTATGTCCAACCCGATTTTCTTGTATCTACCCCAGTGCTTAGAATAGTGCCTAGCAGACAATAGGCAATTAACAAATATCACTGATATTGTTATTATGCAACAATTAGCAGACACGTTCCCTGCCTATAACAAGGATACTGAGCAAAGAAAAGGATGGGTTAGGAAAGGGATTCAGGTGGATCCGATCTGGTATATCTTTGTATTTGTTCCTCTTTCCCTGAGAAGCAGCGTGGCTTAGCGGAAAGAGCATGGGCTTTGGAGTCAGAGGTTGTGGGTTCTAATCCCAGCTTCACCACTTGTCTGCTGTGTGACCTTGGGCAAGTCACTTAACTTCTCTGTGCCTCAGTTACCTCATCTGTAAAAATGGGGATTAAAAAAGTGAGCCCCACGTGGGACAATCTGATTACCCTGTATCTACCCCAGCGCTTAGAACAGCGCTCTGCACATAAGTGCTTAACAAATACCATAATTATTATTATTGAATGTCCATTCTTTTTGTCTCCTTGTTTCCCAAGGGGTGAGCTATTCATAGTCAGGGACAGCTTTCTACTTTAATTGAGGTTCCCAAATACCTAGTATAATGGTCTGCCCAATACTTTGCTCAGAGTGGATGCACAAAGCAGTCTTCTGCACATAGTAAGCACTTAGTATGTTGTCCTTCATGTAATAGGGATTCTGTACACATTAGATGATCAGGACAATTTTCTGAAAAATTTCAAATACTCTACATGTATCTCGGGCTTTACACACTGAGTGCCCAATACAATGTTCTGCATACATTAGGTGCCCAGTACAGTGCTCTGCACTCTGTTAGCACCCAGCAGAGTGCTTTGCACGAAGGAGGCACTCAACAAATACGGGCGACGAAGATGAGGGTGGGGATGAAGGATTCACGCTGCAACATTAAGCGAGGACCCCAGGAGATGATCACCGTTAGTATTTATTACTTGCAGAGCAGTGTACTCAGCTCTTGGGAGAGTACAGTTCAGCAGAGTTGGCAGACAGATTCCCTGCCTGCAATGAGCTTACAGTCTACAGGAGGCGAAGGAAAGGTAAAGTTAAGAATCTCCTGAGATTTGAACCCAGAATTCTTGACACAGCAATGACAATAGAGATAGAAGCAGTGTGTCCTAGTGGAAAGAGCACAGGCCAGGGAGTCAGATGAACTAGGTTTCAGTCCTTGCTGTGCCATTTACCTCCTATGGGACTTTGGACAAGTCACTTAACTTCTCTGTGCCACAGTTCCCTCATCTGCACAATGGGGATTCGATACCTGTTCTCCGTCTTAGACTGTGAACCCCGTGTGGGACCTGCTTTCTTTGTATCTACCCCAGCACTTAGTACTGTGTGGCACGTAGTAAGTGCTTAACAAATACCCCAATTATTATGGAGATGATAGAACACAAATATGAAAACCTGGAAGCTTTTCCATCAAGGGAGGATCATAGCAATTGCTATTCCAATTTTCAATTTGCAAATTCAATCTTGTGTACTTGAGGCTTTTAGGCTGTACAGCAGAAGGTGGGGTTTTTTGGGGAGTGGGGACGGGGTTGGTGTTTTTTTATGGTAGTTAAGTATTTACTATGTGTCAGGCACTGTACTAAACACTGGGATAGATAAAAGCTACTCAGGTTGGATACAGTCCCTGTTTCACACTGTGCTTACAGTCTTAATTCCCATTTTACAGATGAGGGAACTGAAGCACAGAGAAGTGAAGTGACTTACCCAAGGTCACAGAGGAGAGAAGTGGCAGAGCTGGGATTCGAACCCAGATCTTTTTGATACCAAGGCCTCTGCTCTTTCCACTAGGCTACACTACTTTCAAAATTGTGCCTACCTAAGCATTCCCAAAATCTGTGAGATCAACCATCCACCTTAGAGGAGCAGTGACATTTCCCATGAACTTTAGCAACAAATTGGTAAGATAACCCCATTCAAAGAGGCTGTTTATTTAGGCTGACAAAAGTCACCTAAGACTCATTCAGGCTGGCATCAAGACTGGCCTCGAGATTGCCAAAATTACATCCTCCAAAAATGAACTCCCAAATTTCAGCTAGTATTGGAGAGCTTTTAACATCTCACAAATAAACACAGGTGGAGGAGGAGGAGTGACAGTTGAAGTAGTAGTCGTAGTAATAGGAGTAGTATTTTTTAAGGGGTGTGTGCTGACACTGTATTAAATGCTAGGAAAGAGTACATAGGTATTAATTAGATCTGGTCCTGTGACAGACTATGAATCTCAAAGATTAACTCAGACTTTGGGAGGCTAACAGAAAACCAGTTTATTGGATCATAAAACTTGCCCTTGTCAGAAAAACCTGGAAAAGGACCTGACACACCAAGCAGTGATTTGGGGAATACTTTCTAGCTGTCAACTCCTTGTGGGTAAGGAACTTGTCAGCCACCTCTGTTGTACTGCCTTCTCCCAAGTGCTGAGAACAGTGCTCTGTACACAGTAAGTGCTCAATAAATGTCATTGATAGATTGTTTCTTTTCTTAAGGGAAACTGAATCCCCAAATGGGATAAAAACCCCAAACATTCTGGAACCTAGTTCAGAATAAAAACTCCATTGGGAGGTTCAGAATGATCACTGAGGAAAATATCCATCAATCAATCAGGTGTATTTACTGAATATTTACTGTGTTTGGGAGAGCACAATATAAATCACAGAACAAGATTTAGAAAGGAGTATTTAGACTCCAGGTGATCAAAGCTAGCCAAACCTGTCACAGAAAACCAGTTGTTACTTACTAGTTGAATGCTTCATGAATTTGAGATCTGCTAGAAATGTTGCTTTTTTCAATGCTGAGATGAAAATTGGGGAGATCAACCCATCCAATTTAAGGAAGTGATGGCATTTCCCTTGAAGCTCAACCATGACTTTGTTAGCAATGAGTAGCTAATTAAAATTTCGTCAAATTTAGCTTAGTGACTGAATTGTATAAATCCCATGTAATGAAGCATAGCAAATAGACTTGCCTTTGTCAGTTCTGCACTTGAGACTTTGCAAGACAGTGGCAAACCACTTTTATATTTTTATCGAGAAAACTCTATGGATACAGTACCAGAACAACTGCAGGTGGAGTAGGAGTGTTCTGGGAGAGCTGTGTCCATGGCGTCACTATGGGTCGGAGATGACTCGACAGCAAAAGACAAGAGAGATTCCTAAATGCTGCAAAAGATTTAATTGCAAGACAGTGATCCAGTAAAGCCAAGTCTTAGTGTTTTAATCAATCAAATCAGTCAGTGGTATGTATTGAACCCATACTGATTGCAGCCACGGTATTAAGTGCTTGGGAGGGGATGCTATGATGAGTTGGTAGACATGATCCTTACCCACTTGGAACTTATAGTCTAGTTGGACTGTGGACTTTTTCTACTCACTTCCACCACTGCCACCGCCATCATCACTCTCCCCATCACGGGAAGCAGCGTGGCCTAGCGTAAAGAGCATGGGCCTGGGAGTCAGAGGACCTGGGTTCTAATTCCAGCTCCACCCCTTACTTCCTGTGTGACCTTGGGTAAGTCAGCATCTCTGTCTCAGTTCCCTCATCTGAAAAATGGGGATTCAGTTATCTGTTTTGCCTCCTACTTAGAGTGTGAGCCCCATGTGGGATCTGATTATCTTGTACCTACCCCAGTGCTTAGTAATACAGTGCTTGGTACACACTAATCATTTAAATACCATTATTATCATCATCATCTTTGTCATCCCTCCCCACCCAACACCTCCAACTCCACCGCGCAGCCAGAGAAAACTGGCAGAGTCAGGGTGGGTTGGGGGAGGCTGAAAGCAGCGGAGAACTTTGAAGCACCAGTCCTGGGAGAAAAATAGGGTGCCAGACGCAAGCTCCCTGGGCGGGTTCACGGCTCCATGAGGCGCAAAGGGCCATATCTTCTCTGAGGTTCAGGAGAGCTCGGGGAGCAGAATCCTGGCTGGGCAGTGTGAAGCAGAGAAATGTGGAAGGGTGGTGTTCTGCCTGCTAAAGTAAAAAGGGAGGGGATAAAGAGGAAAAATCAGGGCAGGAAAGGGAAAGCCAATGGGAAGGCAAAGGACTCACAAAGAGAAACAAAAAAGCAGCATCAGAAGTCAAACAGAAGTTGGGGAAAATGATGGGTGGGGAGAACCAGGACAAAAAAAGAGGATGATAGACAAGAGGAAGAGAATTCAGTCAGTCGTATTTATTGAGCGCTTACTGTGTGGAGAGCACTGTACTAAGTGCATGGGAGAGTACAATATAACAGGCACAGTTCCTTCCCACAGTTTACAGGAGGGAGACACAAAGAAAGTACTCAACAGATGAGGCAATTATTGTCATTATGAGAAAGCACTCAGTGAATGCTGATGGTGATGATGATGATGAAAGCTATTCATTTAGCGACTCAAGGATTTTCTGATCTACTTAATGTCTATAATGTGAACATGAAGCAATTTGAAATCCTACCCCAATAACATTGATGTGGTTTCCATAATCACCCAGCCTGTTCCAAGGAGATAACTCACCCTCTATTGACAGAAACTCACCTGCACCTATGTTTCACTGGTGTCTGAGTCTGGGGCATTCTAGGAGATGGCCACTGAAGGGCTAGATTCCCCTTGGTCAAAAAATAACTGACCAGCTGATATTTCCACAAAAAGCTCAATTAGCGCCTGCCTTTCATTAGTAACAGTGATACTATTTATTGAGCACCTGAAGTGCTTAATATAGTGCTCCGCTCACAGCAAGTGCTTATTAAATACTATTCCTACTATTGACGGTGTGCAATGCAATCAATGTACTAAGCCCTTGGGAAATACAAAACATGCAAAGGACTAATTTCCAGGCCACAAGGAGATTACACTCAAATGGTGGGGGAGGGTGTAGCTGCTTCCTACATAACCTGGGGTCTCATCTCCTCAGTGTTTCCCACAACATGAAATCCTACATCAAATGATCAGCAACACAGTTTCCTGCCTCCATGGCTTCATGCCAGTTAACAGAAGGGCCCCCGATGATTCAGATTGTAATTCATTTTGGGTGACATTCTTCAGAAACATGTGAGGTCAAAGGGTTCTCTTACCAAATTTCACTCAGGAAAGGGAAAACTCCTCTTAGGATGCACCGTTAAATATCCCTAATGACCTGGACCCTGCAGAAAAGGTTTCCAAATAGAGGTAGGTTTATTAGCTCCCCCAAATAAAGGTTGCAATTACATTAAAAGCTCACTGCAAGGACAGCAGTTTCAGCTCAAATGCCCTCAAGTTGTCCAGCTTGAGGGAAAGATATAATAATAATAATAATAATTATGGCATTTGTTAAGCGCTTACTATGTGCAGAGCACTGTTCTAAGTGCTGGGGGAGATACAGGGTAATCAGTTTGTCCCACGTAGGGCTCACATTTTTTAATCCCCATTTTTACAGATGAGGTAACTGAGGCACAGAGAAGTTAAGTGACTTGCCCAAGGTCACACAGCTGACAAGTGGTGGAGCTGGGATTAGAACCCATGACCTCTGACTTCCAAGCCCATGCTCTTTCCACTAAGCCACGCTGCTTCTCATAATGTTGGCATTTGTTAAGTGCTTACTATATGCCAAGCACTGTTCTAAGTGCTGGGGCAGATACAAGGTAATCAGGTTGTCCCATATAGGGCTCACAGTCTTCATCCCCATTTTACAGATGAGGTCACTGAGGCCCAGAGAGGTGAAGTGACTTGCCCAAAGTCACACAGCTGACAAGTGGCGGAGCTGGGATTAGAACCCATGACCTCTGACTTCCAAGCCCGGGCTCTTTCCACTGAGCCATGCTGCTTCTCAATAATAATGGCACTCGTTAAGCGCTTACTATGTGCAAAGCACTGTTCTAAGCACTGGGGAGGATACAAGGTGATCAGGTTGTCCCATGTAGGGCTCACAGTCTTCATCCCCATTTTACAGATGAGGTCACTGAGGCCCAGAGAAGTGAAGTGACTTGCCCAAAGTCACACAGCTGGCAAATGGTGGAGTGGGGATTAGAACCCACGACTTCTGACTCCCAAGCCCGGGCTCTTTCCATTAAGCCACAATCTTATCATTTCCAAAGATTCAAATGAAAATTTATTAGGATGAACAACACTCCCAACTCTGTTTACGATTATGAGGACACTTCCCTTAAGTGAATTATTTATGTTGCTTTATAATTAACCTTTTCTAAGATCTCTTCTGAACTATGGGCTTATGCATCCCCGTGATGAAGTTTTAAGCACTGCTCTAGCACAAAATGTTCTTGTCCCAGGGTGACTCCTCAGCATTATGGAAAGGGAAGGTGATTCACGTACGGTCGGTATAAACCAAACTGAATTCCTCATCTATCTTTCCGAGCCCTCGCCGCCCCCTGACTTTCCTATCACTGTCGAAAACACCTCCAGCCTCTCTGTCTCATAAGCTCACAGCCTTGTCATTATCCTCGATTCATCTCTCTCCTTCAACCCACATATTCAGTCATCAAATCTTGTCGGTTTCTATGTTCACAAAATCTCCAGAATCTGTCCTTTCTTCTCCACCCAAACTGCCACCACTCTGGTCCAAGCATTTATCCCGTCTCTACTACCTCATCAACCTCTCTGCTGACCTCCCTGCCTCCAGATTCTCCTTCCTCCAGCCCGTACTTCGCTCTGCTGCCCAGATCGTTTTTCTAAAGCATCATTTTACGGTCATCTCTACGCTCTTCAAAAATCCTCCAAAAATCTCTGTGCAGAAAGCAGAAACTCCTGACTGTAGGCTAAGGCACTTAATCGGCACTCCCCACTATTCATCCTCACTTACTCTCCCATTACCACCTCTCCAGCACACTCCATCCCTCTGAGAGCAACCTACTCACTGTACCTCACTCTCTTTTCCTCTCACCATCAACCTCTTGTTCTTGTTCTCCCTACTGCCTGGAACTCCTTCCCCACTTCATATCCAGTTTACGAAAGTCACGGCTCCTCCTGCAGGCCTTCCCCGATTAACTTTAATTTCACCTCCCTTTTGACCCCCTCCTGCCACTTGGACATTTCCACTTCACTTATACAGTCTAGTCCTCTGTCCCTAAGCACATAGGTGCTGATTTCACCTGCCTTCCAGGGCATTTTAGTTCATATCTTATAAACTCTGTTGCTTACTATTCCCTGTAATTTATTTTAACGTCTGTCTCCCTCTCTAGATTGAGAACTCCTTAGTCTCAAAGGTCATGTCGACTCTATCATACTCTCACAAGTACTTGTACAGTGCTCCGCACAGAGTAATTGCTCAAAAAACATGATTGGTTGATGATCGATTGATTAATATAGTGGGGCCAGCACTAACATACTGAAAATCCATTCCTACCCCAGATAAGAGCAGTATTGCCTAGTGGATAGGGCACAGAAGTGGGAGTCGGAAGGACTGGGTTCTGATCCCAGCTCTGCCAGTTGTGTGCTGTGTGTCCTTGGGCAAGTCACAACTTCTCTGAACCTCAGTTACCTCATCTGTAAAATGGGGATTAAGACTGTGAGCCCCATGTGGGATACAGACTCTGTCCAACCCAATTCCCAGTAGTAGCCCCATCCACCTCCGCATCAAACAAAAACTCCTCACCATTGGCTTTAAAGCACTCCACCAGCTTGCCCCTCCTACCTCATCTCCCTTGTCTCCTTCTACAACTCAGCCCGCACACTTTGCTCCTCTAGTGCTAACCTTCTCACTCACTGTGTCTGGATCTTGCCTGTCTCACCACCAACCCCTAGTTCATGTCCTGCCTCTGGTCTAGAAACCCTCCCTCCTCAAATCTGACAGACAATTACTCTCCCCTCCTTCAAAGCATTATTGAAGGCACATCTCCTCCAAGAGGCCTTCCCAGACTAAGCCCCACTTTTTCTCATCTCCCACTCTCTTCTGTGTCACCTTGACTTGTTCCCTTTGCTCTTGCCTCCTCCCAGCCCCACAGCACATATCTGTAATTTTATTTATTTGTACTGATGTCCGTCTCCCCCACTCTAGTCTGTAAGCTCATTGCGGACAGGGAATGTGACTGTTTATTGTTGTCTTGTACTCTCCCAAGCACTTAACACAGTGGTCTCTGGACACAGTAAGCTTTCAATAAGTATGACCTATTTATTGACTGATTGATTGAGTCCTTCCCTTCTTTTTCTTTCTTGCTCCTTCTTAGCTCTTTCTTATTTGAAACAATCTTGTTACTAGCAAAGTTGGTGATTTGTAGTCTGGATTGTCTGAGCTTGGATGAGCCATCGAGGGAGACAGAGAAAAAGGGGGGAAAAAGATATGACATCTATATATGTGCGCTTGAGTGTGTGTGTATGTGTGTAAATCCCGACAAATTATGCCAGAGAAAGGGAGGTCAGAGCCGTCAAACAAAAACTAGGAGACGGGGCATGGACTAATGCTTAGAGCATGGGCCTGGGAGTCAAAAGGACCTGCATTCTAATCCTAGATGTGCTGTTTGTCTGCTGCATGACCTCGGGCAAGCCTCTTAACCTCATCTGTGCCTCAGTTACCTCATCTGTAAAATGGATAAGAGTGTGATTACCCCAGCGTTCAAAACAGTGCCTGGCACATAGTAAGCACTTAAATTGCATTAAAAAAAAAAGCTGTGAGAGTGGCAAGAGAGAGTCACAACTGGGGGTTCTGTGTGAATGAGGAGAGAACAGGGGAGAAGAAGGCCAGCTAGCAATATTTACAAAAAGCAGACAGGAGTGCAGGAGCAGAGAAGGGAAAGCTGAAAGCTCAGGTTCTCTTCAAATATTTGAGAGCTTCATCTAATCCTCAGCAAGCACTTAACAACCTTTTCCCCCAGGAACATAAAATTGGCCCCACCGTCAGCCAAGTGGTTTGAAAAAAGTACAGCCAACTCTCCATTATCCACGGACACTGGGGAGAGTTCAATAGATTATTGGTTGATGAAGAGGAATAAAATGGATAATTGAAACATATAAACAACGGGTTGTTTCCGCCCCACTCTGTCCTTCCCCAAATCTTTGAGCAGAGCTGCAGCAAGAAGCACAATTGTAAGTGCTTGATAAATACCATTGATTGAGAGATTTAATTGGCATTAAATCCCCTCCCCTTCTCATTGCCCTGCTCCTTCCCACCCACTGATGAAGGTGCTGAGAAGCAGGAAAGTGACCTGAAAATTGGGACCAGAAGCAAGAAGGGTATTGGAATTAGCAAATGGGCTTATATGCAGATCTGCCAGACAGCACTTTGCTATTATATTACGGTAAAGCCACTTTACTGCTGCTACAAAGCCCACTCCTAACATCTCTGTCCATTTTCAAACACAGTGAAATACCCAGGAAGTGGTATAGAATCAATCCAATAACTCGGTTGATGATGAAATACCTGAATCATTGTGGTAGTGACACACAAAAAAGGTACTTCTGGATTGAAGTTTAGGGCACGATCAGTTGATGATGGTTTTGTATGACAGTTAAATGTCTTCCTTTCTAGGCCTCTGAATCCCAAATGTGATGTAACCCCTCTTTTCCCATTAAATCCCAAATGTGATGTAAAGCCCTCTTTTCCCAGACTCCCTCTCCTTTCTATATCATCTTATTCGTGGCCTAGTGGAAACAGCATGGACCTGGGAGTCAGAAGGACCTGGGGTCTAATCCTGGCTCCACCCAGCTCTGCCACTTGTCGGCTGTGTGACTGTGGGCAAGTCACTTAACTTCTCTGTGCCTCAGTTCCCTCATCTGTAAAATGGGGATTAAGACTGTGAGCCCCACGTGGGACAACCTGATTCCCCTGTGTCTACCCCAGCGCTTAGAACAGTGCTCGGCACATAGTAAGCGCTTAACAAATACCAACATTTATTTATTTTATTTTACTACAAGTCTGCTGTGTGACCTTAGGCAAGTCATTTCACTTCTCTGGACCTCAGTTGCCTCATCTGTAAAATGGGGATTGAGACTTTGAGCCCACATGGCACAGAGATTGTGTCCAACCTGATTTCCTTGTATCCACCCCAGTGTTTAGTACAGTGCCTGACACATAGTAACTGCTTAACAAACACCACAATAGAAAAGCCCCCCCTGGAGGGTTAGCAGCTGCACCAGTGGGTTATTTCCTTGGACACCTCTAAGGAGCCAGCTCCTCCAGAAGAGATGCTTCAGACCAGGGGTTTCACCAGCCAATTCCTGAAATAAAGCTGATCTGGATTTTGGCACAGGCAGCTGGAGGAGAATTACTATGAAAGGCCTCCCTCTTGCTTTGTGAAAAGGGCTGCTTGCCTTTCTGACTCAGCCCCTGAACTATTTGCTTGTCTCCACCCCGGAGGCCAAGGACACAAGGCAGGTGATACAGATCTGACCTGACAGCCAGAAAGTCACCTCTTGACACACATGGCACCAGGAGAGAAGGCAGCCCTAAAAGTGGCCATGATCTATCAAGACCAATTAGCGGGCAGATCTCACACATAGTTCTAATGGGCCCATGCAGTCAGAAATGTTATCTCTTACTTTAATAGTTAATAGTCTAACTGTAATGCTGTTTTAATAGGAAGCAGTGTGGCCTAGTGGAAAAATCATGGACCTGGGAGTCAGAGGATGTGGGACCTATTCCTGGCTCTGCCACATCTGACCTTGGAATGTGACCTTTTTAAATATGACCTTGGAAAAGTCACTTAACTTTTCTGTGCCCCGGTTCCCTCATCTGTAAAATGGGGATTAAGACTGCGAGCCTCATGTGGGACAGAGACTTAATCCAACTTGATTATCGTGCATCTACTCCAGTGCGTAGAACAGTGTTTGGCATATAGTAAGTACCTAACTAATACCACAATTATTATTATTAGTCTAGACATGTTGAGAGGGGAGGGGAATAACTTTGTCCATTGAGGCTGTGATCAGTTTAAATCACCAGTCTTATCCTTTTTTTGTTGTTTTTAATGGTACTTGTTAAGCGATTACAAGGAGGCAGGCACTGTATTAAGACAAGTTGGACACAGTTCCCGTCCCACATGGGGCTCACGCTCGAAATTATCCTTTCTAGTTTATTCCTATATCCCACATAGGTGGAACACGTGGAGAAATTCAGAGGCCTCACTGGCAGGGAAACGGGAGCTGCCAAGGAGATCAGTGATTTTTCCCTATCGGCCCTTCACTTTAATTTATCCTTACAAAAGCCAAAAGAAGAGCTTTCCTCCGGGGAACAAAGCCCGATTGCTTGAGAGAATTCCACAGGAGGGCGCTGAAAGCATAGATCAATTCAAACCTCGATGAGCCCAGTTGCTTAAATCATTCTGCAACCCCAATTCACAGGTTTCAGTGAAGGAAACATACCCTCAGTAAAAGACAACGCCCTTCTTTGAGAGCTAGAAAAGTTCTAGAAACCTACAGCGTTATTCTTATTTGTTTCAGGTTATTATAAAATAGGCATTAGCCATGACAGTGATCTACTGGTGAGCATTTTTAAATCGACTGGGAAGTACCCAGGGCACGGCCTTGTGAAGTGAAGCTAGTGAATGACGATTCCTCAGTTTCCCTGAACACACCCATGGAAGAGTTGAGGGGAGTCCAGCCTGCCCAACCCCACTCGATCTTGCCTCTCGTCGTGGGCTGGGAACGTTTCGGCTAATTCTGTTGTACTCTCCCAAGCCCTTAGTATAGTACTCTGCACATAGTAAATATTCAATAAATACCAATGACTGACTGATTACAAAGTAACATGTGTGGCTCTTCTCCTCCAGCGTCAGGATGGCTGAGTCCCTGAAGCATCTTCCGAGAAACCCAGCTTCCTAGCCTGGCTTTCCGAGTTCATGTGAGGCTTGGATCCAGCCGTGTTAGCGATCCAAGTTTGGTCAGCAGTTCGGTCAGTGATAATAGTAGTGATAGCCGTGGGAAGAGTGGAGATCATTATTGCCCTTGTTAATATTTTTATCAGTGCTCATTTTGAACTGATTATTTTGGGAATGATACAGAGACACTTTGAAGGTGGGGAAGTAGAAAACTCAGATGAACTCTTGTGGGGTGCAACTTTGATTTCACCTGAAAACTCTTCTTAAATCTATGTAAGCTCCCCTTCTAGACTGTAAATTCATTATGGGCGGGGAACGTGTCTGCTAATTCTGTTGTAGTGTACTCTCCCAAGCATTTCGTACAGTGATCTGCAAATAAGAAGTGCTCAATAAATACCATTGATTGACTGATTAACACTTTTACCAACGCTAGGATAGAGAGGGAAGAGCAAAGAGCAAGAAAGTTGAAATTCGGGGTTAGTGATAAATGAAGTAGGAGACAATCACAAAGTATTCTATCATATCACTTCTTGGTCATGTCTCTTTAGGATGAGAGCCCTCCAAAATCTCTTTCTTCCAATTCCTCCTTTGAATTTCTTGATGAGGAAACAGCATGAAACAGTGTGATAGCCTCATTCTCAGAAGGGCTTGGGAAGAAGGATGTTTGTTGTTGTTTTTCTCAGAAGAGGGTAGTGTTGAAATCAAACAACTGTAAATGTGTTTCCGGTGACATCTATTTGGTCCTTTATGTTTAGTGTTAACTCCAGTGACCCTAAGTACAAGTTATAAAGAAGCAGTGTGGCCTCATGAAAAGAGCATGGGCCTGAGAATCAGAGGACCTGGGTTCTAATCTCAGCTCCACCACTTGTCTGCTGTGTGACCAAATGTAAGATGGCCTAAAAAAAGGAAATGATAAAAAATGTTAATTGTGTTCAGGTAAATATGGATTCCATTGCATTCTCTGGTTTGAGGTCTGTATTTTGATTTGTGGCCCGTCAGAGTTAGTTGCCATTGTTTTTACGAGATGTTCTTCCCCTTGACGCTGTTTAGTGCCATTGTTCTCGTCTGTCCGTCTCCCCCGATTAGACTGTAAGCCCGTCAAACGGCAGGGACTGTCTCTATCTGTTGCCGACTTGTTCATCCCAAGTGCTTAGTACAGTGCTCTGCACATAGTAAGCGCTCAATAAATACTATTGAATGAAATACTATTGAATGAAAGGTCAAATTGGCTTTCAGTGCTGACATTCAGAAGGCAAGATAACCAGGTCCGATAGGCAAGTGGCCCCGTTCTCAAATCTATTGCCCCATACACATGGGTTGTGTGAAGCATTGAAATAGCAATGCCATCTGAAAGCGTGCTTCTGGTCCACTAGACTGTAAGCTTCTTGAGGGCAGGGATCATGTATACTCTTTTGAACTCTCCCTAGTGCCTAGTTCAGTGCTCTGCACACAAATACCCAGTAAATGCTACTTATTAAGTAATTCCGCTCCAGACTGACATCTGCTTCTGTGAGGAGGAGGTGCTTCTGCTGCCAAATGAACACAGGTTTTCATTGGAAAAGAGGTTTGGAAAACAATGTGGACTAGTGGAAAGAACATGGGCCTGACAGTCAGAGAACCTCGGTTCTAACCCAGGCTCTGCCATTTGTCTTCTGTGTGACCTTGGCAAGTCACTTCACTTCTCTGAACCTCATTTTCCTCATCTGTACAATGAGGATTAAATCCTACTCCCACCTATGTAGACTGAAAATCCAGAGAGGGGCAGGTATTTTGTCCAACCTGATAACCGTGTATTTACCCCAGTGCTTGGTACATAGTAAGTGCTTAATAAATACCATTATTATTATAGGGTCATAATATACATTTTACTCTCCTCCTTCTGGCTCTGTGATATGTGCTTCTGACATTTTGGGGAATTCAGTGATTGGATGGAATCGACTCAGCTGAGCCTCCCTCCAAGCCTCCTGATAAGGAGCTACTGACTGCTAGGCAATTTCACCTGTTTCCAAACTGCTTCAGAGATCAAGATGTAAATGAATTTACATCTAGGAAGACTAGGAAGTGGATCTGTGATCCTTTCTGAGGGGCTGATGAAGTGGAGTGGTACTTCATAGACCTTCTTCAGCCTCTGCAGATAAAGGTGGCCAAGATAGGGATGGGGAGGATTGATTTTTTTTTGTCCAAGGGAAAACTGGGATGAGGCACCTAATAGTTGAAATTATGTCCTTTGGACAACAGCTACCTAGGCTTGCCCAGCAGAGAAGCCCTTTGTAACTAAAGTGCTTCAATCCAAACAGGTCTGTTTTGACACCTAGCAGCAGCAGAAGTGACAATTGTATAGCAGCCTTTCAGTCAAAGTGTCCAGGGTAAATAATTTCCATGTCAGTCACTTCCAGAAACAGACGAGGGTGCATAATATGTGCCTTCACGCACTCACACACACAAACACACACACATGCTTGTGTCTATGCTATAGTGTACATATTGAGTAGAATGGCCTCTGTTTTCCCAAATGCCCAAGTCACTACCTAGTAATCTGGAAATTAAGGATTTATGAAGTAATGTTACTCCTTCCCTACTGCTAAGTGCATTTTACTGCCCTAAATGCTTTACTTTTTACTGGAAGTTAGAGAGATTATTTATCCTCTGAGTGTCATATAATATGCAGTTATAACGCACACACATTACTGTAGTTCATTCTTAAGAAAAATGGTTATTGCATCTGAAAATGTGTGTCCCATAAGATGCAATTGACCAACTGAGAAAGGCTTAGTCAGACACCCCTACACCTCTCTAATGAATCTGAAATCCAACTCTATAATCTGTCCTGTGAGAAATGTAAGTAAGAAAAGGAAGCACCCTTTAAAAAAAAAAGGTAGAGTAAGACATGTATTTTCCATCACAGATGCAAAAGAAATACTGTCCTCATTTTCTCTTAATACCGCTATAAATCCAATTCAAAATCACAATGGCCAAAAGGAGGACTAAGGGTTTATCCTCACCTCTCTGGTCCTGACATCCTGTTAGCACTCCCCATTACACACACCTTAACCTTCATATGTATATCTATTTATTCCATCACTTATTTATTCATTTTTGGCCTATTTTGATATGCAATTTGCAATTAATGTCTGCATGCCTCCCACTCTAGACTGTAAATTCCCTGAGGCCAAAGGCCCTGATTACATATCTATTTGTTCCCAAGCACCTACTGCAATACCTGCACACAGTATAAGTGCCCAGTACAGCACTTTGTACACCATAGATGCTCAGTACAGGGCTCTCTACCCAGGAGACACATAATACATCACTCTGTGTATTACAGTTGTTCAGTACAGTGCTCAGTATTACAGTGCACTGAGACGGTAAGAACTGTGCTCTGCACACAGTAAACATTTAGTACGGCACTCTATGTAGAGTAGATGTTCAGTACTGTGCTCTGCACACAGGAGATGTAGTGCTTCACCTCCAAAGGACCTGCAGTACAATGCTTTGCTCCAGTAAGGGGATAATTTAGTACTTTGCATACAGAAGGCATCTAACACAGTACTCTGTACACAGTGGGTGTTCAGGTCAATCTCAATGGTGATGGTGAGAAAGGTCAAAAGTGTCACTCAGCCCATTCCACACCAAGCCAGTCTCATTGCAGACCAACACCATGACCCCCTCTATCACTCATTCAACCAACTTGCTCCCCTTATTCATCCCCCATCCCAGTCCCACAGCACTTATTTCCATATCTGGAATTTATATGAATTATCTGTCTGCCCCTCTAGACTGTAAGTTCACGGTGGGCTCACTGTGTGTCTGTTTATTGTTATAGCGTACTGTCCCAAGCACTTGTTGCAGTGCTCTACACACAGTAAGCGCTCAATAAATGCGATTATGTGATCTTGGGAAAGTCACTTAACTTCTCTTTGCTTCAGTTCCCTCTTGTTGAATTGGGAATTGAATGCCTGTTTCACTCCTTAGACTGTGAGCCCCAGGTGCGACAGGGACTGTGTATAACATTTGTAAAATGGGGATTAAATACCTATTCTCCCTCTGGATTGGAGGGCTCTCCCCCTCCATATATGGCAGACCTCCACTCTCCCAACTTCAAAGTCTTATTAAGGTCACATTTACTCCGAGAGGCCATCCCCCATTAAGCCCTCATTTTTTCTACTCCCTCTTCTTTCTGAGTCACCCTTGTGCTTAGATTTGTACCCTTTATTCACCCCCATCCTCAGTCCCCACAGCACTTATGTACATAGCCGAATTTTATTTAGTCTGTCTCTGCTTCTAGACTGTGAGCTCCTTGTGGACAGGGAACATGTTTACCAACTCTGTTATATTGTACTCTCCCAAATGCGTAACATAGTGTTCTGCACACCATAAGTGCTCATTAGAAATGTGAGCCCCATGTGGGATAGAGACTCTGTCCAGTCCAGCTTGATTAGTTATAGCTACTCTAGCTCCTAGAACAGTGCTTGGCATATAGTAAGCTCTTAACAATTCTATTATTATTATAATTATCTAACCGCCCCCCACCCCCCCAAAAAAAGCATCTAAAATCCCATCATTTCATGGGATATAAACCCCACTAGATTTCACTCTACAGGATAGTAGAAGCCAATGGTCAAGTGTTTTTGTTTGATGCAGAGGGAGAGGAGTAGCCAATAAAGATGCTTTATGACTGACTGTCCAGCACCTTTAATAATAAAGTGTGTGTGTAAGAACACTTTTAATTCATGTGCAAAGAGAAGCAGCATCGCCTAGAGGTTAAAGAACAGGCCTGGGAATCAGAAGACCTGGGTTCTTGTTCCAGTTCAGCCACTTGTCTGCTGCGTGACCTTAGGCAAGTCACTTAACTTAGTTGGGTCTCAGCTACCTCATCTCTAAAATGGGGATTAGCATTGTGAGCCCCAGGTGGAACGTGGACTGTCCAACCTGATTAACTTGGATCTAGTCCAGCAGTTAGCACAGTGCCTGGCACACGGCTTAACAAGTACCATTTAAAAAAAAATGTTCTGAGTCCCAATATAGTGATACTAGTGTGTCATTTTTCAAGCAATTAGGGAAAAAAAGATTCCCCCAGGAAGGACTGGGTTGACTGAAGGCAACAATCATGTCTACCTATTCTACTGTACTCTTCCAAATGTTTAGTGTGATGCACTACACAGAGTAAGTAGTCAAGAAATGCCATTGATTAATCGCAGGCACAAAATATTCATCTTTGTCTCGTGAGGTGTGAGAAACTACAGTCTTGTCAATGGCATTGGTGGAAGTAAACTTCCTTTTTCATCAATAATATCTGTGACTGTTTGACCTTAGAAACGTTAGTCTGAATAACTGATGAGATGATGGAGTTTCATATTCAGATCTGTATTTAATTCTTTGTCCAAGCATATTGGGGGTGTATTTATACGCATCGAAAATGGCAGAGATGGATACGTTTCAAGACATGTGTCAGCTTGTAATACCATTACCAGTAAATAGCATTTTGGAGATCTGGGAAATATCTCCCTGAGTAATTTGTTTCTTAAATAGCTGTTAGTTTGTCCACATTGTGTTTTTTTCATTCCACTAGAGCAGAAGGTGGTGTTTCTTTTGTTTATAGTATTAGTGTTATATTATTGTTGATCTCATTGTTCTTCTTTGTGACATGTTTACCTCAGTAGGACAGTTATTGTAGGAGGCAAGTTGGAGTCCAATCTACAAACTAAATATGCAGAAGTAAAGAAAAAGCCTCCAATTTCTCACACAGAGAGCATATTACTCCTCACTAGGATTGTTAAATTCTAATTATAGGCTGTTGATTCCAGTTAGAACCATTTATAAGCCTAAACACCATTCTGCAAAGGCATTCGCTGATAGGTGTATTCTGATGCTTATTGTTATGTTAAATGTTGCATTTAGGGGAATAGGAGATGTTTGTTTTCTCTTGAAGAGATTTAGCGTAAATGGACTCGATATCATTCTGAACTGAGGTGGGCCAAAGGATGCAGCCCCTTAACCTTCGTTCACTTCCAGAGGGACCAAAACACCAAGGAGGCAAGCGAAACCCATAATGATGAGTAATACTAAAAGACAAAAGTATCTTTCTAGTTAATTCTGTGCTCAAGTACAGTTCATTGAGATGGTCAGGCACCCCTAAGGTACCTTTATTTGAATTTGTCTGGAGTCATATAGAGTGGGACTCTGCTTTCTGTTTGATATTTGGAAACGTTTTTGTTCTAGATCAGCAAACTTCGCCCAACATCTTTCCGCTTGCTCGACAGAAGAAGGCAAGGTGAGCTGAGGTAAAATCACATAAATAGAATGAGTGCTTATCTTCACCTTATCGACCAATCAATCAGTGGTTTGTAATGAGCTTACTCTGTGCAGAGAACTACACTAAGTGTTTGGGACAGTAACACAAGAAGTTAGTAGACATGATCCCAAACCTCAAGGAGTTTACAATCTAGCGGAATACTCGGGACAGGGAAGGGACAGATGGGGAACATGGCAACGAAACAAGTTGCAGAAATATTTGAGATTTAGACTAGACTTCTCTACACTGTAAGATCGTCTCTAGACTGTAAGCTCTTTGTCGGCAGGGAGTGTATCCATCGACTCTGTTGTTAGTGTACTCTTCCAAGTGTTTTGTACAGTGCTCTGCACATAGTAAGTGCTCAATAAATACAATTGATTTAGATTTACATTTCAGTATCATCATGGTCATCAGTATTTATGGAGTGCCTACTCTGTGCAGAGCACTGTACATTCATTCAGTAGTATTTATTGAGCGCTGGGTGCAGAGGACTGTACTAAGCGCTAGAGAGAGTACAATACAACAGTAAACAGACACATTCCCTGCCCACAGTGAGCTTACAGTCTAGAGGGGGAGGCAGACATTAATATAAATAAATAAATGATAGATATGAACATAAATGCTGTGGGGGTGGGAGGGGTGAGGAATAAAGGGAGCAAGTCGAGATGGGGGGGAGGGGGCAAAGAGGAGGAAGAGGGTTGGAGGTGACTCCACTGGGCTAGGGAGGGGGCAGGGTCCTTGATGCCGACCTGCGCCCCTCGTTCCTCCCCCATCCCTTGGCCTCTGGGGTCTAAGGCAATGAGACAGAGGAGGGGTCTCAAGGTGGGCCAGTTTGGGGTGGGGGCTGTCCCGGTCCAAACAGAGACTCAAACTGAACTCCTGACAATGATGATGGTGATGATGGTATTTGTTAAGCTCTTACTATGTGCCAAGCACTGTTCCAAGCCCTGGGGTAGATACGAGGTAATCAGGTTGGACACAGTCATAGATACGAGGTAATCAGGTTGGACACAGTCCCTGTCCCATTGGGGGCTCACAGTCTTAATTCCCATTTTACAGATGAGATAACAGAGGCACAGAGAAGTGAAGTGACTTGCCTAAGGTCACACAACAGATAAGTGGTGGAGCCAGGATTAGAACCCATGATCTTCTAACTCCCAGGCCCATGCTCTATCCACTATGCCACCCTGGACATGTTGGGGTTGCTGGGAGGAGTTTGGGGCGAGAAGGATGTGTGTGTTTGGGGGCAGAGAAGCTTGCAGAGAGTGCAGAGAGGGCATGGTCATTTTAGAACTGACCTTCCTCCTTCCCCGCCCCGCCCAGCACCCTCCCCAGCCAGATAAACTTCCGTTATTGCCCAGGAATGGGGGTTCATGCCAAGAGACCCCCAGGACCGAGCATCCTTCCCCGGCCCCGGCAGGGCCACATCGCTCCAGATGGGACCGAGAGGTTCCCCTCCCCGCAATTCCCCCCAAAATTGTGGAATAAAGGGCGGAGCGGGAGCACCAGGGTTGGGGCCTGGCTGTACGTTCAGAGGAGAGCTGCATTGGGCATGTGGCAGAAATGCGGGGTTATAATAATAATAATACTTTTTAAGCTCTTACTGTGAGCCAAGCAATGTTCTAAGCACTAGGGAAAATACAAGTTAATCAGCCTAGACACAGTCCCTGTCCCATCTAGGCCTCAGAGTCTAAGTAGGAGGGAGAATGGGTATTTAATCTCCATTTTACAGATGAGGAAATGTCAAACCCTTGCCTGTTTATGCAAACATTAACCTGCCTTTGCTCTAAACCCAGTTCCAGCTTAACATTTATTGTAATTATTATGAAAAACATAAGCAAAAGACATTGCACCAAGCGGACACACAGATGAGGTGTAGATGTGTGAGCATGGCTTGTCAGTGTGGCATGCGTATGCACTTACATCCTCGGCCCTACGCTGCCGAGGCCAAAAAGCCGTAAAAGTGTCCTGCATGTAAGAAAAATAGATCAAAAATCCTTCACGTGGACTTAATAATGTGCTGTACCCCTGCCTGCTAGCATGTATATGTGTATATGATAAGTCTGAAATATATATGTATGTCTACATGCACTTACATGATCTGTGTATATGTGGAACGAACCTACTGTGTGAAAATCATTTGTGCGTGAGTGGTGGGAACATATGTACCTGTAATGTCTATTACATGACACAAATATGAGTATTTTGGGTACATTCGTTTACAATACGCATATTATAGGGATATATATATATATGGATATGTGCATACTATTGATACGATGTGTGTTTATGTGTATACGGTATGCATATTGAGTATCTATGTGTGCGTTCATGATCTGCATATATACATATAAGTGGTGTGTGGATTCATTCATAAGGTATCTGTGTACGGTCATATGTAGTATATAACTGTCGATTTTAAAACTGTATGCAAATAGTGCCTAACTGAACAGTGTATTCTGTTCGTAAAGTAATAACCTACAGCTAAGTATATCCATCTTGGTTTCTTGAAGATCCCTTTGCCAAATTGAGATGAAGCGCTAGGAGTTTTGTCGTGCTGAATCAGTGGACTGAGGTGGTGGGCAACACAGGAAACACGTGCTTTCCGTCTGCTGTATTTTCCCAAGCGGTTAGTACAGTGCTTTGCGTCCAGGCTGTGGGGAAGGGGGCGGAGGGCGGAGAGAGTCCTGGACTGTCCATTTCCAGATAAGAAGGTACAGGGTGGGAAAGCCTGAGAAGCAGCTGGGCCTGGGAGTCAGAGGATCTGGGTTCTAATGACGACTCGACCACTTGTCTGCTGTATGACCTCGGACAAGTCACTTTGATTCTCTGGGCCTCAGTTACCTTAATTGTCAAATGGGGATTAAGAATGTGAGCCCTATGTGGGACAGGGACTGTGTCCAACCTGATTAACTGTGTCCAACATGTTCTAACCCAGCGCTTAGAACAATGCTTGGCAGATAGTGCTTAAGTACCATAATTTTATTACTATTATTATAATTATCATTCTCTGTGCCTCAGTCACCTCATCTGTCAAATGGGGATTAAGACTGCGAGCTCCATGTGGGACGTGGATTTAGGGAAGGCCTCTTGCAGGAGATGTGCCTTCAGTAAGGTTTTGAAGCTGGGGAGAGTAATGGTCAAGTGTGAAGAGGGAAGTGGTTCCAGGCCACTGTTAGGAGGTGGGCATGAGTTCGGTGGTGAGATAGACGAGATAGGGGCACAGTGAGAAAGTTGACATTAGAGGAGCAAAGTATGCGGGTTGGGTTGGAGGAGGAAAGTAGCTAGGTGAGGGGGGAGAGGGGAAGGTGATGGAGGGCTTTAAACCCGAGGGTAAGGAGTTTCTGTTTGATAAGGAGGTGGCTGGGCAACCATGGTGCTCTCTGCCAGGGAGACCATCACACACCTCCTTGTCCACCTCCTGGTATCTGAGAGACCAGGACTGTCTGCCCTTTGCCCTTGCTTGGCCTGCACGAGCCCGTGCCCCTCTGCACATGGGGTAGTGGGAGATGATAATGACTGTGCTGTTTGTGAAGCGTTCATTATGGGTTAAGCACTGAGAGAGAAACAATCAGAGAAGCAGCAAGACCACGATGGAGTGAATAGAGCATGGGCCTGGGAGTTAGAAGGTCATGGGTTCTAATCCTAGCTCTGCCACTTGCCTTCTGGGTGACCGTGGGCAAGTCACTTCACTTCTCTGTGCCTCAGTTACCTCATCTGTAAAATGGGGATTAAGACCCAGCCCCAAGTGGGACAGGGAATGTGTCCGATTCGACTAGCTTGTATCCACTCCAGCGGTTAATACAGTGCCTGGCACCTAGTAAGTGCCTCACAAATCCTACAATCATTATTATTATTATTACTATTATCATTGTCAGGCATCTTTAATCCCACTCAGCACTTGACCTCTGGTCCCAACAAAGGCGGTCAACACCAAATACGATCCAACTATAGAACTCTGGCCACTTCCATGGAAGGGTTTTAACACATTCCTTCGTTTACATAAACTCCTCCCCCTGGTTGACACAGGCAACCCCCTTCAGCCCTTCCGAAGATTCTCCCTCAGGAGCAAACCCTCATTAGTCCCCATGCTGTCCGTCAGGTCCCGGGGCTTCCCATTTGCGGTTGAGCATGATGTGGGCATCCCTTGTTCTCCAAAGATCTCTGTTCATCACTCTCAGTCCCTCCTCCAACAGTCCGTTGATCTCCGCCTCGTGGCCCGATCCACCATCTTAGAGCCATGTGGCCCCGGGGGCGGGGCACCCCCCAAAACAAGTGCAGTGCCTGGCACATAGCGTGGCTTAATGGTTAGAGTATGGGCCTGGGAGTCAGGACTGGAACGCGGGTCCTTCTGACTCTGCCACACGTCTGTTGTGTGATTTTGGGCAAGTCACTTCCCTTCTCTGGGCCTCAGTTACCTCATCTGTAAAATGGAAATTAAGAGTGTGAACCTAAGGCAGATGATACCCAAATCTACATCTCCTCCCCTGATCTCTCTCCCTCTCTCCGGATCACATCTCTTCCCGCCTTCAAGACATCTCTATTTGGATGTCCTCCCGTCACCTAAGAATAACATGTCTAAAACAGAGCTCCTTGTCTTCCCACCCAAACCCGGTCCTCTCTCTGACTTTCCCATCAATGTAGAACGCACCACCATGCTTCTCATCTCTCAGGCCCAAAACCTTGGCATTATCCTTGACTCCTCTCTCGCATTCAACCCACATATTCAACCCGTCACCAAATCCTGTGGGTCCCACTTTCACACCATCGCTAAGATCCACCCTTTCCTCTCCATCCAAAATACCACCTTAATACAATCACTCATCCTGTCCCACCTAGATTACCGCATCAGCCTCCTGGCTGACCTCTCAACCTCCTATCTCTCCCCACTCCAGTCCACACTTCACTCCGCTGCCCTGATCATCTTTCTATAAAAACTTTCAGGACATGTCACCCCCCTCCTCAAAAAACTCCAGGGGTGGCCTATCCACCTCCATATCAAAAATTCCTCTCCACCACCTTGCCCCCTCATACCTCACCTCGCTTCTCTCCTTCTACAGCCCAGCTCATACACTTGGATCCTCCAGTGCCAAACTTTTCAGTGTGCCTATCTCACCACCGACCCCTAGCCCTCGTCCTGCCTCTGGCCTGGAATGTCCTCCCTCCTCTAATCGCTGGATTAGTCAGTCGTTCTCCCCTCCTTCAAAGCCTTATTGAAGGCACATCTCCTCCAAGGGGCCTTCCCACTCTAGCCCCACTTTTCCTCATCTCCACCCCTTTCGGCGTCTCCCTCACTTGCTCCCTTTGCTCTCCCCCCACACAGCCCCACAGCCCTTCTGTACATATCTATCATTTAATTTATGTGTATTGACGTCTATCTTCTCCGTTCTAGACCGTGAACTCTTGTGGGCAGGGAATGTCACTGTTTATCGTTATACTTTCCCAAGCGCTTAGTACAGTGCTCTGCACACAGTAGGCGCTATTAATACAAAGGATCGAATTCATGAATGTGCGATAGGGATTGTGTCCAACGTGAGTGAAACTACCCCAGAGTTTAGAACAGTGCTGGGCACACAGTAAGCGCTTAAGTACTATCATCATTATGAGTAATAATGTTGGTATTTGTTAAGCGCTTACTATGTGCAGAGCACTGTTCTAAGCGCTGGGGGAGATACAGGGTCATCAGGTTGTCCCACGTGAGGCTCACAGTCTTCATCCCTATTTTACAGATGAGGGAACTGAGGCCCAGAGAAGTGAAGTGACTTGCCCACAGTCACACAACTGACAAGTGGCAGAGCCGGGCTTCGAACCCATGAACCTCTGACAACCAAGCCCATGCTCTTTCCACTGAGCCACGCTGCTTTATTAATAATAATTATTATTATTTTAAAAGGCGTCGGGGAGCCCTCTCTCTGCGCTGCGGGGCCCCCTTGGGCCGTGGGGTCAACGAGGCAGCTTGAATCTCCCTCCCCACATCACGGCAAGAGCGTGATTTGGAACCAGGGAGGGGAAGGAACAATGAGGGGGGAAAAGCGCCTTTGGGCGGAGGAGGGGAAGGAATAAAAGGGAGGGAGAGAGGAGAGTGCGGGGGAGAGGGATTATGTGGCTCCAGCCCCGCCCCCAGAAACCTTTTAACCGAAGCGCCCCAAAGCCCTGGGGAGAGAGGACCGGTTGTCAGGGGATGAAACGTGGAGAAGCAGCTGGAGGGTAGGGAGCATGCGCAGTGGGCTCCCCAAATTTGGCTTTTTTGGATGGAAAATGGAGATCCCCCCCACCCCCCACCCCAGGGAGAGCTTGGGCCTATGGAGGCAAGGGGCCCCATAGCCCCCTGATAGCTTTTCCTGGCTGGAGAAAGCCGAGGTCCGCCCCCACCCCACTTTTATTCCCCCCCCGGGAGGAGCAGGTGGCCATCCGAGGATTGCTTTCTGAAACTTCTCGGTTAGACCCTCCTGCCTCTCCGTTACCGTCTCCGGTGCCGCCGCTTCCAAGGAAAAAAACCGAACGGGTCAGACCCCATCTTTCCCCAACGCAATCGGGAATCCCACCGCCTTCACTGGGGAACGGGAGAGGCCTCCCGAGGGTGGGCCGGGGCTGGGGCAGCGCGGAGTACGGACAGCGTCGTTATAGCGCGCCCTGGGCATCACCTGGGCTTTTAGGGGGAACCTTCCCTCCAGCAGGACCGGCGAGGAGGCTTCGCTTATGGGGGGCTCCCGCCGGGGCCAGAAACCCCAGGCGGAGGTGGGGAGAGAAAGTTTGGGGGGAGTCGGGCCCTTCCTCGGGTCCTGTCGTTTTCGGAAGGCTCTTTCCTGCCCAGTCGGCCCCAAATCCCCGTCCGTTGTCGCCTCGACTCGGAGGGCAACCCCGTTGGCTGCTAAACCTCCGATCCTACAAAATCGAAAGGGGTACGGACTGAGAAGTGACGGAAAAGGAGACCCACCCCCCCACCCCCCATCCACAAATACACTAAAATAAAGAGACGGGCGGACAGGTCTACCGCCCCGAGAACTCACCCTCGGGCACCCAAGCTGGTACTGAGCCAAGTCTACCCTTAGTTGGCCTCGACTCCTTTCCTTTCTTCCCGTACTTACTGTACCGGCGACGCGTTTTTTGCCAGCTCCCGCTGCCCTTCTCCCTGGAAGAGATAAACATATTCTAGTGAGATTATAGCCCAAGATACTAGATGGCACTGCTGTTCAGCGAATTGGAGTCTTTAGCCCAAAATCATCTCTCTCTTTCTCCCTCTCTCCTCTTTCTCTCTCCGTCTCTTAAATCTGCTGCAAAATTAATTTCATTGGTGCTTATCGACCGGAATAATCATCCTTTCCCATAAAATGTGTACTGTGAGAGTCACTCCTCCTGTCTCTCGGCTCATCCCGAATCGTCACCGACGGGCTGGGTTAAATAGCAGTGGTATTTCCACCTCGAATTGGGTAAAGCGGTTAAATTTCGCTAGCAAATTGGGATCCGGAAAATCATCAAAGATTAAAAATCGGAAAACCCCCTTTTTGGGTTTGGGTGTTGGAGAGTGTGCTTTTATCTATATCTATTTAGATCTATATCTATAGCTATCTATATATCTATACATAGATAGCTATATCTATTTAGATCTATATCTATAGCTATCTATATATCTATACGTAGATATAGATAGATATCGATATTCTGCGTTACCCCTTGTGTGGTACACGCAACCCATCTTGGAAATTCTAAGGGCACGAACACGGTAAAATAAAGAGCGAGGAGTCGTACTGACTGAATCTCCGGACTCAAATCCAATTTCACCAAATCTAGAAACAGATTCAAAACCCCTCTCCTCGACACATATCGAACAAATATTCGGGATGGAGCATTTGGTCATCTGGTAGAAATAAGAGGACCAGGAGCCTCCACTAAAACGACGCTTCTACCTGCTCCTCGTCTGACTCCACGAGAGACGGAGGGATGTTGGCAAAAATGATTTTCCAGGAAGAGGAGTCTTAGGGATTAAAATGTCCGCAAACTTCGGGCAGGCAGGAAAACGGGGAGCCGATCTAAGGAACAGAAACACCAAATAACTGTCTTCGTCCAGAGCCAGGCAGGAGCCACCTTTTCGGGGTTACGAGATGGGGACGTCCATGGTTCTTTTTACATCCATGATTTAGCGCCTGCCCTAACGGGGGACTGTGATCTCCAAAAAATGTGACATCGGGATTGTTGTGTTTTGGGCCCGGATAGGATTTTTGTTCTTATTGTTATTGGTTTTGGTGATAATGGTGTTGATGGTGGTAGTGGAGGGTGACGTGTGTGCATGTGTGCGTTTGCGTGTGTGTTTGTGTGTGTGCGAGCAGCTCTTCCAACAGCTGCTTTAAAATAAAATAAAAAGACAGCTGCGTGTCATTGAATGCCAGTTGCTGTGTGTGTGTGTGTGTGCGTGTGTGTATTTCTTCTTTCAAGTACTCAGACTTTAAAATTGCTTTCTGAGAACCCTGAGGAAAAACTTATAAACCACCGTTATGTAATTTGAAACCATCAATAGCCCCTCTTTATATGTTTTCTTTATTGTGGAAAGTCAAGGTAATGATTTTGCTAAAGAGAGAGCGGCCGTCTAATTTCCTCTGAATGTACAGTATGTCCCTTTTATAGCTATTCAAAGGTAAGTGAAAAGCGTCAATCTAGTGCCTTTTTGTGGAAGATTAACAGTTTAAACTGGTTTTCTAACACTGTCAAAACTATTGGAAAGATAAACAGGATCTCTGCAGACACATTAGGAAGCCTGTAAATAGAAGATCATTTAAGGCAAAAAAAAAAAAAAACTTAGACAATTCTCGTTCCCAATATGTCGCAGAAATAAAAACACACATGCACCTCATTTTATATATAAAAGGGTGTTTTTAAAACAAATAGTTTTCACGGCTTTCTCAAGAGTTTTGGGAGGTTTTTTTTTGGGGGGGGTGTTTTTGAAAGGAAAAAAATGGCCAACATTATGACGGCATAAGCTTAGAAATCAATCGAATTCGCTGGTCATTTCATTGAAGTTGAACTTTTTATGCTTTTGTCGAAAATGCGCTCTCTTACTAACGATTTCCAAACCCTGCAATCTGTCCTATCCCGAGTCTAGGTTCGGCGGTAGGAGCAGTCTGGTATTAGGGTTTAGAATAGCCTTTGGCCCCTAGTAAGCGCTTAACAAATACCCTCATTGTTATTATTATTATTATTATTAGGGTTTCTCGGGTATAGAGTTTCGTCTTGACTAAGTTCCGGCTGCAGAGAGCAATGAAGTCCGTCTCCATAAAAAAATAAAAGAAGCTCTGGAGGAAAGCGGAGTCCACAGAAACCGGTTGCAGAGGTTTGTCCCACGCTCGGGGCCGACGCCTTCAGTGTAGGATTGTATGATCAATCAATCCGTTGCAGGGCGGAGCTGCGGGGGCTGGAGCTCTGTCGTTCCCTCGGCTATTACCTCCCTCTTGCTCCATCTCCGCCTTACCTGCGGACATTTGAACTCACCCCATTTCCCGAGGGGGATGCAAGGGGGTCTGGCCTCTGTCCTCGGGGGTCGCCGCTTCCCAGGGAGGAACGGAGACCCCCCGAATCCCCCAGCCCCAGCTGGAGCCAGCTGGGCTGCAGTTGGGCCCTGTTCTACTGTTTAGGCGGAACCCACCCGCATCTTCCTTAGGCCCGGGGCGCTAAAGTCAGGTTTGTGTGTGTGATTGTGGGGGGTGGGGGTCGAATCAGTTGTTTCCTAGCACTAGTGAGTCCTGTGAAGCCCCCGAATCTTCCCCCCACCCCCCACCCCCACCACGGGAACGCTCCTGCCTCAAACCAGAGCTACTGTTTACCAAATCCGTTAGATTATACCCTCCCAAGTGCTTCATACAGTGCTCTGCACCCAGTAAGAGCTCAATCAATAGCATTCATTGATTGAAATTGGCTGGGGGCGGGGGGATGAGGACGGGCAGCTGGCTGGGATGGGATCTGGGGGAAGGGGCTGTTGTCGGGGGAAGGGGCAGGGGATCGGGGAGGGAGAGGAGAAGGAAAGGGGCAGGACCTGGGACGGTGCTCGGGGATGGGAAAAGGGAAAGGAGCTGGGCGCCCCAGCCACTCAGCCCGTCGTATTTATTCAGCCCTTACTGTGGGCAGGGCACTGTACTAAGCGCCTGGGAGAATCCAGTACAACAATAAACAGACACATTCCCTACTGAAAATGAACAGGTGCACAGGACTGCCTGGGGTTGGGGACGGAAGGGTGCGGGGGCTAGGGGGATGAATGCCAGGGGACGGATGGGGTCGCCAGCCAGGCCCCACCAGGGGCCAACTCTAGCAGACCTGCTCCACCTGGCACTGCCCGCCCGGGAGGACCCCAGGAAGACCCCCGCCCCCCAATCCCAGACCTGGGAGGGACCTGTCCCCCCCCCCACCTTTTCCCGACACCGCCTCCTCTCCTTTAACTTGCTCCCGGAATCTCCCCTTCCCCCGGATGGCCGCACCCCCTCTTCCCCAACCCCCCGAGGGAAATGCTGGAGGAGATAACCGATAAGCGCCGAGTACAGTGCTCTGCACACAGTAAGCGCTCAATAAATACGATTGAATGAATGAATGACTGCCCCGAGAAAGGGGGACCCCCTCCATCCCGTAGCGAAGCCCCCGTGGGACGGAGGAGACTCTTTACCCCTTTCGAGGGACCCCTTGGACTCAAAATCCCATCCCCTGGAGGTTCTGCCGAAGCCCAGGAACGGATTCGTTAGCGGCGACAAGAAAAGAAAAATAGGTTCTTAAACTAGTCCGGGGCTTAGGTCAAACTTCTCCCTTGCACACTCTCCCTCCGGCGTCCTCCCCTTTGCATTTCTCAGCCCCCTCGCCTACCTCTTCCCTTTTCTCGCCCGTTTCCATCCTCGCCTCTGTTTTTCTTTTTCCTCTCTTTTTTTCTCTTCCTCTTCCTCCTCGCCCCCTTTCCTCTCTCTCTCTCTCTCGCAACCTTCCGACTCCCTCTCCTTGTCTCTTTTTCCTCCCCCTCCTCCACCCTCGCCCCCGCCCCCCCCTTCTCGAAACCCCGAATTAGCCACAACAAACCCATTCCCGGACAATGAAAATATAGAATGGAAAAGTCCCTGGTCCGCAGAACCCATCCATCACCTCTGCCTCCCAACGTGTAGCTTAGTTCACTTCGGTATAAGAATCGAGATTCTGCATTGTAACCGGATAAAGGATCCTGACACCTGGGAAGTCTTAAAAGATGACCCAAGAGGAAGAATCTAGCAGACTGGTTCATTAGAACTATTTTATTTCCGGGATAAAACTCGACAACTAAGGGAATAATTCAAGAGACGTTTCCCTTTCTTTCTTTCTTTTTAAAGTTTCAGAAAGGAGTATTCTGAAACATTGAAAAAATTTACCTTCCAACTCAATTTTTCTTAAGAAGCAAATTTCCATTGCTCGAATACACACTTTAAAGCAATTGAAGATGTTTTCTGTACCTCTGTGACTAAAATGGGACTGAACTTTCAAAGTCGAAACTCTTGGGTCTGCATTCAGGAAGAGTCCCTCAAGCAATTTAGAAAAACAGAATTAAAGCTTGGAAGTCACATAAGCAATTGAAAAATCACTTCCACCTGGGCAATATAATCTTTTATGAATGTTTCAAGTTACAAAGCTAGAGCTACAGATTTTCACTGACTCCGAATTTCATTTGTTGATAGGTGGTTGTAATTTTGTGCTATTTCATGCCATTGAAAGACATGGGTTTGCTCTGTCCTCTTTTCCTCTTTTGTTTGCAAGCTCAACTCCCAAATCTGAAAAAAAAAAATAGATAAATCATGCGGGAAGGCTAGCGTTAATCTACTGTCAATGTTATACATTTTGAAACACTTGTAATCCACCCAATGCTCAAATTAGGGTTCAATAAGAACTTTAATTTCCCTTCTTTGCCCTGGAAGCTCCATTTCGGACTCATTAAGACCACGACTTCTCCGTACCTCGGTTTTCCTACCTGGGAAATGTTAAAGGAAAGGTGTTAAGGAAAATTAGATGGAACATCCCACCCCATGAGATGGATGCTAAGAAAACAATTTTCACACTATTCTCCCAAGCGTGCTTTGATACCACTGTGAAAGGCAAAACACTTGGCTGGTCTCTCCATTAATTAGCTGACTCACTGGGCCATTCTTTATGTTTTGTGGATAATTAACTTGAGAACTTGGAGAGAAAAATTCTAGGGAAATAACATGTTGCTATTATTTAATGTTTTAAGTCATCTCCATCCTGATCACTGCCTTTCCAAGGTTGTTCCAAGTTGCCTTTATCCAACTAGAAGACCGGCATATCACAGTATATTGGTTACTCAAAACCCATACGACTGTCAGGTTTTATCTACCCAAATTCTGTGTGTCAAGAGAGGATGTGGAACAAATCCATCCCGAGAAGCATAAAAAAAGAAGAAAAGATCCTTTGGTAAGCTCTATTCAGCTGCAATCTTCCAAATATCCAAAGAGATTTTTGGACTGAATCATTCATCCTAGTTATCTCTAGCCAAAGTCACTGGATAATCGCCAAATTCCAATTCAGTTTGTTTTGCTTAGAATTGGCCAATGAGTCTTCTGTCGACTGGCATTACATTTTCTCTCTATCATTTTTAGTAATGGCTGGTTTGGGGGATCCCAATTCTAATTACCATATTTTTGTTGTGTCACCAGAGAGGCATTTTCTTACCCAATCTATTTCAGCATTAGGCTTAAACCATTTTTCTACCTCATTCCTTTTTTTTTTAATGGTGTTTACTAAGCACTACGTGTCAGGCACTGTACTAAGCACTGGGGTAGATACAGGCTAATCAGGTTGGGCACAGTCCATGTCCCATATGGGGCTCACAGTCTTGATCCCTGTTTTACAGATGAGGTAACAGAGGCACAGAGACGTTAAGTGATTTGTTGAACGTCACACAGCAGACAAGAGGCTGGGTTGAGATTAGAACCCAGGTCCTTCTGACACCCAGGCCCGTGCCCTCATAGTGCTGCTTTTCAAATAAATGAATGAATTAGTGATAATAAAGATGAGAAAACACTGCCTTTATGACCACACCCATTTCCAGGGAATTGCAGTATCTTGATATACACGTCTTCAGCTCCAACCATTGTTCATGTTGGATAAGCAGATACATTCCATGAATGGTTGCTATTTTAGATAGTGAGTATGTGGTTCTAGCTTGCAGATTCCAATTGAAAATCTCCGTGCCCATGGGAAGAGTTTAGGGCAAGTGAAATATTCATTCTCTGCAGAAACATCTGGAATCATCCCATCCTGCCCTGATGCAAACATGCTTTACACATGGTAAGTGCTCATTAAATAAAATTGAATGAATATGCCAAATGTAAATCTACTTTGAGAAGTAATTTAAGGTCACATCCAGTGACTGCTTAGCATTTTCACTTAATTATTTGACAACATATGAGCTGTTTAGTGAAAACAGGTGAAATTCACTGTCCCAAACTTAAATTAAAATCCCGAAGCACAAGTACAAGCACAGAAACACCCATAAATACTGTTGGAGGAAAAACACAGTAGCATTTTAATCAATGCAGACCAACTCTACACTATCAAAGCAAGGTGGAGAATTGAATGAACGTTCTAGATAATTCAAGATAAAATACTACTTTTGCTGCAAGCATCTTTAGAACAAATAGTTGGTTTCCCACTTCACCCCTCCTTTAGCAACTAACCACAGCCTGAGAGTCAAAGGAAAAAAAAGTTTTGGATTGGGGATTTGCTACAGGTGCAACGTTAGCTTCTTGCATCATTTCTCTCGTCTATTTAAATGGAATCTCTCTTTTAAAAAAAGACGGTATTTCTTAAGTGTTTACTATGTGCCAAGCGCTGTTCTAAGCTCTGAGGTAGATACAAGGTAATTAGATTGTCCCACCTGGGGCTCACAGTCTTAATCTCCATTTTACAGATGAGGTTACCGAGGCAGAGAGAAGTTAAGTGACTTGCCCAAAGACACACAGCTGATAAGCAGCAGAGCTGGGATTAGAACCCATGACCTCTGACACCCAAGCCTGCACTCTTTCCACTAAGCCGTGCTGCTTCTCATCATCATCATCGTTAATGGTATTTATTGAGTGTCTTCTATGTGCAGAGCACTGTAGTAAGCACTTGCGAGAGAACAATAGAACAGAGTTGGGATACGTTCCAAGGGGACCATTCTAGAGGGAGGTAAGTGGAGGCATCAATAATACTTATTTGAATGTCTTAAAGCAAGCCTGTTTTTTGCTAAAAAACGAACTAACAAAGAAGTTACAATCCCTAGTGCACACGTCAATAGACTCCACTGTTTGATTTCCCCCCCTCTTTTACTATGTGCCAGGCATTGTACTAAACACTGGGGTAGATATAAGCTTAGAAGGTTGAACCTAGTCCCTGCCCCTCGTGGGGCTCACAGTCTTGTTTCCCATTTTACAGATGAGGTAATGGAGGCACAGATAAGTGAGGTGACTCACCCAAGGTCACAGAGCAGCCAAGTGGCAGACCTGAGATTAGAACCAGGTCCTTCTAACTCTCAGGACCGTACCCTATCTCACTTACAGGTTGAAACACCTCTAAAATAGACCCGCGTATGAGTTAAGGTGGTTCAACCCAACTTTGGGGGATTAGACAAGCTCAGTTTCCAACCAAGCTGACAAAGTTGTAATGAGTTCACAAAAACCTAAATTTCCATTCTCACTAAGCAATGTGGTGATCCCTAAACTAAGATGTAAAGATCTAAAACTACCTTAAAGATTTGGCTCATTCATTCAATCATATAAGCACTTACTCTGTGCAGAGCACTGTATTCAGGCTCACACATAAATTGCTTGGGGTTATCTTTTTTAACATAAAGTTTAGGTTTCCCTCAAACCTTCATTTTTTCTCATTTTGTTTTCTATCGACATCATCACTAATATTTTCCACCAGTATTTGCCTGCTGAGTGTTGAAGCACTGTGCTAAGCAGTTAAAAGAATACAAAAGAAGCTAGGCACACCCTCACTACTCTCGAGGAACTTAAGTTCTAATGGGGAGGGCAGATTGACCAAAAATATTTTGGGTGAGAGGAGGAGGAAGAGCAAGGATACAGTAAGGAGTGATACAATTGTACCCGGGTGAAATCGTGGAAAAAAGAATTGAATATACATAAGTGCTGAGGACAGGAATCAAATATAAACATGTTAAAGGTGAGATTGGTTTCACATCAATGGAGGGTCCTGGCTGCCTTCTAGAGCAGGGAAGGTAATGTTTTTATCAACATAAACATGAGAAGCTTGGCTTCTGGCTTGGGAGTCAGAGGGACCTGGATTCTACTCTTGCTCCACCACTTGCCCGCTGTGTGACCTCGGGCAAATCACTTAATTTCTCTTTGCCTTGGTTACCTCATCTGTAAAATGGGGATTAAGACTGTGAGCTCCATGTGGGATATGGACCGTGTCCAACCTGATGATCTTGTATCTACCCCAGCGCTTAGTACAGTGCCTGGCACATAGTAAGTGCATAACACATACCATTAAAAAATCAAGAGAGATAGGAAAGTAGGAGGAAGAGTAGGTTTAAGAGTGGAAAAAGTAGATTTCCTTCATAATCTCCTTCATGAGGAACACTCTAAACTCCCTGTTACCGAGTTACAAGAAAACAAGTGTACAGCTGGGAAATTCTGGGTATTCTAATAATAATGATGATGATGGTATTTGTTAAGCACTTACTATGTGCCAGGCATTGTACTAAGCGCTGGGGTGGATACAATCAAATTGGGTTGGACACAGTCCCTGTCCCATGTAGGGCTGTCTCAATCCCCATGTTTACAAAGATATGAAGCAGACAAGTGGTGGATCTGGGATTAGAATCCATGACTCACAGGCCCGTGCTGTAGCCACTACGCCATATTTGGAAAATGCAGTTATGTTATTCCACTTGCATTTCTGTATATTACCTGAAGAGTTTCTGGCTAAAGAAGTGCAAACTTTTTATAGAAATAAGAGAGTGTATCCAACACTGATAGGGTTAGATGGGAAAATCAAATAAAACTCACCCAAAGAGTATCCATAATGCTATATATTAATTGCAATTTTTATTAAAAGGCTGTTTTCTCACCATCTGACATCCAAAGGACAGTTCACTAATCATATTGAAAGAAGCAACTCAATAATTGATTGCAAGCAAAGACCATTCTACACCAACAAAGCATCCATCAGAACAACGGTTCATTTACATAATCCTCAGTCATAAAATCAGAGCCTCTGGAAGAGAAAATTGTTCCAGGATCAACATCTCCTACTTTAAAATAAATGTTGCCGTTACACCGTGATGTTTATTTTTTTATAAATGCCTCGGCTTTGCTTTGGTATTTATCTAACAGCAGGAGACCATTATCCTATGTCAATGTGCTTTTCCATTGTCATTATCTCCTAAGTAACTAAAACAATGCCCTTTTTGCCCACCCCCATGTTCTCCCTCCTGCTCCTCTCTTTATATACGGGTAAATTTTATGCAGGATTGAGTTTCTGACCTTTGCTTTTGATATCCAGCACTGTATGTGATAACACATACATTGTCTTTAATCTTGTAATTTTTTTAGTCATTTAATCTCTTTAGAACTATCTCAAAAAATTTGTTCCCAATCAAAAAGGATCATATGCTAAGAGCTGGTGTCCTATAGGTTAAACCAGTGACGTAGGATTGAAAAAATACTGGACGGTATGCTCATTGTAGACAGGGAATATGTCTGTTTATTGTTACGACGTACTCTCCCAAGCACTTAGCACAGTGTTCTGAGCACAGTGAGCGCTCAATAAATGCCATCGAATAAATGAAGTGTTTGCAGGGAGCAAGGTCAATAATGCAAATTGTAATCAGACTATTCAGTCGGATAGTTTCCACAAGTGTTTCAAAATGCTTCAGCAAGAGTTTGATTAATCCTTATCTTGCCTTATGCTGTCTCGTCGTCTCCGTCCCATAGCAGCGCCATGGACACTTCTCTCCGAGAACGCCCCACCTCCACCTGCAATCATTCTGGTAGAGGATCCATAGAGCTCTCTTGGTAAAAATATGGAAGCGATTGACCACTTCCTCCTTCCGTGCAGTAAACTTGAGTCTCCACCTTTGACTGTCTCTCATGCTGCTGCTGCTCAGCCCAGGTGAGTGTTGACTAGTAGCAGATTGCCTTCCACTCCCTAGCCACTGACCAAGCTAGGAATGGAATGGGTAGGCCTCTGCTTGACTCTCCCTCCCATAGCCGAGACTGGTGGAGTACTGGAAACTCTCCAGGTGCGAGCCTGAGAGGGGTGATTAACGCTACTTTCATTAATATTATTATTCTTGGAGAACTATACTATGTGCCAAGCAATGTGTAGATACTACAGAGAAGCAGCGTGGCTCAGTGGAAAGAGCACGGGCTTTGGAGTCAACCTGATTCCCTTGTGTCTACTCCAGCGCTTAGAACAGTGCTCTGCACATAGTAAGCACTTAACAAATACCAACATTATTATTATTCCTATGGGGTAGATACGAGGTAACCAGTTTGACTCACATGGGGCTCACAGTCTCAATCCCCATTTTAGAGATGAGGTAACTGAGGCACAGAGAAGCGGAGTGACTTCCCCAAGGTCAACAGCAGACAAGTGACGGAGCCCGGATTAGAACCCATGACCTTCTGACTCCCAGGCCAAGGCTCTATCCATTAAGCCACGCTGCTTCTTCGCAAAGTCCTACCGTGTGCAAAGTCCTGTATTGAACATAGTTACAGTGGAATATGGACCCAGCCTTCAAAGAGTTTTCTAATACGTGGCTTTGGTCTACAGTAGCAGCGTGGCTTAGTGGAAAAGGCCTGGGCTTGGGAGTCAGAGGTCGTGGGTTCTAAACCTGGCTCCACCACTTGACAGCTGGATGACTTGGGGCTAGTCACTTAACTTCTCTGTGCCTCAGTTACCTCATCTGTAAAATGGGGGTTAAGACTGTGAGCCCTGCGTGGGACAACCTGATTACCTTGTATCTATCCCAGTGCTTAGAACAGTGCTTGGCACAGAGTAAGGGCTTAACAAATACCAGTATCATTATTATTATTATTATTGTTACAACAGCACGTGCTTCAATTCAAAATGACTCTCTCTTCGAAAAGATTTTAGTGGTTTGTTTTTGTGTCTTTCTGATGCTGGTCTATCTAGAACATGCAGCCTTCTTATTCCTTTATTAGGCATAATAACAAAAAAGGTTTAGTAATTGTGATTGATTACCATTAAGTAAAGAACCAACAATGCCTGTCACAGCTGGATCCAAATCACTTCAACTTTTGAAGGAACAAGAAATACAATGTATGCTTGCTTGCTGCAATCCTCCTGCCTCAACCAGGACTGGAACAGTGGTCAAACCCAGAAGCTCAGGACCCTGCCCCACTGGGCTGCTAGTAGACAGAGCATGGGCCCGGGAGTCAGAAGGATCTGGGTTCCAATCCTGGCTCGGCCACTTGCCACCTGGGTGACCTTGGGTAAATCGCTTCACTTCTCTTGGCCCTCAGTTTCCTCCTCTGAAAAATGGGGATTAAGACTGTGAGCCCTATGTGGGACAGGGACTGTGTCCAATCTGATTAGCTTGTATCTACCCTAGCACTTAGAACAGTGCTTGACACCTAATAAGCACCTAGATGCTATTATTATCATTATTATCATTTAGAAAGTCTAAAGATCTCAGAGCATAAAGGATGAATCCCAGTAACCTGGTCAAATTCTCCCACACCTGTTCTGCAGAGTTCTAGACTGTACCCCTTTGACTCTCAATTTCATGACTTTCTTGCAATTTTTATTAGATATGATCCTCTTGAAGGAGGCAGAGCAGAAGTAGAGTTAATCCATTTTTGTCCACGTGTCTTTGACGATGTTAGGAGGGAAGGAGAAGGAAAAGAGAAAGAAGCATGTCAGGGCTTAATGTTATGACTTCCTCCCTGGCTGGCCCCAAATACCAATGGATTGAGGGCCTCATTGGCCAAAGGCTCAAGGGTTTCTTCCAGACTAAATAATCCTGACTCACTGTGTCTTTATTGGCTCTTCAGTCAGTCAACTGTATTTATTCATTCATTCAATCACATTTATTAAGCGCTTACTGTGTGCAGAACACTTAACTAAGCACTGAGTAGAATACAAAATAACAGTGTAACAGAACCACTCCCTGCCCACAACAAGCTTAAAGTCTAGCGGCGGAGACGGACGATTAATATAGTTGTCTATATTAATAAATAAAATTACAGTTATGTACGAAAGTGCTGAGGGGCTGGGAGGAGGGATGAATAAAGGGAGTAAGTCAAGAGGGTGCAGAAGGGAGTAGGAGAAGAAGAAAGGAGGGCTTAGTCAGGGAAGACATCTTCAAGGAGATGTGCCTTCAGTAAGGCTTTGAAGGTGGGGAGAGTAATTGTCTGGCAGATATGAAGAGGGAGGGAGTTCCAGGCCAGAGGCAGGATGTGGACAAGAGGTCGGCGGTGAGATAAAAGAGATCGAGGTACCGTGAGAAGGTCGGTATTAGAGGAGCAAAATGTACGGGTTGGGTTGTTGTAGGAGAGTAGTGAGTTGAGGCAGGAGGGGGCAAGGTGATTGAGTGCTTTAAAGGCTCTTGAATAATTTTACATTGCTTAAAGCTTTACTGGATGTCTAACCCCAAGTCTCTCTGCAGCACATGTATAATATGTTGAAAGAGACTCTTCTTCCTCACCCCCGGCACTAAAGTAATTTCATCAATAATACAGCCTTGGGGAAAAATGCAGTGTGGAGAGACAGGGCTATATCCATATTTAATGCTGAGGTGAGAATTGGTACCAGCAGAATGGATTGCACTGGAAAGAATTTTAATGAGAGTTTTCATAATGAGTTTTTGAACTTATACGCACAGTTTCACCTGAAAGCATCCAAGGGTTTCCTGGGCAGGAAGGTAATTATGTTTTCATTTCACAGGGATATAAAATCAGGGACAAAGAGGTTAAATAACTTGTCCAAATATTTGTTATTTTCCGAGCACTACTGTGTGCGGAGCACTGTATCAAGTGCGTGGGAAAGTATGAAGTAATAGAATTGGTAGACACAATCCCTGTCTGCAAGGAGGTTACGGTCTACAGGGGGAGATGAACATTAAAAGTTAGGAGAAATAGTAGAGTATAAAGGATAGGTTCATAAGTGTTGTGGGGCGGGGGTGAGTATCAGAGTGCTTGAAGGAAAGAATGGCACTCATCAGTCCCGTCCTGAAGTGGCATTAATGGAAACACTGAGAAGGCTAGAGCTTCAGACTTTCCCATCAAAAGGCCCACAAGAACATCACAACAATTTTGACTTCTTTTGACTTATTGAACAATAGAAACGATGTTCTGTAGCATTGGCATAAACTCCTCATAAACAGCTTTTGAGGTTATTAAGAGCCACAACTCATTTTAGATGGCTAATCCTTGACAAAAGCTGTTTATTGCTTTGTGTATTCCTCTCCATGAACATTGCACCTTAATTTTATTAGCTTTTTCAGATAATTCAGACAGATTAAAGAGGCTCAATTTTCCCTACAGAAGTCATGCTGATTTAATTAGTTAATGTTTGTAAAGCGCTTTTGAAGACGAAAAGTACCATATACGTGCTAAGTATTATTATTACTGTGAGTTCACCCAATACACTTCATTATAACATCTCTGGTTTAGAACTGTCATTACTTCTATGGCACTGGATGATTTTTAGACCTGATCATTCTTTCATTCAAATAAGAGTATATCTGCTTGTTCATGTAACCTCTCTGTCTCTCTCTCTCTCTCTGAGTCTCTGTCTCTGTCTCTCTTGTGCGTGGCTCAGTAGAAAGAGCATGGGCTTTGGAGTCAGATGTCATGAGTTCGAATCCCGGCTCTGCCACTTGTCAGCTGGGTGACTGTGGGCAAGTCACTTAACTTCTCTGGGCCTCAGTTACCTCATCTGTAAAATGGGGATTAAGACTGTGAGCCCCATGTGGGACAACCTGATTCCCCTATGTCTACCCCAGCGCTTAGAACAGTGCTCTGCACATAGTAAGTGCTTAACAAATACCAACATTATTATTATTATTATTGTGTCAGTCCCAGATGGACTAATTCTTTCTATTGTGTCTCACAACCCATTTCCTTGGCATATCATGTTACATTCTTATCTCCAAAACCCCCAAAGAGAAAATAGTTCTCTTCTCTTATACTTGGCTCCTATATTCGTCAGCATTTTGACCTAGAACAAATGATTTTGCTTATCGTTTGTACACAGTAAGCTCTCTCTAGACTGTAAACTCATTGTGGGCAGGGAACTTGTTTACCAACTCCACTGTATTGTATTCTCTCAAGTAATAATAATAATGTTGGTATTTGTTAAGTGCTTACTATGTGCAGGGCACTGTTCTAAGCGCTGGGGTAGATACAGGGTAATCAGGTTGTCCCACATGAGCCTCACAGTCTTAATCCCCATTTTACAGAGGAGGTAACTGAGGCACAGAGAAGTTAGTAGTGACTTGCCTACAGTCACACAGCTGACAAGTACTTAAGTACATTGCTCTGAACAAAAGTGCCTAATACATTGATTAATTGATTGATAGTCATTTCATTCTACTTGCCCATCTGAAAAAGAGTCACAATTAATTCATACTTTCTAAGGGTATGATGAATACTCTTTAGAAAATGCCCATTAGGAAACTTAAAATGAAACAACTCTTGGACAAACTTTATATATTTAAAGTGTAGTCTGAAGATGAAGTTTGCAAATGTGATTTACCATTAAAAAATGAATTTAATGACCATAATACGAGAAGCAGTTTGGCCTAGTAGAAAGACCATGGACCTTGGAGTCAGAGGACATGAGTTCCACCACTTGCCTGCTGTGTGAACTTGGGAAAGTCACTTTACTTCTCTGTGTCTCGGTTATTTCATCTGTAAAATGGGGATTAAATACTCCTCCCTCTGACTGAGACTGTGAGCTCCTTATAGGACAAGGACTGTGACCAATCTGATTATCTTGTATACACCCCGGCTCTTAGAACAGTCCTTGACACACAGTAAGTGCTTAACAAATGGCATTAAAGAAAATGTTATGTGGGTTTCCAGCACTAGAAGTAATTAGAGAAGGAGATACTGCCAGCCAAGTTCATGGTGGAAAAAGCAGCACTATTGCATAACGTGACTCCAAATATAGAATAAATATATAGACTTAGAATAAATATAGAATAAATTAAATCATTCCAGGCAGTCCCTTCAACCAGAGATCTTCAAAATGATCCATCAAAAACACAGCCTTCCTTTCATACATTTACTTTCCACATGTGAATACTGACTTCTGAACCTTGGTGATTCCTTCAGAAGTAAAGTCATTATCTATTTATTTTACTTCTCAGGAGGCTGGGGACTGTCAAAACACTCTACTGCTACCTGCTTAGTTAAAATGATGATTTGCCTGAAACAGGAGATAATAGAACAGAGGTGTGTTGGTTTCTGTCTAGATTTTATGTTGCTTAACCTCTCTGGTCTTAAACATGACTCAACTTCATGTCTCTTATTCAACGTTGTCTATCTATGACATGGGCAGAGTGGTGTAATAAGAAGATAAATGCATGGTAATGTGGGTACAAATTCTGAGTATTTTTATTTTAAATAGGTTATTGCTATTGGAAGCACAGATTCACTGTCCCAGAAGTCCACAACCTTCCTGTTATCCTGGGTTTCTCGCTGTCTTTCAATTTTCACATACAATCTATTGCCAAATCCTGCTGATTCTTCTTTTATATCTCCCAGATCAACCCCTTCCTCTCCAACCAAAACGCTATACCCTTGTCCAAGCTCTAGTCACACCATGGCTAAATCAGCCTCCTCTCTGGTCTCGCTGCCTCCAGTCTCTCCCTACTTTTATTTATTCTGCACACTGCTGCACACATAATCTCGGAGTGTCTACACACCTCAACACTCCTCCAAAGCCCCCACGTGCTTCTCATATTCCTCCAAATCAAACAAAAACTCATACTCAGCTTCAAGGTGTTCAACCAACTCACCTCATCTTACATATCTGCTCTCTTACCAGCTATCCCCCGATTCAGTTCATTTATTATAGTTTAAATTGACTTTTCACCAGCTTTTCTAGGAATATGAGTTACTTTTCCAAGATTTTCAGACACACATTTGCATTTTTCACATTTCTTTCTCCACTGTGAACCTACCTCAATTGTTATCATTTTCCTTTTAGAATGTTCATAAAATTTAAATCTAGTCACCAAGGTCATGAGTAGAGAAATAATCAATGGAAGGTTATCGTTTGACCACTTGCCCATTTGATTTTGTTATTGTGAGGACTGATTAAATAATGTAGCATCTGACTAGTCACGTCATTTGGTAATATAGCTACAAAACAATGATTGCACCAAATCTTTGCTCTAGTTGAATTTTTATAGTCATATCTCATAATCTTGCCTTTTCGCTGCCAGTGGTAAGATCAAATAACAAAGGCCATCCTGTCTTTTTGGGTACTTGGTGCAAAAAATGGTAATAATAGTATTGGGTGCTTATTACATGCAGGGCACTGTACTGAGCTATGGGAAAAAGTATACAGGTGGGCATTAGCTAAGGACCCAGTCCCTCAAGAAGTTCATAATCTATGACTATAGGTGTGGGAGGCAGGGGGAAGAAAGACCGGAGACGGACACATCGAGACCAGTGAAATAATAAAATATTTTTAAAAAGCTTAAGTGACAAGGACAAATACACAACACACACTCACAAAAAAAAATCAGAAGAGAGCCCTGGCTAGAGGACCAGAATTTCTCCTAGTGATTCAGAGTTCACAGCAATGGCTACCACAGCCACTAGCTTTCTCCAGGCTATATGAAGCCTCATACTGCAGCTGTCCATTCATTCATTCAATAGTATTTATTGAGCGCTTACTATGTGCAGAGCACTGTACTAAGCGCTTGGAATGTACAAATCGGTAACAGATAGAGACGGTCCCTGCCCTTTGACGGGCTTACGGTCTAATCGGGGGAGACGGACAGACAAGAACGATAGCAATAAATAGAATCAAGGGGATGAACATCTCATTAAAACAATAGCAAATAAATAGAATTAAGGCGATGTACATTTCATTAACAAAATAAATAGGGTAATGACAGTGACGATCTCATTCCCACTACGGTGGGGTGGAGAGAAATTTAATATGGAGTCTCCTCGATGCTGAGGATGAATGCAATAAAGGATTATCTAATGATGGAATAATGAAAAACACTTTGGGAAACACCTGGTTTCTATAGCCACCTCATAGCCAACTTCTCTTTGAAGTGGATTCCAAAATCTCCCCAAGGATCATCTTGATTTAAGAGTCTCCTTTGCCTAGCTTCTGTAGATAGTACATTTCCCACAAATTTTCAGATAGATTCTATCCAAGCCAACTTGCCTAGCCTAGTCAACTCACAGCTCACCTAATAGGATATTTGAATCTTGTGGGAAAAGCAAAAGGGAAATCATCAGAACACCCTCGCTTCTCTCCCCTTCTTTGCTCATCTGACCATCTGCTCTTTGTGGGCAGGGAATGTGTCTACCAACTCTGTTATATTGGTATATTGTATTCTCCCAAGTGCTTAGTAAGGCGTTCTGCATGCAGTAAGTGCTCAATAAATACAACTGATCAATTGATTGATATGAGATGATAACTGCATTTACTAGTTCTGAAGACGGATGAGTGGAAATAGGCTTTGAGGAAAATGCAGGTAAGTGCTCAATAAATACAACTGATCAATTGATTGATATGAGATGATAACTGCATTTACTAGTTCTGAAGATGGACGAGTGGAAATAGGCTTTGAGGAAAATGCGGGTAAGCCCTGGGGAAAACTTAGGGTTCCCAGTGTTGGGCTTTTGTGCCTGAAGCAAGAAGCACAATGCAAACGCACCACGGAAATGGAGTTCCATGATTTCCTTTTTATTGAATGGCCACAGTATTTGGAGCGTGAGTGGGCAGAATATGGAGCGATGGGGTAAATCCCACCCTGTCTTCTAGGAAGACAATCATTCCGCTTTTTAAACTTTTTTTTCCCCCCCAACACTCTTATCCGTCTGTTTTTCGGGTGTGGCGGGGGGAATCCTCTGAGACTGGAGAGACAGGGGTGATGGTGTAGATGCCTTCTCCCTGTACTATGCCCTGCCCATCGCAGGAAAGAAAGGAAAAGGGTCCTTGGAGGGGCCCCTGCTCTCCTCCCGAAATCAAGACTGACCCCTGATTTTGCCTGGTCATTTCTGTCGCCTCGGTATAGGGACAGTTTCAGAAAGGCCACCCTCCCCCCCCCCCCGCCGAACCCCGTCCCCAGGGGCCGCGGGTACCAAGATCCGGCCGCTAGAGGGCAGCTCTTAAACCCGTGGGAATTGTGGTAGGTGTCATTGCCCGTCTATTATTACGATTATTAATAATAATAGTTTACAACCATCATTTGTAATTATTAACAACAATAAATAATAAAATAAACAATAAGTGAATAAGAAGGGATTGTTTGTAATAAACAATTCTTTATCATTATAATTAATAATAACAATCGTATTTATTGAGCGCTTACTGTGAGCCAAGCACTGTACTAAACGCTTGTGAGAGTACAGTAGGACATCAAACACTTTCCCTGCCCACCACGAGCTCACACCGCAGTTCAGTTGAGAATTAGAATTAGAAATCAGGCGGGGTGGGGAATGGGGGAGAAACGGGACTGGCCGGGACGAGAAGAAGGTAAAGGGATGGAATCTCCTGAATCGCCCCGGGAAAAACAAAGACTGAAGAGAGGGGCCGGAGACCAGAGCGATTTGAGGAGTCCCTCAAAAAGCTACTTCCCGAGCATCTTCCAAACCCTGGGAAATCCTGCATCTTCCAAATCCTGCCGAGGTCGATTTTGTTCAGGCACACCCCAATTTGGGATGAGGAATATTCTGGGAGACGAGGGGGGGAGGGAGATGTCGGAGGAGGGACGGTGTTATTACCCTAATTAAGATTTAGCATACTGAGCTCTTTAATTATAATAAGATGAATTACCGTGCTGGAAAGGGCCTGCTGAAATCAATTTCCCGGGAAACAATAACCTCAGGAGACAGGAGAAGGAGCCGCAGCCCACGTTTTCTGTCGGAGTCTCTGTGTCTCTGTGTGTCTCTGTCCGTCTCTTTTCCTCACTCTCTGTCTCTCTCAGCCTCCGACCCTCTTTGCTCGGTTCTTCTGTCTCTCTCTCTCGTGTGTGTGTGTGTGTGTGTGTGTGTAGATTGGGTGCAAATTCAAGGTGGGGAAACCAGTAAGAATGATTTAACCGATCTTTAAAACGACCACCCTCCCTATCTGCAGCTCCCCTGAACAAATCGGGCCCTTCATTTCGAAAATCCCCCACATGCCGCCCTGCATGGGCCATTAGGGTTGGGGAACTCCGGGTTTACGGTGGTAATAATAATAACGGTATTTGTTAAGCCCTTACTATGTGCCAAGCACTGTTCTAAGCACTGGGGTAGACACAAGGTAATCAGGTTGTCCCACGTGGGGCTCACAGTCTTAATCCCCATTTTCCAGATGAGGGAACCGAAGCGCGGAGAAGTTGTGACATGCCCAAGGTCCCGCAGCACACAAGTGGCAGAGGTGGGATTTGAACACACATCCTCTGACTCACAAACCCGTGCTCATTCCACTACGCCACACTGCTGAGTCGGGTTTAAATCACCTTCTCCAGTTTTTCAGAAGTGTGCGGAAGACAACCACACAAACACACACTCACATACACCCCATTCCCGTCTTCTCCACTCCCGCCCCTCCTCACATAGAAAGTGGTGAATCCAGTAACTTCATAATTCCCAAATAGTGAGTTTCAAAGGATGTGTTTTAGGCGAAATGGAGCTGATGAGCTGAATGTATACGAGTGGGCCATACGCACCTTCAGAGGGACACCACGCACACACACATTTTTTTTTTTTCCTGTTTTTGTCTCACATCAAATGATGTCGCCTCTAGCAAAGGATATGTGATATGAGAGAGGTCGGAACCCCGTTTAGTTTCGTGATTCCTTTAAGGGAAAAACAACAAAAAAACCCCAATCTAAGCGGGATCTTTGTGGGGGTGCGTCCCCCCTCCCAACTCCCTCACGTATTGCTCATCTCGGTGGTCAAGTTCAGAGGCAGGGCTGGGGCCTCCTGGAATGGAGCTTTGGGGGCGGGGCGGAGGGAGAGGGATGCTGCGTTGGTGGGGAGAGAAAGCTGTGGGCAGATTCACCACTCACATCTTGCACCCTCAGAGTTAGGTTTCATCCAGTCGTGGTGAAAGCACCAATCTCCTTCCGTCTGCATCACACACACCACACACACACACACTCTCTCTCTCTCTCTCCCTTTCCAACCTCACTCCATCCCCAGTCCCTGGAATCGTGTGGAAAAATTCTCAGCAAAACCTTCCCCCTCCTCGGCTTCCCTCCCCCTACTTTTCCCCCCTTCTCCTTCCCCTCCGCAGCCCCGAAACTCTTTGTGACTGAGGCTAGTGGAACATATAGAGCCCCCCGCCCTCCCCCTTCCCCTCCCTCCCAAGAACCTCTGCCAGACCGCCACACTCAGAGAATTGTTTGTTAATAGTCCAATTAGATAATTGCCATCTTTCACTCTTTTTGCTCTGCATTTCCCATAAAGGATTGAATAAGGAGAGCAGCATGAAGAGGGCTTCTGCCCCGACAAGGTGACAAGAAGGACTGGAGCATGCTCTTTGCACAAGGCCATGTGCTTGAATTGAATCATTGTAGCCTAATCAATGGTCTTATTGGATTACTGGCTGTTGCTGTTCTCAAAGATATTGTAGCAGAGACAATGAAATAGCTTGGGTAAAACTTTTTTTGAAGCAGAACACGCAGTTGAGACTCTCTCTTTCTTTCTCTCCCCGGACTATATCTGAATACAAAGCTGGCTTTTCAATGAACGGGCTCAGGGCTGCTGGAGGTGCGGGAATAATAAAAAAAAAATCATGTAACTGGAATTAAATAATTAGAAAGAGAGAGAAAGAGAGAGAGAGGGAGAGAGAGGGAGAGGTGGGAGTTTAAGATGGCTGTCAGCATGGAGGTGTGTTGAGAAGGAGTTCTCCGGGGCAAAAATTGCTATTTGGAGGGGAAGAACCCTCTTCAGGAAAACTTTTGCTTTTTCTTCTGTTTCCTTTTTTTTTTTTCCTTTTTCCTAGAAAGAACGCTTACTCCTGCTACAGGTCCTCCCCCCTTCCTCTCCCCTCCTCCCCCCACCCCCCCCGCGCCCAAAGCAGCTTTATTCAGCTGCCGTTTGGCGAGTCTGGAGAAAACCCCTTTAGGCAGTATATAATCTGGAGGGGTCAAAGGCAAACTGAAGAAAGTTAATAATGGCAGCTAATGGTGCTAACAATTCAGGATGAATCTTGTCAAAAGTTTTTCTGGAAGTCTCGCTCTCTGATTGTGTGTTTCCTGAAAGCAAGACCAATCATTTCGGTTTATTCACTGGCTAAACTCTACTTGATTGGGGACGAGCGCAGAAACCATCCATTACGATCTGATATATTATCCAAACAATTTAGTGTATTCATGAGGTAACCTAAACGTGGGAGCTGTGAAATTACCCGTAATCAATTGAAACGGCGAGTGTGCGTCCCTCTGGGTGCCTAACCACTCCGTGTCTCTGTAATAAGGCAGACATGAAATCATTTTAGAGTTGCACTGTGGCAGTACCTGCTCGTTGGGGCTCAGGAGGCTGGACGGTCGCGTTTGGACGCCGGGCTTCATGAATCAGACTGGACCAGACCAGTCACCAACCTGCCTCGCCAGAGCGCTGCCCCGGCCCCCGCCGCGGTGACCACACCATTCCGTCGCCTCTCGACCTCGGTCTCCCCCTCCACCCCCGCGTTTCGTTGGGGGTCGCGTGCGTGCCCGTGTCTCTTCTTTTTTTTTTAAAAAAAAATTATTATTATTGTTATTATTTTTCCTTTTTTTTTTTTTTGCCTTACATGTTTGGAAAATCAGACAAAATGGACGTTAGGTGCCAAACGGACGCTGAGGCTCCTCGGATCCCCAAGAACGGACACAAGGAAGGCAAGGAAAGCAAAGGGTCGGAAGGGAGCCTGGCGGCGGCTTTCCTCAAGGACCCTCCGGCCACTTTCCCGGCCTCGGGAGCCGCCGAGGACTGTAGCAAAAGTAGAGCGAGTCCCGCCGACCCGGACTACTGCAGGAGGATCCTGGTTCGAGGTAGGGCGGGCCGGGGGCGAGGTGGGGTCCGCCTTCCGTCCTCCCTCCGCCGGCTGCTCCCCGAGGGGCTTGGAAGGGCCCTCCGCCCTCCCTCCCACCCACCCCCAGCTCGCCCTCCCGGGGCCCGGCCGGTCCCCCCGGCCGGTCCTTCTGGTCGGTCCTTCTGACCGGTCCTTCTGGCCGGTCCCGCCGGTCGGCGGGGCAGGGGCTGGGGAGAGGCCGGGGCCCCGGAGGAGACTTGGGGAAGACTTTTTCCGGGCTCTCTCGGGCCGGAGGCGATTGTCCACCTCCCCGGCTTCTAACGAAGCCCGGCCCCGGCCCCCTCTGGCCGGTCGGGCCAGCTCGCCCACGGGCCTGCCCCGGCAACCGGGGGATGGGGCCACCGGGATCTTTCCCCCCCAAGATCCGCTGTCCGGGGGGGGGAAGAGGGGAGAGGGGCCACTGGCCCAACCCGGGGGGGGGGGGGGAGCCCAGAGCCGGCAGGGCTAGCGGAACCAAGAGACAGAGGAGAAGAGCCGGAGGAAATGGAAGTATTAGTCAGATTTTTTTCTCTCTCCCTTTCTCTCTCCCTCCCCTCTGTCTCTCGGTCTCGCTATCGGTCTGTCTCTCGGCCTCTCGCTCTCTCCCCGTCTCTCTCTTTTGGTTTTCGTTGTTGTTTTTTTTTTCTTTCGTTTTTTGCAACTGGGCCCGGGCAGGCCCAGGGAGGCGAGTGGGGCTCGGGCGGTCTGTCCCTGTCCCTCCCTCGCTCTCCCCCCGCCCCCGGGGACAGGCTCAGAGAAGGGAAAAGCGGTCTGGGGGAGAGAAAGAGGGAAGTTGGGCCGTCGCTGGGCGGTGGGGGGTTGGGCTTCTAGTCGGGCCCCCGAGGCAGCGCTCCACCGGGGAATTTAAAACGGTTTTTATTCTGGAGGAAAACGCCCAAGGCGCTCTGCAGCCCGTGCCGTTTTCCCCGTGCCCGGGGGACTGGGTCCCCCGTGCCAGGGGGTCGGGGCGGGGAGGGGGGGACTGACCCGGGAGGGACCCCGGCCTCGAACCTCCCCGCCCCTCCGGCCCCTCTCCAAGCGGACTCCCTACCCCCGACCCGGGCAAGCCCCGGCGAAGGGAGGACCCCGGGATTGTCAGGAAATTAGCCTCTGGCCGCGCCTGGTAAATAGTAATTACCCCCGGGGCGGCAGCCTGACCCTGGAGGGGCCGGGGATGGGAATGGGGCTGGACCCGGGGGATGGGGACCAAGACGGGGTGCGGGGCCGGGGAGCCCGGGTGGCGGGACACCGGTGTGGACACTCTGCTCCCGGGCGCCCTGGCCTTTCCAAGGAGCGACTGGGCGTGTTCCCAGCCCGGGACCTTCCTCGCCCTCTTCCCTCCCTTTCCCCCAGCACCCCCGGGATGGCTACGGACGGGGGATGGCCTCTCCCTCTTTCTTCCTCTCTCCTCTTCTCCCGGGCCGCGCACAAAGCAAGGTTCAGCCCCGCCGCCAAGGGCCGGGGAGATGAGGGCCGAGGGCGGCCAACCCCAGGACTGGGCTGCAGCAGATCGAGGCCTGGGGGAGACCCCCTCTGCCCAGCCCTCCCGGTGGGGCTGGCCCTGGGTGGCAAGACCAGAGGCCGGTGGGCTGTACAGGGAGAGAAGGAGAGTGGCCGGGCCCGGTTAAATCCTGACCGTCCACCTCTCTCTCCCTTCTTCTGTCTCTCTCCGTCTCTCTCTTTCCCTCTCTCTGTCTCTCCTCCCCAGATGCCAAAGGCTCCATCCGAGAAATCATCCTCCCCAAGGGGCTGGACCTAGACCGGCCCAAGCGGACCCGGACCTCGTTCACGGCGGAGCAGCTGTACCGGCTGGAGATGGAGTTCCAGCGGTGTCAGTACGTGGTGGGCCGGGAGCGCACCGAGCTGGCCCGCCAGCTGAACCTCTCCGAGACCCAGGTAGTCATTCGTGCATGCACGCACGCGTTCGTACCTGCACTCCCCCGCATTTATTGAGCGCTTACTGTGTGCGGAGCGCTGTACTAAGCGCTTAGTACAGCCTCTTGGCTAAGGCTCGATCCTCTGCCGGCAGGGAAGGGAGCCATTCATTCATTCAATAGTATTTATTGAGCGCTTACTCTGTGCAGAGCACTGTACTAAGCGCTTGGAATGAACAAGTCGGCAACTTGGCCGCGCCCCCCGCCCCGATCCCTGGATCCAGTCCAGAAAGAAGCCCCCTTCCTTCCCTCTGCTAGGGGGTGGGGATCAGGACACAGGGGCCTTGGGAGGGCCTGCATCCCGGCCGCCAAGTGAAGCATCTTCCCACCGAGGCCTCCAGGGTCTCAGGATCCGGTCTCCGGAGCTGTCACCCCACCCCAACGCCTTCCCAGAGCCAGAGCCCGGCGGGGTCGGGCCGTCCCTCTCCAGACAGTCATCTTTCCTCACACCCAAGGGCAGGGACCCTCAGGTCCAAGGGTGAACCTGGGGTGGCCGAGATGGCCTTGGCTAGTGCGAAGCCTTTTGGGGGAGACGGGCCTGGGGAGATGTGACCTACCAATCAACTCCAGAGCTTCCACTCGCTCCTCCTCCCCGGGCCAAGAGTTTATGGCAAAAATCATCCTCCCCACGGGGCTGCCAACTCTGTGCTCTCCCCAGCGCTTAGTCCAGTACTCCTCACATAGTAAGCGCTCAATAAATATCACTGATTGAATGACTGATTGAGCCCTGAGAGGCTGCGGCCGTCCAGGGTCGGCAGATAGCTCTGTCGCCTTGGGGTTCCTGGGCCTGGAGTGGCGTGTTCGGGCCCTTGTTTGGGAGGGAAGGAGGTTATGGACCTTGTTTTATGATGATGATTTTTTGGCAGGAAATGATGGAGAGGGCGGATTGTCCCGAGCAGGGCGAGGCGGTGAGGCCCGGGGATGGGGAGGTGGGTAGAGGACAGGTGGGGTCCGCTCTCCCGCCTCTTTCCGGGACGCTGCTCTCTCAGAAACGCGGTCCGAGTTCGGCTGGACGCGGAACCGAGGGGAAGGCCCCAGGCCGGAAAATCCGGGCAGGGCGGGACGCACCGCCCTTTAACCCCCTATATAAAGCTGTCCTGGGGGGAGGGGGGCGGAAGGAGGGCTGCCTCTTTTATACACACACACACACACACACACGCCCCTGGCTCCTGGCGGTGGGCCCCGGATTCAGAACAGCCCTGGCCCCCCACTTTGGCGATTCTAGAGGCAGAAGGGGTAGAGGGAGAGGAGGGCCTGAAGGTTTCTTATGCCCACCCCCAAAAGGTTCCTGGTTCCCCGACTCCTTCAAATCAATTCGGCCCCGAATGTGCCAGCCACATCCTCCGGCTCCTCGGGCCTCCGCCCTCAGCCCCAGATATTTTAGGGGTCTCTCGCCCTTCAGGGGCCGGCGGGGCAGGGGGCCGGAACGGCCCCCGGGGCCTGGGCCTTGATCGCCCTTCAGAAGCTTGAAATCTGAGGGTTTGCGCTTGAGAAGAGAGGAGGGGGAAGAGAGGGATGCTGAAACCCGGGTGGAACTCAACTTAATGTTTATGGTTTTTTTTTTAAAAAAAAAAAAATTGCCACCGTTGTTACTGTTGCTGTTTTACCACTGTTGTGACTGTTGCTTTTGCTGTTGTTTCTTTCGGGGTCGATCAATCCGATCCCGGCCCCTCCCGATCAGTGCCAGCAGACGGGGTGACCGTGCCCCAGATCCTAACCTGTCCTTCCCTCCTCGTCGTCGTCCTCCTCCTCCGTCCTCCTCGGTCATTCGTTCATTCGGTCGCATTTATTGAGCGCCTGCGGTGTGCGGGGCCCCGAACCGAGCTCTTGGACCCCCTCTGCGCCCTCCTCGGGCCCCCGTCCCACCCCCCGCCTCCGCCCCCAGGCCGGGGGGGGGGGGGGTCCCGGGGGTCCCGGGGGTCCCGGGCCTGCCCTCTGACGTCTCTCTCTCTGTCTGTCTCCGTGTCTCTGCCTCCGTCCGCGTCTCGGTGGCTCCCGCGGGCCGCGCAGGTCAAGGTCTGGTTCCAGAACCGTCGGACCAAGCAGAAGAAGGACCAGGGCAAGGATTCGGAGCTGCGGTCGGTGGTGTCGGAGACGGCGGCCACCTGCAGCGTGCTCCGGCTCCTGGAGCAGGGCCGGCTCCTGTCCCCGCCCGGCCTGCCCGGGCTCCTGCCCCCCTGCGCGGCGGGGGCCCTGGGCTCGGCCCTGCGCGGGCCCGGCCTGGGCCCGATGGGCGGCAGCCCCGGGACCCCGGGCTCCAGTACGGCGGGCGGGTCCCCGCACCCCCCGGCGGGGAGCGGCGCGGCGGGGCCCCCGCAGGCCTCCGGACTCCAGGCCGCCCCGCCCGCCGGCCACGGCCTCTTCGCCCTGCCGGTGCCCTCGCTCCTCGGCTCCGTCGCCAGCCGCCTGTCCTCCAACCCCCTGTCCGTGGCCGGCTCCCTGGCGGGCAACCTGCAGGAACTGTCCGCTAGGTACCTCAGCTCTTCGGCCTTCGAGCCTTACTCCAGGACCAACCCGAAAGAAGGGGCGGAGAAAAAAGCGCTGGACTGATCTCAAGTATCCCCGTCTATTTATATTGATAGTATCTATTGTGGCTCTATTTATGGGATCATACACGTTAGTAGCTCCCAAATCCCCTCCCCACCCCCCCGGATTTCCCCTCCCCCGCCGAACCGTGCTTGAGCTGGCTTCTCTCTCACCTGGCCACCCCTCTCTCTGTCCCTTTGGGAAAAGTTAGTTTAATTCCTTTTTTTTTTTTTTTCCGTTTTCCGACGTTGAGACTGAATTCAGGAGGGACCCAGGAGAGACACCCGACTGACAGACAGACTCTCTCTCTCTCTCTCTCACACGCACACACAAACCCCAACGGAAATCAAAGTAGAGCAAAGAACAACTAGGACTATCGATCAAGATTGTGACCGCGGTAGCAGCAAGCCCGAGGGTCCCTCGAAAAGCCACAGGGAGGCGTCCTGGGGGTGAGGGTTGGAGTGCAGGAGGAGAATCGACTTGGGCCAATGGATTCTAAACTCAGCCTATCCCAACGAAGCGGTTTTCCATCTTATTTCCAGGACTTCTTTATCCCAGCAGCACAGATTCCCCGCAACGTGCCACCGTCCGCCCCATGCAATCGCTGCCCTCTTTTCCCAGGATACCTGACAGCAGAGCAGTGTAAGCTCGCAGAAGCAAGCCCCCGCCGCCCAGGAGAGAAATGTAATATCCCAGAAATAATCCGGTCCCGGGAATGCGTCGGGACCCGAAACGGGTTGGGAGAGCCCGGAGCCGCGGCCGGAACGCATGGTGCGGGCTTGAGGCTCGGAGCTCCACCTTAACAGATGAGATGGGGAGAAAAGGAGAACAGGCTCCCGCCGTGTTGCAGTCGACTCATTCCCCAAATCAGCCCTCCGGGCCTTCGCTCCTCTTAACAGGGAAAAGCCCCTTTCCTAGAGCTAGAAAGTTCACTCGGGGAGAGCCCGAACGCGCGGTCTCCATCCTAGGGAACTGGAGAAATAGTGCATATTTTTCGATTCGATTCTGGGGCGGGGGCACCCCAGATTCGGCCCATTCGGCCGACTGCCTGAGGTCTGCGGGCTGATGCAGAAACGGTGGAAACGGGTTGGAATTCAAAGCTCCCTTTTTCGTCCCGCGAACCCCCAGTCGAGGAAGCAGGGCTCTCCCCGATCTTGCTGTCTCCCCGGGCCTCTGTGATCATTCTTTCCGCCTCGCCCCTTGTTCCTGATTTTAACGTGACACCCCCACCCCGAGATTCTGAAATGCCGGTACTGTACCTGGGATGGTCCCGAGTTATCACTGAACCTGGACTTGGGAGAGAGAGAGAGTCTCTTTCCACTTTCCCCAAACTGTTTACAGACTGTATAAACAAACCCCCTTCCCCTTCATTCTTAATCAAAACAAGCCAACACAGCGTGCGTTGCCGTATTGTCTAGAATGTGTTAGCATATACCATCGGGAGGGAGCCCAGGGCATTTCAAATGAAAAAAAAATCGTCATTTATTGTAAATTATTTCCGTCGGAAGTTTTTAGGCAACTAGCGGTGAAAATGATGAATGATCCGAACGCGAATAGTGACCCAAGTACTTGCTACTAACTTTGTTCTGAATGTTTTGGATATTGGATGTTTTGTATTTATGTGGTGAGAGTGAAATATACTTATATATCTATATCTATATCTATATCTATGACAGATTAAGGTGTCTTATATTTCGCTTTATATTAAAAAAAACCCCAACAGCAACTGTCAACCAAATTATTATCCACCGAATGGATCTGTACAATGCAAACTGTCACAACGTTAGCGGATGTTCTGAAGTATATATTCCCTTCTCCGCAGCACCATCCTGTTTCGTATTTGGGAATTATTTCCATTCACGATTAAACAGGCTGAGCAGAGCCGAGGCGAAGATGCTCTAGGGCAAGGGTTTGTTTAGTGATTGGTTCCAGAAACCGGGTTGCAGAATTCCAGGGTTCCCGGGGGGGTGTAACTAGGATTTTCTGGAAAAAGGGAGAGCAGAGAGGGAGGGAGGAGAAGGAGGGTATAATTAGGTATTCGTTTCTCTCCAAGCATCCCTTCTACCCCCCCTGATTCTGCTTTTTTTTCCTCGCCCCCGGGGAAACTGGACGCGTTACAGGTTGCCTCTGCCCCACCCAGACACCCCTGATCTGGGAAAGATTTCGGGATGCGCCCGTGACCCCTCCAAGGATCCCGGTCCATGGGGGGTCCCCGATACGCTTCCCAACTCTACCCTCCTCACCCCCAACCCCGAAGCTCCAGCAGCGGTACAGACGGGAGATGGAGACCCTGGATTCAAAAAGGATAAGGCCAAGGCCCCGGGATGGGGCGGGGGGAGAGGCGTCCGACTGCCCAGACGGGCAACTCCGCTCCTACTGTTCCCTCTGATTTTTCTGGATGGTTCCTGTCCTAAAACATGATTCCGAAATAAGGCGGTGGGTACTAGGCTGATCCTGTGCCTGGACGTTATGGGTTTTTTTCCTTTTTTTATCTATTTTTTGAGGGGTGGGGATTGTTTGTAGCACCTGAATTATAAATCACTTGTTCCGCATTTGAGTATGGCCACTCAGCAGCGACAGAGATATTCGGATCAGGTGGATTACGCCTTGCTTCCTCTTTTTTTTTCCCTCCCCTTCCCCTCCCCAAATGCTTCTCACCATCTCCTCGCTTTTACTTCTTCCTGTAGCTCTCTCTCTTTTCCTCCTCCACTTTCTTTCCTCTTCTTTCTCTTTCTTTTCGTCCCCCTCCCTTTTTCTATGTCACTCTTTTTGTTTATTTCTTTCTGTTTTCGTGCCTCTCTCTTCTCTAGCAAAGAGGATGGAGTGGGGAATTCACGGCCCTGTCCCCATCTTGGTCTGGGGAGGGGGAGAAGAAAAGGGGGGAAGGGGAGGGAAAGCCAGGGAAAAGGAGGACGGGGGCGAGGTGAGTGTCCACTTAACAAAAGCAAATCCAAATTCAAAGGCCCAGGGAACTATCCACCCACCAGCCCGGCTCCCTCCCTTAAGGAAGGGAGCGAACCACTTCTCCCTTTCAGTCCCCAACCTCCTCCTTCCTCTTGGACTTGTTGCTGGCCTCTGAGCTAGGGGGACTTCTGCCTCTCCTATCCGGCCCACCCGATTTACCCCCAACTTCCCCCGACAGGGACACCCCACACTCCCCTAACGGACCCCTTCCTCTCCCTGGGGAACTACCGGGAACCCTTTCTCCTATACTGAGAGTGAATGATTGCAAGGAAAGAGACTAGCAATTTTAATTAAAAATAAATAGCGGCCGTTAATTTAATTTCAGTGATGGTCCTCGGTTCGTTCCCTCCCCTTGAAAAGCCCCGAGAAACCAACATTTCCAGCGATTCTCCTCGGCTCTCTGAGGTCCCTGACCCTCGTCTCGAACCCGTGGACTTGCCGGGGAAGCGAAGAGACATTCTCCCTCCCGGCTGGGTTTCTGCTCTCACTTGGATTCGATGGAGGGCGGGGGGAGGTTGCAGGGGGGCCGGTGACGGGAGGGGGAGGGTCAGGGAGAAACTCTCCTGAGAGAGATTGGTTTTTAAATATCTCTTCTTCCTCCAGAACAAAGAGACATTTAAATTGCAGCAAAGGCAGGGGGAATTTCTGGGTATGTGTGCCTGTGTGTTTGTGGTGTGGGTAAAGATGTGTTCTAGTAGGAGACAAGTGTATCGGTGAGGCTTTGGAAATCCAAGAGGCCAAGCCAGGGCACTGGAACAGTGAACAGCAGAGCTCTTTCACTGATATTCTCTCTCCTCTCTCTTTGCCACACACATGCATCCATTCCTATCTTAAAACTTGAACTCACTAAGGGTGGTAGTTGACACTCGAGGGCTATGAGATTCCCTCAGCAGCTGTACTCCTGTTGAGAGTGGAGTAGTGAGAGAGAGTTCCAACTTTTCCACCAAAATAACAACACTTTCCCCAGTTCTCTCTCTCTCTCTCTCTCTTCTGCCAGCATATTATTCCCAGAAATGGCATGAAAAACCTCTCCCCTCTTTGTCCTCCTCACTCTTTCTGTTTATCAAGTCCCTATGTTGGCCTTGATCACCTCCAACCCTTTTCCCCCTGGTTTTATCATTTGTATTCCGTATTAAGGTGAGACGTTCCTGTTCTTCTTAAGAAGCAGCCATTGGAGAAATGGATCTGTTCCTTGTTTGTGTTTGAACCAAGACCTATACTTTGTGCTGAAAAGGTATGGAAATGTCTCATAGTATACAAGATGACAAATTCAATTACGGTAATGTTAAAGGAGAGGGAGGGTGGGTGGAGAAAAGAGAAGAGTATAGAGAAGGATTTATACAATTATGCCACTTGAACTGAGTCTTTTTTTTAAAAAGAAAGAGTGCGACACCATTATATTGCAAGGTCTTGGAGGCCAGAGACTTGTACTTTATTGCTTATTCCTAGATAACTAGTTGAGTGCTCTACTCAGCAAATTTCTAGCACCGTGCTCTATACAGTAAGTGCTCAATAAACACGGATAAAAGCTGGTCTGGAGCAGTTTCCTCGTTTTCAACAAAAAAGACTATGCCACCTTATTAGATGGCCATAAACTAATTTTGTGTCACTTTATCAGGAGTATACTGTAAACTTCTTGGGGTCAAGGATTGTGTCTACCAATCCTTGCTACCAATCCAAAAATTGCATTTTCCAAGTGCTTAGTACAGTGCTCTGCCTGCAGTAAGTGCTCAATAAATCCATTGATTGATTAAGAAATGTCCTATAGTCTTTTGGGGCTGATTGACCAACAGGCAGACACTCAAACCCTTCTTAGAGTTTGTTTTTTTTTTTTTTAACTAATGTGTTTGTAGGAAACTAGTCCCAAGCAGAGAAAGCCAAAGGAAGCCAGAGACCAGCTGGGAAGTTTTCATATATTTCTCTGGGATGAACAAGAGATTTCAGAGGGAATATTTCTTAAAGGAACAAGAGAGGGTAAACTATGTTGCACAGATGAGATCACTATCACTAAATTCATTTTTTCTGCACAGGGTACTTATCCACTCTCTTCTCCCACTACACCCCAGCTCACACTCTTCCTTCCCTTCAACATAACCTACTCAAAAGGACTCATTCTTGATTCCCCTCCCTTGGAGCCCCCACTCATGCCCTTCTTCTCTTCTTTGAAATGCCCTTCCCCTTCAAATCTGCCAGACCTTATCTCTTCCCATCTTTAAACCCCTTCTAAAATGCCACCTCCTCTTCTTCCCTGTTTAATTTTTCTTCTCCCCAAGTCATCTCCTTCCAACTTAAGCACTCAAACCACCTGTGGCATTTCTCAATGTTCAGACTTGCAAATTTAAGGGCTCACTTGTTAATATCAATTTCTCCATTCTATTTTTCCTCCTTTCTGTAATTATTTTGCATCTGTCTCCTCTGCTAGATCATAAGTTCCTTGAGGATAGGGATGGTGTCTTCTAATTATATTATACTTTATCAACTGCTTAGTATGCTGCATATGGTAGATCCTCAAGGTTGTTGGTTGACTGAGTTTCTCTATCCCGTATCGTGGAGCTGGTCCGTTTTTCCCTAAGGGACCTAGACATTATCCATTACTTACGTATGATGTATTATGCTAAGCACTGAGTTAATCAGATAAGACAGTCTCCCATCAGCCTGACTGTTCACACTTTCATTTCCACTGTTTTGTACTGACAGAGGAAGAGAACTAAGCTGAGGAGCAGAATGAATGGGTACAGCACTTTTACTTTCCCAGATAATTTTTACATTACTTATTTCAACATCACTGTGAGATAGAGGCAGCTATTACCAGCCCCATTTTACAGTAGAAGAAACTGAGACCTGACGAGGTGAAATGACTCTTTCATACCACCCTACAGACTAAGGGTAAAGATGGGTCTAGAACCCAGGTCCCCTGACTCTCAGACCCATGCCCTTTTCTCTAGAACACCCAACTTACTGCTGGGATATACAGTGTAATAAATCCCTTTCCACTCCCAAGAGCAGGGCTGAAACTCTGAGTGGGGAAAGGACCAACAGTTCCTGAAAATTGATACCCTGGGCCAGGGTCTAGCAAACCAGTAAATTGAGCATCAGTAGCAGAGATTTGTGTCCAAAGAGAGATGACAAGAATGTAGATCATAGGTCCCCAAAAAGTTGTCTTTCGAAGATAAAAACGGTGGTATTTATTAAACACTTTGTGCCAAGCATAATATTAAGCACTGGGGTAGATGCAAGATAATGAGTGCAGTCACAGTCCCTGTCCCACATGGGGTTCACAGTCTAAGAGGGAGGCAGTAGAGATATTGAATCCACATTCTACAGATGAGAGAACTGAGACTGCGATGTTAGGTGACTTGCCCCGACTCCTACAGCAGGCAAGTGGCAGAGGCAGAATTAGAACTCAGCTTGTCTGACTTCCAAGCCCATGTTCTTTCCACTAGGCTATCCTGCTTCTCTAATTGATATGGCACTTTTTTTCCGAAGCACTTTCAAAGTTACAAAAGTATACCTGATATGAAAATGTGTCAGCTAATGTTTAATTTATTTGCAATAGTGAACGGGTTGATTTGGAAGTGTTTGCTAATGCCTTGAAAAAAGCTACCTTGACTCTTTTTTAAAATCAGGAGTATTTATTGAGTGTTGACTCTGTGCAGAGCACTATACTAAGTGCTTGGGAGAGTACACTAGAATTGGCAGACACAAACCCTGTCCTCAAGCATTTTTTCTTAAATGCCTTTAATTTTTTTTTTTTTAAATGGTATTTGTAAAGTGCTTACTGTGAGCCAGACACCGTACCTAGCACTGGCATGGGTACAAGATAATTGGGTTGGACATGGTCCCTGCCCCATATAGAGCTCACAGTCTTAATTCCCATTTTAAATATAAGGTAACTGAAGCAAACAGAGGTTAAGTGACTTGCCCAAGGTCACAGATGGGAGAAGCTGGGATTAGAACTCATGTTCCCTGTCTCCCAGGACTGTACTCTTTCCATTAGGCCACAATGCTTCTCGTTCATGGTCTCATTTTAGCCTCACAACATTCCTGTGAGGTAGGGAGAGGCAGGAATTATCCCCATTTTACAGATGAAGAAACTGAGGGACAGAGAGAGAAAGTGACTTGCTCAAAGTCCCACAGGAGGCTGCGATTAGTACTGGGATTGGAACCTAGGTCCTCTGATGCTCACGACCATGTTGCTTTCCTCTTGGGGCTTACAAGTCTAAGAGAGTGGCGGGTGTTGGGAGGCAGAAGAATTGGAGACTGGCAAGACAGCAGAGATGCAAGTACTTTAACTCCTGCCTCAAACAGCTTAGGCCCTGGAAATCAGTTGCTGGCAAGTCTCTTGCTCCCTGCTTTTGTTGATGCTAGTGACTCACTTAAACAGGCCGCTCACATTCCAGAACGGCTAGCTGCTACATTCCGACAGCCTTGCCCAGGTGAATTAAAACAGGTAGATTAAAAAGAGCTTGATCTGAATGATTCCATTATGATGGAGAATGGCGATCCACAGAGGCCTGGAGTTCTCGACTTAAGCTCCACCTCTACGTTCTGAGGCACCGAAGTGGGAAACCATTTCATCAGTGCAACCTATGACTTCCTGCCCAGCAAATGAGAAACCAAATACAGTTTTAAATACGATCCTGCTGGGTCCCTACCTAATCTCAACTCAGCAACCGGGGCTCGCTCCCTTTTCCTCCCTGATCTCTAAATGGAAAATGGAAGTGACTTTCATGCGACTCCAAGCTTTTAAAAGGTTTGCGGTAATGTTGGTTGTATTAAACAGCTGGATGTGTGCCTCCTTGGAATATTCACATTAAACTGTAACTGGGTGCTTTGCCTATCGGCTGTGTGATGGGAGGCAGGCAAGACACCCCACTTTGTCCTTCTCTTAGCAGCACAGTAGCAATTTTTTTCCAGTTGTTGCCAAAGACTCTGTGAATTCCCTTTCCCAGATAAAATATCTCTCACTCTGACATCGTGTCGCTAAGACTGTGCAGCCTAGGGGAGGGACTTTTGATAAAAGGAGTTAGGCTCTTAGCTTTCTCTTAATTGGCTGGCTCAGCTGATCAGCTCAGTGAAAAGCCCAGGTGAAGTAGGGGGAAAAGAGCTACTGACAACTGAAGGCCATAATTTAACCTTAACGGGTTGAAGCCACAGCCCATGGGGAAGTGGGCTGCTGAAATCAAGCCTCTGCTAGAAGGCAGGAGCTGGTTATGTGAAAAACCAAATTCTCGGGAAAGACGTAAGGTAGCCTGACACCGTTCTCTTGGCTAAGAGGAGGGGCAGAGAATGGCTTGGGTTTCTTTTTCACCTGCAGGTGTGGGTTGGAAGGCATAGAATTAGACACTAAACAAGGAAGACAATACAATGAACTTCCCCCAAACGTCTGTGCTAGGACCACCAAAGGGTCTTCACAGTCCCTTAGGTAAGAAACGTTTGTTTTATGAAGGGAGGATGAGAGTAATCTGGTCGCTGTAGATAATTTTGAAGTCCCTTTCTGGTAAAGCCCCCCACTAGCACTTGTGTAAATAGCTTTGCACTCTGCCATTTCCCCTATCCATAATATCTTTTAATGTCTTCCCCGCTAGATTAGAAACTCCTTGAGGGCAGGGATTGTGTCTACCAAATGCATTGAGTGGCCTTCTCAGTGTTCCACAATCTCATCTATCTCACCCCCTACCCCTCGACTCCACCCAAGTCCCGCCTCTGGCCTGAAACACCCTACCTCCTCAAACCCGACAGACAATTATTCTCCCTCTCTTCAAAGCCTCACTGAAGACACACCTCCTCCAAGAGGCCTTCCCTGATTAAGCCTTCCATTCTTCTTCTCCCACTCCCTTTTGGAACAGGAACAGGGAACATTTTTGCTAATTTTATTGTATTGTACTTTCCCAAGCACTTAGTACAGTGCTGCGAACCTAGTAAGCGTTCAATAATTACCATCGATAAGCGAGATGGGAGGTAAAATATTAACCTCATAATTGGTGGTTGCGATTGATGGGATTTTTTTGATGTTTGTGTTCAAGGGGCATGCACAAGAATGTTTTCTTTATGTCTCTGGGTTGGTCAATCAGCATCTTTGGATTTGTATCTTTGTACTTGGTTGGGGCTCTAGTGCAGCCAGGGAGGACAACAGTAATAAAAATTGCAACTGGCTAAAGTGGGACCTGCCTGGGGCAGGGAGATTAAATAATCTCAGGTGGGACCCAGACCCAGGCATCTCATTTGGCCTCTATATGCCTTACTTCTAAAATTGGGGATACTAATCACTGTTCCTTACTGGGCTATCACAGTGGATAATGGGAAATTACATTGAGTAGTGCTTTGAGCTCCCTGATGCCCTCAGAGATTCATGGATAACAAGGTTATTCCCCGAGGGAAGAAGTTTAGCATTTCTAGAGGTGTATTAACTGTATGTTAAAATTAGTATCCCACAAATTACAATCTAGTAGGGTGCCACTTAATAAATTAACAATTTAGGAAACAGGTGTCCTGCAGAGTCTAGACTATAAGCTCCTCGAGGGTAGGGATCGTGTCTACTAACTGTATTGCACTCTCCCAAGAGCTTCATATAGTGCTCTGCACAAATTATGCTATCAATAAATACCACTGATTGATTGCAAAGACTGTTGTATCTTCCACTGGAACGGTGGCGAGCCTTTCTCACTCCTGCCTTCTTCTGTCCCTACAAAGCTGTGTTGGAGTGGAAGGGAGAAGAAATTAAAACGTGTAAATCCAGTGTTCACCTTCTTTACATTTTTGCCCTGTCCAGGACTACCATGAGCCACAGACCTCCCAAAGCGGGGGTATCACTAGTTGGGTACTGGGCTAGCCCCTTTTCAAAAAATGCATCCTCCTGACTCGGGATTGCCATTCAAGCTGAGAGGAGGGGACCAGTTTCCTGGTGAAATTGAGATCAGTGTGAAGCTCAGATGCAGAAGCTGCATCACTAATAAAATAATCATTCTTTGGAAGATAATTATTCTTTGCACCCTTACATTCACATAACACTTTCTGTCTCAGCTGCTACTTTTTCTGACCCAGGACCTCCTAAGCTTGCCTGGAAGTTATTCGGGCTTACAGAGGAACAGATTTGACAAGCCCCAAAATTTGAGTTCCATTCCACAGTACCAGGATGAAGTCTTTATATGTTTTAGCAGTATGGCTTAGTAGAAAGAGCCCCGGCTTGGGAGTCGGGTGTCGTGGGTTCTAATCCTGACTCTGCCACTTCTCTGCTGTGTGACTCTGGGCAAGCCACTTAACTTCTCTGTGCCTCAGTTACCTCATCTGTAAAATAAGTAAAATAAGACTAAGCCCCACCTGGGACAACCTGATTACCTTGTATCGATACCAGTGCTTAGAACAGTGCTTGGCACATAGTAAGCATTTAACAAATACCATCATTTATTTATTTATTCATTTACTAGTTGTGCGATTTGTCAAGCATATACTGTGTACTAAGTGCTACATACAATGCAATTGGATCAGACACAGTCCCTCATAGGACTCACAATTCAAGTAGGAAAGGGAACTGGTATTTAAACCCCATTTACAGATGAAGAAACGGAGGAACAGAGAAGTTAAGTGACTTGTCCGAGGTCTCATTCAGCAGGCCAGTGGCAGAGATGGCATTAGAACCCATGACCACCTACTCCTAAGACCCATGCTCTTTCCACTAGGCCATGCTACTTCTCACAGGAGAAAAGTTTATTTTCTCCAAAAAGGACACCCAGATTGGAATGAGAGGGGAATACTGTGGAAATGCCCAGGGGAGATAATGAAGATCCAGTTACCAAACCAGACTGCCTATCCTTGGCTCTTCATCCTACATGTTTTAGCTATTTTCAGATCTTGTTCTCACATTGGGTTGGTGAAAATGAGGACGAGCTTTAAAAGGATCAATCTCAACCTTCCTCAGTTCCTATTAATGTTTCAATAGCTGTGCTTCTTGGCAAGATTTCCCCGATTTTCTGATCTTCGTGGAGCAAACTCGGTGCAGATATTATTTAAGATGGTCAGCCGGGGGAAAAACTCTCCAGTTTTGTCCTGCGTTTTTTTCCAGCCCGGAATACCTTCCTCCTGGAACAAGGTTCTGTTGTTAATTGGCTTTTGCCTTATACAGAAAATGATTATTGTTTCCAGAATGAGAGATGCTAGTAGCCTGCCCTTCCCATTAATTGGTATGAGAGATCTGTGGTGAGAGAGTGCCTGTTGGAGATTAGACCAATTGCCTAGAAGTCATGACAGTTATAAGAAAATTAATCTTTAGTTTTAATGAAAACAAAGCATCCTGGAGCAAATGCAAAAATATTATTTTAATTTCTAGGGGAAAGTAATTCCTCAAGGAGAATTATCAAAGATCAAAACTGGTTAAAGAATCATATCTGTAACTATATAATTAAACATCTCCATTTTTGAGGTGTGCAATTACAGTTCCAGTTTTCTCTAATGGTTTGTTCTTTCTTACTCTCTAAGGGGACTGTGGTTTGAGGTGGGAATTTCTTTTCTGGATCTTGTCTTTAGGTTTAAGGAAATAATTTTACAACTCCCTCTTCTCTCACCCTCCCTTTAGTTTATCAGTCATCCATGGTGTTCGGTGTAGAGCACTGTACTAAGGGCTTGGGAGAGTACAATACCACAAAGTTGGTAGACAAGTTACTTGGCCACAGTGAGCTTAAAATCTAGAGGAAAAGTTTGCTAAATTTTAAATTCCTTGAGGGTAGGGATCGTGTCCATTGTTTCAAACTCCTCCCAAATCCTTAGTATGGAGTGCTTGGGAAGCACTCAATAAAACCCACTGAGATATAATAGTTTGTCAAATTAGTGTTATCAATTTCTAAATTTTATCTAAAGAACAATTTAAAATGGAGATGAGAGGACTATGTGATTTACTTGTATTAGTTTCTAGGAAGTGGATTAATTCATTTGCTTTATAATTTATTATTTATTGGCACATTTGAGCTCCCCTTCTGTCTCTTCAGAACCTTCTGGAAGGCATTTCTTAAGCCAAAGCATCAGTGAGAACCCCTCAATTTTTCAAATTTTAAATCTGTGTCAAATCAATAGCGGCTCCACCACTTTCTTCTGTGTACCTTGGGCAAGTAACTTAACTTCTCTGTGCCTCAGTTTACTCATCTGTCAAATGGGGATTAAGACTCTGAGCTCTATGTGAGACAGAGCCTGTGTCCAACCCGCTTACTTTGTCCTATCCCAGCGCTTAGTACAGTCCTTGAAAATGCCACAATTATTATTATTATTTTTATGAGGAAGAATGAATCAGTCAGTGGACTATATAAATATTCAATATCCAAGATCATATAATTTGTGTAGATATTACATATTGATGAATTAGATATGTGCAGGCAACAGTGAAGAGACTTAAAATCTGAATCTTACCTTGTGGAAAACTGACTGTGATTAACAAAGAGTTAGGCTGATATGTTTGCTGTGAGATTGACTGATTTCACTGTTCATTGATTATGGAGAATTTAGTATGGAGTGAATGACTGTAACTTTTTTGAACCTGGGACATTTATCTGAATAATCGACACTACCGAGGGCCCTTTAAAAACCTTCTGATAATAATGACAGCAAATTCCTGCCTGGAATTTCTAAAAAGTTAAACTTCAAATTTAAAAATGGGGTTGCCTGAGAATTCTAGATGTTGCATTCAATTAATCGTATTTATTGAGTGCTTACTCTGAACAGGGCACTGTACTAGACACTTGAGAGTACAATATAAGAATATAACAGAATTGGTAGACACAGTCCACTGATCCGAGGCATGCTGAAAGGTCCAGAAGGTCACTCAGGGCTTGACCAGTGAGAAATCTAAACTCGGGGTAATAAACTTGGTACGGTAGAAAGTCTATTCATTGTTGTCTTTCTTTGGGCTGAGGCCGTTCATGCAGGCACATCACCCTGTGCTAACTTGTCTACTGCTTCCAATTTTTTTTTTATGGTATTTAAGTGCTTACTATGTGCCAGGTACTATATTAAGTGCTAGGCTAAATACAAGTTAATCGGGTTGGGCACAGTCCCTGTCCCACATAAGTCTCACAGTCTTAATCCCCATTTCAGGATAAGGTAACTGAAGCACAGAGAAGTTAAATGACTTCATCAATTCAATTGTATTTATTGAGCACTTACTGTGTACAGAGCACTGTACTGTAGCACTTGGGAGAGTACAATTCAACAATAAATGGACACATTCCCTGCTTACAAGGAGCTTGCCCAAGGTCACAAAGGAAACAAGTGACACAGTGGGGATTAGAACCCAGAGCTTCCTGACTTCTAGGACTGTGGTTTATCCACTAGGACATATTACTTCCATTGATATCCTATTACCTTAGTTGCTCTCAAACTCTGCCTTAGATTTACTCTGCTACTTTTTTTTATGGCATCTGTTAAGCACTTATTATGTGCCAGGCATTGTTCTAAGCTGTGGGATAGATTCAAGCTAATCGGGTTGGACAAAGTCCCTGTCCCACATGGAACTCACAGTTTTAAACCCCATTTTACAGGTGAGGCAACTGAGGCACAGAGAAGTGAAATGATTTGCTCAAGGTCACACAGCAGACAAGTGATAGAGCTGGTATTAGAACCCACGTCCTTCTGACTCCCAGGCCTGTGCTTTATGCACCAGGCCATGCTACTTCCCATCGCCGTTCATGCCCACTCTGGGGCCTCGGGGCTGGCTGGGGGTATCCAAGTCTAATTCTTGGCAAATGCCACTTAAAGGGCCCTTAAACCTGTGTGGGTGGGGCAGTTTAGGCCTTATGGAATCCATATGCTATGGAGCTCCCTGGCCTAGAACCCCGAATCAGATGTGCCAGCTCTTACTAAGCCATGGCAGAAAGATGCCTGAGGCTGAAGGGGGAAAAAAATAACATCATGCCACTCATGTTGGTTTCCTTTACCATCTACTGAACCTTGATCTGCTTTTGCAAGTCCTTTGAAATTCACAAATAAAGCTTTTTTTGTTTTTATGGGACTCTCTGGAAGGCTTCATTTAATTTCTTCTTGAATTCTCATAGTTTGATTCTCAGGCTTGTGGCCTACTGCAGAAATGATAGCCCTCTGGGAAAAAAAAAAATAGCCAGGTATAATCATTTCTAAAATTTCCTCACAATATTTGATTCTATTTCTGCCGGATAAGTGGAAGATGAGAGCACATGCAATGAGGACACTACAATACGATAATTTCTCCAAAATTGCCCTTAAGAGGCAAATGACAATGGATTTAGTGGTGGTGAGCTTTCACTGCTGTCTGATGTGCAGGTTTCTTGCTCTCTGCTTTTGAGTGAAAGAATAGAAATGACTGAAAGAGTAAAGGTGCAGTACCAATAGTTATTTGGGGTTTATTCTTCCATTGATGAACTGGGGTAGGTAAGTCCCATTAATGCTAATGGAAGTTACATGTATAATTCCCTTTTTCATCATTGAGAGAATAGACCTTTATGTTCCTAAAGTAATTATGCCACTAGCACTGTTAGTTTTTCTAGTTAACTTTTTCACCTGCCTTTTCTTCTTTGACTCTAAGAAAGAAGCTAAATTCTTCAGTTTAAAAAGAAAAAAAATGCCCAAATATCTGAAAGGTGAAACAATTGTAACCAGATCCACTTGCAGCAAGAAAGAAATGTGAAGGCAGGAAGCCAGTGGGTGGACTCCTGCTTATTTTCAGATTGGTGGAAGCATGTTGTAGTTTGAATGTCCTATACAATGTCAGGCGTGTTGGGGTACTTTGAACTTGAATCTCATTTCCTCAGTTATTTTGGATGAGAGGAAAGAAACTCCCTGCACATTCAGGCAAGATTAAATCCTCTTCTTCAACACATCCTGAATCCAGGGGTCTCTTAGCTAAAGTACAGATGATAGAATTAATTACGGTCCCCTCACGATTTATTTCTAAAAATTGGTATCCTGGTTTACAAGGAGCAGAAAGAAAGGTCAAAGGTTCTTTTAAAACCAGTCTTGGAGCAAATGCCAAGATGAGTGGTGAGTCTTATAAAACTTCTTCAGTCTAAGGCTGGAGACTCAGAACATCAAAAGGCTTTTTTCTCTAGTTACAGAATTCATTTCATTTTTCTGTTTCCTGTGCTTGAATCTAGCCCAGTGACTAATGTGTGCCAGGAACACATTGAAAATTTCGGACTAAATATCCAGGTCCAACTTCAACTCAGCCCCTACTTTATCCATAAATACCATGTTTTTCTTATAATCTTCATCTTGATTTACCCACACTGGAGCTGATGACTCTGGTTCTTTCATGCAAGCATAATGTGCCTCCTTAAACTGGACTTTAATTTAACTTTAATTTTAACTTTGACTGGACTTTAAGTCCAGTGACTACCAACTCTGTTGTATCATACTCTCCCAAGCACTTAGTACATTTCTCTGCCCACACTAAGCTCTCACTAAGCACAGTCTATGATTGATTGAGGAACGGGACCTTGTCTTATTTCACTCATCATCATCAGTGGTATTTATTGAGTGCTTACTGTGTGCAGAGCACTATACTAAGTGCTTAGGAGAGTACAGGAAAACCATAAACAGATACATTCCCTGCCCACAATGAGCTTACAGTCTAGATGGGGAGACAGGTATTAATGTAAATATAAATTCATCAATCTTTTTAAAATTCTCCTTGTAATTTTCCTCCTGTAACTTTCCTGGTGTCTAGAGCAGAGCATTATATGTCCTTTACACCATAAGTTCATTGTGGGCAGGGAATGTGAATGTTAAATTGTTATATTGTACTCTTAGCACTTGGTGCAGTGCTCTGCTCACAGTTAGTGCTCAGTAAATACTATTGATTGATTAATTGGTTATTCAATCAATATTGATGATGGTGTTGAATACTGGAAGAATTCCACCTATTTCAACGGATCTGCTTCCTGTTTAATAGGGTTTATCCCACCTGCTGGGTCTCTAAGCAAACAGGCTGCTCTGAAAATGATGGACTCGTTGGATTTTGTTCATTCTTGTGCTATGAGGGAGTCTGATTCATCAGTGGTTGAAAGTGCTTGTTGGGTTTTGGGTCTTCAAACCAAGCTCTGGGGCAGAATTGGGGGTCTGGTTCAACGGTCCCCAGAAAGGGGACTCTTCCTGACTTTCCCAACATTGTAATAATAATGTTGGTATTGGTTAAGCGCTTACTATGTGCAGAGCACTGTTCTAAGCGCTGGTGTAGACATAGGGGAATCAGGTTGTCCCTCGTGGGGCTCACAGTCTTAATCCCCATTTTACAGATGAGGTAATTGAGGCACAGAGAAGTTAAGTGACTTGCCCACAGTCACACAGCTGACGACAGCACCACCATCCTTCCTATCTCACAAGCCCATAATCTTGGTGTTATCGTTGACTCTTGTCTCTCATTCAACCCATCACTAAAACCTGACAGCTCAAACTTCATAACATTGCTAAAATCTGCCCTCTCCTCTCCATCCAAACTGCTATTATCTTAATCCAATCACTTCTTCTATCCCGTTTTGATTCATGTACCAGCCTTTTTGCTGACCTCTCACCCTCCTGTCTCTCCCTACTCCAGTCCATACTTAGCTCTGCTGCCCAGATCATCTTTTACAAAAATGATCATGCCATGTTTCCCCACTCCTCAGGAAACTCCAGTGGTTGCCCAGCTACCTCCACATCACACATTTAGCTTTAAAGCACTCAATCACCTTGCCCCATCCTACCTCACCTCACTTCTCTCCTACTTTAGCCCAGCCCAGACACTTAGCTCCTCTAATGCTAACCTTCTCACTGTACCTTCATCTCATCTATCTCACTGCTGACCTCTTGCCCACCTCTGGCCTGAAACGGCCTCCCTCCTCATAGCTGACAGACAATGTCTTCCCCCCTCCTCCCCACCATAAAGCCTTATCAAAAGCACATCTCCTCCAAGAAGCCTAACCTGACTAACCTTCTTTCCTCTTCTCCCACTCCCTTGCGTTGCCCTGATTTGCTCCCTTTATTCAGATGCCCTCCCAGCCCCACAGCACTTACATACATATCCATAGTTTATATTAATGCCTGTCTCCCCCTCTAGACTGTAAGCTCGTTGTGGGCAGGGAATGGATCTGTTTATTGTTATACCGTACTCTCTCAAGTGCTTAGTACAGTGCCCTGCACACAGTAAGCACTGAATAAAAATGATTGACTGTTAATGATAATAATGATAAGGATATTTACTAAGCACTAATTAAGTGCCAAATATTGTGCTTCGGCACTGGAGTATATACGTGATAATTGATTTAAGTATAGTCTCTGTCCCACTCAGAGACCTCAGTCGACGAAGGGGAAAGAACAGGTACGTAATCCCAATTTTACCCATGAGGAAACTGAGGCACAGCCAGATTAAATAATTTGTCCAAGGTTCGATGACAGAGAAGTGGCTGAACTGGCATGATAACCAGGACTTCTGATTCTCAGTCTTTCGCTAATTCCACTAGACATAACTCCTATCCACATCGAAAATAAAGCAACACTACATATTACTGATCTTTAACTTTGTATGAATCTTCATGCACTGATGCTGTCAAACTCTGTCCATTTCCCAGAAGACAGATTTCTCTCTTAAACTGTGTTTTCTACTTCTTCGTCCATCCAAATATTATTGGCTCATGTGCTGTCTAAGTAGAAGAGTTTAGTGAAAACATTATTTTGTTTGGGCAATGACCATTTAGAATTTCCTGGGTGTAGGTAGATCAGTTAGAGAGGGGACTAGAAAAGATGCAAATTCACCAAATTCAAAACTAGCTCACTAGAGGACTGTTCCTGCCAGGGGTAGCTTAATCATTTTTCTTGCCATAAACACAAAAGTTATTGTCATCTTAGTTTTATAATTTTAAAATTTTATAATTCAGCAGTATTAACACAAACATTTAAACCCAATAATATATTTTTATTATATCAGGAAGTTCAACTGATGGTATTTATTGAGTGCTTCTTCTATGCAGAGCACTGTACTAAGCACTTGGAAAAATACAATAGAATTATAGAATTAAAGATAGACATGATCCCTGCCTTCAAGGTGCTTACAAACTAGAAGGGGAGGCAGACACTAAAATACATTACAAATAGATGGAAGAAAAGAGTGGAACATGTGCCTGAGTGTTAAGTAATGAGGTATGTAAGATATGTGTTACAGGAAGTTGAGAACAATTAAGTTGTTTTCAGCTAATTAAGTGCTTAGGTGGTGTGGAAATGCTGAAGTGGAAATTAGTCGAAATTAATTGGGGAAGACCCCCTGGAGGAGTTGGGATTTCAAAAGGGCTTTGACAATAGGGAGAGCAGAGGTCTGCCGAATTAGAAGAGAAAGTGGGAGCAAGAGGTAGAGGTCTGAGTCAGGAGAGAGGAGAACAATAATAGTAGTAATTGTGGTATTTATTAAGCGCTTATTCATTCATTCAATCGTATTTATTGAGTGCTTACTGTGTGCAGAGCACTGTACTAAGCGCTTGGAAAGTACAATGCGGCCCCTACCCAATGGGCTCACAGTCTAGAAAGGGGGAGACAGGCAACAAAACAAAGCAAGTGGACAGGTATCAGTAGCATCAATGCAAATAAATAGAATTATGGATATATAAACATCATTAATAAATAGAATAATAAATATGTACATATATATGCAAGTGCTGTGGGGCGGGGAGGGGGGTAGAGCAGAGGGAGGGAGTAGGAGCGATGGGAAGGGAAGGAAGAGCAGAGGAAAAGAGGGCTCAGAATGGGAAGCCCTCCTGGAGGAGGTGAGCTTTCAGTAGGGCTTTGAAGAAGGCGGGGGAAGGAAGGGGTGTCGGGAAAGGGGGTGGGGAGGGAAGAGAAGAAGGGGTGGGGTAGAGGGAGAGAAAAGGTGAAGGCTGGGAAACCCAGGAGGGATAAGGGGACTGGGTGATGTGGGGGAGAGAGAAGGAGAGCGGGGTGCCAGGCACTGTACTAAGCACTGGGGTGGATACAAGCAAATTGAGTTGGTCACAGTCTCTGTCACACGTGGAACTCAGTCTCAATCCCCATTTTGCAAATGAGTTAACTGAGGCCTAGTGAAGTGACTTGCCCAAGGTCACATAGATTCGTGGCGGAACCAGGTTTGGAACCCAGGTCCTCTGACTCCCAGGCCCAAACTTTAACTACTATGCCATACAAGGCACAGGGATTAAATTACCTTGAGGCAAATGAAGGATATGAGCTAGGGTAGAGTGGGAGAAGAGAGTGGCAGAGCGGGAGGGAGGGAGCTGATCGAGGGCCTTCAAATCAGAAGTTTCTGCTTGATGTGGGGAGGATGGGCAATCATCGGAAGTTTTTATGGAGTGGGGAGGTGTGTGCAGAATGATGTTTTAGAAAAAGGACCCTGGCAGCAGAATAAAGTATGGACTGGAGAGGGGAAACACTAGAAGCAAGATGATCAATGGACTAATGTCAAGCTTAGTTCCTGGTGGCCATTTGGATGGAGAGGAAAGAGTGGAATGTGAAAACATTGTGAACTAAAAACTGATAGGATTTTGGGATAGACTGAATAAGGGGGCCATGAAAGAGGGACAGTAGTTAGGAATAATTCCAAAATTTCAAGGAGACCGGGGGAAAAACGGTGTTTTCAACTGTGATGGAAACATTAGATGAGGAAGAAGGAAGATAAAGTCAGTTTTGGGTGTATTGATCTTAAGGTGCCAGCAGGACATCCTTATTGAGGCATCTGGTGGCAGGTGGGTTAGATTTTTTTAGAGAAGGAAAGAGGTCAAGGCTAGTAAGATAGATCAATTAGTCAATCAATGATATTTATTGTGTGCTTACTGTGTGCAGAGCACTGAACACTGAACTGAACAGAGCACTTGGGAGAGTACAAATCAACGGAGTTGGTGGACACGTTCCCTGCCCACAATGAGCTTACAGTCTAAGTGGGTTTGGGAGTCCACCTACATAGAGGTGGAGTCAAAGCTGTGACTACCAGACTGAGAGCAAAGTCAGAAGAGAAGGCAACCCGAAACAGAACTTTGAAGAACTCTCACAGTTAGGTTGGGAAGTTGAGTAAGAGCTGGCAAAAATGACAATGTGGATGGGCCAGAAATGAAAGAAGAGAACTAGGAGAGAACTGTGTAAATTAAACAGAGGTTAGATGTTACTGAAGGTAGCCAATAGCTGAAGGGGAATTAGGACAGCAGAGTGACCATTAGTTTTGGTGAGAAGGAGGTCATTCATTAGTTTGGAGAGAACTAAGTGAAGTGAAGAGGGCAGAAACCACATCGTAGAGGGTCGAAATGGAAGTTGGAAATAGATTTTGCACCCCATTTGGGGTGGAGTGGTTTCCAGAGAAGGTTTTTTTAGGCTAGAGGAGAAGAGGACATGTCCACAGGGTGTGGGGAAGGAGCAGTGAGTCAACTTTGAAATTTTCAAAGCACAGCACTTTGCCTTCCTGCAGAGGACTTGATGATATTATTGTAGTAAGTGATTTTCTCTATCACTTTTTCCTTTACGTAGTTTTAGTTTTATATTGAACTTCATTCCACTATTTTCATATGACATTTATTGAAATGAATCTCTCCCACCCTCCAAAAAATAAAGTGTTCCATTTTGTCTGTGGGAACTTAGTACCAGGACACCATGGTGATGTTAGGAATAATGCTGGATGAATGGAGAATGAATGGTGTCTCTCATCTTGAATAACCAAGTCTCAGTCACAGAGTTTTCAGGACTCAGAACCTTCTGGAAGGGATTGATTATAATGCTAGTGACTAGCTCTGCACCACTCACATTCTCTTGAAGCAGCGTGGCCTAGATGATAAAGGACGGGCATGGGAGTCAGAAAGATGTGGGTTCTAATGCCGACTCTACCACGTCTACTGTGTGACCTTGGGTAAGTCACTTCACTTCCCTGTGCTTCAGTTACCTCATCTGTAAAATGGGGATTAAAACTGTGAGTCCTGTGTGGGACAGGGACCGTATTCAATCCAATTCGCTTGTACCCAACCCAGAGTTTAGAACAGTGCCTGGCACATATTAAGCACTTTAGAAATACCACAGTTATTATTATTTTTGTGAATATTATTGAAGCGTGCAAATTGGAATTTAAATGATATGTACAGGAACTTTGTATGGTTAACATAAAAGTTTTTGTTTCTGAGGTTTTTTTTCCTTGAAACACTGTCGTGTCACCCCTTCTCTCCCTTTTTCCAACCTCCATCACTTCTCCCAACTACATTTTTTATGCGAGGATCTCCAGGGTCATGTTGAAAATCCGCCTTTGCGGTGCACGGCAAATAATAATAATAATAAGCTCTTACTGGGTGCCAAGCGCCAAACTGAGAGCTGGGGTAGATACGAGATAATCAGGTTGGACCTACTCTCTGTCCACATGGGGCTCGCAGTCTGAGAACACAGTTTTTTCCCTGAGCATCTGCTATTCTCCGGCTAAAACTAGGTCAGTTTCTGGAGGCCAGAATGCGGCCTCCTTAAAAACTCTTCCGAAGGGAACCGACCGGCCTTCCCTCGGCTGCGTGCTTCAGTCCTGTGGTCGGGGGCCGGGAAGGAGGTGTGATGTAACTGTGGTGGTACCTCAGACCATCACGGATGCTCCTTGATAATGATCGTTGTCTCCACAGAAGGAAAGACCTCTCTGAGCTGGCCAGATATGAAGTGGACCTCTTAGGATGGATAGAACTGGATTACTTAGTGAAGGCTAGCTCAGGACTTCCACGCTGGAGCAGCATAATAATGATGTTGGTATTTGTTAAGCGCTTACTATGCGCAGAGCACTGTTCTAAGCGCTGGGGGGTAGACACAGGGGAATCAGGTTGTCCCACGTGGGGCTCACAGTCTTCATCCCCATTTTACAGATGAGGTAACTGAGGCACAGAGAAGTGAAGTGACTTGCCCTTTTTTCCCCCCATTTCCCTCTGCTCCTCCCCCTCTCCCTTCCCATCCCCTCAGCACTGTACTCGTCCGCTCAACTGTATATATTTTCATTACCCTATTTATTTTGTTAATGAGATGTACATCGCCTCGATTCTATTTAGTTGCCATTGTTTTTAGGAGACGTTCTTCCCCTCGACTCTATTGCCATCGTTCTCGTCTGTCCGTCTCCCCGGATAAAACCGTAAGCCCGTCAAACGGCAGGGACCGTCTCTATCTGTTGCCGACTTGTTCCTTCCAAGCGCTTAGTACAGTGCTCTGCACATAGTAAGCGCTCAATAAACACTATTGAATGACTTGCCCACAGTCACACAGCTGACAAGTGGCAGAGCCGGGCAGAGCATCCTCCCTAGGGATGGAGCCCATCTGCGCGCAGCTCATTTCTGTGGAAGGCATGGAGTGGGGATTTCCTTCCCAGCTTCCCCTTAAAAAAAAAATCAATCTCTGTGAGCTCCTGGGTCTCTCTCTCCAGTCCATTTTTACCTTTTTTCATGATATTTTGTTGCAATATTCCTGTCACATTGACACGCCCTCTGCTGGCCAGCCAATGAAATCGTGCCGGGCCGACTTGGAGAGCCAACTTGCTGGCTACTCTTGCAGAACAAGCTTCTCCTCTTCAGGGTGATCCCGGCCGTCGGATTTACAGACAGCCTTTTTGCCTCTGGGTAGATCTGGAAGACAGAGTCTAAGTGACCGACTGATTTCTATCAAAAGGTTGAAAAAAGTCATGGGGCACCGTGGAAATGGAAACCTAAAAAACAATGGTCTACAATGTGGCTCAGTGGAAAGAGCCTGGGCTTCGGAGTCAGAGGTCATGAGTTGGACTCCCGGCTCTGCCACTTGTCAGCTGGGTGACTGTGGGCAAGTCACTTCACTTCTCTGGGCCTCAGTTCCCTCATCTGGAAAATGGGGATTAAAAGTGTGTGAGCCCCCCGTGGGACAACCAGCAGCGTGGCTCAGGGGAAAGAGCCAGGGCTTCGGAGTCAGAGGTCATGAGTTGGACTCCCGGCTCTGCCACTTGTCAGCTGGGTGACTGTGGGCAAGTCACTTAACTTCTCTGTGCCTGTTACCTCATCTGTAAAATGGGGATTAACTGTGAGCCTCACGTGGGACGACCTGATTACCCCGTATCTACCCCAGCGCTTAGAACAGTGCTCTGCACATAGTAAGCCCTTAACAAATACCAACATTATTATTATTATTACCCTGTATCTCCCCCAGCACTTAGAACAGTGCTCGGCACCTAGTAAGCGCTTAACGAATACCAACATTTATTTTTATTTTTTACTCCCTACTGCAGGGAAAGACAAGTACTGAACAACAATATCTCCAAGATTATGGCATCATTAAAAAAATAATTAGGTTTAACCACAGCCACAGAGGGTTGGACGGACACTCTCTGAGTCTGAGCGATCAATACAACCGGTATATTGAGGAGCCCCTAAAGTCTGCCAGGTGCTCTGTGACATCACGGCAGCCTTATTGGAACAGAGAACCCCAGCTACAAGGGATGTCTGTAAACTCTCTGTGGGCAGGGATTGTGTCTGTAATATTGTTATGCTGTTCTCTCCCAAGAGCTTAGTACAGTGTTCTGCACGCAATAAGTGCTCAGTAAATACGACTGGTTGACTGATGTGAGTAGCAGATAGATGCTTTTCTTAGATATATCTATCTGGAAGTCTTTGAGACTCTGAGCATTGCAAGGAGGAACAAGATATTAAAGCAGCAAGGCTACTGATTGGGTACTGGAAGCTTCTGTGCATTAAGAGCTCGTCGTGGGCAGGAATGTGTCCGTTTGTTGTTATATTGTGCTCTTCCGAGAGCTTAGTGCAGCGTTTTGCACACAGTAAGCTTCTCAGTACATAGGGTTGAATGAGTGAATTCATATAATGCAACAATTAATGTAACCTTGGCTCAGCTGACACATTGAATTTACTTATAACGCCACAGAATCTAGAACGATAAGTGTCATAAATGTGAAAGGAACTGAGAATAATAGGATTGGAAATGACATCCATGTAGACTTACTGATCAGAAGGTGACATTAACATCATAAGACCAAATGAGAGGAATGAGAACCTATTTTGGCCATGATATAGTTAGAAGGCAAAGTGGGGCAGCTGTTTCAGGAGCAATGATGATAATCGACGTATTCGTTAAGCTCTTACTATATGTCTGGCACTGGAGTAGATACAGGATAATCGGATAGAATGCAATTCCTCTCTCACATGTGGGAAACAGTCTAAAGGGGAGGGAGAACAGGTGTTTTCAAATGAGAAAACTGAGTCACAGAGAAGTTAAAAGACTCACCTCGGGTCATGCAGCCAGCAAGTGACAAAGCCAGGATTAGAACTAAGGTGCTTTATGCACTAGGTCATATGACCCTCCAAATGGAGCAGTGGAGGAAGGGGCCAAAAAGTGTCTTAGAGTGACCCTTCTTCACCTCCTCACGTGACCCACCTCTGGAAGTGTCCCTCCTCCTGCTCCAAGTTGCAGACCTCTACAGGATGTGGTGGAGGGTAGAATGGAGAGATGTGAATTTGTACACTGACCTCCACCCCTCTGCCCTCCTCTCCCCTAAACTGGGTGATGACCAGTCAACCAGGAGGCCAAGATCCCTGCTTGTTACTTCTTTGGATTCCTCGGTTTTCCCACAGCGGTAACTAGGTGGCAAGACATTTCGCACAAGCTCTGGGACTGCCCCCCACTTGCTTGGCTGGTGGCTGACTGGTGGATCACTACCAGATTGAAGACATGCCCCTGGGTCCTGGGATTCTAATCCCAGCTCTACCACCTGTCTGCTGTGTGACCTTGGGTAAGTCACTTAGCTTCTCTGGGCCTCCGTTTCCATACTTGTAAAAATGGGAATAAAATACCAGTGGTTCCCCCTGTGGGTTACTGATAAGCCTTAAGTGGAACAGGGACTCTGTCCCATCTATTTATATTGTAGCTACTTCAGCTCTTTGAACAGTTCAAATTGATAACTAATAAATACTACAATTCTTGATATTATTTTGAGAATAAAAATGCCACTCTTACATGAGTTGCCTGTCAAGATGGAAACAGACCTTTTAAACACAGCATCGGTCTACCTTCAGTGATATTTCATTAGATTATAAATTCCTTCAGGATCATGTCTTTTAGTATATGCTTCCAAGCAACTAATAGGACACTACACGCAGTAGACAGTAGGAGATGCTTTGATATCATGAGGAATATTCATTATTAACAAAAGCAGCAAAAGCAAGATAGCCCCACCTCAAGAGGTTTGGAACAGCTCACCTTATCACTAACACAGCGGGCTGAGGATGGACTCTCCCAAGCATAAGATATAAGTTGAGTTGTTTATTAGTGTTCATACTGTGCAAGACTCTGTATCACACATACTCATGATGGATTTCTTATCTTCAAAACGCTAGGCATTAGAGATAATATTTATTTTGAAGTAAAGCTGTATCTACATATTTTGTGATTAAAAAAAGGTGGGGTAGCATTCTGTGGGCTATTTGAAAAATTTTCCTGGAATATATCTATCTACACACATTATGCAGAATTTCATTTTTAGGCACAATGCATATAGTACTTTTTGTGTCAAATTTGGAGTCTCTGTCCACTGAGTGTTTTTACTGATAGTTTCAGATTTCTGTTCTTGATTTCTTTCTGTTTTTCCTTTTTTTTAACCACTTTAATAGATATGAGGTGCAACTCCTGGAAGAGGGTTTGCTCCAAGAAAATTTGGGATTGTCGAGTCCTTATCCAGATTGCTGAATTTCTAATTACTGTTTTGACCAATAATTATTCAACTCTTAAAAATGTGCCAATTGCAGGGACAAATACAAAAAGGTCCATTCAGATGCTATCTTTGGCCCAATCTAAGAGGGGGATGACAGCACGTAAGACTATACAACAAAGTAAAAGCAAGTTAAAATCCTCAAACCCAAATTTTCAACCTTAAAATATTCAAATAATTACTACCTGAAGGGGCAATCTTTATGTTCCTCTTTGCTCAGGGCAAGCAATCTTTGGTCGGGAATAGAAAATGCTGCCACACTTTTTCCAGTGTTCTAAATGTTGGCTTCCACAGTGTTCTGAGGGATGAGGGAGATTTAATGGGATGTTTGACACCTTCTCCTGACCCTGGGGATCTGTAAGAAGCTCTAGACCACCTCGCATTCTCCTGCCTGTCTGCACTCCTTGGAGGGGTGGGACTTGACTCCTTTGGTTTTCAACTGTAGACTTTCTGAAAAATGTGAGGTAATTCATTTTACAACACAAGCAATCTTGCTTTGCTTTCCCTGACTTTAATTTTCTTCATCATGATATGGTCATTGCAGTGACATTGTTTTAAAGTAGGGAGTGAGATCTTGTTAGATACTATTCATTTCCTGTCAGGTTCAGAGGATTACAGCCAAGTCGTAGATTCACAGTTGAGAGTGGAATTGAGTACGCTAATTTGCTATATGCTCATTAATTTGCATTCTGCACTAATAAAAAAAGATATGAGCAAAATGGCACATTAGGGAAGGGATTGCAAGCATCATCTTGGAACTCCCTCCCTCCACAGACTATAGGTCTCCCATATTCAAATCCCTCCTAAAATCCCACCTCCTCCTCCTCCTTCAAGGATTGATTTAATTGATTGATATCCCAGAACCCTGAGCCATATCATCTCTACAACAAACTTTAGCTCTTACAAATTTATTTATACGTTCCTTAGCACTCATATATCTTTATGTATATGTATACTCAATTATTTACTGTGACCACTCAAGTTGAAAATATTTTTATGCTTGTCTCCTCCATTAGAGTATAAGCTTCTTGTAGGTAGGAAACCTGTCTCTTCTTTATTCTGTACTTCCAAGCACCTAGTAAAATGCAATGCAGCAAATGAACACTCAATAGATCCTACTATTACAATTACTACTATGACTATGACTACAATTCCCCCTCCTCCTCCTTCCCTCTTCCTTCTCCTCCTTCTCTTCCTTCTCCTCCTCCTTTTTCTTCTTCTCTTCCTCATTCTTCTCCTCCTTGTTCTTCTCCTCCTCTTTTTCCTCCTCCTTCTCCTCTTCCTTTTCCTCCTCAACTCCTTTCCTTCCTCCTCCTCCTCCCTTCCTGCTTTTCCTCCTCCTCCTCTTCTTCCTCCTCCTCCTCCTCTTCCTCCTTCTCTTCTTCCTTCTCCTCCCTCTCTTCAGCCTCTTTCTGCTAGTGAACACCGCCCTGAAATTTTTTTGTAAGCCACATTGGCTCTCCTTCTGAATGAAAATCAGTAACCTATTTTGGTGAAATACGATGACACTGTCCCAAATAGAAACTCCTTATGATGTTCAGACACATATTCTCACAAGCACTTAGTACAGTGCTCTACACACAGCAAGTGCTCAATAAATACTACTGATGGACTGATTGATTCAGACTCATGGAGTATGCCTTTGGCAACAAATGAGTTAAGTGATCAAATAGGTCTTTTCTGTCTCCAACCGCATGGCCTATATGTACTCAGTGTAATAGTTAATTATCAACAGACAAGAGCCTATAGAAATTCAACAAGAACATATTGAACAAAGGCAACAGTATTTGGTAAATTGGCCTCCGCCCTGATTTTTTTAAAAAAATGCACCTTATGAGACTCATGTAAGAAAGGACTCTCACATTGGCTCTAGACCTTGTCTCTTTCTTTTCCAGGGGCTGTGAAGAGCTTTGTAGATTTTAGGCTTTTTGAGTCAGGGTAGAGGGAGGGCTTAATCCTTTCTCTCCTATCTACTTCAGAGATAATCTCTCCTCAAGTATTTTAAGTATTTCGCTTTGTGTGATGGAGCTGCTATCCAGTATCTAGGCTGCGTCTACACTAGCTGCAAAAAGAGCCATGCTATTTGGGCATGGAGAGAAGGCATTGCATTATCAAGGAGGCACCCACATAACCACACTGCTTGTTTCATTTCATCATATCCAATTCGTCCACAAGTGCACTGGCAAAAAAGCTACAGGTTAAAGTGCTTTTCAAGGAGTTTGAAAACATTCATGAAAATTTTGTACTTCTCGGGGCAAGTATAGCTCCGGCCTTTTCACTGAGACTTAGTTCTGAGAGTGATTGTCTCCCATTTGCTCTCAGGGCCGTTGATTTTCCCTGTCACTTAAGATCTTTCGAGGCAGCAGTGAGGTGTTGGGTCTGGGTGTGGGAGAGGAGGGCAACTTCCCATTTGTGCCTGTTCCGGTCCGGTTCCATTTGTTGACCAAAACTCACCAAATTAATTTGGTGAAATTCTAGCAATCAAAACTTTAAACTTTCTGTAAATTTTTAAACTCCAAGGATTCATGCAGTCCTCTTGTCAAAGAATCGGGAAAACCCCAAAATGGATATGAAATTAAATGAAAATGTTCTCTTGTCTTTTAATCTCTTATCTAGATGTTTCAATTGTTCAGATATGAACACCAAGTGTATTGCTTATAAGAAGTCATTATGCAATATAACTATAATCTGCGTAATTGGTGAAGGCCAAAGTAGTGGTGCATCATAAGATATGCAAATGTATAGATTTATTTTTATTTTGGGGGATCATATAATAAGGATGATGCAGTCATTGATTGGTGGGGTTTTTCTCAATTTGTCTCTAGACAGCATGGGCTATTTCATTCATTCATTCAATCATATTTATTTGGATCTTACTGTGTGCAGAGCACTGTACTAAGTGCTTGGAAAGTACAATTCTGTAGTGGACAGAACATGGGAATGGGAATCACAAAACCAGGGTTCAAGTCTCAGCTCCACCACTGGTCTGTTCATTGATCTCTGGCTTAAATTCACTAAAATTCTCTGGGCCTCATCTTCCTCAGTTGTAAAATGGGAATAAGATAGACAGGGAGGCCTGTATGGGCAGAGACTGTGTTCAATTTGATAACCTTTTTTCTTCCTCAGTATTTAGCACATAGTAAACATTTAATAAATGTCATAATGATATCAGTAAATCAATCAGTGGTACTTATTCAGAGCACTCAAGAGTGCAATGCAATAGAGTTGGTAGGCACACTCTCTACCCACAAGAAGCTTACATTTTAAACAGGGAGACAGCTATTAAAATAAACTGCAGAAAGGGGAAATGGCAGGGTATGATGATATGCACATAACTGCTATGGGACTGAGGGTTGTGTGGACATCCAATTGCTTAAAGGATATTAATAATAATGCTATTAAAAATGGACCCTAATCTCATAATTAAGTTACACAAGCCCCTAGAGGCAGAGCCTGCCATTTTGGTGGGAACCTGTTTTATAGTGAAAAATCCTGCATGGATTGAAGGTACTCAGGTAAGAGAAAAGACGGTCTTGATTGCCAGGAGGGACACTGCTCCAGAATCAGTTTGTCATTCTCTTTTGGTGCCCCAGACTTATTTTGGGACACTTTTAATGTGACCTTTCCAAACCTCCATGAAAATATCTTGGACGAAGATGTTATTATATTATTCTCGTATGTTGCAGCATTTCATCGAAGAAGGACTTGCCATGAATAGATGCAGCAATGACAGTATGAGTTGCAGCAAGATGGAAGCCATAGCATTCGGTGTGAAAATCACACGTACCCTTTGTATCATGGTACTTTTATCAGCTGGTGGGAGGAACACTTCTTTGACCTATGAAGCTGATCTATGAACTGTGTCAAAAAACTCAAAATCATTCGACTGAGGTTTGTGCATGCCATTAGCATAATTTGCCACCCACAGTGTAAATGTATACTCTGTACAATGGCATCCTATATCGGTAGTAGTTTATATTGTGTTAAGGAAAGGGTATTTACCTTTGAACCTTCTTGCAATTTAGGAATATGCTATAATAGCCGCTTTTCTTCCATTTCCTCTGGAAAGTAGTGTCCCATAAAAATTAAAATCTCTTTTGGAAGAAAGTGGCTGTCATTATAACTGAACAATATTTTAGATGCGCAAACGCTCACAACAGGAAAAAAAAAGGCGAAATCATTTTCTAACCAGAAGACAGTAGAAGAGTAAGTTTCTCCCCTGACCCCACCTTCCTGAGAGGTCCAGATAAAACGGACTTGACGTTTAAATAGCAAAATGAAAAATTTGAGTACCTGGATGTCGATAGTGTATTCACTCTGGCATTCACAGTGTGTGTGTGTGTGTGTGTAGCTTGGGTGTTTGTAGGACTTCACTGTTACTAAAGCTTTGTAAGATTTATTCAGGACCCAAATGGTGATGTTCCTCCTTTTTAATTCCTGAAATTAAAATGTGTTGGAATGCTCAGTGCTGCTTTTCACTCACTCCTGAATGGGCCCTTTAGTTTTTCACACCAAGGTGTCCTTCGGGGTGCCAGGTCAGGCTACCAAAACAGCTTCGAGGAGGGGATTAGGTCCAATTAACATCTTTGTACACAAAAGCCACTGGCAGCTGAACAGGCCGGCCTGGTGGCCTGTTCAGGACCTGCATTTTAAATAGGGGCCTTCTATACTTGAGCTCAAGTGGGAAGAGGCGGAGAAAGTTTTTATTTATAATTGAAAATGCTGCTTCTGGATAAAGTGTAATGAAAGGCAAAGTGGTGTTCAAAAGTATCTCGCAAATACCATTTGAATATTGGCCTTTATTGTAGGATTCCATCAAGGATACTATAACAATATAGCCATTTCTTGCTACATATTGAGATGGAGTGATTTTCATTTGCAAGGAAAACAATTTCTTCCATACATGGTATTGTTTCTCCGTTTTAAAATTCAGCTGAATATTAAGGCGCAAGGTACGGCCACTGCAGAGGGACGGACGGTCAGAAATCCTTTTGCCTTGTCAAATGAACACTATCGTAGAGCGAGTCATTCCGAAAGATTAAGACTGTAGAAAATAGAAAAATATATTGTGTGTTTCAGTGCCAAACTTGTTTGTTTTTAATCCACTCTCCACTCTCCAACCTCCACCCCACCCCCACTTTTTTCTTCAAAGTCCAATGACCAGATTGTAGACTTCCTTTTTACTGTGTTCAGCTGGGCACATCTCTTTGTTCTCCAAAATAGTGAGTTTTGATTGCCTGGTGCAAATAAAGAGATGGTTGGAGCCCCAGAAAATGAAGATATATTCTGTGGACCTATTTCAACAGGATATCCAATTGTCCGCTCAGGACCTTGGAGGAAAAGTTTGCGAAGGCCAAGTCTTCACTTCTTACGGATCTTGTGAGGAACTCAGTTTTGCGTGTGTACCATGAGACTGAAAGAATACAATTAGGTACAGTTTCAGCTGAAGCAATTTCTCCGTTTAACATTGAATCTTCATATATGTTCCTGGAGTAAAGAAAAGCTGTCTCTTTCTTTCATCCCACAGGACAATGGGAGAAAATAACTATGTTGAGTAAATCCATCTGAAAATAGAAATGGACATTAGAAAAAATATTCCTAGGAAAAAAAGGCTCAAATTCATAAGAGATGCAGTTTACCCATCTAGGAAGGCAAAAGTAGATGAGAGAACAGGATGAACTTATACAGGTATCGTGTCTCACATTCTCTTTCATATTCTTGTTTATGGAGGAAAACTATGAAAAAAAAAGTATGTATTTCTCTATTTCCCAAACAGGAATAGAAAATGTTTTGTGGTTTGTTTTTTTTTGCCTGCACTGCAGCCCTTAATCTAAATTACGGTCATTTTCAGTTTCGTGGTTTTGTACATAACTCTAGATTCCTCTTAGTGTGATATTTTATAGCAAATGTTAATACAGTCTCTACGTGTGACTTTCCCCCCTGCTTTAGTTTCCGATACTGTATTGTAGTTCTTTGGACACGTTGATTCTACCTAATGTTAAATGGTAATTGGCAGTCATATAGGTGGGGATAGAAACATTGTTATATTTTGTTCATTTTTCACACTTGAGCAGTTATCCCTTTCTCTCCTTGGCTGTATGCTTATTAGTGTATGAAATGCAGGTGTGTGGGAAATGGCAAGCACACATTGACAGGTTATTTTGTTGGTCACTGCCTAATTAGTAGCATAGTGTATGCACCCTGCTAAGCTTTAGTGTGTTGCAGTAGAGCTGGTCTGTTCTAATTTCCTCACAGCTTTGATATTCGCCAAGAGATTGACGGTTTACACAAAAAGCAAAAGCTCGATGGAGGCCTGCAGAAACAATGAGCCTTGTTGCTTGTAGACACCACAGATGTGAGAGAAAGCTGACTAAAAACAATTGGCTGACACTGTCTAATTGTCTCCGATGTCAGCGACATTAATGTTTTCCCATGTAAAATGGAGAAGGCCAAGGTTGTATCCTCCCTTTATTTTGAGTCACATGATTATGTAACTTACTGAGATTCAGATTGTGTTAATTGTATTTGTGCAATAAAGAAACCGAAGCTACCTTGAATTTAATGAATGTGTGTTTAATTAATTTTGACAGACTTTATCTTTATTACCTTTTGAATAATCACAATCAGAATTAATAACATTTTTTAAGCGATTGAAATTACAGCCCATTTAACAGTAATATATATTTATGTCTTCCCTGAGTTACTGATGGTGGAAATGATTTCAGAAGTTGTTTTTCTTTCAGGAAATTTCTTGTGTCTGTTAAAGAACAATTATAATGAACATTTGGAATGTAATTGATTAGATAATTCTTCAAAGAGTGTCAAGGGAACAGATAATGGTTCTTAGCAACAAAATTACAAGACTATTAATCAGTGGGAAATCTTTTCAAATATTTAAAAATCTATTTTATCATTTTAAAGGGTTTTTTTTCTTCAAGGGAAAAATTGCAAAGGTGAAATATTAGGTCAAGTTACAAATGGTACTGGCAAGCAGTTTTCGAGTCAGTTTCGTGACTTCATTCAGTGTTGAAAAAGATCTCAGTGCATTTGTTTTATTCTAATCAACAGATCAATTTAACCTCCAGATAAAACTATTTGGTTGAATTTGGGATGAAGGAGCAGGGAAAAATCAATATTATTTATGGCAGTTTGTTTTGCTGTTTCAAGCTCTTTGCTGGGAGGAGATTGCATCTAGAAGGGTTTCTTATTCTTGCTGCATGCAACAGTAATATGAGTTGTACACATTCTATGGGAGAGAATACTTTGGGCCCAGCTGACAGTGGTGGCCATAGAGTGAGAAAGAGGAGAACTTGACTGCAAGACACACTCAACCTGACAGTATCTGAAAAACCTCATATCCAGGGAACAATTGATTGCATGGATAGACACCTCATCTCACAAGGGAAAAAAATATAACCTTGAGGAAGGATCCATCTTGACATTCAGCCTTTGGACGGAAGGTTCCACCTTTTCATTTTAAGACCTGATTGGTGATTTAGTTAGGTGATTTGTCTAAACTGGCTATGCCTTTGAGCCTTTGATCCATATTTTCCATGTGATCAATGCAAGACATCTGTTTTGGGTCCTGTGGTTTCTGAGCCATCTGGCCCTTTGTACCCTCTTTCTTCAACAAGAAAACTTTCAAGTGGAGAGGATATTCTTCCAGACTTGTTTTCCCAAGCCCTATAACGTGTGTATATGTGTGTGTGTGTGTGTGTATTTGGGGAGGGCACCTTTCTTTTCCTATCTTCTTCTCTAAGCCATTGGAATTTTATCCCTCCAGTAATATGCAGAACTGTTGTGCTTAATTTGTAGAAAATGAGGGGTGAGATCTCTGGTAATTACGTAATTTTGCATTTTTAATTTTTTGACACTCTGAAAGTGTGGCTTTATCACCAGTTTCAATAATACTGGTCCATCCTGAGTCTCAGCACTCTCATTTGAAAGATTCCTCACCTAACAAGGACCAATGAATCTGGGGAATGGATTTTTTTTTTTCTTCAAGTTTTGTGAAAAACAACTCAGATGTCTGCAAGTCTATTCCACTTGCTCTCAAGCCTTTGTTTCATTTTTCCTAAAGCAAAATTCACAAAGGACACTGTAACAATGTTGAAGGTCTGGGCAGCAAATCCAAGTTTATCCAGGAAATTGCCATGCTAGCCTCAATTTGTCCAACGGTGTCTTGGTATTTAAGCTGCTCAGAGTCTTCCCCCACAAATGGCCTTAAAGCATTCATGACCTTACCTTGTGACCTGCAATTCCTTAAGCCACAATGTAAATCCCAGGTGGGTTTTGACACTTAACTGCACCCTTCAGCTTTTATAGACTCAAACCCTATTCATTACGGGGAGCTTTTGGAGAAGTGTTTTACATGACCGATTTTGTTTTGATTTATTTAATTTTTTTGAGGTATAAAATCCAGCTATAGAGGTAGACTTTCACCAGCTTATCTTCCTTACTGGAGTAAAAGACTGAGCAGCTGCCTAAAAGCATGGGAGTGAGATATGTGTGTATGTATCTTCGCTATAAACTGTTCATGGCATATTTCTTGAGGAAACAAAGTGGAATTTGTTTCTCTGATTTAATTACACCTTCTCTTTAATCAATTAAAGTTTCTTCAACCATGGTTTTGAGTATCCTTGTAAGCTTCTTGTGGGAAGAGAATCTGTCTACCGAGTCTGTTGTATTCTCCCAAGCGCTTATGTAAGTACAATGCTCTGCTCACAGTAAGTGCTCAATAAATACCATTGCTTGATAGATAACTGATTAATATCCTGTAAACCATCCTGGCTACCACAGTAATCCAATTTTAAGTAAAGCTGGTTTTCTGGAGCCACATATGAACCCACCACTTGCCACTTAAAATATCCAGCCCTGCTGCCGCTCTACACCTGAAGCCCTCTCGATGCAGGGTTCAGATAGATGTGTGGGACCAAAGCCTTCTTGTCTCACATTTCACACTATAAAGAGCCATTCACTGTGCACCACATTTTTCTCCTGACCTCACTGTGGTTTGGGGATTTTTGCCCTTAATTGTAGCCTCTACATGACAAATGAGAAAGCAATTTATGGAGACCAAGAAAAGTTAACTTACTTAACCGGGCTGTTACTGTAATTTCCTAGTGTAATGGATGGGAAGAATTATTATTTTTACATGCTGGGTCATTCAGAGTTGCCATGTTCTGTGCAGGCTGTGAATGCTTCTTTTTTGATCTTCCCAAAGCTTCTTGACCTTTACCAAGGATGACCAATGCTTTACAAAGTACAAAGTGAAATTACAGTCCTTGTTTCTATAAGCTTTTCTATATCGTAAGTTTAAACTAACAGTGATGAAGGTATTACAATTTTTAGTCTTAATACCGTAATTCCACACATCCTTTCTCCTTTCTCTTCCAACCCTTCTTTCACTTCACTGGCTCCAGAAGGAAGAACTACATCTCCCGAATCTCTAAAACCAAGGATTGCAGCATCCTCGTTTATGTTGTTCTTAGCACCCCTTTGCCCAGGTGTCTGGCCCTTCTTGACTGGGGAATAGTCAAACTCATTTTCCATTCTCTGCCCATTCCCTTCCCTTCCCTTCCCCAGCTCCTCAGTTTGAACATCAGCAAATATCTCTTCCTCTTAGAAAATGATCGAATATGAAAAAGGTCAAGTATTGCTTGACTTATTTACTTCTTGCCCTCAAAGGGCAGGTCATTTATAGAGAAAAGTCACATCCATCATCTAAGTAAAGGTGAAACAGGATTTCCAAACCTTTCCTTCTTGTAACCTTTGGGGAGCTTGCTGCTTCATTTGCCTGTCTAAAACAGGTTCGGGTGGCAGGATCCAATTCTAAGACAGGAGTCATTTCAATGGTGAAATTTTTCCAGCAACAAGGCAGTCATGTTCCGGTCTGATGAAGTATGGAAGTGTGGTACTGTTGTCTACCTCCTGCATGTTGTACTGAAACTTCACTCTGCCCCCAGTTTGGGGAAACTAAGCAGTGGCTCCTTGCCATTCCAAGGCTCTTTATTTGTGACTTCAGAACAGAAATGGCTTCAAAATGCAGGAGTCAAGGATGATGAAGAGGTGCCTTTGGAGCTCTGGAGAAGGGGGGGATATGTTTATCGAACCAAATGTGCCTATCCAACTGGATCCCACCGACACGATGTTAACACTGCCCTCATCCTACCATATTATCATTTACTTGGGGAGCAGAGGGTTTGGGCTTTTACAAAAGCCCCAGGTGGGAGGGAGGGGCAGGCCCCCATGTGGAGACTGTTTGTTTTATAGACTCTCTTACACCACTTGTGAGGCTTCTTACACCACTGGGCCAATGAGCAGGTCGCTGTATAAAAGTGAATTAGGAACTTAGCGAGAAGTATCAGCATTATTGTTATTTATTCATTTATGCTATTTGTTAAACACTTACTATGTCAATCACTATTCTAAGTGCTGGGGTAGATACAAGTTAATCAAGATAGATACAGTCACTGTCCCACCTGAAGCTCACAGACAAGTAGGAGGGAAAGCAAGTATTGACTCTCCATTGGGCAATTGAGGAAACTGAGGCACGGAGAAGTTAAGTGGCTTGCCTAAGGTCACGCAGCAGTCAAATGGTGGAGATGGGATTTCAACCCAGTTATTTTGATTCCCAGGCCTGTGCTTTATCCACTGGGCATGATGCTTCCCATTAGGTCCCATGGCTTTAGCATGTTCTGGGTACTAAGATGCTATTTAGTGCATTGTGGAAATCAGTTCCCAAAGGGAGACAGTGACCTGAAAGAGTTAAAGTAAAAAGCAAATGATCCAAATCTAGTTGGTCTCAATGAAAGGTTAGCTAAAGGAGGGCTAGCTCAAACAATTGGAAAACAAAATGTTTGGACAATGCACAAAACTGAATGCATGTTTGTCCGGGAGAGTTAAATGCAGTTTACAATTACTGGGAGAAACCCCAATAACAAATAGTTTATATACTTGGCTTGCTGTTGTAGTGCTTCCCCACGAATGGGCCAAAATCCTTAGGGTAAAATTTATACCCCAGAATGATATGCCCCAGGTGTTTTGCTGACTTTACCTTCCTAGCTGGGGATATACACTAGACATCAAGTCCAAAATCCCTCAGTTGCTTTGACATGGCTGCCCTGACTGTGATTTATAGAGAAATCTACCCTCTCCTGCCCCATCTGTGGTTTACTACTGTGATACTGTATTCCAAAGTAGAAGGGTATCAGCGGGCAAGAGGATAGGTAGGCCATTTTCATCTGAAAGGGATCGAACACTCCTGATGGGAGAAGCAAAGTGGCCTAATGGAAAGGGCACAGGATTGGGAGTCAGGAGCCCTGGGATTTGATCCTGGTTTTACCACTTATCTGATGTGTGATCTTGGACAAGTCACTTAAATTCCCTGTGCCTCAGCTTCCTCATGTTTAAAATGAGGATTCAATACCTGTTCTCCTTCTGCTTTAGACTGTGAGCCCCAGGTGAGAGAGGGACTTTGATTTGATTGCATTGTGTTGACCCCCACACCTAACACAGTGCTGGACACAGAATAAGCACTTAACAAATGCCCATCATTATTATTATTATTTTCATGGGTAACACTGCTGCTGACAATAATAATAATAATTATGGTACTTGTTAAGCCCTTACTACGAGCCAAGCATTCTACTAAAGCCGGGTAGATACAAGTTAATCGTTCATTGAATTGTATTTATTAAGCACTTACTGTGTGCAGAGCACCGTACTAAGCGCTTGGGAAAGTACGATACAAACCGGTTGGACCCAGTCCCTGTATCACGTGGGGCTCACGGTCTAAGTAATAATAATAATAATGATAATAATGTTGGTATTTGATAAGCGCTTACTGTTGTAAGCACTGGGGTAGATACAGGGTAATCAGGTTGTCCCACGTGAGGCTCACAGTTAATCCCCATTTTACAGATGAGGTAACTGAGACACAAAGTAGGATTTAATCCCCATTTTACAGATGAAGTAACTGAGGCACAGAGAAGTTTAATGACTTGCTCAAGGTCATGCAGCAGACACGTGGCAGAGCCCGGGTTAGAGCCCGGGCCCTCTGAATCCCAGGCCCCTGGTCTTGCCACTAGTCTCCTAAGATCAACCCATGAGCAGGCTTCTGTGACTAGCCTGTTTCTGAGGTTTATGTGTTAGTGTCAGGTCGTTTGGGGAACTTTCTGCTAAGTAGTCTAAAGAGTGGGTGCCATACAAGCAGAGAGTCCTTCATAACTCTCCATTTGAAGGGCCTTGGTCCAGTGAAGCTAACTGGACAGAGCAGCAGGAATCAATTCCTTGCATTTGGACAAGCCAATATCTGCAGGTGCTGGCAAGCCTCTTCCCAAAACAACACAGCCACGGGCCATAGTCAACATAAAGCAATCTGCAAAATAAACCACACACTAAGCTACAGGTGTCTTTTCTGGCACACCTGTATCAGAGGCAAAGCAAGTTTTATTGTTCAAGAATGACCATGAAATGGATCAATTAGGGCAGGAAATTGTGTCCCTGAAAAGCTGACGGTTTAGAGTTTCTCCCGAAGTTAGTTCATCTCTTTCCTCCATGCAGGCTATAATTTCAGTTTACTTTTCTAATGGATGCATTGATATTCATGGCATATCTGGCGTTGCCTTGTGGCCCTTGAAAAGCCTGAATAGAAAATCCTCTCTAAGGTGAATAGAAAATCCTCTCTAAGTTAAACAGAAAAGGTAGAAGGTGTGATGGGAAAGCAGCTTTTAAGGGAAATAAACCCTTAAAGATCTACCTATGCGATAGAACAGCCACATTAAGAAGCATCTTTAAATGGGCCAGTTAGACGTTTTAAAGCAGAGAGAAGTAAACTGTCACCATTTCATTATCTCAGATGGAATCTCTGAGAAAAATGAACGCCTTCTTTTGGATAATATTTATTGAAGTCCAACTATTGGTTGATTGATAAGTTGAAGTTAAACACTAAATTTCCTAATTCATATTTACTGATGTTAATTACTCACACTTGTAGGTAATGGAAAATAGTATCAGTCCTGACATGCTTCTTATATTGATACTTCTTATGCTTCTTAGTATTAGCTTGAAGAAAAGAAAATTTTATTCATCATGGCTGATACTATTTTCAACTACTTTTAGTGTGCAATCAGTGGAAAGCAGCAAGGTTGGTAGATTAAACCCCAGCCTGAGAGCCAGAGGACCTGGCTTTTAATTCCGGCTCTGTCTCTCATCTGCCTTGTGACCTTAGGCAAGTCACTTAACTTCTGTGTGCCTCAGTTTCCTCAACTGCTAAGTGGGGCTTCAATACCTGTTCTCCCTCATACTTAGATTGTGAGCTCCATTCAGGGCAGGGACTGTATCTGGCCCATTGCTTAGAACAGTGCCTGACATAGTAAGTGATTAACAAGTACCATTAAAAAAAAAAGATAATACAATACATTGGAACCTGTAGTTAGCCCTTGGTCATCTTCAGATTAGAAGATTTAACCTGAATGCAATTGTAGGCTGGATTGGGAAGATTTGGAGATTCAGCTTGTACCTTATCTAGGTACCAGACAGGGACTAACTCCTTCTCATCAGGTCTCAAAGAAAAGTCAGTTCCACTGACATGTAGCAGAAACCAGTCAGGCTCTGAGTCACTGTTAATCGTAGGCATCCAAAAGAAACCCTACAGCTTGTCTCTGGTTTGGCTACTGCCCAAAGCCAACCCTTGGACTCCAGAAGGTCAGGTTGAATTCAGGGCTGACCATCTATTTGTTGAGAAAGCTAGGATGTTCTCTAGACTGGAAGGCTTAATCGTTAAAATATTTGAAAGTAGCATTTTGATTGCAAAACTCATATTAGTATGCCTAAAATTAGAATGAACACCTAAGGACAAACACCTTTAGTTCTATAACACATGTTTCTACTATGAATTTTGGATAGAAAACTATAAGGCAATGAGGGAATGTTCTCCTATTAATGCAGTCTGTTTGGCAGAACATGATATGGTGGCAGCAAAAACGACTGTGCATATGCAAGTGGCATTAATCAAGGCACACACATTATAATGTGAGTTTTCTTTCACACAGTGTTGGTCAGAATCAAATGCTCACATAATACTGACTTTTTGATGCAAAATAAAATGTATATACAAACCCGGGAAGTAAGTTTTAAGACGGACTTTTCATTTCACTGAAGTGTATTTCAGCTTGTGTAGGAATCGTGGAGAATCAACCCTAGGGAGGGAGAGTAGGTGCAAAAATCCTTTTTAAGACGATCCTCTCTGTGTCATGGGAAGGAGCCTCTTTTAGACGCAGCTGGAGATTTGCATCTCTCCTTATGCCCCAATCCTAGGGCTGGCAAAGCTTCACCCTGAGAATAAACACCTATGTCTCAGCTTGTAACAATGCCAAACAAGCTATCCCCAGCTGGATCTGAGCTTTGTAAACCAGGGATAAAATTCAGTGCTGTGAGTCTTTCAAGTGACCATTTCTGAGGGCTGGTGCTATCTGGGTCTGCTCTCCTGGGAAGGAGGGAGAAGAGATTAACCGGCTAAGGGGGAAATGTCTTGTTCTTGCTGTGGGAAGCAGCTTGGCTCTGGGAGTATCACATTCTTTCTTGCTGGTGATACTGGTGGGGGTGGCACCATGGAATGAAGTAGCCTGATGCAGTGCCAAAACTAGAGAGTCCTGATCTGTGCACTATGGCCTCATGGATAGAACATGGTACTGGGAGTCAGAAGGACCTGGATTCTAATCCGGGCTCCACTCGTCTGCTGTGAGTCCTTGGTCAAGTCACTTCACTTCTCTGTGCCTCAGTTACCTCATCTGTAAAATGGGGATTAGGTCTGTGAGCCCCTATGAGGGAAAGGAACTGTGTCTAATCTGATTACCTTGTATCTACCCCAGGGCTTAGAATAGTGCTTGACGCATAGTAAGCACTTAACAAATACTATCGTTATTATTACTGTTATTATTATTATATTATGTGGGCAGAGCTGATTGATATTGGGTCCAGTCAGGGAGTGAAGAGATGAAGGGAGAAGGAAGTGGCTCCCGTGTTATTAAGCTGTGAATGTTCCTTTAATACTTGTGTGGCTCTGAGACTGTGTTTACCCAGAGCAAGAAGAAAACATCCAGCAAGTTTCGCTGTTATCGCCACCCCATAATTGAGTCAGAAGGACCTGGGTTCTAATCCCAGCTCTAGCCCTTGTCTGTTTTGTGACGTTGGGTAAGTCACTTAACTTCTCTGTGCCTCAGTTACCTCATTTATAAAATGGAGATTAAGAATGAGCCCCATGAGGGACAGGGACTGTACCCAACCTGATTAACTTCTATCTACCCAGCGCTTAGCACAAAGCCTGGGACATAGTAAGTGCTTAACAAATGCTAAAAAAACTCAACTCCAATAATGGCTCTCTTCAAATTGTGCCCTGCAAAGACAGAGTTCACAGTATCAGAAAGCAAATGTGAATCTTTCAAGCAATAGTCTTTCCCATATGAATTCTATAATATGTTCGCCGCACCCTCATGAACGCAGCACCTATTTACATACCTATAAATTATTCATCTATGTTAATATCTGTCTCCCCCGCTGGACTGCACCCTTGTTTTGACCAGAGAACATGTCTACCAACTCTTCCTTAGGCTTAGTAGTACAGTGCTCTGCACACAGTAAGTGTTCAATAAATGCCATGAATTGATTTATTGATTGGTTGAAGGTCAGCTGCCTGGCTAACCTCCAAATTAAACTTCCTTCAGATTCTCATCTATCATCTTAATGGGAAATATTTGGGAAAAGATAGAAAATGTAGGTCTATTTTTGCTACTAATAAATCACCTTAGCCTAATACTTTTCCAAAAATGTATGTCAACATGATGCTATTGTGTTTTGGAATGGATAAGTAGATCAATTCTTCAAGTGCCTAAAATGATTCACCTGAAAGTTAAGCCAAAGCGAAGAACATTTATTCATTAAGACCACTATGTGCACAATCAATCATTCAATCAATCGTATTTATTGAGCACTTACTGTGTGCAGAACATTGTACTAAGTGTTTGGGAGAGGACATTATAACAGAGTTGGTAGATGCTTTCCCTGCCCACAGTATACGCTAAACGGACTCCCAGTGAAAGAGTTAATGCTCCTCACAAAGTGCCTAATGTATATCGAGAATTTAATGTAGGTGCAAGACTGTCTATGTAAAAGGATGTTCCTGATTCATAGTGATTAGAGAGGGCACAAGAATCATGCACGGTACTCCAATACTGTGGGCTATTATAAAAAATGTAAAACTCAAAAGAGTGCATCACAAAATGCAGTTTATGTGTTTTGACAGGTGTAATTAATAATGTATGATGATATAGCAGAGCATGGCATACTAGTAAATGTGAGGTAGTCTTTTGAAAGAATGAATTAATTGTTAGTAACATGAGGCTTTGAAGCTTCTCTGAATGTTAATATTTTTCAGAAATTGTCGTGAGTCCATTAGATGTTTACTTGAAAAGAACTGGGAAAAAATAGAGCTAGCACAAGTTTTCTGTAACATCCCAATAGTCCTCCTCTATAGCTCCCTTCCCCAAAGATCTTAAAGATTTTAAAAACTGTAGCATATATTATAATTCATATGGAGGAAAACATTTTTCTGGAAGACAAAATCATTTACGTATGCTTTCTATGTGTTATTTCTACCAAGTGTCTGATGCTAAGAAGTGCAAGGATAAGAGTGATTAGATGAGAGAAATTTTCAGTCTGCTGGCGTGTCAAGTCAGTCAATCGTATTTTTTGAGCAATAACTGTGCAAAACACTTTACTAAGTGTCAGGGAGAGCACAATATAACAATATAGCAGTCACATTCCCTGCCTACATCGAGCTTACAGACTAGATCTCAACCCTTAATTAAGCCCTAAGAGTTTACTATCTATTAGACATTTTCCTTGACCTCTCTTTCTTTCAACCCCTATAATCAGTCTGTTCAGTTCATTTCAATATGATGCCAAATTCTGCCGGTTCTTCCTACATAACTATTCCAAAATCCACTCCTTCTTCTTCATCCAAATGGCCATCACCTTCATCTGGGCACTTGTCATTTCCCGGCCTGACATCAGCCTCCTGGCCAACCTCCCTGCCTCCAGCCTGTCATCTCTCCAGTACATCATTCAGCTGCCAGGATCATTTTTCTAAAACCTTATTTTGTCCACAAATCTCCTCTCCTCAAAACCTCCAATGATTGTCAATTCCTCTCTGCCTCAAGCAGTAACTTCTAACCATTGCCTTTAAGGTACTCACATCTCTCCTATTTATCTGCTCTCTTCCCCAACTATACCTCAGCTTGCATGGTTCATTTCTTTCAAGCTCACCTATTAACGCTGCACCATTCTCATCTTTCCTACTGTTGACCTTTTGCTCACATATTCCCCACTGCCTGAAATGCCTTTCCCTTTCACATCCAACAGATCATACCTCTCCCCATCTTCAAGCCCTTTGAAATAGCATTTCAGGAAGCATATCCTGATTAATTTTGAATTTCCCAACCCTATATCTTTCCTACTGCTACTTCAACACTTCTGTGCTATGTCAATATTTGGGTAGTTATCCCTCCCCTCCCCTTAACTCTTATCTGTAATTTATTTTAGGGACTGTCTCCCCAGCTAGGTTGTAGTCTTCTTGTATATTGCTCTGTAGTGTTTGATAAATGCTACTGATTGTTTGATGGGTGGAGGATCCTTCCTCTCTGTAGTGTGTTTGTTCATCATTAACCTTTTCTTTATACCCAGACTTCACTGTCAGCCATTTCCCACAACTCCCATTGGGCTGCTATCAGTCAGATATTCATGGAACATCAAGAATGTGTCTGTTTATTATCGTATTGTACTTTCCCAAGAGCTTAGTAGAGTGGTTTGCACACAGTTAGTGCTCCATAAATACAATTGAATGAAAACAGACAGGAGATGCAGTGTTTTAGAGGGAATCAATTCTCCTCTTGATAATCGACTTAGGAAATTGGGGATCTTCATTTACTAACTGCCATCATATATCATTGAGAGCCCTCAGATTTTAAAACCTTCCAGATCCAGAGGCTGGCAGGAACAAACAGAGCCACAAATTGGGAAAAAATGGGCCCAATGCAAGGTGTCCAATGCATGCACTTAATGGGAGTTCGCTGTAATTTAACTAACATGCTCAGTATTGACTTTGTAGTCCATTATGAATCAAGGCACTAGCCTGTTTTGACAGTTTTGATTTTCAAGACTTCCCCGTGGCTTTTAGTACTTTTTTGTACATCTTCATTAGGATTTTAAAAGCAAAGATCTTTGCTTACATTTAAAATACTACATTCTTCCCGGGCTGCAGAGCATCAGCGGTCCTTGCTAATGGATTTCTGAATGCCATTTTCATTATTTAATTCTTATAGCGCTCCACTCCCTCTATTATTACATTTGCTTTTGTAAAGTGTATCAGTCTACTTGCCACATCTTACCAGCCTTTAAATATTTTTCATGTTTACCATTAATAAAAATGGTTGGTGATTCATTTCTGTAAGCAGGATGAATCGTTAACCCAGTCTATGTTTGGCACCAAAATGAAATGTATCATCTATTGATCACACTTAATAGCAGTTTTGCTAAGAGCTTTGCCCTGTCTCAATGTGCCATGGTGGTGAAGATATTATACTTCATTACATTAGGGACAAAAAAAAAGTCAAGATAGTATAGCTCAGAGCTTTCTGGATTTGGGACTCTATAATATCCTAAAAGATATTAAAGATAGCAGATAACATTATTTATGGGAGGAGGAATAATAACGTGCCACACCATGTGTTATTTTTATATCCTTTGACCTGACGCCTAAACTCTTTTTGGTGCTATTGCTGATTTTCATATTCTCGTTTACTGACTCATTGGCCTGTTAGCCTGAAATACATTTTGGATGTTTGTGAGATAAGTATGCGATAATTACCTCAATGGATGATACCTATTTCTAAAAAATCTGTTCACAAAATGATTATATGGCTAAATGATCAGCTCCTTAGTTCAGTTTCACATTATATAGGACATACTTAACAACCACTGGCTGGATGGAATCACAAATAGCATTGATCTCCTATCCTTGAAGCTAGGTTCACCAAAACACAACTGGGCTGAGTAGGACATTTGAGGAAAATGGATGTCGGCAGGATAATATAGTATACACTAATATATTATAAATTACAACAGTGAAGCATCACGGCCTATTGAGAAGAGCATGGGCCTGGGAGTCAGATAAAAACATGCAGTGACTGGTTTGATTATAGCTAAAAGTCATCCAACATGGTACCAGGAGGGAATTTATAATAATACGGGGGAGAATAAGAAACATCTACCAAACTATGGAATAACTGAGCCCCATTGAAGGACGGGGACCCTGTCGAAAACAGTTTTTACTGGAGGTTCAAGAGGATCTGACAGCTATTGGTTTCGGCCTCAGAGAGGATGAGAAAAAGGTTGGATTTTCATATATCTCATAAGGGAAGAGCTTCCCCGGTTCCTCATGCAGCAGGCACACAATAAATATGACCCATAGATGATAATGATGTTGGTATTTGTTAAGCGCTTACTATGTGCAGAGCACTGTTCTAAGCGCTGGATAATGTTGGTATTTGTATTTGTTAAGTGCTTATTATGTGCAGAGAGAACACTGTTCTAAGCGCTGGGGTAGATACAGGGTCATCAGGTTGTCCCACGTGAGGCTCACAGTCTTAATCCCCATTTTACAGATGAGGGAACTGAGGCACAGAGAAGTTGTGACTTCCCCACAGTCACACAGCTGACAAGTGGCAGAGGCGGGATTCAAACCCGTGACCTCTGACTCCCAAACCCGGGCTCGTTCAGTCTCAGATTTTTTTTATGGTCTTTGTTAAGTGCTTACTATGTGACAGGCACTGTACTGAGCACTGGGGCAGATTCAAGGTTTTCAGGTTGGACAGAGTCCCTGTCTTGCATGGGACTCATAGTCTTAATCCCCATTTTACAGATGAGGTAACTGAGGCACAGAGAAGTTAAGTGACTTGCCCAAGGTCACACAACAGACAAGTGACAGAGCTGGGATTGGAACCCAGGTCCTTCTGACTTCCAGGCCCTTGCCCTATCCACTAGGCCATCCTGCTTCTTCACTGATTGATAATCCAGAGATTTCAATATTGCCGTTTCCCAAAACGGGAGACAGTTGAAAGATTCATACTTCCTTTATGATATCAGGTATAGGGCAAAATTTGACTGTCTATTTAAATAATTCTAAAGAAACTAGGGCTAAGCTGCAATTTTGAATGCCTAGCTGAATTCTTCATTAAACATCAAATAATTGTTGGCAAAGGAAATGAGACACATATGGGAAAAAGCTATTGGAAAAGGATGACTGGATTTTTGCAGAACCATTAAAATATGTCAAGCAGATGAGGCTAATTCTTTATAAATAATATTGATTGGCAATGACAACAGGCAAGGTTATATGGCAGTGAAGAACCAGAATTAAGGAAAGGTGGATCAAGAAAACAATGACAAGACAACAAGAATGGAAATTTTATTAACTGTGCAAAAATTATGCCAAGAGTTTGAATCACAAAAGTGTTCTCCATTTGGATCAAACAATTCCTGCTGCAGTGGATTTGATTATTTTGCATTAGTTTGTAATAGCAGAGGAAATTCAGGAACTAAAATATAGCAGCATATACAATCAATTAAAAATGACAGCCACCGCCTTGAGCAACTTACAGTGAGTAAGAAAGAAGCTGACTGTGGATGCATCAAGACAGACATGATGGCAGAAAATATGAAAATGAAGAGAAAACTGCAGTATAACAGGCATTCTCATTGTTTATCTAAATTAAAGAAAGACGAAAAAGGTTGTTGAATGGAAAATCACTTATAACTGCTACAAGCTGAGAAGATTAAAATAATAGGAATGGACAAATGATGTTTTGGAAAAATGCAGGTTTTATGGGAGATGACCAAAGATGCCCTAGAAAATCCTGAAGGACAGGTGAAAAACATGAGGATCCATGACAATTCGTGAGCACAGAAAACAGAGAACTAGAGTCAGAATCTCAGCTGCAAGACTAACTAAAACTGCCTTCAAAGCGGTCAGATTTTTCTCTAAAGGACAACTCTAGGCATTATGCTGATAAGAAAAAACATTGTTGTTTTTGTCTTATGCTATCGAGTCGTGTCTGACCCATAACGACACCATGGACACATTTCTCCCTGAATGCCCCACCTCCATCTGCAGTTGTTCTGGTAGTGTATCCATAGAATTTTCTTGATAAAAATAAGGAAGTGGTTTCCCATTGCCTCCTGCTCGGTAAACCTGAGTCTCTGCCCTCAACTCTCTCTCATGCCGCTGCTGCACAGCACAGGTGAGTTTTGACTTGTAGCAGATTGCCTTCCAATCTCTAACCACTGTCCAAGCTAGGAATGGAATGGTTAGGCCACTGCTTGACTCTCCCTCCCATAGTCAAGAATGGTAGAGTACTGGAAATTCTCCAGGTGCGACCCTGAGAGGTGAAGAAAGGGCATTACTTTCCTAGTAAATTCATTCCCTTTAATAGTCATGTTCAAATCTTTGGGATCGATCAATCATTATACCCTTGTGGGAGAGTTATTCGAAGATTAGACATGATCCCTGCCCTTGAAAGGTTTACAGTCTAGTTGGAAAGACAAGCATTAAAATAATTTACAGGTAGGAAGAAGGGATAGATTATATAAAGAGCACATACGTGCGAGAACCCAAAGACTCAAATGCCACGGAAGTGCTGAAGAGGTAGCCAGGTAAGATGAAGATGGTGGAGGGGAAGCAATAAAAGATGGGGCTCACAGTCTAAGTAGGAGGGAGAACAGGTATTGAAACCACATTTTACAGATGAGGGAACTGAGGCACAGAGAAGTTAAGTGACTTGCGTAAGGCCACACAGCAACCAAGTGGCAGAGCGGGGATCCAACACCACTGTGTTTCTAGACTGTTTCTATTCATTTTTAAATTTTCTATCACCATGTTTATCTTGTCCCTCTTGTTCACTATAAATTGCTTAAGGAGGTGATTGTCATGTTTAATGAATGTACTGCTGTTTTTTAATTCCTGAATCATCTTTGTTACTATTGCTTAATGCAAAATGACCATATTACAGAACAACAGATATTTCCAAATAGAGGACATCTTTATGCCTAATGACCATTTTGCAGCCCAGTGACGTTTACATTCTCATTGTCTTGTCAGGTTTTCTTGAGCCACCTTTTCCTAATTCTGGTTCTTCCTGCCTGTTGTTATGGATGATCCATATTATATGTAAATAATTAACTTCATCCACTTGACTTATTTTACAGGTTTTGTTTACATCTGTTTATCCTTTTCAGTAGTTTTTCCCATATGTTTCCATTGCTTAGGCCCACAGTGATTTGACCTCTTCCAAACTGCGGCTGTGGTTTAAATTCTTTGGCATTGTTACATAGGATACAAAAGTGTTTCGAGTAGTCTTGAAATTCCAGGATTAAAGTTTAGCTACTACTGCACCAGTACAGCAGCAAGAATAGAAGGATTAATTGCATGCGTCTTTGCTCTTTGCAGTGCCTCATTCTCCTTCTCTGTTCCATCAACCTGGAACTTCTCTCCCCATCTCTCTGGCACGAGCAGGGAGAGAAGCAGGGAAGCAGAAAGCATGAGCAGTGGGTGACTTCGACACCACTTTGAACATTGGAAGGCTTTGGCTGTTGCTGTGACCGTGGCTGTGTCTTCATTTATGACTGTTGGACTCCAAGCCGTAAGGGGGCCAAAAAACTCTACTCCTCTAGACACAATACCCTATTTCTCTTTCAGTTTTCCCTTATCCTTCATGGCCAGGTGGATAGAGCACGGGCCTGGGAGTCAGAAGGTCATGGGTTCCAATCCCTGCTCCGCTTCTTGTCTGCTGTGTGACCTTGGGCAAGTCACTTAACTTCTCTGTGCCTCAGTTCCTGCATCTGTAAAATGAGGATTAAGACTGTGAGCCTTAATATATATAAGGCTTAATACCCTTTAATTATTAATATACCCTTAATATAAGGGTAGGTCCCTTATCTCTACCCCAGCTGTTAGATCAGTGCCTGGCACATAGTAAGTGCTTAACAAATACTATTATTATTATTATTATCCTTGTCTTTCATGTTATGTCTCTATTTTATTATTTCTTCTTATGTGTTTGCTGGGATTTCCCTCTCCCCTCTTTATTCTTCTCTCACTCCCTTCCAAGTCACCCTCAGACTTGGATTTTCTCCCTTTTTTCACCCCTCCCTCAGCCCCCCAGCATTTAGGAACAGATCTGTAATTTATATATTTATAATATTGTCTGTCTCCCCCTCTAGACTGTAAGCTCATTGTGGGCAGGGAACGTACCTACCAGTTCGATTACAGTGCACTCGCTCAAGTGCTTACTACGGTCCTCTGTACACACTAAGCACTCAGAAAATACATACGATTGATTAGACTGGAAGCAGATTGAGGGCCAGGGACTATATTATAACTCTCACTCGGGTTTTCCTTCCCAGCTCTTAGAACTAGGTGCTTAAATACTATTACTACTATTTTCCAGCTCAAAGAGTTGCTTATTAACTGAGAAAGTTTCTTCCTTTGTGAAATTTAGGAATAGTGCCACCTTTTGAAGATCCCCTGAGATTTCCGCCTCTAATGATCAAACCCAGGTGCATCTTCAGTAGAAACTAGTTCCAGTTATAATCAACTTCAGGTGATTTTAGCGCCTCTTTGTAGCTAAATGGATTGTTTCTTCATTCCCCAGGCTCCATTCTGTTTTAAATTGACTCCCCACACCAGACTGAGTGACTTTTTATAAAAAACCAAGTAATAGCAGTAGTAGTATTTATTAAGTGGTCATTGTGTGCAGAGCACGGTACTAAGTCCTGGGAAAGAGTATACTTTCCCTCGAGGGGGTCACAATCTGTGGAATGTGCCTGACTGCCTTATTTTACTGTACTATCCCAAGAGCTTAGTACAGTGCTCTGCACATAGTTAGTGCTCATTAAACACCATTGATGATGATGATGATGATATGAATATACCTGGGTGTGTGTGGGAGGGGGAACTGGAGACAGACAGATTGGGAGCAATGAAACACTAAAAGATTAAGACAGTTTAAGGGACAAGGTCAAATACGCAACACACAAAATAAAAACAAATGCGATTAGGGAGCCGTGGTTAAGGGAGTAGAATTTCTTCTCATGATTCAGGGCCCATCAAGTCAGTTTGCATGTTTTTATCTAACAAAAACATTATGTTTTTATCCAACAACAAACATTATGATTGCTCCTGGGACTTAAATTTTGTACAAATGAGTCTCAATTATTCTGGAATTTCTCTGCTCACTAGCTCATATCTTTGTCCCCCTCTGGAACTATTTTCTTTAAGGTTTATTATAGAAAGAGCGCTGAACTCTCTGCATAGCTAAGGACATATCTGGACTGATATCTGATTTGAGCAATTCTTTGCGCAGGAGAGGAGAGGTGGTTGGTATGTTTTGGGTGTGCCCTTCTTTTCCCTATGCCCAACCACATGGATTAGGTCTGTCCGATCACCCTGGAGGAATCCTTGCTTCTACCATTTGGAACTTCTCTAAAACTGACAGCTACTAATCAATCAAAGGTACTTATTGTGCTCACTGCGAGCAGAACACTGTACTAAGCGCTTGGGTGAATACAATGCAACAGAGTTGGTGGACAAGTTCTCTGCCCACAGGGAGCTACTTGTCTAGTTCCTGTTATCCTGGAACATGATTTTCAAATTCAAGTTTCCTTTCAATTTTTTGCTATACTTTTCTTGATTCCATTAGGAGATAGCTAATCCTTCCTCCTCTTTCCTATTTTTCAACATTTCTTTGATGCCTCTCTTTCTTCTCTTGCTCTTCATTTATTCCCTTTTCCTAAGTGAATAAGTGTTATAAATTTTCCAATTTGGAAACCGAATGGGTGGTTACACCTCTTCCTCTGCTTGATCTTAACAAAACAAGAAAGGCCAAAAACATGGAGGCATCTGGTGTTTATCCTGCAACCATTTCCCCCAGAGAGAGTAGATAGCATTTCAGGCACTTAGGTGATGTAGCAACCTCCTGTAGCGACCATTCACAAGCTGCACCCCGTCCTTTAATTCTTTATTGGAGTTGAGTTGAGATGCTGGGCTTTTTCAAATGGGATGATTTGTAAATAGTACTGCCATCCACTGATCATGCGATTTGGGTTTTTAAAGTTTGTGATTTTTCTATGGTGCTCTTACCATAGCGTATAAACACTCTTTAGAAATAAGCTATTTAATCATGAAGTCTTCATATAAGTTTTCTGTTGGTCTCAGCAACCCACTGAGTAATTCAAGACATTTGTAAAAAGTCTCCATAAAGAAATTCCTTATATCAAATCGGTCCTTTCAATTTTATTGTATAGACACTTTACCTCTGATTTGAGGAATTAAGTATGCTAAGTGGGTCAAGAAGTACTCCTAGGGAAGCTTTTGATCGCTTAGCATTTTAAATAAACAAATAGAATGAATCAGTTAATCATTTAGGGGAACCCCAGGTTTTTCTACCATGGCTCCTCTCAGCCTGTCATCCCTCCTTTGTCTACCATGGATCTTCTCTGCTCGTCCCATACTTTTGTCTACCATGGCTCCTTTCAGCTTGTCCCATCCCTTCGTTGTCTACCATGGCTCTTCTCAGCCTGTCTCATCCCTCCTTTGTCTTTTGTGGCTCCTCTCAGCCTGTCCCAACTCGACTTTGTCTACCATGGATCCTCTCAGCTTGTCCCATCCCTCCTTTACCATGGTTTCTCTCAACCCCGTCCCATCCCTTCTTTGTCTACCATGGCTCCTCTCCACCCGTTCCTTCCATTCTTTCTCTACCAAGGCACCTCTCGGTCCAAATCCCGCAATTCTTCACAGCCGAGGTCCCCGTCCCCTTTTCTACTCATCTTTATATTTGGCTTTCCACTCTCTATTTTTTTCTTTATGGTATGTGTCAAACCATAAGTACCGGAATAGATAGCAGCTAGTTAGGTTGGACAGTCCCTGTCCTACATGTGGCTCACAGTCTAAGTAGGGGGGAGAATAGGAGAACTGAGGCATAGAGAAGTTAAGTGACTTGCATAAGATCACACAACAAACAATTGCCAGAGCCGGGATTAGAAACCAGGACCATACTCTTTCCATTAGGCCACGCTGCTTCTTTATTGAGCCCAAACCTGACCACTTACACCCCCTTTCTCTACCTCCTTTCTTTGGCCTTCATTTCCTGATGGCATAGTTGAAAGGGTATTTTAGAAGGAAAAATATTATTTTTACAGCTAATGGAAACAGCTCAGGGAGTCATCAGGTTTTCTTTCAATCTAATGAATCGTTTCTGATTCACAATTAAAATTTCTGCCTAAACACTAGGGAAGGAATTCTTATTTTCATTTACAGATGAGGAAAATCAAGCCATAGGGTCAATACATCATCAAGATTTACTGAGTGCCTCCTGGGAGCAGTATAGTCTAATAGAAAAAGCCTGGGACTGAGAGTCAGACCGGATTTGAATCTTGGCTCTGCCACTTCTCTGCTGTGTGACCTAGAACAAGTCATTCAACTTCTCTGTGCCTCAGTTTCCTCAACTGTTAATGTGGACTCAATATCTGTTTTCCCTTCTACTTAGACTGTGAGTCCCTCGTGGAACAGGGGCTGTGCCTGACCTAATTAACTTGTATCTACCTCAGTGCCTAAAACAATGCGTGACATATTGGAAGCTCTTTACAAATGCTGTAATTATTATATTATTATTAATCGGTGCAGAGTACTATACTCGATGTTTACAGAATGCAGAGGACTATACTCTGTGCTGGAGACCAATAATAAATTTAGAAGACAAAATCCCTGCTTTTGACGAGTTTACCATCTGAAAGCAAAGTGTTTTGTCAATGAGGGATGTGAAGGCAGTTTTTGATGATAGAGTTTCAGTCTCTACTGTATTTTCTAGGGCTAAGTGCCCCTGCCAAGAGCTGTTAATTTTTACTAAGGTATGAAAGAAATATTTTTTGCTTCATTTTAGGAAGCAGTAGGATCTATTGGAAAGAGCACGGATCTGGGAGTCCAGAGGTTGTGAGTTCTAATTCTCGCTCTCATGCGTGACCTTGCACAAGTCATTTAACTCCTCTATGCCTCAGTTTTTCATCTGTAAAATAGAGATTAAATACTGGTTCTCCCTCTTACTTAAACCATGAGCCCCATATGGATTGTGTCCAACCAAATTATCTTGTATCTATTACAGTGCTTGGCTCATTGTAAATGCTTAACAGATACAATTATCATTATTGATAGTTCTGGAGGAGCTATTAATCTAGTGGAGGCAGACACCAACTGCAGCAGGGAGAAGCAGCAGAATTTTAAGATATTGAAACTACCTTACGGAGCTTACTATCTAACAGGGGAGAGACACTCAAAATAACTTTCGGCTAGGAGGAAGAAGAAATTAGAAAAAAAGATAGGTGGAAAAAATGAGTGCTCAGATAGTTTTAAGCACTGTTCTGAAGACTGGGGTAGATATAAGTTAATCAGATTGGACACGGTCCCTGTCCCATATAGGGCTCATAGTCGAAGTAGGAGGAGTAGGATTTAATCCCCGTTTTACAGATGGGGTAACTGAGGCACAGAGAGGTTAAGTGACTTGCCCAAGATCACACAGCAGACATGTGGCACAGCCAGGATGAGAAATCAGGGTCTTCTGACTCCCAGGCCTACGTTTTTTTCACTTTGACCTGGGAAAAGGATTCTGAAGGAGGTGGGATTTAAGATAGATTCTTTGTCATAATCTATTCCCTGGGCAATGATTTTCCTTTATGTATAAGCCAAGTTACATGGCATTTTCTCTGTCTCTCTTAATACAGAAAATGATATTTATGAAATTTGAAGTCATTACAGGTGGCAAAAAATGAGTCCTGATTTATTGACTGTATTTTGAAGTATCATTTTCATCGTCATTGATTCAATCTACTTAATGAGTTTTTATCTCATGCAGAGCACTGTACTAAGCACTTGGTCAGCATGGCCTATTGGATAGAGCACAGGCTAGAGACCTGGGTTCTAATGCTGACTCCACCACTTGTCTGCTATGTGACTTTGGGCAAAGTCACTTCTCTGTACCTAGATTAAAATGGGGATTAAGACTGTGAGCCCTGTGTGGGAAAGGGACTGTGTCCAACCTTGTGTTGTATCTACCCCAGCCCCTAGAACAGTCTCTGGCACATAGTAAGCACTTAACAAGTACTATTATTATTATCATTATTATTATTCTTATTGTAATTATTAACAATAATCCAGTATCCTGGCTCTCTTGAATCTGCACTATCAGTCACATCTTATGGCTACTAAAAAAGAATGTTACATTGGTAGAATCGGTAAATGGGACTTGTCTTGTTTTTCTCATAAAATACAACACTTTCCTTTTTTTTCTGAAAAGATGTATATATGATCTGATGTTCCTGTCTCATTAATTTTCCATTTTAAATAAATTATAAAAGTGGAAAGCGTGGTCAAATAGTACGCCAATAGGAAATGATACTTGAATACTTAATAAAAACTTCCACCTCAGGGAGGCCTGGACACATTAATACTTTCGATATCATTGATTTGACTCCCGAAATATGTTAAGTAGAATCAATGCAGAAGCAAAAGATTCTGAAGATCATTTCAAACTAAAGCAAAACCGCTAAATGTTGCTATACTGTACATAAACTTCAATTCAGAAAGATAGTCATATTAGCAAAACAGGGAGAGTTACCTTCAAATTTAGTATGGTGTTATGTTTTGTAGAAGTAGGCCAATTGTTACTGCTGATTGTTAGGTTGCAAAGAATCATAAGTGGGCTGACTTGCCCTTTCTGTAGAAATCAAATTGTGAAGGTAACTGTTATACAGACACACAATAAGGATTCAGGCGATATGATGACTACTGTGAATTTGTCTTGTATATACATAATAATGGCATATTAACATAACATGAACAATGCCAGAGGACCTTGACCCAAGCTCAGCAACAACTTGTCTTAGATTCCACCAAACTTAATTCGTTTAAATCTAACAATAATCCAGCTCTTTATCAGAGACCAAGGTCTTAATGGAATAATCATTATGGAGATATTCTATTTTAGACACTAAAATAACCTTTTAAACTACCTTTCTTCTGATTCTGCAAGATCCTTTAGAGTACACATCCAAGGGGGAAAAGAACTTCCTGTAACAGCTCTAACTGTGAGACCAATAAAATGCACCTATTAAGGTGCAAAAGGGCTTTCAGCCTAAAACAATAACTAAAAAAAAGCATATCTCACTGAAACTTGATCTGGGACATCTTCTATGTCAGATATTATAAAATGTTCTTGTACAAACAGCTTGTGTTGAAGTTGGTGATTTGAGAGGAGTGGAAAATTTAGATGGAAATGAAAGTCATAAGTAGTTGTAGTGGTGGTGATGAAGCAGTGTGGTCTGGGAGTAAGAAAGGCCTGGGTTCTAATCCCGGCTCCACCCCTTGTCTACTCTGTAAACTTGGGCCGGTCACTTTACTTCTCTGGGCCTCGATGATCTCAACTGCAAAATGGGGATTAAGACTGTGAGCCCCATGTGGGACAGGGACTGTGTCCAACCTGCTTTGCTTATGTCCACCACAGTGCTTAGTACAGTGCCTGGTACATAGTACGTGTTTAACAAACACCAGAGTTATTATTAGTAGTAGTCGTAATAGTATTTATTAAGTGCTTACTATGTGTAGAGCACTCTACTAAGCAATGGGAGAGAAGACACAGGTAGGAATTAAACATGGTCCCTGTCCCTTGAAGGGCTCACAATCTAAGACGGCATTAGGCAGATTGCTATGTCTATTGAGCCTGTTCTGCCCGCTTCCCTCACCCCATCCAGTCACGGAGGAAGACCAACAGAATTCCAGGATGGGGCACGTACCTAGATTCAGTTGGGACAAACTGGGGGAGAGAATGTGCCTCTTGATGCAGAGTGCATTAGCATCAGTCTTTCAGTCATTCATTCAATTGTATTTATTGAGCGCTTACTGTCCTCAAAGCACTGTACTAAGCACTTGGGAGAGTACAATATAACAGTAAACAGACACATTCCCTGCCCACAGAGTTTACAGTCTAGAGGACACCACTTCACTTCATGGGCACTGCCTTAGAAATCCCAAGAGCAATTTGGGGGTATGTCCAGGGAGTAATAGGGGGCACGACTATTATATTGTCTGAATGGTTGTTAGCAAGTTATATTGTCTGAATGGTTGCCTGCACTGCTTTGGACACAGAATCTCCTCAGTGTAGCTTAGAGTCCTATTGAGAGGAAGCGGAGTAGGAACATAGCTTCTTAAGGCTGTTGCGTCCTCAAATGGAAGACTCAAATTTATTAAATTTAAGGTCACATCCCTCCAAGAGGCTTTCTAATTAACCTCTCTTTTTCCCAACCCTTTCTCCCTTCTATAACACTTGTATACTTGGATCTGTATCCTTTGAACACTTGATATTCACCCCACCCTCATCACCACACCAATTAGGTATACATCCTTTTTCTCCTCTTTTTTCTCTCTTTCTTTCTTTCCTTTTTCTTTCTTTTCTTTTTCTTTTTCTCTTTTCTTTTTTCAAATTTCTATAATATACATAATTTATTTATGTATTTACTTAAGTATAGCATTGTCTGTATTCCTATTGTCTGTAAGAGCTCAATGAATGCAATTGAATGAATGAATGAATTGGGCTCACAGTCTTAATCCCCAAATTTACAGGTGAGGAAATTAAGGCACAAAGAAGTTAAATGACTTGCCTAAAGTCACTCAGCAGACAAGTGACAGAGACGGGATTAAAATCCAGATCCTTCTGACTCCCATGCCTGTACTCTATCCGCTAGGACATAATCCTGTGTTCAAGAATCAGTCAATCATTCAATTGCATTTAGTAAGCACTCGCTGGATGCAGAGCACTGTACTAAGCGCTTGGAAAGGCACAAGAAGCAGAAAGTCTGGGGGGGTGGGGGAGAAGTTGTGGATGTGCCTACCAGTTAGATTCTTTCTGTAGGAACCAGAGGAAGCGACCCTGGGCAGCCTGAAAACAATGCTTTTAATTGTGGAAATATGGTCAAAAGAGGTCACCTGAGAGTTTAGCAGCCTGCAGCAACTAGTAGTTTACTGAAGTAGCTCACTTGTGTGTAACTGATGCACTCTCATGCCATTAAGGAGTGCTTTCAACATTTTTGTGTGTGGAGACAATGATTCCAAGTGTTACTTGGGGTTAGTAATAAATTCATGCAGTACTAATAATGTTGGTATTTAGAACAGCACTGTTCTAAGCGCTGGGGTAATTACAGGGTCATCAGGTTGTCCCACGTGAGGCTCACAGTCGTAATCCCCATTTTACAGCTGAGGTCACTGAGGCCCGGAGAAGTGAAGTGACTTGCCCACAGTCACACAGCTAAGTGGCAGAACCGGGATTCGAACCCATGACCTCTGACTCCCAAGCCCGTGCTCTTTCCACTGAGCCACACTGCTTCTCTGTGCCCCACACTATCTAAAGGAAAGGGCAATTTCAAAATGGAAATTCTTTCTAACCAGAGGTACTAGAATTGTTAATGATATTTCATAGATCAGCCACTTCTTTCATAATATGATATTTTGTTGCAAAATATGGCTAGAACATGATGGAAGAATAGGAGGAACAGTGCTCTAATGCAACCACGCACTGGGCAATGCTCTTTGCAGGAACACCTTCAAGCAGAATCACACTGTTTCTCTGTCAAAAACACTGCGGATTCATTAGCATTGTTATTGTTTAACATTCACTGATAAGGGTTACCCATTGAAGCTTGAAAGGAAGTTATTCAAACAAACCAAAGACAACATTTGTTCACGCAGTGGGTGGTAAACATGGAGTTTGTTCTAAAGGAAGTTGTGCAGACTGAAAACATCTGTAATTTCAAGAGGGCTTTGGATAAACTAATGAACCACAAGGCCATGGTGGGTTTCACGAAAGGAAAGTTAGGGGCACTAAATGACTCATTTCTAATATTGAGAGTTTTGTCATGCAGTGCAACCATCACTGTTCATTTAACCATCGATTCAGTCATTCATTCAAACGTATTTATTGAGTGCTTACTGCAAAGCACTGTATTAAGCTCTTGGGAGAGTACAATATAGCAATAAATGGACACATTCCCTGCCCACAGCTAGCTTGTATCATTACAGGTGACAGAACCTTGGGTCCAATGACCTGGGTCTGACACAGCATAACTTTTCTTTAGCTTGAGCCAAGCACCCACCTGGAGTGCTGTGAAAAACTACTAGTAGGGTTAGTGCTCCTGATTAGAAAGGATTTCACCTTGAAAAAGTTTACTGTTTGGCAGAAAATAGTGTCACCCTCTCTGGGAATTGACAAAATCCTTCCCAAATCCTTAACTTCCTGAAATTGGCCTCGTGTAGCTGATCCCTTCGAGGTGGCCTAGTGGAAAGAACACAGGATTGGGAGTCAGAGACCTGGGTTCTAGTTCTAGTTCTGCCACCGGTTTACTGGGTGACCTTGGGCAAATCATTTCACTTCTTTGTGTTTCAGTTATCTCATCCGTAAAATGTGAATTAAATCCTCCTCCCTCCAACTTAGACTGTGAGCTCAGTATGGAACAGGGACTATGCCCAACCTGATTAGCTTGTATCTGCCCAAGCGACAAGAGCGGTATCTAATGTCTGCTCAATTAATTTTATTTATCTTGGCAGTGTTTTAAACATTTTTATGAACTCCTTATAGGCATTGAACCTGTCATTTTGTTATCTTATGCCTCAGAAGTGCTTAGTACAGCAATTGTACCATGTAGATGTACAATAAATGTTACTACTACTATTCATACTGATCCATCAATCAGTTGATCACATTTATTGAGCACCTAATGTGTGCAGAGCACTGTACTAGGAACTTGGGAGAGTATAATATAACAGAGTTGGCAAACACCTTCCCTGCTACATCTTGGCTTAATGTGATGAGTGCAGATATTGATATTTGTGTATATTGGGTTTACCATAATATATATGCATTTCAATTGCCCCTGAAGATACATCAGCAATTTAGCAGGGCAGTGTGGTCTAGTGGAAAGAGCATGGGCCTGGGAGTCCGAGGACTTGGCTTCTAATCCCAGCTCTGCTAGTCATCTGCTGTGTGACCTTGGGCAAATCACTTAACTTCTCTGTGCCTCAGTTACTGACTCTGTAAAATGGAGATTTAAGACTGTGAGCCCAGTGTAGAACAGGGAGTGTGTCCAACCTGATTAGCTTTGTATCTACCCCAGTGCTTAAAACAGTGCTAGGCACATAGTAAGTGCTGTACAAATACCATGAAAAAAGAAAAACAAAAAGAAACATTTTCTGGAAAAATTCAAAGTAGACAGCATAACTCCTTGAATAATAATTAGCTACAATTGGTAAGTCTGAACACATTTAATAGGTGTCCATTTAATATGCAGTATGGTTAATTGCACTGTAATTACAGAATTTTAGAATGCTATGCTAAGTATCTAATCTTTTTCAGATTTGTGTTTCAATCAGTGGTCTGGCATCATTGGCCAGGTTGATGAAGACTGCCTTCGAGGAGAAGATGACAAGGAGAGATTGTACTGATATGCCTAATCAACTGGTAAAGTTTTAATATGATTCTGTACTGTTTGGTTTTTATTTTTAATCATAGTTGTGTTTCCCTCATGAATGAATCCTGATTAGTTAGTAGTCAGTTTAGGAAAACAATGAGAGCTTACATTTACTCAGTTATATTATGTTAGAATTATTATTTGATGCTGATTGATTTGATGGGGAAATTTATATTACCTCAGCACGTAGACCCACTTCATTTTTATTCATGATGTTAATTATATACTCAAAGAGTTATTGCTATTTTCTTCTTTATGATGTTTACGATTAGGACTTGTTTATTCATATAGTAACCCCATTATGCTGGTTATACAATTGTAAAAGCTATTCCATGCTATTTCTCTAGCCAGAGAGCAGCTTTCTGAGTTTCTATCATCTCACGGGCTGTGATAATATACCGTTCAGGGGAAACGTATAAGGAGCTTATACGTGTTATGATGCGAGTGAGAAGATTTTGGCGCCATTTTTGTAGAGGTGGTAGTTCAAATTGATTGATTTTTGGTATTTGTTAAGCAGTTACTAAGCTCTGGGGAAGGTGCAGATTAATTAAACCAGACACAGTCCCTGTCCTGCCTGGGGTTCACTGTCTAAGTAGGAGGGAGAAAGGGTAACCCCGTTTTATAGATGAGAAAACTGAGGACAGAAAAGTAGTTAAGTGACTTGCCCAAGGTCATACAGCAAGTAATTGACATAGCCAGGAGTAAAACCCAGGTCCTTCTGACTCCCAAGTCCCTGTTCTCTTCACTAGGGCACACTGCTTCTCATGGGAGAGGATTAACTTTTTCGTCTCTTCTCATTCTCCTCCCAGCTGTCTCTTAAGATGAGCTCTACCTACTCTCTAAATCTGCCACTTGCACCTGGGACTTGTGACCTCATCCCCTCTCATTTTTCAAAGCCACTTATTCCCACACTTCCCTCGCTCCCTCTTACTGCTATTCTCAGACACTCTCAGATATGGCTCCTTCCCTACAGCCTTCAAACACTCTCAATTCTCCCAACACATGGGAGCTTCAAAATTTGTGATAATTAAAATAATCAAGATGAATGCCTTAGTCACTCTGGGCACTTATACTTCATCGATACGAAAAAGCATAATACAAATTTCAAGTTCTGATGAATATTTTCCCTCTGATGCTGTAAATTTTTATAGGATTTATTTAATGCCATTTTAGAATGGTGCTTAACAGTCTAGCATTTCCCAGGGCTCTTGAGAATGTACAGGGTATCGACACACATAGAACAAGTAAGACTCTGTATTTTTTTTTTAATGGCATTTGTTATATGCTTACTATGTGCCAGGTACTGTATTAAGTGCTGGAGTAGATTACGCTAATCAGATTGGACACAGTCTATGACCCACGTGGCGCTCACAGTCTTAATCTCTGTTTTACCGATGAAGTAACTGACGTGCAGAGAACTTAAGTGATTTGCCCAAGGTCACACAGCAGACAAGTGTCAGAGGCAGGATTAGAACCCAGATCCTCTGATGCCCAGGCCCGTGCGCTCGCCATTATTCATTTGTTCATTCAGTGATATTTATCGAGCGCTTACTCTGTGCAGAGCACTGTACTAAGCAGTTGGGAGAGTACAATAAAACAATAAACAGACACCTTCCCTACCCACATCGAGTTTAGAGTCTAGAGGGCAACACTGCTTCTCTCTCCACAGATTACTGTTCATCAGAGGCCTCCAGTGAACTCCTTTTACCCAATCAATCAATCAATCAATCAGTGGTATTTATTGCACGTCTAACGGACTGTACTTTCTCTGAATCCTCCTTTAACTTTATTCTCTCTTGTTGCTGCTGACCACTCCCTCCTCCTCCTAGAAACTCTCTGACCTTAGTTTCACCATAACAGTAATCTCCTCATTCTCTTCATATCTCTCTGGAGTGCTCTTTTCCAGGCTCCTTTGCTGGTTCTTCTTTTTTTCTCCACCCTTTACTGTGAATTTCTTACAAGACTCTGTTCTTCGTCCTTCATCTTCTCACTCTACATTCATCCTCTCAGGAAGTTCACAGAGCAGTAATAGTAATAGTTGTTGTTGCTTTAGTGGAATATATTGAGCACTGGTGTAACCTGGTGTAATCAGATACTGGTGATTGAGATACCGGTGGAATCAATTAAAATGAATTTGTGAAGCTCAACATATGTTTAGCTGGATGTGCCTAGTAGATTCATTCTGGCCTTTCACCTTGGGGTTCTAAATACTAAATAAAAGGAATCTGATGGGCTCCCCTCTGCTTGCAATTGGTTAACATATGAAGGAGGAGATCTCCCTTTCTTAACAGGAAAGTTCAGATAGAGCAATAATAGTAATAGTTGTTGTTGCTTTAGTGGAATATATTGAGCACATAATGATTAGGCAGAGAATGTGCCTATTTACTGTAGTATTGTACTTTCCCAAGTGCTTTGCACACAGTAAGTACTCAATAAGTACTACTGAATGAATGAATTGCAACAGAAGCAGCGTGGCTCAGTGGAAAGAGCATGGGCTTTGGAGTCAGGGCTCATGAGTTCGAATCCCAGCTCTGCCACTTGTCGGCTGTGTGACTGTGGGCAAGTCACTTAACTTCTCTGCGCCTCAGTTCCCTCATCTGTAAAATGGGGATTAAGACTGTGAGCCCCACGTGGGACAACCTGATTCCCCTATGTCTACCCCAGCGCTTAGAACAGTGCCCGGCACATAGTAAGCGCTTAACAAATACCAACATTAACACATTGAACTGAGCATTTGGGAAAGGAAAACAGAAGCAAACAACAGGTTCCCTGCCTACAAGAGGCTTAGAATCTAATGTGAGAATCAGACACATATAATATTTACAAAAGCAGGGAGAAGAGAAATAAAACAAATATGCCAGTTGAAATATTTGCTAGACTATAAGCTTCCTTGAGGGCAGGAATTGGTCTATTATTTTGCATTCACCCAAGCACTTAATATAGTGCTATGCACTCAGTAAGTACTTAATAAATATCCATGATGGATGATAGATTAATCAGAATTAACCATGGACTAGAAAGCTGAATACAAGGGCTGAGGAGGTATATGAATGCATAGGTTTTTAGGGATTCTTCCTCCTAACTTTATCTGTCTTCCACACTACATTGAAAGCACCTTGAAAAGGAGACTCATGTCTACTAATTCAATTGTACTCTTCCAAGAATTTAGCCCAGGACTGGGAGCTGGGCTAGATGAGGTACAGTAAGATTGGACACAGTCCCTGACCCACATGAGGCTCACAGTCTGTAATGGAGGAAAGAGAGGTTTAAAATTCCCATTTTTCAGATGAGGAAAAAGAGACACAGGAATTTTTGTATCTTAATGGTTTTTGTTAAACACGTCCTATGTTTCAGGCACTGCACTAAGCACTGGGGTAGATAAAAGGTTGAACATAATCCATGTCCCACGTGGGGCTCACAGTCTTAATCCCCATTTTACAAATGAGGTAACTGAGGCACAGAGAAGTTTAGTGCCTTGCCCCAGATCAATCAACGGGCCAGTGGTAGAGCTGGGATTAGAACACAGGTCTCTTGAGTCCCACCCCCCATGCATTTGCCCCTAGGACTTCTTTGGTTTGATGCAGGTATTAGAAGTTTTTGAGGGGTACCCATTTTGAGGATTGTGTCAAGAAGATAATCTAGAGAGAAGCATGGAGTGTGAACAGTGAGGCCATGCTGCCTCTGATGAAGAAAATGGTGTTCATGGCAGTCAGTATTGCCAGGTAAAGTCACTCTCTTTTCACCTAGCAGAAGAGAACGAAATTCATAAAGTTGTCTTGGGTCCCCATACCCTGCTTTACAGATTTATTATCTTTGCATCTACCCCAGTGCTTAGCACAGGATTTGGTAGACTGTAAGCTCGTGGTGGGCAGGGAATGCCCATCACTGTGGGCAGTGAATGTGTTTGTTCATTCTTATATTGTACTCTCCCAAGCACTTAGTACAGTGAGAGAACCAGTATGGCGTAGTGGATACAGCACGGACCTGGGAGTCAGTTGGTCATGGGTTCTAATCCTGATTCTGCCACTTGTCTGCTATGTGACCTTGGGAAAATCACTTCACTTCCCTTCTCTGTGCCTCAGTTATTTAATCTGTAAACTGGGTACTGAGACTGCGAGCCCCACGTGAGACAGGGGCTGTGTCCAAACCGATTTGCTTGTGTGCACACCAGTGCTTAATACACTGCCTGGCAAATAATGAACACTGAACAAATCTCCCGATTAGACTGTAAGCCCGTCAGAGGGCAGGGACTGTCTCTATCTGTTACCGATTTGTACATTCCAAGGGCTTAGTACAGTGTTCTGCACATAGTAAGCGCTCAATAAATAAATACTATTGAATGAAATACCACAATTATTATTATTATAGTGGTCTGCACACAGCAAGCACAAGTAAGTAAATACAACTGACTGTTAGTAAGCACTTATAAATACACTAGCTAGCTAACCAACTATTCCTTCCACCAGGCATGCCCGCAACTCATTTATTTGAATCTTGATACTGGTGCACCCTTAGGGGTGGGGAGGGTGTGCTTTGAGGAAAGCTACAAGGGCTTGATAGAGAGAGAGAAGTCAAACAAGATGTTTGGATGACAGTTTTGGCTCCTGCTTCCCATTCTTAATTTCGAAGCCCTGCACTATATAAAATGGATTCCATTGACAAAGATTCAAAAGTTACCTTAGCCAATTCCACCAGATGAATATGTTTGATGATTGTAGCCAAGTTCATTAGGACAATTTTAAAAAGAGGTGAGCACTGATGCTACGGATCATCAGGGTAGTGGAAATAATCCATCTCCCCAGGCAGTCATTCTTGGCTAAGTCACATCGATCGTTCACCAGTAAAGGCTAGGCAATGACCTGAATCTCTAGAGAAGCCAATCGGATAAACAAAGTTTAAGTCAAATGCTACTTCTAAAATGTTGCGTGAAAAGTTGTCTTGAAAAACCTCAGACTCAGAAGAAGAACACTGGAAAATTGCCCAAAATGGTTCCGGGTCTCTGGCAGGAGCTCTGTCAACTCAGAGGATAAAAGATGAAAGAATGTGATGCTGAAAAGACAGAATCATCTTATGACTCTAATAGCTCTCCTGGTTGTCTAAAAAGTGCCAGTTTTGAAATGATGCAATGAAGAAATGGCTCTTTTGTTTGCTCAGTCTGTTTAGGGAACTGCCATGTCATTGGCAGAGATTGACTATAAATGACAAAGGACGAAAGTTAACAAAGGAAGGGGGATTATCCGAAAAGGCAAATGATGGCATAAATGGCTTAAAATATTCACTGCTTAGAGCAAACAAAAGTGCAATCCCTCCATAATTTCTTCCTGTGATTCTTAGCAAGGGCTTAAGGTCTACTGGGAAAAAACAGTCGACATTATATTTAAATTAGAAAATGAATTTCCATGGAGAATTAATTAGTCTATGTCAGCGGTCACTCAATATATTGGCATAATGACTTTTATAATCTGGAAATCCCCACAAACAAAAATACAGATGATTAGAAGAGCTTTCTCTGGGTGAATCAACCAAAGGTAAATTAGAGCATCAGATTCGGGATTATGAATAAGGAAAAGAGCATGAACAAATGAGTATTAAAAAAATATGTGTCTGAGAGAAATGACAGAGGGCTGGTCCTGAATAGCACTAGGTCAGTGCTATTCTCCATCCTTGAACCACATAATTCAAATGGAATTGCTTCCAGAATTGAGCCAGTTACATTTAACGTGCCTCATAGGCTAAGTTAGCTGTACAACACTACTGACCGGTCCTTCGGGATCAAAGATAACTCTGTTAATGGTGAGATTTTTATCAATCTGTGTAAAGATGTGACAGAAAGCCTGATGTAGGAGTGACAAGTCCTTTATCTCAGATGCTCTATACAGGATCTAGGGCCACTTTGGGTCTCCTTTTTTGGGATGTCATCTCAGATCTTCAGCTTTAAGGTAGTTACCCCATTTCCAATTGCTGAACTTCAGTCGCATGATGCTCTTAGTCTGAAGAGTTGAAATAATTTACCAGTGGATGGAACCCTACTAAACCCCACGCTAATCTTCCAGCTTCTTTTCTTTTTTTTAAACTGTACTTGTTAAGAGTTTACGAGGTACCAGACACTGTATTATGCACTAGGGTAGGTATAAACTAATTCTGTTGAACGCAGTCCATGCCCCACATGGGGTTTACAGTCTTAATCCTCATTTTACAGGTGAGGTAACTGAGGCCCACAGAAGTTAAGTGACTTGCCCAGGGTCACACAGCAGACGAGAGGTGGTGCCGGGATTAGAACCCAGATCCTTCTGACTCCCAGGCCCGTGCTTTCTCCACTAAGCCATACTGCTTCTCTACGTGCTAAATACTATATGCTAAATGCTGTACTAAGCACTGGAGTAGATACAAGATAATCGAGTCAGACAGAGTCCTTGTCTCATAGGGGGCTTATAGTCTAAGCAGAAGGGAGCACAGGTATTTATTCCCCATTTTACAGAGGAGGAAACTGAGGCACAGAGCGTGAAAAGTGCTTTGCCCAGGGTTAAACAGTAGGTAGCAGTGGAAAGGGACCTACAATCCAGGTTCTTTGACTTCCAGGCCCAGGTTCTTCCCCCTAGGCCCCGCTGCTTCCCCTTATGCTATTAATTAATCAGTGGTATTCACTGAGTGCTTACTGTGTGCAGAGCATTGTGCTATGAGCTCAGAAGAGTACAGTATGCTAATATATTTGAATGAGAGAAAATCCTATATTTATTAAACCATATCCTTAATTGTTCTCCCCGCCTTCAAAGCCTTATTGAGGGCACATCTCCTCCAAGAGGCCTTCCCTGATTAAGCCCTCTTTTCGTTTTTTTCCACTCCCTTCTACGTCTCCCTGACTTGCGCCTTTTATTCATTCCCCCTCCCAGCCCCAGAGCACTTATTTACAAAGCCACAGTTTATTTATATTAGTGTCCATCTCCCCCTCTAGGCTGTAAGCTCATTGTGGGCAGGGAATACGTCTATTATATTGTTATATTGTACTCTACCAAGCGCCTAGTACCGTACTAGGCACACGGTAAGTGCTCAATAAATACAGTTGATTGATTGATTTTGCCATGATGTCCCAGGTAATGAGGAGAGCCAAGATAAGGATTTATATCTGAGTGATTCTTCATCTCATTTGGGTAATTGTCTTCATACGATGAGACTGCAAGCTCTTTGTGGGCAGGGAGCCCAGCATGGCTCAGTGGAAAGAGCCTGGGCTTCGGAGTCAGAGGTCATGAGTTCGACTCCCGGCTCTGCCACTTGTCAGCTGTGTGACTGTGGGCAAGTCACTTCACTTCTCTGTGCCTCAGTGACCTCATCTGTAAAATGGGGGTGAAGACTGTGAGCCTCACGTGGGACAACCTGATGACTCTGTATCTACCCCAGAGCTTAGAACAGTGCTCTGCACATAGTAAGCACTTAACAAATACCAACATTATTATTATTATTATTATTACTCTCCCAAGTACTTAGTACAGTGGTCTGCACACAGTAAGTGCTCAATAAATAAATACAATTAAATAAGATGGACCACTTGTGGTTCTAATAACGCTAAGGGTCGAGTAAATCAGGAAGCAAATCATTTACCTGCTGACACACTAGGATTGGGTCTTTCAGCCCTTCTCCCACCTTGACTCATCCAATCAATCCATCAGTCAAGTAATCATCGTCATCATCATCAAAGGTTTTTATTGAGCACTTAATGTATGCAGATCATGGTACTACATGCTTGGAAGAGGACAACACAATAGAAGTTGTACACGTGTTCCCGGCCCATAAAAAGCTTAGAGTCTAGAGGGGGAGACCGACATTAAAATAGATTACGGATATATACCTAAGTGCCGGGGGGCTAAGGGTTGGGTGAATATCAAGTGATTAAAGGATACAGATCCAAGAGCATGGATGACATGGAAGAGAAAATGAAGGCTTAATCGGGGAGGGCCTTTTGAGGGAGATGTGATTTTAGTAAGGCTAAGAATCCATGACACAAGTGTTTGTATCGGATTGCTTGAAATACTCCACTCTCCTCCTAAGCATTGGCAATAATAGTTCCAAAAGATGGAACACTGGACTCCATGCTGTTGCATATTGATTCATCAATGGATCGTGCCATTTATTTATTAATCTAGTTTCTCTCCAACACTGAAGATTGATTTTTTTAATGAAATGAGCAACTACCGAATACGTCAGGAATAGCACAAAGAACTTTCTCCTGAATTCCCTGTGGCATCTCTCCAGTTACACGACCCTCAGAAAAGGAGATATACTGTCCAGTCATTGGAATGGATTATTCTTTGAGGGGAAATGTCACGGGGTTTGCAAGATGGCATCATGATTTACCATCTTTTTTAAAAAAGGAGGGGAAGTTGACTGTGGAGATTGTGACACACCCCACTGTGGTTTAATTCTTAGCTTTCCCTATGGTGCTGGATTTCCTAAAAGGAGGAGAAGAGACGGTTGGCAGCCTTTGGCTTCAGAAAGGACCAAATTCCTGCTGCCTCTCTCCTTTAGCACTGGCCTGAGAGGAAGAAGGCCTGAGTTCTAATTCCAGCTCTGCCGTTTGCCTGCAGCGTAAACTTAAACAAGCCATTCAACGTCTCTGTTACTTAGTCTACTCATTTAGAGAACAGGTAATTTCATCTTCTTCTCCAAATGGGTAGACTGAGTAACAGAGACTTTGAATGGTTGAATGGTTGAATGGTCTCCTTCCCCCTTAGACTAAGAGCCTCATAAGGGATGGGGGCTTTGTCTGACCTGATTGTTCTGAATCTGCCCCGATGTTTAGATCAATCTTTCAATCACTAATATTTGACTGCTTAATGTGTGCAGTGAGTGTCCTGTACTAAGCATTTGGGAGAGTAGACATGTTCCCTGTCCACAACAAGCTTACATTCTAAAAGGGGGATAGAGGAGCAGCGTGACCTAGTGGAAAGTCAAAAATGGTTTCTAATTCCAGCTCTGTCATTTACCGGATGTATGACCTTGGATAAGTCACTTAACTTCTCTGTGCCTTGGTGTCCTCATCTATAATGTGGGGATCCTATACCTGTCCTTCTTCCTACTTAGACTTTGAGCCCCATGTGGGACAGGGACTCTGTCTGACCTGATTACCTTGTGTCTATCCCAGGCACTTGTTATAGTGCTGGACACATATTAAGTGCTTGATGAGTACCACAATTTTTTATCATAACATTGCTTGACACATTATAAGTATTTAGCAAATACCACATTTATCATTATTCATTCCAGTCCTGTCTCCTTCTCATCTACTCATTCTCTACAGGCTTAGAGCAGCCGTTGGCACTCAATCAATCGATCGATCGATTTATAAAATCTCACTGTCAGTCACTTCATCTTAGAACCTAAATGGCAACATATATCCAGATGTCCATTGGAGAAGTGGCCCAGGTCACCCAGGACCAGGGTCATCTGGGATGGCTCTCTGGGGTCCACCGGGGCAGCTTGATGTCCAGGTGGTCAGAGTTGTCATCGTCATCATCATCAGTGGTATTTATTGAGCGTTTACTATATCCAGAGCACCATATTAAGCACTTGGGAAAATACAGTACAACAGAGTTGGAAGACATGTTCCCTGTCATGTCCCACATGGGGTCACAGTCTTTCTTAATCCCCATTTTATAGATGAAGTAACTGAGTACCTATGTGGGACATGGACTGTGCCCAACCTGATTAGCTTTTATCTACTCCAGTGGTTAGTACAGTGCCTGGAACATAGTAGCTCTTAACGAATACCACTGAATAATAATAATAATGTTGTTTCTGGTATAAGAAAAGGATTAGGATTCTGCAGCAATCTGACTGTAGGAAGACTCCCCTAAAGACAAATAATCTTTTCTATTTCTTCATGCCTGAATAAATGCAACCAACACTTCCATCATAGTGGTATAGCGTTCTAAAGTTCCACTAGAAACGGCTGGTTTAATTGTCTATTCCAATTACATAGTAATTAAGTGACACTTTTGAGCTAGAGTTAGTTATCAAATCTATAATCAAACTGAGTGTTTTGTATCCTGTTCTGTATATGCAACTCCTTGAAACTCAACCTGTTTACCCTTCTGGAAATTAAAGCGGCTTTATGAGCAGTGATCCAGTGTAATTTTGGAGACTTGTTATTGACTATGGGGCGGGTTTTTGGAGTAGGAGCAAAGACTAGTCCCTAGGTCTGGTAACGGAGAATTTATTTTTAAAAAGGCATCAACTAAACCATTAGAAAATGACATTAATGAGAATTACACAATCAAAATATTTCAGGGCTGTTTATAGGGTAGGATAGCAGAGGCACACGTTCTGCCCGTCACCACTGTGTTAACTGAACTGCCGAACCTAGAAATGGAAGCAGCATGGCCTAGTGGATGGAGTTTGGGCCTGGGAGTCAGAAGAACCTGGGTTCTAATCCGGCTCTATCACTTGTCTGCTGTGAGACCTTGGGTAAGTAATTTCTCTGTGCCTGTTACCTCCTGTAAAATAGGGACTAAGACTGTGAGCCCCATGTGGGACATGGACTGTATCCAACCTGATTAGCTTGTATCTACCCCAGTGCTTAGTACAGTGCCTGGCACAAAATTAGCGCTTAAATGCCATAAAAACGAAAACTATAGTGTCTGGTGACTGAACCCTTGGGAAAGTACAGCAGAGCTGGTAGACATGATCCCTGCTCTCGACTGTTGCTGTTGTCTTGTGCACAACTGCAACTGCTTCATCGCTTCAGATTGAATGTATGTAAATATGTTTTTCCTTTTATTCCCACGATATGTCTACAGTCTGTGTCCACTGTCTCCTGCATTGGATTAAAAGCTCTGTGAGGGCAGTTACTGCGTCATCTACTTTTTGCACCTACTCTGCACAAAGCGCCCACTCAATAAACGCTGTTGGCGATTTACTGAATGCCCCGAAGCATTTAGCACTGACCTAAAAACTTTTAGAACCCGCTAGAAAGGATTAGTCGGCAGGAACAGCCTTCTGGGAGTTTACAAACTCAAAAAGGAGACAAGAAGCATGTGGGTGTGCAAAAATCAGTACTAACTGTAAGAATAAGGGTAATGGGAGATTCTCGATTTTACTAGTGAGTGGGTGGTAATTGAAAAGCATGCCATTCTTCCCTAATTGGCATCATCCTTTCACAGGCACCCATCATTAGCTTTTGAGATGTCATTTTATATTTTTTTCCTAGCAGACGGCTCCTGCTTCACCTGAGTTGAGTTCAAACAGTGTGGGGAGAGGGGAGCGGATTTAGATATGCGTTATTTCTGTTTCAGCCACGTCCACGTCTCATCTCCGTTTCCATATTCCGAGATGCAGCTGAGATTGTGTTACTCTGCATATGTGGCTGGAAATCTCGATCGATCAATCAGTCGCATTTATTGAAAGCTTACTGTGTGCAGAGCGCTGTACTAAGTGCTTGGAAGAGTACAACACAACAATATAACAGGAACATTCCCTGCCCACAGAGAGCATCATCTAGACCTGTGAAGTCCCTTGGAAAGCAGCATGGGCTACTGGAAAGAGCATGGGCTGGGAGTCGGAGGACATGAGTTTGAATCCTAACATTTGCCAGCCATATGACCTTGGGCAAGTCATTTCATTGAGCCTCAGTTTCTTCATCTGCAAAATAGGGATCAATTACTTGTTTTTCCTAGACTGTAGGCCTTGAGTTCTAATCCTGGCTCTGCCACTTGTCTGCTGGGTGACCTTGGGCAAGTCACAACTTTTCTGCACCTCAGTTTCCTTATCTGTAAAACAGGGATTATCTACCGGTTCTACCTCCTCCTCGGACTGTGAGCCAGATGAGGGACGGTGTTTAGCAAACAGGGAACGCGCCTACCAACTCTATTGTGCGGTATTGTCCCAAGAGTTCAGTACAGTGCTTCGCACACAGCAAGCGTTTAATAAATCATAACTGATTGATTGATTTCCAGCGTTCATGGGTACCTCGTTAGGGGACCGCTTTGTCCACGGATCGCCCTGTGCCTGGAGCAGTGGTCGTGGGCTGTGGTCTCCCGGGAGGGCATGGGATTAAAATTTTTTTTAGAGAAGCGGCGTGGTTTAGTGGAAAGAGCACAGGCTTGGGAGTCAGAGGTGATGGGTTATCTAATCCCCCCTCCGCCCCTTGTCATCTGTGCGATTTTTGGGCAAGACACTTAACTTCTCTGTGCCTCAACTCCTCATCTGTAAAATGGGGATTAAGACTGAGAGCCCCACGTGGGACAACCTGATAATCTCGTATCTATCCCCGCGTTTAGAACATAGCTTGGCACATAGTAAGTGCTTAACAAATTCCATCATTATTATTATGCCCTTGGGGGCGAGGCAGGTTGCCCAGCCACTGAGCAATCTGCTCTCAATCCAGCTGTTAGAGCAAGTTAGTCTGTTGGCACTCGATGACTGGAAAGAGGAGATAAAAATCTGAGATGTGTTTTCACAGTTTTCCAGGGAGGGGGAGGGGGCAGCGCCTTATCCTCGCCTTTCCTTCTATTTCGGCATCCCGAGGGGGTCGGGGAGAGTTTGCCGGGAAGGTCACAGTGCTCCTGTCCTTGAGCTGCTTGCAAACTGCTTTCCACTCGGCCTGGGCTTTGTGGGCTCGGTGGGCGTCGCGGGCTTGTCCTCCTCCTCTCCTCCACCTCCTGCTCTACTCCACCTCTCCTCCACCTCCTCCTCTCTACTTTTCCTCCACCTCTTCCTCCTCTTCTCTTCCACCTCTCCACCTCCTCTTTTTCCTCCTCCTCTCCACTTTTCCTCCACCTCTTCCTCCTCTCCTCCACCTCCTCCTCTTCTCTTCCACCTCTCCTTCACCTCCTCTTTTTCCTCCCCCTCCTCTTCTCCTCCACCTCCTCCTTCTCTCCTCCACCACCACCTCTCCTCTCCTCCTCCACCTCTTCTTCCTCTTCTCTTCCACCTCTCCTTCACCTCGTCTTTTTCCTCCTCCATCTCCTACTCTCCTCCACCTCCTCCTCTCCACTTTTCCTCCACCTCTTCCTCCTCTCCTCCACCTCCTCCTCTTCTCTTCCACCTCTCCTTCACCTCCTCTTTTTCCTCCTCCTCTCCACTTTTCCTCCACCTCTTCCTCCTCTCCTCCACCTCCTCCTCTTCTCTCCCACCTCTCCTTCACCTCCTCTTTTTCCTCCTCCTCTTCTCCCCTCCACTACCACCTCCTCCTCTCCTCCACCACCACCTCCTCCTCTCCTCCCCCACCACCACCTCTCCTTCATTTCCTCCTCCTCTCCTCCAGCTCCTCCTCCTCTTCTCCACCTCTTCCTCTTTTTTCCTCCTCTTCTCTTCTCCAGAACCGCTTTATTTTTGGTCGTGGCGCTTGCCGGGGGAGCGAAGCGGTGCGCGCATCCCGTCCCGCCGCTTCCCAATCCCGTTAGTCCCCGCCCGCTCCCCCGCACGGCCCGCGGGAACGGCCAGCGGGAGCCGGAGCAGGTGCAAGAGCAAGAAAGAGGAAGGGGATCAGCAAGAGAGGGAAGGGGAAGGAGCAGGAGCAGCAGGAAGGAAAGCAGGAGCAGCAGGAAGGAAAACAGGAGTAGCAGGAATGAAAAGGAGAAGGAGCGACAGGATTGAAAAGGAGCACGAGTAGCAGGGAGGAAAAGGAGAAGGAAGATCAAGGAGGAAAAGGAGCAGGCGGCAGGGAGGAAAAGGAGCAGGAGTAGCAGGGAGGAAAAGGAGCAGGAGTAGCAGGAAGTTAAAGGAGAAGGAATAGCAGGGAGGAAAAGGAGAAGGAATAGCGGGGAAGCAAAGGAGAAGGAAGAGCAGGGAGTCAAAGGAGAAGGAAGAGCAGGGAGTCAAAGGAGAAGGAAGAGCAGGGAGGAAAAGGAGAAGGAAGAGCAGGGAGGAAAAGGAGAAGGAAGAGCAGGGAGGAAACGGAGAAGGAAGAGCAGGGAGGAAAAGGAGAAGGAGGAGCAGGGAGGAAAAGGAGAAGGAGGAGCAGGGAGGATAAGGAGAAGGAGGAGCAGGGAGGAAAAGGAGAAGGGAGAGCAGGGAGGAAAAGGAGAAGGAAGAGCAGGGAGGAAAAGGAGAAGGAAGAGCAGGGAGGAAACGGAGAAGGAAGAGCAGGGAGGAAAAGGAGAAGGAGGACCATGGAGGAAAAGGAGAAGGAGGAGCAGGGAGGAAAAGGAGAAGGAGGAGCAGGGAGGAAAAGGAGAAGGAAGAGCAGGGAGTAGCAGGAATGAAAAGAAGGAGTAGCAGGGAGGAAAGGAGCAGGAATGGTAGGAAGGAGAAGGAGCAGGAGTAGCAGGGAGGAAAAGAAGGAGCAGCAGGAAGGAAGAAGAGAAAGGGGAGGAGAAGGAGGAGGAGGGCTGCGGAGGGGCGGGGCTGGGCGGGGCGAGGTCCGCGGAGCGCGCCCAGGTGTAGCCGCCTCCTCCTCCGCCTCCCGGGCCGCAGGTAAAGGGGCCGATGGCGCCGTGCGGGAGGACGGAGGCGGAGGAGGAGGAGGGTGGGGGGCAACGGAACTTCCGGTAACCGCAAAGGCATCAGCCCCCCGCCGCTCCTCCTCCTGCTCCCGCCCGTGCCCGCCCCACGGCCCCCTCCCTTCCTCCGTCCTTCCCTCCCTCCCTCTTTCCCTCCCTCTTTCCCTCCCTCTTTCCCTCCGCCCTCCCGCCCGGCTGCGCCCCTGCCGCTCCCACCCGCCGCCACCGCCGCGCTGGCCCTGGCACCCGCAGCCCCGGGAGGCCGGGCGGCCCCCGCCCCGGCTCCCGCTGCCGCCCCGGCTCCCGCTGCCGCTGCCGCCGCGGCCTTAGGCATGAACAGCCCGGCCGAGGAGGAGAAGCAGCTGCAGCTCATCGGCAGCCTCAAGGAGCAAGGTAGGCGCCGCCCCCCGCCGCCGGAGCCACGGCCCAGGGGGCCCGACTGGCCGGGCAGGGCCGGGGGGCACGGGCCGCGGGGCGGGGCGCCGTCTCCTCCTCCTCCTCCTCCTCCTCCTCCTCCTCCCCACCTCCTCCTCTTCTTCTCCTCCAGCTCCTCCTTCTCCTCCACCTCTTCCTCTTTCTTCCTCCTCATCTCCTCCACCTCCTCTCTTCTCTTCTTCTCCTCCACCTCCTCTCTTTTCCTCCCCTTTCCACCTCTTTTTTCCTCTTCTTCTCCACCTCTTTTTTCCTCTTCTTCTCCACCTCTTCCCCCCCCCCCGATCTTTTCGTCCACCTCCTTCTCTTTTTCCCCCTGATCTTTTCGTCCACCTCCCTTTTTTCCTCCTCCACCTCGTCCTCTTCTTCTCCTCGTCCTCTTCTCCTCTCCCCCGGGTCGGGCTCCGCCTGTACGGGAGCGGATCGGTATTAAATTGCGGGTCCGGGCCCCGCGCCGGCCTCCCCGCGCATCTCCGATGACCCCGCTCCAAAGGACTGCGGCAGACGTGAAAAATTGCAGAGCGGCCTTGGGCAGCGGTGCCCGGCGGGGCCGGCCGATGGACAGCCGATTGCTTTTGCATCCGATCGGGGACAGTGGCCAGGGATCTAATCCGACCTCCCCCCCGCCGGGATCCTTCCAGCTCAGGGGGCTCCCTGCCCCTCTCTCGGGACACACCCTCATCTTCCATCTTTAGTTCTGCTTTGGGCTAGTTCCCATTTTCTCCGCACACACACGGGAGCCGAGCTTTCCCAGCCTGAAATGTGCTTTGTCAAGCCTCATTTTTAGCAACTTATCAATCGGTGTGGCAACACTTGGCCTGGCTCCGAGAGCCGCCTTCGTCGAGGTCAGCAGCTGGTAGTAGAATAACTAGGCCAGTGTGTGGAGTTTGCCGGAGGGGGTCCCCCAAAGGGACCAGATTTCCGGAGCTCGAAGTGGGACAGTCCACCTGGAAAAGAAAGGACTGGAACAGGGAAAGAAAAGGACATAGAGGAATGATGATGATAATGGTCCTTGTTAAGCGCCTAATAAATGCCAAGCACTGTTTTAAGCGATGTGGCAGATACGAGTCAGTCAGGCTTGACGCAGTCCGTGTCCCACGTGGGACTCACACTCTTAGTCCCCGTTTTACAGATTAGGTAACCGAGGCCCAGAGAAGTGAAGTGGTTTGCCCAACGTCACACGGCAGACGGGCGGTCGAGCCGGGATTAGAACCCGGGTCCTCTGACCCCTAGGCCCCGTGCTCTTTCTGCTAGGCCATGCCGCCTGGAGGTGTGACATTGGTGGCTGCTGGTACCCCCGGGAGTTCTTACCGGAGAGGCTCAGGACAGAGCCCGAGGCAGCGCCTTCCATGTCGTCGTCACCTGCTGGCACCTACCGCTTCCTGTCACGGCCAGCCCGCTCTGTGTCAGTCTCGCCCGTGGACAGTAGCAGGACTTTGGTTGCTTTACCGGGTTGAGAAGCAGCGTGGTCCAGTGGATGGAGGATGGGCTTGGGACTCTGAAGGACCTGGGTTCTAATCCCAGCTCCACCACTTGTCAATTGTGTGACCTTGGGTAAGTCGCTTCATTTCTCTGTGCCTCAGTTACCTCATCTGTAAAATGGGGATTAAGACCTTGAGCCCTGTGGCGGAGAGGGACCGTGTCCAACCTGATTAGCTTGCATCTGCCCTAGCGCCCAATACAGTGCTTGGCGTAGAGTAAGCCCTCAAGAAATTCCAATGCATTATTGCTGTTTTCGTTTTTTATTGTCTTAAGTAGTTGAAATTAGTTTGAGAGAGAGAGTTACATTAAGGTTCCCATCGTCATTCAGTCAATGGTATTTATTGAGTGCTTACTATGTGCGGAGCGCTGCACTAAATGCTTGGGAAGGTACAGTACAACAGAGTTGGGAGACCCATTCCCTGCCCAGGAGGAGCGTACAACCTAGAGTGCGCAAGCTCCTTGTGGGCAGGGAAAGTGTCTACCAACTCCGTTACAGTGTACTCTCCCAAGTGTGTAGTCCAGTGCTCCGCACCCAGTAAGAAGTCAATAAATACAGTTGAATCCCCCGTAATCTCAATAATTGGGACAGAGCATTCTGTTTCCTGAAAGTCGTTGGATTGCATACACCCAAGGGAATGAGAATTTTTTTGTCTTTCACCCCCAGGGGATTGCTCCCAAGTGAAGAGTGCCAGGCAATGGCATTTGTTAAGCGCTTACTATGTGCAGAGCACTGTACTGAGCTTTTGGGGAAGTTCAATGCGACAGGCCATAAAATGGGGATTAAGTACCTATTCTCCCTCTACTTAGACTGTGAGCCACATGTGGGACCCGGGCTCTATCCGATCTGATTAACTTGCATCTGTCCCAGTGCTTGACCCATAAATGTGTAATAAATACCATAAAAATGTTGGTAGATACAATTGCTGTCCAAAAGGAGCTCATAGTCTACAGTAAGTGTGAATTCATAGGAGTGAAACCTGTTTCTAAGGTCTCTAATTGGTGGATTTGACAGATGCCTAAATCAGATGTAAAACGTCATGGATGGAAGAAGGGTAGGAAAGAAGCGGTATGGCAAAGTGGAGAGGACACAGGTTTAGGAGTCAGAGGACTTGTGTTCTAATACTGGCTCTGCCACCTGTCTGCAGTCACTTTTTCTGTGCCTCAGTTACCTCACTAGTGTGGCCTAGAGGATAGAGCACAGGCCTGGGAGTCAGACCGAGGTCTCAGCTCTGCTGTTCGTCTGTTCTGAGGCTCTGTTCAAGTTAAGAATTTCTTTAAAATTGAACTTTCAGCTCCTGGCTTGGGGATAGGGTAGAGAGAGGATCACCCCAAGCTAGGGAATCTCTTGTCAATTTCCCTCCCTGAAATTTAATATCTGTTTCTACCTCTAGACTATAAGATCCTTGAGTACTCTTTAAATTTATACTCTCTCAAACACTTAGTACAGTGCCCTCCTCCAGAGCGCTTAATAAACACTGTTTGTTGATCCTACAGAATTGGACAAGGCTCCCACCTAAAAGCTAACAGAAAAACTGGAAGTCTTTTGGAAACTCGGGTTTTGTGAAATGATTATAATCTTTTGGAAGGCATTCAGTAGATCAGGAGAACTTGAAGCCTTTGGAGTGCAGTGACAATCTTATCATATTCCCTGAAATCTTTTTTTTAAAATGGTATTTAAGTGCTTCCTATCTGTCAGGCACTGTACTAACTGCTAGGGTAGATACAAGCTAATCAGGTTGGACACAGTCCATGCCCCATATGGGGTTCCCAGTCTTAATCCCCATTTTACAGATGAAGAGACTGAGGCACAGAGAAGTTAAATGACTTGCCCAAAGCCACACAGTAGACAAATGGCAGAGTTGAGTCCATCTGCCTTCCAAGTCTGTGCTCTGTCCCCTACACACGCTGCTTCTCAGTTACTTCTCATGTGGCTGTAATTGGACCGTTCACAAGACCTTCATTTGAGCAAAGTCTTACCCGCTCTGGTTGTCCCTGTGACCTACAGGGGTTAAGTGCAAGAAGAGGTAAGGATTAGGTTCTTTTCATTGTTCCAGTTGGTTTTTGTGCTGTAAGGAATCATATGGAATAGTTACTTTGAGGAAAAGCCAATAAGGAACAAAATTTGTTAGGAGCCCAGTGAGCGATATTTTTTCCTGCAGGGCCCAAATCCCACTGCCTCTAAGGCAAACAGAAAAAAGCCTTACGGAAGGATAAAATGCATTTTCTTCCTTTTCTGATGACACAGGCTTTTAAGAGCCTTTCGGATGAATCATTGACCTGCTTGGTATGTTCTATTTTAGGATTTTACCTGTTCAGACATATTATTAAATAGTGAGAGGTTTTTCACCACCTAATCATTTCTATACATCCCACTCTTCAGGGTTTTCCTAGTAATAACAATGATGATGGTATTTATTAAGCACTTACTATGTGTCAAGCACTCTTCTAAGCGCTGGGATAGATACGAGGTAAGCAGGTCGTCCCATGTGGGGCTCACAGTCTTAATCCCTATTTTACAGATGAGGTAACTGAGGCACAGAGAGGTTGTTAAAAAGTAGATGTGATATAACAATAATAATTGCGGTAATTGTAAAGCGCTTACTATGTGCCAAGCACTGTTCTAAGCACTGGGGTGGAATCAAGTGTGCTGTACACCATGTTGAACGTAAGCTCCCGATAGGCAGGGAACATGTCTTTCAACTGTGTTGTACTCTCTGAAGGGCTTAGCACAATGCTCTGCACACAGTAAGTGCTCAGAAAATACTAATTGATCGAATATAGCAATCGTATTTATTGAGGGCTCACTATGTGCAGAACACTATATTAAGCACTTGGGAGCGTATAATAGAACAGAATTAGCAGACACGTTCCCTGCTCATAACGAGCTTAGAGTCTAGAGGGGGAGACGGACATTAATATGGATAAAACGCATCAATAGACATAAGCAAATTAATATGAATAAAACAGACATTAATATGAATAAAACAGACATTAATATTACTCAAACACATTAATAAGTATCAAACATCTGAGTATGAATCAGGTATCATCTTTCAATGAATAAATAATGCATCAGCTTTTGTTGACAGCGGGGCCGGATAAATGCAGATGAGGTGGATCAGCAACTACTTCAGCTCCTCGATTCGTTGGGAGCCCTTAGGTCGGGGGAAATCTTTTCTGGCTGGCGGGAACTCTGCCGTCTGGCTTGAGCCCGGTGGTTTCAGAAGTTTTCCTGTTCCGCCCCACCTCCCTAACTGGCTCCCAGCCCAGGGCCCGCTCAGAGCCACCTTGAGAGCGTTGGGGTGGTGAAACTTCCACTCCTCCTATCCCGAACCTTTGCTCCCAAATCTAATCTTGCAAGGAGCCGCCAGAAACCTAGCTCTGGCCTGGGTTCACAATCATACCGTGATAGTCTGGCATCAGATAAAAACCTCCGGAAAAATGTTGTGATTGAGGCTGCCCCTGAAGAAAGTTGTGAAGGGTAATGATTGAGCTTGTCATAATAATTGGAACAATCACTAATTTATACTTACTCTTCTCAGGGCTTTGTGTCTCCTCAATCACACCTACTTCCTTGCAGAATGACTTCAAAACATTGTATGTTCCCTTCCAGGGAGCTGTATAATTAGCTATATTATATCTTTTCAGAAAGTTATATTACTGCCTTCTGTTATTTGAAGTCAGAACGCTGATGTGCTATTACCTATTTTCAAGTCGAGGTGGAGTTAGTCCTGCTGTTCTTTGGGTTTCACTGATACGTGTTTAGGCCCAGAAAAATCTCAGCTGTGGAGTCCTGCCCAGTTGCCAGTCTTACTGGCTTCTTTGTTGATGGTGAGGATGACATTTGTTAAGCTCTTACTATGTGCCAAGCACTGTACTAAGCACAGGGGTAGACACAGAATAGTCGGGTTGGACTCCGTCTCCCTGCCCCACTTGGAGGTCACAGTGCAAAGACTGTTCAGGTCAGTCGGGCAGAATCTGCCCCTAATGATACAATTTGTCCTGCTGGTGGATACCAACTGAGGGCGTTCATCATTTTCTACGCGATAGGTGCTTCTGTTGCTCACGTTATGATGTGATCCCTGCTATTTTCATTCAGTCATATTTACTGAGCGCTTACTGTGTGCAGAGTACCGTACTAAGTCCTTGGGAGAGTCCAATACAATAAACAGACACATTCTCTTGATTTGATGCACCTCCGTGTCAGAGAAGCTCCTTACCATTGGCTTTTAAGCACTCAATCACTTTGTCCCCTCGTACCTTGCATCGTTGCGCACCTCCTACATCCCAGCCCACACGCTTCACTCTTTTGATGCCAACTTACTCACTGTACCTCGATCTTGTCTATCTCACGGCCAACCTCTTGTCCGCCTCCTGCCTCTGGCCTAGTATGTCCTCCGTCTCCGTATTTGACGGACCGTTACTCTCCCCACCTTCAAAGCCTTATTGAAGGCACATCTCCTCCAAGAGGCCTTCCCTGATCCAGCCCTTATTTCCTCTTTTCCTTCTCCGTTCTACATCAACATGATTTTCCTCCCTTTATTCACCCCCTCTTCAGCTCCACGGCACTTTTCCCTGCTAAGTAATGGATTACAGTGAATCGATCAATGGTATTTTTTGAGCACTTGCTTTGCACAGTATTGGGAGAGTGTAATACAATAGAGTTTGGACATATGGTATCTTTCCTCAGAGCTTACTGTCCAACTGATCTTGCATTCACATATGCTTGGAAGACCATATTTTTAAGACAGGATAACTTATCTTAGCCGTTAATTTTGATTCTGGTCAGAAAGCATCGAGATGATCAACACACAAGCTGTTAAGCTCTCAAAAAACATTCATATAAAACTATTACCCACATAAAATACATACCTTAAAGGGAACTGTAGAAGTCCTAGCAGATTTTCAAGACTAGGAATATTTCTGCTGCCCTTAGCCATCGGAGAGAAAATCCCCAGGCCAAAGCAATTGTACCTTTTTTTTTTTTGTTCTGTTTTGACAACTTTTTCAAAGAACCCCAAGCACAAGGTTAGGCTTGAATTGAAGTAAAGTCAGTACATGGAAAGCCATGTTGAATTATCTGTCCAGGGTCATGTTAGTAGTGCTAAAGACCTGACTAAACCTTCATTTCCCCTACTCCCTCTCCCTTTTGCATTGCCCTTGCCCTTGGATTTGTATCCTATAAGCACTTTATATTCACCCCACGCTCTGCCCCACAGAGGATGCTTATTTTAATGCCTCCTCCCCCTGTAGACTGTGAACTCCTTATGGGTAGAGATCGTGCCTGCCAACTCTGTTGTGTTGTACTTAACCCAAGTTCTTAGTATAGTGTTCTGCACACATTAAGTTTTCAGTAAATACCGCTGATTGATTATTTCAAGGCGGATTATTCCCAGATCTACATCTCCAGCCATGATGTCTCTCCCTCTCTGCAGTCTCACATTTCCTCCTGCCTTCAAGACCCAGGTCCTTTGACTCCCCAGACCCATGTTCTGTCCTCTAGACCATGCTGATTCTCTAGGATGTGCTTTCTCAGCCCATGAGCAGTGCAGCATTGTTCAAAGCAGTTCAGCTCTGCTAAGCAGGTTATCTGAGGAGGTTGGAAATCAATACAGGATACCCAAGTAGCTGTTGCATGTTGAATTAAAATGGAACCTATGCCAACTGGGAGAGCAGAACAAACTCTTATTAAAGGCAAGCAATGTAGTAGGGCATTAGGCTGCAGGAAGACAACAGCAGCAGGCGGAACCAACATTGAGTGGGATGCCAAGGGAGAGGTTATTGACCTTGGGTGGATACTTTTTAAAGACCAGGAGTCCAAGAGGCAGATTCAGAAACAGTAAGCAGGCGCTGCAAGTAGCAAAGGTCACGGGAGGGCAAGTTTTCAATACAAATGCCCTAGTGTAGGATGCAGTGTTGGTCATCCATTGGTTGTTTCACCCCTATGTGTGGATAGGCTCACTGCCAATAGTACCATCTGTAGGGATCGTGTCCTATACTCTCAAATGCTCTGCACTCAATAAATGCCAATGGTCGATTGCCTTCCTGAAACAGGAAAGACAGCTACGTCCGTGTAAGTAAATGGTCTGTTGGGCAGAGAGTTGGCTAATTGAGCTATTTTCACTGCTGAGCCAGAGTTCTTATTCATAGCATACTTATAATTCAGTCCCGGAGGCATGTGAGGGTGTCATTTATATCTGGTGGCATTGAAGCAGATCTGCAAAATCCAGATCTGTAGAGACAAAAGCCTCCAGTGGTTCGCCAGAAATAGCCGCATCGAGAGCGAACTCTACACCAGCTTTCTGTCACCTGCTACACCCCAGCTCGCACCCTTCACTCCTGCCAAGCTCATCATGCTGTGATGGTTTCCCATCAGGAAATGGTGGGACGGGCTTGGCAGTAGTAGTACTATAGTATCTGAGTGTCTACTGGCTAACATGCGCTACACTAAGTGCTGTACTGTACTGAGAAGCTATGTGGCCTAGTGGATAGAGTACAGCCCTGGGAGTCAGGAGGACCTGGTTCAAATCCCTGCTCTGCCACTTTTCTGATGTGTGACCTTGGGCCAGTCACTTAATAATAAAAGTAATAATTGTGGTGTTTAAGCGCTTGCTATGTGCCAGGCACAGGTATCTACCCCAGTGCTTAGAACAGTGCTCGGCACATAGTAAACGCTGAACAGATATTAAATATACAGAAATGCTCGAGATGGTTATAAATCAATACAGAGATGCCGGAGGGTTGGTATTACTGGGTACTACTTATTCGGCAGACTGGGAAGAGGTGGGGTTTTAGGAGGGCATTGAATGTGGTCTGTCGTATTTTGGAGGTAAGGGGGTTCCAGCCTGGGGGAAACAATGTGGGCCAGGGAACAAAGGTGAGAGTGAAGTACAGTTGGAAGGTGAGTTTGAAAGGAGCAGGGAAAGCAAGTGTGGGGGTGGTGAGTGAAGAGTTCAGATATTTAAGGTGCAGTTAATCGAGTGAGATCCTTGAAGGCGAGCAGGAAGACTTCTGGTGTGATGTGGAAGATCTGGGAAATCAGCAGAGGGTTTCGGAAACCACGCTTTTCCCCCAAACCCTCACCTTCTCGAGTTGAGCCAGTGTAAAGACGTGAAGATCGAAAGCATCAACAGACAGGAGACTTGCTGACTTGTGGGTCCAAGTAATAATAATGGTGGTATTTGTTAAGTGCTTACTGTGTGCCAAAACTGTACTGAGTGCTCGGGCAGATTGAAGATAATCAGGTTGGACCCAGTCCCTGCCCACATGGGGCTTGCAGTCTAAATAGGAGGGAGTAGAATTTAATCCCCATTTTACAGATGAGGAAACTGAGGCACAGAGAAGTTGTGACTTGTCCAGGGTCACAAAGCAGACAAGTGGTGGATTCAGGATTAGAGTCCAGTTCCTTCTGATTCCCAGGCCCATGCTCTATCCACTAGGCAGTGCTGCTTCTCAGCAATTAAGACTGTGAACCCCATGTGGGACGTAGATTGTCTCCAACTTAATTAACTTGTATCTACCCCAGTGCTTAGTCCAGGGCCTGGAACATAGTAAGCACTTAAATACCATGAAAAATTCTAGCAACTCGATTACCGTATTCTTCCAAGCGCAGATAGTACAGTGCTCTGTACACAGTGAGCTCTAGGTAAATACAATTGATTGGAGATCTACTGTGAGCAGAGCACTCTGCTAGTACCTTGGGAGAATACAAAGCGGTAGAGTACGCAGTCCCTGCCGTTGACCTTATCCGGGAGATAGATGGGTAGACATGGATAGTTTAGGTAAAATGGGAGTGAGGGGAAACAGACAAAAATAAGTAGGGGAAAACTAGTATTCGCAGAAGGAAACAAAACTGAAATGCAGAAATGGAATCATCATCAGTATGTGCAGAGCGCTGTTCTAAACGCTTGAGAAGCAGCGTGGCTAAGTGGAAAGAGCACGGGCTTGGGAGTCAGAGGTCATGGATTTGAATCCCGGCTCTGCCACTTGGCAGCTGTGTGACTGAGGGGAAGTCACTTCACTTCTCTGGGCCTCAGTTACCTCATCTGTAAAATGGGGATTGTGACCGTGAGCCTCATGTGGGACAACCTGATTACCCTGTATACCCCAGCGCTATATGCAGAGCACATCGTGGGCACTTAAACAAATACCAACATTATTCATTCATTCATTCAATAGTATTTGAGCGCTTACTATGTGCAGAGCACTGTACTAAGCGCTTGGGATGAACAAGTCGGCAACAGATAGAGACAGTCCCTGCCGTTAGACGGGCTTACAGTCTAATCATTATTGAGGGTACAGTGCAACAGCGTTGGTCGATAAAATGAGCTTAGTGAATCAAACAATGAGCACTTGAGTGCTGAGAATACTAATAGGGTGATGAGAGGGTGGGAGTTAGCTAGGGAATCACTCCTGGAGCTAGTGGTTTTTAGGAAGACTTCTGTCCAGGTCTTGACTGTCGATAAATCAACCAATCTCTGGCTTTTATTGAGTCTTGCTGTCATTGCTGTATTCCCGCAATTTCCCAGATGGTTCCTGACATTCATTTGCAGCGAACATTTGGGTAGCCTTATGGAGAATCTTGGCCGGAATGACAGATTCTACTGAATAATGATCTCCCTGAAACAAGCTTGTGGCATGGAAATTCAGAGTATTGTCAGTGAATCTATTTGCAAATCCAATTGAAAAGTCAAGTGCTATCAGAGAGGGGATGCAGTTCTTAAAACCAGTACTAGTCAGTCGGTCATACTGAGTGTTTACTGGGTGCAGAGCACTGTACTAAGTGCTTCGGAGAGTCCAATATAACAGATTCATTTACTACCCACAATGAGAACCTTGCTTTGCTTTAACATCCGTCGTAGACCCAGGCCTTTTTCTTTTTTTCCTCTGTTTAATAGAGATAGCATCTTCTGATTATATAAGGGTAGTTGGGTACTGAAGCCACAGTCCTTTATATCAAGAACAACTCTTTGGCTAGAAAAACAATCGGGCCGATCCAGCTTTCAGTTGCTTAATTCAGTGAAATAGTGCTTGGATTTCTGAGCCAAGTTTCTGGCAGCTTTTCTTTGTTAAGGCTAGGACTGCGAGTGTGGTTTATTCATAGTAGGTTCCAGGTGAGCTAGTTTCTGTAGTCCTCAAAGATTGAGCAGATTTTCAGGTTGCCTTACACTCTTTCCAATTATAATTTCAAAAATCATCTTTATTTGAAAGTGTTTTCTCCCTGCCTCTCTAATGCTTTCATTCACAAGCTAGGTAAAAATAGCTTGCCTTTCTTCAGACCTGAGCTTTAAGTGCAAGACCCAATGGTATCGTGAGGAAAAGATGAGGGTCCTAATTGAACACAGCTTTTTATGGCAGTGGTCCTCATTCACCATTAGGAGATGTTTCCTGCATAAGCCTTTCTAAGGTATTTTCAATGTTCTGTGATTCTCAGAGATGGGTGTTGAATCAGATGAGATAACCCACTTTAGAATGTCCTAGTGGGCAGGATATTTCAGGTTATTTTTAATGGTTATTTTGCTCTGATTTATGAGTGCTCATCTTATACAAAACATATTTTTCTGGTATCTAATCCTTAATTGTAATATAGCTGCATTACTTTGGGTGCTAATTCAGACACGTCCACACCTAGGCGGACATATATCCATACTCATATGAAAATACAGGTAGGTACACATAAAAAGCAGATGCAGTTGGACATACACAATTACATGTGCATACACACACACACACACACACACACATTCACATACTTGGATACCTCATCTGTAAAATGGGGATTAAGTCTGTGCACCCCAAGTGGGACAACCTGATTACCCTGTATCTACCCCAGCGCTTAGAACAGTGCTTGGCACATAGTAAGTGCTTAACAAATGCCAACATTTTTATATGCTTGGGCATGCATGTTCCAAGGTATGAGGTTTCTGCCAAAGCAAAAATCCTATGAGTGGCACCATAGTAGTGGTAGGAGAAGATTAGTCAACCAATGGTTTTTATTGAGCACTTAAGTGCAGAGCATTTTACTGAGTGTTTGGGAGAGTACAGAACAAAAGAATTATTGGAAACGTTCCCTGCCCATAATGAGCTTGCAGCCTAAAGGGGGAGACAGATATTGATATAAATAATGTATAATATATAAATTAAAGATATGTACATAAGTGTGGGGTTGGAGCAAATATCAAATGTCCATAGGTCACAGGTCGAAGTGTATAGGTGATGGAGAAGGGAGAGGGAGGCAGGGAAAAAAATAACTTAATCAGGGAAGGCCTCATGGAGGAGATGTGACCGTAACAATGCTTTGAAGGTGGAGAGAGTGTCGTACCTGGAGGGGGAGGGAGTTCCAGGTCAGAGGGATGGATGTGGGAAAGGAGTCGGCAGCAAGACAGGAGAGATCGGGACACAGCGAGAAAGCCGGTGCTACTTGAGCGTAGTGTGGGCCTGTGTTGTAGTAGGAGATTAGTGAAGTGAGGTAGGATGGGGCAAGCTGACTGAGTGCTTTAAAGCTGAGAGTAAGGAGTTTGATGTGTTTAGTACAAGTCCTTTGCACACAGTAAGTGCTCAAATACAACTGAATCAATGATGTGAAAGTGGATGGACAGCCTTTGGAGGCTCTTGAGGAGTAGGACTAGACATGGACTGAATTATTTTAATGTCTCTCTCCCTCTGTAAGCTCCTTATGAGTAGGGATCATGTCTACCAACTCATATCGTTCTTTCCCAAACGCTTAGTACAGTGCACTGCACCCATTAAGCACTCATTAAATATCATTGAGAACTAAATTACTTCTACTGGGGGCCAGCATTGGAGAATGATTCTTTAATTAATGGCTTCCATAAGCATTCAGTAAATTGGGGAATCTTGTGTTTCCCCTGGATGCTCTCAGCTGTAAGAGAGGAAGACTGGAATTGCTTTAATGCAAAGAAAAGCCTTCAGGCATGTATCAGGTATGTGAAGTAGGAATAAAACTTCTTAATGTCAGCCATGATTTTGTGAGACTTTACCGTTTACATTGAGCAGTAGACCTCTGTGCGCCAGATTGGACTTGGGAGCAGTGTTATTAGGCCACCAGTCATGAATGGCTGTGAATAAAGCAGAAGAGTCCTTTTCATGGCTCTATTTTTCTCCTCCCTTCTTTCCTGTCCTCACAGTGCTCCAAATTCTCTCTTAATGTACCTATTCTCTTTAGCTTTCCCACCCACCTCTCCCCGACTCTCACTCCCATCGATTGTGTTTTCCCCTCTTTATTCGTGTCCTCTTTTCCTTCTTTCGTCTCTTTCTCTTTCTCTTCCTAGTCTCTAGTTTATTATCCCTTGACCCCATCCTCCCCTTCTTATTGTAGTGTGAGAAAGAAGCTCTTACCTTTCTGCTTCTTGGCCTGTCAGGTAGTGCATTGTATCAGATGCATGCTCAGTGTGCCTGCTCTTTCCAGCTACAAATGTAGGGAGTGAAATCATAACTCCCAGCCATTAGGGAGCAGAGCAATCTACAGAGTCATCTTCGTAGTGATTTAATTATCCAAAGGTGAAACATCCAGTGAATGGACTTACCCTTGCTTCTTATTGCTTCCTCTTCTCTGTCTCAGTTTGCTTATTTTTTGAAGTTTCAATACTCTGCCCATTCACCAAAAGATAGAAAATAGGAAAGCAGATGAAGCTTCAGTTACTCAGCCTCATTTCTTTTTAGACACTTCTATAGTTAATGGTAATATTTCGGCTATTTAAATGCTTACTGTGTGCCAGGGACTGTACTAAGCACTGGGATGGGAACGAGCAAATTGGGTGGGACACAGTCCCTGTCCCATGTGGGGCTCCCAATCTTAATCCCCATTTTACAAATGAGGTAACTGAGGCAAAGAGAAGTTAAGTGATTTATCCAAGGTTGCACAGCAGACAAGTGGCAGAGTCGGGATCAGAACCAAGGTCCTTCTGACTCCCAGGCTTGTGCTCTATCCACTAGACCGGGCTGCTTCAGTTGAATGAAGAAGAAAATTTTAAAAACTGTAGCTATCAGGAATTCCTGGATTAACTATAGTTTTGGTGTGGTGGAGGTGTGCTTTGTCCTCCGTTAGTTTGTGTTATCAAGAGATAGATCATTTGTGCCTTTTCTAGAACCACTCCAGACAAAACTTTGTTTTTTCATCTCATACTTAACAATGTAGATTAAAATGAAATTGATTTTTAAAAGGATCAGTTAAACCTTTGTATCTTGGACATTCAATTTGTGTTAAACTTTAGAATATAAGCAGTGCCTAACCGGCTCAGAGCGCCTTCCACTTGGCTCAGTATCCTGCCTTTGGCAATGAGATCAGGAAGCGTTCTCTCTCCGAGTTTCTGTTCATTTGTTGATTTTAGTCAATCATGGCCTTTGGTGGTCTTGTGCATACATTAGGGTCTCACTCCTTGCCCCCAACACCTCATCGTTACCTCATTCACTCACTTATCCATTCTTGACCTTCAACCCCATCTTCTTATATTTTCTGGGCAACTTGAGATAAGTTTTTCCTAATGGTTCCCAATCGTGGACCTGCCTGGAGAAGGGGTTTAGGTGAAAGGCTTTGGTTTTTTTGGAATTTATTTCTCTCTGGGTCTATAAGGGCTTATGTGTTATGTGAGCTTGTGTTTGCATGTCTCCCCACTCTCCAGAAACCTCTAGTGGTGGTCCATTCCTCTTCTCATCAAGCAGAAACTTTTGTCTATTGGCTTTGAGGCACTCTGTCAACTCATTTCCTAAAAATAATGATAATATTTAAGTGCTTATTATGTGCCAGACAGTGTAGTGGGGTGGGTACAGGCAAATTGAGTTGGACACAGTCCTTGTCAGTCAGTTGTATTTATTGAGCCCTTACTGTGTGCAGAGCACTGTACTAAGCGCTTGAGAGGGTAAAATACAACAATAGAGACATTCCCTGCCCACAGTGATATTACAGACTAAAGGGGAAGTCCCACATGGGGCTCATAGTCTTAATCCCCATTTTGCAGATGAGGTAACTACAGCGCAAATAAGTGAAATGACTTGCCCAAGTTCACACAGCAGACAGTGACTTAATGGAAGCCATATAGCTTAGTGGAAAGAACACGGCCTTGGGAGTCAGAGGACGTGGGTTCTGATCCCAGCTCTGCCACTTATCTGCTGTGTGACCTTGGGCAAACCGCTTGACTTCTCTCATCTGTAAAACGGGGATTAAAACTGTGAGCCCCACGTGGAACACCCTCATTACCTTGTATCTACCCCAGCGCTTAGAACAGTGCTTGGCACATAGTAAGTGCCTAATAAATACTATCATTATTATTGTTAAATGGTCGTGCTGGGATTAGAACTCAGGTCCCTCTGACTCCCAGACCCATGCTCTATCCATTAGGCCGTGCTGCTTAGCCTCTGTCCTCACTCCTCTCCCACTACAGTCAATCCCGCTTGGCTTCACTTCTCTATTGCCAACCTATTCACTATGTCTCTTTCTGGTATCTCTCACCTTTGAGATCTTTCACTCTTCTTCCCCTTTCCTTTCTGTGCTCCCATTTACTGAGTGTTTGCTGTGTGCAGAGAACTGTCCTAACGGCTTGGGAATAAGGATGGCCAATTGCCTGATTTTATACCAGTCTGATTTTCAGATTGCCCATCCCAAGATGTCCTTGCGTCTTTTCAAAGTTTTCCATCACGCATCTCTATGCCTCATTTTGCTCCCATTTTCAAAACCCTACTTAAATTGCATCTCTTTTGGGAGACCTTCCCTGACAAACCTCTCATCGCTCCATCCTAGTTTTCACCCCTGTGCACTTAGATGCTCACCACACTCCCTCTCCCCACAACATGTATGTACACATCTCTATATACAGTTGCTCCCTCCTACAGGTAATTTATTTTAGCATGTGTCTACTAGATTGTGAGCTTCTTGAGGGCAGGGATTGTGTCTACTTATTCTGTTATTCCTTTCCAAGCCATTAGGACAGTTCTCTGCACACAGCAAACACTCAATAAATACCGTTGATTGATTTACCTAGTGGGGTCTAAATTTTCACTGAAGAGTTTTTTTTTTTTTGCAGAATGTGTTGGAATATGTTCAACTTGGGATTGACAAAAGGATTTTATTTTTTGCCACTGATCTGAGAGATTTTGATGCGTATGCCAATGAGGGGTAACACTGAGCATTCATTCAGTCGTATTTATTGAGCACTTACTGTGTGCAGAGCACTGTACTAAGCGCTTGGAAAGTACAATTCAGCAACAGAGGCAAAGCCTACCCAACAACGAGTTTACAGTCTAGAAGCAGGGGGACAGACAACAAAACAAGTAGACAGGCATCAAAACCATCAAAACAGATTAATAGAATCATACATAGACATCATTACACATCATTAATAAAACATTACATCATTACACATCATTAGTAAAACAGAGTACACAAGTGATGTGGGAATGGGAAAGGGGTAGAGCAGAGGAAGGGAGTAGGGGAAATGGGGAGGGGAGGAGGAGCAGAGGGAAAGGGAGGGCTCAATCTGGGAGGTGAGGAGGTGAGCCCTCAGGGCTTGGAAGAGAGCTAGTTTGGCAGAAGGAGGGAGGGCATTCCAGGTCAGAGGTAGGACGTGGGCCAGGGGTCGACGGTGGGACACGTGAGAACGAGGCACAGTGAGGAGTTTAGCGGCAGAGGAGTGGAGTGTGTGGGCTGGGCTGTGTATGGAGAGAAAGAAGCTGAGATAGGAGGGGGCAAGGTGATGGAGAGCTTTGAAGCCAATACTGAGGAGTTTTTTCTTCATGCGAAGGTTGATAGGCAACCACTGGAGATTTTTGAGGAGGGGAGTGACATGGACAGAGCATTTTTGTAGAAAGATCATCCAGGCAGCGGAGTGAAGTGCATCGGACAAGGAGTCCCACATGACTTTCCAGGTGCTATGGTGGTCACACAATATAACGTGATGACATCGAGCCCCCATTTGTGGAACTAAGCCGACTTCACCCTAATCTAGATCTTCCTTGGGAGCTTTCCGCACCACCTACTAGTTAGAGTTTTTGATTTCCCCTTCCAGGTCTCTGTGAACTCGGCTGCCATATCTGAGCCATGGTACCCGGTAGCAGGGCATGTGGTAGAGGGAAGCCTGATGGAAAATTTTGAAAAGACACAAGGACATCTAAGGTTGAGCAATTTGAAAATCAGACTGTCTGGTATAAAATCAGGCAATTGACCATCCTAATGCCATCCCATCGTGGATCGGAAGCTGAATTTTCTTGTACTAAACCTTTTATCATTTTAATTCAATTCCAAAATGTGGTAATGTTGCCTTTCCTTTTGTTTTATAGCAATTGGGGAATATGAAGATCTTAGAGCAGAGAACAAGAAAACAAAAGAGAAGGTTTGTATTTGAGATTTTCTTCCTTAAATATGCCCAAGGCTGAATAACAGGGCCCCATTGTCCTGCCACCAAATTCGACGAAGAGTGTGAATGAGCGTGTTTTTTTTAAGAACTGAATATCGACTGGAGGCACCAGATGGTATAGGATAACAAGCATGCCACAGTTTTGCGGAATTAAGTACATGATTCAAATGTGTTCCGAGGCACAAGGCCAGGTAACCTTAGCCCCTAAGAAACATGTTTTTTTTCCCCCCAACAGAAGATTGAGATGCCAGTGTAAGCCTAGTCGCCGAGATGTTTGGCTGTGGGACGTAGGCTGTACTTGGTTTTGTGGAAAACTCACCTGAGCTAGTCTTTGGACTAAATGGACTCACAGAGTTTTTTTTGTCTCTGCGTTCTCTTATTCTATGGACTGCACACCTGGAAATTAAAACAAAACCAGACAAAACCCTCCAGAAACAAAACCCCATCAAAAGCCTGTTGATTATTTGGTAGAGTTTTTGTTGTTGGCTAATAGTTGGAAAAATAACGCTCTGCCACTCACCCCTTACATTAGCCTTCCTCACTTTTGTTGAGAGGTTCTACGTAATGCCCGGGGTCGTTTGTTTAATAAATATGCTTCTAAGAGTAAAGGAAGGAGGCGAATGAAAGCGAAGAAATAGCAGGGAGTCCCAAGGAAAGGGCACACATGTGCAAGAAGAGATTGGGAATAGGAGGCGGTGAAAGAGAGAAAGAAATGGACAATTGCTCATTATCCCTTTCAAGAAACCAGAATTACATATCTTCAATCTACTTCAGAACTCCAAACCCACAATATCCATGTTTCAAATTTCAGGATTAACATTAGAGTGAAAACAACTAGGGCCTGGGTTGGATATCATTACCTCAGGGTCTGAGTATCGCAGCCTCCCCTTTAGAGAGCCAGGCTGCTATCTGGACACCTCCTGATGAGAGACTGGTGAGATAGTTGCTGTGATTAAGGCAGAACCTGGATTCGGTGCCGGAAACAGTGTCCAACATCTGTGTCTGAGCTGCAGGTCATTTGATGTAGTTGGTAGTAGGAAGGGTGTTTTCTGAATATCTACTAATTAAGCACATAAAGTACAACAGAAGCACAACACATATTCCCAAGTCTAGAAGGAGTTTTCACTCTAACAGTAGGGATAATGATATTCATTCATTCAATCGTATTTATTGAGCACTGACTGTGTGCAGAGCACTGTACAAAGCGCTTGGACAGTACAGTTCGGCCACAAATAAGAGACAATCCCTGCCCGACAGTGGGCTCACAGTCTAGAAGGCGGAGAGACAGACATCATGACAAGTAAACAGGCATCAATATGAATAAATAGAATTGTAGATATACACCCATCAATAATAAAATAAATAGAATAATAAATATGTACATATATACACAAGTGTGGGGCAGGGAGGAAGGTAGAGCAGAGGGAGTGAGTCGGGACGATGGGGAGGCGAGGAGGAGCAGAGGAAAAGGGGGGTTTAGTTTGGGAAGGCCTCCTGGAGGAGGTGAGCTTTCAGTAATGCTTTGAAAGGGGAAGTGTGCTAGTTTGGCGAATGTGACATGGGAGGGCATTCCAGGCCAGAGGTAGGACTTGGGCCAGGGGTCGACGGCGGGTCAGGCAAGAACGAGGTACAGTGAGAAGGTTAGCACCAGAGGAGAAGAGTGTGTGGGCTGGGCCGTAGAAGGCGAGAAGGGAGGGGAGGTAAGAAGGGGCAAGGGGATGGAGAGCTTTGAAGCCAATAATAAGCAGTTTTTGCGTAGTACGGAGGTTGATAGGCAACCACTGGAGATTTTTGAGGAGGGGGGTGACACGCCCAGTGTGTTTCTGTAGAAAGATAATCTGGGCAGCAGAATGAAGTATAGACCTAAGTAGGGGGAGACCTGAGGTTGGGAGATCAGAAAGGATTGAGCACCCACCGGTGTATTTCACAGAACGATGTCACCTCTTGAGAAAGTGCACTGGAAGCACAAAATCCATTTGCGTACACTCAAATGGGGGCTATAGACATACAAATATTTGCAAATAGAGTAATTGGAATAAATAATTGACTGGAACATGTATAATTGATCTTACACATCTGTATGTGCCGGGGAAACAGACAAGAAAGTATATACAACCAATGGAGGCAGAATGATCCACTGGATATTCAATTGAATGAGCTTGGTCGATTTCCCTCCCAGCTTTGCTATTTATGCCAGGATCACCCATGCCAGAGTTAAGGTTTTGGAAGTTTGTGGGTAATTTTAAACTCCTAGCAAGTCTGTTTAAAAATCAAGGAGGAATGTTGGTCGGGGTGGTCTCTTAAAATCCCATGAGTTTTCTCTTACCTACTGTGGTCCAAGATAATAGAACGAATCTGTGGGAGTGCCAGATCAAAATTTAAAATCTTCTAACAACCAATCTCATTCTCTTTCTCCCCTGAAAGAAATGGAGAAGCGATAATTGCGGTATCTTAGCTTCTGGAAGGTTTTTCATTTTGTCCCCCTTGAGATTCTGATCAGCATACTGAAAATATAAAAGGCCAAACTACTTTCAGATACATACATCATTATTTCAGATTAGAATTCTAAGGGTAGCCTTCAGCCACCCGATAACCATGTTAAATTATGTCCATTGAGGTTTGTCCGGGCTACTACATTGTTTTTATGTTTTAGGTGATGTGGATTATCAAATCAGAAGATGAATAGTATTTTTATTGGTGTATGAAAGTATGAGAGAAGGCTAGTGTTTTCATGGATTAAAATGTAATACACACTCTTATGTATTCCACTTATTGCCCTATTTATTCACTTTCTCAGTTTCCCATACTTTTGTTAGCAATTAAACCTCTGTTGTTCTTGCTCCCACTGTTTCTAAATAATTCCATTTTTCTTCCTTCCCTTTACACTGTGAGTCCTTTGTGGGAAAGAGATCGTGTCCATCCTGATTATCTTGTTTCTCTCCCATCCTTTAGTACAATGCTTGGCATATAGTAAACACCTGTAAATACCACTATTAATAATATTATTATTCCACCTCCCCATTAGTTTATAAATTCCTTGAGGGCAAAAACTAGCCTTTTGATTCTGGTATACTTGCCCAAATGCCTGGTAGAGCGCTATATGCATAGTAAGTGTTTAACTTGATGGGCAAGTCCTCATGCCTCAGCTTGCTCAGTGGTAACATGGGGATTCAACCCCCGTTCTCCCTCCTCCTTGGATTGTGAGCCCCATGTGGGACAGGGACTGTGTCTGACCAGGTTAACTTGTATCTATCTCAGTGCTTAGAACAGTGCTTGACACATATTAGATGCTTAAATATAATATAGTAATGGTAAGTGCTTAAAAATATTGAGGGACTAGCGAGGAACAGCTCAGATTCTGAAATTCATACTCAAAAAGTTAATACATAGTCCCTTTAATAAGTGAATGTTTTCCTGATCTAATTGCAAAGGAATGTTGTTTTCGCTGCTTTATAGGCATTTCACAAGCAGAGTGGGTACCTCCAAAACCAAGTAATGAGGCCCTGTGAAATTAGTGGCAGGTGCAACCAATCTCTTGTTCGATTTGGGGAACTAGGGGGATGATTGGGTAAGCATCACCCCAGTACAATTTTGTACTTATAAATTCACTTGGCTCAGACACTATGACTTGATCAGAGCCACACATTTTCATCAGTACTCCTCATCTAGTTGTAGGCAGTTAGTCAGGAATTAGTGTCTCGATTGCATGTTGTGCATAGAACTCATAGGAAATTGGAGCGTGTCTTCCAACGTGCAACTCTCTGCATCCAAAGGGATTTTTCGTATGGATCCAGTGTCAGACATGGCGTGAATCCTGTCACAAGCTCTTCAGAAAGCCCACCCCCACAGAATAGAATTGACCATATCTTTTTAATTTTTTTTTAATGGCATCTTTAAACACTTACTCTGTGCCAGTGTACTAAACACTGGGGTCGATACAAGCTCATCAAGTTGTACATAGTCCATGTCCCACATGGGGCTCACAATCTTAACCTCCATTTTACAGATGAGGTAACCGAGGCACAGAGAATTCACGGTCACACTAAAGACAAGTGGCAGATCTGGGATTAAAACCCTGGCCCCTCTGACTCTGTGCTTTGTCTAGCTTTATCTATTAGGTCACCCTGCTTCTCTATTTTTAGGGTTGTTCTTACTTTCAGAAGCCTGTGTAGGATCTGCAGAGATATTAAGATCTCAATTTTCTCCTCTCCCTAACCTCTGTCTGCACTTTTTTATTGTCTTTCTTTTTTTCACCCCTCCCTTTCTCACTTCCCCCTTCACTTCACGCCCCTTGGCCTCCTCTTCCAACTCCTCAATAGATTTCCTGGCCTTTCTTTTCCTTCCCAGCCCGTCAGAGACTTTGCTGACATTTTGCTCTGAGCTTTGGCTTCAGGCCAGATATGCTGAAATTTTGCTTTGTCTCCTCCCTTCCCTGCTTGCTGTTGAAGCAGCCACATTTAAAGAATGGGGAACAGGGCAGTGATGTTTGCATAGCAAATGGCTAAGCTGATGGCTAATATCAAATGCTATTTTTCTAACTTGGAGAAAAGTCTCTTTTTGACTGTATATGTTGGAATAAGAGCCCTGTAGACGGGGGTGTGAGGAGAAGGATTTGGGGTTCTAAGATACCAGTACCTTTTTTATGATATTTTTTATGCACTTATTATAAATACAATTGTATTGTATTTAGAAATACTCGGGTTGATACAAGCTAACAAGTAAGACACAGTCCATGTCCCACATGGAGCTCACAATCTTAATCCCCATTTTGCAGATGATGTAACTGAAACCCAGAGAAGTGAATTGACTTGCCCAGGGTCACACAGCAAGCAAGTGGCAGATTTGAGATTAGAACTCAGGTCCATTTGACTCTGAGGCACGCGCTCTATTAACTAGGCCACGCTGCTTTTACATGAAGACAAATGACTGCCCACCCCGCACGCTCCGCTCCTCTGTCGTCCACCTCCTCACCGTCCCTCGGTCTCGCCTATCCCGCCGTCGACCCCTGGGCCACGTCCTCCCGTGGTCCCGGAACGTCCTCCCTCCTCACCTCCGCCAAACTGATTCTCTTCCCCTCTTCAAAACCCTACTTAAAACTCACCTCCTCCAAGAGGCCTTCCCAGACTGAGCTCCCCTTCTCCCTCTACTCCCTCTACCGCCCCCCCTTCACCTCTCCGCAGCTTAACCCTCTTTGCCCCCCATTTCCCTCTGCTCCTCCCCCTCTCTCTTGCCATCCCCTCAGCACTGTACTCGTCCACTCAACTGTATATATTTTCATCACCCTATTTATTTTGTTAATGAAATGTGCATCACCTTGATTCTATTGGGGAAGCAGCATGGCTCAGTTGAAAAGAGCCTGGGCTTCGGAGTCAGAGGTCATGAGTTCGACTCCCGGCTCTGCCACTTGTCAGCTGTGTGACTGTGGGCAAGTCACTTAACTTCTCTGTACCTCAGTGACCTCATCTGTAAAATGGGGATTAATTGTGAGCCTCACGTGGGACAACCTGATTACCCTGTATCTCCCCCAGCACTTAGAACAGTCCTCTGCACATAGTAAGCGCTTAACAAATACCAACATTATTATTTAGTTGCCATTGTTTTTACGAGATGTTCTTCCCCTTGACTCTATTTATTGCCATTGTTCTTGTATGTCTGTCTCCCCCAATTAGACTGTCAGCCCGTCAAACTGCAGGGACTGTCTCTATCTGTTGCCGACTTGTTCATTCCAAGCACTTAGTAGCTCTGCACATAGTAAGCGTTCAATAAATACTATTGAATGAATGAATGGAGTTAATGAAGGGCTCTGGGGTGTTTCCATTATTGAAGTGAAGGAATGTTCAAGTAGTAAGAGAAGTTGTGTTAGTGTGATCTAGTGCAACAGTACATCAGTGTCTTCTGACACACTGCCAGGAACAATAAATGGAAGTGGAACAGGCAGATTCCAGGGTTTAGACTTCAAGGAGCAGTTTATTTGATAACGTGTCTCTCCTGGCTTTGTTGGGTATTATTAAGATTCCCTCGTGTGTTTTCAGGAGTGAAACTTCTGAAGTATTTCACTTTAAAAAAAAAACCTATAAAACAGTTTAAAAGGCAAGGTACCACTGATTGCTTTAACTTTTTTTTAGGCAAAATGTATCTCTGACTTAGATGCATTTTCTCTGAACTAGAATTGCCAGTGGTCTGGCCAGGAAACAAAAAAAAAGATTTCTTAGCCATTCGAAAGCGAAATTGTCACTTATTAACAGCAGTCTATCCAAAACCAAAGAGCAAGGATCTCTCTTCTGATAATCATTCCCCTCATAATCAACCTTGAATTTGGATAATGATTTATAACAGCTTTTACGGCAGTTAAGATTATTTACTCCTCTGAAAGCTAAAGAGAAAAGAACTCAGTGCCTTTCTGGATAGAGAAAAGGAGAGGATTTTTTTTACCCCCCAAGTTGATATGACTTCATTTGTTTTGTGCTCTTAAGATTATAAATTTGGAGACATTCACAGGTGTTGGGTAAAGTCCTGCCATAATGGCACAGGTCAAGTCATCACTTGACTATCCCTAAATCAGCAACCCACATTGTGAATTACCCAAGACAGAGTTTTCAGAACTTTCATTATCTATAATCCTGCTTTTCTTCCCTCACCCATCACCAAAAAATGCAACATTGTCTCTATCTGCAATTTTCCCCAACCCAAGATTTAGACTATCTGGGACAAGGTCCCTATGTTGTGGGAAGGGAACGTGTTTACCAACTCGGTTGTATTATACTCTCCCAAGGGCTTAGTCCAGTGGTCTGTACCCAGTAAGTACTCAGTAAATATGATTGTATGTTCTTTATTATCTTCTTCCCACTTTCCATTAGCTGGCGTACTGTATTGTAAGGGGCATTATACAGAATTCTCCCCCCGAACCCTTGAAGATTCTATACTAAGTGTATATGAATAAGCTTATATTACATAGATGTTAGTAGATATAGAAACAGGATGTATAGTAAAACATTTGGAAAACCATTCTTTGAAAAAGAAAACAAATGAAAAGGCCTTGTACCAGCAGGGAAGAAAATGGGAAGGTTTCATGACATAGGACCCATTGTCATCCAGATAAAGACCTGCTTGAAACCAAATCGCATCAGGTCGTATTCAAAATCGGGGGAGGGTGGGTGAAGCTGGTTGACTAAGGGGAGCTAGCTAGCTCTTTTAGAGACCCTTGTCAAAGGGGCCGCCCAAACCCTAGAGAGACAGTCTTCGGGTCAGAATTCAGGTATCTGCCAGGATGAGGCAGAAGGGAAAAATCTGGAATATCTCCAGGGACTACCCTATTAAAGGCTTTTAAAACCAGCCAGGTCAACCTCAGATCAATTCTCCACTTCATAAAGAGCCAAAAATAGAGACTACGAGCAGACGTAACATAATCCGTGTTGTTTTAGCTAGCCAGCAATCATACTGCTGTGTACTACACAAGCGGTGAGCAACGTAGAATGATTGAAAATTATAATTAAGCAGTGTGGTCATGAGAACATCTGTTGCTATTACGAGGTCTTAGTGGGCAATTCTTACACAATGAGGGAGCAGTATAGACAAATAATGCAGCTGTGGGGAAAGAGAACTTTCATGCCACGCGGTGGCTTGCGAAATTATATCCAAGGAGAGGCATGCCACCCTCTCAGCAGGGTCTTGAGGTGGTAAGAGAGAAAAGAAAAACTAATCGGGGGAGGGGATGAGCGAAGAGGCTCGTTTCACTGGGAGTTACACTCTTTTGGCTCCTTGTAGGCTGTAAACTCCTTGTGGGCAGGGAATGTGTCTACCCACTCTGTTGTACTCTTCCAAGTGCTTAGTAAATTGCTCCACAAACAGTAAGAGCTCCATGAATACCATACAGACATGCTGGAAAGTCTGCCTCAGATAACAAACTGCAATTGGGTCACACATTTCTTTCCCTCTCCTTGAACAAGACAGATGGTAAATCATGCGACTGCCAGTTCTCTCGTAGTTCAGTTGCCAAAAATAGAAGGCAGAGGCACATGAAGACACCTGGCATTTTCCAGCTGTAGATTTGCAAGCTATTAAAGAATCTGTTTCAGCACGGCTGCCGGGATGACGTTATAGGTTTGACAGGACAAATTTGTTGCCAGCACCTTGAGGTGGGACTGGCACACTCCTAAATGGCCTGTCTTCTTCTAGGCTTTGTCTGTACCGTGTGACAGATTTCAGAAAGAAATGGTCAGTACCCTACTGCTTTCTGGTTTTAGTGTGTGAATTTATCTCTGTCTCATATTTTATTTTAGAGTCAATCAATGAATCGTGTTTACTGAATGCTGATTATGTGCAGGGCACTCTACTAAGTGCTTGGGAAAGTACAACAGACACGTTCCTTGCCCACAACGTGCTTACAGTCGAGAAGGGGAGACAGACATTAATATAAATAAATTATGGATATGTACATAAGTGCTTTGGGGCTGGGCGAATCAAAGAAATCAAGGCTTAGGGAAGACCTCTTGGAGATATGCCTTCATTAAGCCTTTAAGGGTGGGGAGAGTAATTGTCTGTCGGCTATGAAAAGGGAGGGTATTCTAAGCCAGAGGCAGGATGTGGGTGAGAGGTTGGCAGCAAGGTAGGTGAGATCGAGGTACAGTGATTAGGTTGGCATTAGAGGAACGTAGTGCGCAGGCTGGGTATAGTGAGGTGAGGTAGGAAGAGGCGAGGTGATTGAGTGCTTTAAAGCCGATGTAAAGGAATTTCTGTTTGATGTGGACATGGGTGGGCAACCGCTGGAGGGTCTCGAGGAATGAGGAAACATGGACTGAATGTTTTTGCAGAAAAATGATCCAGGCAATGGAGTAAAATATGGTCCAGAGCGGGGAGAGAGAGAAGGCAGGGAGGTAAGCGAGGAGGCTGATACAGTAGTCAAAGCGGGATAGGAGATGTGCTTCGATTAACGTGGCAGCAGTTTGGATGGAGAGGAAAGGATGGATTTTAGCGATGATGTGAAGGTTGAACTTGACAGGTAGTAGTAATAGTTTATTGTTCCATCAGTCCTATGTATCTGTTGCCTGTCCCCTCTCCTCACCTTCTGTTCTTAAATCATGAACCCCTTGAGGGCCAGGGTCCAAATCTATGTTCCAATAGCAGTAGTTATTATGGTACATGTTAAGCAGTTACTAGGTGCCAAGAGCTGCGGTAGATAAAAGATACCAGGTTGGACACAGGCCCTGTCCCATAAGGGACTCCCAGTCTAAAATGGAGGGAATAAAGATTTAATCCTCATTCTACAGATGAGGAAACTGAGGCATTTGCTATGGTAGCGACTCGTTAAACGCTAGTGCCAAGACAAAGAATTTCCTTAATGGTGGAAGGTTGTGTAAGTAGATGATTCAGTAGAAGGGCAGCATTGGTGTCTAGTGAGAAGAGCATGGGCGTGGAAGTCAGAGGACCAGCGTTCTAATTCCGGCTACACCACTTTCCTGCTGTGTGACCTTTGGCAAGTCACTTCACTTCTCCGGGCCTCAATTTCCTCAATTGTAAAATAGGGATTCAAGGCCCGTTTTCCCTCCTACTTAAATAGCAAGCCCTGGGTGCAACAGGGCCTGGGTCTGACTTGATTATTTCGGATCCATCCCAGCACTTAGAACAGGGCTCGACCCAGGGTAAGGACTTAACAAATACCATAATGATTATACTTACTATTGTTGCCATCTTTAATTCTCTCCATTTCTAAGATGAAAATGGACTCTCTGTACTTTTCAGTGGTGCTGGATGGCGTGTATTGGTCCATAGTCACTATCAGAGATGCACATTAGATGGTGGTTTGGCTTTAGTCCGTGTGGCATAAAAGCCTTTCAATCACCGTGTCCCACAGCTTGTCAGACGTATTCCTTACCTTATTCCAGATGCCGTAATTTAGGCTTCTTTCATAAGTGTATCGAGGCCTATGCCCTCTTTGCTTTGTAGCTCACCTTTCTTTGATCGTAGAGTTATTTGGGTCAAACTAATCCTGGCGTTGTCTCATGATGGTATCCACAGTATTAATGACTACCTCCCCATTCATTAGTCATACTAGTAGAGGCAGATGGGATTTCTTGCTCTGATAGGGTGTTCTTTGATGTTGAGCAGAGCCTCTTCCTTCCATTTGTCTTTATTCAACATGAGTTGTTTGTTTGGTTTGGATTTCACTGCATGATGATAGTTTTTTCTCACAGGGGAAGGTTTGGAACCTAAGGAAAAGTGATCACTCTCGACCTGAGTGTCATGCTTTGTGGCAGTAACATGAACACCCTTCAGTTCTTGCTGTTGGTGAAGGATATAATCAATTATATCTATTATTTTTTGATAATATAATAATATAATATATAATTATTATAATTATAATATATATAATAAATAATTTGGGCACGATCAAGATTTTCTTTTTACCTTTATTCGCTTGAATTTGCACGCTTTATTCACCCCTCCCTCAGCCCCACAACACTTATATACATATCCATAATTTGTTTATATTAATGATTGTCTCCCCCTCTAGACTGTAAACTCATTGTGGTTAGGTATTGTGTCTACCAACTGTGTTATATCGTACTTTCCCAAGGTCTTAGTTCAGTGCTCTGCACACAGTAAGGGTTCAATAAATATGATTGATGGGTAGGCAAAATGCTTATTAGATATTACAGGAAGCAGCTTGGCCTAGTGGAAAGAGCACGGGCCTGGAAGGCGGAAGGACCTGGATTCTAATCCCGGCTCTGCCAACTTGTCTGCTGTGGACTGGACAAGTCAGTTCACTTCTCTGGGACTCAGTTCTCTCATCTGTAAAATGGGCATTAAGAAAGTGAGCCCCATGAAGGATTAGGGACTATGTCCAACCAGATTTGCCTGTATCCACTCCAGTGCTTAATACAGAGTCTGGCACATAGTAAGCGTTTAACAAATGCCATCATCATTGCTAGGCAGAGTGACCAGGGAAGAATGATCTGTCCATTTTATTTTTGACAGAGCAAAAGTAGGCTATGTAATCATGGAACTTCTCTGATTCAATGTAAATATAGTAATGTAGTTTTGGTACCTGCTTATAATTGATTGAATTCACAATTTTGGGTAATTTTGATAAAAAATAGGGTATATGACTTTGGTTTAGGAGCCTAGTCCCCATTTATAACGTTACTCTTGGACTGTAAACTCCTCATGAGCAGGGATTATGTGTATTGTGCTGTACTTTCCTAAGTGCTCTGTAAACAGTAAGGTCTCAATAAATGCCATTGACTGGGGGGTAAAAATAGTTCAAATTTGTAATAGTTCAACTTGGGACCATTTTTAGGGAGCAATTATGTTGTAAATTCCAGGACTTCTTGTACAAGCTGTCTAGCACATTTCCCGAGTATAAATAGACAAGTTTTATTGAGCTTTACAATTCCAAATGAGTCATTTTTTTTTCCTCCTCATGTTTGAGCATTACCGCCTACATGTGGGATGAAATTTCCCATGGTAAGCCCTGTGGGAGCTCAGTAAATTCCATTACTACTACTTCAACCAGCTTGTCAGATATGGGCAATGCTCTGATAAGCGTAAGGAATCTTAAAGAATCTTTCTTTCTCCTTATGAGGATTAATTAAGAGAAGCAACATGGCCTAATGGAAAGAGCAGGGGCCTGGGAGTCAGAGGACTCCATTGTAATTCATGCTGCAACACTTGTCTGCTGCTTGTGACCTTAGGCAAGTCACTTAACTTCTCTGTGCCTCAGTTACCTCATCTGTAAAATGGGGATTAAGTCTGGGAGCCCCGTGTGGGACATGGACTGTGTTCACTCTGATTATCTTGTGTCTACCCCAGCGCTTAGTACATAGTAAGTACTTAAATACCGTAAAAAAGTCAGGATGGGGTAAAGCAATAGTAATTGTTCTAGAGAGGGCCTTAGATCACAAAGTTTCCACAATGCCCCTGAGTAGGTCTGGAGGGCTTAAGGCTAGGTAATATTTGATTACACACCTTTTACACCCAGTTCTCCGATGCAGAGGACTGGATGCTTGTAAAGCCTCACATTAAGCAAAACTCGCACTTTAGTACTCACCCACGGTGGACTCTTGCAGCTGCACACATGCATAAGTCGATTCTTTGACAACACGGCCGGAAGAGCCTCCATGAATCCTCGTGCTATCGGAAGCCCTCCCAAATCCCCTCATGATATTGTTGTCGAAATGCAGAGTGGAAACTTTTGTTCTTCTAGAATTGAAAGTTTTGACCTAGAGGAGGGAATATCTCTGCAGAGGAAGGTTTATCGAGCAACCTTTTCTGTGTTTTACAGATGATAATTATGTCAAATTATCAAAATATTCATACTCTGCCCTTCCCAGGATTTATCATCTAATCAATCAAACCTATGGCGCATTTATTGTGTGTAGAGCATTTAGGAGAGTGTAATACAACAGAGTTGGTAGACACATTCCCTGTCCAACAGGTAGCTTCATCGGAAACTCATTTTTCATGCCACGTTGAGTTAACTCTGTAGCTGGCTAGCTTTCGTGTAACAAATGGTCGTATTTCTTTCCAGGCAACTCCTGTTCTCCGTGTCCCTTAACATCCTGATATATTCCTTTGCTTGTTTGTTGTTTTCTTTGTGGGTTGGGGTCAGTGCAGTCCACCGATCAATTGTAGGTTTTTTATTTGCCTTTGTTTTTGCAGCATAAAATTCGATTTTGGCTGCTATTTTTTAGAGGTTTGTTTATTATGGTATTTATTATATGTTTACTGTGTCCAACACTGTTCTGAGTGCTGGGGTAGATACAAACTAATCATGTCAGATGCAGTCTTCTCCCTCCTGGGGCTCACAGTTTAAGTAGGAGGGAGAACAGGGATTGAATCCCCATTTTACAGTTGAGGAAACTGAAGTTATCTGTTGCCGACTTGTTCATTCCAAGCGCTTAGTACAGCGCTCTGCACATAGTAAGCACTCAATAAATACTATTGAATGAATGAATGAAAAGTACAGAGAAGTGAATTGACTTGCTCAAGGTCACCTAGCAGACAGCCGGAATTAGCACCCAGGTCGTCTGACTCCCAGGCCCATGTTCTTTTCCATTAGGCCATGCTACTTTACTTAAAGGACTACCTTTCCTAGTTGCCTTCCCTGTTCAAGCTGAACAAGGTGGTATACATCCCGGGGGCCATTTCCACTGTCATTTTTAGCCAAAGACAGAGACGGTGAGGAAGAAACGAAATGAACACAGACCTGTCCGAGGCACTTTGTGGAGAAAATTAACCATTTCTGCCTCCGTGTAGCCGATCTTGGTAAATTTGGCAGATCTCTGGCCTTTATAAACAGTGCTGAATGAAACTTGAGACCAGAACTGTTTCATGTGACCAAACTGATGAGGCAGTAACAAGTGGTTTCTGGAAAAGAAAAATCCTGCCAGTTTAGTGATATTATTTCCACAAGCACAGTACACATTTAATGAAGGTTGTAGTTGTGGGGAATGTCCCTGTAAGTTGGTGTTTCTTTTGGATATGTGACAGGAGGTAGATTTATAAAAGGCTATTCCTTTTCACTTAGGCTATTCCTTATACTTGCAGCTGATGCTCAATGATATAATGAACTTGAATCAATTTTGCCATATACACATAAATCAACACTAAAATGTCTTTATCATATGTTAAGGGATGTAGACATAGATCTCCTGTAAAACATCTTTTTCCCATGTTAAGAGATGTTGAAGGGATTGAACCCAAAAACACTGTGGCTTAGTGGAAAGAGCATGGGCCCGAGAGTCGGGAGACCCAGGTTCTAATTCTATCTTAGGTATTTACCTGTTGTGTGACCTTGGGGAGGTCACTCTTTCTGGGCTTCAGTTTCCTCATCTTTAAAACAGGGATAAAATACCTCCCTCCCTCAACACAGTAAGCTACTGGTTGGACAGGGAATGCATCTACCTACTCTGTTGTATTGCACTCTCCTAAGTGCTCTACACACAATAAATGCTCCATAAGTGTGATTAGATGATAAATCCTGGGAAGGGCAGAGTATGAATATTTTGATAATTTGACAAAATTATCAAGGTATTCAGCGCTTATTATGTGCCAAACACTGTACTGAGTGCTGAAGTATATATAAGATAATCCGGTTCCGCATGGGCTCGCAGTCCAGGTAGGAAGGAGAATAGATATTAAATCCCCATTTTTCAGATGAGGGAATTGAGGCACAGAGAAGTTAAGTGACTTACCCAATGTCACCCAGCAGGTAAGTGGTGAATCAGGATTAGAACCCAGGTCCTCTGACTCCCAGCCCCATGTTTTTTCCACTAGGTCACACTGCTTCAATAATGATATGATTATTTTGTATCCTCACCAGGGCTTAGAACCTAGTTTGCCACTCACCGAGTGCTTAATAATTACTCTCATTATTTTTATATATCTCAGACCTACTAGGACATGATTAAAGCAACTTTGAAGGATCCAAAGACTTTATGTAACCGGAACTGACTTCTTTAAAATCGGGATTTTTCTCTCCAGGTTTGGGGGATGCTTAGGATTCCATCCTCCAGCTTGGTGTCTTCAACATCAGAGTTACCTCCCTTTTGGAGTGCCTCAAAACCAGTGAATAATGCATTTCTGTTCAGAGTTCTTAAATGCTGGAAATTTGTATTTTTTAGTTCAATCAAGATCTTAATATGACATAATATAAACAGTGCTCACTTGAAGCTGATAAAGCTCTCTGAAGGGCGTACTGTTTAGGCCTGGAGGAAGTTCAATGAAACTCTTATTTGTCAGGGAATAGAGATAATAAAGAATGGGTTCTTTTAATTGCCTTAAGTTTCGTAGAGGGTACTGGACATTTGGAAGTGTGTTCTGATGTAAAAAGCACTCTGACCAAATTATTCATGGGGAGGGTATTAATCTTTGGTTAAAGCACCACTTGAGTATGGTGTCTGGCTCTATGATAAATGCTTTTCATATTTGTTTGTCTGCTGCCCCAGGTTTATTGCTCACTGCCTTTAAATTGTGAACCAAATTTTAATATCTCTCTCTTTCTCCTTTTGCAGTGTGACAAAATTCAACAAGAGCGAGATGAAGCTGTTAAAAAACTGGAAGAGTTTCAGAAAAGTATGTAGACTCTTCAGAGAAATTTTTACCCCAAATTTAGCTAATCCTTGGAATGTGAGGCCCAGAATTGTCATGCAGCTTTTGCTGTGATTCACCTTGTGCACGGTTACTCCTCCTCCTAATCCTTCCCCTGCTGAAAAAAGAACTACAACCATATTTGATCCTTCAGACGTGCCCTTCCAAATATAGTTTATCTTTTAAAAATGATGGAAACCTATTGTTAATCCGCCTCAGATCTAAGGATATTTGATCCGCGAGATCTGCCCGTTCAAATATAATTTATCATTTTAAAATGATGGAAATCTATTGTTAATCTGCCTCAGATCTAGTTGGGGGAGTACTCTTTGAGAGGTTTCAGATGATTCAAAAAAACCAAATCCAACAGAACTTTTTGCCTTGAATTTTGTGGGGATCAGGGCTGAAACTCCAGTTTGTAGAACTCAAACCTGGTTTACAGCCCGGGGATTTTGAATTGTAAAAAAATTTTTTCTGGAGTGGTATCTAAGTGACACAGCAGTTTTAACTGGGTTGGGGGGAATAATATCTGTGCAGTCCAGCCTTGTAGTAAAATTGCAGTAGATCAGTTAGCTTTATACTCTCTGGTAATAATATAGGGAGACTAAGGAGTTGGCATGTCTTTGTTGTTAACTTCTCTTTTGAGGCTGATATACTGATTAATAGAAGCATCTCTTATTTATGAATGTGTGAATTATGATTACTGTAGAATATCTAGTTGCCTGGTGCAGCATCAAAGGGTTATTCTCACGTACTTGTGTTGGCATTGTCATAGCTGAAAGAACTATTATCATACCAATGGCTGGGGCTTGAGTTGTTGAGGTTCTTTTGACTCTGTGCTTTGTATAGAGGAGCAAAATACTAGAGGGAAATATATCAGGTTATTCTGTTTGGAGTCATTACAGTAGGGCAGATGGAGTCTTCATATCTCCGTAACATAACAGTTACTGTCTTCATAACAGTTATGAAGACAGCTGGTACCTAAAGAAATAATGTGTTCTTTTTATAACTTTTATTTGCATCCTTCCTCAGTCTTCCTTTCCACTTGCCAGCCTCTTCCACCCCCACCCTCACAAAGTGTTGTAAAAATGTGTATGGTAAGGAGAGGCTGTACTATGTTAGACTACTACACATGATTCGTATCCATCAGATTGGTAATTCCTCCAGGGCAAGAATCCTCCAGACTGTGGGCTTATTTAATACAGTGCTCTGCACAAAGTAAGTACTCAATAAATATGAGTGATTAATTAACTATATTATTCATTCTTGTTGTATGTTTCCAAAGGCTATGCCCAGACTGCTGAGTAAATGTTATTAATGGTGAACATAATAATAATAATGTCGGTATTTGTTAAGCGCTTACTATGTGCAGAGCACTGTTCTAAGCATTGGGGGAGATACAGGGTAATCAGGTTGTCCCACATGAGGCTCACAGTTAATCCCCATTTTACAGATGAGGGAACTGAGGCACAGAGAAGTGAAGTGACTTGCCCACAGTCACACAGCTGACAAGTGGCAGAGCCGGGAGTCGAACCCATGACTCTGACTCCGAAGCCCAGGCTCTTTCCACTGAGCCACACTTCTATATCACAGAAGGAATTAGGTATCAGAGACACTACATGATCAATTCAGAAGCTCTTTTGGTACTAACATTTTATTTGTTTTAGGTTGTTCCTAGTTTTCTGAGCAGAGAAAGTTTTTAAAAAATCAAACAGAAAACAGTTTGGAGAGCCATTTTTTTTTGGCATGGGAAATAATAGCCCTCTCCATGCTGAAAATGTGGAAAAAATGAAGAATGAGGGCAATGAGTTATGCCAATCATCATAGAATTGCTCAAGAAATATATAGGCTGAGTTGCGATATCTTACTCTGAGTCACCCTAATTTGAACCCGAACCCAGCCTCCCACGTAGATTGGAGAGGCAGCGTGACTTCGTAAATAACGTGGAACTGGCAGTCAAAAGGGCAGGAATTCCACTTCTCCCTCTGCCACTGGCCTGCTGTGTTCCCGTGAGCAAGTCATCAGTTTCTCTCTGCCTCATTTTTCTCAACTGCATAATATAATTATGGTATTTATTTATGGTAATTATGGGACTAAGCGCTGGGGTAGATGCAAGATAAGTGGATCAGGCACAGTCCCTGTTCCTCGGGTCTCAAGTCTTAAGAGGGAGGGAGAGAAGGGATCGTATTCCCATTTCATAGTTGAGTAAACTGAGGCCTAGATATGATAGGTGATCTGTCCAAGGTCACCCTGCCTGCTAGTGGCCAAGCTGGAAATAGAACCCGTAGAATTTTCTTCCTACTGGATCACACTGGCTCCCAAATGTAAAATGGAGATGAGATACACATCACCTTACCTATCAAATTATGAACCCCATTTGGTTCAGATGTCTGATATGATCATTTTTTGACCCAGCTCTTAGCACAGTACTTGGCGCAAGATAAATATTATCTCAAACTCAAGATGTCCCAAAACCAAACTTATTTGCCTTTCCAAATCCTCTTCCACATAACTTTCCCCACACAGTTGACAACTCCACTATCCTTTCCATCTCGGAGGTCTGCAACCATGGCATTGTCCTTAACTCCTCCCTTTCTTTCAATTCCCATATTTAGGTTGTCACCAAATCCTATTGGCGTTTCTTCCATGTTTTCAGAGTCCATCCCTTCCACCCTGTCTAAATGCCAATAAATTAGTCCAGATGATTGTTATAACCTGGGCATGACTACACCGTCAGCCTCCTCACTGGTTTCTCTGCCTCCAATGCCTTCCCCTTTCCAGTCCACACTTCATGGGCTGTTTCAGTGAGGCTGCTAATGCTTTAGTTGATAGAAATAAAATTCAGATTAGGGAAAAAAACCACCTACAAAACCAAATAAAATGCAACGAGGAAAATGGAAAAGTGAACGTTAAAATACAGGTTGGGGGGAAAACATTGGCAAGGCATAAGCTCAAGAAGAGAAAGCTGTCAGAGCCATTGTTCACCAGGAATTGAATCAATCAATCAGTGAAGTATTTCCATTATTTGTCCTAATGGTCACATGCTGATTCAGGTACTTGCCACATCCCAGCTTGATTACTTCATCAGCCACCTCACTGGTCTCCCTGCCTCCAGTCTCTTCCATTTTCAATTTTCTCATTCATAGTTCTCTCTGCTGTCTGGATCATTTCCCCAAAATGTCGTTCTGCACACATCTCCCCAGGCCTCAGAAACCTTGAATTGTTACCCATTCATCTCTGAATCAAACAGAAACTCCTTCAGGGCATTCAATCAACTCTCTCTCCTGCATATATCCATTCTCTTCTCCCATTACACCACAGGCAACACCCTTCATTCCTCTCAAACTAACCTACTCACTGTGCCTTATTATTATTATGGTATTTCTTAAGCACTTACCACGTGCCAGGCACTGCGCTAAGCGCTAGGGTGGATACAAGCAAATCAGGTTGGATACCGTCCCTGTGCCACCTGGGGCTCATAGTCTCAATCCCCATTTTACAGATGAGATATCTGAGGCACAGAGAAGTGAAGTGACTTGTCCAAGGTCATAGAAGAGGCAGGTAGAAGAACCTAGCTCTCCTGATTCCAAGTCCCATGCTCTTTCCAGTACAGCTCACTGATTTTCAAGAAGATCAGCATCTAACAGTGAGCACAAGAGCTCAATAATTCCTTTAAAAATACAATATGTAAATAGATTATGTAGCATTTGTTCACTTTTTGGCCCAGGGCTGATTTCCTCTCTGTGGTAAATTTCCTAAACTGTGGGTATGTGCTAGTTTGCTAGCTTGCCTTGGGCTACTGAATTGGGATAAGAGAAATCGGAGGGGAAGGCTCCCTGCCTGCCACTGGTGAATATCACATGCCTAAATCGTACAGATGACTGGAAGTTCACTCGCAAAGTGGTATCTGAAGCATCACTCTCCAGTAGGTTAAACCATACGTCCAAAGGCATTTCCTATTCCTCAGTCCAATAAAATAATTTTCCCACAAGATATAGAGAAATGGAGATGAAAACTTTAACTTGGGGGTTAGGGTGAGTAGGACAGGTGTGTGTGTGTTGTGTACATGTGTATGAGTTAAAATGTATATTTTACGTGGTTCTTAATGAAAGATGACTTAGGTGGTGAAGTTTACTCTGTCTGCAAGTATGGCTGACATAAGTGGGAAAATTACAGTTAGATATCAGGAAAATGATCCTACCTAGGCTACCAGTAGGTTACCGAACAGCTTTAATCTGGATATTAAGAGGCTCGCCTTTCATTTTGCTGATGGGAGTTGTGTGTGGGGGGGAATTATGACGTTCACTGTCTCATAATTTTGAGGGCAGGTGAGCTCTGGAGAATGAATGAGGTGTATAACCAACAGGTGTAGTAAATTGAAATTTGGGAGTAGTGATTTTTGGGGTGTGCTTTACAACTCATATATCCTAAGGATATAATTTTATATATTACAATAGGGAAAGGAATTAACGCGGTTACAAATAGAGGAGAATGGAGCTTTTCATATTAAATGAAGGATTTGCCCTTTGAAATTAGTTTCCCTCTGGGAAGGTAGAAGGGGTTTCTAAACTGCTAAAGTAGTAGATAAACAATGGGGGTAGTTTATTGATGATTTGGGGAGAGGTCTGCTTCACTGTTTCCCTGTTAGAGGGTTCAATTCTGTTATAGGGTACACTCCTAAGTGCCTGGTACAGTTGTCTGCACACAGTAAGTGCTTGATAAATACCCTGAAGGAGCATTTCGCTGTAGGGTATCCAATGGAGTAAGAGCCCATGGTGAGAACTATACACTTAAGCTGTTTAGCCGAGTTTATCAAATTATACAACTTTTACAAACTGGAGAGATTGTGGCTTTTTGTGCTAGGTCTTAAACTTCAGTAACTTAAAATGATCCTCCAGCTCTCCCGTAAGCAAGGATGTTGTTGAATAAAAAGTCAAATTCCTATGAAAAATGTAGAGTGTTTATATTTTTTGTTATGACACTGGAAATGCTAGATTGGGGCAGAAAATGTCAAGTAGTTAAGGCTTAAAATTCAAAGTAATATTTGATGTTATAAAATTGTATAGGTTTCCTTTCTCTTCCTTTCACATTTTTGAAGAACATACCTTGTAAACATAGTGATAAAATGCCAGGAATATTAGGATTTTAAGGAAATAATAGAGCCCATTATTTAAACTACAATATAAAAGGCAATTATATTGATGAAGAGCTACATGGGCTTTGTGTCTGTGAATAAACTTGGCCTGTTCTCAGCTTCTATTTGTTCTTCTGGCATAAACACATATTGTGTGTGATTCCAGTTTAATGGGGACCCGTTTGTATGCCAAGCAGCTGCATTTTAGGGCCTATTGCGTGATTTCATAGCTCTCTGAAAATTGGTTCTATTCAGCGCAAGAGATAGAAAGGAAGAGGGGGTGGTGAGGTGGGAGGGGGGCCGAGGGGGGGAGCGTCAACACACAATCATTTCTTTTCAATTGGAGCCAGAAAGGTTGATGACAACATGACCATTGTGTTATAATGATAAGACCACTAAGGCATCTGTACCTCTCATCAAGGCTTTCACACAACAGCAGATACAATTTAATTCACTGCTCTGTCAGCAGTGCTGATAGCATTATGCCGTCTGTCTCCACAGTTATAATCACTGTCCTCGGAGAAATGCAGTTGAAATGATCTTGAGCAGTCAAAGAAACTCTCAATTAAGGCTGCCACTTCCAATGTGTCAGATTGTGTCTTGTGCTCTTGGTACAATTTTCACTTCCAATCCTGTTTATTTACAATGTCTACCAGTAATTACGCTTAACGTGTCATTTAGTGAGGGTGTGCCTGCCAATTGGGTTGTTGGGTACTGCGTTACCATTGAGTGGGAGTTTCTCTCAGTCAATGCCATCAGCAGCTTTTAGTCCCTGATGGGATGCAGTAGTAATGTTGATAATGCAAGTATCGAGCTCATCAAGTCATAATTAGATGCCACTCAAATGTGCCACTTGTAATAACAGTGTTGATTCATGTTTTTCTCGGTGACTGCAACTACTAATTAGTTAAGTGGTTTTTGGTTGGCCTGAATTTGCTGCAGATTATTACCCCTGAAAAAAATGTCAAGGTTAGAGATGTGTCTGGCCACTTAGCGCTGCTTTATGAATTTGAATATTAACATAATAGGAACTTTGGACAGACTTAGGAAGTAATACATTTTTGTGTTCAATTTGGAGATGAATCTTTTTCCCCCGAGTTTAATCATAATTACAGGTTAATTAAGTTTAAATGAAGCAAAAAGAATCTCTAGTTATGCTATGCGAAGCCCAGTGCTTGTGGTCTAACGGGCAGGTTTTAGGTTTGGGTGTTCAACGACTTTTGACCGTCAGATTTAACACGTTTATACCCCTACAGTTTGAGCTGTGACGTGAACGTTTTTTTCAATTAAGAACGTGGTTGAGAAGGATTTTTTTTCTTCTCTGCGGTACAGAGAGTTACCTAACTTTAGAATTATTCCCGAATTTCTGGGTGCGAGTACGTTCCCCCCTGCATTTTTCACTGTAGCAAAATGAAATTAAAGTTTTTCAAATGGATATTTTAAAAGTATGACCGAAGCATTTGATTAGCATTCATTTTGCTTATTTTGTCAAAGTGGTGATTAAAGAAGTATTTTTTCAGCCATTTCAGCCTGAAATATAAACTCTGATCATTTCTATGACCCATCCATAACAATTTAGGATTAGATTTCTTCCTGACACGGACTTGTTTAAGATGCTACTGGGCCCCTCCTAGCATCATGTGATTAATGAACACTTTGGAAAAAAAAATTCCTTAGTGCGACTCTAATATTAAATTTGTGTGAGTCTGTGTATTCCTCTACTATATAGGTTTCATCTGTACCTGTTTTCTGAGGAATGAGTCTTTTGTATAAATAAAAGAAACAGCTATTTATTATGATCTTTTTTTTTCTGAACGAACAATTCTCTTTAGTTATGATAGTGGGAAAGGTGGGTGATCAATTAATACTAATAGAACAGCAGAAGGACAAACACCTAGTCTAGGAAAAGTAAGAGGCAGAGACTTTGTTTGTTTTAAAGAGCCATCTCACCCTTCCATCACAAACATCTTTTTATCAGAGTTTCCCAGCTCCACTCCTACCCCTTCTCTCCGTCTCAGCCGGACTCAGACCTGATAATTAACATTTTCAAGATCTTTTTTTTTCCTGAAGAAAAAAGCACTGATAGAATTTTTGAAAGCATTTTGTTGCTGTCTGTAAAGCTGCCAATATATTTGTTGTTGGTTACAAAGTCTCTTTTTTAGTTTTTTCTTCCCCATTTTATGTTCAAGGAATTGAATGAGTTCAAATTTTCTGTATGAGGCTAACAAATAATTCAAGTATTCACAATCACGGGACAAGATGCATGGAATCTTTGCAATGGCTGACTAATTTTTGAATGTTGTAAACATTTTTTTCCCCTCTCCAGTTTCTCACATGGTTATTGAGGAAGTTAATTGTATGCAGAACCATCTTGAGATAGAAAAGACATGCCGAGAAAGTGCTGAAGCTCTGGCAACAAAGGTGAGAATACTTAAACAATTTCCTTCAATTTTTGCATACTCTTGCTCTCTAACAAGACATTTTATCTTCCTCTTCCTTGCCTTTTTGTTAACATGATCTTCAAATCGAATTTTTATTATTGATCATTGGGAGGGTTGGCTACTTGGACATAATGATTCTAGAAATATTTGTGCTATGTTTAAGAAAAAACATTTTAATTGCATTTCAGTACAGCGTCTCTGTGTTTTTTTGACTTTGCAACATGGTTTCCCTAGTAATCGGTTGAACATCGCTTCCCAATTTTGGTTGGATTTGTATTAAATGATTAGCAATCTTAAGACCATCCTGGGGTAACATAAGAGAATAATGATGTTTTCAGTGTGTGAAGCAAGAGGAAAAGTCAGCCACAAGCATTGTATTTCAGGTGATTGTTTGTGAAAGCAAACATAGGGCATGCTAAAGGTGACCTCCACTGCTCCGCTGATTGCTTCTAGCTGATGAATGTACCAAGTGTATAATTTTCTATATTCCATCTCATCAGAAGTACGTTATTATTAAAGAATTTTTTTAAATCTCTGTCTTATATGTTTTTTGGTTGGGTAAAATGCATCTGAGCCACTTCATCAGAAAATGGATTACAGCAATTTTCAACCAAATTTCATTAGCAATGCTGGCAGAATTTCCCTTTGCCCCACGAAGTACTTCCTCGGATGTGGCGGTAATCCCACCGATAAGAAATCTCTTTAATTTAGATGCATTAGCAATGTACTTTCTGTAGGTATTTACTTAATTGTTTGCATAACGACACTTCATTAGAATTCACAAGATATTGAATCAGGAGCTGAGGAAGGAAATGAATTGGTGTGTGGGACTAGTTCCCCTTCAGTTTTTTTCCAGCAAGGTTCAGGAGCGAAACACATTGACTGCTTAAGAAAAAAAAAAAAAGGCACTGACTCTGTTCCATCATGTAACCTGGTGCTTATTAGTGCACAGGCATGGAGGTATCCAATTTCCTCTGACCTTCTTTTGGAATAAGTGACACAAACCCACCATGGGTTCAGTACTGCCCTAAGATGATGCAGCTTTTGTGTCTCGGCTTTTTCGATCTCATCTTGGGAGGGAAAACCCTTTAAGTTTTTGTGTTTTTTGTCATAACCCAGTGTTTGAAGAAGTTAGAGTTTGTGACAACAATTTTTGGTCGGGGGTGGGCGGGGGTGAATTGCGCTGGTTAGGCCCCAATTAGGTGACTTCAGTTTTAAGACCAAATCCAATTCAACATCTGTAGGCAGGATAATTGGGCAAGTGATACCATAGCTATGGAGGCAAATTTGGGAGACATTGAGATTTTCTTGATACTTGAACTTGAGCAATGAGTCATCACTCCATATCCTCATGTAGCAGCCACGTGACATTCCCATGTGGACCAGAGTAACAAAAGGTTTGAAATTAGCTTCTTAATGCCTCTAAGTGTATTAACATGAATTTAATGTCAAGGAATGTTTCATTTCTGTTGTCCTAAACCTTGGTATTTCTTTGTATTTAAAAAAGTTAAGTCATGTGTAGGATGGAGGCAGATCTTTTTTTTTCCCCTAGAATGTGCTTGTTAAATTATCAAAGGTGGATTAAATACATGAGGTTCAAAGTTTCAAATTTAAAGTTGGATTGATTTCTTGCTTTGCACATTATTGAAAATATACAAAAATTGCCCAGGATAAATTATTTATGCATTTCCACGTAGTGAAGGCTTCAGTTATAGCAGAGAGTTGAGGAATTCTCGGTACATGAAGCTTGTTAATGTAGATTGTTTCTGAATAATGAGTGTCATACTATTAATACAGAAGTTGATAGAAATAGTTGTCTCTAATGAAATTGATTAATTGAAATGAAAATTCAGCTTTCTTGGCTAATTGGTCTGGATAACAGCTCTCAAATGAGTAAACATGTAATCCCTCAATGGCAATAAAAGCATGTTTTAAGTCAGAAATCACATTTTGAAAGCTGTAGTTTGCTTGACCTTGAGCCAGTAATTTTGTAAAATGAGAAATCTGTGATGGCAACCACTTGACAGCAGGCTACAGAGACAAGTCCTGATTTGCACATGGTTCACTGTAGATCATCAGTAGTGTTTGAAAGTCATTTGACAAGGAATGTAGGAGTTTAAAGGCAAAGCCAATGATTTCTCTACTCTATCGGAGGTACTGTCTCTAGAAATACTGTTCAATTAAAGCTTAGTTGAAAATACCATGGGTATACTTGGAAGGATTGCTCGTGTGAAGGGCCCCAAGATGAACAAAAAAAAAGTTAATCAAGAAGAGAAGTGAAAGACTCTGATCTTATATTGCTCTGAATTTTAAGAGACATTATTTTAAACAATGACTTGTATTTTCCACGTCACTTGTTGTATAAAATGGCATTTTACTTTTGACCCACAAAAAAACCAAACACAATTGGTGGATTTCAAGAAAAATGCCCATGACATCCCTGGGCTTTTGTCCCTCTTGTGAATATAGGCCCCTAGAAGTTGGGACTACAACCACATGTTACCAATCCTTTTCAGAGGAAGCAATTATAACACTAATAATAATAGTAATTATTATTATGGTATTTGTTAGGCATTACTATGTGCCAGGCACTGTACTAATCGCTGGGGTGGATGCAAGCAAATCAGGTTGGACACAGTCCCTGTCCTACATAGGGCTCACAGTCTTAATTCCCATTTTCCAGATGAGATAACGGAGGCACAGAGAATTAAAGTGATTTGCCCAAGACCACACAGCAGGCAGGTGTCAGATCCAGGATTAGAACCCAAGACCTATTTGAACCCAAGACCTTCTGACTCCCAAGTCTGGGCTCTATCCACCATGTGATTATGGTGGGGTGGGAACCCTGCCCTTTCTTCCAAGTCTTCTCCTGCTGCTTGACACCTCCCAGGTGGGACTTCGGGTCTCCCCTCCTGTTATTTGGGGCCTTGAAGAGTACCGGGAAGGTGATGTGAAAGAGATTAGGGCTTCCTTGCTATGTTGATGAAAACGCTTTCTGTGTCTCATGCCCATCTAAAGATCTCAATGAGGTTTCACATTATGGAAGTGAGTGCGGCGTTATCTGAGATCTGAAGAGAGCCTGAAGAGAGCCTGCAGTCCCAGCCCAGAAATTATCCATCAATTAGTGGATCACTTATTGAGCGCTTACTTTGTGGAGAGCACTGCATTAAGCACTTGGGAGAGTACAATGCGCCTAATCCTTATCCAGAAGGAGTTTATAGTCCAGTGATGTCTGTAATACATACATTTGGGATCTCCCTTGTTCACAGTTGGGCTCCATCACGACATTTCCAAGCCCAGGGATCTGGTCAGAGGCAACCTCAATTGTGTTTTTTGAGTGCTTACAGTGTGCAGAGTAAGTTCTTGGGAAAGTACAACACAACGATATAACCGGGATACCTATAACCAGTCTACCCAAATGTGATCCCGCCCATATCTTACCAAAACACGTACTGTGTGACCGACTAACTTATTTAAAGATTTTTTTTTAATGAGATTTTTATGGCTGCTAAACTAACTTTGACATGAATTGAATATTTTGTTCTAGTTGAATAAAGAAAACAAAACACTAAAGAGAATTAGCATGTTATATATGGCCAAACTGGGGCCTGATGTCATAACTGAAGAGATAAACATTGATGATGAAGAGTCAACCACAGAAACAGAGGGAGCCTCTGGAACTTGTGATTCTGTTCAATGTCAGCAACAAATCAAAGGTAGGATTTCTTACTAAATCTGAATATCGTGTTGATATATTTCCATATTTTAAGCACATCCATGTTCTGTTTACTATCTAGAATCAGTGCTGTGACCTCCAGAATTACATTTGGGTTTCACACTCACCGAAAAGGACCTGGGTTCTAATTCTGACCCTGTCATTTGTCTGCTGTGTGACCATGGGCAAGTCATTTAATTTCCCTGTGCCTCAGTTACCTCATCTGTAAAATGTGGATTAAGACTGTGAGCCCCCTGTGGGACATGAACTGCAGCCAACCTGATTAGCGTGTTTCTACTCCAGTGCTTATTACAGCTAATATTATGGCTAACAAATACCATAAAAAAGGCAAGTCACACACAGGGAGACTTTGACTCATTGGTAAACAGTGAGTAGCTCAATTTCATTATTCTTACTATTAGTGCATTTAAATACTTTGCGCAAAACACTGTCCTATGCCTTGGATAAATTTTCAATGATTAGTATTTCAGACATGGCCAGTCCATTACTGTTGACTCAAAGATTTCCTGCTATTATTCCCTTAATGCCTTCTTCACCTTAGTTTCTGAGAGTATCAAAATGCCAATTTAATTAGGTAGAGGTTTGCTTCACCATTTGCAACCTCTGTTATTCCACTTAAATTCAAGAATCTTCTTGCTGCCTTGTTTAATCATTTTGCAGGGTGTTTCTCTCTCATTCAGGGATGTTACATCCCCAGAGAGTGTGAACCTAAATTCTCAGATGGAATTTGCCTTTCCATGAGTCCAAATCCCCAGAGGTAGAAGGGGTAATGTTAGTTTCAAAAATTTAATTTTAGTCCAAGGATTTTTACCAATTCTTTTTAGAGGAAGCAATAATAATAATGATTATTATTATTATGTTATTTTTTAAGCACTTACTGTATGCCAGGCACTATACTAAGCACTAGGATGGATATACACCAATAGGGTTGGACATGGTCCCTGTCCCACGTGGGGCTCACAGTCTCAATCCCCATTTTACAGCTAAGGTAACGGAGGCACAGCGAAGTTAAGCGACTTGCCCAGGGTCACACAACAGTCAAGGAGGTAGAGCTGGGATTAAAATCCAGGTCTCCACAAATCATGCTGCTTCTGATCTCCGATTAGACTGTAAGCCCGTCGATTAGACTGTAAGCCCGTCAAACGGCAGGGACTGTCTCTATCTGTTGCTGACTTGTTCATCCCAAGCACTTAGTACAGTGCTCTGCACATAGTAAGCGCTCAATAAATACTATTGAATGAATGAATGATCTCCAAACTCCAGTTTCCTAGTATTTTAGGAATCACCCGGAAAAGGGAAGACTTAATGTAGATCAAAATATTTCTTCCCATTTTCAGAGTTTGGGTATTTTTCACAAGATACAAGTTCAGTCCTGATATTTTTATAATAAAATATGAGTGAAAAATGTAGAAATTTGCAGTGGAGGTTCTATTTGACCACTTCCTTTCACATAATATGGCATCAGCCAATGTGTATTTAGTTTATAATCATTTAATTATGTTGTATTTAGGTGCTTACTATGTGCCAAGCACCGTAGAAAGCACTGGAGTAGATATAAGAATCACAGGTCCTACATTGGTGTCCGTTTTAGTAGACGGGAGAACAGTTATTGAATCTCCATTTTGCAGATGAGGGAACTGAGACACAGAGAAATTGTGACTAGCCCAAGGTCATACAGCAGAGCCAGGATTAGAACACGGTCCTCTAACTCCCAGGCCCTTAGTCTTTCAAGTAGGCCAGGCTGTTTTTTATACAACTAGGTGAATACCACTGATTGAGGAGGTGGGGTAAAAATTAATATCCATTCTTTTCCTAAATCAGAAATAATCTTCAGGAAGCAGTGTTGCTTAGTAAATAGAGTATGGGCCAGGAATAATAATAATAAAAATAATCATATTGAGTGTTTACTGTGTGCAAAACACTGTACTACAACAAACTCTTAGTCTAGAGGGATCAGAAGGATTTAGGTTCTAATCCCTGCTCTGTGACTTGTCTCCTGGGTGAATTTAGGCAAGCCACTTTTCTGGCTTCAGATACCTCTTCCGTAAAATTGGGATTAAAGCTGTGAGCCCCATATGGGACACGGACTGTGTCCCATCCATTCACCTTGTATTTACTTAGTACAGTGCCAGCACTGTACAGCACTTAGTACAGTGCCTGGCACATCTTAAGTATTGATCAAATACAGTAATAATAATGATAACTTATTATTACTATTATTTTTAGTTACTATTTTATGAATAAAAATACTCAAAAGGGTAAAGGAGAGAGCTATTTCTAGCCATATATATGAAATAATTGTTTTCAAAACATTCGCTAGTTAATATTGCATCCTGATAGTAGTAGTAAAAGTATATATTAAAGCACTTACTGTGTGCAGGACTCTGTTCTTAGCACTGGGAAAGAATATAGAGTTGGAAATTAGATTTGGTCCCTGTCCCTTGGGGGGCTATTTTAGATGCCAATATGCTTTCATTCCCATTTTTAGGGGAGAACCAGATAGGAGTAGTAAGCTGATAGCACGGGATGAAAAGATTGCAATTTCTAAGGTGTTTGGGAGGGAAATCTTTATGTATAGTGTAAACTAAAATGTACCAATTTGCCTATTTGTTCTCAACACTTCAACAGACAAAGCATCTTTTTAACTGAAAATCGTACTTTGATATTTCTTTCTGTTTTGTTTCCTTTCTAGCAGATACCCATAATTTTTTGTAACATATCAAATGCAGAGTAAATTTAAGAAACATGAACACCGCAGATCTGATGGGACAATATTTGCAATCACCTTTTATATGGTATTTGTTAAGCCCTTACTCTGTGCCAGGCACTGTATTAAGTGCTGGGGTAGATACAAGCTAAACGGATTCGACACAGTCCTTGTCCCACGTGTGGCTCACAGTCTTAATCCCCATTTTGCAGATGAGGTAACTGAGGCACAGAGAAATGAAGAGACTTGCCCAAGGTCACACAGCAGATAAGTGGTGGAGTCAGAATTAGAACCCAGGTCCTTCTGACTCTCAGGCCCATGCTCTATCCACTAGGCCATGCTGCTTCACAGGGTAATTGCTCTATTTTAGAGCTATGAATTGTCAACTATTTTGGATTATTTCTTTAAATTAAATCTTTTTATGCCCAATGTTTGCTTAGATTATCCTTTTAAGGATTTCAGGACCATTATGAAATCACATTGAAATCAGTATGTACCTTTTTTATTTTTTTCTGGCTGTTAGGCATTTAAAATGACATTTTTTCAAAATACTTTATGTTTTTGTAGACTACAGGCTTAGTTGACTGCAGGCAAACAGAAGCCAAATTATTGGATTGTTGACTTTCCCTGACATAAATAGATTAGTATTAGTAACTGTATGATGGACGGGTATGTTACACTTTCTAGAAATTTAACTCAGAATTATTTACACTCAGTAATTGAGGAACCTCACCTGTAAGCTTGCTCCAGCTGGTCTTTTGTATTGTTTCCTTTGTTGTGGTGTCGTCTTTTATTTTAAACACCAAATGTCTTCTTTTATTGCCCTCACCCCCACCCCCCTTGCAATTGCAGAGCTTCGAGATCAAATTATATCCATTCAGGAGGAAAAGAAGACATTAGCTATTGAACTGGAAAACCTGAGGTGCAAACTTGTAGAAGTAATTGAAGAAGTATGTATTCTAGCACTAAAGGCAAAACCACTGGTGTTTTCCAAGGACTTTTTCAGTCTGGCTGGGTTGGAGATACTCAGTTGTGAAGTTAATTGTGTTCTGATCTAAGAATCAAGTTTGGTTTTTAACCTTTTCCCCTTCTTCTCTGCAATCACCAAGTCCACCTGCAGATATGTAGGCGAGTAAAAATGAAGATGAAAAATGATTGCTTTTAGGGTGTATTTCTCCTCTCTGGTTGATAGCTTTCTCAGTTAGATTTGTTCATGGCAAGAAGAGGCAGCAGGTGCTGACTGGGAGATTCTGACCGAAAGGAGTTCAACACAGTCGTGTGGGTTTCCTGAGGTGTTTGGGGTATGTCCTTCATTAGAGACCTTAAAGACCAGCAACGGAGGGAGAGAGAGGAGTGATAATAGTGTTTTTCTGCTTCAGAGCAGGAGAATGGATGGTGATGAAGCCTAGAAAAGTGGTTAGATCTGCTGAAAAATCCTCTGCCATTTAAGTGTTACATTTTGTACAAGGCTTTTCCCAAACTTCACACTTATGGAGTGTTTCAAATAATGCCTCAGTCAGGCAAAAATGAATAGAATACTTCCTTTCTTCCTTCCCCAATCCTCCCATCCCCCAAATGGCGGAAGGATAAACTTAAGCCTATTAAATCTGGTCTGATTCTTGAAGGGAATAAAAATTGCTTCCTATATCACATTGTGGTCCTTAGGTTGGGGCATTACAGTTCAGCTGCTTTCATAGCCTGCATTCTTAGCATTATGATGATAATGATAACTGTGGCATTTATTGAGCGTTTACTCTGTGCCAAGCATTGTACTAAGTGCTGAGGTAGACACAAGATAGTCAAATCATGATCTATAGAGTGTTTTGTTCAAATATTTTCAATATTTCATATATGGAAAATCTGGTGCTGATATGACATTTTCTCTAACCAAAAAGTCATTGTGTGAATGATAAAGCTGATAAAATAAAAGATAAATAATTGGGTAACAATGCTAAATTTTACGACATATTTGTACTTGCCATGGATGACGTGAACAGAGCAAAAAGGCTTTAGTAAGGCAGAAACAGTTACTTTTCAAAATAAAATTACATTAGGCTGAATTTCAACTCTAAATTGTAACTCCTTTTTGAAGAAAGCCAAGAATTTCAAAATCACACATAACCATATGCTATGTTTTACACTGTAATGTGAGGGATTTTTTTTAACTCTTTTAAAAAAAATTATTTCACAATCCTTTTAGGTAAATAATGTAAAGCAAGAAAAAGCTGTTTTGAATTCAGAAGTTCTTGAGCAGAGAAAAGTCTTGGAAAAATGCAATAGAGGTATGTGTTTTCACTCAGTGCTTTCCTCAGAGACACATGTGGATGCAGCTTGTTTTATTTTTTCTTTCTTTGCTTACTAAGAAAGAGGGCTAATTTAATATCTCTTCTCTCTATTATTATTTGATGACAATATTGGTGAAATGACATTTCTTTATGGACAATCTCATTGTGAAGGTTATATCTCATATACCAAGAAAATTATAAGCATTTCCATTTGCAAAATACCATGTTTCCATAAATGCATATATTTGGAAATTAGCATTAATGTGTTCAAATGTAAAAGTTTCTGGGAAGAAAAGGGGACACTTTCATCTCCTTTCTGATTCTACAGTCAATAACTCGGAGTTGCAATGAACTGAATTTCATTTGTCTGAAAATGTGGGTACTAGATAATGAGGTATGTGAGAGTTTCCTGTCTGCATATCAGAAATGTTTTGTTAATCTAAAATTTTGGGTGAAAAGCAGTAAAAAAAATGCATGAAAAGTTTTGTAAAATATTAAACTGTACTCATTCTTAATAATAATTGTAGAATTTAAGTTCTTACTATGTGCCAGACATTGTACTTAGCACTGGGATGGATATAAGCAAATTGGGTTGGATACAGTCCCTCAAACTCCAGTCTCAGTCTCCATTTTACAGACGAGGTAATTGAGGCCCAGAGAAGTGAAGTGACTTGCTTAAGACCACACAGCAGGCAAGTGGTGGAGCCGGGATTAGAACCCATGACTTTCTGACTGCCAGGCCTGTGCTCTGTCCACTGTGCCATCCCGCTCTCAAGTGTCCCTCCTAAACCAGGCCCGCTGATTGTCTCCATGCTGACATTGCAGCAAATCTTAAAGATTGGGGCGGTGAAGAAAGGGGAATCGAGAAATGTTCACCCCACTCCTGAAACCCACAGTTTGCTTCTGCAACACCACTCCATCAGGAGTTTTTAATTGATCACCTTCAGAGTGTACTATTCTGGCATTTGGGAATCTTGCTCCCTCCTTCTGTCCTCCCACCTGATACGGTGGGTACGGTAGAACACACAACTTTCTGTGTTTTGTTCAGCACTTGAAAGGGAGAGTACAGTAGAGTTGGTAGACATGAATCCTGTCTTCAAGGAGCTTTTACTAGTGCGGGAGACAGACATTTAAAAAAAATTACAGATGGGAAAGTAGCAGAATATTAGCACATGTCCAGAAGTGCTGTGAGGGTGAGCTGAGTATCAAGATCTTTAGGGAGTTGAGACCCAAGTACATAGGTGACGCTGAAGGGAGGGAGACAAGAGTAGCAGGTTCAAAATTTAGTCAGAGAGGCTTCATCAATCAATCAATTATATTTAATGAGCACTTACTTTATACAGAGCACTGTACTAAGCACATGGGAGAGCACAATACAACCATTAGACATATTCCCTGCTCACAGTGAGCTTAAAGATTATGGATGAGATATGACTTTAGTATGGCCTTGAAGATAGGCAAGATCGGAGTCACAGGGAGGATGTGAGCAAGATGTCAGTGGTGAGAGATATGAGATTGAGGTGCAAGAAGTAGATAGGTGTTTGAAGAGTCAAATATGTGGGTTGGGTTATAGTGGAGAGATGTGAGGTTAGGTAGGATGGGGAGAGCAGATTGAGTGTCTTAAAGTTTGTAGTATGGAGTTTCTGTTTGATGCAGAGATGGCTAGGCAACCATTGAAGGTTTTTGAGGAGTAGGGAGATGTGTATGCTTTTGGACATGACTGGACAGGAGATTGAAGAATGGGCAGGGAAGAAGAGAGACTGGAGACAGAGAAATCAGTGAGGAAACCGATGCCAAGTCGTCAAGCTGGGTTGTGGTAAAAGCCTGCACCAACATGGTGGTCATTTGGCTAAATAATGGAACTACTTCACTGATTGATTCAGGTCTTGGTGAACAGTGGCTCTGAGGTTTTTCTCATCTGGGTTTATTAACCCATTCTAATCTTTTCCCCATCCTGTATTAGTAATGTTTTTTGATGAGGAGGGCCCAAGTAAACCCTGCAGTTACTCCTGTTGAATTTCACTTCTTTTTGTAGATTTGACCCATTTTGTCTGTCATTTTGAATTCCTACCTACTAAAGAAAAGAAAGTGGTGGAGCTGGTATTAGAGCCCAGGTCCTTCTGACTCCCAGGTCCGTGCTCCATCCATTAGGTCATACTGCTTCTCCACATTATGGGCATCTTTCCCATGATGGTCAGCAGAAGCGTGGGAGGCCACTCTCTGCACAAGGCAGATCCTCTGGACCCCAGAGTCCAGACGATTGCCAGGCCAGGGTGAAATTGCTGTTACGGAGTTGGAAGCTCTCTCCCTTGCGAGAGTATGACCCGGCTGGCTGGCGACACTCTGACTATTGCCAGATTCAGAAGGCCAGCATGGGAAATTCTGTGTCATTGCCCTGGGAAGCAGTCCTTTGCCAGTTAGGATGAAGTACATTTACAGAGCAGAGTGGGCAAGGATTAGTTAAGAGAAGCTTTTCTAGGTTTTATTGGTGTGACCTGCAGGTCAAGATTGCTGGTACAGAGGCTCTAAAGTAAAGGAAAATCAACACAATGCCTATGTACCTACTACCTAATTTCTGCCAGTATCATCACTTCCTTGCTTTCATCAGCATTGCCCTTAACAAATGTGCCTCTAAACTCCAAAGATAGCAAATAAATTATGCTGATGTTGTTTGGCAATAGAGAACCGCTGAGAGCACACCTTTTAATGGCTTTTGTAATAAACAGTAGAACCCCTAGTTTTCTCTAGCACAGCAGGTCAAGATCAAACAGTTACACGGTAAGAACAACATTTCCTAGTTCTCTAATTGCACTCTAGCTAAAACATAATAATAATAACAATAACTGTGGTACTTGTTAAGCATTTACTATGTGCCCAGCACTGTTCCAAACACGTGGATAGGTACAAGTAAAGGTAATCAGGTTGGGTACAGTGCCTGTCCCACGTGGGGCTCACAGTCTTAATCCACATTTTATAGATGAGGTAACTGAGGTATAGTGAAGTGAAGTGACTTGTCTAAGGTCACAAAGCTGTCATGTGGCAGAGCTGGGTTTAGAACCTACTCCCAGGCCCATGATTTTTCCACTAGATCATGCTGCTTATGTACTGAAAACAAAACATGTATTGAAAACATACATTGTGGTACAACGGAGTGTACCTTTAATTTGTAGTCTTTCCAAAGGATTTTCACATTACTCATTTGTCCTCATGACATCTCCGGAGGTAGGGAGACACAGATATTATTAATTCCTCTTTCTAGTTGAGGAAACGGAGGCACAGAGAAGTTATGTAACTTGCCCAAGGTTACAAAGGGGACCATTGGCAGAGTTGGGACTAGATCCTAGGCCTTGTGATAATAATAATAATGATGGTATTTGTTAAGTGTTTACTATGTGCCAAGCACTGTTCCAAGTGCTGGATCCCCAGACCCACACTTTTTCCACTTTACCATTCTGCCTTTGGCAAAAATATTTCAATTTTCAGTGACGAGTATTACTTATTTTCTCCTTCTGCAAGTTCTGAGTGCTTCAAGAAGGAGAAATTGGTAATGTCATTCACTGAAAATTGAAAGGTTTTTGCCGAAGATAAATACATCTAGTGTTAGTACAAATCTGCTATACAATGTGGACGGTGGGAATATATTTTCTAATTTTTGTTTCTTGTTCATTATTTATCCTTACCTATTGAATAGTATCTGTGCTGGCCGTAGAGGAGTATGAAGAAATGCAGGTGAACCTTGAATTGGAAAAGGACCTCCGGAAGAAAGCAGAGTCATTTGCACAAGAAGTGGGTAACTCTAGAAAAGCGGAATCCTATTTAGTGAAAGAACCTTTTCAGATTTGTATATTTGCTGGAATGAACAGAATGACTTGACCATGATGGGTAAGAATCAGTTGTTCGTATGGATGGTGGAGCTTGTTCAAGTGGTAACAGAAGCAAACATACTCCACAGGTTTTTTTGAGTTATTTTTGGCACTTGTTAAGTGCTTACTATGTGCCGGGCACTGTACTAAGCGCTGGGCACAGTATTCAATGCTGGGAATAAACAGAAGAATTTGGTGTACATCTTCAAATGCCACATTTTACAATGAAATATACTGAACCAGGGTGTAATTTCTGTTATTAGGGTTTGATATTAGCAACTTCCCCACTGGAAGTGGATGTTTTGCTGTAAGCACACTCATACACTTCATGAATTGGGTGGATTTTCTTTTTTAGAGAAAGATTTGTATCATAGACATTCCACTGCATATGTTCCATTTTACCATGTCTGTAACGGTATTGCTGGCAGGTAGCTCTTAGTCTCTTGAACAGTGAACAATACATCAGTGTTGATTGAACACCTACTGTGTGCAAAGCGCTGTATTGGGATGGGTACTGTTGCAGAGAAAATAGAGAACTAGAAGGAGTAAGATGAGAAGATATAATTATAGCACTACTGAGTGCCCATGTGGTGCAATGCACTGTCCTAGATGCTTGGGAAGTACAGAATATCAAAGTGACGTGTTCCCTTCCTACAAGGATCTTACACTGATGTGGGGCAATGAGCGTGCAAATATTTATAACTGTCTGTTTCCCTTTCTAGACTGTAAGCTTGTTTTGGACAGGGAATTTATCTGCCAACTCTGTACAATAGTACTCTTCCAAACGCTTAGTACAGTTCTCTACATGTAGTAAGCTCTCAATAAATTCCACTGATGATGATGATGATGGAGAGGTCAAAACCAAATAAATTGAGAAGACATATGCACAAATGCTGAGGAGGGTGTGAATTAATAATAATAATAATGTTGGTATTTGTTAAGCGCTTACTATGTGCCGAGCACTGTTCTAAGCGCTGGGGTAGACATAGGGGAATCAGGTTGTCCCACGTGGGGCTCACAGTCTTAATCCCCATTTTACAGATGAGGGAACTGAGGCACAGAGAAGTTAAGTGACTTGCCCACAGTCACACAGCCGACAAGTGGCAGAGCTGGGATTCGAACTCATGAGCCCTGACTCCAAAGCCCATGCTCTTTCCACTGAGCCACGCTGCTTCTCCACAATTAGGTCATAAAGGCTAGTGTTGATTTTAAAGCTGAGGGGTACTGGGGAATTAATTTGGGGAAATCTTGTTGGAGGAGGCAGGGATTTTGGAGGACTTTAATTATAAGGGGAGCTGCTCTCTGATGTGGGGAGGGAGGAACTTCTGAACTGGGGAAATAGCATAAACACAGGGATAGAGGCAAGAGAGTTGAGAGTGAGGTACAGCTAGAAGGTTGGCTTGGGAGCCCTTGGTTCTTTGATATGAGCCTTCAAACTCTCTAGCAGTAAATTATTTAGGATCTTTGAAGTCAGCAAAGCTGAAGGATTGGACAGCTGTTGAAGGGTCACATAGGGGAGGGAAGGAAGGATGGGAGAACCTGGACCAGGTGTGGCTGAAAGATAAATTTGAGGTATGACATTTCAGAATCAGACAGTGAGTTGATCATCATCACCAGTAGTATTTAATGAGCACCTATTGCGTGCAAAGCGTCATACTAGATTCTTGGGAGAGTACAGTACATATAAGATACAAGGTTCCTGCCCTCAAGGAACTTAGTCTAATGGAGGAGACAGCCAGACCCAAAATTAGTAACAAATATTGGGAGAAGCACAAAGAAACAGTGATGAACTGGCAGTAGAAACAATCCCCCCATCCTTAACTGTACTCATTCTGGCTGCATTACTCCAGTGCAAGTTTAATCCCAAATGATTGCATTTGACACATATTGGGGTCATTGTTTTCAGAGACACCAAGGAAAAGTGAGTAGATATTGCCCTCTTATTGCTGTGAAAGAAAATATAATTCTTGCAGTGTGTGTCAGCCCTCTGTACAAAGCAAAAGCCTTCTAATAATGGGATTAAATAAACAGATAATGGCCTGCATATGTCTTCTTTGCCCACCTGAAAAGCTTGGCTGATTTTAAGCGAAATGCCAGGGTCATATGCAAAAGGACATTCCATATGTTCTTTGCAGAGTGATGTGAGAATAGAAAAGAGCTTGAAGGCCACAGCAGGAGAAAAGACAGTTACTAAAAAGAAGATTCCACTGAGAATGGAAAAATGAATTAAGTAATTTACCATGCACCTAACAGGTTTTAAATTCATTTTAATTGCTTATGGCAATGATATATTTAACCTTTCCCCTTCCATTGCAAAGGGTGAGAATCTAATGCTGCAAAACTTCGGTGATGTCTCAGCCTGGGTGAGTTGTAGAGGTCTTATTGAAAAGACTGTGCTATAGCCAGAACAGAGAGATACTAAAGATGGTATGTCTTTATTAGAGAATAAGATAAAACTAGTTGGAAGTTAGATGATTAGGTATGTGGTAAAAACCTCTATTGGTCTTGAAAATGATTGTCAGTATCACTGTTCATGTGCCCAAGATTCAGATGATTTCATGAGAAGACCACTCTATTGCTACAGCACTGTCTTTGGAACCTGAACATGGTTTTACATGCATTTTCACTAAATAGCTAAAAAAAACCCTCTAGAGGAGAGTTCTAACTGGAAATATGTGTGTAACTTATTTTGCATCTTTGTTGCTATTTTGTGGGGGCGGGGTGTTTTGGTATTTAAAGGCGTACTATGTGCTAGGTACTGTACTAAGAGCTGGATTAGATACAAGGTAGTCAGGTTGGCCACAGCCCATGTCCCACATGGGGTTCACAGTATTAATTTCCATTTTACAGATGAGGCAACTGAACACAGAGAAGTTAAATGACTTGCCCAAGGTCACACACCCGAAGAGTGTTCCTTTGGAGTATTTAGAAATAAATCATTTGTGTTTAAAAAAAGTGCACCAAGATAATGTTTCTTATTTTGAAATGGAAAATTCAATGGGCCTTATTTTATTTCATTTAGTCAAATTGTAGTTGAGAGTTTAAGTGGATCCATTTGTATATTTTTTTTTGTTTTGTAATTTCTGCAGATGTTCATTGAACAAAACAAACTTAAGAGACAAAGCCACCTTCTGCTGCAGAATTCTGCTCCTGACCAGCAGCTGTTGAAAGCTTTGGATGACAATGCAAAACTCACTCAGACTTTGGAAGAAGAGAGAATTCAACACCAACAAAAAGTAATATTACAGTTTCTTGCAGGAGTTCTTAAATACAACCCATCTACTGACCATATGTATGCTAACTGTATGTCCATGAAAGTAATTCAGAGATTATTCCAGACCCCAAGTTAATCATTAGATTTTATCTCTTGGCCTTCACAAGGAACTTTCCCAATTGCTCTGCCCACAGTAAGTTCTCAACAAATAGCTTTGACTGACTGATTGACTGAATTTGGAGTTCCCCTAAAAAATCTCCCCAACTGATCTCAAGGGGAGCTTCTAGAAAGCTGGGAAATATGACAGAGAATAAATATGAGTGTAACCATTTTACAACTACACCAAGTATCTTGTGATGCCATGGTTGCTTCTTGAGGGCAGGGATCATGTCTACTAACTGAATTGCACTCTTCTCAAGTGCTTAGTACCATCCTTAGTACCATTGAGAAGCAGCGTGGCTCAGTGGAAAGAGCCCGGGCTTGGGACTTAGCGGTCATGGGTTTGAATCCCGGCTCTGCCACTTGTCAGCTGTGTGACCGTGGGCAAGTCACTTCACTTCTCTGCGCCTCAGTTAACTCATCTGTAAAATGGTGATTAAGACTGTGAGCCTCATGTGGGACAACCTGATTACCCTGCATACCCCAGCTCTTAGAATAGTGCTCTGAACATAGTAAGCGCTTAACAAATACATTATTATTATCCTTTGCACAGAATGTATTATTAAGATCACACCTCCTCCAAGAGGCCTTCACCGATTAAACCCCCTTATCCCTGGCTCCCTCTCCCTTTGGCATCTTCTGTGCACTTGGATCTCTGAACTTTGGGCATTTGATATTCACCCCACCCTCAACTCCACAGCACTTATATCCATAAATTATGTGATATAAATTATTTATTCATATTAATGTCTACCTATCCCTCTAGACTGTGAACTCACTATAGGCAGGGACTGTGTCTGCTAACTCTGTTGTGTTGTACTCTTCCAAGTGCATAGTACTGTGCTCTGCACAGAGTAACTCCTCAATAAAAATGGTAGAATGAGGGCTCAAACACAACTGATTGACTAATGACAGAATACTATAGGGAGATACAATACCAGGTGACCTTTCGGGTGACACAGTGCTTATCAATCAGTGGTATTTACTGAGTATTTCATGGGTGCAAGAGCATTGTATTAAGTTCTTGGGAGAGTACAATACAATAAAGTTGATAGATACGTTCTCTGCCTCCAAGAAGCTTTAGAGGAGACAGATTTTAATCTAAATAAATTACGGCTATGTACGTAAGTGCTTTGGAGCCGAGAGTGGCATGAATATCAAGTGCTTATACGGTACAGGTCCAAGTGCACAGGTAACACAGAAGGGAGAGGGAAGGGGGAGAAGAGGGGAAAAGAGGGCTTAAATGGGGAAGGCCTCTTGGAAGAGATGTGATTTTAATAAGGTTGTGAAGATGGGGGTGAGTAGTGGTTTGTTGAATATGAATGGGGAGGGAGTTCCAAGCCAGAAGGGAGATGGAGGCAAGAAGTCTGCAGTGAGATAGATGAGTAAGTTGGTATTAGAGTAAGTATGTGAAATGGGTTGTAGTAGTAAATCAGTGACGTGAGGTAGGAGGAGGTGAGCTGATTAAGTGCTGTAAAGATGATGGAGAGGAATTGGATGTGGAGGTGGATGGGTAACCACTGGTTCTTGATGAGTGTGGAGACATGGACTAAATGGTGTTTCAGAAAAATGATGTGGGAAGCAAAGTGAAGTATGGACTGGAGTGGGAAGAGACAAGAGACCGGGAGGTCAGCAAGGAGGCCGATTCAGTAGTTAAGGTGGATGATGATTCGTTCATTCAGTAGTATTTATTGAGCGCTTACTATGTGCAGAGCACTGTACTAAGTGCTTGGAATGTACAATTCGACAACAGATAGAGACAGTCCCTGCCCAATGACAGGCTCACAGTCTAATCGATGATGATGATGTTGGTATTTAAGTGCTTACTATGTGCCAAGCACTGTTCTAAGTACAGTACAAGGTAGGTACAAGGTAAACAGGTTTTCCCACGTAAGGCTCACAGTCAATTCCCATTTTACAGATGAGGTAACTGAGGCACAGAGAAGTTAAGTAATTTGCCCAAAGTCACACAGCTGATAGTGGTAGAGTCAGGATTAGAACCCATGACCTCTGACTCCCAAGTCCGTGCTCTTTCCACTAAGCCATGCTGCTTCTCTATGATATAAGTGCTTGGGTAAGCATAGTAGTAGTTTGGATGGAGAGGAATGGGAGGACTTTAGTGATTTTGTGCAGGTAGAACTGCCAGGATTTGGTGACAGATTAAATTGTGGGTTGAATTAGAGAGCTGAGTGGAGGATAATGCCAAGGTTAAGGCATTATCCTATGCCTACGGTATTACGACAATGTGCTAATCCATATTTAATTTTTAGATTAATAGTCCTGAGGATATCTTTGGCTGTGTCATCTCCCTTATTGGATTGCATGCATCAGGTGTACACCTAGCTTTCTGCTCTGGACATTCAGTACCCATCACTGACTGGCCTTCAAAGCCTTATTTAAGGCACATCTCCTCCAAGAGGCCTTCCCTGACTAAAGCCCCCTTTCCTTCTCTCCCACTCCCTTCTGCGTCTCCCTGACTTGCTCCCTTTTCTTCATCCCCACTGCCAGTCCCACAGCACTTATGTACGTATCTGTAATTTATATATATTAATGTCTCCCACTCTAGATGGCAAGGTCATTGTGAGCAGGGAATGTCTGTTTATTGTTACATTGTACTCTCCCAAGTGCTCAGTACAATGTACTGCAAACAGTAATCTCTTAATACATATGATTGAATGAGTAAATGAATGATTTTCAACATAGAATACATGGTTGCCCATCTGCTCTCTGGTGGCAAGTCAAGAAACAATAACTACAGACTATGTGTATCCTATAGGTTAAAGAATTAGAAGAGCAGCTAGAAAATGAAGCACTGCAAAAGGAATTGCATAGTCTCAAACAGCAGTTGGAACTCCTGGAAGAAGACAAAAAAGAATTAGAGTTGAAGTGTCAGAACTCTGAAGAGAAAGCTAAAAATTTAAAGCATTCAGGTAATGACATTTTTCCTTAATGGGGAGAATATAATGTAAATGGAATCGACTGAACTGCTACACATCTACTAAAATTACGTGTGTTGAAACAATTGCTTGCAGTATTTGCATTTTTTTAATAGCTGATCTTCTTTCTGCAAATACAGAATTTAATAACCTATGTTCTGTTTTATTGGGGGGGGAACCCCTAGAAAACTGAACAAGGCATACAAGCCATGTATTTCTTGCTCTCTCCCTCCTTACTTCCTGGAATTCCCTTCCTCTTCACATCTAGTAGCCCCCAGTCTCCACAACTTTAAAGCCATTATGAAATAACCTCTCTCGAGGCCTTCCCCAATTCATTTCTCATCTCAACCTATAATGCCCCCACTGCCCCTTCAGCATTTTTGCAAGTCCTCGGCCCTTATGTACTCCTGGGGTTGTGAGCACTTACATACAACACAGTGTTAATTCCTTCCTCCTACCCATAGTGGTTGTCTTCCATGCTAGAATGTGAAAGGTCCTTCGGGGCAGAGTCATATCTCCTAACTGAATTGTAGTCTTTCAAGTGCTTAGCGTACAGTGGTCTACACACATGCGTTCAGTACATCCCGGTAATTGTTTACTTTGTAGGATTATTCTTCTGGGTCTTGGGCTTTTTTGACTGGACTTTTGAAAGATTCACCACTTCCTCATGGTTAAATTATAAGTAAATAGACTTACCTAAAAGCCTCTGTGATGCATTCATTCAGCTCCTGAAGAGAGAAGGGAACATAAAATAGTCTACCAAACTGTGCTGGGCAGTGTTTTTTCAGATTGTAATTCAAGCAGCTAAAGCATATTCAATAATAAAGACACCTGTTTCCCTTAAAAGATTTTTATTCACGTTTTAATTTTTTAATACCCTAGATTTGCATAGTGCTTTTATTTTTCTTAAGCTTTTCACATTACCGCTTTCATTTTTGAATCCTCACAATATCTGTTGAGGAAGGAGAAGGCAGATATCCCTATTTTACAAATGAGAGAACCGAGGCCCTGAGTGGTTAAGGGACTAAGCTAAGATCACACAGTTTAGTTGGGACTCAAACTCAGTTCTCCTGATTCCCAATTCCATGTTCTTTCCACCAGGCCATGCAGATGATGCAGGACTGTTCTTTTAAGAACCCCACTGTAGTGATAGAGAATGTAAATACATTTCCTTGGGCATCGCTGACAAATTTTAAATAATTGTATGAACATTAGGAAATGGTTAAAGTTATGGGAAGAAAACATTTTCAAATTTCTACTGTGGCTCTCACCAATAATAAATAATGCAAAAATCCCAATATTTGAATGTCCTTTTGAGTTTCATTATTAGGGTTAATGTTAAATAATTCTGCATCTAGTTGCTGGGAATGACCGTCTGATCAGAAAATATTGTTTCTCGTTGCTGGTGTTGAGCAGGCAATGACCATCATTTCTATAGAGAACAATGCTTAGCTAGAGTAATAGGAAATCAGACAGAAAAAAATCCTGCAGTATGTTTTAGAATTTCTTGGATTCATTTGTCATGGGTACTTTATTGGAAAACACCTGGCTTTGACTTGTGCAGTGTTTCTTTCATTTTGTTTTGATGACCTTTCTGATTGTTATTTTAACTGAAGGAGCCTTTTTTATTGTTCTCACCCAGTCGACGAGCTCCAAAAGAGAGTACACCAATCGGAAAATGTAGTCCCTCCCCCACCTCCTCCGCCACCACCGCTCCCTCCTCCCCCTCCCAATCCAATCCGGTAAGTAGGTGCGTGAAGATTGCTATGCAAAAGATGGTAGACTTCTTTCTAAAAAGTAACGGACACTTTAGTGCTTAAAGTTCAGGGAGTTCTTGAGGCTTCTCTTGGTCGATTTGCTTGTTTCCACCCCAGTGCTTAGTACAGTGCCCGGCACTTAGTAAGCGCTTCGCAAATACCACGGTTATTACCGTAGGGCTGTTCAGGGGTGTCGTATGAGGAGAAGTGGGAGACAAGGGCTTCTGTCCCTTGTTGAGATAGCTTTGCTTTCATAAGGGGCAGGGTGCCAGCAAGGTACACAGAGAGTCATTGTTTCACATCTGAGAGAACATTCTTCAATCCACTGTGTTAGGAAAAGCCCCTGGGTCCTCCTCTTCTTTTTGTCCTGAGGATACCCTCATGCCTTCTAGAGCTATCAGTAATAGTAAATGTGTTATTTATAAGCACTTCCTTTGTGCCAAATACTGTTCTAAGCGCTGAGGTAATCAAGTCCCACATGGGGCTGCTCCGTATGATCTTATAAAAGGAATGATTTTTACCCCACAGATGACAGATAATGATGCTGAGGGAATTTTGTATAAGAACATTTTTTGGATGGTGTTTGTATGCCGTTTGAAACACTAAGCCTGGGAATATCCCTTGTCATAAGGAAATCACTTCTGAAGAAAGAACATGCTGAAATATCAACATGAACCCTTGGCTTTGTGTTCATAATAGATGATTTATGACTAAATTTCCATCATTCTTTAGCTTGGAAACCCACACCACCTTGGTTACGATTGCTTTTCAATAACATCATTGTTAAAAAAACAGCACTGAGACTACATTTACTGCTTTTTATGTTTTACTAACTGATGAGACCAGCTTAACCCTTTCACCCCGTTAGACGTTCTTTTCCCGTGTTTTGCTGGTCCACTGGAAGAGAATGTAGAAAATGTTCCTCCTTTTTTCCTTCCCCGGCATGAACTTGACTATGCCTTTCTAAAGATCATCTCATTACTTTCCTGGCTGTGAGGCTGTGGCATAATCCACTTTAAGCCATGACAGCAGTTAAGACAGAAGAATTTTAACATGTGATCAGCCAGTCAATTGAAAGAATTTCAGGTATTTTAAACTCTTCTCTGCTGGGTTGCCCAATCTTTGAATAATTTATGATGCAGTTTTTTAAATTGGGCAGTTGAACAGGTCTATCTCTTGTGGCAACCTAAAGAAAGGCCACATTTCTCCGCAATGAGAGTTGAATCCTCACACTCTTTTTAATTGTTGCTGTATGAAAGCACAAAAGGCCAGGAGAATGGGAAGTGCAACTGATCAGAAAATTTTTCCAAAGAACTATTTACAGTTAAGCTGAAGAAAGATTTGAGCCCGACAACCCTGGGAATAATAAACCTACCTAGAATATGTCATCTTTGTATAGTTTTTAAAGAGCCAAAAAAGCTCTCGTTTCATATGACTTTTTCAATGGAGACATTTTTAAATACCATGTATTGGGGAAAAAAATTTTCAGTAGAGAGCTTTCAAATAAGCAGCCGCTTTTCAAAAGAGTTTCTGGACAAAGTGATTGAATTCTCAAGATCTGACAGACCAGTTAGCTCTTGGGAAGTTAAGTCCAAATCAGATAACTCGTAACTGCACTAAAATTGCATGAATTTTCAGAGTTAAGGACCATAAAATGAGAACTAAAATCAAATCCAGCGTTTAGAGCCGTGCTTGACACATAGTAAGCACTTAACAAATGCCATCATTAATTAATTAAATTCAGTAGCTGTGCAAGGTATGCCTTTATAAAGCTTTCTCTGAACGATGAAAAATTTGCAGGGAGGGGATTATTCACGTAGAGGGCTGGGAGGGCATTACTGGAATTAGAAGCTGATATCAGGTGCTCGACTATATGGATTTCTGACTTTTAAAAAAAAGATGTCTTAATTAACGATCACAATAAAACATAAAACATGTTAAGGAAATAAGAAAAGTCAGTTCTAAATTTCATTTGCTTTGGGCCTCAAAGAGGGTGACCTTCGAAACTGGTTCTCCAGGCATCCCATTGGCACCTCTGGAGACAGAACACCAGGCTAAAGAAAACATTGATCTGATCCACTAATGATTTTAATTATGTTCTGGTTAGGATTTCTAATAAAAGGATCGGGGGAAGTACATCATTGTATCTGAAGTGTGTTTGCACTCTTTGTTATCCAGTAGTGTTTGCTATTAAATCTTTTTTTTTTCAATTGTGTTTAAGTGCTTACTATGTACCAAGCACTGATCTAAGTGATGCAGTAGTTACAAGCTTATCAGATTGGATACAGTCCATGTCCTACATGGGGCTCACAGCCTTAATCCCCATTTGACAGATGAGGTAAAAGACATAAAGAAGTTAAGTGACTTGCCCAAGGTCACACAGCAGACAAGTGGCAGAGCCAGCATTAGAACCCATTAGAACCCACGACTTCTGACTCCCAAGCCCGTGTTCTTGTCACTAGGCCGTGCTTTAAGTGTACTCCAATCTCACTCTGTAAGTGTAGGAAATAAATGTGAATGTTTTCACAGCACTGCTAGTTTGCTGTGGGCAGGGAATGTCTACCACCTCTGTTGTACTCTCCCAAGCGCTTAGTACAGTGGCCTGCACACACTAAGCACTTAATAAATACATTGGATTGATTGTTACGCATTGGAAACTATGATGCACCTTTCTCTCGGTGGAAAACATCCTAAAGCTGGATGCGTAGAGCAAGTAAGTAAACTGAAACTTGAGGGGTTCTCGTTGCACTTGGACAGCTAAGAATTGTGCTATGGTATTTCTAGCCAGCAGTGAGGAACGATAGCACTATTAAGAGAGAAATCAACCTGACCCCTGACTTTCTTGTGTTTCTGGAAGGTCTCTCATGTCCATGATCCGGAAGAGGTCTCACCCTGGCAACAGTGGCGCTAAGAAAGAAAAGGCAGCTCAGCCCGAATCGGGTAAGGCATTAAAATGTTTATAGCGTTTTTAGGCCTAAGAGCTCATATCATTGTTCTCATAATGTGTTCCCATATTTTTATAGAGAAGATACTTCCTGGGTTGTGTCTCCCAACTCTGTTGTGTGGTTCCATTCCAGCTGCTTAGCGCAGTGCTTTGCACACAGTAAGAGCTCAATAAATACCACTGACTGATAGACTGGTATGATGTAGAGAAGAACTAATAAACATTCTTTCAACCACATAGTCAATTAATTGTGTACTTGTTAAGCATTTATTATGTGCCAGGCACTGTTCTAAGGGCTGGGGTAGATGCAAGCTAATCAGTTTGGACACAGTTGGTGCCCCACATGGGATTCACAGTCTTAATCCCCATTTTGCAGATGTGGTAACTGAGGCACAGAGAATTTAAATGACTTTTCCAAGATCACACAGACAAGTGGCACAGCCAGGGACTAGAACCCAGGACCTTCTGACTCCCAGGTCCGTGCACTAGCCACTAGGCAATGCTGAGCCAATCCCCATGGAGCCTTGTAATTCATTTTTAAGGAAATGCTGTAGTTTGACAGGTTTTTAACCTGCTTTTTTAAAAAGCTTTTCCAGTAGTCTAAAGATTTTGCTTATTAATCAGTGGTATTTATTGGGTACTTTGTGCAGAGCAGATGCTTAACAGGGTCGATAATCCTCCATTTTGTGGTCTTTGGAGCCCCATTTTGTGTTCCCTCCTGAATGATACCTAAGGGGCCTTTGTAGCTCCCTGAACTTTAGAAACTAAGACCCCAATTGATCCTGTCCCCTGCCTGGAAATCACTGCTGCTAATTTGACAGCCAGGGTCAATGCGTGAATTCTGGTGGGGTCTTAGGGCAGGATCTCCACTTAGACTTTGTCAAACGTGTCTTAATTTTGCAGGACAACTGTATACATTGTAGCATACAACTGTGTGTTTCAGCTTGTTCTTCCCTTCAGTATTCGTGTTGTTTATCAATCAGTTAATCAATTGTGTTGTTGATCAATCAGGTATTTATTGAGCCCTTACTATGTACGAGCACTGTACTAAGTGCTTAAGAGAGTAGAGTTCAACGGAATTACTGCACCCCTTCCCTACCCTTAACGAGCTTAGAGTCTAGAGGGGGGAGCCAGACATTAATATAAATAAGTAATAATAAATAATTCACATATCCTCTGGTTTTGATTAAGCAAATTAGATGCTTAACTCCACATTTGTCATGAAGAAGCCCCGTGTTTTGTGCGTGTTTCTGTCTTTCACAAAGTCACTGAGAGATGGGATGAGAAAGGTACATTAATAACTATTCTATCAGTTGGTGGTTGCAATTCCAGAGAGGGTGAGAGGGCAGTGTCTGGGACGTCCCAGAAGCCTACAGTGAGTCAGGGTTTGTCTATAGACTGTAAGCTCGTTGTGGGCAGGGAATATGTCTGTTTATTGTTTTGTCCTCTCCCAAGCATTTAGTACAGTGCTCTGCACACAGTAAGCTCTCAATAAATATGACCGAATGAATGAGTTCTGACTGACCACAGTAACCCCAGCACTCCGCCTGCCAGCACTCCATTCTCTACCCAGGAATAAATGCAGTTCTCTCATAAGGTGATCTTGTGACACCTTTGAGGAAGATCATCATCATCAAGATTTACTGAGCACCTACTTGGGGCAGAACACAGTATAGATGTTTGGGAGCAGACAGTAAGATTAGAAGCCATGGTGTCGTAGTTTACAGTCTGATGGGGGGAAGAAACCAAGATACAAATGTCCAGCGTGGAGTCCGTGTGTAGATGGACAAACTTTGAACAGACTTTGTGGTGGTGAACATAATGATGATTAGCAAGGTGTTAGGGGAGGCTGCTTGGGAGGAATTGACAATTGTGGCTGGCACATAAGAGGAAAATTATGACCTCAGGGTCTCTGAATACCAGCATGCACCACATAACTAACCACCCACCCTCCTCCGCACATCAAATGAGCTAGAAAAAGCAAATGGAAGCAGTCATGCCAAGGACGTGGTGGAGACTTATTCATTCTACCACCACATCATGTCAGCTGCCTTCTGCCATATTTTGGGGTCATTAATAGATTCAGCGGCCCTGAAATCAAGTGCTCAGATCTGCTTTAGCCTACACACTGGCACTTTGTTTTGGCTATCCCTACATTTTATATTACAAATTACATTAATGTCTGTCTCCCCTGCCCACAGACTGTAAGCTAGTTGTGGGCAGGGAATGTGTCTACCAATCCTGTTATACTCATTTACGTGCTTAGTTCAGTGCTCTGCACACAGTAAATGCTCAGTAAGTACCAGCAATTAATTGAGTTAAAGCCCCTGTTCTCAGGAAAGCTGGTGGCCCCGGGCAATGAAGGAGCTGAGGAGGCAGAAGAGCTCATTGGGAGGGCCCGAAAGGGCCGAGCCGAGCGAGCCCGCAGGCCAGCAGACCCACCAGGCTCTTTGCCGATTGCAGAGCCGTGCAGTTCCCTGTGTTGTTGGTTATTAGGGTCTCTGCACACTGTAATTTGAACTTTATTTATGTTTCAATCTTGTTGTAGGGCAATTGATATGTTTTTAGAGGTTCAGGAGGGCAGTAGGAATAAAACGATTCTTTTTTCCGAAGCAGATTACACCCTTGGCTTGTCAAACTCAACTGCTGCCTTTAAAGCACATAAAGCATTTTAAATCTTCTCAGTCCCTAACATTAGGAACCATACATTTTCCTATACTAAAATGGTATTTCACATACAATTTGTGGAAATGCAGACATCGTTTTTTTTTCCCCTTCCTGAATTCTCTCCATTAGATTGTTACCTTAGGGAATTGGTTGGAGTTGGTGATGTGGGGCAATTCTGCAATGGCCTTTGAAACACCATTATGTACAGGCCTAGAAAAAATAAATTAATCAATTTTTTTCAGGGCATTTGCTAAGCCCTTAGGCCCTGTACGGAGTGCTGGGCTGGATGCTAGCTAATCAGGTTGGACACAATCCATGTCCCACATGGGGCTCACAGTCTTAATCTCCATTTTTCAAATGAGATAACCGAAGCACAGAGAAGTTAAGTGATTTGCCCCAGATCACACAGCAGACAAGTGGCAGAGCTGGGATTAGAACGCAGGACCTTCTGACTACCAGGTCCGTGCTGTGTCCACTGGGCCAACTGAGTGCTTAACTGTGTGCAGAATACTGCACTGAATGCTTGGAAGAGTGCAATACAGTAGAATACAGGGAGACCTGATCCCTGACCTCAAAGTGTTTATAGTCTAGTTGGGGAGACAGACATTTAAAGAAATGTCAGGTAAGGGAAGCAACAGAATATAAGAATATGTACATAAGTGCTGTGGGGGTGGGGTGAGTATCAAATAGCTCAAAGGCTACAGACTCAGGTCCCTAGGTGATGCAGGAGGGAGGGAGGATTGTATGGGGAGACAAGATGTTAATCCTGGAAGGCTTCCTGGAACTAAAATGTGAAGTAATTTGGTGTTGTGGGCTGGCATGATATTTGGAGAATGATTTCAATTGTTTTTTGCTGACCATGCTTCCTGGTACGTTTGCAATATTAGCAGTGCCCTTGGTACTCCTGGTAATGAGGTTCCAAGATTATTGCCATGATCCGCCTACAGCGGGCTTTCTTGAATGGAGCCTCCATGGCTGTTGGGACATCAGAAAATTTCCAGACAGACAGAGGCGGCTGCAGAGAGACAGGTCAAGGTGGAGGCAAACAGTGAGAAAAAGCACAGACCCCAAGTGGATTTTAAGATACCCCAGATACTTTGTGGGTCTCTCTTAATTTTTCATCATGACAGATTTTCCAAAGGTGCAACAGCAGCAAAATTTTCTTGAACAACTATTTGCCTGTACTGATCACTCTGAGAGCGTGTGTGTGAAGCGGGGGAGACACAGAGAGAGAGACACACAGAGATGGAAAGTGATTGAGTATATTGGATAGTATCTAATGTCACTACTGCTTTTATTTCAGGGTCAGTCTAAGTTTCCTGTATCGTCACCCGGTGTAATAGTATTCGGTTAGTGGCTCTCACTCAATGAGCCTTGTCCCCCACCTGCGTGGCGGGGAGAACAGCCAGTTGGTTTAGTTTCATGGAGAGTCCTCCCTTTGCCCTTTAACCTGGGTCTAGGGCAACTAGGTGATTTCCTGTGGGCTCCTGCCCAAGCTCAACAGTGCATAGAATGCCACATTCTGGCAGGGTAAGGGGAGTCTGCATCCTTGTGCAGTTTTTTAAATGCCTCTTGGATACTAAAGCATGGTGGTTGGTCAAGGAAAAATGCTTCTGCTACAACAACTTTCTCTACTCCATGACCGTACCTCCTGGTGACCAGAAACAATCAGTGGTATTTATTGAGCCCTTATTGCGTGCAGGTGACTGGTACTCAACGGTAGGAAAGGTAATCATAATAACAACTGTGGTATCTGTTATGTGCTTACTATGTGCCAGACCCTGCGATGGTTACAAGCAAATCAGGTTGGAGAGTCCTTGTCCCGCATGGATGTCTCAGTCTTAATCCCCATTTTATAGATGAGGTAACCGACACAGAGAAGTTAAGTGATTTGCCCAAAGTCACACAGCAGACAGGTGGCAGAATCAGGATTAGAACCCAGGTCCTTCTGATTCCCAGGCCTAGGCTCTATCCACTAGGCCACACTGCAGCACAACATAGTTGGTAGACTCAATCCCTGCCCAAAAGCAGCTTACACTCTACAGCAGGGATCAGATATTAAAAATAGATTATGGCTAGGGGAAAAAGAAGAGTATAAGAATATTTGCATATTTACATATATAAGTTGGATCACACCACAGGCCAGATACCCAGGGATCGTCTGGAAAAGTCCCACATGATTCCCAGGTAGACCTAGGGTCCCAGATGACCCTGAACCATCCTGGGAATCTGCTTCTCCAGGACAAGTATTCCCAAATACTTGCTTGCTCCATGGCTTTACTGCTTTTGTAAGGTTACTCACCTGCAGAGAGTTTGTATAGTGATCCAGTGGCTGAGGCAGCACAGTCAGTTGTATTTATTGAGCGCTTACTAATGTGCTTATGTTCTAAGCACTGTACTAAGTGCTTGGGGGAGAGTACAGTCTAACAGGCTTGGCACACATGATCCCTGCCCAAAAGGAGCTTACATTCTGCCAGTGTGCGCTTCTCTACCTCTGCAGGCGGTGTCCAGGTGTCTGCTAACTTGGAGAAACCAGGCCTGGTGCAATGCCATGGGTCCAGTAGTGCAGTGAGGCCTTGCTAGATTTACAGGCCAAGAAAAACACCAGCTTCTTTGAGGTCTAACAGCAGAGAGCCAGGAGACAACAGCCTCAGCCTGATCTTTGGCAATTTTGAGAGGGGACCCTCTCTTTGAACAAAGACCCCAGGAAGGAAAAAAAAAACCTCAAGCCTTAACTTTGTTAAAAATTTTCTTATTGGAACTTGAAATCTCCCAGAACAATATTGATTAGGCTGTGTTTTAGGACAAACAGACATGACTTTAGATTTTTTTTAATAGAACATAATTCATATTGGAAAAGTTCAGAGCAATGCAGAGGTCCTTCAGCATATTTTGAGTGTATACAAATTAAAAGGTCATTAATTCAAGACAGAATATATTAGCAAATGTGTCCCTGAAGATATTATGTGGTGATAATCATGTTTAAAATAACCCTCTTATATAGTTCTCCAGTGAAATTCAGGCATTCATGTCCTCCCTTGGTAATGGCAAGAAATGGCAATTTGGTGCCATAAACCATTCTTTTCTGTGACATATTGTTAAAATGGGTCTTTAAGATTGTTTAAATTTCAATTACTTCCTTATAGAAACAGAGCTGTCTGGTTTCCATGATTTTCCATGAAGCATTTCACCCATCACCCCCCAGGGAATTCAGTATAATTAAATGCTGTCTTCATTTGTCCATTGATTTTTTTTTTTTAATCTCTGGAATTCTGGTTGTTTAGACTCAGTTTATATACTTAAGTGAGCTAATAACTGTAGAGTTGCAGAAGACATTCTCTTAGATCTAGCTTTTATGTTTCTTAGTGAAGTGTTTAATATATTTTCAGTTCTTGCAGAGCATTTTTTCAACCATCCCCTCCACCCCCCACCCCCAGCCCACAAAGGGAAAGAGAATATGTGTGTAGAAAGGGAAATGAAATAGGAGTCGGTAGGATTCATTCAGCTAGTTTTCTGCAGCCAACTTTATCTTCCTCCCAGACAGTCAAGGCCTTTGCATTTGAAACAGAGAAATTAAAGCATGGTTTTAAGTCTGTACACAGTACAGATAGCTGCCCTTTTCTGAATCATCACTGTTCTCCTGACAAGCAAGTGTGAGCGCCTGCTTAAAATTCCTGTTATATTGGATGCAGTGGCAGATTTGAATGGTGTTGGCCATAATTCTCCATCTGTCTGCCTTAATTAGTTTTTGTATAGTGCAATTAAATGGGTTTTAGTCATGTCTTACAAAACCTTAGTATGTTAACATGTTAGCAGGAAATGTGTCACCTGCAGCGGGGCTGTACGTTCAGCCATACTCAAAATGGTAGCTCCTCTTGAAAGTTTAGCTTTCTTGAAAACTGCTTTGTTTTTGTTTGGGTTTTTTTTTGTTTGTTTCTTTAAAGAATACATTTTAAAACTTGGCCAGGTACCAGGTGGACAGACTCAGGGCTTGAATTTGCCCATTCATTTAGGTGATAGTTACTAACTCAGCAGCAAAAGAGGCATTTTAACTCCCATCTCCACTGACCTCTTAAGGTTATCTGGACTCCAAGTCTCCAGGGCTGGAACTTTCTTGGTTGTGGTTCTTTGTGGCACATTGATTGAAAGTGTCAGGTTCTAGTTGTGGTAAACCTTGGGATTAAGTCAAGTTATGATTCAATGTGTGTCTGAGGTTCACTTATTAGTTTTCGATAGTCCACTGGGCTGGTAACTCACCACGCTCACATTCATTTAATTTATTATTATTATTATTATATAATATTAGTGATATTTAAGTGCTTACTAATAATGATGGCATTTGTTAAGCATTTACTATGTGGTAAACACTGTTCTAAGCACTGGGTAGGATACAAGATGATCAAGTTGTCCCACAAGGGGCTCACAGTCTTAATGCCCATCTTACAGATGAGGTAACTGAGGCACAGAGAAGTTAAGTGACTTGCCCAAAGTCACACAGCTGACAAGCGATGGAGCCGGGATTTGAATCCATGACCTCTGACTCTCCAGCCCATGCTCTTTCCACTGAGCCATGCTGCTTCTCAGTGTGCTAGGTACAAATGTGCCAGGCACTGCACTACACACTGGGGTGGATACAGGGTAATCGGGCTGGACACAATCTCTCTCCCATGTGGGGCTCACAGTCTCAATCCTCATTTTATAGCTGAGGTAACTGAAGCCCAAAGAAGTGAAGTGACTTGCCCAAAGTCACACAGCAGATAAGTGGTGGATCTGGGATTTGAACCCATGACTTTCTGACTCGCCCTGCTTTATTCACTACTCCATGGTGCCTCTCCTGCTAATCTCATCAGAATTAGTTTTATAGCTAGAAGAAATTACACCAGAGGTGATTGCCTTGTTAAGTTTACTTCGGCAATTAACATTATTCCCGGACATGTACAAAAGCATACAGCAAATATAAAAAATCTTCAAACGCTTGATCAGAAGACTTGAAGTCATGTGATACTTAGCTAAAAACTAGTATCTGCCTTTTGGATTTTACCTAAATTTATTATATGCTTTTGAGTATAACTTTCCTCTAACAAGAAAATGTCTTGATATTTTTTAACTGAGGTGTTGGTACTTAATCCTGTGAACTGATTTATTTGAAAATGTCATTCACTGAGGTATAAAGTCTTCCTAAAGAAAAGCTTTCTAAAATAAAGGGCAAAATCTTTATTGAAGGGTGGAGAAATTTCAGAAGGCTATTAGAGCTTTAATAAATTTTGTAGTAAAGTTGGCAAATAGAGCAAAGTTAATTTTACTGTTACAGGAGATATCATTTTAAATATCACTAATCTGATTGTAATTTTTAAAAAATCCCATTCTATAATTTACAAATAAATTTGTTACAAATAAATACAGACTTTAGTACTTGGCTGATATTGATCTAACGGTATATGAAATGGTTGGGAACACTACATGGTGACCATCTTTATTTGCATGTTTTCATTGTTTTGTCACAAAGTGCAAAAAAATATAGACTGGGAAAAGAATTGTTTGGTATCACAGGAAGAAATAAATTTCTCTCTTTACCGTTTCATTTTAAACCTGACCATTATGTGTCTGTTCTTCCAACAGGGGAAGAAGTCACGGATCTGAAGAGACAAGCAGTTGAAGAAATGATGGATAGAATTAAAAAGGGCGTACATCTTAGACCAGTTAATCAGGCCACTAGGCCAAAGGCAAAGGTGTGGCAGGCTCACTTGAGTTTTGTTATTTTACTCTTAGAAGTGGAAAAAAGGTTGAAATAATATCAAATAATAGAAAATGCCTCCCAAGCTTACTCGCTATATTGTTGTTTTATGAAATTATCAAGTTGAAATGCCAGTTCACAGAAAAGGCATAGGAAAACTGTGGGAATGAGCGAAAATGATTTGTGTCTTTATTAAAAAGGACCCGAGAGCCCACCCCAATTTAGATGGGCGGTTGGGGGAGGACCTATTAAATGATCTGGTGTGTTTGCCTCCTGTTTGAGGATTATAGACAAATTTTAACTTTTTTTTCCAAATCCAGCTTGAATAGCTCTTTAAGAGTCTGTGGGTCTCCTCCACATTCCATGGCATGAATTGTTTTCACTTTAATTTGATTCTTTGCCTTGGGAGATCTAATTTTCAGACAAAAAAGAAAGCCATCGTTTTTAAGGGGTACCTTTGTGCCTACACCACTCATGACAGTTGAGATTACCTTGGGTTAATATCTCTGTAGATACCCTTGGTCCTTCTTCTGGACTTTGCAGGTAGCAGGCCTACTGTAGGGAGATGGGAATATTATGTGGTTTTTAAGGGGAGTATAGAAAGGGATTCCCTAGATGAGAGAGCAAAGCACTGAAAAATCTCACTTCAGTTAAAATGCTTTGGTCTCCCACCTGCAGTCTTGACCCGAAAGAGTTAATGGAGCTTTCCAAGGAAGTTGGTTTGCAAGTAGTTGGGACAGGCAGGGAGATAGTCAACTCACCTAGAGAAACCTTAGAAAAATGCTTTTTGTAGCAGTGTATTTAGGCACTAGACTCTGGTCCTCTGAAGAGGCCCATCACTAACAAGCTTTCATTAAGACAAGTCAAAATAATAGAAAGTGAAATTTTTAAGGTCCGATCCTAGAAAAAGCAAATATTCAAAAACTCTAAGATTCTGAAAACTTGACTGTTCTGTTCTTTTTCTTATTGTAGAATATCATCTGTTCTTTCTTTTTTCCCCACGTAAAGCAACAACAAAATTACCGACTGTCAGCTCTTATGAATTGATTTAATATCAACCCAAAGCCACTGAGCAAGTGGACAACTGGGTTTTTGAATGGGAATCATTTATCTGAGTAGACCTATAGTTCTGACCCTCTGAAGCCAGTCATCCTTGACCTGAGCTGAAATTCTGCAATTTGAGAGCAAATAGGATCCAGACATCCATGAATGCAATCAGATGGCAGTGTGAATGGCACAGTGAACTTTTTTCTGCCCTTGAGTGGCAAGGTTTTGGGGGCAGTAAGTACTTATCCAAGGGTTACCGCTTGTCACCTATGACTAATACACTTTAATAGTCAACCCTGCCTTCAGCTTACTAATTTAATGACCCATTTTTTGAGAACATTTAATTCACTTTATTTTGAGTGGTTGCTTAGAGAAAACTAAGAGCTTTGAATGGCTAGCATGGAATGGCATGCAACAGCTTTATAATGAAACAGTTTACATCGAAGCAGCCTACTTCTCACTTTATTGATCACAGGAGGGATCTGGTTACCCCTAAGCTTTTGAGGGTTTTTTCCAGTGAAGAAGGGGTCTTTCCTGGAACTTAATTCCTTCCTGGCTTTTTTTAGTGTTCAGGAATGAGGGCAGATATCTAACCAATGCTCCATGGGGGCAGAGGTAGGAGTGAGAAATGGTGTCACAGATTTTTTACATATGTCTTTATCCTGATGAATTTATCTGACACCCTCTCCCCCCATGCTCTATCTTATTAGTAGCATCGGAAACATCTGTACCTTATTCTCCTGTCTTATTTGGGGGGGCTGATTATCAAACCCATAAATCTTGAATTACAGTTCCTCTAGACTATAAACTGAGCAGGGAATGTGTCTATCAACTCTGTTTTACTGTACTATTTTAGTACAGTTCTCTGCTCACAGTAAATGCTCAGTAAATATAACTAAATCCTTTTTTTTGGTTCTTTTCCATTGTCTTCTTCACTCCTATCACTCCTATCTATTCCTGGGCCCTTACATAGGCCTAAAGTAGACAAGATGGAGGTTTTTAAATATTTGCGACAGGCATGGTCCTGACTCTTGGAGAATTTCCAACGTGTTATTTGCTGGTCACTCCCTCTTTTTCCAGGAACCAGGGCATAGCCCTTTTACCTTAAATCACTGAAAACCTGGCTCTCTAGCAATCTTTGGTGATCTTCTGGAATCTGCTAGAACAAGATCAGGCAGGCCATCAGCTGCAACTGACGAAACCAGAGAGAGAGGTTTTCTGCCTTGCTTGCTTCCTGCACTAATAATGCCCTGTGCCTGGCTTCTGCTCTGTTGCTTTCCTTCTAAGTGAAAGTCAAACAGCACAACTGAAAGCCTCTTTTGAGAAGAAAGCAAGAAGGGGATCCTGGAAATCTAATATTTAGTGAATCATTTAGATCTCCACTAGAGCTCAATAAGGAATTAGTTGAATTTTATTCCACTCTACAATTCTAGGAAGTAGCATGGTTTAGTGGAAAGAGGAAGGTATTGGGAGTGAGAGGACCCAGGATCTCATTCCGTCTCTGCCGCTAGCCTGCTGTGTGACCTTGGGCAAGTAAATCACTTTAGCTGCATGGGCATGTTTCCTTTTCCATTAGATGGAATAAACATGTCCATACTTCCTTACCTCTGATGTGTAATGTCAGCTGCACTTTGGTAAAATCAAAGCCCTCTTCAAATCCAAGATATTGATAGCTTGTGTTCATTTAGCTTCAGTAGTAATAGTAGTAATGGTGGTATCTGTTCAGTGCTTACTATGTGCCAAGCACTGTGTTAGGCACTAGGGTAGATACAATATAAGCAGATCATATACTATGTTCAAGTCTAAGGGGGAAGGTGGTAAGGCATCTGGTCCCTGTATTTTACCTATAAGGAAACTGAGGCACAGAGAAACAAGTTAAATGGCTCGTCCATGGTCACATAGACAAATGACAGCCAAGATTGGAATTTAGAACTCCATCAAACAATTAATGGTATTTATTGAACACTTCCTGTATGCAGAGCACTGTGCTAAGCAATCCAGACTCCCAAGCCAATACTCTTTCCAGTAGACTACACTGCTTCCCAATCACAGTATTTTCTAGTTCACTGTTTAACGGCTGCTTGAGGATACTAGCATTTCAAATATTCTTTTTCTAACCATTGAGAAATAGAACTAAGTAGAATATAGATATTACCACTTAACTCCTGCAGTCCCACATCAAACAAAACATATTATTGCTCTTAATTTTCAAAGGGAGAGTGATTGAGTATTTTTCATTTAATTTCAGCCTGAGTCCTCAAAAGCCTCGGACAGTGCAGTGAATGAACTTAAGGGAATTCTGGTAAGTGTAAACCTGTTTTCAGTTGTCCCTTTTTAAGAGGGAATACAAGGAAAAATCTTTCCTTTGCTATATTTTAGTATGTGGTTTACTACAAATCTCGTTTCTTTGGTAACTTTGAGATTTTTATTTGTATTTTTTCCTTTATAAATGCTAATAGTGAAATAACTATTCGATTTCATTTGCTTTCATTTTCAAAATCCATTTTTGAGAGTGTTTTTCGAAATCCCTCAAAGCATTGTTTCTATTCCTTGCACTTTTAAATCTAGGAATTGCATTTGAGAATAAATGTTTAACCATAAGTAAAGAGCAGTAGTATTGCTGTAGAATGCTGTTTCTGGCTTTATGATGTAAGAATAAAATTTGTCACCCCCCTTGAAAATCTGAGACCCTGAAGATCTGACTGGAAGGAGGGAAATTCAGTTCAGTAGGGGGAACGTATAACTGTTAAGGTAACTAGTGTGTACTTAAAAAAAAATAAAAATCTGGATCAGTCTATCGGTGGTATTTATGGAGCGCTTATTGTGTGCAGAAGAGGGTACTGAGCTCTTGTGAGAGTACAAAACAGCACAGGTGGTAGGCACATTCGCTGCCCACAATGTTCACCATAGTCATGATGTAATTTTTTTCTTTGGGAATAGTTCAGATTTTTAAGAAGCAGGTAAAGCCTGCATGTTCAATTACTTTTCTTCTTTTAATAATTGAGAATGAGACAGTCCAGCCTAGTCAGTTATGGCTGTGTGTGTGTTTACTGTGTTAGCTGGAACAATCACTACACTTTCAGTATCAAACTCAATGCTTGGAAAGTGTTTAGAATACGGAAGGCTCTATTCTCTAATTCTATTCTAGTCTCAACACTAGTCATTATGCACAGTAAGTCAACAAACATGGGGGCGGGAGGTGCAGGACTAAATACTTCTCTGTTTGTTATTACTGTGCTAATTATGCATTTCATGCAGACATCCACATAATTGTGGTAAACAAAATTATTTTCATTAAAGCAGTCTTTAAATTGTAGACTTAACGCAAACAGCTCAATTATTTGCTTCAGTTTTAGGTGTGTAGGCCTCTCACAGAACAATGGTTGTCCAGTTAAATTCAGTCCGCGTTACCGATAGACTGCAGTGTTCAAACTATTGAAGGAGAAAACGAGGTCATCTAATGGACTTATTAAATTGGCAATAAATTGTTCTTTGAGGCTTTGCTCAGAGTATTCTGTACTTCTCACTGATGTAGAGAGCTGTGAATGCCTCTTAAGTGCTCTAATGCCTAGTTCGAAGGCAGCTCACTCATAAGTGAAAACTCTGCCCAGCTGAAGGAAAGAAGAGCTGAGGTTCAGCAAAGGGTTCTCCAGGATATCAACTTTCTTTGTCACAAATCAAGATCCTCCTTGCCTTATATACCACTCTAAACCAGTGTCCATGGGTTTCTTCTATAATATTCAAAATGAATTCTTTCCCAACGGGAAGGAGATCCACAGGAGCAAAATCTGAGTCCACTTAAGCATTTTCCTCTGGAATCTGTTATTTATCTTTCAAGTTTTCACCAGCCAGACTTCTAAAAGAGACTCCTGGTTTATTTTACCCGTGGTCCGTTCTACTCAGGGAAATGTTCCACTTGTGCTCAGCTAGAATTGTTCGTATTCTTTGAATAGAATAAAAGACTGCTTGGAAAGAGTTCACAGACCACTGCAAGTAACCACTTTTTATTGGTGGCCAAAAACACTGGAACCATCAGTTTCTTTAGGCTTTTCCCCAACTTCTCTGTGTGCCAAGCTCATAAATGGCTGTAAAGAGTCCCAGAAGAATGGAAGTCCGCAGATTGGAACACAACCGGGAAGTGGTCATCACTGGGAATACAAAAGGTTTAAAAACCAAGATAATGCTCCTCGGGGAGTCACTCAGGCTGTTTCTCTTTGTGGAACAATATTCTAGAACCTGTTGCCCTGACTCTTAGACCAAGAGTCTAATAAGACATATTCATGCCTGTCTCCCCCTCTACACTGTAAGCTTGTTAGGGGCAGGGGATGTATCTGCTAATTCTGTTGTATTGTACTCTCCCAAGTGTTTAGTATAGTACTGTGCACATTGTAAGTGCTCAATAAATGCCACTGATTGATTGGGCACGTATCATGTCTACCAACTCTATTTTACTCTTCCAAGTGCTTAGCACAGTGCTGTACACAAATTAAGTGCTCAGTAAATCCCGATGGATGATTTATTCACCCCCTTCTATGTGGCCTTTGCATATTTGAGGGTTTTTTTTGATAGTACTCGTTGAGTGCTTACCATGTGTCAGGCACTGTACTGAGCACTGGAGTAAATAGATGATCAGGTCAGACACAGTCCTTGTCCCACTTGGGGCTCAGAGTCTAGGTCAGGAAGTGGAAGATTTAATAACCATTATACAGATGAGGTAACTGAGGCACAGAGATGTTAAGTGACTTGCCCAAGGCCACACAGCAGACAAGTGGTGGAGCTAGGATTAGAACCCAGACCCTCTGACTCCCAGGCTGGTAATCTTTCCACTAGACCAAGCTGCTTCCCTGGACTTGGAGCTTGGATTTGCTGGATTTGTCTTCTGGATTTGCTAACCCATGGTGTAATCTAGGCTGTAAACTCATGATGGGCAGGGGATGTGTCTGTTTATTGTTATGTTGTACCCTTTCAAGCGCTTAGTACAGTGCCCTGCATGCATGACTGATGGATCATGTCAGTGTGAGGTGCTCTTTAAGCTTTCCCTCTCTGGCCCTCCCACTCCCATTGGAAAGGAGCAAAATCTTTGACGGCCTCGTGGAAGTTATTTTTCTGCAGGTGAAAAAGCTCTAGATAAAGCAACAGCCATTGTCATCCCACAGCTGTAATGAGGACCCAAAGTGAGTAACTAAAAATATCCCATAAATGAAATTACTAACTTACATATGTAAGGGCCTTCTAGGAATCCAAAAAATGAAAACTTATGTGTGTGGAGCTGGGAAATACCCCTAGGGTGTGAATCATGTCCATTCTGGGGGTTCTGTTATCCATGTGCAGTAACAAAAACTCACCTAAATCAAGTAATTTAAAACTATCTTGGTTTAACTTGAATTCCTCACCCCAAACATGCCAAGATTGACTTTTTAAAGCTGTATTTGTTGTAAGGGAGACATGCTTTCTGTCACTTTTAAAGCTCCTGAAATTGTGAGACCCCTTTAAGACTCCAGAATGGCTCTTTCTCCAGAGTAGGTGATTCTAAACAGGTCTGAATTCAGTTCAGTGGCTAGTTACTGCAAGGTTTAGGAGGCTTCTAAACCTAAATGATTGTGTCTTGCCCTTACAGTCAGCATTTGAGAGATTCTTCTTAGGGATCTCTTTCAACCATTTAAAAAAGTGATTTCAAAGCACCTGGTGGTCACTAATACATTCTTCAGCCCAGTGATCTTAGTCAATATTGTTATCTTCATCTAAATGGAGAGGCATCTGAGGCGTTAGGTGATTCGCAGGTATAATATTGCAAGTAATTAACAGAGCTAAGACTTGATTCTCAGTTCACCAGGAGGCTTTTCCCAATTCAAGAATTTAGACTGACTGCAGCACCCTTTCTGCCACTGTCTTCTCTCTAACTGAGATGAGTGAAGCTGAATTTAGTGTGGAAGGTAGGTCAGGGTCTTAGGGAGTTCCAAGAGCTGAAGACAAGGTTTCTCCCCTGCCGTTCTAAGGTTTCATTTTGGGACCCCATTTCTGTGACACAGTTGGAAAGGTAAGGAACATTTTGAGAAATCATGTTATCGTTGGAAGTGCAGGCAATTCAGTCTGAATTGTAAAAGAGAAAACCACAGAACCTGCCTTTGTCTTTATAACAATTTGTCTGTGACTATTTATCATAAGATGTTATAATTTTTTAATATTTGTGAAGCAACAGTTGAGTGAATTGGTATTAAGAAGTTCAAAGAACTATTTTTTGTCATTTCATTACATCTTTATGTTTTCTAGAAATTTGATTTGTTACTCTGTCATTATCTTAATCCGTTCTTTGAGTCTGTGTGCCATTTGGAGATAGTAATGATCTGTGTGCAATCTTGCACAATTAATGAATTAAATTGTCTTGCCTTTCTAAATACTCTACACACTAATCAGAGAGTAGTCGACCCCCGCAAAATAGCATCATCTTCCTTCAGTTGCCTTCAGATAAATTTTTCAGAAACTGTACAGCAAAAATGTTATATAAGGTATTTCTTAGAATAAGATATTTTAAAATGTGACTCTAGCCTCTGCGTTTGAAAAGAACACTATCAATCTTTTACAAGAAAAAATTTGGACTTACTAGTTGGACTGGTATTATCCATCCAAAATTTTGACAAACTTGTTGTTCGGCGTTTGGAAATGTATTTTGGAGTAATTTTAGAAGCAACTTGATAGAAAAGAGAAGGTGGTGATCATACTGAATAGAATACTGTATTATTCTAGCATTTAATTTTAGAACATTTGGTGTTCCTATGGAAGTTCCTCAGGCATTTTGTAACATAAGGGCAGTTAATGGCCAATTTCAGCATCCTTGAAGGAAAGGCTACTGTTGTTTTTGGCCAGTGAGAATTGTGGTCCCCTGTTGACTCCAGAGAAGATAGGTGATGCCTACTCTTTCGTTCTTAGTAATATCATAAGGAGACATTTGTTTTTAATACAGACTGAAAGGACATGTAAAAAGCATAATAAGCATCCTTTATATAAGGTACACACATACGTGTATTCCACTTAGCTTATTGGGATAAATTCTCCCTTATGACTGATGAAAATAATAGCAGAGGCCTTATATTCATTCTTTCAAAGGACTTATTGAGCGCTTACTGTGTGCAGAGCACTGTAAAAAGACCTCACTGATGGTAGGCATGAAAAAATCCCCAGGTTATTCACCCCAGAGGAACAGGACTTGTAATGCAAAAGGAGAGCTCTGTAATTTGCTGTACCTAGTGATTTCTTCAGAGTCCAGTTGGCCTTATCCTAAGCCCTAGCCTGCAAAGGGCCATATTCGCATCTTCTAGCTCTACCTGAATCCCTGACTACATGTTAGCTCCCCATGCCTAAGAGAAAGGAGGGATTGGCTTTTGTTTTGTTTTTTTAAAACTTGATCAAAGTACTGATGAGAGATCAGGAATATTTTTGGAGTCAACCCATGGGTATGTCCCCATAATATGCCCCTGCTAGTCATCATCCAAGCACCCATACCAATAGTGCTGAAAAAGCCACAGCAGTTTTTTTCAGTACTACATGGATTTGGGCTCAGAGGCATACGATCATATCAGAATAAGCCCCTCTTTTCAAGGTGAGTTAATCTCTTTTGTTTTCTTCATCATGGGTTCCAAGTGAACCAGAAGCTGAAGCATAGATTGGCAGAAATTTTTGTTCTCTTCATTGTAGAACTTCATGAAGGAAATAGAGAAAAATGTGGAGGGTGTTTTTCCTTCTGGCATAAAATACATCACTGACATCACCAGAAACCTCCAAAAGGCATTTATGAGGGGATATCTTTTGTATGATATTTTCCAACATTTTAATTTGAATAGAAAGGAGATAAAAGTGTTTATCCAAAATCTAAATCCTACCAAATTCTGTCATGGTTCTATTTGTTCAAATTTTTACATGTTGTGTTAAAACATTAATCTTTTGTTTGTTTTGTTTTTTACTTTAGGAGACACTTAGCAAATCCACTAGCTCAAGAAGCTTAAAATCACTTGACACTGACAACACTGAAACTGAGTTAGAAAGAATCTTACGGCGCAGAAAAGTGACAGCAGAGCCAGATAGCAGTAGTAAGCTGGTTTGAATTTTTCACAGTCCTACTCTTTCTGATTCTAAAGAATGAAATCTATTTTTCCTTCAACTTCTGAATTAATTTTCTAATGTGAGTGAGAGGTTCTGAGGGGAAAGGGCATCTCAGAAATTCCTGGAAAATTAAAGTAATTTATTAGAAAAATACCATCTGGTATGTAATAGAATTAAATTTATCCACCTAAGATATTATACCTGCAAATTGGAGACCTCATTATCCTTGAGAATGGCAGTAGGGCCTTTAATCTGCACCCTCGTTTTTGATGCCCAGTTTGGCTTGTTAAAACGATGTGTGTGTGATCCCCATATCAGGGATGTTATGGTGAGTTCAGTGTTTTCCTATTGGGAAAATTGCATATGGAGTAGCAGATCCAAAAACGTTCCAAAATGGTGTCGGGACCAAGGCTGGTGTAAACGATGCAGAAAAATGATTGTTAGGTGCCCTGCTCTAATTTTCCATTCTAGAATAAAATTAATAGTAATCATTGTGGTTGGTGCCAAGCACCTTGAGAAGCGCTGGGGTGATAGAATTGGATCAGACGCTTTCTTGTCCCACATGGGGCTCACCGTTAAATCCCCATTTTACAGATGAGGCAGCTGTGGTGCAGAGAAGTTAGGTGACTCGCCCAAAGTCATCAGGCAAGTAGAGAAGCCAGGATTAGAACCTGGGGCTCCTGACCTACTGCTTCTACTCTCCTCCATCTAAGCAGTGAATCCTGAAATTTGTAGGGTACACAGAAGGCTTTTGAACAGAATTCAAGTTTTCAGACCTGAGTTTGAGTCAGACCTTTGTCTTTCCTAGATCTCTATGGTAATGCTTCCCCAGCTCTTATTGTAAATGCTGAATTGATATGGGTGAAACAGGATCTAGCATAGCATAACTGAATAAATCCCAACTACACCTCCATTCTAAAAGATGAAAAAATAGTTTTTCTCCTTTTTAAAAATGTTTTCTATTACTTTACTGCAATAAAAATTGAGAGGAATTCATTCAGTGGTATTTGTTGAGTGCCTACTGATGAGTGCAGAGGACTGTGCTGAGCACTCAGGAGAGTACAATCAACCCATGCTCGAGATCTAAGAAAAGTTATTCTTAGAGGTTTTATGAGGGTTGGGAGCGGGCAGCAAAATAGATTTCCCCAGGAATCTAGATTTGAAGCGACTAGCCATCAATTATGCCACCTTTCCCCTTCAAACAACCTATTTTGTTCATTCAGATGCCATTGCCTTTGGATTAGATCCATTCTTTCACCTGCTGCGATTCCCTTTGGTGATTGTGTGTCCAGAAACTTTAACCTTCACTTTTCTGCCCTCCCGTTTTCAGGCTCAGACTTCAAATTGCCTTTTGAATTCACACTTGTCCAGCCCTAGTTATACTTCCCAAAAGTCTTTTAATTGCAAAATCATTGCAGTCATTCTATGTTGGAACCATCCCGGTGCCTAACAAGACAACACTAGGCCACTGCCTCTAGACTGAAAGCTTCCAATGGGCAGGAATCATATCTACCAATTCTGTCATGTTGTACTCTCCCAAGAAAGGTGGCCCAGTGGAGGGAACACAAGGCCTGGAAGTCAGCGGACTTGGGCTCTAATTCCACTTCTGTCACTTGTCTGCTGTATGACTTTGGGCAAGTCACTTCACTTCTCTGTGCCTCAGTTACCTCATCCGTAAAATGGGGATTAAATCCTTTTCCCTCCAGTGTACCCAGTGAGCCCCACATGAGGCAGGGACTATATCCAACCCGATTAACCTGTATCTACCCCAGTACTTTGTACAACGCTGGCACACAGTAGGCGCTTAACTAGTTCCATTTTAAAAAGTGTTTAGTGCTCCATATATAGTAGGTGCTCAATAAATAATATTGATGGATTGATCCTATGTACATGTGGGATGTGAGTTCTCCCTTTTAGTGGAAGGCCCAGGCCTTTCATGACTTGTCTCCATCATCAAGAGCAGTAATTAAGTAACCCCCATGTGCAGATCACTGTACTAAGCACTTAGAGCCCGTAGAGAAGAAACAAAAGACAAGGTACCTTTCCTCAAGGAATTTCCATTTCTCTTTATTCAGGCTCACTTGAAAATGGAGAAATCAAATTTGTTATGAGTGGTGTGGAGAAAGAAAGGAACAGAGTTAAAAGAAGAGGGAGAAAGAGACCAGAAGCCGGGAAAGAATCGGGAGTGGGTTGATTCTAGCCCCTAGCCCAAGTCCCATTACTGCTGTCCCAGAGATCCCTCCAGCTCATCACTCATTCCCCATGCCAGGCAGGCAGCTGAAATGACTTCTGCCTGGCCAGAATTGTTTGCAAGGACATTGGTAGTAGTTGTGACATTTGGTAAGCCCTTACAGTGTGCCACGCACTGTACTAAGCACTGGGGTAAATACAAGTGAATTAGGTTGGACACAGTCCCTGTCCCACATGGAGCTCACAGTCTGAGAAATGAGAAAAGGTTCTAAAACTCCATTTTATAGATATGGAAACTGAGGCACAGAAGTGAAGTGACATGCCCAGAGTCACACAGCAGACAAGTGGCAGAGTGGGGATCAGACTCTCTGACTCCCAGGCTCGTGGTCTACCTATTAGGCCACACTATTTCTCATTGATAACAGAGGACCTTACCTGACTTCATTGGATTAAAGGCTAGCTGGCTCCTTATTTTTCTGCTCCCGTCTCCCACTTCCCTCTCAGCTCACATTCTCGGCTCCTCCCTCGCTAACTGCCTATGCCTCATTCTCAATTCTCCCCTCCCCGACCTTATGCCTAACCCTCCCCACTGCATGGAACTTTATCCCACCTCAAATCTGCCAAACGATGTAGTTCCCCCACTTTGAAGTCTTGCTGAAAGTTGCCTCATTTATTCAGTTTTTGCCCACTTCTCTTGGGGCCAGTTGAATTGTATTTTAATCCTTGCTCCTCTTGTATGCTTGCAACCTTTATCGCCCTGCCTCCCCCATTAGATTGTAAGCTTATTGAGGGCAGAACCTGTTTTTCTTGCTTTTAGAGCGTATGCCCAAGCCTAGGAAGTGCTCAGTACCCAAGAGGCACTCGGTGCTCTGAACACAGCAGTCTATCAATCCAGGGCTTGGTGCTCAGTACACAGCCTGATGTGCTGAAGTACAGGGCTCGGTGCTCAGTAAATTGTATATGGTGGGGAAGGCAATCTTGGGTCAGGAATCCCTTGGGCAAGTCACTTAACTACTCTGCCTCAGTTACCTCATCTGTAAAATGGGGATTAAGACTGAGAGCTCCATATGGGACAGAGACTGTGTCCAATCGCATTAGCTTGTGCTTAGAGTAGTGCTTGACACATAGTAAGTGTTTAACAAATGCCATCATTAATGTCTCCCCCACTGGATTTTAAGTCTAGTTCAATTTCTAATAGGGAGACAGATGAAGTTTTCCGTCTTGGATGGAGTTCCTGTGGGATGTGTGTCCCTTTTTGATTGTGATTCCACCACCTGCAATTTTGAAAACCATAGGACTTCATTTTAATGTCCCAGAAATCCTCTGGCAGATCCTTGTTCTACTCTCACCCCGACAGTTGATTCTTAACCAGGAATTGTCTTGGATGTTTAGCATTTTCTGCCAAGGAAAATACTTTGTTTAGTATCTTTTAATCATGTGATGAGCTAAACAGAGGCTACTTCGATTTCTTTGACAGTACCATTCTAATAATCTTCATAATAAGACTTCTGGCCAAACCCATTTTCAAGGGTTTTTGTAGAGATCAAAAAAAATGCAAATGGCCTTTGCCAAACTCTTCACTTTTTAATTGTAAACCAGTATCTGAAGCAGCATGGCTTAGTAGAAAGAGCACGGGCTTGAAAGTCAGAGGTTGTGGGTTCTTATGGTGCTCCGCCACTTGTCATACGTGTGACTTCGGGCAAGTCACTTAACTTCTTTGTGCCTTAGTTGCCTCATCTGTAAAATGGGGATTAAGACTGTGAGCCCCGCGTGGGACAACCTGATTACTTTGTATCTACCCCACTGCTTAGAACAGTGCTTAGCACATAGCGCTTAACAAATACCATTGTTGTTATTATTAATATAGGAAATGAATCTACATACCTCTCACTCACATTAAAATTAAATTATTTGATTAAAAACATTTCTGTTCAAAAAGTCTTTTGGGCCCTACTGAGAAACTTTGAATCCCTTTTTCATGTTGAAAACAAGGGACGGAGTTTTGTGGAGAACTAACTCTCAAGAGTTCCAGAGGACTGGAGCTCCTACAAAGTCAAAACCATCCCCAACTCTTCTAGACAAACATAAGTTGATGTTAAGGTCACAGGCCAAATGCAGCCCCACACTCTTTATCAGTGATGTGACCGTGCCTGGACTTTGTGGTTTCTGAAAGACCTCACCAAGTCCTGGGCTTAGTCCCAAAGGGCAATAACACTTTTAGAACAGCTGCATTCCTAACTAGAGCTGCTTAGACCCACGGATAGTTCTTAAACATTTCACTGAAATACCAGCTCTGCTCTAAACTGCTCATTTTACCTCTCTCAAGTATTTTCAAAACAAATCTAATATTCAGTGCCACCTCAGTTGACATAACACAGATTGTTAAACTCTAGATATGTGTTTGGTTTTAAGGTCCATCGGGGATATTAGGCACCTCAGAGTCCAAATCCATGCCAGTGTTGGGTTCTGTATCCAGTGTAACAAAAACAGCATTGAACAAGAACACTCTGGAGGCAGAATTCAACAACAACCCAGCCCCCAATACACCTGAGCCAGGTGAAGGGCCTCATAAACTGGAAGGAAGAGCAAGTTCCAAGGTTACATTTCAGTAAGTAATGATGCTATTTACCTTGTAGTGTGTAGAAAACTTGATTACTGTTAACCTCTGGATTATTCTTTCTTTTTCATTCTGGAAGAATTTCTAATTATTTGCTATTTTTCAAATTTCTCCTTGGAGCACCTCATCCTTTTATCTTTGTTCAAAGAAACAACTTATGACTATGTATTCTGCTTGAACTAATACTTTGTTAGGGGCTCACAATAGCTATAGCACTGAGTGCCACCTGTAGGTAGGCGTATCCATCAAGGAGACATTTCTTTTCCTATGTTTGGTGGATGGATTCTTAAACCTGAATCTCCTACGTAAATAATCATAAAATTCATTTTGAATCTTAGAGTTTCCCAAGGGGAATAATGTGTTTTGGATCCTAGTAGACTCAGTCATCCTTTCACTGGCCAAATGGAACAATTGAACCCATCTTAAATGGGAATCTAACTTGGGAAGATTTTAGCTTTCCAAAAGGTCAACTTGGGAACGTTCACTTTCCTGTTTTTACATTATCAGCAGAAATAGAGCTCTACAGTAGGACTCTGACTATCAGAAAAAGACCATCAAAATCTTGAAAGTTTTCAGAGAGTTTTCAGAGTGGAACTGGAGAGTTTTCAGAGTGGAACTTCCTGCATCAGAGAGTTAATTTTCCTTCAGAAGCTTGTATTTTAGGCAGATCCGGAGGAGGATCAATTTGTTTTATAACAATGCCAAGTCTTTTGGAAATTAGTCTACAGTTTGGCTTCAGTTCTCTTGCCAGGATGTCAGCTAGTTTGTCACTTGAAAGAAAAGAAAATAGGTGAGACAGATCAGATCGGCGGAATATTGCAATCATGGTTAATTAAACCTCTGATTTCCTGTTTCATCAGTAGAGAAAGGATGCTTATTTTTGTAGCTCGCATTGTCTTAATTCAAAAGGTGAAACCTGGACAAACCAACCGGAAATTCAGTTTGGATCTATTTTTGCCAACTGGCATCTTCTCTGCTATGGCATTTTCTTAATAGTGCTGTTACCCTTTTCGTTTGTTTGGAGTTGGGGTGAGAAAGACCTTCTTGGCTGTCTTGTAGTTTTGCCTAATTCCATTATGTTCCAAAGCACATTTTCTCTTCCACTCATGTGCTTTCCTTCCTGGACCATAATCACTGGATTACAAGTGGAAAGATGATCTATACACCCTTCACTTTTCTCATTAACAGTCTGTCTACATTTGAGCTGATATTCAGACTCAGAAGCAATTTAGAAGGCACAAGTTAGTTTCTGAGAAGCGTTTCAATGTATGTGTATTGATTTTTTTAAAACCATTTTACATAGGTAATCTCACTCAGAAAATACTACAACTCCTTCCACCTTTTGTTGGCCTTTTATCCCACAAAAGGAAGTGGAAATTACATTTCCAAGAAAGGAAATGAAATAATTGCAGGCCCAGGTCTGCAAAATGTGTGGGTGAATTGATGGTGAAAGTGATCCATGTGTTGACAGACACAGTTGTTAGATGGCATAAAGGCATATGTAAAGTTCAATTTATTTCTCATCTTTCCCATTCAGTGACCGACACATTTCGATTTAATTCATTTACTTAAGGCACTAATATAGATATGGTGTATTGCTGAATTAGCTTTTAAACCTGGTAACCTAATGCTTGATTTTTTTTTCAGTTTATGGCATTCTTAAACTGAAATAACTAGATACCATATATTACTCATCTTGGCAGCAGTTATTTAACAAATAACCACACCTTCCTGAAAATCAAGTTTAAGTACAATTATACTGCTTAAATGAGCTAAAGATGCTTTTTGTGCATCATAATTATTCACTTTCCAAGCAGGACATTTTCATTTATTGTGTGCTCAAACTTCCTTTTAGCTACCTAAATGACTTTTAACATATTGCTGAGACAGGAGTCAGGCCAAAGCATGTAGATATCCTCAAAGCCCAGGACTGCTGGTCAGATTCTTTTCTGCTGTATCCTTTGGTGGTCTAGGGAAAATTTATTCTGCTCAACCACCTATAAAAGAGGTGGTCATGTTTTTTTCCATGGAACGGATTCATTTTGCTTTCCAAAGCATTAGGAAGATGTGCCTATTATTTTTTCCTTTGTACCTGGATTATGAACCCTGCACTCTGCCCTCTGTTTTTCAATGGCGACAGAATTTGATACAGATATTCAATGTTATAAACTGGATGATCCCAGAAATAATTTAATAGCCACCTGATAGATTTCCCATTTTAATTTCTGTTTAATTCAACTTCTGAAATATGATTGTGTCTTCTGGATCGGCTTCCCATATATTTGCAATATATGTTGAGGATTTATAGTCAGTAGCTGAGAATGAGTGCTTATAATGTGCGGAGCACTTGACTGAGCATTGGGAAGTGCACTAAGAGGTTAATTCAGACACTTTCCTACCCCTCAAAGAGCTCCTGATCTAAAATGACTAGGGGGGTGGAGGAGGGTAGTTGGAGAGTCACTAGAGGGTTTGGGGTAGACACTCAGAGAAAGGTCAACAATAAAATTAACCAAAACAGGGGAAAACAGTTGAAATATTGCAGATGAACCATTCTACCAGCAAGAGTGCAACAATACTATAATAACTCCGAAGCTCCAGCCAAACAGGTCTGTGTGAAAAATGACCACAAATTTTCTCAATGTTCTAAATAAACAGAGGAATCTACCCACCCTCCCGTCCTGGGGGAAATATTAGCACTTTTCATTTATTGGAATACTCATTTTCTGAATATGAGCACAGACTTGGGAGTCAGGGGACCTGGGTTCTAATCCTAGCTCTTCCACATGGCTGCTGTGTCACCTGGGATGTCACTTAACTTCTCTGTGCCTCGGTTTCTTCATCTGTAAAATCCACCAATGGTATTTTTTGAGCACTTACTAGGTGCAGAGCATTGTACTTAAGCTCTTCGGAAAATACAGTAACCTTTCATTCATTCATTCATTCATTCATTCAATAGTATTTATTGAGCGCTTACTATGTGCAGAGCACTGTACTAAGCGCTTGGGATGAACAAGTCGGCAACAGATAGAGACAGTCCCTGCCGTTTGACGGGCTTACAGTCTAATCGGGGGAGACAGACAGACAAGAACAATGGCAATAAACAGAGTCAAGGGGAAGAACATCTCGTAAAAACCTGTTTATCCTGTATCTACCCCAGTGCTTAGTACAGTGCTTGGCAAATAGCAAGCACTTCATAATGTAATTATTATTATTACAGTATGAAAGAGTTGGTAGATGTGATCCTTGCCTACAAGGAGCAGATAGTCTACAGGGGGAGACAGACATTAAAATATTAATATCTGTTCTCCCTTCACCTTGAACTATCAGCCCCCCATGGGACAGGGACTGTGTATGATGTGATTACATCTAGGCCAGCACTTAGCACTTAGCACTTAAATAAAATTATTGTTATGAATTATTTATATTAGTGACGTCTCTCCTGCTAGGCTGTAAGCTTGTTATTACAGGCAGGAAAAGTGATTACCAACTCTCTTGAATTGTACTCTCCCAAGGGCTTAGAACAGTGCTTGGCACACAGTAAGCTCTCAAATACCATTTATGATGATGATTATAAATCACATAAGGATATTATATGATTTGAATTACACATTTAAAAGTACTGAGAAGTATTTTTAAAATAAAAATGATGAATAAGTGGGTCTGGAAGTGATAAGCAAAGGCTTAGGTGGGCTATAAGAAGAAGACGAAATACAAACTGGGGAAGGTGAATTTTGGGATGGGAGACTAAGAAGGAAGTGAGCAGATCCTGTTTAGCGAGAATATTCACATTTCCAAAATGGGTGCACTTAAATAAGGTTGTAGCTCTATTCTGCTGGTCTGGGGGAACTCATTTTCCCATGGTCTCCTGGCCAAGAACCATAAATGGCAAAAGGCAAATTAAGCATCAGACGGAGGGGTGAATGGGCACTTAAAATGTTCCTTCAGAAATTCCTTCCTGAGCAACTATTGATTTTGGGTTGGGTGCTTTGTGAGAAGCCAGATCAGAATGAAGAGTCTAGCTACTTTTTAAAATGGGAAGCAAGTTTGTTTCCATGTACTGTATTTGTCTCAGCATAAAGGTAATAGAAATCCAATAAATAGAAAAATCTAAGGGTCAAAAAATGTAGCTTAAGGGAAACATTGCAATCACATCAAACCTGATCCCAGGGAGAGATATGTGCCCTTTTGGCTTAGAGAGGAGAAGCTGGTTCCCCTTTATTTAAAGTCAGTCAGATCCTGGATATGTTCTCTCATTTTTGAACAAAAACCTGGAAGGACCATCCGGGTATGAAGCCACATAAGCAATTAGTGCTCTTTCAGTGTGTAAGGCATGTTTTGTGGGGGGTCAGCTGCATCCCCAAAAAAGAAATAGGGTGAGCTGCAGAAGGAAGAATGAATGTTGAGGTGAACTTTCTGATTATAGAGGTTGAGACCCAAAAATGAATTTCATAGAAGAAGGAAAGATACCCACAGTCTTGAGACCATTAGAGTAGTGATTCACTGCTGCTGTACCTAGACACTGTTGTGGTTGGGCTGATCCTTCATGACTTCTTTCACTGATGCTTCCTCTGCCTCCCACTCCCTTAGTGTCTTTGTCCCTTCAGCCTCACTTCCAGTCCTCTTCTGTTCTCAGTCTAAATCATGCAAGAGGGGAGCTTAACTACTCCCACAGCTTTAAGGATCACCTCAGCGTGACTCCCAAATGTACCACTCTAGCCCCATCCTCTTTCCTTTTCTCTAGTCTTGCACCTCCAGTGAGTAGTGTCTGTTTTACTCTCCCAAGTGCTTAGTACAGTAAGTGCTCAAGTACTATTGACTGACTGCCTCCTTCCTCCTGGTCATCTTGACATGAATGTCCTTCTGTCACCCCAAGCTCAATGTGTCCTCATTCAGTAACTGTGATATTTGTTAAGCAGTTACTGTGTGCCAAATCTAAATCTTCTAAATCTAAATCTTCGTCTAAATCTAATCTCTCCAACCCTCTCATCACAGTTGACATCACTATCTTTCTCATTTGTTGAGTCCTTAATCGTTATCCTTGAGGCTTTATCCTTGAGTTCTCTCCCTCTCTTTCAACCCACATAATCGGTTTGTCACCAAATCTTGTTGGTTCTTCCTAAACAGCAACTCTGGAATCCACCCCTTACTCTCCATTCAGACCATCACCACGCTGGCTCAGACACTTATCATATCCTGACTGGACAACATCAGCCTCCTTGATGACCTCTCTGCCTCTCATCTCTCTCCACTCCAGCCCATACTTCACTCTGCTGCCTGGATCGTTAAAAAAAAAAAAAAATAGTTTCAGTACATGACTCCCCACAATTGGTTGCCCCTTCCTCTCTGCATCGAAGAGAAACTCATGACCATTAACTTTTTAAGGTAGTCAACCAACTCTCACCCCACTGCTTGTATTCACTTCTCTCCAGTACAATCTTCATTCTTCTCAAATCAACCTACCCCCTGAACCTCTCTCTTTCTCACCTCTCGCTGCCAATGCTTTTGTCACTTTCTGCCTTATAGCTGGAACTTCCTCTGTACAAACAGCAGATCACTGCTCTTCCCATCTTCCAGGCTTTTTTGAAATTACATTTCCTCCAAAAGGCCTCCCCTGGTTCATCTCATCCCCCATCCTATATTCCCCTTTCCAACAGCTACTTCAACACTTCCGTATTACCTAAACATTTATGCTCATTTCTATATCCTGTCTTCTCTTTACCTGTAATTTATTTTAGTGCCTGTATCCTTGTTAAATTGTACAATGCTTGAGAGCAGGGAACTCAGTTGTACCCTTAGTATATAGCTTGGGGAAGCAGCCTGACTCAGTGGAAAGAGCCCGGGCTTCGGAGTCAGAGGTCATGGGTTCGACTGCCGGCTCTGCACTTGTCAGCTGTGTGACTGTGGGCAAATCACTTAACTTCTCTGTGCCTCAGTTCCCTCATCTGTAAAATGGGGATTAACTGTGAGCCTCACGTGGGACGACCTGATTACCCTGTATCTCCCCCAGCACTTAGAACAGTGCTCTGCACATAGTAAGCGCTTAACAAATACCAACATTATTATTATAGCGCTCTGCACAGAATGAATATTCAGTAAATACTTTTGATTGATTGGGTGCCCAGATAATTTCATGCTGCTGCCATTTTGGATATGAGCATACAAAAATGGACCTGTTCTCATGATCGGTTAATTCAATTGTGACCAGGTACCCAAATGACTACATAAGTAGGGTCACCTGTGAGCACCCCTGGATTTCTGGGGATTCATGTCGAGAGGGTAGTGGGCCCCTAGAACACGCTTCTGTGGAAGGGTGGGTGTGCCCAGTTAACGGTTGTGAGCATGGACCTGTCTAGAGGCAGAGATAGACGTAAAGGAATCTCTTAGCTCCTTAGACATATGACTATCACTGTGAAATAGATTTTCCAATTCCGTGGAAATTAATCGTGCACTTTGATTGTTCCAAATCAGTGTCACAACAGTGTTTTCATTTTATCTCACAACATCCCTATGAGGCGTGGAGAGGCAGTTATTATTCCTGAATTACAGACGAGGAGCCTGAGGCCCCACGAGGTTACACAACTAGTTTCAAAATCAGAGTGATCCAGTTTCAAGTGTGAACGCAGATCCCCTGACACTCACACCAATACGTTGCCTAAGCATTTCCTTCATTATTTTGATTGATTCTTTTAGAGAGTTACGATCCAAGGACATAAGAAATGCCTTCCTGGGTCAAGTCAATCTGCTCTGTTCCAGTCCAAAGTGGATTGTGAGCTCCCCAAGGGAACAGGATGGCAACTAATTTCCATCTGTGTATTTTTTTTCCCAGCATTTCGTTCAGTGCTTTGCACAAAGTAAGCGCTTAAAAAACGTTACTATTGCAAAAAGGGTGCTAAAGAATATGTGGAAGAGCAGTGTAGTGAATGCTTTCCTTGACTTGCATTTTTGTGGTACATCACTTCCCTCAATAGCTATCTGTAATTTATCCTGTTACTTATTTTCCTCTTTGTCTCCCCCCATAGACTGTAAGTTCTAGTGGGTTGGAATCACGTCTACCAACTCTATTTTATTTTCCCAACCGCTTAGTACAGTGCTCTATGCACAGGAAGCGCTCATCAATATGATTGATAACTACCAGGAATCCAGAGTCAGAGGTCATGGGTTTGAATCCTGACTCTGCCACTTGTCAGCTGTGTGACTGTGGGCAAGTCACTTAACTGTTCTGTGCCTCAGTTACCTCATCTGTAAAATGGGGATTAACTTTGAGCCTCATGTGGGACAACCTGATTACCCTGTATCTACCCCAGCACTCAGAACAGTGCTCTGCATATAGTAAGAGCTTAACAAATACCAACATCATTATTATTATTATTTGTCAGATCTTTCACCGGCCTTAAAGTTTCAGCTGGTAGCATTTTTAGATGATCTATGTGAAGAAAATGAATCTGGTGGGAGCAAAAGAAAGCAGCATAACCTAGTGGATAGAGAATGGGCCTGGAAGTCAGAAGGACTTGGGTTCTTATTTTAACTCTTTCATTTGTCTGCTGTGTGACCTTGGGCAAGTCACTTTACTTCTCAGTGCCTCAGTTACCTCATCTGTAAAATGGGGATTAAGACTGAGCCCCACTTGGGACAAGGACTGCATCCAGCCCACTTGTATCCATCCCAGTGCTAGTACAGTGCCTGGACCATAGTAAGCACTTGAGAAATGCCACAATTTCTATAAGAAACTGCAGACTTAGTCATTCAATCATTTAGGTATTATATGGGTAATTCTTGATTCTGCATGAGTCTCATTTTCCCTCATCCTAATTGAGCTTTGTTCATCCATAATTAATTCCTTTTACTAATCAACTTCACAATTACTTTTTTGACATAACTAAGTTAGCGACTTCATAATTTATTTTCTACTTTATTCATTCACTTGTCTGTGTTACCCTGATGCAACAAAACCTGAAACAAAAAGATGATGATTTGCCTTATTGCACAAAGGTGTAATTTGGTAGTAGTCCCCGAATATTCCTAGATCTGTTGAATTTTGCTAAATCATTGAAGAACAGTGTCAACCTTTATCCTGACATTTAGCAACAGATATTGTACTCTCCAAAGCGCGTAGTGTAGTGCTCTGCTTCAGTAAGCACTCAATAAATATGATTGATTATGAATATGATTTATTCTTTATGGATTCATCCCTCTTCCCACAGCAGTACACCCCTAAAGCATAAAGTCATAGCGAGGTTATTTAAACTTTCCTGGGCGTTAAACAAGGAGTTGATAGGCTTATTTTGTATTGCAGAAGTTAGTGCTGGCCACTTATGCTCTTCTCCTGAATAAAAATCTTGTAATATAAAAGACTTTCATCTCTACTCCTTTGCTATCATTTTTGCTCATTAACCGTGTGTTTTTTCACTTTTCCAACAGTTTCTTCTATTATGGTCCATTAACTGAGGAGCAAAAGGGTGTAAGCTTTAGGTGGTGGGTGTATTAAGTTAAAATATTTTGTTAGTGGAAAAAATAAAGCTGGAGACTAACTTTCTGAAGAACAAAATGAGTTTATCTCCTTGATATGTGATATTTTTTCCCCATGTAATATTATTGAAAAAGACTAAGTCTGGTGAAGTCTGAGATATTGGTGATGCATTGACCTAGTCGCGTGTGCCTTTCTGATTTTAAAAAATGGGTCATGAAATAGAAATTGTGGGTCTTGGCTCCATTTAGGGTAATGGGGTGTATAATTGTCATCTGAAACATTTATCCCAGCTGGAGTTTAATTTGGATAGACACACCAGTACTCCTGAGATAAAGGTTGATCACTGGGAAACTGAAGAGTTCTCAGGGGTCCCCTGGCCTGCTCTCCTAAAGGGGGTGGGCCTTTCCTAGTAAGACTTCCACTTCTTCCTCTTCCTCCTCACTCTTTCTCTTTTTTGATTTGTGTCCTCACAGCATTTAGTAAACACTAGCTTCTAGGCAGTAGGCTACTGGTTAACAGAATAAATGGCATAAGGGATACAGCTTAATCTGATGTTCTTATACAATTAAAGGATTTGTCCTCCTCTTAACTGTAATCTTAGTACCACTGAATTATCTCCTGACGCTGCAGGAAACGGCTCAGCCTCAGCAAGACACAACTACAAAGGTTTTCCATGTGCAGCTTGTACATGGACAATTAAGCTTGAACAACAAAATTAGTAGAACTGGATGTTCTGGAAGTTGAGATTCCTTTTTTTTCTCTTGAAATATTTTTTCTAAGTAGCTGTCTCATAGACCACAAAAAAGACTTCTTGTTCTGTGCAATATTGGTAGTATTCTGATTAGGTACACCACTCTGACAGTTTGAGCCTTCATCATCATCACTTCTAACTGGCAAGGACATAAAACAAACACCATTTTAAATGGTGTTTGGTGTTTCCAGGTAAGCCAGATGGAAAGACCTTTGCTATGAATTTGTATGTCCTGCCTAATGTTCAGTGAACACCGAAAGCCAAATATCAACTGTTGAATTTTTGTTTTTTAAAACATCTCTGAACAGGTTCAGAAATGTCACCATATAAATTACAGATGTTTTCTTATGAGGAAGGAGGAATGTTCTTTTGTTGTTTTCTTTTTCTTTTAAAACCTATGAGAAGAGAAACAGCAAACCAAAATTGAAGCATATTTTAGGTCCAAAAAAATAAAATCAAACTGACCCCTGAAATATGACAGATGCATATTTTACTGAAACTGTGTTTGCTCTAATTTCATTTCAGTAGCATAAATAAAAGTGTACCATTTTTGAGAGCAATAGGAGAATTTGGGGAATGCATTATTTTACATGTGATTTTCCTAAAAAAATGATTATAACTATTAGTTTACAATGCTACTACCTCATTTTAAAAACTGCAAAACATCATTCGGGGAAGAAATGTTTTTCTGCTTGTGAAATACATAATAAAATAGGGGAGGAATTAGAAAGAGTTTAGCATTGGAAAGATCTATATCTTAAGAATCGCATTAGGAGGGAGAAAAAAGCCAAAGCCTTTAAATGCAAACAAAATCAGTTTCACAGATGACAAGGTGTCTTTACTTACCTTTTGTGCATAGATATTTCCACTAGTAAAGTAAGCATGGGTGTGCATGAACATCCACAGATTTGGGGAATCTTTGCCTTAGTGAAAGATTAACAGCATTGGACTATAGATTGTTGATCTTGGCTGTCTGTGGTGGCTGGTTGATTTGGTTTCGTTTCCTATTATGTATGAGTTTGGGGTGTTCAACAAAATGAAGAGCCATATTTAAAATTCAGAACTTCTTTTCAGAATTTTGTGAGAATTGTCGAGTCAATTTTATTCTTGTCTCGTGTAATTGGACATTTAGAAGAGTCTTCTAAATTGTGCTAGACATCACCATTTATTTTATTTCAAGGAAAAATAGATTTGGTGTATGTGGCCTTCAAAATTCACGTCTTATAATTTAAACATCACAAAGGTGTGTCTGTATAATATGTATGTGTGTGTGTATCTTTATACACAAGATTATATACATGCATAGTATGCATGTGTGTGTGTTTGTGTACGTGCGCTTTGGTAAAGTTTTTAGCTAGTTTGAAAGAGCACTTTTCAGGAAATAAAAACTTCAGGATTTTTTCAAGGTATAAAATCAGACAGTCCTGAAATGATTAAATTCTGTTTTTCAATTAAAGCTGATCCTAGACCAGCACAAAAACCAATTCTGTGTCGAAACAAATTTTGTTCTTCATTCCCACTGTTTTAAATTTGGATCACATTGGCAGAAAAAGAAAGAAAAGTTTCTTCCTTTATTTGAAACTTTTTTTGTCAAGTTTCAGGCTAGAGGGAAATTTTACGAGTGCATTATATGCTCTGAAAAACGGGATTTCTAAAAGAAACAATAACACTCCCTCTGCTATAATGGCACTACAGCCTAACTGCTCTAGTCACGGTATAAGGGACACAGGACCTGAAAAAACTGTAAGAGGAACTATGAGCTGTAGTGCTTATTTTTTTGCTCCTGAGAAAATAGAAAAGCGACTTCATTTTAGGATTTTTCTAGTAAACCACAGATTTAATTTTTCCCATTTTGTGTCGTTGAAGGTGGTAAATATGATTGCCGTTTGATCCATTTTTATTGTAAATGAAATAGAGTTCAGTCTGGCTGGCTGTTCGTCACTTGTTGGACGGCTGCCATGCACTAATGCAGACGTCCTACTGTGAGCTCGGAGAAGAACTATACTTTGATTCACCAGATTGTGTTAAATAGTCCAGCTGTTGAGATTTGAAAGATAGTTACCTCACAAGTGAAATAAAAATGAACTTGGCATTTATGGCTTTGACCATTTTTATACTGTTTAGCAATCAGCTTTTTAGAGGTAGCATTTTATAAAATCACTCTGCCTGCTTAAAAGTTGCATCCACTGTACCATTCAAACTCCTGGCCTTTTTTTTTTGTCAATAAAATTAAGGTTGGGGTGGTATGTGAAATTTGCATAAAATAAGTATCTTTCCTTCCCCCTTTATTTAATTTCTTGAACTTTGATCGTATTGGGTGAGACTTGGAACTCTGTCCTCCAGAGCCTGTTTGGACGTTAGGTAATTTGAATTGAAGCTGCATCGTGTGACCTGAGATGCTGTTCAGTATAAACGGAAAGCGAAAATTCATTTAGAAAGGAATTTTGTTAAATGCCCGCTAATGTGATTTTTAAAATGAAGGTGCCAAGCTCCAACACTTGTCAAGCAGCCTGAGAAATCCACTGAGTCCTTACGAGTCCAGCTTGGGCATTCTGATTCGCAACTACTGCAATTCAAGGATTGGCAGGTGTGAAGCCTGTCTTCTCTATTCCTGGCCAGTGGTACCACCTGGGAGAATTGATGTTATCCCTCGGTCTTCCTGCTTTGGAAAAGCAAGTGCTGTCTAAAGTGCCATCCAGGTTAGGCTTGCTGTGCTTGTTAACTGTAGATGGTATTCTAGGTTGTTTAATTGGGATTAGATATGCATTTATTATTTATGGCTTTTAATTGTGGATTTGGGGGCTTTTTTAATGGAACAGACCCAGAAAGACTATGGAATTTCAAACCAATGGGGACCCCAGAAGCCTCTCATTTCCACTTAATTGGAATAAGCTAGACGGATTTTGCAGAGCTGTCCCCCACCCCCGCCCGCCAATGACTTCCTGGGGATTTATTGCTATTGTGGCATTTATCAAGTGCTTACTGTTTGCCAAGCACTGTACTAAACTCTGGGGGAGATACAAGAAAATCAGGTCAGACACAGTCTCTGTGACTTGCTTAAGGTCAGAGAGAAAGAAGCGACAGAACTGAGATTAGAGCCCAGGACATTTGACCCCCAGACCCGTGGTCTTCCCACTAAGCCCAGGGTTTTATTGGACGGAAGCGGGGAGGGGGTTCCAAAGGTGATTTGCTATATTCACTATCATTTTCCTGAGAAATGGTAAATAAAAAACCACACCAACAAACGGCCAAAGGAGCTATAGCTCATAGGAACTTCTGGGCCCAACTACTCTTGGATTGTCTTTCCCGTGACTCTGTCTCCGTAAAACTACAGAGCCAATCTGCTGCTTGATTGCCTGGAAAATAGGACCTTTTTTAATTTTTTAAAGCAGCCCAGGGTTTCTGTTCCAGGAGAACTAGGGGAACCCCAGAGGTTTAGCAGGCAGTTCCAGAGTGAGGCGTGACTTGAAAAGGCAAACTTGGCATTCATTTTTACTGATGCTCTTCCAAATTTGAGGTGGAAAAAGCAGCAGTAGAAATCCGGAATAACTCTACTGGCAAAACTAAGCCTTTGCAAGTAAAAAGATTGAGTTAGAATAGGGAGAATGCTCGGTGTAGGAAGAAAATATTTCGCCATTCCTCCTGTTTTGTTTGTGCATAGCTAAGTAAACTCACTGGCAAGAACTTCATGGTGGAGCGGGAGATTGATGGTCACATGTGGAACAAGGCAATTCAAGAAAAGCTTCAAGGATAAAAATTCAAGCCTTTGTGCCTGGGCATCAGCTGGTCATTCCTATTTGAAACTGAACTCTTATGTGACTTTACTGTAAGTGGTCGAAACCACCTTGTCTTGGGGAAAAAAAATCAGCCTCACATTATTTAACACTCTTGAATACCAGAGAGGCATATGTTTCCACCAACAGACACACAGACACATATAAGTATATATATAATATATACAGGCACATATATTATACATACATATATACACACACGTATATAAATTTGCCCAGAAAGGGTTGGTCCTCCCAGACTTAGGAAAAATAAATTAATCCTGGTGATTTGAAGAAGATCTTGTAATAGCTCTAATATTAGTAACATCACTTTGAGATTTCTGCAATCACATGTTTGAGACTTTGTTGCCAAGAAAGTCAGAGGTATATATTAGCAAAAGGGATGAATGTCTGATTAATACTACCATTTTGCCCATTCAATTTGTTCAGTAGCATTCTTGTGAAATGTCCAACTATCCAATGTAGGTGATGCCAAACCAAATCTATAATTGAGGGTTTTCAATTAAAGCTACAGTGATTTTCCTAGTATGACCCAGATTTTGAAGCTGTGGCAGGTCAACATACCTTTAATTTGCCTTTCCTACTTATAAAACTAACTGTTTTTGTCCACCACAACTAGCTCACTGTGGTCCTGTTGGAAGGTTGGTGAAAGCGAGCTACGGGTAGTCTCGGACCTTGGACCTGAGGCTCATATTCACAGGCGCTAGGCTGCCCATCCAAGATGAGATGGAATCTCTGGTTGTAAATGAAGGGTGAGCCTCAGACCAGTCATGGAGACTTTGGGACCTGTGCGAAGGAACTGATGGTGGCTCGGGTAGCAACTCTGTCTCTCTTCTCCCTGCCTGTTGTGTTTCCACTGGGGAGTGGAGGGCCACAAGCAACTAGGTAGGCTAGAGCTGCAGTTCACTGCGAAGCATGGTGTTTTATATGCAGGACCCATATACTACAAAAGTAGATTTAACATAGCAATACTGTGAGGTAGTGCCGTAACCCAGCAGAAGGTCACCTTGGTAGTCATTGTAATCTTCACTGCCCATGTTGGCCAGGTGTTTTAGGAGTCCCGCTGCGACGGTCATCCTTGCAAGATGCCCTAGGTCAGAAACCTTCACCACTGATGGCATAAGTCCCGGTGGGCATCCCTCTGCCTTTGGCTGCTTCGACCTACCCCCACCACCGTGGGGTGGGGGTTGGCTTTTGGAGGGAGAGTAAACACGAAGTAGAGGGAATGCTTAAGATCCTTCTCCCTTTTTTTTGGTGAAATCAGGAATGAAAGAGTGAGGAATGTAATTAGGCAGTACCATCCTGATCTAAGCTCCTCCCTCAGAGAAATCCAGATCTGTTTGGCCTAGTAAAAAGTGCTTTCGTGGGCCAGAAATTAAGGTTACTAAGTAATCCCTTAGGAAAAAAGAACATGAAGGCCTAAGGTGGCAGTAGCTGTATTTCCTTCCCTGAGATACAATTTGGTGGTTCTGTCATCTTCCAGCATCTCTCTTTGGCAGCCAATCAATCAATCATATTTATTGAGTGCTTACTGTGTGCCGAACACCGTACTAAGCACGTGGAAGAGTACAATATAATAATGAGTTGGTAGACGTGCTCCCTGCCTAGAATAAGCTTACAGGCTAGAGGGGGAGTTAGACATCACTATAAACTATGAATGTGTACATAAGTACTGAGGGGGCTGGTGGTGAAGAGAGGGTGCAGATCATGGTGATTCAGAAGGGAATGGGAGTAATCTATGAGGACTTGGTCAGGGAAGGCCTCTTGGAGGAGATGTACCTTCAATAAAGCTTTGAAGGTGGGGAGAGTAATTGTCTATCGGATATGAAGAGGGAGGGTGTTCCAGGCCAGAGGCAGGACATGAGCAGGAAGTCGGCGGTGAGATAGATGAGACTTTAGTAAAGTGAGGACGTTGGCATTAGAGAAGCGAAGCGTGCACGCTGGGTTGTAGTAGGAGAGCCGCGAGGTGAGATAGGAGGGGGCAAGGTAATCGAGTGCTTTAAAGCCAACAATAAGAAGTTTGTTTGCTGCAGAGTGGGATGGGTAACCACTGGAAGTTCTTGAGGGGTGGGGAAGCATAGACTGAATGTTTTTGTAGAAGAATGATCCTGGCAGCAGAGTGAAATGTGACTAGAATGGGGAGAGACAGGAAGCTGAGACATCAGCAAGGAGGCTGCAGTGATCAAGGTGGGCTAGGATATATGCTTGAATTAAGGTGGGAGCTGTTCGGATGGAAAGGAAAGATCGGATTTTAGTCATGTTGTGAAGGCTGATCCGATGGGATTTAGTGATATATTGCGTGTATGGTTTGGATGAGAGAGAGGAGTTAAATATAATGGCAATGTTGTGGGCATACGAGACGGGAAGGATGGTGGTGCTGTGTATAGTGATGGGAAAATCATGGGAAGGACTTTTCTTTTCCTCCCCACAAAGCCATTTGGTGCCCTCTGCTCAGTATGCCCGCAACTCAGATTCCTTGATTAGAACCCATTTTAAAAAGGGTCAACCTATCTTCTTTCCGGTGTTCTATGGTGATCAAGGAATCTAGGACATAGGTGCAGACAAGTCCTGAGTTAATTAGCATTTGAATTCTCCACTTTACCTGTCGTCCCAAGGGACATTCTGGTGGAATATTGGGAAGAGGAATTTTAGGGTTCCTTTCTGCTGTGGAAGAGCATATAAGGAACAGGAGAGAACAAGGTTTTCATTGGTGAATGCATCTTAAGCAGGTAGGTGTCTTGTACTTCTGTATATACACAAAAAGCTGTAAACTTTTCCTCTTTTTTCCCTTTGTGTGGACCTACATATCTAATATGAACTGTCACTCTTCATCGTGTCCTTCATGATATTCATCTGGTTTTTTTAAAAAAAAGTATGACTGCTGCAAACCCTACTACTAACGAGGCTCTTATATGTTCTAATCCAGTCTTTTGTTTGGTTCTGGAAGCACATGAAAGAAAAATATTTTCTCTCTGTTTTCCCTCCCCACCCTTAGACCACCCAGTAATGCAGGACACAGAAGAAAGATACAGGCAATGAGAAACCGGCTGGGCCAGTTGTAGTTTTCGATCCTGTCACCACGAGTGAAGCAAACACCAAAGAGCAGATGGCAGAAAAACATCTAAATGAGCCCAGGAAGAATGAAGAAAAAAATAAGCAAGAATGTAAGGAAGAGAGAGTTAAAGAAATGAAAGAGACAAACAGTTCTAACTGCTAATTTATAAGCCAAATGGCTGGAGATTTTTGCTAGTCCTTTCAATTAGCATCTTACTCAATTTTGGGTGTTGACAAGGACTATATTGTGTTCTTGTAACTATTCTGTAATACAGGTTTCCTTTGGGAGATGGGTAGCAGTAGGTTCTCTAACAAACAGCAGATTTTAAGTTTTTGTTTCTTGTTTTTATGCTCTATTAGGGAGAGTTGAGTGTGTTGATTGTACTTTCTTAAATTGCTACAAAAAATCCAGATCTTAGCTTTTTTTAAATTGCGCACATACAGATCACCAAATCTAATAAGAATTCATATCATTCATTAGATATTGGAGGTATACAAACAAATCTACTTTGGAAGCACTGCCTTAGAAATCTCTATCACAGGAATTGTTTCCTTTTTAATCCTTGTTGGCATTACTAGACTGAGGAAATTTTAAATCCAAATGAAAGGCTGTTTTATGATCAGGCCCTTGGAGATGTAGGGACAGCAGGGGCAATGAAGAGGTTTGACACTGCAGACTTAGTACCCAGAGTTTTCCAGAACAGTTTCTAATTTAGGAACAGGACATCAAACGGATGATTGTTATACCGAGTGAATTAAAACCCTGTTAATATATAGGAGGGTCGTTCCGAAAGAAACTCCCCTATGGACTTCGGTGCGTGTGCTATGGGTGGCATGATTGTAGGACTGAGGGAAAGGCTAAAATTCAAACCTTTGAATTTAATACAGTGAATTCATTGTAAGCCATCCACTGTGGTGATATGAGTTAATTCTGTTGTTATCATGTGATGATGTGACGCAAATACCACATTTGATCACAGTTCTTATTTACAATGAAGTGACAGGTTACGCAATTTTCTTGCTTCACTGCTGCTCTGCATTACATAGGGATTTTTATAAAAGAAATTAAGTGGTGGTAGTTCTCTACAAATACATATTCAGTCTACCACAGTGAACAAATACAACTATAAGCAGGGATTTTTTTTCACTCACACAGCTTCTCCAACTTGATTGTTTCAAAATTGGTGTTTATTTAAAATAAGTGGTAATGTACTTGAATGCACTGTAAGATTTTTTTATGACAATGATTCAGTAATGGTAATTTAACTATTAAAGAAAACGAATGGTTTAGTTTTGTTAGCTTGCCTCAGCATGCAGCTGTCAGGTGTTTCTAACCTAAGGGCAGAAGAAAATGATAGTAATAATTGCGGTTGTTGGTATTTTTCTTTTTTGCACGTGTGCTAAGCAAGTGTGGATTGAAACTGGTTAGGCAGATGTATGTATTTCCTAAATTTTGGGGTACATTGTCTTTCTGAACTTGTCATATATATGTATGAAAGTACATATATATGTATGTATGTGTGTGTGTATATGTACATATGCACACGCTTCCAAATGCTTAATGGATTTCGTATTGGAAATTATTGAACTAGTTGTCACATTTCACAATTATTTCTCCCAAGCAGGTATGGTTATTGGTAGGATGAGAGTATTTGCTAAGCGTATTAAAGTTTTAAAAAGCAGTTATTTTATTTGAACTATTTTGGTTATGGTGATTGAACATTTCATCATGGCTTATTAAAAATTACCCCTGATTGCCATAGCAAATTTTGTCACCCTACCTATGTGTACTTTGTATAGGGTATGAGTGAATTGGTAATTGGATTCCCCAATTTGGCCTACCAAGACTGAGTAATTACTGAATGATGGACAGTTGGCTTTTGAGGTTGACATTGTATTAGGGATGCAGTGGGGAGAAAAAAAATAAATCACTATAAAGTAATTTTAGATTTTTCTTCAATGAGCCATTTGCCTCCCCCATTTCTATAGCCCTCATCTAAAAATAATTGAAACAATGAATGTTGTAAAATATAGGCTAACATTCAAGCTTAATGACGAATTTTTAAAGTAAGTATTTCATAAAAAGAGGGCTCTTTCCGAAAATATCTTAATCCTTTTTGGGGACCAGTTAGAGCCAAATGGTAGCCCAGAAGACTCACTCCTTTTCAAAACCACTTCCTATCATCATTATCATCCTCCATATACGTTCACTTGGAAGCTAGAGGTGGTCAGGTGGACACAGTCCCTGGTCTTGGACAGTTAAAGCAAACTTTTAAACCTCTGAGGATTTGGCCCCAGTGATGATGTAATGATTTTGAATGTTTGCTCTCTGTATTAATGTTTAACAATTTCTTCATTATTAAAGCACAGTGGAAGTATGGATTTGGGTTTGGTCACTCATATTTTGAATTAATTTAGGCATGTGTTAGTAGGATTCTTGTCTTTGAGTTCACCTGATGGGAGCCATTATTCAGTATAAAACCTCTGGTAAGAATTTGATTTGTTACCCTCAATTCAATTTTTTTCTTTACTGTTACAGATGGAAAACTGAACAAAAGGACAGGTTATGAGTTCATAATAGAGAGGATTTCTCCCCAAAACACATATTAAAATCTACAAAAATTATACAGTGTTAGCATGCTCTGATTGGCAGTTATATTCAGCAGAAGACCATAGTTTCTACTGCTCTTAAAAACATTATTGGGTGCTTATTACATGGGAACAGAATCAATTTCAACATTTTGCCAGACTCTAAAAAATCTTTAAAAAAAATTATGTCTAATTCCTTATCTGTTTTAATAATATAGTTGTAGGTTGCTTTGAATCCATGTCATTAGGATATAGGAAGTAATGGTTAACATGATTTTAGGTCAGTTTTAGGTATGCATCTAAAGTAGAGGTGCATACCTATAGGGATAGATGGATCAGTTCTCAGATAGTACAAGGATTGTGTTCTTAAGGGGTAAATGGGGTATAGTAATTTTACCCTGTTCCCCATATACGTGTGCAAAAACATTTCTTCTACCACTGCACCACGTTTTAACCAAACACCTGCATTAGGAGGATTACAATAGTGTTCTATCCAAAATGCGTAATGAAAACATTGGAATCGAACACACACAGAAAAAGTAGTCAGGTCAGTAAAACATGCTCCTTCTGGAAGCAAAGTGCTTACCTATTATGGTGAATAGCTTCTTCTGGAAGGGTCCCCTTATCATTTCAAGTTTGGTGCATTTTACTCATCAGGGGTATGACTTCATATTATTTTAAAATGATATTCTGCATCTCAGCTGAGGAAAATGATACAGTAGACTCGGCTCATTGAATTATTCCTGTATGCCAGAGTTATGAACGTCGTGCCTGTTAGTGTTCTGCCTGTTTCTAAAGTGAACTTTTCTTACCCTTGGTGAAATTGCAGCACGTGTACTCAAATCCCATTAATCAGTGTTGAGGAACCGCAACCTGGGTGCTAGTGGTCTCCACCTACAAAGCAATTCCAGTTCTCCTGTTCCAGGCACTGAGGGTTGGGGGCCGGGCCAGGGGGCATGGAGGCCATTTCAGATGAGAATTTATGGAGTAAGACCCTGTTTCCATCATGAAGATGTTAAGTTCCCATAATTCCTTAGATTTCGCTGAGTACAAAAAATAGTTAACTTCAGAATTAATGAAAATCCCAATTTCTAAAAACAAAAAAGCTATGAGCATTTAGCCTCCACTAGATTTTAAAAGCTATTATCTCTAGCTAAACACTGAAAACAAGTACACACATGCATATATTCTCTATGTGCTGTGAAATTAGGAATAAAAGGAAAAGACTGTACCTTTCAGTTGGCCATAAATGTATTTAATAACCTAAGTTATCATTTCCTATTTGTACATCCTGATAAACAACATTGTGGTTTCAGGAATGTTTTCATTTAAGTTTTTCTACACTATCAAAACAATTTGAAAGACACATGTTTTTATGTGGCAGATTTAAGCTTGATGAAACAGCCCTTGACTTCTCTTGACTTTTTACTAGTATGTTATCATAGAACAGTGATACCCAAATGCAGAATTACAGTTGTAACATGAGCCAAACTTAAGGTCTTTCAGGCAGACGTGACAACTATTTTGTTTTCCTCAAAAAGACAATGGAGAGGGTGAATGTATGGAGTTTTGAAAGATATACTAAGACTGCTGAGATGATTTAAAACTGGTGGTTTACTATAGTAGTAGTAAGAGCTTTGATTTACAGTCAAGTAAAAATACCATCCTTCGTTAGCGATCATCTGCTACTGTTGTTGGGGCGTTGGGCACATCAATGTTTAGTGACTTGGTCTGGACAGCAGGAGGAGAATCCAGGATTTCCACAGCTCTTTGCTTATCTTCATTGAAATCAACAAAAACCTGTTCTTCACTAAAAGCTGAATGAAAAGAAAAGGGTGTCATCTACGCAGAATTGCTGAAAAGTCTCATATTGCTTTCAAAAACTTCACATATCTATCAAACCTATGTGGGTTTAGTGAGCTGAAACGGTCCATCCTTGAGGCATCCTGAACGTTCTTTATGCCCACTTAGGTTAGACCTTTGGTTAAACGAGCGATAACACTTCCATACTGAATTGACAAATCATCTAAATTTTTCATAGGTTTATTTCTTGGCAGAGGGGAGGATCATATGTGGATTATTTTCTGTGGATTATTATCTACACTATCTTCATGTCTGAGGAAAGAGACCAGGAGCAGCATAAATGTGAAATGAAAAACCAGTGCTCTTTGAATGCAAAACTTTGGCAGCATGTTGACATTCAGTTGCAAATACTGTCTTTTCCTTCCCCCTCATATACTGTGTATGTGCATGTGTGTATTCATATATATGCACACGCACACCGTATGAGGTGTGGAGAGTAAATTCTGAAATAGTTTTACAAGCCTTTAAGTTCTTGTTTTTCTGTTAAAATGTGTTTACTTTCCCCATCTTTTTGGTCTTTTCAAACGAAGCCATTATGCTACCATCAGGGAGAGCCCATGTGGTCAACCAGTCAAATCCTGAATGCTAAAGAAATTCCTTTGTTGCTATTTAATTAGCCGGATATAGTCCTGACTGCGAGCAGGCTGCTCCTTGGGTGGTGTGGTAGCAGAGACTGCTCGGGGCCATTTGCTAGATGGCAAACCGAGCTGTTTATGGATCAGTTGAGGGACCGAAGGAAGAGGGAAACTGGTAAATCCTATAAATGAATGAAATTTGGCCAGGTGAAGGTGGGGCTTAGGAGAAAGAAAACCACGGGTGAATTGGCAGAAGCAGCAAAACATCCTTAAAGTCTGCCTTTTTCTTGCCTCTGACTCTGCCTGGTGAGGGGGAGGTTTCAAAGTCAAGCTTGCGCTAAAAATGTTCCGTAAGTTGCTAACAATGTCACTGCATCTTTACTGAGGTGTTTACAGGTCGCGCACCCATTTTGGCCTTCCCTCTGGGGATTTCAGGATGTAATTTGTGTATTTCTACCAAAAATAGGCAGTGTGCGATCTGCTTGCTACCATATGAATGATTTTCAAAGACTGGTTTTCATAAAAAAAAAAAAGCTGCTTCGTATAAACCGAGTCCTTAGCCTTTTGCCACCCAAAACACTCAAATAAGGCAGTTGAGCTAGACTGCTGTCAAACAGGTTACAGGCAAAGGGACACATCTGCCTTTAGTTTTGCATACCCCATGGGGGAGAAGTCTTAAATGTAATCTGGATTGAAACAAAAAAGGTGGGTTGGAAGATCCCAGCCAATTTTGTTGAAAGTTTCACAGTCTATTCAACAGGAAAGGGTCCAAGTTTGAACATTCAGGTAAATAGGATAATCCATTAGGACAACAATATGTATTGTTGCACATGCCATGCTAATTTCTGTTGGTGCTTATTTATAGTCTTTGGATTTCCTCTAACCCCATGCTGAGTGATTTCTATTCTCCCTCCTCCATCTTTGTTCTCTGATTCATTACAAACTGAAAACAAGCAAGAAAAAACTCATACCCCAATGTTCTGCTCCGGGCAAGTTCTTCTTCTATAGCAAGCAGCCGGTTGTAACTTAGTCACCCGCTCTCCACGGGAAAGACCTCCCAAACTTTGATAAATCTAGTCCCACTCCAACGGCCTTTGGGAAAAGAACAGAATATTTTACAGCAGTGTCAGTTTTAAAAGGGAGAATCATTTTTTCTCCTTGTGGATCTGCCATTCTAACCAAGTAAGGACTAGGAAAAGCCTCTGGAGGAGAGGGACACTTTTCTTTAATAGTATTTATTAAGTGTTTACAATATGCCAGGCACTCTCCTAAGCGCTGGGGTGATGATACAAGCTAATCAAGTTGCAGACGGTCCCTGTCCTACAAGGAGCTCACAGTCTTAATCCCCATTTTACAGATGAGTTGACAGGCACAGTGAAGTTAAGTAACTTGCCTAAGGTCACAGAGCAGACAAGTGGTGGAGTCAGAATTAGAACCCAGGTCCTTCTGACGCCTATGCCAGTGCTCCACCCACTAGGATTTGCTGCTTCTCAACTGGGCAAGAAGGGGATCTTTTTAACCCTCTTTTACCAATGGTACATTTTGAAAAGAGACAGCATATTGAAACCCCTCAACCACATCAAAAACATCTCCTATTCAAATGAATATGCCACTGCCCTAGCTACAAAACACACTGAGAGGGGGTCTCATACTTTAGGAAACAGGTATAACAAATGAATAAATAAACCCAATTTAAGTTACATGCTTTCTCTCTAGGCAACAATTTTCCTTTTTTCAAAAGTTCAGCTATGCACATTCACAAAAGGTAGGTTTCTAGAGGGGAAGGAAGCCTATTTCATAAAAGGTTATATGACTTTCTCCCAACCTGCATTTCTCCTAAATATCAATTTATGATAAAAGCAGTGTTTGGCAATGCTGCAGCTGAACAGCTTTGAACACTCACAAGATCAGCAAGACTATCATCAGAAGATTCTCCATCTGAACTTCCTAAGATGGTGATGTGCCTCTGACCTATAAGCAAACAGTTCACACACACACATACACACACACACACACATATAAATAGTACATATATATTGCTCTCTATATAGTACAAAAGTATGTTTCTTACACACTAATCTCCCCTGTTTAGACTGTGAGCCCGTCACTGGACAGGAATTTTCTCTGTTGCTGAATTGTACATTCCAAGCGCTTAGTACAGTGCTCTGCATATAGTAAGTGCTTAATAAATACTATTGAATGAATGAATTCCTTTGGAAATTCTTGAAAATTAACACAATTTCAGATTCAAAATTTCCCAAGGATAAATCAAACAATAGTTTAAACCCTACATTCTCCCCCTTGATTTTACACTTTTCTGCTTTATTAGTATATTTTTCTGTCCAGGATCTTAGTCCAAGCTACATTTAATAATTCAGCCTATCATCAGCACTGCCTAGGCAGACTGATAAAATGGTTTTAAATGTTTTCTTTACCTAAAACCAGGTGGGTCTGAAAAGTAATAATAATAATGATAATGATGGGATTTGTTAAGTACTTACTATGTGCCAAGCACTCTTCTAAGCACTGGAGTAGATACAAGGTTATCAGGTTATCCCATGTGGAGCTCACAGTCTAAATCCCCATTTTATAGATGAGGTAACCGAGGCACAGAGAAGTTGTGACTTGCCCCAAGTCACACAACTGACAAGTGGCAGAGCCGGATTAGAACCCAGATCCTTTGCCTGTCAGTCCTGTGCTCTGGCCATGAGGCCACATTGCTTCTCTAAAGGGAAGTAACCAGCTTACAAACTAAACGGTGATTAGGTGGAAAGAATTAGTCCCCCTAACTCCTAGTTAGGAAGCTCTGAGTAAAGTTTGCAGCCTCTGTCAGTGGAAGAGCTCATTCAATTAATCATATTTATTGATTGCTTATTGTGTGCTGAACACTATATTAAGCGTTTAGGAGAATACATTATAACAGTCAACGGATGGATTTCCTGCACACAGTGAGCTTAAAAACATCTCCCAGGTTCAAGGTTAAGGAGTAGTGTCTGTGTTTAGTAGCCTGATAAATATTAGGCAGAGATATAAAGACTATATTGTTAAATAGGTTCCAACATGTATCAATTATGCACTTGGGATAACTTCATTTATGCCCAACCTTTGTAAGATGTTATGTAATTATTTGATGAAGGACTGTAGTCTGTAGTGTTCTTAATTAAATGCCACACTGCTCTGTCATGGCAAAAATAGAGCAGGAGAATTGGATTAGGTCATGGACAACTAAATGATGGACCAAAAATAACCCTGGGGAATAGGCCTATGTAATCTTGGTTCACTTGCAGCCTCTGAAAAACCACTGGTAACAGACATGCCTTCTCACCACATCTACACACCTGGATGGGGCTCATGCACAGCATCATTTCAAACACAAAGACAATTATATTGCCTGATTTTAGATGTGAGGTTCAGCTCTGTGGAAAAGTAAACCTCATAGAATTTTAATTTAGCTTGGTTAGTTATAACACCCACATGAAACCAAGATGAATTATGAAATGGTTGTTGGTGTATTTCACATTGACAAGGAATTGACACTATTCCATACAGCACCAATTGGAGCTTTATGGGAATCAGTCAGGATAATACTAATTGGGATGTTTAAAGGTTTACTGAGTGCTAAGCACTGGAGTAGATTGGGCAGAGTCCACATGAGGCTTTCATTCTAAAGGGGATGGGGGATAATATTTTATCCCTACTTTAAATACAAGGAAACACAGATAAATCAAGTGGCTTCCCAAGGACATACTTTAAGCAAGTGGTGGAACAGAGATTAGAACCCACTTCACCTGGCTCCCAAGACCATGCTCTTTCCACTAGGCAACACTACTTCTCAGTACATTACAATCATTCTGACAAACCTCCAAATGCACAGACGACTGCACTGATGGCCTTGAGGAGCTAAAAAACACTTCTCATTTCATGGCTGTCCTGAGGATTCAGCAGTGTAATCTAAGAAACATCTCTAGTTAATTTCTCCACACCTAAGAAGGTTTGAACTCAATAACTATCACTGATCGATTGATTGCCCATCTCATTGCCAGACCCGAAAGGGTTTCAAAACCTTACTGAACCTCTATCAGTTAAGTTTTACCTCCTTGTGCCAGCTTGTAGCATTTCTAGTTTTAGCAAAGATAACAGCCTTCTCAAGTTTATACATATCAATCAGTCATATGAATTGAGTGCTTTCTGTGTGCAGAACACTGTACTAAATGCTATGAATGAATTCATTTCATACCGGATCTATCAAATCCATATTTGTACTCACTTTCGATAAGCTTGGTTACATCCACGAGGTCACACACCGTAGCTGCATTAGTATATTTTAGGACCAGCCCACTGGATTTGGGTGTATTTATGTTTGATCGTCTCGAAGTTTCGAAATGCTTTGGCTGCAGTTTCTGCAATGATGTGGCATTTGGAACCAAGAGCATTGCAGATGTTCTTCCACTGCTCATTGTCCTGTGTAACATTAAAAGAAACATGTGTGACATTCTGGAAAACAGAATGCTGCACACTTTCTTCTTCTTAATACTAATAGCGAGCAGTGCCTTTCTACCCAAAACAAGATGTCGCTAAAATACAAACTTGTTAGATCAGGCCCACATCTGAAAGCCTTAGAAGGTTTAGAAGGATTCAGGTTGTTGGCAGTGCTAGAAGGCAGGGTTTCCACTTCTACTTTTTTGTTAAATATTGGCATTTGTTAAGTGTTTACTATGTGCCAGGCACTGTACTATGCACAGGATAGATTACAAGATAACCAGGTTGGGCACAGTCCATGTCTCCCATGATGACTCACAATCTTAATCCCTATTTTGCCTATGAGGTAACTGAGGTACAGATAAATTAAGTCATTTTAAATTAAGGTCACACAGCCGAGATGTGGCGAAGCTGGGATTAGAACCAAGATCCTGTGATTCCCTGGCCCGTGCTCTTTCCACTAGGCCATGTTGCTTCTCATTACTTTCTCTAGTGTATTCTCCCAAGTTCTTTTAGTACAGAACCATTAATTAATACCAGTTGACTGATTGATCAATTGGTCTTGTACTTCAGGCTGCTGAAGGCACTCCTGGGAATGGACCATCTCTGATAGTGATCAGAATCTAAGGGGAGCTTGACATTGTGATAGATCAATTTGAAGAATTTCTCCAGGCACTGGTGCTCAGTGCTATAAATCCTGGTTTGTTTTTTTTTAATTCAGCAGGAAATATTTTTGTTATTTCAAAATGAAGCGAGTTGTAGGCACAGTCATCTCTGCAGCTGATCCTGGTTTAAGGATGGCCAGTGCTTAATTTGCACAGGGACCGGTAAAAGACTTAGCCCCCAGCACCTCTGGGTCTGACAGTATTACTGCTGCTGAATATGGGGAGGGATTACTGTCAAAGTCATTGTCAAAGAAGCACTAGACTGCTGGCTAGATGACTTCATGTTTCCTGATTAAGGCATATTAACTGCATAGAATGGGACATTCTGTCTGGTAACTGTAAGGAGAAGATGGAGTAGTCACACTTACCTCTTTCCTCAAAGGATCTATTAATGCAATAATCGAAGGAAATTTGTTGACTAGGTCCACATACATATCGACCATCTCATCTGGATTCTTGAATGTTCCCACGGTCACTTCGTACTTTCCTTTACCCTGACACACAGAAATAAAATGTTCAACTGTAATAGAAGAGGTGGGAATGTTGTCTATATGGAAGTGATAGGATTGGCTTTGGATTTAGAGTCCGAATGGCACAATCTAATCGTAGAAGTAGATTAGCTGGGGTAGATAGAAGATAATCGGGTCCCACGTGGGGCTCACAGTTTAAGTAGAAGAGAGAGCAAGTATTGAATTTCCATTTGGCAGATGAGGGAACTGAGGCACAAAGAAGGTAAGTGACTTGCCTAAGGTCACACAACAGACCAGTAGCAGACCCAGGATTAGAATTTAGGTTTTGTAACTCCCAGGCCCAGGCTCTTTCCACTAGGCCACACTGCTTCTCTGATTACTGATAAGCATTCTGACGTGATCACTGACAGTGATGGATATCAGGAGAGGATCATCTTGGAAATGCTTGCATTTTATGCCAAATAGTATCTGTTTAAGCACCAATTTAGATGAACAAAAATGGTTTGAAATGTTTTAGTAGTTCTAAGTCCAATTCTTGGGTTCCACTTCTTTCCTGGATGGGAGCTTATATACAGAGGAACCCCAGGGAGGCGCATGGTATGGGAATGACTGTATTTAGAATTATAAAATGATGCCACATAACTGGCCATCCATTTTACATAATGAAGGAAAAATGCCCATAAAATAGTAAGTGGCAGTGAGAACTCTGCCCACACGGACAGATTTATCTATTGAACCCAGATAGGTTCTCAACAGGCAATTAATATATTACATTCCAGTATTTGCTTTATCACATTTCACTGTGATAGTTAAAACCAGCATTGGGCATCTGAAATCTTGAAAAAAGAATACAAAATGGTGACTTACAGGGAGTTGCTTCTGTTCTGGGGCTTTGGGAGCATTAGGCTATTTTGGTTTTCTTCATATTTGTCCCAAAATTACATCCACAAGGGATTTTAAGAAAACGGCAGTCACTTGAAATTTTGATCCAAAGACAACCAACATGGAACCCGGCAGGTTTGACTGAAAAGAGATTTCATTTTGGGTCCAGGAGACCTGGGTGTGTGCTCATTCTATTTCACTACCCACAGCTCCGGTGCTGGCCCCAGAGAATAGAATTATTGGCTCGCTACCGCTGCCCTCTCCCTTTCCTGATATATAATCAGTAACCTGTGACTCCTGAGAGCAGAGATGTAAAATTCCCAGTACCCAGAAGCTCACCACATCCCCAGATCCCAATATTAATTCTCCGAGCCTGTTGGAGAAAGCAGAAGGGGCCCAAAATCTTGGAATTGCCTCAGACATCCAGAAAATCATGCCAACCTCTGCTTTGGAGGGAAATGGGGGAAAGGAGGGCACTACCCTCAAACAAGCAAAAAAAAATGATAATTGTGGTATTTACTAAGCACTTACTACATGCCACCTACCGTACTACGCGCTGGGAAGATACAAGATAATCAAGCTGGACACATTCCCTGTCCCACATAGGGCTCACAGTCTAAGGGTGAAGAAGACTAGATACTGAATCCTCATTTTATAGATGAGGAAACAGGCACAGAGCAGTTAAGTGACTGGCCCAAGGTCACACAGTAGATAAGAGGTGGAGTCAGGATTAGAACTCAGGTCCCCTGAGGAATAATAATAATGGTATTTGTTAAGCACTTACTATGTGTGTGCCTCGGTTACCTCATCTTTAAAATGGGGATTAAGACTGTAAACTCAGTGGGACTTTGTCCAACCTGATAAGCTTGTGTCTATCCCTGTGTTTAGTATAGTGCCTGGCACATAGTAAGTGCTTAATAAATATATTTTAAAAAGTGCCCTGCCTGTGCTCTTTCCACTAGGCCACACTGCTTACATGGGTAGCATATTGGCCAGCACTTACGTACATATCTATAATTTATTTTAAAGTCTGCCTCTCCCTTTAGTCTGTAAACTCCTTGTGGGTTGAGACGATGTCCTCCAACCCTAGTCTTGTATGCTCCCAAACAGTTAGTACAGTTTTCTGCACACAGTAAACCCTCAGTAAATACCATTAATTGACAGAGTGTGGGATCATTTTTTAAAAACTACACTCAGCTCTACCAGAGCACATACTCTTTTAATATGCATTTTGGATAGGAAATGTAGAATTAGGGAACATTCCTCTGACAACACAAATCTATGAAACACAGTGTTTGAAGACGAGGATATGCATATGCATAGGGAGGAGATTAGGCATGAGCCTGGGATTTAGGAGGTCGTAGGTTCTAATCCCGCTCTGCCACTTCTCTGCTGTGTGACCTTGGGCAAGTCACTTAACTTCTCTTGGCCTCAGTTACCTCTTATGTAAAATGTGGATTGAGACTGCGAGGCCCCATGTGGGACAGGGACTCTGCCCAACTCGATTTGCTTATATCCACCCCAGCACTTAGTGGAGTGCCAAGCAAAAAGTAAGCGTTTAATAAATACCACAATCATTATTATTATTCTCTGCATGTGGTGGACACAGTATGAGTACTACTACAAGTTTTCCTTAATGTGGAGTTCTTTTAAGTTGCAACCCATGCATAATAGAGCGGGTGCACATATGAGTTTCAAAAATCAAATGGATCTACTATATCGGCTGTTTAATAAAACCGAATGATCAAACAGATAGAATGATGGTTTCCCCTTTTCTAATTAAAAGATAATTAACCTGGTTTTGTGAACTTTTTAAATTATCCATGCCATAATTTAACCAAATGAATTTAGCTGTCTCCATCTAGTTCATATTTTCCATTAACCCAATAGATTAATTGAAAACAACCAGCAGCGTTATTTAGAAAATATTCATATCAGAATAATAGTGATAATTAGAACAATTTACTCTCTCACTCTTACAAATACTAATTCAACAAATAAGGATTTAAAAAAATGACTGGAGAAGACTGAATGTAAAACTTACATAGTCCATTAATTCATGCGCAGCACAGTTGATAGCTAAATTCAGGTTTGTTCCTAGTTCTAGCCCAAGATTAATGCAGATTCCTTGTAATAAGAAGCAGCGGCTGGTCCTGGCGTGTCATAGCCCAACGTTAAGCAGCCCAAATGGGACATTTTACCAGTTGTTTCTTGCTGAAAATGAAATTTTGCAGATGAATATGGGTTACAGCTCACCACATGGCCTGATTCTCTTCCCTCCCAAATCATGAGATGTCACTTCACCTTCAGGATTCCATTGGTGTGTTGAATGAGTGTATTTTCCCAGTTTATTTATTTAATAGTAATGGTACTAAGGAGAGCTTGACTTGGTGCATTCTGCTAGACTTGATGGTCTATATCCTAGCTAGAATTACTTAGTTCTCTTCCCAGATCTGTAAAACTTGAGGGAGGGAAGGAGGCAGAGAGATAGATAGATGGAAAGGGGAAGAAATTTGAATGGAAAAAAAAAAGAGGAAGGAACAACTGAAAAATGGGATTAATCAAGAAACCTTCAAAAGTAAAATAGGAAAGTGTCCAAAAAGCCAGGAAAGTTGAGAGGAGTATGCATAGTTGGGGAAAGCAACTGACTTGCCTCGCACTTTCCCTTTCCCCCCTTAATCTCCTCCCCAAACTCCTTTTTCATTCTAAAAAGTTGTCTTCCCTGCTTCTACTCTACTTGAAGGTCCCAGCACCCATGATTCTTCTCTCCAGTCCTGAGAAGTTTTCAATTAATCAACTGCGTAATCCATCTTATTTATTCAGCACTTACATTGTGCAGAGCACTGTACTGAGTGCTTGGGAAAGTACAACAAAATAGTTAATCTATTTTTGATCTACTTTCACTCACAGTTTATTTGCAATGAAAGTGCAAATAACTTAAATAAACTCCCTACCTACTTGCTGCTCTCTAAAACAAACCAGCCCACACATTTTGCTTCCTCTAAATGCAACGTAATCATTGGACCCTAGATCTCGTCTGACTCACCGACCTGTTGCCCATGCCCTGCCTCTGGCCTGGAATACTCCTCTTATGGGACAGACAATTATTCTCCCCACTTCGAAGCCTTATTAAAGGCACATCTCCTCCAAGAGGCTTTCCCTGCCTAGCCCTCATTTCCTCTTCTCCCACTTCCTTCGCTGTCACCACTGTTTTGCTCCCTTTTATTTACCCCTCCATCAATCCTGCAGCACTTACATATCTGAAATTTTTTTTATATTAATGTCTGTCCTCCCCTCTAGACTGTAAATTCACTGGGGGAAGGGAATGTGTTATACTGTAATAATACTAATAAGTTGGTATTTGTTAAGCGCTTACTATGTGCGGAGCACTGTTCTAAGCACTGGGTAGATACAGGGTCCATCAGATTGTCCCACATGAGGCTCACAGTTAATCCCCATTTTTACAGATGAGGTAACTGAGGCCACCGAGAAGTGAAGTGCTTACTACAGTGCCCCTGCACACAGTAAGCTCTCAATAAATGTGAATGATTGATTGACTGAAGTGACCAAGGCAAAAACAGCATTCTAGGGAATTCAGGCCCCCACCCGCCAAGAAAGGAGGAAAAACTCCTCACAAGTCAGGTTTTTGGGACTCATTCAACTTCCTCTCTCCCAAAACCCAGAGTCAAAGTGATTCTGAGTTACGATTCCTTTCTCTCTCAGCTCCAGTAAGAGCAGCAGCAAATGCAGGAAAAAGAGGGGAAAGAATCTCCCCCTTCTTTTTCATCACTACCATTCTAAGTAGGGAAGCTCTCAGGGAAAGAGTAGAAGAGAAACATATTCAATACAAATTTTAACCCACTTTTAAAGACTGAAAAGTGTAGGAAGCCGAGGGAAACCTCAGAGCTCAATAAAAACATCCATCTGATGCGAGAAGTTAAGTGACTTGCCCAAGATCACATAGCAGAGACACGTGGTACAGCCGGGATTAGAACACACGACCCTCTTTCAGGCACATGGTCCTTTCCACTAAGCCAAAATAGAGTACTGGAGCCCTTAGCAAGAATTTCTTCCCCAGAAGGCGAGATCGTATCTGGGAAGCAACAAAGAAAATGGATCTGCATCTTAGCAACTTTGCTTCTGCAGGGAAGCAGTACGGCTTAATAGATGAGCGCAGGTCTGGGAGTCAGAAGGATGTGGTTCTAAACCCGGCTCCGCCACGTCCTATGTGACCTTGGCAAGTCACTTATATCTTCTCTGGGCCTCATTTACCTCATCTGTAAAATGGAGATCAAGCCTGTGAGCCCTGTGTGGGACAGTGACTGTGTCCAATCTGCTTACCTTGCATCTACCCCAGTGCTTAGAACAGTTCTTGGCACATACTAAGTGCTTATCACAATACCACTATTATTATTATCTGCATCCATGGAATAGGTGGGTTAGGGAAATCTACACTCCATGCCCCAAAACACGTTTTCAGTCGCGGGTGGGGGGAGAGAAGAGTGGGTATGGGGGTAAAAAGAGCGGAGGGGAGGGAGAGAAAGGAGGAAGTGCTTGTTCCTCACACTCTGGAATTAGCACCCCCTGCTTAGACCACTTATCTACTGTGGGATCACAAACCCCTTCAGAATATCACTGAAGTTGGAGAGACTCAGGGCTCGGTGTTATTTCAAGATATTTCCTTGATACCAAAACCAAGTCAGTTGGTGAAACAGGACATATGATCATCACTTCTAAATAAATTAGGCCTGCCCTTAAATCCAGGAATCAGTAGCTCGAGTTTGATATATCCCACTCACTGGATTTCATATATTACGGAAGAGCAAATGCGGACATGGAACTACCAACTCAAAGCGGATGGTGACAGCATTAGCTAGTATTAAAACTACCCTAAGAGCCCTTTGTTACTGACAGACCATCAGAGATGTCAATGATAGTGCCCATTAGGAGCCCTTTTCAAAAAACCGCTCTAGTTGAGAAACTATTATGCTGAAATTTCTCACATTATGTAGCTTTCTAAACTGTATAATCACCTCCTAATCTATAATTTTACCAGTACTCTTGGGTCAAAAGGAGGCAGATGCAAACAAATTAATATTCAGCCCTTTGAGGAAAAAAAACCCCACAAAACAAAAACCAAGTGCCTCGAATTGATAAAGCAGTAAAAGTTTTCTGATTTTAAATGGCTGGGGAGGGGTTTTTTTTTTAGATTTCTATTTTTCTCTGCGAAGCTTTCGAAAGTAGTTTTGTGATCTTCCAACATCCAAAACATCGACATGGGGTCAGAAACGGTTATTTGTGTGCCCTGTGTAAAATTAAATAGTTGCCTCTTCAGTGGGTGCTCCTGCCCCTGCAGTTCTGTGGATCAATGATTCTCCAGTGGCTGACAGACCACCCCACTATGTGAACTCAGGAGTGGGGTGGTTCATTCTGAGTGGAAGCTTTGGGAGGACCACAGTACTAAAAGCAAGATTAGCAGGTACTATAGAGATCAAATGCTCAAGCACTGGACCAGCCACACCCACAATCAGATAAAGTTCTTCAAACACTGCAGTTTTAAAGGCCGGATCAACAGAATAAATAGGATCGATTAACTGAATCGAAGAACCACGTGTTTGTCACGTAGAAAGGAAAGATTCTGGCTTACTAAACTAATCAATTAATCGATCGATGATATTTTTGAGGGCTTACTGTGTGCAGAGCACTGTAGCACTGCAGTAGGTAGGATCCCTACCCACAGAGAATGTGCAGTCTACGGGGAGGACATTCAAATAAACCAGGATGCAATGGATTGTCTGCTCATTCAGCACACAGTGATTGCTACCTTTATCTCAATGATTATTATCTTAATCTCAGTGTGGGAAAGGTTTCAGTAAGGTTTCGAGAATCATCGTGGCCTAGTGGATAGAGCAAGGGATCGGGAGTCAGAAGGACTGATCCTAACCTCAACTCTGCCACTTGTCTGCTTGTGTGACTTGGGCAAATCACTTAACTTGTCTCTGACTCAGGTACCTTATCTGTAAAATGGGCTTAAGACTGAATTGTATATTCCAAGCGCTTAGACAGTGCTCTCTGCACATAGTAAGCGCTCAATAAATACGAGTGAATGCATGAATGCCATGTGAGACTTAGACTGTGCCCCAACCAGAGAAGCTTGTATCTAACTCCAGTCGCTTACTATAAGTGCCTGGCACATGAAAGAGCTTAACAAATGCCATTGAAAAAATAGGTGTTTGGGTCCAAAGGGTTCTGCTTTGTTAGACAGGAACAGAAAGCTTTTTGGTTCCTACCATTCTGGCTAGCCATGCCCTTTTTAGGAAAGACATTTGTCATGCACATTTCAAAATTTAAAGTTTCTTCTGGTCACCGATGTTAACTACTTGCAAGTTTGAAATCCAAATTCACTTCCTTACCAGAGATTTTTTGCTTCCATCACGAGCTTGTTTTTTATTCTCCGTTTTATGAGGGCTGGAAGTCTATGGAAGTTAACAAAGAAATGTCAGAGAGCATCATGTAGGATTACAGGCAGTCACCCTAGGAAAAACATCTACCGAATCACTCCCCGCCACTACTCGACTGCAACCGAGCAATGCTTAAGGCCACGTTTATATTGACTATAAAGTTCCAAGATTTTGACTTTGGACAAGGGGCGGTCACAGGGAGGGGGAGGATCAACTCCTGGGAGGCAAAGGGCACGCACCATTGTCCTCTTAGAATTGGGGCGGTGGAAATTGGGAACTAATTGCTTCCCTCACAGATTTGGGGGTCAGAGCAGGCAGCTGTAGCTAGACCACCAAGCCCCTCGAACTAGGGACGGCTGGAAGATTTAAACTCAGAAGTGAGTACACTGGCCTCTCTCCAGCCTTGCCCTTTGTCCACATGGCTTCTTAGCATCACACACTTCTTCCCCTCTTAAGATGGCGATCCCATTGTAGTCACGACATTAATAAAAGTCAATTCCCAACACATCACATGCCAACCTTGCCTTCTTTTGTTTCAAGAGGTTTTTTTCCACCCCCCCCCCCATCCCTTGTCCTATTTTGGAGGATTACACAAAATAAAATCATGACCAACAGGTGCTTATTTGCTTTTAAAAGGTTTTGCTGTTGTGGGTAGTGATGCGGCTTAACAGCCCGGTTGATTCCCATTGGATCAGCTCTCCGTGCAGTGTAAACCTATGAAACTGCTGTATAGAGACCCGTTATTTATGGGAGGACGAGGTTCTTTAATGAACTTCAAAACTCATTATCTGAAGCTTGCAACTTATTCCTCTAAACCAATTAGAATGCAGCTGTTTTAATAATGGTTCAGCGTTAGAGTCTAACCCTTTGTTACATATAGTCACATAAGTTGAAAATCGGTTCCCGGAGAAATGACTGTTCTCTATTTAGAAGGGCCTTTCTTTAAAAAAACAAAAACAAAAACCCCCTTTTTAATAGCAAATGAGTGCAGCTATTCAGGAATCACACAGGAAAATTCAAGCAAAGTTATGTTGAGTGAGAATTTGGCACACAATAACTGTCACTCATCTGCAACAACACCCATCAGCCAAATGATTGCATCTGTAGCAATCACTCTCACTGGAAACAAAGCACTGTGATTGCAATAAACCACAGCCCTAGGATACATCTCCCTTTTTGAAACTAAAAACCATGGCGTGCCTGAAAAAGTTCATTTTAATAAATGCTCTGAATTGTCTCAAGTTTTAAGTGACTGAGGAAAATCCTCAATCCAGCTAAAGAGATTCTGGTGCTTCGGTATTATCTTCTGTTACATTAGCAAAATGAATGGGTGGTTTATTAAACCTGCAAAGACATATCATGTTACAGCCTGGAAAAAAATTATTTTTTTTGTGTGTGTGAATTCAATTTCTGTCTTGTGTTAAGAAGAAAAGTCTGAAATTTATCAAACACTAAAATGGGGCTTTTAATGATTTAATTCTTAAAGCATCATTAATTTTTTAAAAATTACAAATAATTAGATGCCGGTTGTTACCAATCTGCAACTTTCAAATATGGTAATAGTAGTAGCCATAGCGATTATTGAGCACCTACTTGGAGTGTACTTTGCGAAGCACTTAGGAAGTAGAGAATGAAGGGACCTACTCCCTACTCACAAAGAGCTTGCACTCCAGCTCTAACAAGCATAAAAAATATTTACAGCTAGAATAGTCAAATAAATAGCCAAGGACACAAATGTTCATGAGTTCTGAGGAGAATGTAAATAGTTTGCAAGTGCTAGAGTTGGCTGAAGGAATGGTATGGTTTGGGGTGTTGGGAAATTAACTGGGGAGGTGAGATTTAAGGAAGGGTTTGAATGTAGGGAGAGCTGTGGTCTGCTGGATTCTGGGGAGGGTGTACCAATCAGGGGAACAGTGTGAACGAGAGACAGAGGCAGGAGAGCCAAGAGCATGGTACAGAGAGAAGACTGACTTGAGAGGAGTGAAGACAGTGAGTTGGGAACTAGAAGCTTCCCAAAGAGAAAGCAGCGTGGCCTAGTGGAAAGAGCACGAGCCTGGGTGTCTGCTCTGTGACCTAGGGCAAGTTACTTCACTTCTCTGTGCCTCAGTTCCTCATCCGTAAAATGGGGATTAAGACTGTGAGCCATATATGGGACAGGGATTGTGTCCTACTTGATTTGCTTTTATCTATCCTAGAGCTTAGAATTCAATAAGTGCTTAAATACTATTTATAAAAAGGGCAGAGAGAAATAGGTAAAGTAAAGCCTTGAAGCTATTCCTTCCCAGTCTTTCACTGCAACCTCCTCTGCCTCCCATCTTGTAACTGTGAGGGGCTCTCAAGATTCAGTTCTGGGTCCCCTTATATAGCCTCCATTTGCCTCCATTCCATTGGAGAACTCATTTTCATGGCTTTTACATCTGGTGAACAAAAGGGTAACATTAAAGATGGAAATCAGTCCGTAGAGAAGAGGCCTAGTGGCTAGAGCACGAACCTGGGAGTCAGAAGGTCCCGGGTTCTAATCCCACCTCCACCGCTTGTCTGCTGTGTGACTTTGGGCAAGTCACTTCACTTCTATATGCCTCAGTTATAATAAAACGGGGATTAAGACTGCGAGCCCTATGAGGGGCACGGACTGTGTCCAACCCAATTACCTCGTATCTACCCCAGCACTTAGTACAGTGCCTGGAACAGAGTGAGGGCTTAAATGCCACAATATTTACTGTTGTTGTTATTATTAGATGTGGGGGACAAAACAAGATAAGGGAGTTAGGCTAGGATGGGGACCTGAAAAGGCAGGTGTGGAAGGAAAGAGACAGAATAAAGAAACAATATAAAGCTAGTACATGCCTCCCACGTGGAGAGGTAGCACAAGCCCAGTGGAGAAAATAGGACAAGGGTCACCCATGACTCCACAAGTCATGAGCCCGACTAGACAAAAAACATGGCCCAACATTCATTCATTCATTCAATCGTATTTATTGATGAGCACTTACTGTGTGCAAAGCACTGTACTAAGCATCTGGGGGAGTACAATACAACAACAGACACATTCCCTGCCCACAACAAGCTCACAGTCTAGAGGTATAAACCAAAAAAGGGATGCCCAGAGAAGAGGAGCTGGGATGATGGTGAAGGAGCTAACGAGGACCAGGAAGGGCCAAGAAGGACAATCGGGGGAGAGGGAGTCTGAAACTTTGTAACTATTGTGTGCTGTGATACATGCCCCTCTGAACCGCAGCCTGAGTAATAAGTCCCTGAAACTGAATGAGTCTGCCACTGTACTCACCCCGAACCTGGGCTCCTTTTACTGCCTCAGGAGAGGCTTTGTTTTTTGAGGGTTTAAAAAATTGTATTTTGGGTTTTTGTTTTTAACGGTAGTTATTGAGCACTTAATATGTGCCAGACTCTGTTCCAAGTCCTGGGGCAGATACAATATAAGCAGGTTGGACACTAGCCTTGTGCTGCATGGGGCTCACAGTTTAAGGAGGAGGATTTAATCCCCATTTTACAGACGAGGAAGGAGACACAGAGAAGTTAAAGAACTTTACTAAGGTCACACAGCACATGGAGTTGGGATTAGAACCCAGCTCCTCTGACTCTCTGGCCATACAGTGCCCAGTGCTTAGTACGGGACCTGGCACATAATAAGCACTTAAATACCATAATAATTATTATTAAGCCACTCTGTTTTGCTAGGAATTGGGGCCTAACATCAACTACCATTATCTACATGAATGACTCCCAAATCTACCTCTTCAGCCCTGCCCGCTCTCCATTCTCAAAGCCTACTAAAAATCTTATCTTCTCCAAGAAACCTTCCCTGACTAATCCTCATTTCCCCCACTCTTGTGTTACCTGCATATTTACGTCTTTACCTCAATCACTTTGACACTCACCTTCAGGCCCACAGAATTTACGTACATAACCTTTAACTCAGCTGCTTCCCCTAGCTGTAATTTATTTTAATAACTGCCTTCCCCACTAGACTGTAAGATCCTTGTGGACAAGGATCAAGTCTATTCACCAGTGCTTAGTACAGTGCTCTGCACACAGCGCTCAATGAACAGCATTGATTGATCAAGTCTTCGGACTTGGCTATAGGGCGGTCACTGGTGACCTTAGGGAGTGCAGCCTCAGTAGAGTGAAAGGGTTGAAAACCAAATGGCTGAAGAACAAAAAAAAAGAGTAAGTGGAGGTGAAATTAAGGAATACATGAGTTTGGACTGGATTGGGAACATTGGAGAGAAACAAGTGTTGGAGAGAGGGCTTTTTTTTAAGTGGGGGAGAGTTGCATAAATTCAAAGGCAAGGAGCAAGAGGGGAGGCAGGAGAGTAATAATAATAATGTTGGTATTTGTTAAGCGCTTACTATGTGCCGAGCACTGTTCTAAGCGCTGGGGTAGACATAGGGGAATCAGGTTGTCCCACGTGGGGCTCACAGTCTTAATCCCCATTTTACAGATGAGGGAACTGAGGCACAGAGACGTTAAGTGACTTGCCCACAGTCACACAGCCGACAAGTGGCAGAGCTGGGATTCAAACTCATGAGCCCTGACTCCAAAGCCCACGCTCTTTCCACTGAGCCACGGGAGCAACTGATTTAAGGAGGCTGGTGGAAACAAAGTCCAAAAGGGGTGGGTTTAATAGATCGAGTGGGAGGTGACTTGGGAGAAAGCGGCGACGCACAAGAAAGATGAAGAAGCTTGATAAGGTGTTTTGTGGATGAAGGAACTCTCTCCTATAGTTAAGATGAGCCTCATGGGTCTGGGAGCTAGAGAAACTGGGTCCTCATCCTGGTTCTTCCATTTACCTGCTGTGTGACCTTGGGCAAGTCACTTCACTCCTCTGTACCTCAGTTCTCTCATCTGTAAAATGGGGATTCAATACCTGTTCTCCTTCTTACTTTGACTGTGAGCTCCATGTGGGACAGGGACAGTGTCCATCCTATCTTGTATCTACCCCAGCACTTAGTACAGTGCTTGGCACATACTGAGCCCTTAATAATGGTATTTGTTATCCATCTTTTTATCATTCAAGGCATATCTATTTTTCAAGAGCAGTTTTTGACTTCTAAATATCTCAAAATTCAGTAGCTAGATTATCATTACTAGCTTTACTAATGCTGGGCTTAACCTTAGTAGGTTAGAGCCCTGTGAAGTTGCTGAAATTCTATAGCTTTAGATTAGCTTTTTCTATAGCTTTAGTTTAAACCTAGGAAAATATTCACAGTTGTTCTTAGTAACCACACTCATCATTTCATTAGGCAATCCTTGAATCTCTTGACTTACCGGATCAAGCAATTTCATAATTTGTTTCTGAATCTCTAAGAGCATTGTAAGGCCCTGTCAGTGGAAAAAAACCAAACATATCAAAAGCTAGTTAACTTTCTGAACTTTAAAAACTATAACAGAAACTCCTTACCGTCGGCTTTAAAGCGATCACCTTGCCCCTTTCTACCTCACTGCTCTATTACAACCCAGCCTGAGCATTTACTTCTCTAATGCCAACCTGCTCACTGCACCTTGACCTCATCTACCTCACCACCACCATCTCACCCACATCTTGCAATACCCTCCTTTTCATATCTGACAGTTAATCTCTCCACCTTCAAAGCCTTAATAAAGGCACATCTCCTCCAAGAGGCCTTCCCTGCTTAAGCCCTCATTTCCTCTCCTCTTTTTCACTTCTACATCACCCTCATTTACTCCCTTCATTCATCTCCCACCCCACAGCACTAATGTACGTATCCATTATTTATAATAATGTCCAACACCCCCTCTAGACTATAAGTTTGTTGTGGGCAGGGAACATGACTACCAACTCATATTGTTATATTGTACTCTCCCAAGTGCTTAGTATAGTGTTCTGCACACAGTAAGCACTCAATAAATACAATGATTGATATCATAGTAATCTAATTTCAGTAAAGACTATCTGTAGGGAAACAGTCTAGAACAGGTCTATCAGAGGCATGGACAAACTCTACAAAAATGTATTCCCATCTTGTTCTTAGAAAAATAAATAGGATTCCTTCTAAGTGACAACACTTAATGTTAGTTTCAAAAAACTGGACTTTGTTGATTTAAAATAACACACATTTGACTACAGGCTCTTAACAGATGCTATTATGAACACTCCAACATTCTTCAAAGTCTTCCGATCCTAATTTCCCATTATGAAATCTACTTTAGTCCCGAAGCAAGGGTGTTGGTGGGCTATCAGAAACTCCACCTATATTTTAGGAATTTCTCACCTACCCATCCTGCTATTTCTTTGAGAAGAGGGTCAGCTTTGGGCAGGTGTTGCAAGAAGGTTTTGAGTGATCAAGCTGTTTGGGGGAGCTAGGGTTAAGTCAACAGAGGCAGATCCTCTAGATCCTTTTCTCCTCTAGACATTGTGCTCATTGTGGGCAGGGAACGTGACTACCAACTCTGTGGTATTGTGCTCTCCCAAGTGCTTAGTACAGTGCTGTATAATAAGCACTCAATACCCCTGAATGATTTCAAAATTAAACTGGATCAGTTCTCTCCAGCTGCCTCGATCGTTCATTCTGCAGCTACCGCTTCCTTGCCACTATTTCTACTACCCATTGCTTCTGCCTCTCCTGTCATTAGGTCTTCCCTTGAGCTACTCGTTTATTTTTTGGGTTTGCATACTCCATAGATCGAACATTTAACCGGGTAGAGGTGTAACCGAGTTCTGATTTGCTTCTTGGTTCTAACCCCAAAAGCTTTCCTCATCTTCCTTTCATTTCTTCTGTATCACAAATGAGTAAGCCCTCAAATGTACTAAGCGCTCGGGAGAGTACTGCAGAGTTGGTAGACATGTTTCTGGCAAAGAAAATCAATGCGATTGAAAAGCATGTTGTACTTGTTTGGCCGTCAATCCAGGGTGAGGTATACAAATCACTTCCTTCATGAGGTTCAGTTTACCAGCTGATGATTTCCCACAATTTAGAAGTGTCACCATAAGTAATGGCATAACCAGCTCCTTGGGCAGTTCCTGAAATTGGAGAGAGTCATGTGAAACACAGGAATATTTCATCCTTTCCGTTTAATGGTACTTGACATTGCAATAGGTGATAAACGGTACCTGGTTGTGCTTCAGTGATGCAATATAGAAATACAGAGGGCTGTTTTTAAGGGCAGCACTGGCTTTGGCAACAGCTAATGACACAGCTCCTATCGCCCATGCTTCCACTAAGCACTGGTTCAATAGTTCCGCTGGTGGGATAGGTTTCTCTGGAGAAGGCTCCTTCTTTCCTGGAAAGAATAAAAGCACCGTCAAAATGTTTTCTTGCTCTGCTCGACCAGAAAGAAATGCAGTCTTGGAACCTTTGGTCCCTGACCCTTTTTCCCTCGTAGTGTTGCTTTCCCCGCCACTGTCCCAGCCACTATCTTAAATTAAGCTTTCGTCACCTCACATCTAGGTGACTGCTACAACTCTTTTGCTGGTCCACCATAGGCAAGTCACTTAACTTCTCTGTGCCACAGTTACCTCATCTGTAAAACAGCGATTGAAAATGGGAGCTCCATGTGGAACAAGGACTGCGTCCAGCCTGATTATCTACCCCAGCACTTAGCACCTGGCATATAGTGAGTACTTAACAAATACCATCATTATTAAAAATTAAATTAAATTTAAAAATGAATTATAATTAATAGCATCTTCAACAGGTCCCTTTGCATTCCCATGTCAGGTTCAATTGAACTGCATACAATTCCAAGCACTGAAAATGATGGTCATCAATGTGAAAATATTTACTTTACCTCTCCATTTCAAACATTACCCCTCCTATTTATATTTTCTTTTGGAGGAATTTGACCCTTTCCTCCCCAAATTAAAAAGCAGCAAAAGTCCTCAGGATAAGGATCGAACTTAAATGAACAACAACAAAAAGAATCAAGCCCTTTCAAAAGTCTCAGTGGTAGGGAGACAGCAAGCAAACCCCTTTAACCACATGAGACAACCAAAGATTGTTGGCTGATGAGATCAGATGGCTAGAGATTTGAAAGGAGGGGAACACTAAAATTTAACTCCCTTAAATGGAATAAGAGAACTCCAAATACCATAGCAGGTACCTGAGTACTGGGATTTTTTCCCCAAAGGTGCAACACGAGGTTACCTGAGTAACTATGTGCAGCATCACTGAGTAGCGATCCTTTCCTCCAACTACCTACTTAAGTCTGCATTTTCAGATTTTGTGCTCAATAAATACAATTATTACTATTATTACTTCCTTGCAATTGTGGCATCTTAATAAATCTTCCCAGGTAAAGAATACAGGAGAACCATTATCCAGTTTCCAGACTTGGATCTAAATGATATCAAAACATGCTCTGCTCTCACAGGTCGCTTGCCCAAACCCTCCCCAAAATGGTAATAAAGTCTCCTTCCCAGTCCAACCCTTAATCCTGCTCTTGATACTCATATATACCTGTGGGAGGGGCTGACTGAAATGGGGGTATTCAGGGGGACGGTTAGAGGATGTGGAGTGATTATGGAGAAGCTTTGTGACCTGGTGGATAGAGCACGGGCCTGGGAGTCAGAAGGACCTGGCTTCTAATCCCGGCTCTGCCACTTGTCTGCTGTGTGACCTTGGGCAAGCCACTTAACTTCTCTGGGCCCCAGTGACCTCATCTGTAAAATGTAGATTAATACTGTAAGCCCCATGTGGGACAGGGACTATGTCCAACCTGATTAGCTTGTAACTACCCTAGTGCTTAGAACAGTGCATGGGGCATAGTAAGCACTTGAATACCATCATTATTATTATCATGCAGTGCCTAACCAGGATTTTGGCCTCTATGGCCAGCAGGCACCTGGCAAATGGACTGAGGCGGCCACCGAGCCCTGGCCGGTTGCCCTACCCTCAGAATAGAGTGGTGCCAGCCGAGGCCAAGAGCGGGAGAAGGGCAGAGAGGGGAGAGAAGATGGATGAGCTAGGATGTCCTCAGAACAGGCTGTGGGACAGTCCCTAGACCAACCTTTCTTGCACTGGGCATCCTGATAGTGGTGGCAATTACAGTCCCTCTTTAATTCATTCTCTCCCACACCATCTGCCAGTCTTACCCGCAACAACCTGCGCCCAACCTGACCTGATTCCCGGACACTAAGTTTGCAGTCCATTACAGTAATTGTGTTTACTAGGTGTCAGGCACTGTGCTAAGCGGTAGGGTGGATACAAGCAAGTCCGGTTAGACACGGTCCCGTGTCCCAAGTGGGGCTCACAGTCTCGATCACCATTTTACAGATGAGATAACTGAGGCACAGAGAAGTTAAGTGACTTGCCAGGGTCACACAGCAGACAAGTGACAGCGCTGGGATTAGAACCCATTACCTTCTGACTGCCAGACCCGTGCTCTATCCACTACGCCATGCTGCTTCTTTCATTCATTAATAGTATTCATTAATTAGTTACAATTAGTAACTAGTCATTAGTAATTCACAATTAGTTATTCATTAATAGTATTTATTGAGCACTTACTATGTGCAGAGCACTGTACGAAGCGCTTGGAATGTACAGATCGGCAACAGATAGAGACAGTCCCTGCCCTTTGACGGGCTTACAGTCTAATCGGGGGAGACGGACAGACAAGAACAGTGGCAATAAATAGAACCAAGGGGAACAACATCTCATTAAACAATATTAAATAGAATCAAGGTGATGTACATCTCATTAACAAAATAAATAGGGCAATGAAGGTATATACAGTTGAGCAGACAGTTGGTGCTACTAGGCACCAGAAGGTCAAATTGGGTCAAGGTAGTTAATATTATGATTTAATTAATAAAAATAATGATATTTGTTAAGTTCTTACTATATATCAAGCACTGTTCTAAGGACTGGGGTAGATACAAGCTAATCAAGGTTGGACACAGTCCCTGTCCCACATGAAGCTCTCAGTCTTAACCCCCATTTTACAGATGAGGTAACTGAGGCACAGAGAAATTAAGTGACTTGCCCAAGATCGCACAGCAGACAAGTGGTGGAACCGGGATTAGAATCCAGGTCCTTCTGACTCCCAGGCCCATGCTCTATCCACTAGGCCATGCTTGTTCCCTACTCCCTTTCCTTTCTGAATGTCCCAAGTGGATCTGTATCCTTTAAGCACTTGACATCCACCCCACCCTCTGCCCCACAGCCCCTATGTACATATCTGTGATTTATTTTAATGTCTGCCTTTCCCTCTAGACTGTAAATTCCTTGTCGGCAGGGATCAGGTCTACCAATTCTGTTTTTGGTGTAGCACAATCTCCTTAGCTACAGTGCCTTAGCCCTCCCTGCTGAAATCTCCCCTGGAGACAACAGCATAGGACAATCATCCGAGACCTGGTTTATTTCCTTTCTTTTTTGCCAGCGGCAAAACAGGTAACGGTGATGATGTCAACACGGGGGATGATTTGTTGTCCTCAGCCTTCTCTAGTTCTTTATTTTCTTTGTCTTCTCGGGCTCGCTCTTTAAAGTATTTCCTGGATGGGAGAGACATGCTATTAGAATAAAGCTTTCAGCTCTACTCTTCTAAAATTCATCTCACAGTAGAATTTCCAAATTGGAGGTGCAATATTAAAGACTGTATAATGAATTCTTCTTTCAATTTCTTCAGAACCAATCCAGGAACAGTTTAGCACTTTAATTATCAAAGCAAAAAACTTTGCTTTGCTCAATACTATTTTGAGACTTAAATCATGGAAATTTTTATCCCTCTCCAATTGAAAAAAAAATCAATGTAGGAATTTGAAGGTCTCATTGGAAGGTTATATGGAAAATGGTAGCGTTTATAAAAATAAGGGCACATTCAAAGAGGTTGGATTTAATTTAGGGACTGTTGGCTTTTGTCTTTGAACGAGAGACTTCCTTACAATAAACACATAAACTAAACGCTAAAAACTGTGGAATTTTAAGGGCAGTTAAATAGTAGTGAGCTTTCCATTGCTTCCTCTATTCTTTGAGCCTAATAACAGTGATTTGAGAGAGGCAGAGTTTTGAACTTGATTTTCCCTATTCCAAACAAGGGATAAATGTAACAGGAGGAATGTGCTGTATGAAAAACTGTCCACAGGCCTACATTCACACAAGCACCTGTTCATTTCCCAAAAATCATTAAAAAGAAATTATCTGTGTCACAGGATTTCTTACAAATGCTTCAATGCTAAGAATATCGGAAAACAAGTTTCCATTTTGAGTATGAGGGCCAATGGAGAGTGGTACTTCCAGGGGGTGGGGAAAAACAAAGAATCTGGAAAAAAGCCAGGGGACCATAGATTAGATGTTCCAGGTTTCACCACCTTGGCAGCTCCAACAGGGAAACCTCTGGCATGATTTTGGACCCAGCCAGGAGCAGTGGAGAAACCACTCTTCTGCCCAGTTGCATTTACGTGGCCATTCTCATGGGCTCCGTAATCCTAGAGAGGCATGCAAGAAGCAGAGCAAGACTGATACAGACAGGAACAAGTACCCACACAAAGAGCAGAAAGGCACAGGGTAAAACTATTTGTCCCCTTCCAAATCAGCTTGTCACTCCTTTCTTCCATTTTTTTTTATGGTATGTGTTAAGAGTTCCCTGTTTGTCAAACCCTGTCCTAAAAACTGGGGTAGGTAAAAGTTAGTTTGGAGTTTGGACGTAGTCCCTGCCCCATAGGGGGCTCACAGTTTAAGTAGGAGGGAGAACAGGAGCTATGAGGCACAGAGAAGATCACGTACTAGGCAAGTGGCGGAGCCGCGATTTATAATCAAGGTCCTCCAACTCCCAGGCCTGTGCCCTTTCCACTAGACCGTGCAGCTTCTTGCTGTTCCTCCAGACCCACCCAAGGTGAGAATCACTGGAGACAAGAAGTGAGTCATTGTATTCTCTGCCAACAAGGGCTCAGCTGAATTCCATCTCCCGTACACTTCCGGGTCCTTATTAGGGTTTTGGAAATTCAGACTCTCAAAAAGCACTTGCTCTGACTCCAGGAGATCGAGAGAGTTGGGGGTGTAAGAGCCAGGGCTGGGGACCGTAAGAGCAATATATAAACGGGGTGATCTATGAGGCGTTGGAGCCCCAGCTTTGAATCTAACAAAAAAGTCTCGAATCTAACCCTAATCAATCAATGGTATTTACTGAGCGCTTACGCTGTGCAAAGCACTTACACAACAGAGTTGGTAGACATGTTCCCTGCCTATAACGAGTTTCCAGTCAGAATCAGTTTTCACTGAGGCCTTTGTAGGGACCTGGGGACAGAAGAATGACATCAGGATTCCAAGCGTTTAGTACAGCGCTCTGCACATAGTAAGCGCTCAATAAATACTATTGAATGAATGAATCAGGATTAAAAAAATTGATTTGATCAAAATTCTCAATCCCACATTCATTATTTCTGCTCTAAACACCTTTTTACAACACATTTTGTAGAATAGGATTTTAAGTTGAAACAGTTCCAAGTATGAACAACATTTAAAGGTACATTTATTAAGCCTTACCCAAGTAACTTGTCCACTTCATACTGGTCAGTAGGCTGTAGCCCTAGAAGCATTTCATTCAGGGGCTCATTTACCCAGCGCAGGGCAGTGATGATGGCTTCATTTCTTTCTCTTTCCATTGTAAGCATGACCTCTGGTGCAGGTTGATCAAGCACTTCAAGGTGAGATGTAATTGTGGAGGAGGAAACACTCTGAAAATAATGTAAATCATTTTTACAAACAATCATTGATAGTTAATATTTTTTTTTACAGCTGGTAGGTGGAATGGATCCAATTTTCTTTACTGATTTATATGCTTCTAAGGTTGAAGTATTTATCTTTTCACTTGAGGAACTTTTTTTTTTTTAAAGTGATATTTGTTAAGTGCTTACAATGTGCCAGGCACTGTTCTAAGCACTGGAGTCGATAAAAGCTAATCAGGTTGGGCAAAGTCCACATCCCACATGGGGCTCACATGGGTCTTAATCTCCATTTTACAGATGAAGTAACTGAGGCACAGTTTCTCTCTCTCTCTCTCTACAGTCTCTGGGCCTTTGGGTTATCATCTGGAGTGTCTCAAAGTTTATCTACAGGACTTGCAGCAAAAGGAAAGGAACCACCCCTAAAAGATACCTAGCAAATAGTATATATATGATGCTAAACTTCAATAATGAATTGCCATTATCACATTTCATCAATCAATGGTATTTAATGAGCACTTACTGTGTGTAGAGCACTGTACTAAGCGTTTGAGGGAATATAAGGAGCATCGGTAAGAGCTGTTAGTCTGGCTCTGTGGCCAATCAGGTGGGCACACGGAAGTTAAGCTCCTTGTGGGCAGGGAACGTGTCTGCTAATTGTTATATTGTACTCCCCCCAAGCACTGAGTAAGGTGCTCTGCACACAGTAAGCGCTCAATAAATACCATTGAATGAAAAATTAAATCTCCTTCTTGCCCAAGATCATCATAACAATTTTGACTTATGCCAAACAGGTCGCAAATCTCCCCTGAATCAGATACGATGACCCTAAGTTCCCGGGTGAAATCCATTCTTTTTTTCATCTTTCCATTAGGTTTCCCCTATGGAGACAGTTATACAGATCACACGTATCGCAGAAAATCTGCACCGCAAGATATCCTAAAGATAATAAAACAATAGCATAATTTAATTTGTACTTTTTGACCATTAGATTAGACTGTAAGCCCGTCAATGGGCAGGGATTGTCTCGGTTGCCGATTTGTACGTTCCAAGCACTTAGTACAGTGCTCTGCACATAGTAAGCGCTCAATAAATACTATTGAATGAATGAATGAGCAGTACTACGACGATTTCCTCTGAAATTCAAACCCATTAATCTACCGCTTCTTGTAATGCTTTGAACCAGAAGAATAAAGTGAAAGTTACATACTTTTTCACAGTTATGGACAGTGCAGAATATTTCCACTTGCAGAGTGGGTTGACCAATCCCATCAAGAACTTGTCTGCCAATCATTCTGCATATCGTAGGAGGCTTTGCGAGTTCAGCAAAGCAGTTGGCCTTCAACAGGAAAAAATACAAAAGTAGCATTATTTCCGACTTCTATTTATAACAATGATTGTGGTATTTGCTAAGCACTTACACTTTGCCAACCACTGTACTAAGCACTGGGGTAGATACACGCTATGCAGGTTGGACAGCCCCAGTCCCATCTGGGGCTCACAGTCTAAGTAGGGAGGGGAATAGGCATTAAATTTCCATTTTACGGATGAGGAAATCGAGGCGATGACAATTTAAGTGACTCACCCAAGTTAACACAACAGGCAGATGGCAGGGCCAAGATTAGAACCCAGGTCTCCTGACTCCCAGGCCCGTGATCTTTCCTCTCTGTCTCCTTGCTTCTCACCTCAATAAAGATCTTGACAATCTTGATAAATCCTGTCCAGAGAGGAATTATCCAGGGTCAGGAACAGAAGAGCTAAATAACTGGGGCGATCCAATAAATCAGTGCTATTTGCTGAGACCTTACTGTGCACAAAACACTGTACTAAACACTTGGGAGAGTACAGTACAACAGAATTGGAAGTCCAGTGCCTGCTCCCAAGACATTTACAGTCTACAGGGGATGGCTGACATTAAAATACATCATAAGTGGGAAATAAGAGTATAAGGATATGCACAAAAGTGATGTGGGGATCCACACCTGAAGATTTTAATGTACACAAAAGCTTGAAAACTAAGAAGTGGGGCTTGAAGCTGAAACTTGTAAATGGGATCCACCTTTTATGTTACAACAGGAATGAGTGGTTTTGGAAGTCAGAGGAGGGACACGATGTACTGAAGAAGGCAATGGCAAAGTAAAGGCATAAATAGAGAGGATCTTCTTTTATGTGTGCGTTTTTCATATAGTTTTGTTTGTACTAACTGCTAGGTAATGGAATATTTTTTATAAAATTCAAGGAAAGCTTTATACAAGGTGAGGATTACATAGTTAAGGATTACATAGTAGTTAGAGTAGTTTCTCTCACTACTTCACCATATTTACTTCAAGCATCTCCCTTGGGACTGCTCTGTGCCCAAATGCTAAAATCTTGGCATTTTGATGATAGCATCCCAGATTTTCTTTAAGGGTATTTGTTATGGGTTTACTATGAGCTAGGCACTGTACTACGCACAGGGGCGGGGGTGGGGGGTGTAATATACAAATTAAGAGGTTGGACATAAGATCATTATGGGCAACCTGCTCATTCTATTGCATTGTAATCTCTAAGCACTTAGTACAGTGCTCTGCATATAGTAAGTGCTCAGTACAGACCACTGATGGATACAATCCATTTCATTCGTTGTCATATTTAACACTTACTGTGTACTGATCAAAGTACTAAGTGCTTGGGAGAATACAATACAACAATGAATAGACACTTTCCCTACCCACAACGAGTTTACAGTCCAAGGGAGATGAAGGCTTGGGGCTCATCCTCTTAATCCCCATTTTACAGATGAGGTGTTTTGAGCAGAGAGAAGTTAAGTGACTTGCTCAAGGTCACACAGCCAAGAAGCAGCTCGGCCTAGTGGCAAGAGCACGGGTTTGGGAGTCAGAGGACTCCTAATCCCGGCTCCGCCACTTGTCTGCCGTGTGACCTCGGTCAAGTCACTTCTTGTGTCCCAGTTACTCCATCTGTAAAATGGGGATGAAGACCGTGAGCCCCGCGTGGGAGGTCCTGATTACCTTGTATCTACACCAGTGCTTAGAACAGTGCTTGGCACACTTAAATACCAGAATTAAGTGGCAGAGGTTGGCTTAGAACCCAAGTGCTTCTGACTCCCAGTCCCGTGACCTTTCCACTGGCCCCAGCGGGTCCTGGGGCACGCATAAGGGGACATTCTGGGCTTCCCACTAGAAAAACATATCCGTTCAATCGTATTTATTGAGCACTTACTATGTTCAGAGCACTGCACTAAGCGCTTGGAATGTACCATTCAGCAACAGATAGAGACAATCCCTGCCCACTGACGGGCTCACAAACACATCCTCCCCATGCTTTCCCCCTCCAGCCTCCGCCCAGTGTGGCTTGGTGGAAGGAGCGCGGCCTTGGGAGTCAGAGGTCGTGGGTTCTAATCCCGCCTCCGCCACTTACCCACTGTGTGACTTTGGGGAAGTCATTTCTCTGTGGCTCATTTATCTCGTCTGTAAAATGGGGATGAAGACCGGGAGGCCCACGTGGGATAACCTGATTTTTTTTTTTTTTAGTCGGTATCTGCTAAGCGCTTGCTATTTGCCGAGTACTGTTCTAAGCGCTGGGGTAGATACGGGGTAATCAATTTGCTAAGCGCTTACAAGGCGATCAGGTTGTCCCCCGTGGGGCTCACAGTCTTCATCCCCATTTGACAGATGAGGTCACCGAGGCACCGAGAAGTGAAGCGGCTTGCCCGAAGTCCCACCGCTGACAAGCGGTGGAGCCGAACCAGCGCGGCTCAGTGGAAAGGGCCCGGGCTTGGGAGTCGCAGGTCTTGAGTTCGAATGCCGACTCTGCCACTTGGCAGCCGTGTGACTGTGGGCGAGTCACTTCACTTCTCTGGGCCTCAGCGACCTCCTCTGGAAAACGGGGCTGAAGACTGGGAGCCTCACGTGGGACCACCTGATGACCCTGAATCTCCCCCAGCGCTGAGAACGGTGCTCTGCACAGAGGCAGCGCTGAACAGATATCGACATTATTGCAGCGTGGCTCAGTGGAAAGAGCCCGGGCTTGGGAGTCAGAGGTCACGGGTTCGAATTCCGCCTCTGCCGGTTGGCAGCTGGGGGACTGTGGGCGAGTCACTTTACTGGGCCTCAGGGCCCTCATCTGTCAAAGGGGGATGAAGACTGGGAGCCTCACGGGGGACCACCTGATGACCCTGTATCTCCCCCAGCGCTGAGAACAATGCTCTGCACATAGAAAGCGCTTAAAAAATACCAACAGGATTGCAGCGTGGCTTAGTGGAAAAAGAGCCTGGGCTTGGGAGTCAGAAGTCAGGGGTTCGAATCCCGGCTCTGCCACTTAGCTGTGTGACTGGGGGCGAGTCGCTTCACTTCTCTGGGCCTCAGTTACCTCATCTGAAAAAGGGGGATTAAGCGTGAGCCTCACATGGGACAACCTGACGACCCCGTATCTCCCCCGGCGCTTAGAACAGCGCTCTGCACCTAGGAAGCGCTTGACAAATACCAACAGTATCAGTGGAAAGAGCCCGGGCTTGGGAGTCAGAGGTCACGGGTTCGAATTCCGGCTCGGCCGCTTGGCAGCTGGGGGGACTGGGGGCGAGTCACTTTACTGGGCCTCAGTGACCTCACCTGTCAAAGGGGGATGAAGACTGGGAGCCCCGCGTGGGACCACCTGATGACCCTGTATCTGCCCCAGCGCTTAGAACAGTGCTCTGCACCTGGTAAGCGCTTAACAAATAGCCACGTTAGTATGAAGCGCTCACTGAATAGTAATGACTGAACGACTGAATGCCTGGCTGGTGCAGTGCGCGCGGGTCCCCTACCAGGTGTCCGTAGAGGTCCGGCGGCTGGAGGTAGAAGGTGGCGTTGAGCAGGTGCTCCAGCCGGCTCGGCACCTCGTTCTGCCGGTAATAGTCCACGGCCCGCCGCCTCAGGGCGCCCAGCTCGCCGGCGGCCTGGCCGCGCCTCCCCGTCCCGGTCCCGGTCCCGGTCCCGGTCCCGGCGTCGGGGTCCACAGGGGCCGCAGCCCGGCCGAGCGGCATAGCTCCCGGACAGCGGCTGCCCGTCGCCTAGCAACCAAGCCGGCGCCCGCCCCCACCTATCGCGAGACTTCCCTCCACCCGCTCTGCCTCCTCTTTATACTAATAATCTTCCTTCTCTTCCTTCTCTTCCTTCCTTCCTTCCTTCCTTCCCTTCCTTCCTTCCTTCCTTCCTTCCTTCCTTCCTTCCTTCCTTCCTTCCTTCCTTCCTTCCTTCCTTCCTTCTCTTCCTTCCTCCCTCCCTCTACTCGTATTGATTGAGCCCTTACTGTGCACAGGTCACTCCCTTCCCTTCCCTTCCCTTCCCTTCCCTTCCCTTCCCTTCCCTTCCCTTCCCTTCCCTTCCCTTCCCTTCCCTTCCCTTCCCTTCCCTTCCCTCGTATTGATTGAGCCCTTCTGTGCACAGGGCACTTCCTTCCTTCCTTCCTTCCTTCCTTCCTTCCTTCCTTCCTTCCTTCCTCCTTCCTTCCTTCCTTCCTTCCTTCCTTCCTTCCTTCCTTCCTTCCTTCCTTCCTTCCTCCCTCCCTCCCTTCCTTCCTTCCTTCCTTCCTTCCTTCCTTCCCTCCCTCCATCCCTTCACTCGTATTGATTGAGCCCTTACTGTGCACAGGGCCCTTCCTTCCTTCCTTCCTTCCTTCCTTCCTTCCTTCCTTCCTTCCTTCCTTCCTTCCTTCCTTCCTTCCTTCCTTCCTTCCTTCCTTCCTTCCTTCCTTCCTTCCTTCCTTCCTTCCTTCCTTCCTTCCTTCCTAGTGCAGAGCACTGTTCTCAGCGCTGGGGTAGATACAGGGTAATCATGTCACCCACAGTCCCACAGCTGACAAGTGGCAGAGCTGGGAGTCGAACCCCATGACTCTGACTCCAAAGCCCAGGCTCTTTCCACTGAGCCACGCTAGTGACTCGCCCACAGTCACCCAGCTGCCAAGTGGCCGAGTCGGAATTCGAACCCATGACCTCTGACTCCCAAGTCCAGGCTCTTTCCACTGAGCCACGCTGCTTCTGTTATCGCTGCCTAGTGTAAACTGGCTGGTTCTATCGGCGTGGTTGGGTACCTCTCATCTCGAGCCTTCGAAAGACTTTTGCCTGAATCCTTATGCGATATAATAATACCAATGTTGGTATTTGGTAAGTGCTTACTATGTGCAGAGCACCGTTCTCAGCGCTGGGGTAGACGCAGGGTCCATCAGATGTCCCACGTGAGACCACAGTCTTCATCCTCATTTTAACAGATGAGGGAACTGAGGTCCAGAGAAGTGAAGTGACTTGCCCACAGTCACCCGGCTGCCAAGTGGCAGAGCTGGGATTCGAATCCGTGACCTCTGACTCCCAAGCCCATTCTCTTTCCACTGAGCTACACTGCTTCACTAATGCTCCAATTGTTAGTTTTTTTAACCTCCCACTATCTTGATTCTACCCCGGTACTTAGTACATAGTAAGTACTGAAACACCACGATTATTACCCTGATACTCACCATGTCCCCGAAACATATTTTCCCAGCTCCTTTTAGTTACCACTCTAACTCATTTTGGAAGCACCTTGGAAAAAGGACAGTGGGAAGAGGGATCACAGCTTTATCAGCCGATTAGTCAATCAGTGGTGTTTATTGAACATTTACCGTGTACAGAACACTGTAATAATTGCTCGGGAGATTATGATATAACAACAGTCGGTAGACAAGTTCCCTCCCCACAAAGGTTGTCCCACAATCAATCAATCATAGGTATTGAGCGATTACTATGTGTAGAACACTGTACTTAGGACAGAGTTGACAAGGAGCTCACAGTCTTCAGGACATATTGTATTGGCATTCAATAATGTTAAAAGGCCACGGATGCGTTCATCTTGGGTGCAGAAGGAGGATCCAGAGTCTATCTCACTGTTTTTGCTTTAATGAGTTAAAGTGGGGGCTCAGTCTGGGAAATTTACCCTAGGTGTTAAAGTATCTGCTGATAAGAAGTTGTTTGATTAAATAAATAGAAAGATGATTCAAGAGCCTCTTTCTTTCAGATCGTTGTCTTAACATTTGAAATAGTAAATATCTCTGAAAAATTTTCCACTTTTAATCTTCCTTAATTATAATAATAATTAAAAGCCAATATTCATCGTGGTCATTAAGTGCTTACTTGGTACCAAGCGTTCTACTAAGCACTGGGGTAGATGCAAAATCCAGCATAGTCCCCATCCAACATTGGGCTCACAGTCTAAGTAGGAAGAAAAGATAATCGACCCCCCCGTTACAGATTAGGAAACTAAGGTAGAGAGAGTTAAGAGACTTGTCCAAGATCTCCAAGCAGGGAAGTGGTAGAGCTGGGATTAGAATCAATCAATATTTATTGAGTGCTTACTATCTGCAGAGCACTGTACTAAGCCCTTGGGAGAGCACAATATAACCCTCATCTTCTGACATCCAAGCCTTTGTTCTTTCCATGAGGCCACACTGCTTCTCATATTTTGACTATGAAATGGGTGGAACAATAACACATATGTCCTTTTCACCCCCACCACTCTTTCCCCCACCTAAAAAAGTTGAAATCTGGGAAGACAGATTTTATGCTCTATTTTTTTAGAGGAGGATGAGAGGGATTTGGCAAAGCCATTTTAATGTCGTGCTGATTCAATGGTCACTGAGAGGAAAATAAAAAAACCGGGATTGGAAACAGAAGCCCTTGAGCATTAGTGGGCCTGTTGAAGTCAAAATGTGATACTCCGGCAGTTGCTGGAGATCTCACACATCGCAAGCTGTGAAACATGGATTGGGTCCAACATGATTACCTTGGAAAAAGCCCTTTCCAGCTCTCCATCCACAAAGAACCCTCCAGCCAGCATCAACCGTCCACCCTCCCAAATCAGTTCTACCCCCATCAACCACTAAAACATGAATAAGGTAAAATGCCACCAATTAAAAAGCCTGTGCGTTTGGGGGCAATGGGTAGGAGAGTCCAAGTGGGTGTATGTGCGCCACTTAATAAGAATGGTTGTGGTATTTGCTTATGCACTTACTATGTGCCAAGCACTAGGGTAGAGACAAGATCATCAGCCCTCTTTGGGGCTCACAACTCTAAGTAGGAGGAAGAACAGGTATTGAATCCCCAGTTTGCAGATGAAAAACTGAGGCCCCAAAAAGTAAGTGACTTTCCCAAGGTCACACGAAAGATAAATGGTGAAGCTGGGAGTAAAACCCAGGTCTCTGACTCCTAGGCCTGATCTCCTTCCACTAAGCCGCACCGCTTCTCATTTCTTTAAATAGCACTTGATTGTTATGTCTTTATGAATCGAAAACCAGTCAGTGGTATTTATTGAGCACTGTGTACTGAAGCACTTTTCTAAATATGTAGGAGAGGATAATAAAATAGAGTTGGTAGATGCGAACCCTGCCCATAAAGAGTTTACAATTGCTGGGGGAAGGGAAATTACAGGTAGGGGAACTCGTCTAGAATAAAGAAATGTACAAAAGTTCTCTGGGTTGGTACATTCCTAAGAGGGTCAGGACTCACATGCATATGTGAAGCAGCGGGGAGAGTCATAGGAGGGGAGAGGAGAGATTTTTTTCTCTTACAACTTCTGAAGTTGATCATACCTGCTTTCCAGTATCAATAAAGTTCAGGAGTTAGGCCTGTGGAAATGCTACTTCTGAACTTAACAGTTCAGAAGATCACTGGCAAGTACAAATGATCTTTCAGTGACATCATGCGGCACGCTGTTTACGACAAGAAAATGTCTGGATTCAGACACATCGAATACAAAGTCCAGGATGGCAAGCCTTTATTTCCGTAGATGAATTCCAAAAAGTGGGAAAATAAATGGGTTTGCCCTTGATAAAGAAAGGTGCCATCGCACATTCAAAGTTTGTCAGTATCCTCTGATGTGTCCTCTCTGGCACAAAGGAAGCAAGAAAGAGTTTAGGATAAAGATAGGCAGCTTGATGTCAGAGTTGAGATTAGAAAATAACTATGTTATTTGTAGAAAAAATTACAAGTCCTGATCTGTTGATCTGGTTTCTAAGATTTACAAAGAGTTATGTACCTACTTATTTCGCTCGCGCACTTCAACAGGCGTTAATAAATTGTGTTTGCCTTATCACGGTGCACTCAAGGCCCTGATTAAAGGAAATTTCAGCTTTCACTGAGCATTTACTTATGTTAACCTGATTTGAGACAATAATCCGCTTCCCGCTAGCGAGGTCAACAGTACAGTGAATGTCCTGTGGGCAGTGGTTCTGCACACCTGGCCGTTCCTCCTTTGGCAACGCTGCCCACTTGTAGCTAAACATTCATTGATTTGGGGGATTCCTCGATTAAAGAAGTAGGACACTTTCCTCATCATTTAGTTTTATCATCGGCAACATCAGCGTCTTCCTCAATCACGGCAATTTGAAAAGTCACCAGCTCTGTCAGTCAGGAGAGAGACTGACTGTAAGCTGTAGACTGTAAGCTCCTTGTGGGCAGGGTTAACTTTTATGAACTTTATTGTATTGTACTCTCCCAAGCGCTCAAGTGATCTGCACACAGTAAGCACTTAATAAATTCCACTGACCGATTGATCAGAAAGTTCAAGTTTCCACACCTTTGTGATAATCTTACATTGAAATGAATCAACTAAGGAGGTACCAGTCGTGATGGTCTGTAAAACGGTTTGCGGTAATGCTTATTTTGAAGTTTCAGGGAGCAATATTAAAACCTGTATTTTGAATTGATAACTCTTCCAAATCATGTGATGGCATCAACAGACCTGGGCTCTGGCTAACTGAGCAAATTTGACTACCAGCGTGGCCTAGTAGAAGGGGTACGGGATGAGGAGTCAGAGGACCTGGGTTCTAATCCTGACTCCGCCAGATGTCTGCTGTGTGACCTTGGGCAAATCACTTTATTTCTCTGTGCCTCAATTACTTCACCCGTTAAATGGGGATTAAAACTGGGAGCCCCATGTGAGATAAGGACTTTGTCCAACCTGATCAGCTTGTATCTTCTCCAGAGCTTAGTACCGTGCCTGGCGCGTAGTAAGTGCTTAACAGATATCATTAAAAAAAAGATGGTTCGGAAATTCTACCGGTAATGACTTTTTCCCATCACTGTCAGACTAAAGCAAGGTGGTGTGATAGATTAAATACCATTCACCCTAATCAACTCTTCTACTGTACTTGACAAGGGAATCGGATGAGAGAGAGAGCATTCTTCTACAAGCTTCTTCCAACTCAACCAACTCAAACATAACAATTATGGTATTTATTAAGATCTAACTATGGGCGAAGTACTGTACTAAGCACTAGAACTTACTCTAGACTGCAAGCTTTTTGTGGATAGGGAACATGACGGCCGACTCTGCCGTATTGTATTTTCCCAAGTGCTTAGTACAGTATTCTGCATACAGTAAAGGCTCAATAAATACCACTGATTGATTGGGTTAGATACAACATAAAGGGATCAGATATAGTCCCCGTCCCACATGGGGCTTACAGTCTAAGGGAAAAGAAGAACAGGTATCTAATCTGCAATTTTCTAATGACCGGTCAATGGGTAGGGTGGCTCAGTGGAAAGAGCACGGGCTTTGGAGTCAGGGGTCATGGGTTCAAATCCAGGCTCGGCCACTTGTCAGCTGTGTGACTTTGGGCAAGTCACTTAACTTCTCGGTGCCTCAGTTACCTCATCTGTAAAATGGGGATTAAGACCGTGAACCCCACGTGGGACAACCTGATTCCCCTGTGTCTACCCCAGCGCTTAGAACAGTGCTCGGCACATAGTAAGCGCTTAACAAATACCAACATTATTATTATTATTATTAGGGATTGTCTCTATCTGTTGCCGAATTGTACATGCCAAGTGCTTAGTACAGTGTTCTGCACAAAGTAAGCGCTCAATAAATACTATTGAATGAATAATGAGGAAATTGAGGCACAGAGAAGTCAAGTAACTTGCCCAAGGTCACACAGAAGGTAGGAGGCAGAATATGGGTTAGTACCCAGGTGATTTAGCGGGCAGAGCTCGGATCTGGGAGCCAGAAGGACCTGGGTTCTAGTCCCGGTTCTGCCACCTGTCTGCTTTGTGACCTTGGGAAAGTCACGTCACTTCTCTCTGTGTCCGTTACCTCATCTGTAAAAATGGGGGTTAAGACTGTGAGCCCCAGGTGGGAAAAGGACTGTGCCCAACCCGATTAGCTTGTATCTACCCCATTTCTTAATACAGAGATCGGCACGTAGTAAGCGTTTAACAAATACCATAAAAAACCCTAAAGCAAATGGTGTCTTGTTTCCCAGACCTAGGCTTTTTAAATGAGGCTTTGCTGGTTCTCCGGAAGCATCACTAAAATTCTTGAGACCGTCATCCACTAACTGTTGAATGCTGGCAACCGAGTAGCCAAAAATAACACTGCTACTAATTTTTGGATATAATCCTGGTTGTAGGTGACTGCAACTTGGGGTCTGCCTGTATATGTCACACAGACAACCAAAGCCATTAAATTACTTTAATATTTTAGCAATATCAGCCCCGGGCAGGATTCCATCTTTTTGTAGGTAATAAGATGGTCTTCGCTTACAGAATTTTTTTTGGCAAAATTCCCAGTTTCAGCTAATGCGTTTGGCCTATTCTTTCATATGCTATAAAAAAATTAAAGTATAAGGAGAATGTTTACATTTCCACCATACAAATTTGTTGGGAATTTGCCGCTTCTTACTGGAAATTAATAAAGGATATTTTCAGGGGAATTCTGCAACTTCTATATTTTTCATAAATTCAAAACCTTTCCAATGTAAAATAAAAACAATGCAAATTTTAAAATCTAATATTTTAAATTTACCTGAATATACATAATCCACAACTACAAGTGAGTATAGTGCCACATAAAATATGAAAATTATTGGATACAATTTAAGGTGAGGATTTATGTATTCCTGAATTTTTCTCAATACCAAAAAAAAATAAATAAAAGGACCTATGGAAGAAAATAGCTAAACGACCCCTAAAAATATATCTCTTGAAAGGGGGATATATTTGATTGCAACATAGTATTATGTTTGTCTGTCTATGTGTAAACTTGGATTTTTAAACCACAGCTTGGGAGTAGGAGTGATTGAAGAGGAAAGACTTCTTGACAAATAAACTAAAATAATTTAAAAGTGAAGAGTAAAAAAAATTACTGGTAAAAAGGAACAAACGGTAAAGATGAAATAAGGCTTTTCAACACTCCCTGCTATAGATGCCTACTATTTTTTTTAGAAGAGTTGATTTTGAGCTTTCAGTTCTTGCTGATTGCATTTTTTACTTCAGGACCTACTTATTTGACTTTAGTAGTATTGTTTTAGGTGATTTACTAAGAGGCTGAGATGACATGTGAGAGAACATTTAGCTATGGAATTAAAGAAGTATGACAGTACTCGTGAAAATAATCTAAAATCCGCCCTTCCTACTCTTCAAATTTCCTAGTAAACTAAGGAGCAAGGCCAATCTTGTCTTTCTAGAGGTAAGTGGGCAGTTTATTTCCTATAAATTCTGATGAAAAATCCTGATTGCAAATACTTGGACCCAGCTTTCTGAATTAATCATGTTTTAAAATAGACTGTCGAATATTTTTTCAAGAAAAATATTTTCTTTTACTTCATTTAAAAAAATGGATATTTTATGGGAGTGTGAGGTACCAGAAGATTTTAAAAAAAAGAAGAGGTCCCTAGATAAAAGTTAATCTCCTAGGTTTGCTTTATTCTTGGGCATATAGTTGCATTTGAGTTTCAATCATGAAATCCACTTCTTCAATAAGATTTTTCCTTCCTACAGATTTTCTCCTGGGTCAAATAACACTCAGCCTCTCTTTTTAAATGCAAAAATCTTTCTAATGTAATCATTCTTTATGTTTTGTACTAACTCATACATCTGATTGAAGTATGATTCTCTAATCAAACATGCTTTCCTTGTTTTTGTAGTCAAGCTGTCTGGATGGGAGGTAAAATGAAGAGCCAGTACTAATTTCTGAAATGAAAATCAAAATAAGGGTGACACTGAGAGATAAGGACAAGCCAAATTATTACAATAAACATTTTTATTTCTAAGAAGAATGGTTTGTTTTAATATCGGAACTTAAATATTTCCCTTATTTAATGTTTAAAATGCCATCGTTATTTATCGTTCTGCTCTGCCCTATTTATATTAACTATTGAAACTTCTTAATTCTGACATTACAAGGAAAATACCACAGAATGTACCATGATAAAAAATGATGACATCACTGTCAATCTCTCACAAACCTGCGATTGGCAAATCAGATTTTGATTCTTTGCCTTTCCATCGACAAGGAATAAAGCCTCAGTGATATGTAGAATTGAACATGGGATGAGATTCATTTTTTAATCTGTATACACAGCTTTCCTTTGTTTCAACTGAGGGGTGGGTGTCTGAGCCTGAAAAGCATAAACGTGTTTTCTACTAAATATAACACTGTTGTAGGGTTGCTGGGTTTTTTTTTTCCTTGTACATTGACTGGGATTTTCACTCTAAATCACTTGGGGCATGCCTTGAACTTTTAACCCTCTTTTCCAAGCCCTGATGCTGAGAATAATGGACCATCCTACTTGGCACATAACTAGATTGCAAGAATGTGGTTCAAAAATCTCTGCCGCAAATACTATTGCACCATCTGGAACGGAGGCTCAACTGGCACTTTAGGGGTCCAGGAGATCACATACATATACATACCATATTAACTTTATTCTTTCTCTTTCTCAAACAAGTCTGAGGTTAGTGCATGTATCCACAAAAAGATTCCACGTAGAATACGTATGTAAAACAATGTGAGGAATCTCGTGCACCATGAAAAGCACTAGAATAGGTTACTCTGTCCGACCGCTACTTTAAAACCAATTTATTTATTTCTTAGAGAAATTAAGATTAGGCTTTTGAGAGGTGATTTCTTGACAAATTCTTCAAAACTGTCTCAAACAAATTAGTTCAGAAAGAACTGGTGTGGAAAAAATGCTACTGACATTTGGCATCTGGGTTTCAGATCTCTGGAAGCAGGGAAAGCTATTTCCGAGGTAGGTATCTTTCCGTCGTACTGTTATTTACCCATAACCCAGAAGAGTCAGCCTGTGCCCTGGAGAGCTATTAAGAATGGAAAATTGGAATAATAACTCTCATGGTTGGTTTTAGGTCAAAACCCATAGCTTTTTACAGTTCTCTGGTTTCATCTTTAAACAACTCCACTTTAAATGTTCACTCAGAAGTATTCAAACATCCCAGAAGATACCGTATAATACGTCAGCACTAAACTTAGCATCTCAATCCGTATTGCTTCTCTACGCATAAAGATAGAAGAGACTAGGTTCACATATTACACGAGGAAGCAAACAAAGAATATTTATATCACTCAAACATTACAAAAGTCATTTCCACCCACAGAACACACTGTTTTTCTGTTTAAATCTGGAAGATATTCCAAGAGTGCTTGTAAATAAATGAACACATATAGGATTACCAAGGAGCCAAACTATTCCAAATAGAGTATCATGACTCTCATTCTATAAATCATATCCTACTCCAAATATACCCGTGAAGAAAAGAGTCGGGATATCATTTGGATTCCACTATATGTGGGGCAACAATTGAGTATAAACTGCCCCAAAATAATTTGACCTTTTAATTAATTTTTTACCATTTACTTTTAGCTTATTTTATCTTCAATATACAAAATATACAAATATTTTATCTTATTTCAACTTGGATATCTTTACAGACCCCTCAGAATGGAGTAAATGGAAACTATCTTTGTGGAATCAGGTGGATTAAAATTCACAGCAAGATTCTTACTGACCAAATCGGATGAGTGGCAGTTTTTTGCTGCCCCCTTATTCTGCACTTCTGCACATTCCTAATGCACTATTTATCGATATAGATTAACGAGGAGGCAAAAGGAAGTTAGAGTTCATAGCTGCTGTCAGATTTGACATTCATTCCATTGAAGATGTGCTTGTTTTGCTTGTTTTTCACATCTTCCAATGATCATTTTTCTGGAATGTGATGAAATGGTGTTAAAAACTTCCCATGCACCGTTCACTCTGTAATGGGAGTTCATTCAGAGGACATGTAGCTCGAGGACAAACAGCATTGTCGCCCCCACCATGAAAGCCAATTCTGGGCTCCTCCTCCCCCACACCGTTCCCTCCTCCCCGCTCTGGGTGGCTGCGATGATATTGAAGTTTTTGTCATTGGGCACCGGTGTCAATCCATGAATTCGCTCTCTCAAAATCCCCAGCTCCTCTCCATCATGCGGCACCAGACTGATCTGCAGTGTGGGCTAGGTCTGTCATTCCTGCATCAGTCAGATCGTCCCTGTGACAGAGACACCGTCCCAAATTAGCTCACCTGTTATTGACTATGGCTCATTTCTGGCTCTCCGCATTAAAACAGCAGATAGTCAGTCAATCGTATTCATTAAGCACCTACTGTGTGCAGAGCACTGTACTAAGATTTTGGGAGAGTACAGCATAACAATAAACAGACTGTCCCTGCCCACAGCAGGTTTACAGTCTTAGATTTGGGGGAACATTTTCTCTACGTATAGTTACAGTAGATGAATTATCATTAGATTACAGATCTGTTACATTAATAGGTAGCCGGAAGAATAAAGTTCATTATGTCTGGTGCGTATCTGAAGAGACATTGATACATGGTGTAAACTGGATCCATATGCTTAGCTTCACTGATCTTCTTAGTATTAAAATCATGATGGTTATTGTAATGATTGTGCTATTTGTTAAAAGCTTATCATGGGTCAAGCACTGTTCTAAGTGCTGGGGTACATACAAGTTAATCAGGTCACACACAGTCCCTCTCCCACCTAGGGCTCACAGTCCAAGGAGGATGAGGGAGAACAGGCAGTGAACCCTTATTTTGCAGATGAGGAAACTGAGGCACAGAGAAGTTAAGTGATTTTCCCAAAGTCACACACAGTAGGCAAGTGGCGGAGCCGGGATTGGAGCCGGGATTGGAGCTGGGATTATAGTCAGGATTAGAACTCAGGAACTCTGACCCTCAGGCCCATGCTCTTTCCACTAGACGACACTACTCATAATCATCTTCATAAATTTCCAAAAGTCCCTTATTTGTGAAGGTGGAAAATGTGATCTGTTTATTATCTCTATTTCCTTCTTGTTCTCTCTATCTGCTCTTCTGCCGCCTGCATAGAGTTAACATCATCAGTCAAGCAACCATTATCATCATCTCCTTCATTTCTTCCTTCAATTTTATCACCTTCTCTGCTTTGACACTTTCTGGGATCTTTCTCGCCTTCGATCTCTTCCCCTACCTTGGTTTAAATCAAATAAGTGGAGAACTATGTGTAAAAACAACAACAAAAAATTTTTCATCCTAAATCTCCCAATGCTCTTCCTCAACATTTCTGAAGGACAAAACATTACAAGAACCTCATCCAATCATTAGTCAATGGCATTTACTGAGTGCTTACTGGAGAAGCAGCGTGGCTCAGTGGAAAGAGCATGGGCTTTGGAGTCAGGGCTCATGAATTCGAATCCCAGCCCTGCCACTTGTCGGCTGTGTGACTGTGGGCAAGTCACTTAACTTCTCTGTGCCTCAGTTCCCTCATCTGTAAAATGGAGATTAAGACTGTGAGCCCCACGTGGGACAACCTAATTCCCCTGTGTCTACCCCAGCGCTTAGAACAGTGCTCGGCACATAGTAAGCGCTTAACAAATACCAACATTATTATTACTGTGGGCAGAACACTGTACTAAGCGTTTAGAATTCAAACAATTCCTCTAAAGGGCCATTCCTAAATTACCTCTACCTAAGCATTATATTTAGCAACTGGTGCCTCTTGCCAATCCAGTTGAGCCAGAGGAATAAGGAACTGCACAGTTGAGGCAAATGCAAACTTGGATTTTCACCTGCTGGGGCGATTGAGGCTGGGGGTTGAAGTAAAATCACCATCAGCAGCTGTTGATTTCACTGGTTGTTTCAAGCCTAAGTAGAGAAACAGCATGGCTCAGTAGAAAGGGTGCGGGCTAGGGAGTCAGAGGTCACAGGTTCTAATCCTGGCTCTGCCGCGAGTCAGCTGTGTGACCTTGGGCAAGTCACTTACCTTCTCTGTGCCTCAGTTACCTCATTTGTCAAATGGGGATTAAAACTGTGAGCCCCACGTGGGACAACCTGATCACCTTGTGTCCCCCCAGTGCTTAGAACAGTTCTTTGCACATAGTAAGTGCTTACCAAATACCACAATTTATTTATTTTTATTTTATCACGGTGACTACCCCCCACCCACCCCAGCATAATTTGCTGGCATCACAGTCAAAATTATTATTTAGCTAACTAGCCCAAGTCATAAGTGTGTCAACTTGATCTTGAAGCATGTGTCCCTACTGCAAGCCATATGACAGTTCTGGAAGGTTGTCAAAACCTGAGCTGTTAAAATGACAACACTCCTCCTTTCCAGGAACAACTCCTCCCATTGCTTTTGGGAAAAAATTAAAGGATCCTTGGGGTTGCTTTACGATCAAATGAAGCAGGATGCTCATTTTTTAATCCATAAGATCCTCTGATAGATGGTCAATCCCTGGAACGCATTCATCTCGACATTCCCCAGAGTTCCCCTGTTCTGGGAAAACGGGCATGGAGAATTGAGAAGGATCTCTTTTTCCTCAGATGGAATTTCTAGTTCCAGGGTGGAAGGGTTTGGCTTGGTTTGCGTCTCTGATGTCTCAGGAAATCGATCAACTCCAAGAGGTGACCCTTAGAGGCCAAAAAAAAAAAAAAAAATCTCCTGGCTTCGAGATTCAAGGGTCACACCAGAAAAAGTTGTAACTCAGAAGCTGTTCTCTTTAGCAACCTCATTCTTGAACTGTGTTAAGAGCTTTTCAATTGCCATGACATTTTCAGCCAGCGAAGTACTAGTTGTCGGGGAGCAATGTTTTACAGGCAATTACTTTATATGATCAATGGAGCCATTCCACCTCCGGAAGGGAACCGAAGCGATCAAGTTAAATCATTAAATGGGGGAAAAGAGAAAGAGGGAGAAAGGATTCATCTCATTAGCAGGTGCCCATGCTTCGGGGTGCAGAGAGAGGCTGGCGGTGGTCACTGGCCCTTTAAGACAATGACTGAGTTCCCCTCTTGTAGCTGTTGACAGGTCTAAAAACTCCCTAGCAGTCCATTGTGGCCTCAGTGGAGGCACCTGCAGAAAATGTGCCAAACCAGGCAGGGAGCAAGAGCTTTTCAATAAGCTCCCCAGCTGGAGAGAAGAGGCAACACTAAACAACCAGCCCGGACTAGGCATGTGATGGGAAAAGGGGTCAAAAACAGACACCTCCTATCGGCTTTCTGAACACTCTCTGGTTCCATTTGCTGACATCTTCTAACCGGGCTTTTTTCTTTTTGCTTAATATGCGGAGGTATTTAACTTAAAGCACTAACGCTCTATCATGAGGGCAAGTCTCCTCCGCCCCGCCCCAACTCCCCGGTTGGTGTGTGAGGACATTTTCCACCATTTTCATTCCCCTCCCCAACCCACCCAAAACAGCTTTTTCCTCCTTCTTCCTTGTACTCAGTTACAGACGTTTTCCACACGGAATATGCGATGTCTGGCTGCTGTCAAGATCTCCCACCTAGGCAGAAAGAAAGTTTCCTGCTGTGGAACAGCCACCTGCTGGAAGCCCCCTGTCTTCATAGGGCCAGCTTAGAGACCAGTCTTAAACATGTGGAAGAAAGATACTACAAATCCAACCTCTGTGCTTTCGAGGGTTTCAATCTTTTCCCGTCACTAAATCGTCTCTCTTTTTATACGTTCTAAGCATATTGGGACAACATGTGCGTGTGGGAGAAGACGGAAGGAAAGCGCGGCAAAAAACTAGGTGCAGTCCTACACCTTAATAGTGTATATAGTGTGTGGGGTAGCTGAAACATTCTCTTGGAACTATTGAGTGTTTCAGAAAGAATTTAGGGACCACAAGGAACTTTAAAAACTGGTTTTCTCCAAAGGAGGGAAGGTCCCGATATAGATGGGCCTGTGGGTGTAAATCAAGGAACTGTAACCCAAGTCAGGAAATTGAAGCTTCAGCAGGGAAACACACTAATTTGTGCACACATCAGGCCAACAGCTGACATATCGCCACTCAGACCTCATTCTTGGATTTTAGCCTGCCGCGTAAAGTGGGGCGACTCCTTCTCAGAGGTAGGTTTGAGAATACCCAGGAGCTGTAAAGCCTCAATTCATTTCTGACTTTGTAGACAGTCTCTGTGATCGATATGCAGAATAAAAACAAAAACAAAACAAACAATGCTTGGGGGAAATGTTGAGTCGCAGGCCATGCTATCTTGGAAATGCGTGCTAGTCATCCTTGCCTGTGATCACTTCATCTTCCTGTCCTTGTAGCTCTTTCCCTCGCCCGGCTTTAATCTTACCGGAAGAGTAGCTGGGTTTAGGGACCCTCACAGAGATGCGAAGAAGAGATGGTCTCTCAGTTCCTCAGAGTTGTTTAGGCTTTTAACTTGCCTGGCTCCCTCAGAAGATCCGCTCCCCTTCCTCCTTCCTCCCGTCCCTCTGTCGTTATCCGTGCCCCCCAAACGTTGGAGAAACAAATGAACTATTCATGCACACAAAAAGAGGGAGGGGAGGGGAAAAGATGCCACCGGCATACTCCATTGAGAAGCACTGGCTGTTCATTTACATTCACACTTACAAAAAAAAAAAACCCCACGTTAACTAATGATGTAAATGGTTTGCCAAAGGTCCTGGCAGGTCCAGTTGCAGAAAGTGCCATTTCTGCCTAATTAGGGCTGTTCCGGCAGGTCGGGGGCCTCCAGTGCAGCGGGTGACGAGCGGGGAGCGGACAGCTTCAATCGGCTGGCTCCAGTGGGGAGGTTGGGCCCGTCGTGTTTTTCCAACTCAGCCAGGTGTTTGCTGAATGGGTGGGGGGGATTGGGCAGAACCTGAGCCCTTGGTTGATCCCATTTCTTTCACTAGCTCCCGCCAGAGGTCTTCCCCTTGGCCTGGCCGTCTCGTGTCAAGGTCAAGAATGGGCTTTAGGAGCTCAGCAATTCTGCTCACCTCTGAAAGGTCGTTAGCAACGCGCCCCCTCCCCACCAAGGCCTAACCCTCAGGCACCGCAAGGACTGCAGAACCCAGATGCTAGGCTTTTGCTCCCCCCACAAAGAGAAGAGGAGAAAGCAAACATTTCCTGGGAGAAAAGCAACCATCCTTGCGTGGAACATGCATTCAGGACTACAGATCATTCACTCATTCATTCAATTCGTATTTATCCAGTGCCGTGTTCAGAGCACTGTACTAAGCACTTGGAGAGTACAATATAACAATAAACAGACACATTTCATGCCCACAAAGAGCTTACAGTTCTTTGCAATGTGTGCTGGCTTTAATGGCATTGCTGGAAAGAGATGCCCTCAGGTCAATAGGGATGGGAATGGGGATGGGATGTTACAAATCAATAACAAGCGTTATTTAAGTGCCAAACACTGGGCTAAGCCATATAACAATCAGGTAGGATACAGTCCCTGTCCCTTGTAGGGCTCACAGGCCTGGGGGGAGGAAAAACAGGTATTTAATCCCTATTTTATAAGTGAGGAAAGTGAAGCACAGAGAAGTTGTGACTTGCCCAAGGTCACACAGCAGGCAAGTGGCAGAGCTGGGATTATAGTTCACATTTTAAATGCACACATGTGATTTTACCAGCTGATGCCCATGAAACTGTCCTAGTTTCTGTCCCTGTATGACCCTATTCAGATCCTGCTCCTCTGGTATAATAATTACTAATAATAACTGTGATACTTGTTAAGCACTTACTGTGTGCCAAGCACTGTTCTAAGCACTGGGGTAGATGCAAGTTAATCAGGTTGGACACAGTCCCTGTCCCCGCCTGGGGCTCGCGCTCTTAATCCCCATTTTACAGATGAGATAACTGAGGCCCAGAGAAGTGAAGTGACTTGCCAAAGGACACACGGCACACATGTGGTGGAGCCAGGATTAGAACCCAGGTCCTCCTGACTCCCAAGTATGTGCTCTATCCACTAAGCCACGCAGCTTCTTGTATAGTATCCATATGACTTTCTTTTTCTCTGTTTTATTCTTTTCATCTTAGATTCTGAATATCTTCATTCTTTTCTTCTTCCCCCTGGCTGCCTTCTTCCTCCTTCTCCTTAGGTTTCAATTTCTTCTTCACCCTCCCCACTCCTCAGCCCCATTTTTATTCTCCCCTTCAACACCCTTTTTCTAGTCTTTCTCCCCCTCCTCTTCCCACTGATCTGCCTCCAACTCCACTCCAACTCTATGGGGTCTCTGGCTAAAGCATAGCTTGTTGTGGAGTAGTGGGATAATAGCACCAGATGACTCAACATTAAGCTGAAATACTTTATTTAGCACAATGAGCAATAGAAGTCCAAAAATAGTAACTGACCGAGGGATAGTTTGGTTTCCAGACTAGTTTCCACACCTTTATGAAATCCCTAAATCTTACTGCTGCTTTACTGTAAACTCCCCACAAGAGTATTAGTTCCAGGAAGGAAGGGATCCTGATCTTAGTCTGTGAGCCCACTGGGGGACAGGAAACCTGCCTGATCTGAATAACTTGTACCTACCCTAGCACTTATTATTATTGTTATTAATATTGATAATCGCAATAGGAATTGTGGCCTTTGTAAAGTGCTTACTATGTACCCAGGCCCTGTACTAAGCGCTGGGGTAGATACGAGCAAATAGTGTTGGACACAGTCCCTGCCTCACATGGGGCTCACAGTCTTAATCCCCATTTTGCAGATGAAGTCACTGGGGCACAGAGAAGTGAAGTGAAGCAGCTTGGCCTGATGGATAGAGTTCAAGGCTGGGAATTAGAAGAACCTGGCTTCTAATCCTGGTTCTGCCTCTTGTCTGCTGTGTAACCTTGGGCAAATCATTTAACTTTTGTTCTTTGGGAACAATCCCATCCTGAGAATAAACTCCTCCACTAGATTGTAAGCTCCTTACAGCTACCATTGTCTCCCAACTCAATGGTAGTCTCCCAAGGGCTTAGTAGACACAGCAAACTCTCGATTGATGGATTGACTGATGATTAGGAATTAGACCCGAATCTAGACCTGACCCCAGTCTACTAGCCTGGACTGGCCCAGGGCTGAGAAAGCTAAGGCTCGCACTATTAATGATCAGGGCTATTGCCCAGGGTGGTTTCATCGGTAGTTGGCTCACTTGGCATTGTGAAACATCACTGAGGTGAAATCCTTCAAGTTGATATGAGAAATGGATTATTTTTAATGGCTACTGATTGATTGTCTCTGGTTGCCTGATTTTCTGAGCAAGAGACTGCGTTGAGGATGAGGGAGGAAGGCACTTATGCAGGGGAGTGGACTGTCCATTGGCCTAATGTGCTGTTCCTCCAAACCTGAGGGACCGTGGGTGTGTGGGTGAAGGGGAACACATGCACGCAATTTCCACCACAGTGGTGGTTTAAAACATTCCATCACCTAGCCTCCGCCTACTTCATCTTCTACTCTCCTACTGTGACCCAGCCCGCACACTGTTGCTCCTCTAATACCCAGCCTTTTCACTGTACTTCAATCTCATCTATCTCACCACCTACCTCTTGCCCTTCTCTGGCTTCTGGTCTGGAAAGCCCTCCCTCCTCATATCCAACAGCAGTGACTCTCCCCTCCTTCAAAGCCTTATTGTAGGCACATGTTCTCCAAGAGGCCTTCCCTGAGTAAGCCCTCCTTTCCTCTTCTCCCACTCCCTTCTGCATCACCCTGACTTGTTCTCTTTATTCATCGCCCCCTTCCCACCCCACAGGCACTTATATCTGTAATTTCTGTATTTAATGTAACGTAATGCATGTAATATCTGTAATTTATTTATTGATTTTAAGTCTAGACTGTAAACTCATTGAGGGCAGAAAATGTGTCTGTTTATCGTTCTATCATACTCTCCCCTTCTAGACTCTAAGCTCGTTTTGGGCAAGAAATGTGTCTGTTCATTGTTATTTTGTGCTCTCCCAAGGCCCCCTCAGGATCTCACCTGGAGAGTATCTAGTACTCTACCAGTCTCAACTACGGGAGGCAGAGTCAAGCAGAAGCGTAACCATTCCATTCCTAGCTCGGGGCAGTGGCTAGCGAGTGGAAGGCAATCTGCTACAGATCAAATCTTCACCTGTGCTGGGCCAGCAGCAGCATGGAAGAGAGTCGAGGGTGGCGGCTCAGGTTACTGTGCCAAGAAGGCAGTGGTAAACCACTTCTGTATTTTACCAAGAAAGCTCTCGGATACACCACCAGACACGATTGCAGTTGAAGGTGGGACATTCTGGCATAGAGATGTGTCCGTGGAGTCGCTATGAGTCGGAGATAACTCAGCAGCACGAGACAAGACTCTCCCAAGTGCTTAGTACAGTGCTCTGTCGCAAAGTAAGTGATCAATAATACAAATGACAGAATGATTGACTCCCTGGAGAGGGGAGATCAGGAGAACACATTTTTTCTCCACCGTACTGGCTCGTTAGCCCAGGCGTTTGGTGGCAGCAGCCAGGATGGAGAAAGCAGGAAGCACCTTTGGCTCCTCTCCTGACCTCACAGCCCCAGGGTAATGTGCCACCCGAGGTTCATTTGTTCCACTTATTATGCCAGACTCTGGAGTGACATCCGGAGCAGGGAAAGCAGGCTCCCCCTGTCCTCTTGTGCCTCACTGTGGGCACAGAATACGTCGTTGGTTGCTATATTGGTTCTCAACCCAAGCATTTAATGATAGTGCTCTGCCACACCGTGCTCAATAAATACTTTTTATTTAAAGAACCAATTAAATTTTTGATTAATGGTATTTGTTAAGCCCTTACTATGTGCCAGGCTAGCTCAGGGGTTAACACAAGAAAATCAGGTTGGACACAGTCCATGTGCCACATGGGACTCACAGTCTTAATCTCCATTTTACAGATGAGGTTTGCTGGGGTAGAGGGAAGTTAAGTGATTTGCAGACACGTGGCAGAGCAGGGATTAGTATCCAGGTCCTTCCGACTCCCATTAGGCTGTGCTGCTTTATCCACTAGGCTTTGCTGCCTCTCTTAAATAATAATAAACAAATACTAATCAATCTGGGTTGAACTTTTTCACTTCCCCGACAGTCTTGTGACTCACCACCCCACCCCAGTGTCCACACAGGGTCTGAATAGGGACAGGTGGCAGACCGGATCGTATGACTGGCCTGGGGAGGTGGTGGCCACGTTGAACCATAGTTCAATCTCCTTTACCGTCAGGATTGGTAGAACTGATAGACACGCTCTAAGCACACCACTCTTTTGCCAGTCGCAACCCCTTCAAACCACCGGGCTTCTTCTGAATTTACTCATTGATAACAATAGTACACAGCCGCATTTGCCTCAGGTAGGATGTGTGTGTGTGTGCGTATGATTGATTGATTTCCTCATTTGAGCACCAAGCACTTTCCCTAATCTGCCAAGAGGGAATCCTTTTACTTAGTGGCTTCTAAATAGAACTTAAAGGGCAAGTGGGTGGAAAATCATTTTGAATGCCTCACATGAAAAAATAGTTTCTGTTATTCTGCTGCATCTCTCCCTGCCTTTAAGAATGCCAAGTGGTTTCAATTCATTCAATAGTATTTAACTGAGCGCTTACTATGTGCAGAGCACTGAACTAAGCGCTTGGAATGAACAAGTCGGCAACCAGATAGAGACAGTCCCGCCGTTTGACGGGCTTACGGTCTAAATCGGGGGAATAATAATTAATAATAATAATTTATTATTACCATCAATAATAATGATGGTATGTGTTAATTGCTTACTATGTGCCAAGCATTATACTAAGCACTGGGAAAGATACAGTTCATCAGATGGACACATCCCCATCCCACACAGGTTCACAGTCTAAGTAGGAGGGAGAACAGGTACCAATCTCCATTTTACAGATGTGGAAACTGAGGGCTCAGCAAAGTTAAGTTGACCGGCCGAAGGTCACACAGCAGACCAGTGGCAGAGCCAGGGTAAGAACCCAGGCTGCTGACTGTCCATGTTCTTTTCAACTTGACCGCATTCCTTCCCAGGTTTCAGTAGGGTGGCCATGCATTTCATGGTCAGAGACGGAGAAATTAAAATGACCACAGTTTTAACATTTAAAGAGGAATGGGGACAGGCTCTAGGAGAGTGAGAGCAGAGGCAGTGGCTCAAGCATGAGTGGATAGAAAGGGAGACGGAAGAGACCAAGTAATACCCTAAATGGAACATAGATGAGTTTTCTGGGGGGTTCTTTTGTTCTTAAATATAGTATTTGTTAAGCATTTATTATGTGACAGGCATTGTACTAAGCACAGGGATAGATCCAAGCTGATCATGTTGGACAAAGTCCATGTAGTCCACTGGGCTCACAGTCTTAATCTCCATTTTACAGATGAGGTAACTGAGGCACAGAGACATTAAGTGACTTGCCCAAGGTCACAAAGAGACAAGTGTCAGAGTGGGATTAGAACCCAGGTCCTTCTGACTTCCAGGCCTGTACTCTGTCCATGGAACCATGCTGTTTCTGACATGTTTCCCGATCTCCTGGGGCCTTTTTGAGAGTGACTTACAAGAATTGGTCAAGTTAGCCTGGATCTAATGCACAGCCTTTGCTTTACTTGGTGGATGGTGGGGGATAATGCGAATTCCCTTCAATTCCGATGTGGGCAGTCATCTCACCGTGGGGTAATCTCAGTCGAGTCCCAGGCCAGCCATAACTTCATCAGTAGTTATCAGAGGCCAGATCTACCGAGGGGGTCAAAAGCTTCCGTAAGATCTTCAAGCTCCGTATAGAGGTTTTGGTGTCCATCAAATATCTCTTGTACTATGATGTCCAAGATCACGTCTGCTCTGCCCTGCAATGACCTGCGGCCGAGGTCTCAACCCTGATGGTGTTTTCTGACTCAGGACCAGCTGTGGTACTGAAGGCTACAGCGCCAACTAATTAGAAAGGTTTCTTTTTTTTTTTTGAATTGGAATTGTCCAGAGGTTCATTTTCCAGGGACGTGAAAGGTAGTGTGGTAATCTCAGTTGGCCTTGTGACAATCACATATCCCTGAAAGAATCTGTGGGGATTGTGGTTGGAAGATGTTAAAACATGTTCAAATGTGGCATTTAACTCAAGAAGTTGATTCTGTAGTTAGATGCTCTAAGGAGCTCGAGCAGTGGCTGACGTTGAGTCCCCTTTGTAGGGTTTTGACTCTCAAATTTTGTATTTCCTTAAGTTGTTCATCCAGTGTATCCTAGTGGAAAGAGGATGGACCTGGAAGTCACAAGATGTGGGTTCTAATCCTGCCTCTGCCACTTATCTCCTGTGGTAACCTGGACAAGTCACTTAACTTCTGGGCCCCAGTTTCCTTGCCTGTAAAATGGACTTTAATCCTACTCTTTTCTACTTAGACTGTGAGTCCCCACGGGGGACAAGGGTAGGGAATATGTCCAACCGGGTTGTCTTCTTTCTACCCCAACTCTTAATTCAGTGAGTGCTTGGTAAATAATAAGCTATTAACAAGTACCATAATTTTGATTAGTAGCAATAGCATCCCAAGGATGCTTTCTAACAGGAGGTGAAATATGCTTGGAAACCCACTGATCTTGCTAAACACATGTCCTTAATGGAGTAAATTGTACTTCCTTTGAGGGGCAGACCATATCTTGCACTGCTTGAATCAAATTATGAGTTCCTGTGGACAGGGTTATGGATTCAACAAAATATCGTATGAAGAAATCAATTATCTACTACTAATAGGCTAAAATCATTTTGCTTCCCAAGTTCCACTGTGACCTCTGGTGCGTTGTGATAGATAACTCCAATTAACCCAACCATTTTTGGATATTAGCTTTTAGTCTAGATCTGCAATCCAGCATAGAAAACACCTGTGGGTTTTTGTGCTGCTGGTTTTTGTTTGGGTTAGAGTAACTTGCGTATACTAGTCATAGTGACTGCTGATGTTTGTCAATATCGATACGGTATTTTGTTGTTTTTGTCTGGGTTAGTGTAAAGTTGCTTACACTTGTTATAATGACTGCTTATGTTTGTCAATATCAGTGCTGCTTTAGCTGTCAGACTCCACTGCACTTTGGGAGAAATTGTTAGGGTCAGGTTTACAGTCCTTTCAACGTATATGTCGAGAGTTATAGAACCATGCCTGCTCCCCAGGGCTATCAGTTGGCTTCGTCAGGTCACCAGTTTGGGTCACTCACTGAGGGACTGGGAGTGTTGCCTTCACACACACTATCCTTCACGTGGACCAGTTGGAAGCGATAAGAAGGAGAGCAGTGAGAGACATCGTCTCCTTCCAGTATGCTCTCCCCCTGCTTTCGTTTCCACCACCGTCAGGGGCAATTCCCAGAACTTTCCAACTTGGCCCCCCGAGGGCAGCCTGGAATAAGGGCCAGGGGATGTGGAGGCTCTAGAGAGCAACTGGTGGCATCAGCAGAAGGGCAATAGGGAGCATACCTGGGAGGACAGGAATGTGTCTGTTCACTGTTGTACTGTACTCTCCCAAGCGCTCAGTACAGTACTCTGCACACAATAAGCACTCATTGAACACTTTTGAATGAATGAATGAATGACATAAGATGACATCAATCAATGATATTTTTGAAGCACTTACCCTGTGTAGTGCACTGTACTAAACACTTACGAGAGTACGACAGATTTAGCAGACACAATCATCTAGCCCCCGTCTACCTGGATTTAGGGAAATCTAAATCCAGAGGATGATGGCTTCGTTTGCAAGAATGTCTTAAATCCTGCTAAGATTTTATCTACCTGAGTCTTGTAGAAGGAGAATAACAGTTGGACTGTCCCAGCCCTCTCTGGAAAGCTTCGGGAAATGACTAAAATCAGATCAGCTCTGATGAGTGCACTGGTTGGTTTTTACCCATCAAGCAAACAGATCCTTCAGCCCTGTTCCCTGCTGTTTCTTTAATTTCTTTGTCTTAAACACACTGACTTTGGAGACAGGGTTCATTGCGTTCAAAGCCTTCTATTGCAATCTACCATCTACCTTCCAGTAAATTTGAGTTCAAAGCCTTCTATTAAAATAAATGCTCTCTGACAAGCCATTTAAGGACTAAGGAAAATAATGGTCCACAAAAATACACATTTTTCCAGTTAAAATTCCAGACCATCTTTCTAAAACACATTTTCCTTCAACATCATCATCCCATCAAGTAAATGGAACCTGAGGACCCTAACGGAAGGAAACTAAGTCTTAGTTTTCCTCTCTTGAAGAATCGGCACAGTAGCAGGAACTGATCCCATAAGATGGCATTGAAGATAGATTCTTACATCTTGCAAAGCATTTTATAAATCTGAATTAGCCCATACACAATTACCAGAGTGAAGAAAGGCTTCTCAGTGCACTGTACTAAAAGCTTAGTGATCCAGGGCAATTTAAAAGCTTCTGGAAATCTTCCTAGGAACAGCTGTTTTATCGCCTTAAAGAAAAAGGTAACGTACAAATTTGCTAATGTGATTGGGGGTAACTCATTTTTCTGGAGACCCTAACATCCCTGGCAATTTAAATTAGACAGTAGAGATGTTTTATGTGGGCAAGATGGCACCTTTTATGATTTCAATAACTACATGTCATCCTTACTTAAGTCAGGAACACCAACTCTGCAACACCTCTTCCACTGCTTTCTTTAGTGAACAGATTTTGGAGCTGTGAAGTTATGGGATTGGTGCTATTGAAAACTCCAGCGACTGGGAGGGAAGGTCGAGAGTGCAATGATCAAACTGTAATTTGAAGAATAATTAGAACTGGCACCTGGCCAACATTTTACGCCCATATAAAGAGGCTCCACGGATGTGCTAGTAATTTGGGGGTGAGTAACTTGAAATGTATGCCATGAATTGGAGTCTTGCCTGCTACAAATCTTCTCCATCTCTTGAGGATTCAGCAGATTAGATCGGAAAAAGGGGCTTTGACAGAACACTACTTGTGATGTTCTACCAGTGATCCCCAAATTATCAAAGAGGTAGGCATATTCCTAGAGATGGAATCCCCCCATCCATTCATGCTTGGAGCTCTGCTTCGGCCTAGGAGGGTCTCTCACACAGGAAACTCTTCCACTGTCTGCATTCTGAACCTGGTAGTGGCAGATTTCAGCCAGTCAGTCAACTGCATTTATTGAGTGCTTACTGTATGCAGAACACTATACTAAGCGCTTGGGAGAGTACAATACAACAACAAGCAGACACCTTCCCTGCCCACACTGAGGTTACAGGCTAGATCTTACAATCTCTCTGGGGAAGGAAATCAAATGGTAAAGCCTTTCCTTTAAAACCAAGCCAAACCAGACCCCCATCAGGCACATTTCAAACTTCCTGTTCCAGATATGTGGAGAAAAATGGCCACAGTCTCACAGAACTGGCCAGCTCATCCCTGTACTCACAATTGTTTGGAAATGAATCAGAAGCCAAGGCATTAAGCTTCAAGGATGCTTCCTGTGGGGTCAAACATCTCAACTCCAACTTTGCCTGAAGACACAACACGGTATATATTAAATAAGAACTGTTAAAAGTCAGTTCAGAAAAATCAGTTACCACATCTATTTCCACAGAGATTACTCTCAGTTCAGCAGGGGCAATCATCCTTCCGACCTTTTCAATTCACCCTCAGCCTTAATCAGGCAATCAATCTTTTTTTATAGCATACGTTAAATGTATTCTACGTGTCAGGCGCTGTACTAAGTGCTGGGTTAGATACAAGCTAATCAGGTTGGACACAGTTCATGTCAATCAGTCATATTAATTGAGCACTTACTTTATGCACAGCACCGTACTAAGTTCTTAGGAGAACATTCATTCATTCATTCAATCCTATTTATTGAACGCTTACTGTATGGAGACACTGTATTAAGCACTTGGAAGAGTACAGTATAACAATAAACAGAAACTTTCCCTGCTCACAACGAGCTTACAGTCTAGAGGACAAATTTACACTTGGGACTCACAGTCTTAATCCCCATTTTACATGTGAGGTAACTGAAGCACAGAGAAGTTAAGCGACTTGACCAGCATCACAGAGCAGACAAGTGGCAGAACGGGGATTAGAAACCAGGTTCTCTGACTCCCAGGCCCTTACTCTTTCCACTAGGCCGGGCTGCTTCCCATATATATTGAGCACTTACGTCTTACAGAACACTGTACTGAGTGCTTGGGAGAATATAAATTACATTCCTTGCACACCTTGATGAGGGAGGGAGTTATTTCACATCACTGATCAATGATGATCGCATAACTCTCAGCCATGACGCTTGAGAAGGAGAATCTTGCTCTTTGCCTTCAACGTAGTCTATACCTCCCTTTCTATAAAGATGACCTATCTAATCACTTGTAGAATGACTACATAGGCGGGCTACCAACGTATTCTTCCAATTCGGGGCTTTCAACGTTCAGATGAAAATATTGTGATGCAATCTTGTTACATCTTGGTCACAAAATGACCACGGAATCACTAAATCCAATGGGTTTCCCCTGTTCTCTATTGACACTGATCTTTCTAGACTACTCTCTGTTGCAAGGCAGTACTTCAGAACTGAAGAAAAAAATGAACATATTCCATCACAGTGTGTGTGAGGCTGCTGAACTGATGAGGGATTTGTCCTCTTGACCGACAGGCACTGCCCAGGGATACCGACAGGCTGACACTCTTCTCCCCGGCCCCCCAGCTGGGATGTAGCAGACAGCTTGGATAGTCCTCCTACAGACGAGACTGTGGAAAGGAGGAAGTCTAAAATGCTGTCAATTTGCCAGGCCTAAGGACTGGTCCCAATATTTCAAGAGGAGGCTGTCAGGTGAATCTACTGATTTAGACTCCAGTAAGGATGGTCCTCGCTATCTGGTACAAGTCCTGTTAAAGGCGCATGGACATTTACCGTGATATTTGTTCCTTATAGACTCTGGCTCCAAAATGAATCATTGTCTTTAAAAAACACATTGGAATGTGGTACGTACTCCTGATGACCATCTGAAGCTGGGAGAATGTACTGTGGGTTGGAGGTACCATTTTAAAAAATCATCTTGTCTACTACTTAATTTTCTTTGTCTACCTTGCTTTTTAATGGTCCTGGGTGAATTTCAAAAAGGTATGACCTTAAATTGAATCGAATACACATCCTTGGGTTAAAAGAAAAAAAGAACAATACCAAAAAAACCTTCTCAATACCCAGAATAATTACATTTTAGATGGTTTTAAAATTCAAACATTCTATAAGAAATTCTATGACTGGGATATGTCCCTGACACATAATTATTTTGTTAAGCTCTTACTATGCGCCGAGCACTATGCTAAGCACACTGGGTTCGGCATAAAATGATCAGGTTGTGCCCAGGCCTTGCCTCACGTGGGGCCCGCAGTCTAGGAAGGAGGGAGTAGGATTTGATTCCTATTTTACGGATGAAGAAATTGAGACATAGAGAAGGTAACTGACTTGTCCAAGGTCACACAGCAGAGATGTGGCAGAGGCAAGATTAGAATCTCAGTCCTCTAACTTCCAGGGCTGAGCTCTCTCCAAGTTGGTTCCCCATGCCAAAATTCTGTTTCCAACGAAGCAACAAGATGCTTGCAGAAAGTGTAGGATGGGTGTCCTGAATATCCATCCTAATGTTTGGGAGGGTACCAGTTAAAGTTCCTACTTTTTCCTATAGTTCCTAACTTTTCCTTTCATGTTTCTTCTTTTCCCCCTAGTAACCCACTGTGGCCACACATTCATTGATTCAGTAGCATGTTTTGAGGTCCTATTTGTGAACAGCACTGCACTAAGCATCGAGGAAGAGTAAAAGACAAATAAAACCTGGTCCTTGGCCCTAAAGGGGCCGCATAAATTAGAAGGGGGATGCAGGAAGTTGACATTGGGTGCGGGAGGAAAGACTGACTATATAAGACAAAACAGCTCACAAACACAATGCTAAACATAGTAAGAGATCTGGAAATATTATTATCGTCATTATCATTCTAAGCACTGAGGCAGATACAAGTCAATCAGATCAGACACAGTCCCTTTCCCACATCCACATGAGGATCACAGTCTAAGTAGGAGAAGAAAAGGCATTGAACGCCTATTTTACGGATGAAGAAATTGAGAAATAGAGACGTGAAGTGATTTACTCAAGGTCTCACAGAAAGCAAGTGGCAGAGCCAGATCTAGAACCCAGGACTTCTGACTCCCAGGCCCACAGTCTTTGTACTAGGTCATACCATTGCTCTATATCAGGCGAAAGTATTTTTGTATGTCTGGAAGTTTGCAATTCCTCTCCCAGAACTCCAGTTATCCATTTTCAGCACCATGGCAGCATCTGATGGTGCTTAATACTTTCTAGAGAAGCAGCGGGGCCTAGTGGAAAGAGCACAGACCTGAAAGTCAGAGGACCTTTGTTCTAATTCCCACCCCTCCAAGCACTTACTGCGTGACTTTGGGGAAGTCACTTAACTTCTCTGTGCCTCAGTTTCCTCATCTGTGAAATGGGGATTCAATGTCTGTTCTCTCTCATACTTAGCCCGTGAGCCCCATGGGGTACAGGGACTATGTCTGACCTGATTATCTTGTATCTATCCCAGGACTTAGTAGAGTGCTTGGCATATAGTAAGCATTTAACAAATATTATTATCAAATCTAGAAGGTGCATCACTGCTTTCCTTTTGCCCTATTGCACTTGGATCTGTATTCTGTCATTCCTTCAATTCAGTTATATTTGTTGAGCTCTTAATGCGGGCAGAATACTCTAAAAAAGTGCTTAGGAGAGTACAATATAACAATAAACAGACACACTCTCTGCCCACAACAAGCACACAGTCTAGAAGGGAGACAAACATAATCACCTCCACCCTTAGCCCCACACCACTTATGTTCATATCCATAAATGATTTAAAAATAATATCTTTTCCCTCTTCTAAACTGCAAGCTCACTGTGGGCAGGGAACATGTCTATCGACTCTGTTGTATTATACTCTCCCAAGCATTTAGTACAGCGCTCTGCACACACAGTATGCACTCGATCAATACCATTGATTGATTGATTCCTGTTTGTTCTACCGGTTCAGCTTTTTCTAGAGCGCCAAGGTCTGATTCCTGCTGTAATACCAGAGCCGGAGCCCGAGGGTTGAGAGCTCTTGGTGGTCCTGGTCTATCGTGTCAAACCAGGTGTTAAACTTAGCTCAGATTTCTTGCACAGCATTTCGTCTAGCTTTTCACTCTGTCACACAACGGTGACGCCATGACCCTTTTTCTAATTGTGTTTTAATTGAAAAGGCTTAATTTGATTTTAGAAACCACACTGCAGCTCAAGAGATTGTTAAATCATGTATTAAATCCAACGGATCGCAATGTTTCACTGTGTAATTATGTAAACAGTCAAATAAATGGAACGGCTTGCAGTCAGCAGGAATTCCTTTTCAATAGCAACAAATGCAACTTGTGTAGGTAATCAGTATCAAGTGAATTTATTTTTCAAGGACAAACATAACTTTCTCTTCCTAGGCAGTTAACTGTGCCATTTTTCCACAGTTTCCTTTTTATTCACTTCCCATTGAATTCTGCGGTGATTTGATTTATGTGTGTGTGTGTATTTGTGTATCTGTGTGTATTTCTATTGAAAATAAAGGTGTGCCACATTTCTGAAATTTTTGAGAGGCTGGACAGGAGAAAAATGAATCCAGAAAAAGAAATCTTTGAATGAATACTGGAAATATATTAGGAATAAGGCTACTTTAAACTCCTTGCAATTTAAAGCAAGTGCTTGCTAAATTTACCCGAGCTAGAAGATGAATTTACCAAAGATGCCTCCTCACAAATGCTGTGGTTGCTTCCCTATCTTTTTTGAACTTCAAAATAAATAGAGGATCGATCAGTATTGTCACTGAAACGTTAAATTGTCTTATCCGTCTCTTGTTCAGCGTTGGCGTCTTTGAGGAAAACAAGCCCCACAGTCACGTGTTCTGCAGAGCCTACCAAAAAAAAAAAATAAGAAGCTATAAATGGTCAGGTGAATTATGTGCTTCCAGTGGTTTTCAAGGGAAGCATTTACTGAGGGAGAAAATTGTTTTAATCTTATAACAACCAAGGAGCTGAATTTGTAAAAACATTAAACACCTACACATGTACTTAATTCTGTTGCATAGGAACACACCATAAAATGCCCTTTAGTAGAAACTGTGGCTTTGGCGAGAAGCTTTTCTTTGCCTCAAATCCTTGGGAGAGAGTAGTGCGTTGGTTTAAGGAGGTCACTAAACGGCAAGACCTCCCGGGAATGAGAGACATTGTAATGAATCCTCTCAAGCGCTTAGGACAGTGCTCTGCACATAGTAAGCACTCAATAGATACTATTGACGATGATGCTGAGATGCTTTTCCACAGTTGCAAGGTTTCCTCACCTACCAGCTTTCAAATCAGTATATTCTACAGTTTCGTATCGAATTCCCGGAACGATCAGTCTCCTCGCACTGACCCGGCACGACTGCACTGAGTGAGTCACGAAAGGAGAATGGATGGCAGTGGTAACCTGAAAAGAAACATTTTAAGGGAGCAGTAAAACAGGACCTCTGACAGTATTGCAGCAGAAAGCGGAATGGCCTAGCGGAAAGAGCCCAGGCCTGGGTTCTAATGCTGACACTGACAGTTCCTTCATCTGCACACTGGGGATTCAGTGCCTGTTCTATCTCCTATTAAGACTGGAAGCCCCATGGGGGAACCTTAGAGAAGCAGCGTGGCTCAGTGGACAGAGCACGGGCTTGGGAGTCAGAGGATATGGGTTTGAATCCCGGCTCCGCCACTTGGCCGCTGTGTGACTGTGGGCAAGTCATTTCACTTCTCGGTGCCTCAGTTCCCTCATCTGTAAAATGGGGATTAAGTGTGAACCTCACGTGGGGCAACCTGATTACCCTGTAAATCTCCCCCAGCGCTTAGAACAGTGCTCTGCACATAATAAGCGCTTAACAAATACCAACATTATTATTATTATTACCTGATATTCTTATTTCTACTCCAGTGCTTAATACAGTGCTCGACACATAGTAAGCTCTTAGCAAATGCCACATTAATATTATCACATCTAAGGTGCAAATGGAAAACTACTGCCATGAACAGACTAGGCTGGCATACTGCAGACCAGAAAGGAGGGCCTTTTTTGAGCAGGCACTTCTAGAGATTAAAAGCAACAGCACGTGCAGCAAAACAGCAAACTAGTAGCACACATGTAGTAGGCATGTTGGGGATGGGACCAGTGCTTCTGTGTTGGTCTTTCCAGCTTTACATTAGTAATTATAATAATGAGGACGATAATTGCAGTATTTATTGAGTGCTTACTATGTTCCAGGCACTATACTAAGCTGTGGGGCAGATACAAGATAATTAGGTTGTACACAGTCCCTGTTCCACATAGGGCCCACAGTCTTCATCCCCATTTTACAGAAGAGGGAACTGAGTCCCAGTGAAGTGAAGCAACTTGCCCAAGGTCACTCAGCAGACAAGTGACAGAGCTAGGATTAGAACCCATTTCCTTCTGACTCCCAGGCCTATGTTCTACGCACCAGGCCAATGACGTTAAGTGCTTATTACGGGTAAAGCCCTGAATTCAGCACTGAAAACATCCACAGATTAAACCTCCAAGGGCTCAGGATCTAAGAATAAAGTGAGTATAGGGGCTGGTAAAGACACATAAGGAAGGTGAAACGAACAAACAAAAAAGATAACAGAATCAATCAAACAATGACATTTATTAAGTGCTTACTATGTGCAGACCGCCGTACCCAGTGCCTGGGAGAATAAAATACAAAAAAATTAACAGACATATTAACATGGGCACAAAACAAGCCTGTAGTCAAGAGGGGCAAAGACGGGAATAAGTAACATAGGAGTTTGTGTTTCAGCTCCTTGTCCCCAAGGCAGAGCTGCTCCGACAGAAACGGAGCTAGAGAGAGTGAGGGAGATCCACAGACACGCACGAGTGCCCAGCAGAGCGTGATCTGAGGCAATTCTGTTCGATGGAGGGGCCCTGGCTGGAATTCCTAGTGCATTAAGAATCATTGGAGAATTTAGTCGGGCCTGAGGAGTTTGCACAGAGCCTTTGCTTTGTGTCCTTGGACAAGTTCTTTATGTGTCTTCGAAACAGAGGGAAATTATTTGAATGGAGAAAATTATGGCTCACACAGTGGTCTGTGAGGTGACGTGACTGGGCTTAGCCAACGGCAGGCTGAGTCTGCATGGAGAAGTGCATATTTCCATGTAAATTACAGATTACCCCAGCCAAGAGATCAATTAGAATGTCTGAGACTGAGACATCTCAAGCCTCTTTGCTTCATCTGCCAGTCAAATGGGAAGCAGAATTCTTTTCGATAGGAAAGAGAATGGAAAATCTTTAGGAAACTGTTTCTACTCTGTAAAAGATGTTTTACATCTGTAAAATAGGGACGAGATACCCCTTCTCCTTTACCTCTTAGATTTTGAGCCCCATGCAAGGCAGGGATTGTGTCTGTTCTATTTATCTTTTTATTATTATTACAGTATTGGTTAGATGATTACTATGTTCCAGGCACCGTACTAAGCACTGGGGTAGATATAAGATAATCAGAGTGGACACAGTCCCTATCCCTCTTAAGGCTCAGTCTTAATTCCCTTTTTACAGATGAGGTAACTGAGGCTAGAGAAGTTAAGTCATTTGCCCAAGATCACACAGCAGACAAATGGCGGGGCAGGGACCAGAAACATTTGAGAAGCATTGCAGTTTAATGGAAAGAGAAAGGGCTTGGGAGTCAGAGGTCGTCGGCTCTAATCCCGGTTCTGCCATTTATCAGCTGTGTGACTTCGGGCAAATCCCTTAACTTCTCTGTGCCTCAGTTATCTCATCTGGAAAACTGGGATTTAGACTGGGACAACCTGATTCCATTGTATCTACCCCAGTGCTTAGAAAAGTGCTACCATCATCATCATCATCATCATTATCATTATTATTTCACGAGGTAAACCTTTGGTGATTCATCTTCACACGTGGCTTAGAATTCTGGGTCCGTTTTTGCCAAACTATTTTAATAATCACTTGTAGAAGCACATCCTGCATATCACCCTCTTATCTGCAGAACTGGCTTTGGGGATATGTTCTTTATGCTCTTTCAACTAGATCGCGCTGTTTCCCACGTCTTGTATCTCGTACCTTCCCCAGCATTTACTACATAGTAAGTGCTTAATAAATTGAGTTAGCGTGGCATTAAGTGCTTAGTAAGTCCTTAAGTGCTTAGTTAGTGCTTAGTGTGGTATTAAGTGCTTAGGACTTACTAGGCCCTAGAACCTTCACTCTGCCCCCTCCTACCTCGCCTCGCTACTCTCCTACTGCAACCTACTTTGCTCCTCTAACGCTAACCTTCTCGCTGTACCTGGATCTTGTCTGTCTCGCTTCCCACCTCTCGCCACGTCCTGCCTCTGGTCTGTAACGCCTTCCTCCTCATAACCGACAGACAGTGACTCGCCCCACTTTCAAAGCCTTACTGAAGGCACATCATCTCCAAGAGGCCTTCCCTGACTAAGCCCTCCTTTCCTCTTCTCCCACTCCCTTCTGCGTCGCCCTGACTTGTTCTCTTTATTCATCCCCCCTCCCAGCCCCACTGCACTTATGTACATATCTGTGATTTATTTATATGAATGTATGTCGCATCCCCTAGACTGTAAGCTTGTTTTGGGCAGGGAATGTGTCTATCGTTGTATTTTTACTCTCCCAAGCCCTTAGTACAGTGCTCTGCACACGGTAAGCGCTTCAATAAATATGACCGAATGAATGAATGAAAGCTACGGGCATCATTCAGGTCAGGCAGCAGAGTCAGAACTACCAGTGGCGGGTAATAATAATAATAATGTTGGTATTTGTTAATGATAATAATAATAATGTTGGTATTTGTTAAGCGCTTACTATGTGCCAAGCACTGTTCTAAGCAGTGGGTAGATACAAGGAAATCAGGTTGTCCCACGTGGGGCTCACAGTCTTTATCCCCATTTTATAGATGAGGTAACTGAGGCACAGAGAAGTTAAGTGACTTGCCCCAGGTCACACAGCTGACAAGTGGTGGAGCCGGGATCAGAACCCACGACCTCTGACTCCCAAGCCCGGGCTCTTTCCACTAAGCCGCACAGCTTCTCAAAATCCTTGTTAAGCCCTTACTATGTGCAGAGCACTGTTCGAAGCGCTGGGGTAGATACAGGGTAATCAGGTTGTCCCACATGGGGCTCACAGTCTTCATCCCCATTTTACAGATGAGGTAACTGAGGCACAGAGAAGTCGAGTGACTTGCCCACAATCACCCAGCTGACAAGTGGCAGAGTGGGGATTCGAACCCGTAACCTCTGACTTCCAAGCTTGGGCTCTTTCCACTGAGCCACACTGCTACTCGAATCCATTCACACTTTGAACATGAGCTGATTTAGAAGAGAGACTCCTTACATAAAGGATAATAATAATGTTGGTATTTGTTAAGCACGTACTATGTGCAGAGCACTGTTCTAAGCGCTGGGGTATACAGGGTAATCAGGTTGTCCCACATGGGGCTCACAGTCTCAATCTCCATTTTACAGATGAGGTAACTGAGGCCCAGAGAAGTGAAGTGACTTGCCCACAGTCACCCAGCTGACAAGTGGCAGAGCGGGGATTCGAACCCATGACCTCTGCCTTCCAAGCCCGGGCTCTTTCCACTGAGCCACGCTGCTTCTTGAATCCACTCACACTTTGAACATGAGCTGATTTAGAAGAGAAACTCCTCACGTAAAGGATGTAAGTAAATGATAGTAAGTGAATACTCGTAAAGTAATTTGAACCCCTCGAAGGAACTGTGACTTCGCCTGGCAATAAGTTTCTCGAGTTGAGCTTCCAGATCAACCCAAACCACCTGAGGATTTGGTCTTTTGAAGGGAAAAACCTCGGCTCCTCCTGGTGGCTCCGAGGAGAGCCCGAACGCTTCGAAGCCCTCTTCAATGACAAGATGTCGAAAGCGTCTCCGACAAAGAAACGCTCTCGATTTAGAAATGCTCTCGACTGACGATCTCAACATGGCTTTAGTCCAGCAAGAACGAGGTTGCCATTTTCTCAGAAGCAGAAGCTTGAAGAGGTTAAGTAATTTGCCCGGCGACTAGGAAGAGAACCAAAGTCTCTCATCTCCCACGCTTGGACTTGGCTCGCCAAGAGGACATTGTTCTAGTGTCCTGGATGGTCACAATGGTGTCTGTCATCAATCAGTGTAAAGGGCAAGTGAGAGGCAAATTGGGGTCATGTTTAGAGTCTGCCCAGTTCAACAGTTCTTCCCAGTAAGAAGCTTCTCTTTAACACCAACGATTTGAGTAATGATCCTATATCCTGTGAATAGAACGGCTAGAGGAAGGAGTAAGCGAGGGGCCAGACTTGGAATGCCAAGGACCTTGGAAGGAATGGTTGTGAGAAGGCAGTGGAAAAGATTTATTCGTAATGATAAGAATAAAATGAACGCTAGCCGTTTTGCTACTTGTTAAAACCTTAGCTAAGCCCTGAGGCAGATATAAGGTATTTAGCTCAGACACGGTTCCACAGCCTAGGGAGCGAGAAAAACCACTGAATCCCCATTTTACAAATTAGGAAACCGAGGCATAGATGCATCAGGTAACGCACAAGGTCACACAGCAAGCGACAGAGCCGGGATCGCGTGGCTTAGTGGAAAGAGCCCGGGCTTAGGAGGCAGAGGTCGTGGGTTCTAATCCTGGCTCCACCACTAATCAGCTGTGTGACTTCGGGCAAGTCACTTAACTTCCCCGAGCCTCCGTTACCTCATCTGTAAAATGGGGATTAAAACTGTGAGCCCCACGTGGGACAAACTGATTACCTTGTATCTACCCCAGGGCTTGGAACAGTGCTTGGCACATAGTAAGTGCTTAACAAATACCATTATTATCATTATGATTATTATCCATACTTACTTTACAATAGGCTCCAGAACACAGATGTAAATACCTGCTCCAGCAACTGGTTATTCAATTCTTCAAATATAGGAACTCGCCCATACACTGCATGATCATAGGCAACCAAACTACCCCTGGGGGGAGACCGGCAACCCTGCTCTTAGGTGGATTAAATATTTTCTCCACAAAAGTGCATCGTAGTATTGTAGCGGTTATTGCCCTACTTGAACAATCGTATCGATAGCATTATATTAAGCACTTTGGAGAATACAGTATAACTGAGTTGGTAGACACAATCCTTGCCCACGAGAAGCTGTGTAAGCAGCGCGGCCTAGTGAAGAGAGCACGGACCTCAGAGTCAGAAGGACCTGACTTCTAATCCCGGCTCTACCACTTGTCTGCTGTGTCACCTTGGGCAAGTCACTTTATTTCTCTGGGCCTCAGTTACCTCCTCTGTAAAATGGGAATAAAGACTGCATCCAACCTCATTAACTGGTAACTACCCCAGTGCTTAGCCCAGTGGCTAGCACATAGTAAACACTTAATAAATACCATTAAAAAAACCCCAAAATCTTCTTAGACTCAGCCTTCTAATGGGTCCTTTCTAGCCAGTCCTAGTTCACGTGTAGTGACTTCTGTCTCGCTTAGTTTGTTTACTCCTCCTTTCCAGGAAGTTGCTCCACTCTAGGCAAGAACCTTGGGTAGTTCTCTCATGGATGTTCCTTGGTCCAGAGACTGTGTTTAGACTATGAGCCCATTATTGTCTTATAGATTGTCTCTATAATAATAATACTATTGGTATTTGTTAAGCGCTTACTTTGTGCAGAGCACTGTTCTAAGCGCTGGGGTAGATGCAGGATAATCAGGTTGTCCCACGTGAGGCTCACAGTCTTAATCCCCATTTTACAGATGAGGTAACTGAGGCCCAGGGAAGCTTAGTGACTTGCCCATGGTCACCCAGCTGATGAATGGCAGAGCCGGGATTGGAACCCATGACCTCTGACTCCCAAGCCCGGGCTCTTTCCACTGAGCCACGCGGCTTCTCTATCTGTTGCCAAATTGTCCATTCTAAGCGCTTAGTACAGTGTTCTGCACATAGTAAGCGCTCAATAAATACTATGGAAGGAAGGGAAGGGAAGGGAAGGGCAGGAATGGGAAGGGAAGGGAAGGGAAGGGAAGGGCAGGAATGAAAAGGGAAGGGCAGGAAAGGGCAGGAAAGGACAGGAAAGGGCAGGGCAGGGCAGGGCAGGAAAGGAAAGGAAAGGAAAGGAAAGGAAAGGAAAGGAAAGGAAAGGAAAGGAAAGGAAAGGAAAGGGCAGGAAAGGGCAGGAAAGGAAAGGAAAGGAAAGGAAAGGAAAGGAAAGGAAAGGAAAGGAAAGGAAAGGAAAGGAAAGGAAAGGAAAGGAAAGGAAAGGAAAGGAAAGGAAAGGAAAGGAAAGGAAAGGAAAGGAAAGGAAAGGAAAGGAAAGGAAAGGAAAGGGCAGGGCAGGGCAGGGCAGGGCAGGGCAGGGCAGGGCAGGGCAGGGCAGGGCAGGGAAGGGAAGGGAAGGGAAGGGAAGGGAAGGGAAGGGAAGGGAAGGGAAGGGAAGGGAAGGGAAGGGAAGGGAAGGGAAGGGAAGGGAAGGGAAGGGAAGGGAAGGGAAGGGAAGGGAAGGGAAGGAAGGAATAAGAAGGCGGCGGTGCATTTGCAAGCCAGTTCAGTGGCTCAGTCCAATCACAAGGTGGCAGCAAAGTCCCCTGGCAGAGCCCCTTTTACAGTTATAAAATATCCTTAAAAAGCGTAGGCATCAAGACATCAGAACCCTTTTAAAACATGCTCATCTAAAAGCATCTTATTCATTTAGACTTAGAAAAATAGAAGCCCCAGCTGAGAACAGGGCGTCGACTTTAGCCAATGCTAACCTCATCTACTTGAAATCTAGTGCTCCTCTGCAAATCGGCTGACATTTTATGGACACCTTCCTAAGCTTGAAGGTTACCTAGCTCTGGACTTCCAAGAGTTCCAGGCCTGGAGAACAACGTGATCGGGGGTGAGGGTTGGGGGGACGGTCTAAGTTGGGAAAATCGAGAGAGGGGTGCAGTTAGAAGGTGAACTTGGGAGGAACCGGGGGTGCAAGGTGGGGCTACTTGAGGATGAAGAGTAAGATGTGTAAAATGGAAAGGGTTGGTGGAGAATCTTGAAGCCAGTGATAAGGAGTTTTCGTCTGAAGCGGAGGGAGAGGAGAGGAGGTTTGAGAGGAGTGGCGAGACGTGAAACGAGTGATGCTTCGAGAGAAGATCGCTTGAAAAAAATGGTATTTGTTGAATGCTTACAATATGACAGGCGCTGTACTAAGTGCTGAGACGGATATGAGCTAAGCACAGTGGACATGGCCCATGTCCCACATGGGGCTCACAGTCTTAATCCCCATTTTATAGATGAGATCATCGAGGCACAGAGAAGTGAAGTGACTTGTCCAAGGTCATGCAGCAAACAGGTGGCAAAGCCAGGATTAAAACCCAGATCCTCTTACTCGCTGGCTAGAGCCCTTTCCACTAGGCCATGCTGCTTTCCAAGGTCACCTTTTCATTCATTCATTCAAAAGTATTTATTGAGCGCTTACTATGTGCAGAGCACTGTACTAAGCGCTTGGAATGAACAAGTCGGCAACAGATAGAGACGGTCCCTGCCGTTTGACGGGCTTACGGTCTAATCGGGGGAGACGGACGGACGAGAACGATGGCGATAAATAGAGTTACCTCCTTGCCAAATATTATGGACCCTAATGTACATAAATCTTTCTTGATCACTGAAACTATGGACCACTCTCTTCTCCTGGGAACACTATCTAACCTTGGCTTTACTGACACACTTCTCTTCTGGGATTCCTCTTATCTCTCTGTCTGCTCCTTCCCAATGTCTTTCACTGGGTCTTCCTCTGCCTCCAGTCCCATAACTGTGGGTGCCTCTCAAGGCTCCATTTTTGGTCTCCCTGTCGTGTTTTGCTGCAAGTCAGAGCAATGCAGGTCGATTTTTTTTTCAGGAAGGCTGATGAGAGTACAGCAGAAATACAGGGAAACAGCACGATCTAGTGGATAGAGCAGGGGCCTGGGAGTCAGAAGGACCTGAGTTCTAATCCCAGCTCTGCCACTTGTCTGCTGTGTCACCTGGAACAAGCCACGTCACTTCTCTGTACCTCAGGGACCTCATCTGTATAATGGGGATTAAGACTGTGAACTCATGTGGGACAGGGACTATGTCCAACCTTGATTAGCTCGTATCTACTCCAGTCTTTAGAATAGCGCTTGATATATAGCAAGAACTTAACAAATATCATTATTTTTATTATTATTTTTACAAGAGTAGAGAAAAGGCAAAAGGAAGGAAGCTGTAACAGAAAGATAATAATTAAGATCAATATTCTAGAATCAGGGTCAATGGACTCGGGGTCAGGAGTGGGGTCCTGGACAAAGCACGCAGAGGAGATGGGCTGGGGTTTTGCAGCATTGTGTGTTACACGTTTCTTGGGAAACCTTGGTGTCTAAGTCGGGCTGTGTGATGACAGCAAGCGTTTAAGGATTAAGAATTATTAAGGAATTACTAATTAGAAATTAGTTACGAGGTAGACTACTTAAGTGTATGAAATGAATAATATGTAGCTAAAAAATAATGATATATCATTAAGCTTTTGAAATATGTGGACTCTAAGCAATTAAACTCAATTATTCCTCTGAATTACAATTGCATTAATTGGCTCCTTTACTTTGACGGGGCCCAATATTAACCTTTCCATTTTTCTTTGAGGTTGCAATTTTATTGGGTAGATTTAACTCCTTTGATTTGAAAAAGCATATACTTTTTTTGGAGTAAAAACTTGGGTTTTTTTTAAGAAACTCTTCATGCTGTTGCCTTCTAAAAACATGTTCTTTCGACCTCCCACCCCCTAAATTTCCAGAAAATACCCAGGAGAAAATGGGGCTAGGCAGAAAGAGCACAGTCCTGAGAGTTAAGGAACCTAGTTCCTAATCCAGATCTACTGTCTATCTGTCATGTGACCTTGGATTAGTCGATTAAATTATCTGTGTCTCAGCTTCCACATCTCTAAAATGGGCTTAAAATAATCTGTTGCTCTTTTCCCTTAGAGTGTGAGCCCCACATGAGATGCAGACCGTGATTGTCTTGTGTTTTACCCTAGTGCATGCCACATCGTAAGCTCTTAATGAATACCACCATTACTATTAAATTGAGTAGTCGTATGCCTCTGGTAACATCTTGGGAATTTGGCTGGAGAGGTGGATGGAGTCTCCCAACAGAAATGATCGGTGAGCCTCAGTTTTAAGACTTCTGGGCTGAGAACTTGTGTTAAGGACTTAGAGAGACAATGGTCCTGCCCAGAGCCATTCCACTCTTTATCCCTTCTACTCATTTCTCCCTTGGGCAGAAAGTGGAACAAGCAAGTAGGTGGACCTGGGAATCAGCGATTACCCTAACACTAACACTCAGTTGCCTTTTTGAAAATACCCATTTAGGAATATAAATGTTTGGCAAAATCATTTGGCAAAATCACAGATAGTATCCGAGATTGGAGACTATCTTGAAAGATGATTGCTTTCACAAACAAAACAAAATAGGACAAATGATTTTGATTGAGAAAAGCAGAAGTAATTCTAGTAAAAGAACTCTCATTTCAACTGCTATTGATAGGTTAAACTGATTTCATAACTGCAAGCCTAAAGTCGGGTGATTATCGGATGATAAATGCCCAGGTCCTTAAAATTGATACTCGATGATGCTGAGGTCACGAACTTGCATTAATTTTAGTAGTGGTGAGGGTAATAATGGTAGTAAGGAGGCTTTCCTATCCCCAAAAGAGGCTTTGATGATGATGATGATTAGACTGTGAACACGTTGTTGGGCAGGGATTGTCTCTATCTGTTGCCGAATTGTACATTCCAAGCACTTAGTACACTGGTCTGCACACAGTAAGCACTCAATAAGTAGGATTGAATGAATGAATAGTAGAAATAATAGCAGTAGTAGAAATAGTAATGTTAAAAGAAGTAGGAGGAGGAAAAGGAAGAGAAGGAGGAGCTACGAGTAATAGTAATAGAAGTCGCAGTAGAAATAGAAGTAGAAGTAGGAGGAAGAGTATTAACCGCAGCAGAATTGAGCATCCACCATGTGCAGTTCATTGTACTAGACATTTGGAAAGAAAAAAACCAATCAAGTGATATACTGGCTGCCCATAAGAAGCTTATACACTAATGGGGGGAGATAGGCCTACGAGCATTTTCAAGCAGAGTCATTAAAATAAATAATTGAATGACAGTTGCACAAAAGTATATACGTAATTGCTGAGGATGGGCATAAGGACACAAGTGTCAAGCGGTTTATATGACTTAGGATGCTGGGAATGAATTGGGAAGAGAAGTTGGAAGAAGTGGATTTTAAGAAGGGCTTTGAATATGGGGATGGCTATGGTCTGTCAGATTTTTATGTGGAGGAGATTCAAAGCCAGGGGAACAGCATTAGTTAGGGCATGGGGTTGAGAGAGTTGAGAGTGAGATACAGTTGGAAGAGTAGTTTGGGAGAAACCAAGAGAGCAAGTTGGAGAGTCACAGGTGAAGAGCTTTTATATAAAGTGGGGTGAGTTAGGGGAGAGCATTTAAACCAGATATGAGGAGCTTCTAGTCAGTCGGGCCGTCATTCAGTCATATTTATTGAAGCGCTTATTATGTGCAGAGCACCGTACTAAGCACTTGGGAGAGTACAATATAACAATATAACAGATACATTCCCTGGCCACAGTGAGTTTACAGTCTAGGGAGAGCTACAGTCTACTTGGTGGAGAGGAACTTGGGGAACCAGTGGAGGGTTTTGAGGAGAGGAAAATGTCTAGGGACACTCTGAGAAGATAATCCGGGCAGCAGCATGCAATATAGGATGGAGAGAAAAGTGGCTGGAGCCTGATAGAATAGTCTAACAATGACATTACCAGGGCCGATACTAAAGTGATCGCAGTTTGGGTGGAGAGGAAGGGGAAGCTCTGAAAGATGCGGTATAGGAAGAACGGGCAGGATTTGGCAGGGGACCGAATGTGAAAGTTGAAGGAAAGCAGGAAGTCAAGGATGATGCCAAGACCATGGGCTTCTGGAGCTGGGTGGATAGTGGTGCTATTGACCGAGATAGGGAAAGCAGGTGGAAGAGTAGATTAAGGAAGAAAGATGTGTAGTTTTAGACATGTTAAATTCGAGGTACTGGTGGGGCATCCGAGTGGAGATGTCAATCAGTAGTATTCATTGAGGACTTTGAGTTTGCAGAGCACCGTACGAAGCAGTGGGGAGAGTACGATAAAACAAATAGTCGGCCGACAGGCCGACGTATTCCCTGACCACAAGGAACTCTTACAGTCTTAGAGCGATTATCGTCCTGCGGACGAGAGGAGATGTAGGATTGCAAAATAGATGGGAGCTCAGGATTAGAGAAGTAGATTTGGGAGCCGTCCGTATGACGTGGTAGCCGAAGCCACGTGAGCATCTGAGCTCCCCTAGAAAGTGGGTGTTGAGTGAGAAGATTAGAGGTCTCAGGACAGAACCAAGGGGACACTTACAGTTATGGGATAAGAGCTGAAAGAGGAATCACACGCACGAGCACAAATAAAACTGGAGAGGAGCAGCCAAAGAGGTAGGAAAAGAAACCGGTTAGTACCTGATCTGCAAAAACAAGGTCTGGAAGTGTTTCAAGGAAGAGGAATTGTCCAAGAAGAGGTCAAGGAAGGTCAGGGCCCAAGTAGGTCAAGATAACAGGAAGTGAGGTGAGGTCGCAGGTTAGAAGGAGGTGGTCAGATAAGGGTAAGAGGGAATTGGAGAGGTATTAGATGGTACAGCATTTTGTGATGATTAGATCTAGTGTGTGTCTGAACTGAAGTGTGTCTGAGGTTCAGTAAAAGCAGTACCATACCTGCCTTCCCTTTATAAGAATAATAACGGTGGTATTTTGGGGGCACATACTATGTGCCAAAGCACTGTACTGAGCACTGGGTTAGATCCAAGATAATCAGTTCAGAAACAATCCCTATCCCACTTGGGGCTCACAGCCTCAGTAGGAGGTAGAACAAGTATTTAACCCCCATGTTGCAGATGAAGAAACAAACATAGAGAATTCAAGTAACCTGGCCAAGGTCATACAACAGGAAAGTGTTGGAGTGGGATTAGAACTCAGATCCTCTAACTCCCAGGCCCACTAGGCTACTCTGCTTCCCAAGAAACTGAAGCACGGGCTTGAGAGTCAGAGGTCACGGGTTCGAATTCCAGCTCTGCCACTTGTCAGCTGTGTGACTGTGGGCGAGTCACTTAACTTCTCTGGGCCTCAGTTCCCTCAGCTGTAAAATGGGAATTAAGACCGTGAGCCTCACGTGGGACAACCTGATTTCCCTGTATCTCCCCCAGCGCTTAGAACAGTGCTCCGCACATAGTAGGCGCTTAACAAATACCAACATTATGAGAGAGGTTAACCGACTTGCCGAAGATCACAGCAGGCAAGTGGCAAACTGAGGTTAGAACCCAGGTCCTCGGCCCCCCAGCCTCATGCCTTTTGTCACTAGGCCACGTTGCTGCCCGATCTTCCAAAATGTCTCTAAAGAACAATCGTTTGATCAGGAGTCTTTTCATGTCGTATTCAAAATAGGGAAGTAGGAATGTCCTTCACGGGCTCATGGATGCAGCCTGAGTATGTACAGTGCCTGGCACATTGTAAGCGCTTAACAAATACTCTAATTAAATTAAAATTTAGCGAAAGGAACGAACAGTCCTGTAGTTCAACTATAGGACCACAAGATGGGAGTCTATTGTAGGCCATGTACAGTGTCCCTCCAACTAATCCCGTCCATCTGCTTTGGATTTGTCCTGGGCTCTTGGAATCGTCTAATTCTTGCCCTCTAAAATCCTATTTCTACTGTAAAACAGATCTACAGGGTTAAAATAATCTAAAGGAAATTATTTTAGGAGGTGTAAAAGAAAGAAGATTAAAAAGAAATGAAAGGAATGAGGCCCATTAGTCTTTGGGAGATGCATTTCCCATTATCCGGTAGGAGACTGAAGAGTACACGAAATCAGAGCGTCCCTCTAGATGGTAAATTCGTTATGGGCGGGGAAACTATCCTCTAATTCTGTTTTATGGTACTCTCCCAAGCATGTAGTACACTGCTGTGGTCCTCACACAGCCCCACTTTTCCTCATCTGCCACTCCCTTCTGCGTCTCCCTGACTTGCTCCCTTTGCTCTTCCTCCCCTCCCTGCCCCACAGCGCTTATGTATATATCTGTAATTTTATCTATTTATCTTGATGTCTGTTTATTTGTATTGATGTCTGTCTCCCTCCCCTCTAGACCGTAAGCTCGTTGTGAGCAGGGATTGTCTCTCTTTATTGTTGTACTTTCCCAAGTGCTTAGTACAGTGCTCTGCACGCAGAAAGCGCTTAATAAATACAATTGAATGAATGAATAGTAAGCGCTCAATAAATGCCATTGATTGATTAATTGATTGATATTCCCCTATACCACCTCTCAGAAATGATAGAGAAGTCTAATATTATATTGAAAATATGAATGAAATAAGAAGGGCAGCAGAGGGAAGCAGATTTCCCAGGATCTTGGAATCCCTTACTTCCTAGTGATGTCAGCTGAACAAATCTTTACAAAGCGGCCCCTTCTTTCAGCCAGGCAATTATTTTTATTTCTTCACTTTTCTCCGCTCAATCTTCCTTTTTCTAAACCCTCAACGCCATTTTTTATGGTATTTGTTAAGCACTGGCTATGCGCCAGACACTCTACTAAGCTCTGGGTAGATATAAGGTAATCAGGTTGGTCACAGATCATGTCCCACATGGGACTCACAATCTTAATCCTCATTTTAAAGGTGAGGTAACTGAGGCACAGAAAAGTTAAGTGACTTCTGTTCCATGACTGTAATAATAATGATAATTATGGCACTTGGGCCATCCACTGTACTAAACATTGGGGTGGATACAAGCAACTCGGGTCGGACGCAATCCCTGTCCCACATGGGGCTCCCAGTCTCATTCCCCATTTTACAGATGAGGTAACTGAGACACGGAGAAGTGAAGTGACTTGCCCAAGGTCGGGCAGCAGAACCCAAGACCCTCTGACTCCCAGGTCCGTGCTCTAGCCACTACGACTTGCTGCTTCTTGTGGGACTGTAGGGGTCCCACACAGGGTGGGTTACAAGGGAACCTCAGAGTTAGAGAGTGGCTTAATATTCTCTCAAGACAACCTCTATAAGAGTCAAAACAACAATTCTCTCAAATCCTAGGGACGTCTCTGCTGGACCACTGGATTCTTCAAGCCGACTCCTACCGGTCCGGGCTGAAGGCTGGAGAATTGATTAAAGCAGCAAATGGAGATGGAAAGAATAGCTGAGGACAAGCTGAGTGCTCTGAATTTGATCCTCTCAGCCGTGATTCTACAGTAATAATCGATGGGAGGCAGAAGCCTGGAAATTGATGACTAACTGGACAAGGTAGGACCTTTGACCTTTCTGGGCCTTGAATCAATCTAGCTGCAGGTTGCCAACTACTCTAACGCCATGATCTGTCTTTCAAAACCTAGAAAGTGGATGAGTCAAGAGGGAAATTGAGCCCGTTGTTAGGTAGGGATTTTCCCTATTTGTTGCTGAATTGTACTTTCCAAGCACTTAGTACAGTGCTCTGCACACAGCAAGTGCTCAATAAATACGACTGACTGAATGAATGGATGGATGGATGGATGGATGGATGGATGGATGGATGGATGGATGGATGAATGAATGAAATCTAAACCTCCACAGAGGTGCTCTGTATTGTCCCTGTTCCATGCCTGTCCTGAAGAGTTATGGATGCTTTGTGGGTTATTGCTACTGAGCCCTGGTCTCCCAGTGCATTTTGGGAGGTTAGGGGAGTCATCTCATAGGGGCGATAAATGGGGAGAGGATCACGCTTTCACAATTAACAATGAACAGGGGACCCTGTGCATTGCCCTGAGAAGTGCCTTTCACTCCCCTTTTGCCGCCATTTTGAGACCCGGCTGGGAGCCGAAATGTGGTAGGGCAGCTGTCAGGAATTCTGCACCCTCTGTAGCCCCATTGTAATGGCATCCCGTGCCCCTGGAAGACCTGAGACCATTGAGATTTGGGGAACTCTTCTGGCCTTCTCAGAGTCCAGCGGGAGCTCAGGCCACTCAGCTGTGTCTGGTTATTCTGCCTTGGATGCAGCATAGAGAGGGGACACAGACAGAGTCACCCCTAAGGGGGAAGAACCCGCTCAGGTGGGGTCATTGTTTCAAGGAGCGGCCCTAGGGAAGTTGGGGGGGGGGGGTAATTAGACTCTTAAATGATCCCTCACTCCATCCTGCCCTCAGACCAAGCCAGTGAGTCACTGGTTCCAATAGCCAGTTGCTCCCACAAAGACTGAATTCCCCTGGACCCAGTAGCTCTGACACCCAAGCCGGGAGGGGCAGGCTACCTCTGAGTCAGAGGATCTGGGTTCTATCCCAGCTCTGCCGATTGTTTGCTCTGTGACCTTGGACGAGTCACTTCACTTCTCTGTTCCTCAGTTCTCCGGTACTCCTTCCTGTGACCTTCATGCAGGACAGGGACTATTTCTAACCTAATTAAGTTGTTTTTACCCCAGCGCTTGAAACAGTGTTTGACACATAGTAAGTACTTAACAAATACTGTAAAAAAAAGGATAAGGACTCAAAGTGTCTCATGGAAGGAAGCAGCTGGATGCAGGAAACCACTCATCACCCCTTTAGGTAAACCAAAGAATCAGATCCATCCCTATTGAATTCAATTCTCTCCAAGGGGAATGGTGGTCAGGGAAGGGGGTGATGCTCAGATCTGGGAGGTGCTTTTCAATGACAGCACCTTGAATTTAATCAAAGGACTTTCCAAGCTGGTCTGCGATTTGACATAACAGAGTCTTCCTGCCTTCGTCTTCTGGGTGGAAGTGAAAACTTCCAAGGAGAATGCAAAACACCTAGCACGGGGTCATTGGTTCTCTCTCCATTTAGGCTCGAGCTTGAAATGTCATAAGAAAAATGTGAGATAGGAAGAAGAAATCATTTTCTACCAGTAAGAGTGTCTTGCATTCTTAATTGGGTGCTGAGAAATCGTGTGGAAATCTTTCAGAACAGGAGAGATGCCATCTGTCTGGGATATATTAGGCCAAGTTTCCCTAAAGATAGAAAAAAGTATTAAATAACCGGTGGAGTTCCCTTCTAACCTCAGTGTACTATACTCAGTGAGGGTGGCCAATGGGGTCAGGTTTTAAAGAGAGATTGTTATGCAAAGCAGAGGGTGGCAGATGGTTTTCAGAGCAAATTCTATCAAAGACATGATCTCACTTCTCGCCCAGTCAATATCTACATGAGGAGAAAAGCACAAGGGCTGTTTGATTTCCTACTACAACCCAACCCTCTCACTTTGCCCCTCTAATGCCAGTCCATTCACTGTGCCTCAAGTGCATCTATTTCACTGCTGATCCCTTGCCCACATCCTCCCTCTAGCCTGGAACTTCCTCCCGTTCATATTCTGCAGACCACCAGTCTCCCCACTTTCAAAGCCTTACTAAAATCATAGCTCCTCCAAGTAGACTTCCCTGACTAAACCCTCTTTCCCTTTTTCCCTCTCCCTTCTGAGGCACTTGTGGACTTGAATCTTTGCCCTTTAAGTATTTGATAGTCCCATATTCACCTCACCCTCAACCCAGCACTCATTCACATATTTATTTTATTTTTATTTATTTATTTATTTATTTTTAATTTATTTTAAAGTCTGTCTCCCCTCTAGACTATGAGCTTCTTTTGAGCAGGGAATGTGCCTACCAACTCTGTTGCATTGTACTCTCCCAAGCATTTAGTACAGTGCCCTAAACACAGTAAGTGCTCAATAAATAGCATTGATTGATTGATTAATCGATTTGTGGAGTAGGAGGGAGGGTGGCTTGGAGAAAGTAGAATGGGAAAAGAGTGAATTTGGTAGAGAAAGGAGCAAGAATTGAGGGGTAATCACTAGGCATTTTATTACTAAATAAACACAATACAAATGGTGTGTGAAGTAGCTATTATTTGAGTGAATGGAGTGAATTGAATTGAGAAGCAGTGTGGCCTAGTGGAAAGAGAATGGATCTAGGAGTCAGAAGAGTTGGGTGCCAATCCTGACACTGCCGCTTGTCTGCTCTATGACCTTGGCCAAGTCATGTAACTCCTCTGTGTCTCAGTTACCTCACCTGTAAAATGGAGATTAAGATAGGGACCGTGTCCAACCTGATTAGGTTGGATCTGCCCAATGCTTAGTACAGTGCTTGGCACATAGCAGACAATAATTAAAATTCAAAATAAAAATGATTGAGCCTTTTTGCGATATGTTTGCAACCTCTCAAGGACCTCAGGATATTTATGAAATGTTGCAAAATCAAATGCCTTTTCCCTTTTGTAGACAAAAGCCAAACTTCTTGCAGAGGGAAATAGCCACCTTTGCCCTAGATTTGACTTCTACAGCTCGCCTCTTTTTTTTAATGATATTCCCTAAGCACTTACTAAGTGTCAAGCACTGCTCTAAGCACTGAGGTAGATACAGGTTAATCAGATCAGACACCGTCCCTGTCCCACACAGGGCTCACAGACTAAGTTAAGAGGGAGAAAATATACTGAATCCCCATCTTGTAGGTGAGGAAAATAAAACACAGAGAAGTTAGGTGACTTGCCCAAGATCCCACAGCAGATAGTGGAGCCGGGATTAGAACCCAGGTCCTCTGGCTCCTTGTCTCATGCTTTATCTACAGGCCGCAATGCCCTTGACAAAGACATGCCTGCGTCCATGCAGTCTCCTTCCTTTTTGCCAATCACGCTGCATCATCGTAAGAGACTGACATTATAGGATGTGGTAGGTGGCATTCATAATGTAACAGCTTGGTTGGTAATGTCTTATCAGCGGCTGGGTTAGTGCCATGTAAATCACTGTGACAGCTAAGATGAAGTAAATTATAGTGTGCACTAAATGTAAGCGTATGGGCTTGGGGATGCCTTGGTTATTTTCACCCTAGATTCAACCTAGAGTATGTGGAGCTCCTATCATTTCTAGGAGTCCCTATAAATTAAACAAGGTATTGGTGCAGCCTCAGAGGGAATGTATAGATTTTTCTCCCCTGCAGCGCTGAATGGTAAGTCAGCATGAATACATACACCCATAACAACAGCCACAGAGATATTCGGAAGACGGGCGTCCCTTAGGAGGTTACCATTTCTCTTTCGGCCACGCTTGCCGCTTTGCTTTGACGATATTTTGGGGTGGGTTTAGGAAAAGGGCTCTAACTTTAAAATCTTGTTCCTAGGGCTGGGTGAGACGGTGCAATTCCTAGCCATCCAAAGTCCTTTGGACAGAACTGGAGAGTTGGGAAGGTAACGCCCATCGAAGGGCAGGAACTGTATCTGTTACCGATTTGTACATTCCAAGGGCTTAGTACAGTGCTCTGCACATAATAAGTGCTCAATAAATACTATTGAATGAATGAATATCTGCCTGGGTTCTGAAAAGATAGGCAGCCTAGTCAGGAGCAGAGTGGTGAAGGTACCAGCTCAATAAGTGGTTTTCCATCCTTAAGAAAGTGCCGGCCTGTGAGTTTTCCTGGCATATGGATGAGTTGTTGGGCAGAGGGAGGAAGGCAGTCCTTGTCAATTCCCAGGAAAAAGAGGGACCTTAGACTGTTGGACTCATGATACTCTTAAATATGGGGGGAAGAAATTAGACCTACTTTAAAAATTCACATGTTTTGTCAACAGAATATCTGAAAACTGGAGTTCTGTGCTTTGGGGACAGAGTAAGATTTTAGATGTTCCGTTTTGTGAGCTGAGAAGGGGTTAACAGGATTAAGCATCCTGGGGAGGTCAAAGGCTTGGAAGGTCAGATTCGGGCATGGCTCTGGGGAGGGCGGAAGATGTGATAGGATGTGAGAGCAGGAAAAGTGGGGGAGGGGAGCAAGGTTAAAGAAAGAAGCATCTTATATCTAAGGATCACTGAAGCAAGGAGCCACCTTTTACATGATGCTTTTTATGTTTGCAATTTGGACTTTGGAATTACATTTGCATCCTGAGTCGAGACTTGAATTTTTTGAATTTTTTGAAAATGGAAATGGCAGTGGTTAGCTTTATTACTCCATCTCCTTTGTAAGAACAAAAGCAATACATCTTAATTAATAGCCTGCTCGTTAAAAATACTGTATGCCAGGCTGCGTGACCCATTATGTACGGCTTCCTTGGGTAATGGAGGAAAATAACAGTTATCCTGCTCTTAGCTTTTAGCTTTTCTGGGAGCTGACAATGGCTCTTTAAAGGGCAGAAGGGATTCTTTGGTAAAACTCTTATTGCTTCTTGCATGACTTACAATAGTGGCTAATTGTAGCCCAGACAGAATGTAGTTTCCTCCCCTCCTTGCCCCACTGCATCACTGAGTTAGGGTCCTGGGGTATCTTGACTATGGAAAAGAACCTCTACTCCGATGGACAACATGAACTTTTTAAGGACAAAGTCCACAAATCCTATATTCTCAGTCTAGCCTCTTGGACATTTGTTTTAGATTTTTTTGTGTTCGAAATAAACAATGTAATTAAATAAATTGGACCATGAATGATAATTATAAAAAAACCCTATGGTTCCTATTAAGTGCTTACTATGTACCAAGCATTGTACAAAGTGCTGGGGTGAATGAAGATAATCAGGTCTAAGTAGGAGGGAGACCAGGACTGAATGCCCGTTTTGCAGATGAGGTAACTGTGGCACAGAGAAGTTAAATGAATTTCCCAAGGTCGCACAGTAGACATGTGGTGGGCCCAGGACTAGAACCCAGGTCCTCTGATTTCCAGGCTCTTTCTACTACATCACGCTGCTTCCCTGAACCGTCAGATTCCTCATCTGTTATTTCCAAGAATTATTGATCAATCAAGGTTATTTATTAAGCACTTACTGTGTGCAAAGCACTGTACTAAGCTCTTGGGAGAGTACAGTACAACAGAGTTAGTAGGCATATTCTCTTCCCACAAGGAACTCACAGTCTAGAGAGGGAGACAGACATTAAAATGTTAGCTGGAAAGTAGTGAAGAGAAAGCCAAGATGTAGGAGAGTGAGAATTGGTGGGCTCATATTCTAAGTTTTGGGACATTAATTTCTAACTTATCTCTCTAAGCCATACCCAAATATTCAATTAATTTCCTTAATATCAAAGATGCAAATCAACAGAAGGTGGACGGAATGATTGCCGTGAGAAGCAACGTGGCCTAGAGGAAAGAGCAGAGACCAAGGGCCTGGGTTCTAATTCCAGCTCTGCTACTCTTCTGCTATGTGATCTTGGGCAAATCACTTAACTTGTCAGTGCCTCAGTTACCACATCTGTAAAATGGGGAAAAGATAGTAAGCTCCAAGGGTGACATGGACTGTGTCTGACCTAAGTAACGTGCAACTATCCCAGCCCTTAGTACAGTGCCTGGCACATAGTAAGCACTTGACGTACACCCTAAAAAATAACCACAATGCTGGACCATCAATAATTAATCAGTTTACAATAATAATCCCTCACTGTTTCATTGGCAATGAGAAAGTTACTCGGTACACTCTAAAAATGTAGACACAGAACTAACCCGTATAAAGTTGGAAAGAATGATAACAATGATTTTGTTAAGCTGCTTATGTTTCCAGAAACATTACAGACAAGCTGGGTTCACCTATTATGGAACACCAGAGCTGTGTGGTCTATTTTCCAGCCTTATTTTCTACCAAGGCATTTATTTATCCTGTAGAAACATCTGAAATATTAAGTGTTGTAGTCATTAAGGACTTACTATGTGCTAAGAAATTTACTACTTGCTGGGGTAGATGCAAAATAATCAGGTCCCACGTAGGGCTCACCGTCTAACTAGGAGGGAGAACAGGTACTGAAACCCCATTTTGAAGATGAGGGAACTGAGGCCCAGAGAAATGAAATAACTTGCTTAAGATCATTCAATCATTCATTCAATAGTATTTATTGAGCGCTTACTGTGCGCAGAGCACTGTACTAAGCGCTTGGAATGTACAATTTGGCAACAGATAGAGACAATCTCTGCCCACTGAGGGGCTTACAGTCTAATCGGGGGAGACAGACGGACAAAAACAACAGCAATAAATAGAATGAATAATAACAATAATGTTGGTATTTGTTAAGCTCTTACTATGTGCCGAGCACTGTTCTAAGCGCTGGGGTAGACACAGGGGAATGAGGTTGTCCCACGTGGGGCTCACAGTCTTAATCCCCATTTTACAGATGAGGGAACTGAGGCACCGAGAAGTGAAGTGACTTGCCCACAGTCAATGTACACCTCATTAACAAAATAAATAGGGTAATAAAAATATATACAAATGAGCAAATGAGCACGGTGCTGAGCGGAGGGAAAGGGAGAGGGGGAGGAGCAGAGGGAAAGGGGGGAAAGGGGGCTTAGCTGAGGGGAGATGAATCGAGGGGGGCAGAGAGGCAGCAGAGGGAGGAGAGGGAAGGTAGGGCTGGGATTAGAATCCAGATCCTCTGACTGCCAAGTCCATGTTCTTTCCATCAGGCAACACTGCTTTTCAACTTTGTTTTCTACAGCATTTTTATTCCCAAATGGCTCTCACATCAATTGTTTCATATTAGCCCTCACAACAGCCCTGTGAGGTAAGTAGGAAAGATAGGTGTTATAATCCCCATTTTGCAGATGAGGAAAGTGAGGTACAGAGAAGTTCAGTGACTTGCCCACGGTCACACGGCAAGTGAGTGGTCCAGCTCAGACTCGGACCCAAGCACCTCAGTTTCCTCAAATGTAAAATGAGGATTAACCATCTGTTCTCCCTCCTATATATACTATGAGCCCCATGTGAAACAGGGACTGTGTTTCAGTCTGATTAACTTGTATCTGCTCCATCATTTAGAACAGTGCTTGGCACATAGTAAGCATTTAACAAATACCATAAAAATAAAAGAAAAAGAGAAGCAATGTGGCCTAGTGGAAAGATCACGGGCCTGGGTTACAATGCGACCTCAGACCTTCTCATGCCCTCAGTTTCCTCATCTGTAAAATGTGGATTCAATACCCGTTCGCCTTCCCCCTGAGACTGTGAGCCCCGTGTGGAACTGGGACTGTGTCCCACCTGATGATTTTCTTGTATCTTCCCCAGAACTTAGTACAGTGCTTGGCACCTAGTAAGCGCTGAATAAGTACCACAGTTATTAGAAAAAAATAAAGTTCTGAAATTTGCTTCACTGAATTAGAGCCAGTGCTAGACTCGAGGATGCTGACCCTCCGTTGACCCTCAAAATGGATTATCTGTCTCTTCATCCAAACCTCTCCACTTTGAAGATCATAAGCCGTGACAACGAACTTCCCTAGGCAAGGCAGAGAGACAGACCAAATTTCTTTCATAAAGCTAAGCCTTACCGTTCTATTTTTGACCGGTCCGATACCGAAGGGAACTGGGAAGGGAGACCTTTTCATCAGTGACCTTGTTCAAGAAGACAGGACTTTCGAGTGCAGTACTTTCTTTTCTCTACCATCTCCTTCCACTTTGCCATCTCCAGATAGGGTTTTTCTCACCAACTTGTGGACTTTCTGTGGCCCCTCCGTTGCCTTTGGAAAGGTGAATTACTCCTGTCTGGGAATCCTTCCAGTTAATATAATAAATGGTTCCTAGGATGAAAAGGGAGAAAGGATGCAGTTTGTCCCCAGCGGTATACCCTTGGTTTGGCATAACTCACCCGATTTTCTTTTTGAAGTTGAATTTCTTTTCCTACCAGGGTGCAAATTCAAGTCCACACCAGGAACGTTGCCAACCCCTCCTCCCACCTCCCCAAGAATAATGTGATATTTATTGAGTGCATATTATGGGTCAAGCACTGAACTGTGCACTGGGTGTTAATATAAGGTAATCAGGTCAGTCGCACTCTCTGTTCCACATAGGGCTTCTAGTGTGAGTAGGAGCTGTAAGCTTGTTGTGCGCAGTGAATATATCTGTTATATTGCTGTTTTGCACTCTCCCAAGCACTTAGGACAGTGCTCTGCATACAGTGAGAGCTCAATAAATACAACTGATTGATTGAGAACAGGTATTGAGTCTCCACATGACCAGCATGGGTTAGCAGAGAGAGCACGGGCCTGGGAGTCAGAAGGTCACACAGCAGACAGGTGGAGGAACTGGGATTAGAACCCAGGTCCTTCTGACTCTCAGGACTGTGCTCTATTCATGGCCTGCTGCCGCTCCATTCATGGATCCTCACTCCCCGAAGGCAGCTCTCGCTGATTGAAGGTCAGAGGGTCCCACCTGCCAGGTTCTTAAGTGTTTGACCGTCCATGTAACCTGTGGGATTGCTGGACTCATTTTGAGCTTCCTGAGGTGATAGAAAATAAACTCCAGCTTTCCAGAATATACTATCCTTAGCACCTCGTGGCTCAGTGGAAAAAGCACGGGCTTGGGAGTCAGAGGTCATGGTTTGAATGCCGGCTCTGCCACTTGTCAGCTGTGTGACTGTGGGCAAGTCACTTAACTTCTCTGCACCTCAGTTACCTCATCTGTAAAATGGGGATGAAGACTGTGAGCCCCACGTGGGACAACCTGATTCCCCGTGTCTACCCCAGCGCTTAAAACAGAGCTCTGCACATTGTAAGTGCTTAACAAATACTAACATTATTATATCTGTCATTTGTTTGCTGTGTGACCCTGGGCAAATCACTTTAACTTCTATGGGTCTCAGTTTCCTTATCTGTAAAATATTTTTTCTCCTTCTTAGGTTATGAGCTCCATATGGGGCAAGGTGTGTACCTAATCCAATTGCCTTCTGTCTGCCTTAGTGCTTAATACAGTGCTTAACAAATAATACTATTGTTATTATTAATTATTCTCCCATCTATCTTTCGTCATACTTAGCATTGTCAGCTGAATCTTTCATTTTCTTCCTGCTCCTACTAACTAGGAATAATTTGTGTCCTCCTATTGCTCCCATCAGATTGCAAGGTCCATTGTATTTTCCCAAATCTTTGATACTGTGCTCTCCACACTGTAGTTGTTCAATGAATAAGACTGATCAGATAACTGAGGGTCATCCATGAAATGAAGCATAAAGTAGAATTGAGCGTCACCCTTCCTGACGTAGTGATATGGGTCAGTCTAACACCTGAACTATTAGTCTTTTACATGGAGAGTTTGGAACTTGCTGAGACTCAAATAATTTTTAAAACACTGGAACAAGGACCTGTTTGAGAATGACTGACCTGAAAAATGCTCTGTCCATATGCTCGTGGCTTTAAAAAAATAAGGTGAGAAAGCACGAAGCATCTGAGAAATCTGCTTCCCCTATCTATGAGCTGATTTGCTGAAACGGTCGATATTAGGATCAATAAATAGTTTGCTCTAATTATTGGGCGTTATTCTCTAAACCAAATTAGCAAGTTGGGCATGCAGTACTCCTGAGATGAGGAAATCGATGTGCTTCTGTGGGAAGAAAGTCCAGGTCATCCTCTGGGGCCATTTGCTCTGCGACTGTTACAAGGCCTAAAGGCACATTTACCTCACCTATAAAGGGAGGGAATGTCACAGGTTTGGAATAGATCTTATAACCTTAATTTGACATTGAGTCAATGTGATATTTGTCTAAAAAGAACTGAAAAGCAGTGTGGCATAGTGGATAGAGCATGGGCCTGGGAGTCAGAAGGACCTGGCTTTTAATCCCAACTCCTCCACTTGTCTGCTGTGTGCTCTTGGTCAAGTCACTTAACTTCTCTGTGACTTGGTTCCGTCATCTGTAAAATGGGGATTAAGAATGTGAGCTCTATGTGGAGCAGAGACTGTGTCCAACTTGATTAACATGTGTCTACCCAGCACTTAGTACAGTGTCTGACACATAGCAAGAGCTTAGCAAATATCATAAAGTAATAGTAATAGGAAATTATACGTGGCTGTTGTCAAAAAAGCCAGGCAATATCAAATGGGAATGGTTTATAATAATAATGATAATAATAACAATAATAATGATGGTTGTGCCTATCAACTCTGTTGTACTGTACTCTCCTAAGTGCTCAGTACAGTGCTCTGCACCCAGTATGTGCTCAATGAATACCACTGATTTATTGGCATTTTTAAATGCTTACTATGTATCAAGCAGCACCTAGAAAGATACAAAATATTCAGATCAGACACAATCCCGGCCCTACCTGGGGCTCACAATCTAAGTAGGTGGGAGAACATTCATTCAATGTATTTATTGAACACTCACTGTATGCAGAGCACTGTACTAAGCAAGTTAATCCCCTTTTTAGAGATGAGACAACTGAGGCACAGAGAAGTGAAGTGACTTTCCCAAGATCACACAGCAGGTGGGTAGAAACCCTGACTGGACACTGAACTTCTGATATAATTCATAATTATTCTGATCTTCTTTTTTGCCTTCTAGTTTTAATAACAACCGTGGAATTTGTTATGCACTTGCTGTGTCCACGCATTGTACTAAGCACTGGGGCAGATACAAGGTTAAACACAGTCCCTGTTCCATCAGAGGCTAACAGTCTAGTTGGGGAGGGAGAACAGGTACTTAAGTGGTGGGTTGAGGGTTGATCGACTGCCTTAAAGCCAGAAGTTTCTCCGTCACTCGGAAAGGATTTTGAAGAGTGGGGAGATGTGTGAAAAACAGTGCTTTGGGAAAATGACCTAGGCAGCAGGGTGAAGTATGAGACTGGGAAAGGGAGAGACTGGTGGCGGAAAGGTCAACAAGGAGGTTGATATAGTAGTTGAGTTGGGATATGACAACGGCTATGGGCAGCGGAAAATGTTTTAGTAGGAAACCCTGGTTTGGCCCTGAAATGCTAAAGGAAATGTTAAAGGGATGCTAAAGTAGCTGACATTTCCCACAGCAAAGTTGCTGGATGGATCGACTTATCAGTGACCGTTCGAGACCAGACTTCAAATCAAGGCCAGCAGCAGTAGGATGCAAGGAGGAGTCCGTATTCTCCATCATATCTTGGGGGCAGGAGTCAATCACAGAGATCCCCCCACCAATCAAGCCCTCTGCATTAGGAAGCAAAGCCTCGGACTTATTTTCTTGTCTTCTCAAACCCGACCTAGAGTTCCCAGCCGGACCAGGCTGCTGTCAGTCCTCTTGCCACTAGCCAGCGAGAAACGGGCTGCTCCGTTCATTTTCGTTTTGAATTTTTTCCCTGGAGGCCAGATGGTCTTTGGACAGTCAGGCATGCTTCCTGTGACTGTGTGACCCCTCATTCCAAAAGTTCCTTCTTTAGAATGGATCTCCTTCCTGTCCCAGCCATCCCTGAAGGAACGATCCATAATGATCAACTAGAATTCAAAGTCAAATCTGTCAATCAGAGCACTGTACTAAGCTCTTTGAAGAGTACAGTGCAATAGAGTTGCTAGCAATGATCCTGCCTTCAAGGAGCTTTCAGTCTTGTTTAATTAATCTCACTGTAAATGCTTTATCTCTTAATACCTGATTTTACTAAATAAAAGTGGTCCTATTTAGATCCATTTTTAGGACATTGTAGGCCTTCCCCATTGACGTCCTTTCTGACAGCTAGTAAGGTTTAGCTGTGGTAAAGTAATTTACACATTGAAGTCAGCAGAGGGATTTTATCTATCCCAGGCCTAGAGCAGTGTTTGATGCATAGTAAACATCAAATACGATTATTACTTAATAATTAATGGCAGAACCTTTTCCCAAAACTTGTTCTGGCCTCAGTGGGTCCCATGTGGCTCTCCCTTTCTCCTGGACTGCCAACCTCCAAACTGCAAGCACACTGTGGGAAGGAAATGTGTCTGCCTATTGTATTTTACTCTCTCAAGTGCTAAATACTGAAATCTGCACACTGTAAGTGCTCAATAAATACGAATAAATGTGTGCTTTCAGTTGGGTGTATGGAAGACTGATTCTTCTAGGTACTTTTCAGAACCCTAGGAAAACAGTCAGTGAGCTGCTCTTTCAATGGGGGAGAGAAAGCATAATTTCCTTAGCTTTTAACGATATGATTCTTGATATATGGGAAGAGGTCAAGGCATAGAATTCCTTCTGCAGGGACATAAATTAATTGAGTTACTGCTACTGTGAGAAAGGGTAGAGGGTGAAAATGAAAGCAGAATGAGGCTGTCAACCAGTGGAAAGGGCGCAGGGCTGGGAGTCAGGAGACGTGGGTTCTAATCCCAGCTCTGCCACATGTCTGCCGTGTGACTTTGGGCAAAACATTTAATTTCTCTATACTTTTTTTCCTATCTGTCAAATGGGATAAAAACCTGTCCTTCCTCCCTCTGGCCATGTGAGCCTCATTTCACGCAGGGACTATGTCAGATAAAATTATCTTGACTCTACCCCAGTGTTGAATACAGTGTTTGGTGCATAATAAGCTCTCAATAAACAGTATTATCATCATTATTATTGTTGTTAATAATAATAATCATTATTATTCATAATAATAAAAAACCACTAGGAAAATACTAGTCGGTACCATGTCACTCTCCATTCTCCAAGGCCTTAGTACAGTGCTCAACAAATAGCACTGATTGATTCATTGGAGGCGTCTTAGCTGTCCCTGAGTTTAAAGGGGCTCTTCACGGGACCTTTCACACTCGTTACTGGCTTGGGAAAATGGTGTGCTTAACTCTACTGGCTGTTCGATTTTCCCTAATTAATGTCCTAGTCTCAGTTCAGAGCATATAGGGAGGTCAGTGAGAAGTCTGACAGATCAGTTTGCTGGGCTCACTGGTCTTTTCAGCAAGCGCTATCAGGCTCACAGTCCTTTCGATGCCTTTTCACTCTGCATAGAGGCTCATTGTTTTCTCGATTCCAAGACAGCTCCTTATTACAATGAACAATTAATGTGGAAAAAACTGTCGTCTTTGACTATGATGACTTTCTCTGGAAATGTCTTTTCCACTTGGGTTGAAGCTTTTAACCCAGAAAAATCCCTCACCCCATAGCCGGTTTTGTTCCTCCATGAAATGAAAACAACTCCATTGTCTCTTGTGGGGGTTCATGAGCGAGAAACTGCGCCAAGCTGGAATCTACTACTCGTTGAGCTGTTTGGGTCTGATTAAGACTAAGGGGGCCGGTCCAGGTGTCGGGGGAGGGTTCTGTGGGGATACTGAATTGATTGTAGGGGGAGAGGATTGAAGTTGACCATTTTTCTAGGGGTGCAGGGGAACTCTGGGTATGGCATGGATCTGAGAGTAAGGTGAGTAGGGATAGGGAATTGGCAAAGAAGGGGCTGGGGTGGCACGAGTACGAGTTAACGTCTATTCTGTGCTCCTTAGCACTTTGCCCAGTGTTCTGCACAGAGTAGACACTCTATAAATACTGATGGTTGATGGATTAAATGAGACTTTTGCATTATTTTGCACACAGTTTCTCCCCTTTCCTGAGGCTTAACTCAATCTGAAGTCCAAAAGAGGTGGTGTTTCAGTGCAGTGTGCGAACTCCGAGGTTCCAGTGCAATTTTCCCATAAGCCCCAGGGAAAGAAACTCCGGGCCGCTAGCGATGTCTACTAACCCAATACAGTTCAAACACTCTGAATCGACCCTTTCTCCTCAACTGAGCAGACCCCAGAGCCATGGGAATGATTTGGGAGGTCCCAGGCTGTGCAGGCTGAAAGACGACAGCATATCAGGAAGGAGGTGTGTTGGTGGTGACAGGACAAGGTTAAGGAAAAGCAAACACTCATGCAAAGCGGGTTCTGTCAGGGGTTTGGGCAGGGGTGAGAGAGCTACATGGAGCTTTCATACAAATGTGGGGAGGGGAGGGCACAGTGAACATAGGATGAGGAGGAGGGGTGGGGTTGAGTAGGAATCAGTAATTATTATTATGGTAGTTGTTAAGTGCTTATTGTGTGCCAAGGACTGTTTTAAACACAGGGGTAGATATAAGGTAATCAGGTTGGACACAGTCTCTGTCCCACATGGGCCTCACGCTCTTATCCCCATTTTACAGATGCGGTAACTGAAGCACAGAGAATAATAACGATAATAATGTTGGTATTTGTTAAGTGCTTACTGTGTGCCGAACACTGTTCTAAGCGCTGGGGTAGACACAGGGGAATCAGGTTGTCCCACGTGGGGCTCACAGTCTTAATCCCCATTTTACAGATGAAATAACTGAGGCACTGAGAAGTGAAGTGACTTGCCCGAAGTCACACAGCTGACAAGTGGCCGAGCCGGGATTCGAACCCATGACCTCTGACTTCAAAGCCCATGCTCTTTCCACTGAGCCACGCTGCTTCCCAAGGTCACAAAGCAGACATGTGGCAGAGCTGGGATTAGAACCCAAGTGCCTCTGACTCCCAGGCCCATCATCTGTCCACTAAGCCACACTGCTTTTCTGTCAATAGGAGGGAGGTCGGGGACAATGGGGTGAGACAAAACATGAAAAAACATCCCAGGTACATTGTGCCTACCGGAAAAAACTCCTCTCAAGCCACTCGCCCATGTAGGCTCTGCCAAACTGCGGATTCTTTCAGTTCGTGACTAACTCCAAATTGAGGGTCCCACGCATTATGAACTGAAGGGAACATTTGCATCTGAAAGTGACCGTGCCCCAAAACTGTGAAAATGCACATGTCTCTATTTCTTAATACCCAGTACCTCCCTCATTAGTCCACTGCTGTGGATTTTGTGTCACGAATGATCGAGACTGAGGTATTGGAATTACAAAGCTTGAATCCATTTGACATCCATCCCAGACTTGTAACTTCTCTGTCACATTTCTCGCTAGGGCTATAGCGGACTCGCCAGGCAGAGCTCTGGGGATGCCGTGTAGTTCCGAGCAGCAGTTCTGGATTGCGGGGGCAAAGTTAACACTTTTGGAGCCCTGACGATTAGTCAGTTAATCAATCGTATTTATTGAATGCTGACTGTATTAGGTGCTTGGGAGAGTACAATATAACAGACACATTTCCTGCCCGCGACGAGCTTACAACTGTAGGTGGAGGCAGAGATTAATATTCATAAATATTTATTTTGTGTCTGCCTCCCTGATATGTATACATATGCCTAGGAAACAGTGACCCCTCCTCTGTCATTCCCGGGATGAATTTGGGGGGCAGGGGTGTCAGGAAAATTTCTGGGCAGCGGGGAGCCCAGGGTATTAACGTGGAGATAGGAAGAAGTTTAAAAGTGGAAATCCCACTCTTCTTCAACCATGGCCTTGCTGACTGACAAACTAGGACTTATAAAGTGTGTCCCGAAGAATCTCTTCCCCTTCACTCCCCTCCCAGGGAGTAGCACTCTTGACCCCTGCTGCAAGAGGTGATTGACCAGGTCATGCTTTCTCATCCTCCCCCTTCCCCTTTTTCCCTCCCCAGCATAGAGGGCGGGAGGGTGGGGCAGGGCCCAGTAGCACTTGGTTCAAAATGGCCTGTGGAAGGAACAGCTGTGAAGGTGGTGGGACATTCTGCTGAGTTCGATTGGCAGATTTGAAAATGTTCAACTTTTCCCTGAAGAATGGACCAGAGGATAAAAAAAATCTCTGGGGAAAAAAATCCCAGAGAAGGAACTTTGCCAAAAAGACAAAAAACCCAGAAAGTCACACTCCTCTCCCTCCCTGATCTCCCCTCCTTCTGGGAAGGGCACAGAACCAGACCATTCCAGGAAACCAAATGTCACAGCAGCATAAGCCAGGGCATCACCAACTCTGTTTTCTTTTCTTCCTCCAATCCATAATTTATTTTGCATCTGCCTCCCTGATTGATTTGAGTACAGGGACTGTGTTTTCTAATTCTGTTCTACTCTCTGTGTTGCTTAGGACGATGCTCGGCCCACACTAGACACTCACTAAATACTAATACAGAGAAGCAGCATGGCCTAGTGGATAGAGCATGGGTCTGGGAATCAGAAAGACCTGGATTCTAATCCTGGCTCCACCATATGTCTACTGTGTGACCTTGGTCAAGTCACTTAACTTCTTTGTTCCTCAGTGACCCCATCTGTAAAATGGGGATTAAGACTGTTGGCCTCCTGTGGGATAGGAACCGTGTCCAACCCGATTAACTTTTATAGCCCAGCGCATGGAACAGTGTTTGGCCTATAGTAAGTGCTTAACAAGTACCATTATTATTAATAAGTTCCAAGATTACTATTATTATCAATAACCTGGGTTCTAATCTCAGCTCCACCATTTGTCTGCTGTGAGACCATTGGCTAGTCACTTTACTTCTCTGTGCCTCAGTTATCTCCCTGGCAAAATGGGGATTAAGACTCTGGGACAGGGACTGTCCAACCGGATTAACTTGTATCTACCTCAATGTTTAATACATTACCTGTGACATAGTGCTTAACAAATGCCATTATTGTATAATTGTTATCATTCAAATTAAAATTGAGCCAGCCACACCATTTTGAAGAAATATCAAGATCTTAGTGAACAGGTCAGGGCAACCAGATTTTCTTTGTAGTCGCCTGAGCCCAGGATCGTTAATGGAGCCAAATGGTTTTGTGGGGTTTAAGAATAGATAGTACAGAAGGATTGGGGTATTTCTGCATTTCTTTTCTCTGCCATATTGCAAGGGTCATGTCTTTTGGGCTGTATTACTATCTGAATTCCCTTTGAGACTGAGCTAGCCCAGGGTTAGTAATAGCCTCCAGTAGAGTTTCCTTCCAGTAGAGTGCAGTAACATTCTCACAATCAACTCCAATCATTCATTCAGTCATATTTATTGAGCACTTAGTATGTGCAAAGCATTGTACTAAGCACTTGGGAGAGGAGAATATAGCCATAAACAGACACAATTCCTGCCCACAGCCAGTTACAGTCCAGAGGATGATCTTGCAGTCTAGAGGACAAGCACAACTCCCTCTCATCTTCGTTCTCGAAGCGGTTGACCGGAGTGCTCTCCTTGATACGTTTTGGCATTTCTTTGGTGTCTCAGATGTTGAGAAAAATCCCAAACCTAGGCCTAAGCAATATGACTCCTAGCTGGTTGTCAATCTCTACAGGAATTCCTCAGATCTGGACAGTGATTTTCACAAAGTTTGAGCTAAGGCCAGACTTTCACATTTCAGTTGGTCCTCTATCTTTTGTAGGTAGAAACCAAGGTGAGAAAATTGGGGGGATTTTTCCCAACCTCCACAAGATTTTTTTCTGCCCCATGAAGAGAATGGAATTACCTGCGCCGTGCAGTGGGGCTGAGATTGTTGGTTTGGGACCTTGTAGTTTCTGTAGTGAGGATTGAGAAACTACATGGCCTAGTGGACAGAGCTCAGGCCTGAAGTCATAAGGCCCAGGATTCTAATCCTCGCCCGGCCACCTGTCTGCTGTGTGACCTTGGGCAAGTCACTTAACTGTCCCTCAGTTATGTCATTTGTAATAGTGAGATTAATGCTGTGAGCTCCGCATGGAAACCCAGGGTCTCCTCCGGAGCTGATCTCCGTGGTGATCTCCAGGCTCAGGGAACTCAGAGAAAGGAGTCTCGGGCAAGCAGTTTCCTTAGCCAGCAACGCGTGTGGATTGGGAGGGTGAGAGTGGCTGGGGGGTGGGAGAGGAGGGGAAGGTGCCCGGTAGGTATCAGATTGTATCGTATGACTGGAAGTTGTCAATTACTTTCTCCCCACCCCCCACCCCCCACTTCAAAGCCTAACTGAGGGAACATCTCCAAGAGGTCTTCTCTGACTAAGCCCCCCTTTCCTCTTCTCCCACTCCCTTCTGCATCCTCTGCCTAGCTCCCTCTGTTCATCCCCGTTCCCAACCCCACAGCACTTATGTCCATATCTGTAATTGATTTATTTATATTAAAATAGTTGTCTCACCCTCTAGACTGTAAGCTCATTGTGGGCAGGGAATGTGTCTGTTTATTCTTGTCTTGTTCTCTCCCAAGCGCTTGGTAGAGTGCTCTGCACACAGTAAGCACTCAATAAATGCGATTGAATGGATGAATGAATCAGAGGGTTTGTGGGGCCATAATTCAACTCCTATTGGGGGTTGGTAAATCTGATAGGATGCCCAGACACATCTGTAATCCAACCAAATCAAGCGATCATATTTATTGCGCATTTACTGGGTGCAGAACACTACACTAAGCACTTGGGAGAGTACAATATAACAGACACATTTACTGCCCACAGGAAGCATACAGTCTAAAGGCCTTTTATGAAAATCACATCCCTGTCAGGCACCCCTGGGTAGGAGTCAGTAGAACTATCGTTTTGTGGAAGGGACCTTGAAGATATAAGTAATCTCTGTTGTATTTCTCTGTCCTGGGCCATCCTAAGGATGAGGTTTCAAAGCAAAACCTCCAAATCTGAAAGCAGATTTCCACAGTTATAAGACTCTACTGCCAACAAAAACATTGACTTTAGGAAATGTAGTCCAATTCATGGTCACCAAAATAGAAAATGATTGAAGTCAGGAAAATATCAGGCTTTTCCGGTTACAGGCATTTTCCAGGTTCACTCACTCACCCAGACAATAGGTAGGAAAAAGATGAGATATTTGTGAATTTCTGGGATTCCAGTTTCCTGAACTCTTGTGATACAGCAGACCCGTATTTCAAAAACATTATTGACTGATAGCCTTACCCGCTATCTTTCTTTGATCAGTTTTAGCCAAAGAGTACATCACGTTCTTCTCCCTGGACTCTAATTATCTGCTCGCTGCTCAAAACAATGAATCACATAAACTTGATTTTGCCTTCTTCCTATCCCACAGCCGAATTCAGTTGCCGTTCGTATCCTCAATCAAATGTGATGAGGATTAATACGTTATCCAAAGTTGAAACTTCTAGAGACCAAGTTATTACAAGACTGCATCATCGGAGAAAGAACGTGTAAATATGGCTTTGATTAAAAGCAACACTCTAGATATCCCTTGATGATAATCGTTGATAGTGGAGAGGAAACTGGGAGGAAAAAATTTAGACATTCCAACAGTCTTTTATGCTCTTTTCATCTGATATGCAAGATGTTTTGCTCTAGAAAAACATTTTCTGAAAAAAAAAAATGTGTCCAGGACCAAACTCCTCTTTGCAAATGATGACTGGGGAAATGAAAAGCAGATAAGTACCCGTTGCTACAGGAATAAAAAAAAGGATGGGGGGTGGGGGGGGGGGAACTGGGAGGTTGAATTGGGGCATTTATTCTTACATCATGGCACTGAACTGGGTGACTGGTGGGGAATCCTCTTTGTGATTTTCTTGAAGCTTCGAGGGTAGGCCAAGAAGAGAGTGGTAAAGTCCTCCTCAGCAGCCTCTTCTTGGTAAGGAAGCAGTGTGGCTTAATGGAAAGAGCAAGAGGCTAGGAGTCAGAGGACCTAGTTTGTAATTCCAGCTCTGTCACTTGAATTCAGTCAATCAGTTGTATTTATTGAACACCTCCTGTGTGCAGAGCAAGCACTTGGAAGAGTACAACATAACAGAGTTGGTAGACATGTTTCCTCCCCACAACAGGCTTACAGTCTACAGGGGGAAACAGACCTTACTATAAAGAAATTACATATATGTACATAAAAACTGTGGGGCTGAGGGAGGGGCAGATAAATGGAACAAATCCAAGTGCTAGGATGATGCAGAAAGGAGTGGGAGAAGAGGAAATGGGGGTTTTGTCAGGGAAGACCTCTTGGAGTCTTTAAAAGTCTTTAAACATTCCTTTAAAAGCAGCATAAAGCAACTCGGTTGTTACGAAAAGTCTTAAAACAAAATATTGAAAAACCGTGTATTTTATGATAGCAATTGAATTGGATATGAAAAACTATCAAATTGGAGGCAGAACAGGGGGGAATGCTAGAGATTATGGGGATCCCAGCAATCCCGGGCCTTGGGCAACCTCAGTGTCGATACCACCTTCTATTCTGGACTACCGAGTTCTTAAGATTAAAAAAAAAAGTATTCTCTAACCGGACCACGTGTGACCTCCCCCCCTCTCCCACCCACCTCACCCTCCTGCTGCCCTCACATAACTGCCTGTCAACACAAAACCCTCGTTCAGGGACTTCTTCTTATGCCAGAGCTGAGTTCAAGCCAGCTCCGGCTTAGAGACCCTGGCTTACTGCCAGCGCTAATTTCCTGCCTAAAAACAACTCACTGTCAGACACAACTAATACACTTGTCTCAGATGGAGAGCTGAGGCAGCGAGCAGAATGGTAGTTCCCTGTGGTGCATTATATGGGCTAGCAGAAGTCTCTCCAGCTCTGCTTACACCTGGTGTTGGGGGTTGACACACCCGGGGAACAATGGTGATAACTTTTCTGGTCACCATTTGACAGGAAACTGGACCAATTCCCAATGAAGACAAACCTTGGGTGGATCCTCAATAAATACTTGGTACTGATGATGAAAAGACATTGTGATTCTGCAGAAGAATTATTCTAGATTTGTGCTTCCGTTCTTGCCAGTTGTCAAAAAAAGAAACCGATAAGTATAACAGCAGATTTTTGTATTATTCTGTTGGGAATTATTTTGAAAATATCAATCAATCAAACAGTGGTTTTTCCTGAGTGCTCACTGTGTGCGGAGCACTATAGTAGCATCCGGGAGAGTACGACATTTGGGTGACCCGCTAAAATCTGCATAGATCTTTAGAAACTTACCATCGCACTCAGTGATCATAACAGTCTAGGATGCAATTTCCTGTCCAGGTTCTTTTTCCTGGCCTAGCCATGATTTAGCACATACCATATATATGAACTATGTTTTGGAATGCTAACAGGATAAAAATGACTTATAGTGGATGAAGTGGAAAATAGGGGAAATACAATTTGTGAAACTGGCCAGTGCTATTTGGCTATGTGACTGAACTTTAAGGAAACGGAATAAAACTTTTGATAGATTGCAGGGTCAAGGGGCATGGGATAAGCATAATATTTTCCCATTCAGAAGTTATGTGGCTTTTTTTATTCTGCTTAGTTGGTGTGCTTATACAGCCACACTGTATTGAGTTTATCAACCCAAAGTATTTAGTGAGTGCCTCCGATTTATAGAGCACTCTATTAAATGCTTGGGAGAGTACAACAGGTAGAAGGCATGACCCTTGCCCTCCACCCACTTACAGTCTAGTGGATGGAGCTTAAAATCCAGCGGTCCTGTTTTAAAAGGGTCACCTCAAATAATCCTCAGCACATAGAAATCCTCCTACAGTATTAATAGAAGTTGTGGTTACAGTTGGAAGACAAACAACTTGCTGATTTTCATACTTGACTGTAACTAAAGCTGTCATGTTTTCAAGAGCACCTTGGGGCTTATAGTGCTGCAATTCACTCACTTCTCTTGACAGTAAAGGGAGATAGAAGTGCATGGTGAAGGAAGAATAATGCCTGTAGCATATCCTAATCGAGTGGTTAAAGGGCAGCACTAGTTCCAGTTAGAACACAATTTAGCCCGACTCAAACAGCAGCAGCAGCATCATAGCCAGTGGGGTTTTTATCCCAAAAAAATACTGGAACCATTAATTTTCAAGTCTATCTGTTGTGGTAGAATAAGGGTCTTTAGAAATGTTAGTCTCAAAGACTTTCTCGGAACAGTGTTGGGGGGGCGGGGGGTGCTGTTCTTTGAGTTTGAAGAGGACATCATTGGGTGTGGCTAAAATGAATGTGTAACTGAAAAATGAATGTGTAACTGATACATTCTTCACCATCTAGAGCAAGTAAAGAACAATTTGAATGTTACTCAGTGTTTAACGCCGGTTTTAATTTCTCTCTTTTGGAGTCATGGTCTTTCTGAAGCCTCTTGTCTAAAACACCAGGCTAACCTGTCTTTTACAACGGTCGCCCAACTGACTTCCATGCTATATTGTTTGAGGCGTTGCTCGCTGGTGGCTTTAACTCGTTTCTTCCTGTTTACCGTTACTCCATTTCAGCTCAGCGTAGAGTAAGAGTTTGGGAATCCTGTTTTCATCCATTCGGCAAACACTTCTGGACAAGCGAAGGTGTGATGTGACAAGCACTGCTTTGATGCTGCCGATCCGACTGTATTTCAGGACCTCCTTGCTTGTGATTCTGTCTTGTCACTTAATGCTAAGTAAATGGTGTTTGGGAGATTGCCTTTGAAGCCAACGTGGCAGCGCTAAAGTCTGACAGCCCTAAAGAAGCTTTGGATGCTAGGATTGCCCCGAATGGCTCCAGTTGGGTCAGAATCCTAATGACATGTTTTAGGCCACTTTAAATAACCGCCTTCCAATCATCTTTCCCTAGATTAAGTGTTTGCTCTCCTGCTGTGCACTGTTGACATTATTGTTATCCCTACTGGGTAGTTCACCTCCCTCATTAACAGAGCTAAAGGAACTCCATTACTTCGAATTCTTTCTTTTGTGGTCCTAATTAGGCATTTAGTATGTGCCAGGCACTGTGTTAAGCACTGGGGTAGATAGAAGATACTCAAGTTGGACACAGTCCCCGTCCCGCATGGGGCACACAGTCTTAATCCCCATTTTACAGAGGAGGTACCTGAGGCATAAAGAAGGTGTCCTGCCCAAGGTCACCCAGCAGTTGGGAAAACTGAGATTAGAACCCAGGTTCACCGACTGCCCGGCCCATGCTCTTCCACTAGTTCACACTGCTTCTCTGCTGCTGCTTCTTTGAATTCCTTCAGAGAAAAGCCCCCGATGTTACTTGACTTATGCAAAGAGCTTTCTCATCAGTGATCACAATTCCTCTCACAATGTCTCTATCGATCAATGAGTTGTATTTATTGGATACTTACTATGTGTAGAGCACTGTACTAAGCACTTGGGAGAGTATAATATGACCACAGAACTGGTAAACACATTCCCCGGTATTGTTATCCCCATATTTTCACTGCTTAATCACAGGCAGTAGTAGTGATGGAAAGGACCTATGAAGGTGGTGGTGGCCACTCCAGAGAGAGCGACGAAAAAGGTTCCGGAATGAAGTCGGGAGTGGGTTTCTTAGACTGGACAAAAATCCAGTTGAGTCACTCACTTCTCCTCACTCATCCTCTCTTCCTGACGCTCCCTGGGCCCGCTTTGTATCTGACCTTTCTGCCGATAGATATCGATTGGCCAGAAACTCCTGACACATGCTCAGGAGTTTCTGATAACCAATCACATCCTTACTGCAGTAACAGAATCAGTATTCTGTTTCAGTTTCTAAGACCTGAATTCTTATACCCTGCTTACCCCATCCAGGACTGTATAAAGGCTGCCAAATGCAACACAGCTCGGCCAATGGACATATGTCTGTGTCGTAATACAGTGAGCATATCAGAGAGCTCTAAGCTTGAATAGTTTTTCCCATTCTCCACTACCTAGATTTGTGCTCAGATTATCTCGGATTTAGTCAAAAGTATAGTCATTCATATTGTTTGGATACCAAACAGGATCCTCATCTATTCAGGCACCAGCAAACTATACAGTTCCATGGGGGCCTTTATCCGTAGTTTCTAGACAGTTTTTTTTAACACTGAGATTTGTTTATGTCAGACCTCTCTTGCAAACTGCAAGGTAGGAAGGAAGAAAGTTTAATTTTCTCTCTTCTTATCACTACCTTCATTTGTGTTCAAATTCCCTTGGTTTTGGTCAAAAGTGTAGTCACTTGAATTGTGATGCCAAACAGAATTCTATGTCTCGTATTATCATATTATGGACAGTCCTCATCAGATTGGGAGGGCACATCACAGTAATGCAGGAAGTATAAGAAATAACTAGGCAAGAGATTAACAATGAAGTATTAATTTGCATCAAGAGGTGTGAAGTAGCAGCAAGCATCTGGTAACCACTCCAAACCTATGTTGAATTTATTACCGAAGCCATCTTTCATTAACATAACTGAAATGGTCTCAGAGACCTGATCCTCTTAGCCCAGGCCTGGGAGTCAGAGGGACTTGTGTTCTAATCCTGACTCCGCCACTTGTCAGCAATGTGACCTTGGGCAAATCACTTAATTTTTCTGTGCCTCAGTCACCTCATCTGTCAAATGGGGATTAAGACCGAGCCCCCAATGAGACATGGACTATGTCCAACCTGATGAGCTTGCATCGACCTCCGTGCCTGGAACATAGTATAAGCACTTAGCAAACACCGTTAAAAAAAGCTACCATTCAAAGGAAATGTATTTTTGTAGTCTGTTGCTAAACCAGAATGTGTAATTTAGGTCATGTAGCATGAGATTGAGTAATTCAGACATTTCCCTTGACAGTAAGTCCTGCTGCTCCCTCTTTTTCCCCTTAGTGCTCTGGAGGGTACCTTCAGTGGCTTCAAGGGCTGAGGGAGAAAAGTATTGGCAAATGTGTTGATACACAGAGGCGATTTCCTGCATGTAATTCCATTGACTTGATTGAACTGGATTATGTCTGGGAAATGGACCTACCATCATTACATACTATCCTCCCTCTACGTCGTGAACAGTTTTAAGAGCGGGGAGGGGTTCTACTAACCCTACTGCGCCGTACTCTCCTAAGCACTTAGTACAGTGTTCTGCACACGGTAACCTTCCAGAAGTACCGTCGATCGATTCGGGCTCTGGTCCTCGGCCCGTAACCTGCACCTCACTTCCCAGCTCCTCTAGGGACAACCACATCGTGCGGGGGTCCCCGGACTGCACCAGGCATCGATTTGGGATTTCCAGATTGAAACACCCAGACTGCTCCAGCAGCCCACTGTAACACATCTAGACCGAGAGCCCACTGTGGGCAGGGATTGTCTCTATTTCTTGCCGAATAGTACTTCCCAAACACTTAGTACAGTGCTCTGCACCCGATAAGCGCTCAGTAAATGCAACGGAATGAACGAATCGAAGGGGACTGGTCATCAGTTCAATTAGTGTAATTAAAACCAACTGGGACCGAATCCGAAGAATACACACCGGTTGGGGGGGCGGGGGCAGACTTCTTGACCCCTGAGCCAGCCTTTGCCCACGGGAAAGAACAATAATAATAACGATGATGGCATTTGTTAAGCGTTTACTATGTTGTCCCACGTGGGACTCACAGTCTCAATCCCCATTTTACAGACGAGGTAACTGAGGCACAGAGACGGTAAGTGACAGCAGACAAGTGGCGGCACCGGGATTAGAACCCACGACCTCTGCCTCCCCAACCCACCCAGCCACCACTCCCATTCGTTCAATCGCATGCAGCGTGGTTTAGTGGCAAGGGCGCGGGCTTCATTCATTCAATAATAATGTTGGTATTTGTTAAGCGCTTACTCTGTGCCGAGCACTGTTCTAAGCGCTGGCGTAGACACAGGGGGAATCAGGTTGTCCCACGTGGGGCTCACAGTCTTCATCCCCATTTTACAGATGAGGTAATTGAGGCCCCGAAAAGTTAAGTGACTTGCCCAAAGTCACACAGCTGACAAGTGGCCGAGCCGGGATTCGAACCCATGACCTGTGACTCCAAAGCCCGCGCTCTTTCCACTGAGCCACGCTGCTTCAATAGTGTTTATCGAGCGCTTACTAGGTGCAGAGCACCGTACTAAGCGCTTGGAATGGACAACTCGGCAACGGATAGAGACGGTCCCTGCCCTTTTGGGAGTCAGGAGTCGTGGGTTCTAATCCCCCCTCCGCCGCTTAGCTGTGGGACCTCGGGCAAGTCACTTCACTCCTCTGGGCCTCAGTTCCCTCACCTGTAAAATGGGGATTAAGACCTGATTAAGACAACCTGATTCCCTGTGCCTTCCCCAGCGCTTAGGACAGTGCTTGGCACATAGTAAGGGCTTAACAGACCCGACAGTTATTTACGGAGCGCCGAGGCGGGGCCTTAGTCATCTGTGCCAGGGGGAGAGGGAGGAAGAGAGGAGGGGAAAGGGCAGGGCCAGAGCGCCAAAAAAGCCGCCGAGGACCCCTCCCTTCCTCGTCCTCGGGAGGGGGGCCAGGGAGAGGGAAAGAGGAGGGGCTCGTTGCTGCAGAAATCCCAAAGGTTGGGAGCGGAGCGGCCGTCCCTCGGAGGCCGGGGTGGGAGCAGCAGCAGCAGCAGCAGCAGCAACAACCGCAGCGGCGCCTCCCCCTCCTCTTCCCTCCCTGCCTCCTTTTCCTCCTCCCCCCGCCTGCTGCCCATGGCTCACACCTCGGACTGAGCGGCGAGGGGCAGAGCGCGGCCGGTGGGCAGGGCCGGGCACGGGGGCGGGGGGCTCCTCGTTTGGGCGATCGGCGGGGGGACCCGGCCTTTGGCACCATGGCGGAGAAGGAAGCGGCCAGCGACGCGGGCCCCAGAGGTGAGAGGCCGGTCCTGCCGCAGAGGCGGGGGCGGGCGCAGCGCTCTGCAGAGGAGCAGCCTCCCGCACGGCCGGGGGACCCGGGAGAGGTGGGAGGTGGGGGGGATCCTGAGCTGGGCCAGCCGTCCTCGGAGCCCCAACGATCCCTCTGTCCCCCCGGCCTTCGGTGGGGCCGGGGGTGGGAAGGGGACCCTCGGCCGGGCTCGCCAACCGTGGGAAAAACTTGCCCTTTCCTTCCATCGTCCCGCTCCTCGCCGCCCCCCCCCCCCCCCCCGGCCTCTCGGATCCCCCCACCCATCTTCCTTCCCATCCCTCTCTTCCCTTTTCCCCCGGACGAGTAAAGCAGAGAGGGGGAGGCGGTACGTTTCGGTTAGGGTGGAGGGGGGGACGACTAGGTTTTGGGGGTGTGGATGTGAAAGAGAGGTCTATTGAATGTCACCCATCACTGCCCTCCCCTCCTCCCTCCAAAAAAAAGCAAGAGATTGCGCAGGGACCTCAAGCAGCGGGAAGAGGGAATTCCTTTTGATCGAGGCTCCATCCGCAATCCTCCTCCTGCGGGATGGAGGGGATCGGGTCATCCCCTTGCCCGGGAATCATCTCCGCAGGGGGGCTGTGCGGTGACTGCGGGGGATGCAGGGGAACTAAGGCTGCGGAGGGGGTCCAGGGGGAACTAAGGCTGCGGGGGGGTCCAGGGGGAACTAAGGCTGCGGGGGGTGTGTGTCCAGGGGGAAATAAGGCTGCGGGGGGGGGGTCCAGGGGGAACTAAGGCTGCGGGGGGGGTGTCCGGGGGAAATAAGGCTGCGGGGGGGGGTGTCCAGGGGGAAATAAGGCTGCGGGGGGGGTGTCCAGGGGGAAATAAGGCTGCGGGGGGGGGTGTCCAGGGGGAAATAAGGCTGCGGGGGGGGTGTCCAGGGGGAAATAAGGCTGCGGGGGGGGTGTCCAGGGGGAAATAAGGCTGCGGAGGGGGGGTGTCCAGGGGGAAATAAGGCTGCGGGGGGGGGTGTCGAGGGGGAAATAAGGCTGCGGGGGGGGGTGTCCAGGGGGAAATAAGGCTGCGGGGGGGTGTCCAGGGGGAAATAAGGCTGCGGGGGGGTGTCCAGGGGGAAATAAGGCTGCGGGGGGGGGTGTCCAGGGGGAATAAGGCTGCGGGGGGGGTCCGGGGGAAATAAGGCTGCAGCGGGATGAGGGGCTTGTGCCCTGAGGTCCCCCCACATGCCCTTCTGTGCTGCTTATAATAATAATAATAATGATGGTATTTGTTAAGCGCCCACTCCGTGCCAAGCACTGTTCTGTGCACGGTGCAGAGGAATCAAGCGGGGCGGGGGGGGGGGGGAACCCCAACTAAATCCCCCCACTCCGTTCCCACCTGGGCCGCTGCAGAAGGCGGCGCTTCTGAAACCCTAGCGCAAAGTTGGAGCTCGGTAAATGACATAATCCCAGCTCCTCGCAGAGGACTCCGCAGAGATCGTGAATCATAGGTGATGTCGGAAGGGGCCCGCCGAGAGGATGCGTGGGTACCGTGGTGCTGTGTGACTTGCAAATAGATGGGCCAGACTCCAGCCCCCTTCTTAGAACTGCAGTGCTTACTCAGCAGAGGAGGCAGACAGATTCCATTTTGAAAATCGACATCATGATGTCTTAGCAGGGAGGAGGGAGCAGAAGATGCGGTGGGGGGCCGGGGGGAGGGAGCATTTTAAAGCCATAACTTTGCGCATTGAATCAGAAAGCAGTCTTTTGTTCAAGTAAATGCACCGGCTTCCGTACGGTAAAAAAAAAAAATCCCGAGGGGCAGCGATGTGGCCCACCTGGCTCCACGCGTCTTAATGCAAAGCCATTGTGAGAAACACTTAACAGAGAAAGTCAGAGAGAAGCAGAAACACCTTGTTTCTTGGCAGAATATCCTCCACTTTTCACCAGTCCTTACAAATCTTCTAGATTGTAATGATGAAAGTGACCGTGATTTAGAGAGAATCCAAGAAGGAAGTGAATGTTCTTTTAAAAGGGCGTATGATAAAGGGCCAATCTATCGGAAACTCCAAGTGGTGATATTCTCCTTATTCTCCTAGGAATACTTAAACTCGCAAGGTGATGAATGACTCAATTTCATGATCGAACGAGTTTACTGGTGTTAACCGATCTGTAAATAAAGCACATCTGAGGTCTCTTGCCTCTAAAGGCCAGTCAACCACCAGCCCATTGTTCTGGCAGACAGAGGTGCGGTACCAGAGTCAGCAGCGAGAGTTAGTAGTTGCAGGTGGAGGGAGATCCTGACGTTTAACTTGTCTTAGGTGAGGCATCGTTTGGCCAGAGCAGGTGAAACTAGAGCAATTTAAAGTTACAGCATTCTACCAAGTTAGGGACTCGTATTTTAACTGTGGCTTAAATTGGCAAGGGGCTTTTTGCTGGTTTGTTTCCTTTTGTTAATCCATACCTTAAAGCATAGAGGAGTAGTGAATTCAGATTTTCCGCTACCATCTCCCCCTTGCTTTATTTGTCTCTGTGGCTGGTTTCAGTCGCTCTAGTTCATGTTATCTGCTTTTTGCTTTTGTTAGATTCGAAGGAATGAACAGAGGGCTATTAGAGTCCTTGGAGTGGCGATACGTGGGTTCACCAGAAGACTTAATCCTTCTAAAGCGCTGTTTATTTCCGTTCCGTAAGTGGAATCTTTGGAAAAAAACACTTAAGACAGATTTCCTTGTTTCTCTTTTGAAAGCAGCATACAGTTAAGAATTCGGTGATCAAGCTGGTAGTTCCGAATACCATATCCAGTAGCATCTAAACAATATCCTAATATTTTACCACCACTCTACCATCCTACAAGTTAGGACAAGGCTTAACAGTATTGATGTGGGTCGTTCAGTTGTATTTGAGCATTTACTGTGTGCAAAACATTGCAGTAAGCACTTGGCAGAGTACAATGTAACAATAAGCAGACACATTCTCTGCTCCCATCAAGCTTTCAGCCCTTCATTCCTGTGCCCTCAGGAATGAGGTTATTGTTTAGGTAGAGTTTATTGATCAGACAAAAATTCAGGTCTGCACGGTTTGGTAAAATGCCCTGGTAACTTAATAGGTTTGTGTCCTGGATAATACCCCTCTCATGTATCCAGATTCAGTGGGTTATTGGCAGAGAGACTCGTAGAAGTCAGTATCCCCTTTGATGTCTTGTACAGAGCCAGTTTTTACCTGTGCTCCAGAGGGTAAGCGGGTGATCCCTTGTGACATCCTTTCCCCACAGTTTCTGGCATTTCACCATTGCTCCCTCATAGCCTAATGTCCAGGAACCTCTCTTTGTTCTCTTTTGTAGCAAAAGAGTAGATGGGATGTCCAGCTGTTGATTGGAGTGATACCTGTATTTCAGCTGAGGGCCAGATGGCTGAGTACAATTAGGCAGGAGATAGTTTGGATGACTTAATTACAGCTGTATTCTAGGAAAAAGTCCCGATTTTTTATCCGTATATCCTAAAGGTTAACTCTTTTCTTTTTTGAAAAAAGCATCAAGCCTTTTAGTAACCATACAAATGGTGTATTATGTATTAGACTCATGAGCGACTTCCTGATCTCACATGTTTTATTTCAGGCAGGGTCTGAATTGGAGAAAAAGAATTTGTTTTTGTGTTTGTTTTTAGCAGACTTTCAGTTGGATCCTCAGAGGAGAGAGAATTTTTTTTTTTTTGGTAATTCATACCTTCAACCTCTTTTGCATTTTTTTCCCAGTAGTTCACACGACCTTTTTCAGGCAAGTTGGATGGACCTAGACATTCTCTTGTTTGGCAAGGAAGCAGTATTGGAAGGGTATAGATAACAATTGGTTTGGAAGTCTGGTTTAGTCTTACACCAGGGGAGGTGAAGCTGGAAAACTTTCTTTAGCCAGCATCGGGGAGGATACGTGTTTTGGGTTTGAGACTAAAATGGCATAAAGTTTTTTTGGGGGGGGTGAGTCCCCAGGATGCTCTGCAAATTAAAAAGTTGGAAGAGTAAGCACAATGGATGGTTAACACATTTGTCCGGTTTGGGAGAGGCTTGGAAGACATCTAGAAGCTGCCTCCAGATTCCCTTCCTTTGAAACTTATCCCCCTCACAATCTGTTGGTTGTGGGAGTGACTTTAACACCGCTGATTTTGGTTTCTTTTTCTCAGTCCTAGCTGGGAGTCTTGTCTTAGATGTTGAATTTGGCCCTGATATGTTACATGTCTCGGTGTTGGAAACAGTGCAGCAAAACTCAAAGAAAGTCTCAGGACAGCTGCTTCTAGAGATCCTCTTTTTTTTTTTTTTTTAAATACACAGACACACACCCACACCACCCCCACCCTTTTCCAGTTATGGTTCCCAGCTTTGTCACATCTGCTAGACAGGCACTTCCTCCTCCTCCTCCTCCTCTTAAAGTGAACTAGGGGCTTAGGGTTTGGTGCAGCTGCAGTGTAGTAAGTTCTAGCCAGAATCTCTGCTGCGTGGATCTCACAAGTGGAACCTAAGCTTGGTCCTCCATCCTGTTCTCTGCCTTCTTCTCACAGCCGTAGTGTCCTCGAGTGGCAAGCGAGAAAGGCCTTCAGAAGACTTGCAGTCCATTCCCCTGCCTCCACGCACGCCTACACCTAAGGGATCCAAGACAGTTGGCTATGTGTCCTATTTTTAGAGAGCTCCATCTAAGGAGATTCTTCACATTCCCTTGACAACCTGCTTTTAGTGTCAGATATTTTTTTGGCTTTCTCAAATGCCTGAGATTTGGCTCCTTCCTCGGTTTTAGATTTTTCTTCAGTACAGTCTCCAAAAGGTTTTACTTTCTTAATCGATCAGTAGCACTTACTGTGTGCAGAGCTTATGAGAAAACAGTAGAGTTAATCGATATGGCCCTTGCCCTTAAGGAGCTTAGAGTCAAGTAGGGGAGGCAGATCCTGAAATCATTTAAAGATAGGAAAGAGAAAAGGGTTTAAAATAACTGGATGTGTATAATGTGTACAGACTGCTATGGGAGGCTCATGAATCATAAAAGTACTGAGATAGCAGGTGGGATAAGACTAAGCTTGTTGTGGACAAGGGATTTATTTACCAATTCTGTTGTATTATACTCTCCTGAGTGCTTAGTACAGTGCTCTGTACATAGTAAGCATTCAAAAAATAATTGCTAGCCTGGGGAAAGTAGAAATTAATCAGGGAAGGCCACTTGGAGGTTATGTGATTTCTTGAGGACTTTGGAGATGGAGAAATTTGTGGCCTGCCAGATTTCTGTCTGGCCCTCTAGGCTGAAAGCTCCTTGTGGACAGAGATTGTGTCTACCCACTCCGTAGTACTGTAACCTCCCAAGTGCTTAGTACAGTGCTCTGCATACAGTAAGTGCTCAAATATTGCTTAAATGGGGAGGGAATCCCATGCAGTGGGAAGAATTTGGGAGAGATGAGAATGAAGCACAGTGAGCAGGTTAGCCTGGGAGCAGTTTTTGAGGGTGCGTGACAGTGCGGTGAGAGAAGACTGGATAAGTAGGTGAGAAAGAGAGAGATGAATGTGTACCTTAAAGGCAGTAATCAGGAATCTTCTTATTGTGGAGAAGCATGGGTAAAACTTTGGAGGTTTTTGAGGACTGGGGATATTTGGGCAAAATGATGTTTTAGAAAAATGATCCATGAAGCAGAATGGAGTGGGAAGAGATGGGAGGTGGGGTGTTCAGCAAGGAAGCTGATTTTGTGGTCAAGCATGGTTATGAAAAGAACATAGAGCAGCTTGCTGGCCATTTGGATTGAGGTGAAGAGACAGGTTCTGGAGGTGTTTCGGAGTAGGAAGCCACATGATTTGGTGATGGACTGAATTGGGGGTGAAAGAGGAAGGGGTCAAGGAGACCACAAAGATTGAGGGTTTCAGAGATGGGAAGGATGGTGGGATTGCCAGTTGTGATGGGAAATGTAGGTAGATGAGAGGATTTGAAAGGGAATATAAGGAGCTGAGTTTTAAGCATTTTAAGCTCGAGTTGTATGCAAGACATCCATGGAGAGATGACTTGGAAGTGGAAGGAGATGCCTCTGTAAAGAGAAGGAGAGAGGTCAGGACTGGCAAAGTAGACTTGGGAATCATCTGCATAAAGGTGATCGTTGAAGCCCTGGGAGTGAATGAGCGTGCAAGGAAGTGTATATAGAATTAAAAGAGCAGGGGACCTCTAGGCTGTAAGCTCACTTTCTAGAGTGTAAGCTCATTGTGGGCAGGGAATGTGTCTGTTTTATTGTTATACTGAACTCTCCGAAGTGCTCTGCACACAGTAAGTGCTCAGCAAATATTATTGACTGACCTAAACCAGAGTTTTGAGAAACACCCCCAATTAAGGGGTGGAAGGCAGAGGTCGAGGATTAAGATTGTGAGCTCCATGCAGGACAGGAACTGTGTCCAACCTGATTACCTTGTATCAACCCCAACACTTAGAACATTGTCAGGCACATAGTAAGTGCTAATAAATATGCCTCCCCCTCCCACCCCTGGCAAAAAAAAAAGTAAAGCGTGAAGTTAAGCAAGTGATGAATTTTAAATTTGTAGAAGTTGACCCTTAATGTGGCTTTCTCAGGGGCAGCTGCTACTTATTCTTGAAAATTTTCCCTCTTCATCCAGACACGTTGATGTTTCCCGCCAGTCCAGGAATTTGGAAAAATACACCAACAAGGAGTTGATAGAGCTGGGATTGGAACTTTGACTTTTTTGCTCTTCCCTCTAAATCTTCTGGATTTCGGGAAATAATCTCTCACTGTGATCATACTCATCATCAGTATTTATTGAACACCTGTGTGCAGAGCACTGTACTGGGTACTTGGGAACATACAGCTGAAGTAAAAAACACAGCCCCCTATCCTCGAGGAGCCTTCAATCTAATGGGTGAGAAACCCAGATGGTAAATATAGACTACGAACAAGAGGAAGGACATAGAAACACTAAAAAGAAAAGTAGGCAAATAGATGACAGATATATACACAAGTACCAAGATGAGGTGACCTGAGATGGGAGTTAAGCAGGAAATGCCCTTGGAGGAGGTGGTATTTTAGGAGGCTCTGAAGGTGGAGAAGGGCATGGTTTAGGGATTTGAATAGGAGGTATTCCATGTAGAGGGAAAAGGTGTCCCGCCTGCCTGGAACTCCCTCCATCTTCATATCCAACAGACCCAGCTCTCCCCCTCTTCAAAGCCCTACTAAAGTGACCGATCTCCTCCAGGAACCAATAAATCATCTTGTCTTTTCTTAGTTTGAGTCGTCTCTGACCCTTACTCCATGGACACATCTCTCCCAGAATGCCCCACCTCCATCTGCAATTGCTCTGGTAGTGTATCCATAGAGTTTTCTTGGTAAAAAAAAATGGAAATGATTGACCATTGCCTCCTACCACGCAGTGGACTTGAGCCTCCGCCCTCACAGACCACTCGTGGCTACTACTCATTTCTCTCTCTGATAGACTTCTCATTTGGGTTCAGCTGGAAATAGAAAGAGTTAAATCTCTTAGGTGGGATTGAAGCAAGGAAGGAACGTTGGTAAAAGGAATAAGGAGGAAGAACCAAAGGGACTCAAAAAGGAGAGAGTTCTAGTGGATGGAATCTGGCCTTTAGCCTGGGCTCTGCTGCCCTCAGAGACCACATATTTGAACAATCGGCAGTATTTATTGAACTCTTACTTCTCCAGCTCAACTTTCGGATTCCTATTGGATGGCAGCTTAGCCTCTGGAGCCAAGAAGGTTAGGCACCAGAGCTGGAAATTCCCAGTGTGCGCCAGGGAGGTTTGCGAGACTGTGGTTACGGAGGCTCTCCTCCTCATTCATTTATTTTTTTATTTGTTTTTTAAATGGTATTCGTTAAGTGCTTACAGTTTGCCAGGTACTGTACTAAGCACTGGAGTAGCTGCAAGCTAATCAGGTTGGACACAGTCTGTGTCCCTCATGGGGCTCACAGTCTTAATCCCTATTTTACAGGTGAGGTGACTGAGGCACAGAGAAGTGAAGTGACTTACCCAAGGTCACACAGCAGATAAATGACAGAACTGGGATTAGAACCCAAGTCCTCTGATTCCCAAGCCCGTGCTCTCTGCACTAGGTCATACTACTTCCTCTCTTAAATTAAGTGAATTTAAGGCTCTCCACCAACTGCCTCCTTACTCTCTGCTCTCTTCTCCCAGTGCACCCAGCTTGCAGTCTGCACCACCTAACTGTACCTAGCCCTTGACTCTCCTGTTCTTCCAAATCTCCCTAAATCACATCCCCCTCAAGTTCAGAACCGCCTCCAGGAGGCATTTCCCTAACTAATCCTCACTTCCCTAACTAGGCCATCTCATTAGTCAATCAGTTGCATTTATTTGGCACCTATTGTGTGCAAAATACCCCACTAAGCACTTGGGAGAGTACACTATTTCGATAGGATCCCTGCCTTCAGGGAGTTTAGAAGCTAGCAGGAGGAAGCAATGGAGTATAAAGATATGTAACAAGTGGTAGGGAGTGTGAAGATCCAAGCTGTTGGATGAAAGATAGAGAGCTACAGTGACAGTTTGGGGAGGGGATTGGAGATTTATCCGGGAGAGCTTCCTGGAGGACATGTGATTTTAAAATCGAAGATGGGCATAGAGATGGTTTGAAGAGGAAGGGTCAGTGTGATTGAGAAATCAGCAGAGGGAGAGACAGGAATGAGGCAAAGTGAATAGGTTGGCTTGGGAAGAATGAACTGTTCAAACTGGGGTATAATGTATAGTATTAAATATCATATAATATAACCGTATCATACCATATAATACAAATAAGAGTATTAACAAATTGACAAATGATAAATGGTATTAGCAAATGTAATGCCTGATATTAATATTAACAAATACTTTATACCAAATACCATAATTATTATTTTTAGAAGAGAGGGGAGAGAGCTGTTCATTCAATAGTATTTATTGAGCGCTTACTATGTGCAGAGCACTGTACTAAGCGCTTGGGATGAACAAGTCGGCAACAGATAGAGACAGTCCCTGCCGTTTGACGGGCTTACAGTCTAATCGGAAGTTAATGGTCAGGAGTTTTGCCTGATGTAGAGAGAAGCAGTGTGGCCTAGTGGAAAGAGCATGGGTCTGGGAGTCAGAGAAGCTGGGTTTTAATCCCGGCTCTGACATCTGTGTGCTGTGGGACCTTGGGCAAGTCACTTAACTTCTCCATACCTCAGTTACCTCATCTGAAAGATGGGGAGTAAGGCTGGGAGCCCCATGTGGGGCAGGAACAGCGGTCAAACTGATTATCTTGTCCCTACCCCAAGCTTAAACTGTAAACCCAAGCCTGACTTTGCCTTTCTAAAAATCTGTGTGTCTCTGTTTCCCTTAGGAAATTACAAAAAGCAATTGCTCTTGTCTTTTGGATTGCCTTAGTATTTGTAACATCATTTAAAACAAAACTATAGCAATGTAAGAGAAGAACTATTGTATCACAAATACTTTTAGTTTGGATTCTCTCCAGGGCATGTTTAAATATCTGATAATGAGTGTAAAATCATATCTCTTGGGGGAGGCTGAGAAGACACCTCCCCTTTGCAACTTCATAGTTGAGCATATTGTAATCTTGCATTGAGCAATGTGAATGAATGGCTTCAGTAGCATCAAGTCTTCCTTTACTGTTTGATATAGATAGAATGTCCCAGATTCGTTTGTTTCAATTGAGTGCCGTTATTAGATTACTCATGTAAAAAGTTATACCACTGTGCCTTCCCACTGCACTGGGCTCATCTCCAAGTCTCTAGGGAAAGTACTTGACCCCTGTCATGTGACCAGATACCTCAGTTCTCCCAGGAATGGGAACACTTTGCCTTGTAATATACTTCCTTCGGACTTTGGGGTCCAGACATTCTGTAAAGGACACTTTTTTTTTTCCCATCTATCAGTAGTATTTATTGAACACCGTACTAAGTATTTGGGGAAAGTGCAGTAGAATTATTAGGCATGATTCCTGCTTCACATAATCATGTGTCATTTCAATAATTTGTCTGTTTTTGCTCCCAATCGGTGAATTTAAGTACAGTTGGGTCTCTGGATATTTTTTCATGAGGTTTCTTTAAATTCCCTCTCTCTTAGCCTGTGAGTCCCTTATGAGCCAGGGATTATGTCTGATATGACTGTATTATATCTGCACCAGAGTTTCATACAGTGCTTAGCCCCTAGTAAGTCCTTAACAAAAAACAGTTATTATGAGGCATACATTATCATAATTTGATATGTCTTAAGATTAACTCTATGGTCCCTGTGTCTTCAAATACTTCTTGATAGCTATCTTATTGATCTCCGTCTATACATTGATTTCTATCTAATAATATCTTTCAATAAATCTGATTGATTATCTTCACACTTCCCAGCATAAATTCCCCACTTTTAATTAACCTGAATGTCAGCATGTATGTAATCGCAAATTTCCATATCATTTTCCTTAAGAAAAATACTGTTCAAATTTCTTACCTTGAAAACGTGTTGGCATATCCCAACTTCTCTGTGTGCCTCAGTTCTCCTGTTCTCCCACCCATTTTAGACTGTGAGCATCCCATGTGTCCCATCTGGGACAAGGACTGTGTCTAACTTAATTCACTTATATGTAACCCAGCGTTTAGAACAGCGTGACACATAGTGAGCTCTTAATAACTACCGTAAAAAAGGATACTGAAGCCTGTTTGATTATGATTTAACCAAGAGAATTTCAGAGCTGCTGCTGCTTACTGATAGCTTTCACATCCTGAAACTCTTCCTTTTGCAGGTGAACTGCCATGTCAATACCTATGTCTGGCCTTGTGAGGGGAAGCTATCACATTCATGCCATCACTTTTCCAGACTGGGAGCCCCATGTGGGACAGAGACTGTGTCCAACCTTCTATCTACCCCAGCTTTTCGTACGATGTTTGGTGCACAGGAAGCACTTAACGAATATCGTAAGTTTTATAGATCACTCTGGAAAGAAAGTTAACAGGGAGTAGAAGTCTAATGCTCCTGCTGATTATCGAAGTCTTGACTGAGAAAGCAGGAATCCCCCCATGGACAGAGTTCTGAGGTTGACCAGAGCTGGGGATGTTAACTCAGTGACACCGATCTCCTCTCTGCCTTTAAGGATCGCAATCGTGACTGAAGTCCCAGAGCGATCGCTCCATTTTGGTGCCAGATAAGCTAAAACCCAGCACTCCTTTCTCTAGTTCCCATGGATACTTTAGTGGAGTGAACATACTGTAATCAAAACAGCAGGCGGTATGGTTTACACAAAAAATGAAAAAGGAGGGGAGAAACCCAATAATAACATCTCACTTGGACTCTCTTCTCTCAACGATTCACTGAGACCTCTTGCTTCTGGCACATTGTTGCCCCTGGTAATTGATGGCCAACTCAATGCTCTCCTTGCAGGGACTGAGTTTGTGCTTTTTTGTGTCAAATACACCTGATTGAGACATCATGGTCTTGTTTTTCAGAGTGAATTAGACCTGCAAAACTTTCATTCAGTCGTATTGAGCGCTTACTGTGTGCGGAGCACTGTACTAAGCGCTTGGGAGAATGTGCTACAATAATAGACATTCTCTGCCCATAAGCTCTGCTATCTCTTGCTGGTGGTCAATCCTAAACCCCAAACAGTGCTCATTTAATAGTCGTTGGAAAATGCCTGCCAATTTGTATGACTCTTACCCTTGTCCGGGGGGAAGCAGCGTGGCTCAGTGGAAAGAGCCTGGGCTTCGGAGTCAGAGGTCATGGGTTCGACTCCCGGCTCTGCCACTTGTCAGCTGTGTGACTGTGGGCGAGTCACTTCACTTCTCTGTGCCTCAGTTACCTCATCTGTAAAATGGGGATTAACTGTGAGCCTCAAGTGGGACAACCTGATTCCCCTGTATCTACCCCAGTGCTTAGAACAGTGCTCTGCACATAGTAAGCGCTTAACAAATACCAACATTATTATTGTTTGGTTATCCCAGGAACGTTCATCCGTGATGGCAAAGCCGGTGTCGAATTAGCTGTGTTTCTGTCCAGGATCGATGGAGTTATCATGGTCCTCTTCATTGACCTAATGCAATGGAGTCTCTAAGACCACACTATTAAGAACTAGAGGCTTAGTCATCTTTTTATTTGCTCCTGATCAAGGTCCTTATCTTAGTATGCTGCTTTACCTTTGGTATTACTTGGATTTATTGGTGAGGGCTTTGGGCATCTGTGGGGAGAGGGGGCTCATAAGAAGAGTTAAGGCTCATCGTCCTTCTCCATTTACATATTAGTGGGGAGTTGTCACCACTGAAACAGCATGGCCTCCTGGATAGAGCTTAAACCTGGGAGTCAGAAGGACATGGGTCTTAATCCTGACCCTGCCACGAGTCTGCTGTGTGACCTTGGGCAAATCACTCTATTTCCCTGGGCCTCAGTTACCTTATCTTTAAAAAAAAAAAATGGGGCTAAGAGTGTGAGCCCCATGTGGGACAGGGACCGTGTCCAACTCAAGTACCTTGTGTCTACCCCAGGGCTTAGTGCCTGATACATGGTAAGTGCTTAACAGATACCCTCATTATTATAATTATTATTATAATCTTACTGGAGATATAGCCCGACCTCCAGCCACACTGCCCCAGATGGTCTTCAGGACCAGATGATCTCCCAAGGTGCTTCTGATTCAGTGACTAAATGGGAAAAGAATGTGCATTCATTAAGCTGAGACCAGCTGCAAAGTCCTCCCCCTAAGTGTCCGATACCACAAGTGCGAAACATCAGCTCTGCAGAAGACAAAATTTACATCCTCAAAGTTTGGAATTGAGCGTCAGCTTCACGTAGGCATTTTCGGCCCCTCTCTCACACGTGGATGGGATGGATAGATCATGGGCCTGCGAGTCGGAAGGACCTGGATTCTAATCTTGGCTCTGTCACTTGTCTGCTGTTTGACCTTGGGCAAGTCACTTCATTTCTCTGTGCCTTAGTTCCCTCATCTGTCAAATGGGGGAATAATAAGACTGTGAGCCCTGTGTGGGACAGGGACTGTGTCCAACCCAATTATCTTGTATCTACCCTAGTGCTTAGTACAGTGCCTGACACAGAGTAAGTGCTTAACAAGTACATTGTTATTATTATTATTGTTATCATTATTATCTCTTCCTCAATAGCATCATCTTGAATATGGAGGCTAGGCCTGTGTGTTTTCTATAGAATATAAAAATCCCTTTTCTACCCGATGAAGAAAGGTGATTAATAATGTGAAGGTAGTCAGCCAGCAGAACATGTGTTCTGAGGTAAATGACTACTGAATGTTTAAGCAAGAGGTTGGATAGAGTTTGGGGTTTTTTTTGCACCTTGTTTAATTATTGCACTGTCTAGTACAGTGTTCTGCACACAGTAAGTGCTCGATAAATACGATTGAATGAATGAATTTTACCAGTATGCTAAATTTTAAACAGTGGTGTGATGTCCTGGATTTTTGTTGTTGTTGTTAGTTTAAATTGAAAAATCTGGAACTCGGGCAATTGTGGTTTTTCATTTAAATAATAAGAACTATGGTATCTGTAAAGCATTTATTATGTGCCAGGCACTCTTCTAAGCACTGGGGTAAATACAAGTTAGTCAGTTTGGACACAGTCCTTGTCCCATATGGGGCTCACATTCTTAATCCCCATGTGGCAGATGAGGTAACAGAGGCACCGAGAAGTTAAATGACTTGCCCAGGGTCATACGGTGGAAAAGTGGCAGAGCCGCAACTAAAACCCAGGTTCTTCTCACTCCTTCATGCTTTTTCCACTAGGCCATGCTGCTTCACCTGCACCTTCAGTCGACCTGCAACTGCCACTTGTCAGCTGTGTGACTGTGGGCAAGTCACTTCACTTCTCTGTGCCTCAGTTCCCTCATCTGTAAAAGGGGGATTAAGACTGTGAGCCCCACGTGGGACAACCTGATTCCCCTGTGTTTACCCCAGCGCTTAGAACAGTGCTCTGCACATAGTAAGCGCTTAACAAATACCAATATTATTATGTTTGCTAGCTCTCCAGGGACCAAGACTTAATAGTCTAGTGGTTTTATCAACAGGGTGACCTTTTTTTTTTCTTGTGAGATTAACCCTGTCAATGCACTGGACTTCTTTCCCTGCCTAGATGAGATTGTGAGGCTGTGTTTCTGTCCTGATACCCAGGCCCAAAGCTTGGTATAGAGTAATATTCCAAATATAAAATTTCAGGGAGGGTTTTTCCTCTTGAAAAATGACCCCTAAAGACATCACTAGACAAGGCAAGTGGATTGATGTTTCCTGATGACTCAGGATTTCTGAATCCTTTTCAGCAATAAGTGGCATATTACTGGAACCTGAGGAACAACAGAATCAATATCTAGGGATGATGGAACAATATCAGAAAGAGGTTTAATGTAGCAGCTGACCTCCAAAGTGGTTTTATGAGCTAGAGTTGACTGAATGATACCATAATGTTCTTAGTCCATGAATTGTTGGGAGTCACCTGTCCCAGTACTTTTCATTTTAGGAGACTTTCTTCCTTTAATAAACACCACTTTAGTCAATTAACTTCCCTGTGCCTCAGTTACCTCATCTATAAAATGGGGATTGAAACTGTGAGCCCCAGGAGGGACAGGGACTGTGTCGATCCCGATTTGCTTGTATCCACCCCAGCACTGAGTACAGTGCCTGGCACATAGTAAGTGCTTAGCAAATACCGCAATTATTATTATTATTATTATTATTATTAACATCAGCTGAATTTTTTGGGTCCCTATGAATTATTTACTCAAGTGAAAATGCAGTTCATTACAGTTACTAAATTACTTTCACAAAATATAAACCCTGTCAGATTCTAAAAGCTCTTTCATTACCCTGTTAGAAAATGCACTTTTGATATCCTATTTCCTCCATCTGACCCATCTTCCAAGAAGAAACTGGTGAGAATTCATTCATTCAGTTGTATTTATTGAGCACTCACTATGTGCAGAGCACTGTACTGAGCGCTTGGAATGTACAATTAGACAACAGATAGAGACAATCCCGGCCCAACAACGGACTAGTATGCCAGATGAGCCTTTGCAAAGGATTTTTTGGTGGTGGTTTTGTTTTTAAAACGGCCACCTGAAAGAATGAAACATTTCTGAAATGGAAGCAGAAAGAGGCTAAGTGTGTGTGTTGTGTGTATGTGTGTATATGTGAAAGCAACAGACACTTGCCTTCAAGATTGTAAGCTAGACTGATCCTTGTGTGCAGGGACCATGTCTACCAATTCCATCATATTGTACTCTCCCAAGTTAATAATAATAATAATAATGTTGGTATTTGTAAAGCGCTTACTATGTGCTGAAGACTGTTCTAAGCACGGGGGAGATACAGGGTCATCAGGTTGTCCCACGTGGGGCTCACAGTCTTAATCCCCATTTTACAGATGAGGGAACTGTGGCACAGAGAAGTGGAGTGACTTGCCCACAGTCACCCAGCTGCCGAGTGGCAGAGCCGGGATTCGAGCCCATGACCTCTGCCTCCCAAGCCCGGGCTCTTTCCACTGAGCCACGCTGCTTCTTAGAGTACTCTGCACACAGTAAGCGCTCAATAAATACGACTGATTGATTTCAAGCCCCTTAACTCTAATTCCCCCTCTCCAAATGGAATAATGATAGTAGTTGTGGTTAAGTGCTTACTAAGTGCCAGGCACTGTACTAAATCCCGGGGTAAATGCAAGTTAATCAGGTTGGAATACTTTCTCCACCTCCCCCTTAAATCCTATAGAACACAACCCCCTCCCACCACCTTCAAAGACTTCTTAAAAGCTACCACTCCCAAGAGGCATTCAGCAGCTAATCCCCTCTCCCAGCCTCTCTTCCCCATCAGTTACCTTAACACTTATAACTATATTAGTGCATTTATTCTATTTTAACTTAATTTTATTATCACCAGTTGTGTCTCTGGTTCTCATCTTGTTCCCAGTGTGTGTATACTATTTTCTGCAGGGCTCCCACTTTAGCTTGTAAGCACCTCAAGGACAGGAACTGTTGTCTTCTATGCTGTGCTTGTCAGTGCCTAAAACTGGTGCAGGAACTCAGTAAATCTTGTTGATGATGTTGGTAATGGCAGTAATAGTAGTGATGATGAAACAACGTGACAGTAGAAAAAGCACAGGCCCGGGAGTCAGAGGACCTGGGTTCTAATTCCGGCTCTGCCACGTATCTGTTTTTTGACCTTGGGCAAATCACTTAACTTCCCCGTGCTTCAGTTTCCTCATCTGTAAACTGGTGATTAAATCCTCCTCCATCCAGTTTGGAGTGTGGGACAGGGATTGTAGCCAACCTGATTATTTTGTATCTCCCCCAGTGCTTAGTATTGTTCCTGGCATATAGTGAAGTGCTTAAGGATCATAAAATAAAGATGACGACGATTATCCTTTAAGATTATTAAGGATAATCACTTAATCGCTTAGCCTCTCTGGGTCTCAGTTACCTCATCTGCAAAATGGGGATTAATGCTGTGAGCCCCATGCTGGATATGAACCGAGTCCAAGCTGATTATCTTCTCTCTGCCCCCGTGCTTAGTACAGTGCCTGGAACATAGGAGGCACTTAAGAAATACCATAAAAAAAATACTCCAAATGGCTTTCCAAGCTCTGTGAATTCAATCATCCCTAGAGGAATGTCACAGAATCCTGCTGCTTCTAGTCCTAATTCATCACCTTGTACCCAACCCATGCTCTCCGTAAACCAGGAAGGTGGCCTTGTAAGGAGGTAGGCTGTGAGGATTGTCAATGAAATGCCCACTGGAGCAGATGGTCTGCCACTTGAGAGAGCTTGTCTGGGTATCACCAACCCCAGGCCTTCTAGGTAATTAGGCATTTGGTAGGTTCTAATGCCTCCCCCCGTCTCTAGCTCCGGACCAGTAGCCTTCCCCTTCCTCACAGCAGGTGGAGATGGGAAGACATCGGCTTCTGGCTGTTATCCCTTCCTTCCCATCAGGGTTCTGCTGTCATTGTCATTTCCATCTCCTCAAGTGATAAGCCATCTGGACGGCTAGCCCCGGCCAGGGAAAACTGATTTTTTTCCACCGAGGTAATGAATTATTGACTCTGAAAGGCATTTTACTCCTGGAGCGGGAGCTGAGTAGCAGGGATGTGTTGTGATGGTTATTGGAGTGTTTGGAAGAGCACCTTCAACCAGCTCCATGGAACGTCCGCCTTACAGCCTAGTGGATAGAACATGGGCCTGGGAGTCAAAAGGACCTGGGTTCCAATCCTGGCTCCAGTACCTGTCTGCTATGTGACCTTGGGCAAGTCACTTAACTTCTGTGTCCCTCAGTTACCTCATCTGTAACATGGGGATTAAGACTGTGAATCCCATGTGGGACAGGGACTGCGTCCAACCCGACGTGCTTGTTTCCACCCCAGTGACATTCCCAGGGATATTCCCTGTCCATAAGGAGCTTAAAGTCTGCCATGTTCCAAACCCTGTACAAAGCACTGTGGTTGATCCAAGATAATCAGGTTGGACCCAATCTCTGATCCTCATGGATTTTACAGCCTAAGGTGGAGGAAGAACAGGTGCTTTCCCACCATTTTACAGATGAGGAAATTTAGTCACAGAGAAGGCAAGCTACTCGCCCAAGAACACATAGCAGGCAGGCTTCTATTGTAATATTAAGATCTGAATTAAAGCCTGTATGTGAGAAAAGATGTTAGACATACAATGACAGTGAGAGAGCATATCCTTCTGAGAGAAAATTCATTTTTGGTGATTCATTATATCTTTATCCAGGCCACTGAGGCTTTCACCATTTTTTTTTTCTTGCCACCACTTAAGCTCAATTAAAAAAAAGCCTAGCAAAGGGTTCCATGTTCCAATATGTTTGGGAAAGTTGATTAATTTGCTTGCTAGTTATGAGAACCGGGCATTGTTCATGGTTCAAACTCTTTTCTTTTGCCGATTGGAAATACTTCGTTAAATAATTTTAGATAATTGCTGGTTTCCTCCACCAGTGAAAATCACTGTTCCAGCTGGATTAGAAATTTGAGGGCTGGTTTCCTCTTGGAATATGCTCCATTTCCCTTTATGCTGCAGCAGAGAACAGCAGGTTTTGTCTCAGGTCTCCTTTTTGCTTCCTCCCTCATTAAGTCTGATCCACATAAAGGCATGGGAGTGTGAGGACCTGAGTTCTAATTATGATTTCCCCACTTGCCTGCTGTGTCATCTTGGGCAAGTCAATTTATTTGGGCCCCTTAACTTTTCTGGGAATCTGTAAAATGGGACTGAAACAGCTTTTCTTCCCTGCTCCATTACACCCTGAGCCTATGTGAAACAGGGACTGAATCCGACCTGATTATCGTTTAGCTCATAGTAAGTGTTTAAATGATAACATGTTTATTATTTTATCAGTCTCTTTTCAGTGGCACAGATTTTTATACTTGTTGTTCAAGGGTCATGTTTTTCAATTAAGCCTGGAAGAAACCAGCACATTTCAGGCACCTGTTATCTATCAAAAATAAAATAAAATAAAGCTTTGAAGTAAAGAATTGAGTCAGAAAAACGATGGTGTCTCCTCCCAGAGGTTCCCCAGGGCCCAGAAGTAGTTCTCTGAATCATCCAGTGGAGCACAGAGTGGGGAACAACTTTTAAGTTTGAGCAAAGAAGTGGATGGAGAGCAGAGGGATGAAGAGGTGGGGGGATGGGGGTGCTTGGAGGGAGAGAGAAGGAAGGAGGAAAAAGAGAGAGAGAGAGGAAGAAGGGAAAAATGAAGCGGAGGGACATGACATCTGTGCTCCATTGCGGCACTGATTTTTCTATCTTCTGGTACCACTGTCGCTTCCACCAGCCAGGAAGTAGTGGCTCTGTCAGGGAAGACAGTGGCTCTGGGCTTGGAATGATAATAATAGCGATAATAATAATAGTGGCATTTGTTAAGCACTTACTGTGTGCCAGGCACTTTGACTAAGCGCTGGGATGGATACAAGCGAATCGGGTTGGACACAGCCCCTGTCCCACATGGCGCTCACTGTCTTAATCCCCATTTTACAGATGAAGTAACTGAGGCCCAGCGAAGTGATGTGCCCAAGGTCAACAGCAGACAAGTGGCAGAGCTGGGATTAGAACCCAGGATCTTCTAACTTCCAGGCCCTTGCTCTTTCTACAAGGAGGCAGTGCAGGAGCCCCCCAGATGGCCTTGCGGGGTTTCATTCATCACTGCTCTGGAGCTCTGCTTCATCCTCAGACCATGCTCCAGGTTGTTAGGGGAGGCTGGAGGTGGGGAAAAGGGCATGTTTACTTAATAATAATAACAGCAACCGTCGGCAATCATTTATTGAGTGCTTACTGTGTGAAGAGTACTGTACTAAGCGTTTTGGAGAGTGTAATATAACAGAGTTGGTAGACGCAAAATAATAACTCTTATAATTGTGGTATTAAGCACTTACTAAGTGCTAAGCTCTCTCAAGTGCTGGGGAAGATACAAGATAATCAGTTTTCTCATTTGTAAAAGGGGGATTCAAAACGTGTTCTCTTACTTTATTTAGACTGTGAGTCCCGTGTGGGGCAGGGATTGTTTCTGACCTGATAATAGGCACTTAACCAGTGTTACAATGATCAGTATGAGCATTGATAATTTTTTGAGGGGGCAAACAATGACTTGTTTGTGAGATACAGGCATCTTGGTGAGCATCTTGTGGGAATAAGCTAGGTAATTTACAGGGAATTTTAGACAAGGGGCGGGACTCCCTACCTTTCTGCCAATAAAACCAAACCGTAAAGCGTGGGCTCAGGTGATTCAAAAGGTGATAGTTATCTGAGGAAGTAGTGATTTACACCCGGCTTCGTGGGACTGAGGGTATAGGGAGAGTTTAAAGGGATTTGGCATGTCACATGATTCAGAAAGGTCTCAGGATAAACCCGGCCTAATTTGGAATACATCAAAGCGCTTAGAACAGTGCTCTGCATATAGTAAGTGCTCAAGAAATACCACTGATTGCTGACAGGAAGGAATCTGGCTGGTTGTTTTTTCCCCCTCAAAAAGGAGTTCAAGTTTTGTTTTCGTTTTAGATTTCAGTCCATCAGTCAGTGTTCACTACTGAGTGCTTCCTATGTGTGGAAACACTGTACTAATCGATCAGTCAGTGGTATTTATTGAACACTTACTGTGTGGAGAGGACTGCTTAGGAGAGTACAGTATAGCAGAGTTTGTAGATACGCTAAGAATTAAGAGGTTGGGAGCATAGGACAGAAGTAAAACAAGTTTTCTTTGCCTTCAAGGATCCTATAGTTGAACAGATAATAATAATGCTGGTATTTGTTAAGCGCTTACTCTGTGCAGACCACTGTTCTAAGCGCTGAGGTAGATACAGGGTAATCTAGTTGTCCCACGTGAGGCTCACAGTTAATCCCCATTTTACAGATGAGGGAATTTAGGCCCAGAGAAGTTGAGTGACTTGCCCACAGTCACACAGCTGACAAGTGGCGGAGCCGGGATTCGAACCCATGACCTCTGACTCCCAAGCTCGGGCTCTTTCCACTGAGGCAGACAGATAAAAATTACTCAGAGTGGGAGGAGGAACAGGAACAAGAAACAGGGCAGAATATGACTTACACAGTGGAAAACCTTAATAAATGTTGAATACATGTATACATAAATGCCGAATATGTGCAAAAATATAAAACTATACCAAAAAATATAAAACTGCTACATATAATATAAAACCGTTAAGGGTGACTGTGATTTAGATGTTGTAAAATAACCGGGGAAGACTTCTTTGAGGAGGAGAGATTTTTAGACAGGCTTTGAAAATGAGGAGAGCTGTGATGTGGTAGATTTGGGAGGGGAAGAGGAGGTTCCAGGCTGGGGGAACAGTGTGAGCAAGGGATCTAAGGCGGGAGAGCCAATCAAGTGCGATCTCACAGAAACAGAGGTGGGAAGCAACCACCCACTTTTCTTGCAGACCGGGGCACTCGACTTGTCAGGTTGCCCAAGGACAGCGTAACGGATAATGGATCTTTTGAAGACTGACCTGGAGTCACGACAGTTCTGAAAATTCTTGAATTGTGTTTCAGAAATGGCTCCCACATCTGCCTACTCATCACCAGCCAAGAGTTTGGGGGATCCAGGGATCACACCACTATCTCCCTCACACGCTGTGGTAAGGAGTATGTTCTGTCCGTCGGGGTCGTCGCTGCTCTTGTTTGGGGGCCGTGCCGTACTGAACTGGATGGATTCTTTCACCGGCTTACCGAGTAGAAAGTTGAGTTTCCAAAGTCATCATCTCGATATCCACTGCTGGACAAAATCTGTGACTGATTTCATGATGGGGCCAGAGATGCGCACGTGTTATGTTGTGGGAAAAGGAACAGTCCCGGAAATTAAGGGCTCCACTTCTCTTCCTGAACTTTTCTTCATTTCCACAGTTCCCTGAAGTGTCGCAAAGTTCCTTTCCAAAACCTACAGCTTAGATGCTGACCTGGCAGAATCTGTGCTGGGCAAATAAATAAAGTTCATTGTTGGATTCAAAGGGTTTTGAAGAGCTTTCAAATAGGCCGAGAGGTGACGCCTAATGAAATGATTCCAGTTCAGACCAGCTGATGATTCTGTCATTTATAACTGCCATCTATTTTGTCAAAGTGCTTTGTCAATTAGAGATGATTTTCTATGTGAAAAAAATGCTGATAGCTTGCACTGCAGGTAAAACTATTTGCTGAGTCCTGAGTATAGGTCCAAGGAGTATTTGGCAGGTTATGGATTTCTCCCCGGGTTTTTGCTATTCCTGGAAAATAAATATTTAGGTATTAGTTGAAGTGGATTTGCAAGTTAAAGTCAAAGGGAAACTACTGAAAGAAGGAACATGTGCCTAAGATTTTTAAACATTTATAGGATGTGTATCTCTGGGTGTATATATGCGTGTGGATGCATCAGAGCACAAATTCAAACTCCCCAAATGCACAGAAATGCAAGCCATGTTGAGCCCAGCTCTTGGTTTTCTCCAGTTCAGTAATTAGCCGTGTTAAAGCTACGCTAGTAAAGTAAGTAAGCAAGCCAGAAAGCTCCCTCACCCAATTAACTCGGGCTGGGTATCCTCATTAAATATTTATCGAGTGGCCCGTTGAATTTTCCTGTCCATTAAGCCATTCATCGCACTGATGTCTGATAGCCATTAGATGGGGTCACTGCCCCTGGTCTGGCCCTGGTGAAAATCTGACCGACATGATCTCTTCTCGTCGCCTCCCCAGGAGCAGGGAGTGTGGGGCAGAGGGCAGGATAGAGTTTCTCTCAGAAAGCATCACTCAGCCAAGCCGTTTTCCCCTCTCTCCTTTCCAGAACGACTCCGATCCAAATGTCCCCGAGCAGCAGGCCTTTCTCGTGGTCGTTGCTATTGATTTTGGCACCACTTCCAGCGGTTACGCCTACAGTTTCACAAAGGAGCCAGAATGCATTCATGTCATGAGGTAAGCACTGCATTGCAGTCCCCTCCAGTTAGCCAGGGAGATCTCTGGTCACCTCAGGGATAGCGAGGTGCACTCCTGTCTGCTCTCGTCTAGAAGTCCGTCAGACGGCAGGGACCGTCTCTATCTGTTGCCGACTTGTTCATTCCAAGCGCTTAGTACAGTGCTCTGCACATAGTAAGCGCTCAATAAATACTGTTGAATGAATGAAAGTCCATCTGTGCCGGCGGGTCCTCGTAAGGAGGAGAGCATCGAGTTGTCGGTGACCACGATCAACGAAAGAAGGCTGCTGGACTCCTTAGACTTTGTCAAAGAGTCATTCCCCAGGAGAACTTTCCTCTTTAAATTTTATGTTTTCTTCAACTGAAAAATTAGTAATAAAAAGAATTATCATGACACTTGTTAAATGCTTATTGTGTGCCAAGCACTGTTCTAAGTGCTGGTGTAAATACAAGTTAATCAGGTTGAATGCGGTACCTATTCCCCATGGGGCTCACACTCTTAACCCCCATTTTGCAAATGAGGTAACTGAGGCACAGAGAAGTGAAGTGACTTGCCCAGTTTCACATAGCAGACAAGTGGTGGAGCCTTTCATTGGTCTTCCTCTGCCTCCCACCTTCTAACTGTGGGAGTACCTCAAGGCTTCAGTTCTCCATCTACACCCACTTTGTCGGTGAAACTCATTCACTCCCATGGCTTCAGTTGTCATTTATCCACGGATGATTCCCAATCCTACCTCTCCAGCCCTGATCTCTCTCCTTCTCTGCAGCCTTGCATTTCCTCTTGCCTTCAGGCCATCTCCAACTTACCATGTCCGTGTCTCATTTTGCCATCTTAACCCTGCCTTCCTCCATCTTTCCAATCACTGTAGATGACACTACTGACCCCCGTATCTCACAAGCGCATTAACCTCGACTTTTTTTCTCATTCAATCCACATATTCAGTGTGTCATCAAATCCTGACAGTTCTACCTCCACAACATCCCCTCTTTCCTCCTCATTCAAACTGTTACTATTCTCATCCGAGCACTTATCCTGTTCTGCTTCGACTACTGCACTTGCCTCCTTGCTGACCTCCCTGCCTCCTGTCTCTACTTACTTCAGTCTTACCACCTTTCTGTCTGGATCATTTGTCTGAAATTCATTCATTTCACCCATCCCTACTCCTCAAGAACCTCCAGTGGTTTTCTATTCACCTCCGCATCAAACACAAACTCCTCGCCGTCGGCTATGAAGCGTTCAATCAGCTCACCCCCCCCCCCCCTTACCTTGTTGATTTCCTGCTACAATCCAGCCCGCACTCTTTGCTTTTCCAACACCAACCTACTCACTATAGCTCGATCTTGTTTCTCTCGCTGCCGGCCCCTTGCCCAAGTCCCCCCTCTGGCCTGGATCTCCCTCCCGCTTCACATACGACGGACCACCACTCTTCCTACCTTCAAAGTCTTATTCAAGTACATATCCTCCAAGAGGCTTTCCCTGGCTAAACCCGCATTTCTTCTACTCCCTCTTCCTTCTGTATCGCCTATATGCTAACAATAATAATTATGGTATTTATTAAGTGCTTATTATGTGCCAAGCACTGTTCTAAGCTCGGGGGCAATTTCAAGGCAATCGGGTTGTCCCACTTGGGGCTCACAGTCTCCCCATTTTATAGATGAGGTAACTGAGGCATGGAGAAGTTAAGTGACTTGTCCAAGGTCACAGAGCAAACAAGTCAGGCAAGATGAAGCTGGGATTAGAACCCATGACTTCTGACTCCCAAGCCCATGCTCTTGCCACTAGGCCATGCTGCTTCATCCTGGTAGAATCTGTACTCTTTTAGCGCTTTTGTAGTCACCCCCACCTTCAGCCTCACAGTGCCTTTGTACACATCCGTAATTTATTTTAACATTTGTCTCCCTTCCTAGACTTGTAAGATCTTTTGTGGGAAGGGAATATGCCTACCGACTCAGCTTCATTGCATACTCCCAAGCATTTAGTACAGTACTCTTTGATTCATTCATTCAATTGCATTTATTGAGCGCTTACTGTGTTCAGAGCACTGTACTAAGCATGTGGGAAGTACAGTTCAGCAAGACAATCCCTTTCCCTGCGTACTTTTATACAGTAAGCACTCAAATACCGTTGACTGAATGTTTGATTCACCACTCCTGGTTTCTGAGCAGAAACTAACACATTGGGGAATCTTATTGATTTTTTTTTTAATAGCAGTAGAAATATATCAATTCTCAAAGATTGAGGACCACCGAATTACTTTCCTTTAAGCCACAGGTTTTGTTCAGCTATGGTATTATATTACAAACTTCTATGTGCCAAGCCCAGTGTTAAGCCCTGGAGTAGAGATGAGATAATTAGACAGACACAGACCCTCCCACCTGGGGTTCCTGGGAGCTCCAGGTTTCGGAGGCAACCAAATCTTTTAGAAACCCAGTCGAGCATATAGGATCAATATGAATTTCCTTATCTCTTAGGCGATGGGAAGGTGGAGATCCAGGCGTATCCAATCAGAAGACTCCGACCACTATCCTGTTAACGCCTGAGAGGAAGTTCCACAGTTTTGGCTACGCAGCCAGAGACTTTTACCACGACCTGGACCCCAACGAATCGAAACAGTGGCTGTACCTGGAAAAATTCAAGATGAAACTCCACACAACTAGTGTGAGTTATGCTCTATTTCAGGATGGATGGGCAGGGATCAGGCACCACGAGAGCAGAGGCGGAACTTTAAAAATGGACAGGCTGCTGCCACTCAGCCCCAGCAGAAATGTAAAATATATGGTCTAATCTGGCTTGTTGAGACTTCAATTCCCCCGTACATGCAAATGGCAGAGTTGGATCACCATGCTTATGTCCTTACTGCCTCCATATATAATAACAGGGCTTTAATAGTTTGCAACATCTACTTTCTTTTGTTTCTATTTCCCCCACCACTTTCCTTCCAGAACTTCATCACCAGGATTTATTGACCATTATACACCCTGGCCATTTAACGAAATCTCTTCAGGCTCTTTACAAAGCTTCCCGGGACTTAATAATGATGCTTTGTATTTATCACCCAGGAAATCAATCAGTTCATCGGTGGTACTTATTGAGTGCTTTCTCTGTGCAGAGAACTGTACTAAGATCCTGAAAGTGGTGCCACTTCACTCTTGGATTCTCAATTGATTAGATGACTTCACATTTTAAAATAGCAGCATCTACTGTTTAATTATCTTTTTATTTTTTTTCCTTTTCTCCCTCTAGAATCTTAATCTGGAGACAGATCTGACAGCAGCAAATGGCCAAGAAAATCAAAGCCCTCGAAATCTTTTCTTACGCTCTGCAGTTCTTCAAGAACAAGCACTAAAGGTAAGGAGGGAGGTTGTGTAAGCTATCAGTGGAAAATCTCCAGACTTGATCAGTGGTATTTGTTGCACCTTTACTGTGTGCAGGAGCACGTACCGATATTTGGGAGAGTACAATTGAAAAGGAAGAGATGATCTCTGCCCTCAAGGGGCTTGCGGCTTAGTGGGAAGATGCATGTTATCAATAGGACACATTTCACTAGAGTAGAAGCAAGTATCAATCGATAAACATTGATAATTGGAGGAATTGGAGGAATCCTGTAACCAAAGGGAATCTGAATTGCCATTGTCTCTTATAGGTAAGAGGACTTGGTCAGTCAGTCTGTCATATTTAATAATAATTATGCCGTTTAAGCGCTTATTATGTGCCAAGCACTGTTCTAAGCGCTGGGGTACATACAAGGTAATCAGATTGTGCCACCTGGTGCTCAGAGTCTTACTCCCCATTTTACAGATGAGGCAACTGAGGCACAGAGAAGTTAAGTGGCTTGCCCCAAGGTCACACAGCAGACAAGTGGCAGAGCCAGGATTAGAACCCGTGTCCTCTGACTCCCAAGCCTGTGCTCTTTCCACTAAGACACGCCGCTGCTCGCTGTGTGTAGAGCACTGTACTAAGCACTTGGAAGAGTAGAATATAACAGACACATTTCCTGCCCACAATGAGCTTACAGTCTAGTGGGGGAGATAGACATTAATAGAAATAAATCAATTCCAGATATGTACACAGTTGCGGTGGAGCTGGGAGGAGAGATGAATAAAGGGAGCAAGACAGGGAGATGCTGAAGGGATTGGAAGAAGAGGAAAAGAGGGTTTGGGTTCTAATTCTGGCTCCGCCACTTGTCTGCTCTGACACCTTGGGCAAGTCACTTAACTTTTCTGTACCTCAGTTACCTCATCTGTAAATTGGAGATTCAGGCTGTGAGCCCCGTGCTGGACACTGTCCCACCTGATTGTCTTGTATCTACCCCAGTACTTGGGACACTGCTGTGCATATAGTAAGTGCTTAATAAATACCACAGAAGAGCAGCATATGTGTTAAAATTATGCTTTCTGTAAATTAGCTCTAGGCAGCAGATTTCATTATAAATGTCTTTAGATTTCTTTGCATATGGCAATTCACCTCATTATGCTAAAAAAGATATCTAACTGGCATGTAAAGGGTGTAAGGTCTCCATTTTTTAAATAGTATTTAAATGCTTATTATATTACTAAGTACTAAGGTAGATACAGGTTAATCAGGTGGGACACAGTCCCTGTCCCACACGGGGCTCAAAATGTTAATCCCCATTTTATAGATGAGATAACAGAGGCACAGAGAAGTGAAGTGTCTTGTTCAGAGTCACACAGCAGACTCTGTGGTGGAGCCTGGATTAGAACCCAGTTCCTTCTGACTCCCTGACCTGTACTATATCCAGTAGAGCATGCTGCTTCTCATCTTGTTGGCACCATCTTAACCTGATAGTATATCATGCAGATTTTGGAAGCAAACGCACCTCAAAATATTATGGATAAGGGGTTGAGGCTTTCTGCTGAGCCTAGAAGAAAGAGGCTATTTGCAGGAGAGTGAAGATAATGCTTTGTGTTTGCTTTTCTTTTGATTTAGGAGCTGAGCGATCAGGCAGGGTCAGAGTTTGAGAACTCAGATGTGAGATGGGTCATCACGGTGCCGGCTATTTGGAAACAGCCTGCCAAGCAATTCATGCGTCAAGCCGCTTACCAGGTAAGGTGGAGGAAAGAGATTATCATCACCGTATTTAATGAGGCACTCACTCTGTGCAGAGCATTGTACTAAGCACTTGGGAAGTATCATACAGCAGAGTTGGTAGGAACATTCCCGGCCCACTAGCTTCCAGACTTAAGTGAGATAGAGAGGACAGCAACAGCCTCCTAAATGAAGGTGATTTCATTTCAACTTTCAATGAAAATAATGATTAATGTTCCCATTGGCCTCTGACAAACAGCTCGAAGCCTGTTGCTCAACTGTCTGTGGGATGAAAGACTTCTTCTGTTGCTCGAAGTGTGCTTACTCATTCACATGAGGTGAGGAGAGTAGTGTCTATTTTGCGCATTGAGGTTGTTATCCTGAATTGCTTTTTGTTAGGTTGTTGTTTTAGTCATATCAACTGATTAAATCAGGCTTTTCCTACGACTCTTCAGCACAGGGATTTCAAAGGGGAAGGTTTACAACTCCCTAACAGGAGTGAGAAAGTATGGGGAGACTTGGGAGAAGGCATATTTCCATGGAGACAATAGCTCCTTAATAATGTGGGTGTATCTATTAAGCGCTTCTTATGTGTCAAGCACTGAGCTAAGGTTGAGTAACTACAAGACAATCATTCAGACACAGTTCATGTCTCACCCTAGGACTCCCATCAAAAAAGGAAACAGTCAATCACTTTTTGAGCACTTTGTGCCAGGAGCACTATACTAAGCATTTTGGAGAGAACGATATATCAGACACATTCCTGCACACAGGCACAGAGAAGTGAGGGGACCTACCCAGGTCACACATGGACAGAGCGGTGGAGCCAGGACCAGAATCTAGGTGTCCTGAATCCCAGTTTTGATGCTACTTTCACAGTAGGCTGCACTGCCTTGAGCTATATGGGACAGATGAGAGTCAGATGCAGAAGACAGATTGAGCTGTCAGAATGAGGTAACTGGGACCCCGAACTTAGGAAAGATTATGACACCAAGAAGAAGAAAAAATGAATACAGCACTCTGCAGCGAGGGGCAACCTTTACTTGCATGCGATTCAAATAGGATTATCAGGGCTTGCATTGGCCTTATCAGTCACTCTCACACATACGCACTGATAAAATCTCACCGGTAGAATCATCTTTGGATTCGATGGAAGTCAACATTAGCATAGGAATATTGGGCACCAGCTAGCTAGATACAGTTAATCAAGATGCCTGTGAAGAGCAAATATACAGCTTGTCAAAAAATATGTTGAAGTCCCAGGTCTTATTGAAACAACCTCCAGAGAATTTGCTAAGGCAGAAATGTATCCATCTTTTAAATCTTTTGAACTTATCCATCATCAGTCATATTTTTTGAGCACTTACTGTGTGCAGAGCATTGTAAGTGCCTGGGAGAGTACAATATAACAGATTTGGTAGACATGTTCCCTAACCACGATGAACTTACAGTCTAGAGGGGGAGACGGACATTAATATAAATAAATTACAGATATGTGCGTAAGTGCTGTGGGGCTGAGGGAGGGGTGAATAGAGGGAGCAAATTCAACTGCAAGGGCAATGCAGAAGGGAGTGAGAGAAGAGGAAATAGCACATAGGGAAGGCCTCTTGGAGGAGATGTGCCTTCAGTGAGGCCTTGACACGGGGAAGAGTAAATGTGTCAGATATTAAGAGGGAGGACGTTCCAGGCCAGAGACAGAATGTGGGTGAGAGGTTGGGGGTGAGATGGATGAGATCGAGTTACAGTGATTAAGTAGGCATTAGAGGAATCAATAGTGTGGGCGGGGTTGTAATAGGAGAGCAACTAGGTAAGGTAGGAGAGGACAAGGTGATTCAGTGATTTAAAGCCGATTGTAAGGAGTTTCTGTTTGTAAGGCCTCTGTGGGACAGTGGCTTTGTCCAACCCAAATTGCTTATGTCCATCCCAGCACTTAGTACCCATGTCTGGAACGTAGCAAATGCTTAACAAATATCACAATTATTATTTATGTAAGCTCGTTGTGGGCAGGGAATGTGTCTGTTATATCGTTGTACTCTCCCAAGCGTGCTGTACAGTCCTTTGCACACAGTAAATGCTCAATAAATATGATTGCAGAGGTGGAAGGGCAATCACTGGATGTTCTTGAGGAATGGAGAAACATGGACTGAACATTTTTGTAGAAAAACGATCTGGGTAGCAGAGTGGAAATGTGGACTAGAGTAGGGAGAGACAGGAGGCGGGGAGTATCAGCAAGGAGTAATAGAGTAATCCAAGGTGGATAAGAGCTTGAATTAACATGATAGCAGTTTGGGTTGGAAAGGGTGGATTTCAGTGATGTTGTGAAGGTTGAACCTGACGGATTAGTGACAGACTGAATATTTGGGTTGAGGAGAGACCAGTCAAGGATAACGACAAGGTTATGAGTTTGTGAGACAGGAAGGATAGTGATACTGTCTACAGTGATGGGAAAAGTCAGTGGGCGGACAGGGGTTTGGGTGGGGAAGTGCAGTTCTGGTTTAGGGCCATGTTAAGTTTGAGGTGGATAGCGGGAAATCCAAGTAGGGATGTCTTTGAAGGCAGGAGGAAACGTGAAGACTTAGAAAGAAAGAAGGCGAGATCAGGGCTGGGGATGCAGATTTGGGGAATCATCCTCACAGAGGTGGTTGTTGAAGCCGTGTGAGTGAATGAGTTCTCCAAAGGAGGGGGGTGTTAGATGAGAAACAGAAGGGGACCCAGAACTGAACCTCGAGGACACTTATAGTTAGGGGTGGGAAGGCAGAGGAGGAGCCTGCGAAAGAGACTGAGAATGAAGCAAGCAGAAGAGAGATAGGAGAAGAACGAGATGAGGACAGTCTGTGAAGCCAAGGTTGGATAATGTTTCCAGGGGCAGGGGGTGGTCAGCAATGTTAAAAGTAGCTGAAAAGTCGAGGAAGATTAGGATGGAGTAGAGGCCTTTGGATTTGTCAAGAAGGAGATTATTTGTGACCTTCAAGAGAGCATTTTCTGTGGAGTGAAGGGGATAAAAGAGCAAGCCTGGAGGGGGGTCAAGAAGAGATTTGGAGAAGAGGAACTTGAGACAGCGGGTGTAGACAATCACTCAAGGAGTTTGGAGAGGAATAGTAGGAGGGAGATGGGGAGCCGTTTCATTATATGTCATAAGGTATTTCATTATTTGGCTAGATTCTCATTTTGTGAGAGAATCATATTCTTCCCTCTCTTCCTTTTTCATATTCTTTCCCTTTTTCTTCCTCTCCCAAGTCACCTTTGGTTTTCTCTCCCTCAATTCTCCTTTCTACCTATAGTGTAGCTAAGCTATGTGAGTCCAAAAATTGTTTTGTGTGTTTCATAGAAGTGTGTCGATGAGCGAAGAGAATGGGTTCGTGTGCCTGGATATTTACTAATTGCATGGAGGAAAAATATAAACAAATTGGAATTTCCCATTGGGTGAAACTTTAATTAGAAAGAAAACTAGTCAGAAAACGACTCCAGAAAAAGACAGCCGCAGTCATAGGAAGGCAACATGGAAAAATCATTTTCCCCTGCGTGTTTCCCAGCCACAGTAATGATACATGCACAGATTAATAGCCGGAGAGAATGTCACGTCCCATTTCTAGCCTGAAAAGGGACCAAAGAACATCTGTGCCTCTGTCAGTTATCTTCCCACAAGAAATAATAGTTTTTCAACTGGACCGTTTTCCTGGAAAAACTATCACAAAGTAAACTTTTCCTGGAGCCTGTGGGACTGTGCACTCTGCCCTGTAAGGTTTGGAGGGAATGTATGGAAGCATAGGATAATGAACACAATGGAAGCGACGGAAGGAGAATAGGATTTCCGGCAAGATTTGCTAGTCATTGAGGACCAAACAGTCTCCTTTGTTCCTGCTTTCACTAAGCAGCAAGTGAGTTTTTGATACCACCAGTGAGCATCCAGGAAAAGATTATAGGGACAGTTCTTCAAAAGGCCCCTTGGTCATGGAATTTACCTCAACCCTTTTACAGCTCTGAGATGGCATTTCTCACACCATAATTCTTGACTTATTGCCAACATACAATCAGCCACAGGCCATGAAAGCGGATGAGCTTGTTATTTTCCACAGTATTAAAAGTGCACAGAAATGAATCATTTCCCATTTAATACATGCTTTGCATTTCAAGGGAACCCCCTTCCCCCACCCCCCATTCCCTCCTACAACCTGGGCTGTCTTCTGGAAAATACTGGTGCAAATTATTGATATGGCAGCTGAATTTAGCAAGGCCACTTTCTTTCCCTTCTTTACATGAAGAGCAAAGGGAAGGCTGTTCTAAGCTCTGGATAGATAAGGGTCCAGTTCTCTGCCCACAATAAGCAATAAATTAAATGCCACTGATTGGGGGGTTTCAAAGAGATATGGAGAGGGTAGCTTGAGTGAGGTGGGGGTTGTGGGGCAGGGCGGGGGGCGGGGGAGGCAGAGTGAATACAGAAAAAGGAGTATATAAAAAGCGTACCTATAAGAGTGAGGACAGTGTGTCTACTCAATTCAACGTGTGTCCATGGGAAGGGAAATACTAGGCCCTGGAAGACACAAGAAACCAGGTTGAAGGGGTAATTCTCACCATTTGCCCCTATTAATGAGTAGCGCTACAGAAAATTAAGGATTTCCTTTATTGATCTCCTTTGCTTTGCAGACATATTCTACTTTGGCCTTCCTTTCTGAACCAGCCGGCTATAAAATAGCATCTGGAAGCCTAGGCTTTTACTAATACAATCTTCTGACCGACTGAAGACATGCCAACACAGCACTTAACCGTATCTGGCTGTTTTCCCTTTCACAGATCCATTAACCAAAGTTCATTTACCGGAAATTCTCTGGTGATATGGAGATCTGGGAAAGAGCACAGTCATTTTAATATCTGCTCGCCTTTCCTTGAATGCTGTTGTGCGCCCTCTTTCTCCTCTTCCTTCCCCTTATTCCTGAGCTTGGGGAGAATCCGGAGGTCGATTTCATTGCTGTTCCTGCTAACCTAGATTTCTGGCGGAGTCTAGCGTGTGATAGCAGATTCTTGACTAAAGATGAGTCATTGGGGTCAAGAATGCTGAAACTTGGATTTAGCAGGGAATAGGTCAGGAGTTTTTAGGAGGGGAGGAGTTATTAGAAAGTATGCCTAATACATATTAAAAAGCAGAACGTTTTTGCTAATATTAAGACAACGCTGACTCCTTGCCTACATTCCCCCTTGGGCCAGGAACTCCCTCCTGTTCATATATGGCTGTCCACCTCTCTCCCCACCTTAAAACCCTCCTAAAATTACATCTCCTCCAAGTGGCCTTCCTTGACTAAGCCCTTTATTTCCCCTATCGCTTCTTCATCCAACTGTGAACTCTGTAATTACTTTGATACTCATTCCAGCCCTTAGTCTGTCTCCCTCTAGGCTGTAAGATCCTTGTGGGCAACTCTGTCGCATTGTACTTTCCTAAGCCCTTAGTACAACACCCTTCACAGAATAAGTGCTCGTTAACCATCATTGATGAATTGATGAATTTGATTGCTCCGTAAAATTCTAATGAGCCAAACCTCAGGACAGTGAAGTGGAAGATTGAACGAAAATTGTAAGATTTATTTGGGTGCCGATGAAATTGTTTATTTTGAAATATACTTCATCCTTCCTTGTATTGTGTGGCCGAGGAATGGTGACTGCTGCCCAACCCTGAGGATCTGATAGCAGTATTAAACAGCATTTATGAAGCGTCTTCTGGTTGCAGACCACTGGATTGAGATGCTTAGGAAAGCTGAGAAAGTAAAAGTCACACTCTCTGCCCTGAAAGGCTCACAGACTTCATTGGAGGCGCTTACAATCTAAACAGTTTTGGCTGTTCCATTTCCTGCATTTCACTGAGCTGGTGGGGCATCCCGTTTTTCCACTACTAAAAACTCAGTTTTGTGAGAAGACCACTCCTTTATGTTTTGAACTGTTCAGGACTCTGCGCCAGGCCTAGTTAAACAGTGGTTAGCAAGAAACTGCTGAGCAGGAGGATTTCAGGACAGTCGATCGTAGTCACTAATGACATAATAGTAATAATTGTGGTGTTTAATGTGCTTACTGTGTGATGAGCACTGTACTAAGATCTGGAGTACATGCAAGATAACCAGATTGGGCAGTCCTGCCCTACATGGGACTCAGAGTCTAAGTAGGAGGGAGATAATGTTGGTATTTGTTAAGTGCTTACTATGTGCAGAGCACTGTTCTAAGCGCAGGGGTAGATGCGGGGTAATCAGGTTGTCCCACGTGAGGCTCACAGTTAATCCCCATTTTACAGATGAGGTAACTGAGGCACAGAGAAGTTAAACGACTTGCCCACAGTCACCCAGCTGACAAGTGGCAGAGCCAGAAGTCGAACCCGTGACCTCTGACTCCGAAGCCCGTGCTCTTTCCACGGAGCCACGCTGCTTCCCTTAGCAGTGTGGAGGAGGGATCTCCATAGATCATGGAGGGAGATCAGGTATTTAATCCCATTTTATAGATGAAGAAACTGAGGACCAGAGAAGTGGCTTACCCAAAGGCACACAGCAGGGAAGTTTCAGAGCCATGATTAGAACCACGGTCCTGACTCGGAAGCCTGCTCCCTTTCCTCTAGGCTACGCTGCTATGGAGACACTCTGGTGTCATAAGGAAAACTGTATTCTGGTGCAGAGCATTTTCTTGGGCTCGGCAGTGTCACTGAGGGGAACAGATACCTCAGAGTATCTCCCAAGGTCTCAGGCTCACCGTCAACCCACCACCGCACTCTCCACATTCTGCCTTTAGCTTTCCAAAGACTGACTCCCTTTCTATCAATTCTCAGCAGGCATTGCTTCCGACTTAGAGATCTATTCGAGATTTTGATAAACCGACTCCTGAAATGGGGCAATTTAGGGAGGAAACTAAGAGTTCGGTGCTCGGCACACAATAAGTGCTCAATAAGTACCATCGATTGATTGATTAGACTGTAAGCCCGACAGTGGGCAGGGACTGTATCTGTTGCCGATTTGTACATTGCAAGTGTTCTGCACATAGTAAGCGCTCAGTAAATACTATTGAATGAATTGATTAAAAGTAGGAGAGGAACAAAGGTTTGTCCCTGGGCCTGACTCAAACAGATTTCTTTCACGGGGATGGAAGAGAAGCTTGTACCCATGGTACTGCAAATGACTCCATTGTTTTGTGACTTTGTAAATTCTGTCCACTTTTGCTACATCCCATAAGTCCAGACTTCCCTGCTGGTTTCAAGCCCCAGTTGTTTACCCAATACGTTTTCTTATCTAATTATTCCACTAGGCCCAAATGCAAAGCCCGGCTTTCCTGTTGTTGTTATAGTAAATCCCTGGATTAACACACACATAATACACCTTCAGTTCATTTGCTGACGCTGTTTCCTTTCGTGACCCATTTCCCAAATGTTGCCCTTTGTCACCGGACATGTGGTTCTCTGTCCAACATTGAGTGGGGTATGTGCATATCACCACAGATGATGGACTGCCCACATCCTCTTCGGTTCCTATCGTCTCACCCTAGCAGGACAGGGACAGTGCCTTCGTGGCCTAGTGGAAAGAGCACGGGCCTGGGAGTCGGAGGACATGGGTTCTAATCCTGGCTCTGCCACATGTCTGCTGGGTGACCTTGAGCGAGTCACTTAACTTCCCTGTGTCTCTTACCTCATCTGTAAAATGGGGATTAAGACTATGAGCCCCTTGTGGGACAAGGGACTCTGTCCAACCTGATTATCTTTTTTATCTATCCCTGCGCTTAGAACAGTGTTCGGCACATAACAGCTTAACAAACACCACTGTTAGGGCCTCTAATGTCAATCACATTCTAGGATATCCAACAAAGACACGGGACCATTATTCTCTTTTTGGATTTGAATTTGATTTCCTCTACTGGAAATGTCAATCCCCGTTTTATCAGTTTTGCAATTGTCCGGGGCTGGAGGGTCGTAAGGGTAATCCATACTCTTTTTGTACTCCAGCGCTACATCCTTCAACTGTCTCTTGGCAAAGGGGGCTTAATGTGTCTGAATTTGTTGGAGGAAGCCCCATGGGGTGGTTTTAGTAGCTTGAAGAGGCAATAATGGAAAACACATTCTAGGCACCTGAGAAGGTGGCCCACTTCTGCTGGGTAGTAAACAAAGCCTGACACATTAACCAGAAAGAAGCAGGCCACAAGATTTGGGCAAACCCAAGAGCAGGACAAATCGGTGTTATCTGTGGAAGAGCCCAGTGGACACTTGGTCCTAAAGAGGATTTTGTGGCATAATGATGTTGGTATTTGTTAAGCGCTTACTATGTGCAGAGCACTGTTCTAAGCGCTGGGGTGGACACAGGGGAATCAGGTTGTCCCACGTGGGGCTCACAGTCTTAATCCCCATTTTACAGATGAGGTAACTCAGGCCCAGAGAAGTTAAGTGACTTGCCCACAGTCACACAGTTGACAAGTGGCAGAGCCAGAGTTCAAACCCATGATCTCTGACTCCAAAGCCTGGGCTCTTTCCACTGAGCAACCCATCTACATCCTTCACGATCTACCCGGTGCAGGAGATTTTACGCTTGTCAGATGATTGACACCCCTTTCGTTATTCATCGGATATCACTTTTAGTGTTGTCTATTGCACTCTCCCAAGCACTTAGTACAGTGCTCTGCAAACAGTGAGTGCTCAGTAAATATGATTGATTTACCGAGTCACCACAAACAAGGATCCCATACACTCCCCCCCACTATGTGTGCACAATTAGAAACTTGCTGTCCTTACCTGTCATTTATTTTAGTGTCTGTTTCCCCGACAAGATTGTACATTCTGTGTAGGCGGCGTTTGTGTCTATTTACTCCATTATATTCTCCCACATGCTTAGTACAGTGCCCCGCACAGAGTAAGCACTCAATAAATACTACGATTTCTCTAAATTCACAGTTGGTTGAATTTGTGCGGTTTTAGTGAATAAGTAGCGTGCAGATATTTTCATCATTAGGCCAACAGCAGATGGACACCTCAGTTCTGCCGTCAACTAAGCAGTCGGTTGTATTTATCAAACACGTATTGTGTGCAGAGCATTGTACTAAGCGCTTCAGAGAATATGACAGAGTTGGTAGCCTTGTTCCCTGAAGCTTACAGTCTAGGGGAAAGAAAGGTGAAGGGACAATGTCATCAGTAATCACCGTATTCTTCGGTCGATAATGAATCCCTAGTCACCAGCGTTCAGTGGGTTAGGTTGAAAATAATCCATACTCAAATCATTCCACTGTTTAGCCTCGGCCAGAGCTGTTGACTCAATGACTGGTCAGTAATTATAAATCTTTTCTTCTGTATTTGATCCTCTGGCCCATGATAGGGAAGCAACGTGGCCTAGTGGAAAGTACATGGGCCTGAATCAGTCAGAGGGCCTGTGTTCTAATTCTGATTCTACCACTTGTCTGCTCTGTGACCTTGGGCAAGTCATTTTACTTCTCGGTGCCTCAGTTACCTCATCTGTAAAGAAGAGATTAAATTCAACTCCCCGCTACTTAGATTGTGAGCCCTAGAGAAGCAGCGTGGCTCAGCGGAAAGAGCCCGGGCTTGGCAGTCAGAGGTCATGGGTTCAAATCCCGGCTCTGCCACTTGTCAGCTGTGTGACTGTGGGCAAGTCACTTCACTTCTCTGGGCCTCAGTTCCCTCATCTGTGAAATGGGAATTAAGACTGTGAACCTCACGTGGGACAACCTGATTACCCTGTATCTACCCCAGCGCTTAGAACAGTGCTCTGCACATAGTAAGCGCTTAACAAATACCAACATTATTATTATTACGGGGACCTTATCCAACCTGATTATCTTGTATCTATATCAGTGCTCATTACAGTGCTTGCCACATAGTAAGTGTTTTACAAGTACCATTAAAAAAATGACAGTCTTTTCTTCCTTGTAAAGGAGCCAACATAAATTCATTCATTCATTCATTCGTATTTATTGAGTGCTTACTGTGTGCAGAGACTGTACTAAGCGCTTGGAAAGTACAATTCAGCAACAAATAGAGACAATCCCTGCCTACAGTAGGCTTACAGTCTGAAAGGGGGGAGACAGACATCAAAACCAGTAAATGGGCATCAATATAAGTAAATAAAATTATAGATATATGTGCACATCAAAAGTAAACAGGAATTAATATAAATACAATCATAGATATGTACATATATACACACGTGCTGTAGGGGAGGGTGAGGAGGGTAGAGCAAAGGGAGTGAGACGGGGCGATGCATAGGGGATGACGTGATGCAGAGGGGATGGGAAGCTGAGAAAAAGGAGGGTTTAGTCTGGGAAGGCCTCTTGGAGGAAGTGAGCTTAGTAGACCTGGCCTATATTTCTCCCTGTTTCTGAAATCTGCCAGCAGATGATGCTCTACCTTATTATTAATAATAAAAATAATCATTGTGGAATTTGTTAAGCACTTACTATGTTCCAGGCACTGTACTAACACTGGGGTGGATCAGTAAATCAGGTTGGACACCTTCCCTGTCCCACATGGGGCTTAAAGTCTAAATCCCCATTTTACAGATAAGGTAACTGAGGCATAGAGAAGTGAAGTGATTCGCCCAAGATCACACAGCTGACAAGGGGCAGAATTAGAACCCGTGTCCTTCTGACTCTCAGGCCTGTGCTCTATCCACTATGCCGAAAAAGGGAGAAACTATTAAATTGTAACAGTAAAGACTATTAGACATTCCACTGTAAATGCCTTGAGGACTGGGACCGGGTCTTTTTCTAAGGACTTAGTCACAGTCTCTTCACACAGTAAGCATTCAATAAATAACATTGATTGACTGAGAGAACATATGCTAAAAGGAGCGGAGTCTTGTGAAAATTCAAGTATACATAGACACTTTTCACCTTTTTTCTCTGATTCTTTCTCTTTGGCCATTCCATTCCATCTTCACAGCTCTCGTTTTTATCATACTTGTAAAGTGCTTACTATGTTCTAGGCACTGTCTTAAGAGCTGGAGTAGATACAGGTTAAGTAGGTGGACACAGTCCCTGTCCCTCATAGGGCTTGACCAACCATTCCCCCATCACTAACTACTCTCCACCTTGATTGCCCTGTCATCCCCAAAGCCGTCCTTAGCACTTCCGTACAGATTATTTTATTTATTCCATGTCTGTCTTCATGTTTTGTTTACTTTTGTTGTTCCAGGTGTGTCTACATTTACTCTATTTCCGTTGTATTATTACTGTCCACACCTGTCCATCCCATTAGATTGTAAGCTCCTTAAGGGCAGGGACAGTGTCTTCTGTGTTTATTGTATGTTCTAAAAACACCTGGCACTATGCTCTGTACACAGGTGCTTATAAATATCGATAGTGGTGATGATGGTGTGATCAGTCACTCATCTTTTGAGTGCTTACTCTGTGCCAAGCACTTGGGAGAGTGCAATATAACAGAGCTGGTAGACATATTCCCTGCCCACAAGGAGCTTACAGTCTGGAGGATGAGAGTAAGGGTGCTGATCTCTTCCTCACTCTGGGCCCTCCTAAACCCAACCCCATTGGCTTTCTCTCTTTCCCTCCCTCCTTACTTGATCCTGGTTTTCTCACGTATGCCTCAGTCCCCTCTTCTGGCTTTCTTTCCCCCTTCCCGGGTCTCCCCACTTTCTGTTCTACTCTCTTCTGCTCTTCAATTTTTTCTCTCCTTATATTCACCCATTCTGCCCCCCTCTCGGTTTGCCCGATTTATTTGCTGGTTTTCTCTAAGCCAATCCATATAGCACCTCTCTCGACCTTCAAATCTGCGGAGAGCTTCCTTTCTGCCTTCTCAAAGTTCTTTCGCTATCTGCCCACATAGCATCTGCCCTGCAAGACTATTCTTATACAAGGCATTTTCAAGTTCGCCGTCTTATTTTCAAAAGGGCTGCTGCCAAATTTCTTTTAGGCCGTACAGCCCTTCTGGATGCCTTGGTCATTTCGTGACCGCTTGAGCAAAATCAGAATGCCCCTTGACTCCGTAGTGACCTTCTGATCGCCTGGAAAGAAACAGGCTTGGGAGAGGGAATGTTTTCAGAACGGGGTCAATCAGAGGACAAGGAGCAGGAGTTTGACTGGGGAGGTTTTGATTGTGTTTAATTGTTCTCTTCTGCAGGCAGGGATGGCCACCCCTGAGAACCCAGAGCAGCTGATAATTGCCCTGGAACCCGAAGCTGCCTCCATTTACTGCCGGAAGTTGCGTCTCCACCAGATGATCGATCTGAGCACCAAAGCGGCTGTCAATGGTTACACCTCCAGTGACACTGTAGGAGCTGGGTTTGCACAGGGTATCTCTCTCTCTCTATCTCTGACTGCCTTCTGGGCCCCCAGCTCTTTCTAAGATGGTATTCACGGCACCTGCGTTTGCCGCAGTCACACTCAGAAATCCAAATATTCCATTACTGCAAGCAGTGGGAGTCTGGCAAGGTCCTGAGACCCAAACCCTCTGGGAGTCCAGGCAGGGCTCTCCTGAACCCAAGTCCGATTGGGAATGGGATTTTCCCTTGGTGAAGAATGATCAAAAGGGGTCGCCCAGGTCCTATCATTCTATGGTCCTTGTATTTATTTCTATCAATGTCTTTATCCCGCTCTAGATGGTCAGCTTGGGACGAGTGACTGACTTTGTAAACTTTTCCAACTACTCTGGGGTGGGTGGGTGGGCCTTACACTGGAATGGTGGAATGAGGAGGGACACCCTTCTGCAGATGGGTAACGTTCTTTCTGTCCCCTGGATGCAGGACAGGGGCAGGCCTTGGGTTATTAGCTTTCCAGTGCACCTAACACATATTAGTATTATCATTATTATTACCTTTCCAGTATAGTTGCCTGTTGATCTGATCTCTTAACCAGTTCTCCATCTAATATCACATTCCTGTGTTTAATTCATCCACCAGGGCTATTTACTCATCTCTGACCCACTCACCAGGACCAGCCCATTTTTCTATTACGTGAATATCATATTCTGAATGTCTGTGCAGAAACCGGTTCAAGTCAAAACCAAAAACCTTCATTAGTTCTTCCTGATGCGCTGTTACTATGGGGTCGAAAGGAGAGCTCTGTTCTGTAAACCCAAGTAGGCCTTATTCCTTGTAGGAATACAGTGGAATCGAACACTTCTTTCAATAGGAGGAGATGAGAGACGCACGGTAGGTGTGCAATAAATATCCACGGTCAACAGCAGGAGGGAAAACACCTCGGCTAGGGAAAGTTGTGTGGAAGGAAGGTTTTATTAAAGAGCAGACTTTCCACCACCAGCACAACAGGCGTCCACCCCACTGCCAGCTGCAGAATGCGCACTCTTTATCTTCCTCCTTTTTTTTATAGTACTTATTAAGCCCTTAATGTAGGCCAAGAACAGTATTGAGAACTGGATTATGTACAAGATCATTAGATTGTTCCCAGCCCGTCCTACAAGGGGCTCACAGGAAGGAGTGGGATTTAATCCCCATTGTAAAGATGAGGAAACTGCAGCACAGAGAAGTTAAATGACTTCACCAAGGTCACACGGCAGAGAAGTGACAGAGCCAGGCCTTCAGAGAACCCAGGTCCTGTGCTCTTTCCACTAGCCACACTTCTCTCTCTTGTTTTCTTCCCCTCCTCTTTTCTCCTTTCCCTCATTCCCCTTCTCGTCATGCCCCGCATCCCAGATAGCCAGGCACAGACTTGAAAGTGGACAGTTCTAGAACATTTTGAAAAAGCCTTAGATAGCTAGCTGTTTATTTTCTTAAAGGTTGCCTCACTTGGAATTGGCTCTGCCCTTTCGTTCCTGAAATTGTTTTTCATCCAAACTAAGGCCCAGTCTTTGCCAGGTAGGTTCAGATTACAGCACACGTAGTCTCGCTGAGCTTGACCCAGCCCTCTGGGCTTCCTCACCAACGTAGTCGTCGGAGCAGGTATGTGAGGGAGGGAGCATAAGTCTGGTATTATCCATCAATCGATCGTATTGATTGAGCACTTAGTGTGTGCAGAGCTGTGTACTAAGCGCTTGGGAAAATACAATATAACAGATTTGGTAGACGGGCTCCTCACCCACGAGGGTATTTTACTGCACAGTCTGGTTTTCATCTAAACTCTTCTGGTCAGAAGCAGCTTGGCTCAGTGGATACAGCTCGGGCCTGGGAGGCAGAAGTTCCTGGGTTCTAATCCTGGCTCTTTCACGTGTTTGCTGTGTGGCATTGGGCAAGTTACTTAACTTCTCTGTACTTCAGTTATGTCATCTGTAAAATGGGAATGAAAGTGTGAGCCCTTGGGAAGCAGCGTGGCTCAGTGGAAAGAGCCTGGGCTTTGGAGTCAGAGGTCATGGGTTCGACTCCCGGCTCTGCCACTTGTCAGCTGTGTGGCTGTGGGCAAGTCACTTCACTTCTCTGGGCCTCAGTTCCCTCGTCTGTAAAATGGGGATTAACTGTGAGCCTCACGTGGGGCAACCTGATTACCCTGTATCTACCCCAGCGCTTAGAACAGTGCTCTGCACATAGTAAGCGCTTAACAAATCCCAACATTATTATTAGAGAAGCAGCGTGGCTCAGTGGAAAGAGCCCGGGCTTGGGAGTCAGAGGTCAGGGGTGCGAATCCTGGCTCTGCCACTTGTCAGCGGTGTGACAGTGGGCAAGTCACTTCACTTCTCTGGGCCTCAGTTCCCTCATCTGTAAAATGGGGATTAACTGTGAGCCTCACGTGGGACAACCTGATTCCCCTGTGTCTACCCCAGCGCTTAGAACAGTGCTCTGCACATAGTAAGCGCTTAACAAATACCGACATTATTATAAGGGACAAGTCCTGTGTCTGACCTGATTAACCTGTACCTACCCCAGCGCTTAGAGCGGTGCTTGGCACATAGTAAGTCCTTAACAAATACCGTGATGATTATTACTGGTCTGTTTCTGATACAGTACCGAATGCTTTGCCCTCTGTTTTTGGAACAAAGCGTCCTTGCCCCTCACCTCCTTCTCCTGAATTCCGGGGCTCGGATGCTGTGCCGGATTTCTCACGGACCTGGAATAGGAATTTAGAGGCCCTAGATCAACTGTGAGGGTTAGGAATCCCGGAGAAATGCTTCAGGTTTGGGCTGATTTAGCCAAACGGAGCAGACTTACCCAAAATGGTGGCCCTGTGACATTGTCAGGTTATGCTGTGGGGGGCATATCACATGCTTCCCCGCATCCAGTTTATGGAATTCCATCCCTGGTCCCCTTGGTATATGCCATTCTCAGTCTCCAGATTTATCAATCAGTCTGGCCTATTGGATAGAACACGGGCCTGGAAGTCGGAAGGACCTGGGTTCTGATTGTTGTACTCTCCCAAGTGCTTAGTACAGTGCTCTGCACACAGTAAGCGCTCAATAAATATGATTGAAGGAATGAATCCCAGCTGCACCAGTCATCTGCCACGTAACTTGGGGCATGCTACTTAACTTCTCTGGTTATCGTCTGAAAAATACAAATTAAGACTGTTGAGTTCCAGATGGGACCTGGACTGTGTCCAACATTGTATCTACCCCAGCGCTTAGTATAGTGCCTGGAACATAATAAGCACTTAAATACTGTAAAAAAAAATTAAGTTCTTCCTGTGTGCAGGGAGTGATTCCCTCTGTTATCCTGTTCTCTCACTCGCAAGGGGACTATTCAGTTAATGGTATTTATTGAACAATTGCTGTGGGCAGAGCACTTTATTAAGTGCTTGGGAGAGAACGATACAACAGAGTAAGTAGACACAATCTCTGCCCTTAAGGAGTTTACAATTGGCACTAAATGCCAGAATAAATGGGAGAGTGCCACGTCAGCTGGATGGCCTTTCTATCGGCTGCTGGTTTAGATGATCAGACTCTCCCCATCACTACCACCGGTTGCCTAGGTAAGCCACTGATTTTTTCCCCCTTCCCTTCCAATTCCAACTCTCAATCCCACTCCCTCCAGTTTCCATTAATCCTCTATTCCTGTCTTCTCTATTCCCCGTCCTCTGCTCCTTGCTGCTAGAGCCTAAACGGCCCTGCCCACCTTTTTCAAAAATCCTCCCCCATCCCTTCTCTCTGTGCCTACCCACCACTTCCTCTTCAGCCCAAACCACCCAGCTTCTTCAGAATTCCAGGGTTGTGGGTCTGGGACTAGAAGCAAGAGTCATGAGAGGTGCTTATCACTCCTCATCCGTGTCTGTCTCCTCCCAGTCTTTTCCCAACCACCTCGTGGCTTTGGGGAGCTGAGGGTCAGCGGATGGGAGGGAAAATTCTGGGGGAAATAAAATGGTGACATATAGCACAGCAAGGTGATTTTTTTTGTGTCTTGACCAGACCCAGCTAACGAATATGTGTCACTGTGGTGTAATGTAGCAGTTTGCCTGGGAGTTGAATGGCTTTGCCCCAAATTTCTAAATTTAGGGAATGAAAATGCCAGACTAAACTTTCTTCCATCTCAAAAATCTCACTGCCCTATTGAAATAGAATTAGGCTTGTGGAAAATTTCAATTTGGAAGAGGCTTGATCCATTTCAGTGGTTTTAGCTTCATCCAAATAGCAGTTAACTGCAGGAACACCTTTGTTGAACCTCAAGGACAGCACTATGCATAAATGCAGAATTTCGACGTAGACTGAGTCGATTCTGGCAGAGTGAGATGGAGACTTGAGATCATCTTCTGGATGTCAGGCAGAAAGTCCTGCATGAAAAACTCCAATTCAAAAAGCAAATAAATTGTGGGAAAACAACCCAACCATTATCGGATTTGGCTCCCTCAATAGCAGTTTTAAATAAATTCCATCTGCAGTCTCCAGATTCCCTGGATAATTGCTAAACACTCACTCAATTAATCGTTGCATATGTACTCTGCTAGAATATACTCTCCCATGAGCTTAGTACAGTGCTCTACACACAAAGCGCTCAATAATACCATTGATTGACTGATTGTGTATAATCACTCCTTTTCAAACCTTTGTTTAGCTTCAAAAAATGAATATTCAATTCTAAAATAAGGTGAAATGGTACATTTTCTTGTTTTTATTTTTTTAAAAAACCTGCTTTTGTTTAACCGACATTTGGTAAAGGTTGACTTTCCCCTCTTAGATATTATTTATTCCTGGATTAAATCATCATTTTAATTAATTGGCAAATGACCCAATAGAGATTTTGAATTGCAGATGAAGTGGTACTGATGGGGTTGATTTTCTGGAGTATTATTTAAGAAATAGGAGATTCTTGTGTTTCAGTTTGGTGAACCCTATGAGAAAAACATCAAATTTCTTAAAGGGATTCCACCTTTTTAAAACAAACAAAAAAACCTCTCAGGAGAAACATTCCCTGAAGATGAGTTGGAGATTGTAAAACAGGTCTATTAGCATTTCTTGATTACCCAGTATAAATCATTAATCATTCTGGGTAAATGATGACGGTCCAAATTGCTCCAAGAAGTGGGTCTTCATGTGTTTTCACCAGTGGCCTCAGTTACCCATCTCTTTCCGCTTCCCACCCCCGATGGCCTTTGGATTCTCATTTAATGAGTATACTAGGATGCCTGGTTGCTTGCTTTTACAATGGGCATTCCAACTTCCAGCTGTCCAGGTCCAAACAATCATGGATGCTTTTTTGGCCAGTTATTTTATTTTTGGCACTGGACCTCCCTCAGTTCCAGCTTCTGCCACTGAACCTATGGTTCAGCTGCCATGTCAGAGTTCTCCCCCAAGCACTTAGGGCACAGAGGTCCTTGAGCAAGTTGGGGAGGTCCTTTCCCCCTTGCTCCTTCCCCCCACCACCCCACCCTCCAAGAGAAAAGCTCTGGAATCACACAATAATGGCAAACCTGAACTAAATGGCACCAGGGGCATCATCGTGTTAAGTTGTGTGCCCAGCCATAGTTCATGTGACATCCCAATTTGACTCCCCTGCATGCCTGGGGGAATTTGAACTAATATTTCTCCTCAGGAGAAGTTGACGCTTGGATGGCAGGTTGTTCTTGGTAGGCCCAAGATCCCAGTGTGTCTCTTTCCTACTGCACACCTGTTCCTCATGAAGGAGACAATACTGTGTCAGTCTTATAGGACTGGCCCTGTCAAAGAAACCTCATTACTGTCTATCCAGTTTCCTAGTTGCCGACCACTGTGAACCTAAGTACATTTGACAGGATTAAACTTTCTGAATTGTTCGATGTCTACAGCCACAGATTTGGTTAAACAAAGCATGTCACAAAAGCGAGAACTGTCCAGGCTAATGTGATTCATTAAGGAAACCGAAACAATTGACATAAGTATCTCCAAATACTATTTAAATGACTTAGGAATCTAATTTAGTCACAGTAAATGAAAACAAACCTCAGATTGAGATCTGGGCTTAGAATTTAATTTCCAAATGGCAGGTATCCCAAAAGGTTGAAGGGAGATTGGGAAAGCAAGCTCTAAACATAAAAAAACACTTAGAGGGAAGCTATAATGTTGCAGTGTCGAAATCAAATGCATTAACACTGTCGTCGCTCAGGATGACAGATGTATCTGCTTTGGATTTCTTGTTGGTCATATAAAAAGGATGCCCACTTTTAGTATTCATTCTAATCAAATTCTTCCAAAGTTGACTTTAACCCCTGAAGGGTGGGGAAGGGAAAAATAAAACCTTCTGGCTTTTCTGTGAGACAGAGGTGATGGCTTGGCTTTTCATTTTCAGACTGCACTCACTGAAGTATTTTATTAGTCTAGGACAAGCTAGACCTCGGAATGCTTGTATTTGGTGAGAATATAATTTTCATTTCTATCTTCTTTAGATGGATGGTCTTGACAGATGGAATGTGGGAAAATGGTTGAATAGTAATTTGTTCTTTAGCTCTTGTTTACTTGTAGACTCCTGTTACATACTGTAGTTCTGCACACAAACTCAATGCTTCATTTAAAATTCTTAATAGAAATAAAGGTCTAAAGCCTCAACACATTAGGTTGTTATTCTGGGGAAAGCAATCCTTTTGAGGTTATGGTCAACTTCACTGGTGGGAGAAACAGAGGCATGGTGGAAAATCAGAATTGTCGCCTTAGCTAATACCAAGTTCCTGTTCAGTTACACTGCCTTTATAGAGTGATATAAGGTAACTACGATGGGTAACACAATACTGTCCTTAAATCCCATCTCTCCCGTCAAGATTTCCCTGATGAATTTCCTAGACCCGTGAGCTATTTCCTCCCTTTAGCCAACTCTAGCGGTAATTTACACCCTTCTAGAATTCACACGTAAATACCTGCCGTATCTATTTTTTTTTTTCCGTGTGTTGCTTTTATTACTAAAGCACCTTACATTAGTTACTTCTCACAACACCCCTGAGAGGTAGGGTTCAGGTATTATCATCCCCAATTTACAACTAGGGAAACTGAGGCATGGGGCAGTTAAGTGGTTTGTCCAGGGCCACATAGGGAGCGGGTGTCAGAGCAGGAAGTTGAATGGGGAACTCCGACTTTGAGGACCTCGGCTCTTCTTTTGACCTCTTCAGTTGTAAATATTTTTATGTTTATGTCTCTCATTAAGCTCATATGGGCAGGGTTACGGGTCATATTGTTTTGTCCTGCTCCTCTTAAGTACCTAATGGGCACTCAATAAATGCTAAACTATTAGTAGAAGCCTGATGCATGACTTTTTTGGAAGAAAATTGTGGGGAAGACCATAAAGCAAATGTGCCATCTAGAGGCTGAAACATATTTTGGCATTTTTGGAATTAGGAAAAATACGCCTGCTTTCATAACCTGTTTCTGAAAAAGCTGTGTGAAGGATCATTAAATCAGGTTAGAGGCCTGATCTGCCATCTGGATAAAACAGACTTAGTAAACTGAAAAGACTTGTCTTCTCTTGGTGGAGCTGTTGTTGTAACTCTAATCATCTATTTTACTTCATGTCGACAGAATCTCACTAATGTAGCATTTCCCAAACTTTCTCATCCTGCCAGCAAACACTGACTGCAGATTATCCTATCCGCCTTTTCATGCTCTCTTACACTTAGCCATTTTCTTTCTATTGACGACTAGCCAAGGAACACATACGTCGTAATCGGCAGAGTCGTACCTTTTTGGTGGAAAATGTCATAGGAGAGATCTGGTCCGAACTGGAGGAAGGTAGCGTCCTTGAATATCCTTTACTCTCGCTAGGGTTCTGCTATTGGCAAAGATGCGTTCCTGTGAATTTGATTTGTATTTTTGGAGAAATCACCACCCGTGTACAGCTTAAAGCCTGGCACCGAAAGGCAAAACTTTTCCTGGTGCCGTCGTTTGCATGCCGAAGATAAGCAGCCATATTAAAGAGGTGATTTCAATGGGTGTTAATTTGTCAGTGTAGGAAATAGTGCACCGGAGCCTTAGTTTAGGCCTAAAGCGAGCACTAAAAATTGTAATGTTGCAGTGTTTCGAGATGGCTGGGATCTTCTAATTTTCCACGCTCAACCTTTGCCATTCATTAAATAGTCTGTATCCTCTTTAATCACAAATAACTGACGTTTGAGCTACTAATAATCCAGTGTCTCATACTAATGCTGAGCGTTTATGGCTTTCAGCCAGGCATGCCCAAAACATTGATCTCGAAATGGTTTTATAGCGGGATTGATGACCCCGGTGCCCATGTGATAAGCATTGGTTTTTGTCGTAGGTGACCGATATGTAGTTGTGGACAGTGGAGGAGGCACAGTGGACCTGACTGTTCATCAGATAAGATTGCCGGAAGGTCACCTCAAGGAACTGTACAAGGCAACAGGTGAAGCATTTTGCAGTTTCTTTCTCTGCCCCGCAAGCCGATTGTTGCTTCCTTTACTGCTTTCCAGAAACCCTCAGGTCACCTTCTCTCAGAACTGCTGCTGTAGGGAAAGCTAGAACCTCCCGATTTTATTTGGAGTCTCGTCATTTACATTTTAGAGGTGGTTGTGCTCTAGAAATCACAATGATCAAAACTGAGTCTTGTAGCTAATTGCAATTCTGAGGTTGAACTGTCCTTTCCTAATCAGGTTGATAAATATTCATTTTCACAGCTTAAGCTTGTTTAAAATTCTGGGTTTTTTTTTATAAGAAGAACGTTTATCTTTAGGTGTCTGAAATGAAGGCAGAGGCACATAGGTACAGTAGGCTGTCGATACAAACAATTGATTGATCATTGTTAGAAAAACAGCACAAGTTTGGACTAATTTGGAGCTGATCTTCTCTTCTGAAGCGCCATCGATCCGACTCATAATTCTGCTCTGCTTCGTTTCCGTTCCAGGAGGGCCTTATGGTTCGTTGGGAGTGGATTATGAGTTTGAAAAACTTCTATGTAAGATATTTGGAGAGGATTTTATCGAACAGTTTAAAATCAAGCGTCCCGCTGCCTGGGTGGATTTGATGATCGCTTTTGAATCTCGCAAACGGGCTGCTGCCCCCGACAGAAGCAACCCGCTAAATATCAATCTGCCCTTCTCCTTTATCGATTACTATAAGAAGTTCCGAGGTCATAGTGTGGAACATGCCCTAAGGAAAAGCAAGTAAGTGCATAGATCCATTGAGATGGACGTGTGATTGAGCCATTAGTGCCACATTAAGAAAACATTCAAGACGTACAACCATGGATGGTAGCGGGCTTGATTGGCAGCTGTGGAACTTTGCAAAAAACTATTTGCCTTCAGGAGCGGGATATAATCGTCTCCAATATTGAAGGCAGTGACCTCAGGATTCCCTCTAGTCACCGAGGCAGTTCTATCACCTACCAAAAGCTATTTTCTCTTCGCACGCCCTGTCCCGTCCCCGGGAACACACACAGGAAATCGTGGGCTCTGGCACTTCACCTAAGCTTCTGACTTGCAAACAGATTCATCATCAGACCAAATTTTCATTGACCATTGCCTACCAGTTTCAACATCTTCTTCCTCAGCCCGACCTGCCCATTCCACCACCCTGCCACGATGCCAGCCTAAAAATGTGCAAGCCAAGAGATGACCTGCAGCAGTTTTTCAGAGCAATTTCAAGGAGGCACAAGCTTCCTTGCAGTGGGAATAGAAAAGAGAGTCCAGATTGATCCCATTTCTTTTTGAGCCAATGCCCAAATTCCCCTTTATCCCTGACTGTTCTCTTTTAGAAGCGGGGCATGAAAATAGACACGAGTGTGCAAAGTTGATTTGATCTACTCCCTTCCCCAGAACAGGGCTGTAAGTTCCTTGTAGCCAGACATCATGTTTACCAACTCCATTGAATTGTACTTTTTCAAGTGCTCAGTACAGGCTTTGCACACAGTAAGCACTCTATAAATACCACTGATTGACATTAATTCTCTTTCCTGCCTGACACCCTTCCAGATCAACTAAAAATGCATCCCAGTAGAAAGGATCTTCAGAGTACACCAATAGCAAGCGCAAAAACCACCACCGAAGAACACTATTCTGTTAGCATCTACTGATCTGAACGTTCACCAGTATGCCGCAGCTACTCAATAGCATGGCTCCTCGAATCAAAGTGGAAGGTCTTGTCTGACCTTCTCCCCATGATCCTTGGAATAAAAGCAGGTCTAAGAAGTAGATGCTTTCCCGTTGGACCTCTTCTATGCTGTCACGCATGAGAATATGACAGGGGACCCTAAAGCTGGGGTTAGAAACTGCCTTATCTCAACAGGAAGTCTTAGACAGTCACCTAAGAGCTGTCTATGCTGTACCTCAGTTTCCTTATCTGCAAAATGGGGATAATTATACCTGACAGATAGTAAGCACTTAACAAGTACCATCATTATTATTATTATCAAGATATTCCCTTTACTCCTTTGACCTTTGTTTTGGGTAGAAGAATTTGTAATAATAATTAAAAAAAATTGTGAGACAACTACAAGATATAATAATTATATTTGTTAAGCCCTTACTACGTGCCAGGCACCGTACTAAGTTCTGGGGTGGATACAGACAAATCGGGTTGGACATAGTCTCTGCCCCATGTGGGGCTCATAGTCCTGATCCCCTTTTTACAGATGAGTCACTGAGGCCCAGAGAAGTGAAGTGACTTGCCCAAGATCACACAGCAGACAAGTGGTGGAACCGGGATTAGAACCCAGGACCTTCTGACTCCCGGGCCCCTGCTCTATCCACTACACCATGCGGCTTCAAATATACAAGTTAGACACAGTCCCTGTTCCTTGTGAGGCACAGAGAAGGAGGATAGATATTTAGTCACTATTTACAGATGAGGAAACTGAACACAGAGAAGTTAAATGACTTGTCACACTGCAGGCAAGTGGCAGAGCTGGGATTAGAACTCAGATCCCCTAACTTCCAGGTCCCTGCTCTTTCCACTAGGCCATGTTGCTTCCCAACATTTGACTTTAACAAAGGCAGTGTCTTCAATATCACCACACATCAGTCAGTGCCTCTTATTTGAGGCGAGCTCTGTCTTGAACAATACATTCTTTCGATGATCATGATATGAAATGGACATCAGTGAAATTATATATGCATTTATATGAAGTGGGCAAAGAGGCATATATAGAAAGAGATCGTACTGGGTACTCCGATAGTTTACGAAGCCCAGAATTATGTTCTGAAGAGTAGTATCTCAGGATGTTTGGAGAAGCAGTGTAATGTTTTTCTTGTCCTGGTCATTCACCCTCATTCTTGAAGATGCGTTTTGTCACTTCCCTAATTTTTATCTCCGCTAACTAGACGAGATGTTTTTACAATACAAATCTCTCATTATGTCCATACGCCGGGCCCTGTCTTGCAGTGTCGATTTTGTGAAATGGTCATCTCAAGGCATGTTGAGGATGAGCCCAGATGCAATGAATGCTCTCTTTAAACCGACCATCGACAGTATCATCGACCATCTTCGTAAGTAACTAGGAGGGGTATAGGAATTCTTCATCGAGAAAGGTCAGAGCTGATCCCGCTCCTTCTTCAAAACCAATACATTTGTTTTCCCTTGAGATCTGACTGGAACTCACTTCAAAACCCAAGGGGTGTTATGGTGGGGCACGGAGGCTTGAGATCAAAGTTCAGGTTTAAATTTAATGGGTGAAACTTTCTGGGGTGAATATCTTCAATGTTTCCGTTGCTCCAGAATGCCACTTATGGTCACTCTGTGGTTGGGCTCCCCAAATCCAAAGATTGGTTTCCTAACACGTCTAAGTAGCCCCAAATCAATAGAGTTTGAAGTAGAAACATCCGAGGGACGGGGTGGAGAAGGGCTCTTATTACATTTGTCCCTAAACACAATACCTGGCCCCTAATGAATGGAAAAAAAAAATGGCTAGGCTGGATAGAATAGCGTTAGCTTTTTGGCTGACCTCGCGTTCGGTATTTTCGGAAGCAAGGCCTTTCCCCCATCATTTTGTCCCAAGACCTTAACGAATGACCTCATCAATCAGACGGGACCTTCTCCTTTTCAGGCGACCTATTTGAGAAGCCGGAAGTGATGGATGTCAAATTCCTCTTCTTGGTGGGGGGCTTTGCCGAAGCGCCCCTACTGCAGCAGGCCATCCAGACCGCGTTCGGCTCCAAGTGCCGGGTCATCATCCCCCAGGACGTGGGCCTCACCATCCTCAAGGGAGCCGTCCTCTTCGGCCTGGACCCCGCCGTCATCAAAGTGCGCCGTTCCCCTCTGACTTACGGGGTGGGGGTGCTCAACCGCTACGTGGAAGGGAAACACCCCCCGGAGAAGCTGCTGGTGAAAGACGGCACGCGGTGGTGCACCGACGTCTTCGACAAGTTCATTTCGGCCAACCAGTCGGTCGCCCTGGGCGAGACGGTCAAACGCAGCTACACCCCGGCCAAGCCCTCCCAGCTGGTCATCGTCATCAACATCTACAGCTCGGAGCAAGAGGACGTCAGCTTCATCACCGACCTCGGGGTCAAGAAGTGCGGCACCCTCCGCCTGGACCTCACCGGGACGGAGGGCTCGCCCGCGCCCGCCCGGAGGGAGATCCAGACGCTCATGCAGTTTGGGGACACGGAGATGAAGGCCATAGCCATCGACGTTTCCACCGCGAAGAGCGTCAAAGCCGGGATTGATTTCTTAAATTACTAGCCGGCCCCTCGGGCTCCCCTCTTTGGTTTTCTGGCGTTCCATGCTCAGATCTGTCCATCTGACCCCTCTCCCCTTGAATTTCAGCAGGGAAGTTGAATGCAGCTAGGAGAAAGGCGAGTTAGGGGGTTTTCTCCTGGTGGCCTTCCGTTGATGTTATGCATTAAACATGAGAAGCAATAGAGTTCGATCTTCCATAATTAGTAGAGACTGCAAAAATGCTAATCTAGGAAATCCTTTTCGTGTGTGTGAAATTGGCTAGACAGTTGGACCCACAATGGAAACAAAGGACTTTTCTGCGGTATTCGTTTCCCACTCTAGCAAATCCGATCGCCGTCTTCTCGGGTTGAAAATGAGATTCCGGGACCCAGGGAAGACGTAGAAGCTTCTTGCTGGCCAGGGTTTGGAAAAGCCAGTATATACAGATCTGCTGGCGTTTTAGTTCCACGGCATCCTGATTTTTAATAGGGTATGGTGCTTACTGTGGGCTAAGCACTGTACTAAGCGTTGGGAGTGCTTAATATTGTGCTTAACAGAGAATCTCGAGTGTTCCAGTAGCTCAAAAGAAAAGGCTATCCTCGCCATGCATTAATATTTCAGGGTTCTAATTCTAATCCACCCTTCAATTTGAATGGAGTGAATTCTGGATTTAACACGAGCCATCTATCTATTGGCCAAACCAGTCCCTCAGAGAGGTAAGGAGAGAGCTAGTTCTCGTCCCTATAGCAGTTCAGCCGGCAAAGCTTCCAGAACTCCCGGTGGGCCTCAGACATTTGCCATGCTCCGATTCCGAGAAATCCCATGCGAGTTGTCAGTACTGCTCCTGAGAAGTGTGGGCACTGAAATCAAATCCTGCTTCCCGTAACTCGCCTTTGTCCCCTGTGGATTTTGCAAAAGCTCCTCTGTGAAAGATTCAGATTTACAATTGGCATTCTACCTTCCAGCGGATGTCACTCAATTCAATTTCTTGAAACTCGCACCTCCAGAGAAACAATGTGGATAAAGCCATATAGTCCAGCATCAGCTAATCCTGTTGGTTCAGAGTTCTAGTCTTTAGGATTCACTGAACAAGATGATGTCTGTGAAAACTGTCTCTTTCACCTGCTGGAATTCATTAAGCCTTCACAAATCCCAATAGTGAATCCGACCTTTTATTTAAACATGGGTTTATATTCATTTTTCTACTTTGTGTCATGTTTCTTTGTAACATCTCCCACAGAATTCCCGAGTAGAATGTGAAACATGAAATGACTGAAAACAAGGAGCTAGAGAATGCTAGTCACATATCCGGCGTAGGTATTTTAGACAATTACAGAAGTGTGCTTGCTAGCATTCTGTTTCTTGCTGCCTGCTATGCTCAAAAAGCTAAATATTACTAGTCTTTCTTTTGTGTTGCCAGCCACCGTTTACAAATAAGAGACCTTAAAATTCAGTTATGAACAGTATAATTTTATGTACATATATTTAAATATTGTACAGATCTTGATTTCTACAACGCCGTTTTCCTGTGTAAAAACACTCTTTGCTTTTGTTGATTGCACTCAGCTCTTACTTTTCAAAATATAGTTTCTCAGTCCGCTTCACTAATTACAGCCTTTTAAAAAATAGTAAGATATGGAATGCTTATGCAAGGCTTACCTAGGAATGGGAGGTAAATGGCTTTAGCAGAATATTATATTCCTCTTACGGAGCAGATCACACCAATCAGCTTAGAGTTCAAACACAGCAGTACGTGCATTCTTCCAAGACATCCACAATTACTGTTTCAAGGAAGAAACATAATAATGGATGAATTCTCCTGTAAATTACCTAAACACTCAGCATTCCAATTCTGGACCTAAAGAGGTTCAGATGTAATTTAACGCCAGAAAATCGGACCTGCTTTTAATGATCCTCGCTTTCAATGGAAAACTCTCGTTATTGGGGCCCAGCTCTCCTCGGATATGAGGTCAAACATTCTGAAGGCAGATTGCCATCCGCTGCTTGTAATGACTCCAGGAAATCGGCAGCGCGTGGAGGGAAAGGATTAGTGCATAAATCCAGTTTTTTTCACAAGGATTCTTTGCCTTTTTTAAACTGTAATTACATTTCCAAGTGTAGCATTGTCTTTTAGAAGATTTTTTTACTTCGTTCTAACTCTGTATTCTTTCACTGCCCTATTGAAATTTCTATCTCGTACTCCGGATGTGTCCCAGATCCTGTACTCCACTCTGCAACTCAGCCAGACCAGATTGAAAACCTGCTGAAAACCTCCACAGGGGTGGAGACAGATGATTGAGTAGAGACAGGAATTCTATTTTGACTCCTCTCCTTTTTCCGGAGGCAGCCTGCATGGGCCATCTATTTCAGAGTCACCATGTCTACCCAAAGTCTAGTTTGGTTTTCCTTTTGAAACTTCCTAGTATGAGGACTGGATTATTACACTATCTAGCGACACATTTTCTAGTCTTTTAAGCTGTTTTTTAAAAGGAGCATCAGCCAGGTGCACGTATTTCTCAACGTGTCCACTGGCCAACCAATGCCATTGATGAGGAAATCTCGACATTATTTTTCTGCCCGAATGGCGTGTGGAGTGAGCTTTGCAGAACAATCCCCGTGCAGACCCAGAGATCAGACCGCAGAGGTCAACCTGCCCCGGGAGTAAGTGATATTTCCATCAAGTTTAGTTATTGGGAGGCAGTTCCAAATGACCCAGGTTCATTACCAGCGTGGGGAAGAACGGCGTGCACCATGATAAACAGGAGCCTTCATGCATTATTATGAGAAGGTCTTAATTTCATATGGCAGAGATGTAAATTGCTGTGATACACTGCATATTTATGCTAGAAGTGACTTAAGCGGATGAATAGTATACAAGTCGTCGGACCTAATGAATATCACAATATTCACTTGCTTGGAGTATTAAACTATACTATACACTATCAGCCATTGTGGTTTTGTTCACCTCTGTACAAGATAAATTCAGATCCCACTATCTTTGCAGCAGTTCACAAATTGTCCGGGTTGTATCTACAGAAATCTCATGTCTTTACAGGTGTCTAATAAAGCAGAAGTAAAGCTCTGGATTGTAAGTGGTCCAGAATGTGTTTCTTGCTGAAGAGAAAAATACATTTTTCTAAAGAGGATTTGGCCGAAAATCATCACCGGACATTTGTTTTCCCGCATAAGGGGGAAGAGAAGAGAGTAGAAGAGATGCGTATTTCTGATGCTGTCATAAAGTCTATGAGTCAGGTAGTGATAGTAATCATAATAGTTGTGGTATTTGTTTAGCACTTACTAGGTGCCAGGCACTGTACTAAGTGTTGGGGTGGATACAAGCAAATCGGGTTGGACACGGTCCCTGCCCCACGTGGGGCTCTCAGTCTTAACCCCCCCCCCTTTGACAGGTGAGGTAACTGAGACACGGAAAAATGAAGGGACTAATGAGATGTTCATCCCCTTGATTCTTATTTATTGCTATTGTTCTCGTCTGTCCGTCTCCCCCGATTAGACGGTAAACCCGCCAAAGGGCAGGGACTGTATCTGTTACCGATTTGTCCATTCCAAGCGCTTAGTACAGTGCACATAGTAAGCGCTCAATAAATACTATTGAATGAATGAAAGGTCACACAGCAGACAAATGGCGGAGGCAGGATTAGAACCTAGGTCCCGACACAAACTGTTAAATACCGTAATTATGATTTCCCCTGTTCACTCCTCACCCGTACACTTCTCCCCTCAAAAAAACAGGGGCAACGGCAAGTTGCCAAAACGTTATGACCTAGGGGAAGGAGCACGGGCTTGGGAGTCTGGAGATAGGGGTTCTAATCCTAATGGCAAATTGTGTGACCTTGGTCGAGTCACTTAACTCCTCTCTGTGGGTTTCCTCATCTATAAAATGGGGGATAAGGTACCGGTTCTCCCCATCAGTTGGGCGGTGAGCCTCCGGAGAGATAGGGACTCCATCTGATTTAGATTATTCCCTCTCTACCACAATGCCGGACACATAGTAAGTGCCTAACAACAAGCAAATCGGGCTCCCAATCTACATCCCCATTTTACAGATGAGGAAACCGAGGCACAGAGAAACGAACAAGCAAAGCACTGCTCTAAGCGCTTGGGAGAGTACACTGTAATAATAGCCACATTCGGACACCTGGCTTTCTGCTTACCCTTCCTTACCCCTACCTCTCTGTTATTCCCCAAATTAGTCATTCAAATTGGTTCAACCTCAGACATTTCCTTCATTTATTCATTCGAGCGTATTTATTGAGCGCTTACTAGGTGCAGAGCACTATACTAAGCGCTCGGAGCGTACAATTCGGCAACAGAGACAATCCCTGCCCAACGACGGGAGAGACGGACAACAAAACAGAACTAAACAAAACAAGCAATAACAGAGGTGGTATTGGTTAAGCGCTTACTAGGCGCAAAGCACTGTGCTAAGCGCTGGGGTTGCGGGGAGACGAGGTGATCGGGTTGTCCCACGTGCGGCTCACCGTCTGGATCCCCATTTTACAGATGAGGTCGCCGAGGCACAGAGAAGTTAAGTCACTTGCCCAAAATCACCCGGCTGGCAAGCGGCAGAGTCGGGATCGGAAGCAGCGTGGCTCGATGGAGAGCGCAGGAGCTTGGGAGTCGGAGGTCATGGGTTCGAATCCCACCTCTGCCACTTGTCAGCTGGGTGACTGTGGGGAAGTCGCTTCACTTCTCTGGGCCTCAGCGACCTCATCTGTAAAATGGGGATGAAGAGTGGGAGCTCCACGTGGGACGACCCGATGACCCTGTATCTCCCCCAGCGCTTAGAACAGTGCTCTGCACATAGTAAGCGCTTACCAAATGCCAACATTAGTATTATTAGAACCCAGGACCTCTGACTCCCAAGCCTAGGCTCTTTCCATTGAGCCACGCTGCTTCGTCTGCTGGCAGTTACCAGATATAAATGGTGGTTTTTGTTAAGCGCTTACTATGTGCAAAGCACTGTTCTAAGCGCTGGGGGATACAGGGTAATCAGGTTGTCCCACGTGGGGCCTCACAGTTTTAATCCCCATTTCACAGATGAGGTGAATGAGGCACAGAGGAGTTGTGACTTGCCCAAAGTCACACAGCTGGCAAGTGGCGGAGCCGGTATTCGAACCCATGAACTCTGACTCCCAAGACGATTTGGACATTCCAAGCGCTTAGTACAGCGCTCTGCACATAGCAAGCGCTCAATAAATACTATTGAATGAATACGAAACCCTTGCAGGAGTCTCTCCACTGAAAAGCTGCGTAATATGTGACACTGGGGATTTCTAAATCAATCAGTAGTATTTATTGAGCACTAACCCTGTGCTGTGCACTGTAGTAAGTCCTCGGGATGGTATAAATAATAATGTTGGAATTTGTTAAGCGCTTACTATGTGCAGAGCACTGTTCTAAGCCCTGGGGTGGATACAGGGTAATCAGGTTGTCCCACATCAGGCTCACAGTTAATCCCCATTTTACAGATGGGTGAACTGAGGCACAGAGAAGTGAAGTGACTTGCCCCCAGTCACACAGCTGGCAAGTGGCAGAGCGGGGATTCGAACCCATGACCTCTGACTCCGGACACCAGGCTCTTTCCACTGAGCCACGCTGCTTCCCCTGTCTCTACCTGTTACCGATTTGTCCATTCCAAGCGCTCAGTACGGTGCTCTGCACATAGTAAGCGCTCAATAAATACTATTGAATGAACGAACTTCACTGGGCCTCAGCGACCTCATCTGTAAAATGGGGATGAAGACTGTGAGCTCTACGTGGGACAACCCGACGACCCTGTATCTCCCCCAGCGCTTAGAACAGTGCTCTGCACATCGTAAGCGCTTAACCCATCCCAACATTTTTATTCCCAAGTCCAGGGGGCGGATCCAGTCCTCGGCCCGCGTGGGGTTCGCGGTCCACTCCCCCTTTACGGACGAGGTCACGGAGGCCCGGAGAAGCGGCGCGGCTCTCAGTGGAAAGAATCCGGGCTTGGGAGTCATGGGTTCGAATCCCGACTCGGCCACTTGGCGGCTGGGTGACTGTGGGCAACTCACTTCTCTGTGCCTCGGTGACCTCATCTGTAAAATGGGGATTAACTGTGAGCCTCGCGTGGGGCGACCGGATGACCCTGCATCTCCCCCCAGCGCTTAGAACAGTGTTCGGCCCCTAGTAAGCGCTTACCATACACCAAAAAAAAAAGAAGGGAAATGACTTGGCCAGGGTCGCGCAGCAGACAAGTGGCGGGGCCGGGGCGGGGGGAGGAAGGGCGGGGGTGACGTGGCGCTGAGCGCACAGTGCGGCGCCCAATGCGGCGCCCAATGCGGGGCCCCGGAGGAGAGGAGGAGGAGAGGCAGCCCCGGCCGGCGACGCGTCGCGCCCTGCTCTTCGGGCCCGCCCTCGGCAGCCGAGCAGCGCCGCTGCCCCGCCCGACAGGTGACAGCCGAGCCCAGCCGAGCCCAGCCGAGCCCAGCCGAGCCCAGCCGAGCCCAGCCGAGCCCAGTCGAGCCGAGCCCAGTCGAGCCGAGCCCAGCCGAGCCCAGCCGAGCCCAGCCGAGCCCAGCCGAGCCCAGTCGAGCCCAACCGAGCCCAGTCGAGCCGAGCCCAGTCGAGCCCAGCTGAGCCCAGCCGAGCCCAGCCGAGCCGAGCCCAGCCGAGCCCAGTCGAGCCCAACCGAGCCCAGCCGAGCCCAGTCGAGCCGAGCCCAGTCGAGCCGAGCCCAGCCGAGCCGAGCCGAGCCGAGCCCAGCCGAGCCCAGTCGAGCCCAACCGAGCCCAGTCGAGCCGAGCCCAGCCCCCGGGCCCACCCAATCCCCGCCCTTCTCCTTCGCAGGCCCCGCCCCTCCCCTCCGAGCCTCCCCCGATCGATAGTATTTTATTGAGCGCTTACTAGGTGCAGAGCACTGTACTGAGCGCTTGGACAAATCTGCAACAGAGAGAGACAGTCCCTGCCCAATGGCGGGTTTATAGTCTGCCCTGCTCCTCCCCAGGCCCGCCCCTCCCCCCCGAGCCTCCCCCGATTCAGTAGTATTTATTGAGCGCTTACTATGGGCAGAGCGCTGTCCTGAGCGCTTGGAATGGACAGATCTGCAACAGAGAGAGACGGTCCCTGCCCATTGACGGGCTCACAGTCTGCCCTGCTCCTCCCCTCCGAGGCTCCCCTGATACTACTAATAATACGAATATTAGTATTTGTTAAGCGCTTACGACGTGCCGAGCACTGTTCTGAGCGCTGGGGGAAGATACAGGGTCATCAGGTTGCCCCACGTGAGGCTCCCAATCTTCATCCCCATTTTCCAGATGAGGGCACTGAGGCCCAGAGAAGCTGCTGACAAGTTTAGGGAAATAACCAGGGGAGATTATTAAAGTCTCCCGAAGGCCATGCGATTACAGACGGGCTTTGAAGTTGCGGAGGGAGAGCGGGGGTAACTCCTCCCCACTGGGCACAGGTCCAGGTGAATCAGAAACCGGGTGGATTGGAGCCAAGTGCACGCCCTCAGATGTGCTAGAGGATGACTGCGGGATTTGTTAAGCGCTTACTATGCGCCAAGCACTGTTCTAAGCGCTGAATTATGCTATTTGTTGAGCGCTCACTATGGGCCAAGCACTGGGCTAACCAGGTTGCCCCCCCGTGGGGCTCCCAGTCTTAATCCCCGTTTTACAGAGGAGCTCACTGAGGCACGGAGAAGTCCGTGTGATTTGCCCAAAGTCCCACAGCTGACAAGTGGCGGAGGCGGGATTGGAACCCATGACCTCTGACTCCCAAGCCACTGAGCCACGCCGCCCTTAACCCTGTCCTTCGCAGGCCCCGCCCCTCCCGGGCTCCCTCCCCATCCCTCTCATTCATTCAATAGTATTTATTGAGCGCTTACTATGTGCAGAGCACTGTACTAAGCGCTTGGAATGGACAAATCGGTAACAGATCCTGCCCGAGCCCTCTGCCGTTCCGTCCCCATCATTCCCGGCGTTTTTCTCCCTTCGTTGTTTCTCTTTTGGCCATTCCCCCCCCCTCCGTTAGTATTTACTGAGCGCTTACTATGTGCAGAGCACTGTACTGAGCGCTTGGAATGGACAGATCCTCTCCGGCGCCGCGACCCAGGAGGACTGATGTGCGTCTTGTGGGTAACTCCCCTGCCCCAACCTGCCCCCCTTTCTCCTCTAACCCACCTCCAGCAGATCCAGTAGGAGGATTTTTCCGGCAAAGTAGAGTCTATAGATAATAACGTTAGGATTGGTTGAGCGCTTACTATGTGCAAAGCACTGTTCTAAGCGCTGGGGGAGATACAGGGTCATCAGGTCGTCCCACGTGGGGCTCCCAGTCTTCATCCCCATTTTACAGATGAGGTCGCCGAGGCCCAGTGAAGTGACCTGTCCAAAGTCACCCGGCTGAAGTAGCGGAGACGGGATTCGAACCCATGCCCTCTGACTCCCAAGCCGGGGCTCTTGCCACTGAGCCACGCTGCTTCTCTAGATAGGCTATCTGACCGCAAGGAACTCGAATCCAAAGTCATCTACAGCGTGGCTCGGTGGCAAGAGCCCGGGCTTGGGAGTCAGAGGGCGTGGGTTCTAATTCCGCCCCCGCCACTTATCAGCTGGGTGACTTTGGGCAAGTCACACGGACTTCTCCGTGCCTCAGTGAGCTCCTCTGTAAAACGGGGATTAAGACTGGGAGCCCCACGGGGGGCAACCTGGTTAGCGTAGGCCTTGGAACAGGGCTCGGCCCATAGTGAGCGCTCAACAAATACCATAATTCAGCGCTTAGAACAGTGCTTGGCGCATAGTAAGCGCTTAACAAATCCCGCAGTCATCCCCTAGCACATCTGAGGGCGTGCACTTGGCTCCAATCCACCCGGTTTCTGATTCACCTGGACCTGTGCCCAGTGGGGAGGAGTTACCCCCGCTCTCCCTCCGCAACTTCAAAGCCCGTCTGTAATCGTGTGGCCTTTGGGAGGCCTTAATCTCTCCTGGTTATTTCCCTAAACTCCAGTTCCGATCTTCCGTACCGTCTAAACCCTATAAATGCTCGTTTATACTCATCAGCAACTCCTTTTTATGCATAGACATTTATTCAGTTGAACATTCAATTATTTTTTTTTTGTGGAAAACTGTGTCTAAATCGTTTTCTGTTAAAGCGTAAACCGCGACTGGAGTGTCAAGAGGGAATGTGACATTTCCTTCTTTGGAACTTCCCAGATGCTTAGTTTAGCATCGGGGAGCCCTATAGATGTGACTACTACTAAAGTAGTCATGACCCCCCCATAAGTACTTATGCATATATCTTAATATACTCCATTACCTTCATCTATCTGTAATTTCTGTGTCTGTTCCTCTCCCATAATATAAAGTTCCGCAGGGTAGGGATCATGTCATAAATCCTCATTCTTTTGGCCTCTTCCAGATCTGTAATGCACATGGTAGACACTGAGTAAATGCTATCGATCGATTATTAAGGTTAGAGGAAAGCGCTTATTCTCCTGTTCCACAACTCGGCTCTTTCACCACCCTCCCCTCAAAATTCAAAAGGATGACCCCCCCCCCAAGATAATTTTGGGAAGAAGAGGAAATATAATGTATTACCCTGGAATAGAGGAGGCTAGGGGAGATTTAACGTTTTAGCTTTATTCACACAGAGCCATGAATTTGCCCATTTCCACGGATCAAAATTCAAAACCCTTCATCAGGAGCATTCCTATTCCATCTGGATACACCGGTAAGTGATTAGTTAATTTCTGCGACCCAGGATTTCGCAGACTGTTGGGCTGGAAAAGACTGTCAAAGGTTAGCAGAAAATCTGAATTTTTCTAATTTGGGGAATTGCAGGGATTTGGACTTTGAAAGCGGTCTGGGCCATAACAGAAGAAGGAACAGCATGGCCCAGTGCAAATGGATGGGTCTGGGAGTCAGACGACAAGGGTTCTAATCCCAGTTCTGCCACTTGACTGCTGTTTGACCTTGGGCAAATCACTTAACTTCCCCGTGCCTCACTTACTCATCTGTAAAATGGGGATTCAATACCTGTTCTCCCTCCTACTTCGATTCTAAGTCTAAGGTGGAAACTGATCATCTTGTATCTAGCCCAGTGCTTAGTAGAGTGCTTGACCAATGATATGCACTTAAATAATATCATAATTATCATTATTGATGATTATGTGTGAGAATGTATTTTTACTGAGAAGTACATCAAAGAACAAATAACTAAATGAATAAGTAGCACCGACTGATTCTCCTGAACGGGTTGATGCTTTCTGGAGGAGGTGGTTTTTTAGGAGGTTTTGAAGGTGTAAAGAGATGTGGATGGGTGGATTCACATTAAATGATTGAATTCCCTTTACTTTCTTGTGAGGGAAAAGCAAGCTGGATCCCTGGATATTAGAAACCTGTACAGGGGCCCACAATGTAAGAAAAAATGGGGGTAGAGGGTACTGGAGGCAGACACGCTGGCAAAGAAGCAGTGTGGCTGGTGGAGAGAGCATGGGCCAGGGAATCAGAAGGACCTGGGTTCTAATCCCAGCTCTGCCACCGGTCTGTGACCTCGGACAAGTCACTTAACTTTCTCTGAGCCTCAGTTATCTGTAAAATAGGGATGAGGATTGTGATTCCCCATGTGGGACATAGACTCGGTCCAACCTGACAACCTTATATCGACCCCAGGGCTTAGTATAGGGCCAGGTACGTAGTAAGTGTTTAACAAATTTCACTAGCCCGCCCCTTCCCCGCCCGCAAAAAAACCAAAAACCTCACATAAAGATGAAAGAGTTAAATGGAAAAACAGCATTAAAGAGAAGGGCAGTGGTAAGTGGAAAAAATGAAAACATAAAGAGCAGTGTGACTAGAGTTTCTGGCTTATAAAGGCTCAGCGTCCCACAGTCTCACAGCTGCAGCCGCAGCCTTCCCAATATTTCACATTTTATGGAAGTCATGTACTGTCCATGCTGGTGGCCTTCAGCCTGGGAGCAAGACCCCCGGATAGCATAGAAAGGGGATGACCGGGGCTTTGGGGGATGTAATTTGGTGATAATAACAATAATAATAATAATAATATTTGTGGCGCTTGTCAAGCACTTCCTATGTGCTATGCACCGTAGTAAAAGCCGGGGAAAATAGACAAGAGAATCAGGTCGGACACGGTCCCTGTCCCTCAGGAGTCTCACAGTCCAAGTCAGTCCCCCTGGTGATCCTTTGGGTTGGCGGGCTGAGAGCAGAATATTGGCCGTTTGACTTGAATCCATTCGTTTTTATTGCTTAAAACAAGTTCTTAACCCTCTTTCGGTGTCTCCTTTAAAAAAGAATATTGTATTATTGTGACAGTATTACTCAAGATTTCACATCCAGTTTAAACAAATATCTGTGTTTAAACACACTAATTGTAATCATTATATGCTATTTTGTAGGAAATGGTGACAAATTGGATGGTGGGTGGCTCTCCCATGTAACTAATTTACCTTTTCTGTGTAATAGTTCCCTGGTTTTATTAAGAGCACAATTTCCTGCCTGGCCAAAAAGAAAGATCCAAAATTGCATTTTGGAAGTGTCAACTGAAATAAGCATTTCTTCCGAAAAATAATGAATAATGTAAATTACCCCTCAGGCTATCATTTGGTCCCATTAAATGTTTTCTCTGTGTGTTCAAGTTGACATAAAGGAATAGGTTATAAAAGAATATTACTGTCATTGCCTTTGTCAAAATGAGATTTCCCTTCCTCTCCCCCGAATCATTTTTCCCAGTCGGAGGAAGGTCATATTTGCTGAAAACAGCTATATTGTTTTTTTAAAAAAAGAAATTGGTATTGATTGTGGTGTAAGAATAGGCAGGCGGTGGGTTTAAAATTCACAGGAGTTAAGTAGGACTGTTAATGAGTGCCTTTCCAGGCTAGCTAAGCATTTTAATTCATTGGCTGACTCTCGCAGGTTATATCCCGCTGATCCAACACCTAGTCGGCAATAACTTTGCCGAAGACTCCGCGCGCTGCCTGGAAACCTTTCACCGTGAGACTCAAAGGAGGAAAGATCAACTGGAAGAACTGAGATACGTAGCGGCAACGTCTCCGAAACACCAAGATATCTGCTCCCGTGAAACTGTTCTAAGAGCAGTTCACGACTACTACTGCCTCCATCACCCGATGTTGCTAGGTGCGGAATGTTTTAGGGATCTTCGTAGTGGTGGAATCCCAACCGTTTTCCCCTCGCCAGACCCACGCAGCGTGGCTCAGTGGAAAGAGCCCGGGCTTGGGAGTCAGAGGTCATGGGTTCGAATCCCCGCTCTGCCACTTGTCAGCTGTGTGACCGTGGGCAAGTCACTTAACTTCCCTGTGCCTCAGTTACCTCATCTGTAAAATGGGGGTGAAGATTGTGAGCCTCACGTGGGACAACCTGATGACCCTGTATCTACCCCAGCACTTGAAACGGTGCTCTGCACATAGTAAGCGCTTAACAAATACCAACATTATTCTCCCCACATGCCCTGTCGGGATTTAAGCAGCAACAGCACACGGCCGGTACCCGTTTTAGAACTTTGGGAAGTTTGGGATGGATCGGAGCCATCGTTGCCCTTATAGGTCCCTTTTTACCACTGCTTTTGTTGGACTCCAAAATGTGTCTTTTATGTCGCTTTGTATTTTTTAATATTATTTCATTTTCCCCCCCGAGTCTGTCACCAAATGCTTCCCCGCTTTAGTTTTATTGTGAGCACCCGGTGACCAGGGGCTGTGTCTAACTCTCACCTGGTACTTTTTCCCAGCGCTTGATACAATGTGCTCTGCACCCAGTAAGCGCTTAAATAAATACTGTTACTACCATAAAGGCCCTAAGCTTCAGAAGTGCAGGAGGAGCAAGATTAACTCCTGAGGGGAAGGGAAGGGTCTATAAACTGGGTAGTGAACCCGACCAGGCAAAAATGTCCTTGCAGGTGAGAACATAGGCTAATTTCTTTCTCAGGTGAGTCATTGCTGCATACTATTCAGGGCTGATTATCCTTTTGGTGGATTGCACAGGGCCTTTCTCATTTTCATGTTGTGCATCCTCTTTGGGTCCCTAAAAACCACTACTGTAAAGACACTTTGGTCATTTTTTTTTTGCCTGTCACCTAATAAGCTCCTTGTGGACAGTGGAAGTGTCCTAATTACAATGGAATGCACCCAGTGGGCCCACAGTAAATGCTATTACTGTCGTTAGGGAAGCAGCATGGCCTAAGGGAAAGAGCACGAGCCTGGGAGTCAGAGGACCTGGGTTCTAATTCTGGCTCCGCCACTTACCTGCTGTGTGATCTTGGACATGTCACCTAACTTCCCCGTGCCTCAGTTTCCTCAATTTTAAAATAGGGATTCTATACCTGTTCTCCCTCCTATTTAGACTGTGAGCCCCATGTGGGACAGGGGCTCAGTCACACCTGATTAACTTGTATCTACCCCAGCTCTTAGAGTGGTGCTTGACACAGAGTAAGCGCTTAACTATTACAATTACTATAATTTCAAGTGCATGGCCTTCTGGTGGTAGGACATACCTTTCCCTTCTTTTCTGAACCCTAAATGCGGAGGGGATGTAGAAGGCCCCAGTATCTCTTGCTGAAGGAGAGATGGCACTGTCTTTCAATAGAGTCCTTGACTCTAAAATCAATCAGTGGTATTCTTTGAGCACTTGCTGTGTGCAGAACCCTGCAGTAAACTTAGGAGAGTACAATATAACACTATAACAGACACGTTCCTGTCCACAACAAACTTACAGTCTAGGTTTACTGATTGCAGATCATTTCTGAACAGTAACATTAGGAGACATCAAGTGAATCAACTGAGGATGAAGGCGTTTTTATCAAAAACTGGCATAATTTTAATCCCTAGGTTTTATAAATCGTTAAGTCATGATTTCAAGGCACTGAGGTGTGTTTTTACGGATCTTTCAGAAACTAAAGCAATGAAGAGACGTTTACCAGAGCCACCTATACCAGGCTGGACGGGATACCTGCCTAGAGCCAACGTCACTGAGCTCGGCCTGGCGGTTCGTTACCAAGTAATGGCCAAAAATTGTTATGAAGATTTTCTGGAACTGGTAGAACGGGCCAAGAAAGCTCCACTGAAACCATTTCAGAAGTAAGCCTCTTGTACGATCAAATAATAGCGACGACAGTATCAAAGTCATGACCATGTGTTTCTCTAGTTGGTCCATATTTCCCGAAACACGTTCCTCATTCTTAGCTACGAAAAGTTTATCCTATCTTTCTAATTGTTGAATGAATGCAAGCCGAGTGGACTAATTGGAATTGATAGCAAAGTTTTGTTTGTAACTTTAGAGGACAAGCTCTTGAATCTAATCAAGTTCCAAACCAGGCTCCAAGAATTTGCAGCTCAGAAGACAGGATGCCCGATAGCATGAATCGTGTACCAAGTAAGGATTCGGTTTCTTTTTTTATTGGGTCAAATTTGTATTTGCCATTAAGTCTTTTTGCTGATCTATCAGCACTTCAGACTGACCACTGGTTTCTTTACAGATGAAGCTTCACTTTCGGGAAAAGACTCTGAAGATATTTGCCCAAACTCCTCAGCGTGGGATCTTTCGGAACAACCGTATGGGGCCCAGCTTTCTGGGAAAAATATTGAACCTCTATCCTTAGATGGCCAGAATGGAAGTTGAGAAATATTCAACCCTTTCATGACTTTGGTTTCAGAAGTTTCCACTTACTAAAAGCCTATTGAAACACAGCTGTCTTAAATTATCTTACGTTTTATTCTCAATCATCACTTTGCCATAAGTAGCTGTGTCACGCTAGAAATCATTTATATACTTTTAAAATAACCCCAGCCTACTGGGTACTTTGCAACGGCATCCTGCAACCAGGATAGTGAATATTGCAATATATTGCTAAAAAGCTTAAATTTGATTATTTTTTGTGCCTGGAATTGATGATAATAGTAATAATTAGAATACTGTTTAAAGCACCTACTAGGTGCCAAGCACTGTAGTTGATACAAGATAATCCGGTTGGACACAGTCCCTGTCCACATGGGGCTCGCAGACTAATTGGAGGGAACAGGATTTTACAGATGAGGAAACTGAGGCACCGAAAAGTTTAGTGACTCTCCAGGACACAGAGTAGATAAGTGGCAGAGCTGGGATTACAGCCCGGGTCCTCCGACTCCCAGGCCTGTGTTCTTTCCGTCAGGCCATGCCGCTTATCGAGGCAACAAGGGATGCGATCTGTTGAGTAGGAGGAGTTGTATACCTTAGTATTTAGAGAGGTGTCTTTTGTTTTCACAGATGGTGCTCCCAAAACTGAGATCCTATCCATGTGGGATCCTAGCTCTAGTAATCCATTTGCACCATCTGGGACCTGTCTGATTTTAAGTGTGCTTCTTCGATAGGCAACCTTCAGGATACCTTTTCTAGCTCCTCGCCCATTCAGGATGAGCAGCGCCTTAATAAATAGGACTCTCGGACGTCATCCGGCGTGTATACGTATGCCTCCCTATTCGGATCACAAGCACATCAGTCCAGGCACACAAGCACATAGGCCTGGCTACTCAGGCTACCACTGACAGCCCTATTAGCCAAACGCTGTTAAAGGCCTCTCTCTTCAGAGTGTTTTGCAGTGACTGGTTGTGAATAGGTAGAGCTTCCTAGTTTCATGTTATTCTGTACAGGGACAAAAGAACTAGCTGAAGAGAGAACGACTTAAACCCACACAGTTTAACAGTCCAACTTTATGGACAGAGATCCCCTCACTGGGACAAGTCCACCAAGGACTGACCATTTTTGAGGGGAATTTACACAGAGAATGCTCTTTTTCAGAAGTGCATTAAGGTTTGGTTTGAGAACCACTAGTGGAGACGGGGTGGGCAGCACCCCAGTTTTTCATACTAGCCCACCCGCAGAGTTCTCCATCAGATAGATTTTGGTGCAGCTTCTACGTGAGTCCTTCACATTTGGGCACTGATCTGAATTACCACTAATGACGCAGTCTTGGCAGAGTCACGGAACAGTACTAGTTGCGCTCTGTGTGTTCTCTCTACATAAACTTCTTTTCTGCCCCCTGATTTTTCAGACAGGAGTATTTCCAAAGAAATCCCCAAAGGCGTGGCATCTGCGGTAGAATTTCCAAAGATTCCAGAAATCAATCAGTGGTATTTATTGAATGCTCACTATGTGCAGAGCACTGTACTAAGTGCTTGGGGGAGTACAATTACTCTCCCCCTTTTAAGGCCATCTTGAAGTCACATCTCCAAGAGGCCTTCCCTGGCTAAATCCTTCTTAACTCCTTGCCCACTCTCTTCTGCCACGCCCTGACTGGCTCCCTTTCTTCATCCCTCTCCCAGCCCCACAACACTTTTGTACAAAGTTGTAATTTTATCTATTTATATTAATGTCTTTCTCCCCCTCTAGACTGTAAGCTCCCTGTGGACAGGGCATGTATCTGTTTATTGTTACAGTGTACTCTACCAGGTGCTTAGTACTGTGCTCTGCACACGGTAAGAGCTCAATAAATACGATTGAATGAGTGAATGAATACAACAGAAATTAGCAGACAGCAAGCTCATAAAATAGAGGAAGTCCCTAAACTCTACGTTTTACCTTGAACTTCTCCATGGTGGGCACAAAAAACAAGAGGAACAAAATGGCTGAGATTACTTAGGTCAGGCGATTGTACTTTATCTTAGTTTTCCATGTTTTTTCAGTAACATCACTTCAGGCACTCACATAAAAAAATGGTTATGGATAAGACTTTGATCTCTAAAAAAAAATGACCAAGGTAGTGAATAGGAATCCAGGTATTTTAACCTATTCCTCAATAGCTTCTAATTTTTAGTAACTTTATGATTAATCTCACCAAATTCAATGTGCAGAGCTGAAACTTCTTTAAACAACTATGTGCCTCGATTCTTTTTCTTCATCTTTATCCTTTTGTTTCGTACTAGCCTATAATTTCTAGAGCATCGTCTGTCAGAAGGAGAGGTACAGTAGGTGATTGTACTGCACTGCAAATTATCACTCTTAGTAGGAGCTGCATTAGTAATGAACTCATTCCTTCCGTAAAAACAATTCCATTATCTGATAAGAGAAAATTTTCTATGCATGTGTAATGCTGCAGTTCCTGATTGCTCGCATTTATATATTTCCTTTGGGCATCTTTTTTTTTTAACTGGAATATTTTTCCGGGTACTAGTTTGGTTTATTGTTTTACTGTGCAGAAAAAAAAATGGTGCTCAACATACCGACTAGGAAGGACTTCAGTTTGAATTTTTTTTACCCCCAAATGACCAGGTTCCAAAAAATATTGAATGAATTTCTAATTTCCACCTGAATTTTGTATTGATCATTAGTTTAAAAAAATGCGTTATAGTACAAATGTGTTAAGCAGCAAGGCCTCAGGCCTGGCAGAAAAACAGCCTTCCCCACCATAAGGGCTTGGAATATTCTGGGAGCCCCTGGAATCATTTGGGATATTCTGGGAGGGGAGGCTGGCTTCTTGGACAAGGAACAGCATGGATGCCAGATTTTTTTCTCTGCCACTCTTACAAACTGAGCTCTTTATAGGAATGGTTCTTAGGCCCACTGTGCCTCAGTTTCCTCAACTGTAAAATGAGAATTCAATGCCTGTTCTGCCTCCTACTTAGACCATGGACCCCATGTGGTACAGGGACAGGGACTGTGCCTGACCTGTTTAACTCATATCTACCCCAGTGCTTAGGATAGTGCTTGATTCATAGTAAGCACTTAACAAATACCATAATTATAGTTATAACCTCTTTTTTATTTGCTTCAAAATCTTCCAAGGGAAAAGAAGGCCTAAGAAATATGCAAAGGGCTGGCTTGGGAGAGCAAACGATCAAGGATTTGACCAATGGGGAGCCCCTCCCCTCTCCACATCTTCCATTTCAGACTCTGACTGAATTACCCGATCTTTCGTGGCCTAGTGGAGAGCATGGGCCTGGGAGTCAGAAGGACCTGGGTTCCAATCCCGGCTCGGCCACTTGTCTGCTGTGTGACCTTGGGTAAGTCACTTCTCTGTGCCTCAGTTGCCTCAACTGTAAAATGGGGATTGAGACCGTGGGCCCTCTGTCACTCTCCCACTTCAGCCTCCTGTACCGTATTAGGTCTAAATGCTTACAGCCTTTCCATTTTCCATGTATCTTTCCTCCTCCACTTATATATAGGCCCCTTGTGGAATAGGAACTGTGTCTGAACTGTGTTCTTTGTATTTTCCTCACTGCTTAGCACAGTGCACTTCACACAAAAAGCACTTAATAAATACCATCATCGATCAACCTACTGAAGAAAGAAAATTGGACTGAGGAGTCTTTGGGATCTGACCCAGTAATCACAATTTTCATGCTCTTATAAGTCCTTTCTAAATATCAGAATAACAGGAAGAATAAAAATAATGAGGTATTTATGTCATAAAGGGAAAATACCTCAAACGACTTAGGAGCAGAAAGCAACACAAAAGATTTATCTCTTTTAAATCTCTCACACTAGAGGTAAATCTTCTTCATTTAAAAAATATTTGAAAATTAGAGTAAAAGGTATGCCGCTGAAAGAATGCATCCCCTAACTATGGTTTTTACAGGCTTATTTTCTTTTGTTGAAAACAGACCCAGCTCAAATTGTGATTTTTGTTATAGCAATTGGTTTAGCTTTTTCCATATCCCCACATTTTTTATTTGACTTAGATTAAAAATAGAACATTTATGTGTTTAAGATTCAATCAATGGCTTGCTGTGAATGGTACAATATTAAAATAACAGAAAAATCAATTCCGTATATATTTTGAACACTATTTGTCACAAATAGCGTACTAATAGATAACGCTGATTATATGGTAGAGAGTCATTTATATATCCCCAGCACTATGCCTTTATCACAGACATCGTTAAGGAATTTGACACATGTGCAAGAGAACAATATATGTCAGATGAAATATATACCTATTAGATATAAATGGGACACTGAAATGAATGATGCATGCACATGCTATACTTACAAGTAATAATGTGTGGCCTAAAGCAGCTAGCTTGTGTTTCCCAACAAGAAGTCTTTTGATGTTGTCATTTAAAAAATCTCATATTTCTAAAGGTCAGGAATAAATAGTACCATTAGCATTAAAAGCTAGTAAAAGGAAAAGTAATTTGTTGTTCATTTAATGCTATATTTTATGAAATCGCTTTGTAAAGCATTCATTTTTTTTCTATAGAAGGTGACTAAGCAGAGGTGAAGACTGTTCTCATTCTGCTTATTAAAAGACAATTTTGCATTATCCTATTGTTCACTTTAACATCTTCCTTTATCTGGGCATGGTTGGAATTACATGGTTTGCCGCGCTGACCAGGGTAAAAGATAAAGCTAATAACCCGGCAGCGGACCAAGCAATTACGTCGGTTGGAAGCCTGGCCCAGGAGATCCTGTAGGATTAAATGGAGGAGCCATGCAGCACTATTCAGGTGAGGTGTCCTGCTCCTGACACGGCTGGAGATATTTCAGGCCCACGGCTAAGTATCGAAGAGGGTCCTAAGTTGAAAAAGTGGTAGGGATGCATTTGTTGTGGGCAGGGAGTGTGTCTGTTACTGTTATAGTGTACTTTCCCAAGTCCCTAGTACAGTGCTCTGCACACAGTAAGCGCTCAATAAATAGGATTGACCGACTGGCTTTACTTGGCCTGTTCAGTGGCAATTGCCAAGATGACTGGGGCTCGGATTCTGTGCTTGGGTAGGGCTCTGGTAGAGCCAGATTGCCAAGGGCTCTCACCAGCGTGGCCGGAGGTCCTGAGCTTGGTGGCTTCAGGGGCCAACTGAGATTTCAGTGCCTTCAGACCTTGGGGTGATTTTCTGGGGTGATCTTTGGAGCCCGGACAGGCTGATGAAGGGATGGGGGTGAAGGGATGCTCAGGTGGGAAAGGAGGACTCCCAGAGGTCACTTCACGGGTGCTAGTATTACAATCTCTACTATTATTACTAACCAGTCTCTGTTTCACTGGTTTGGAAACGGTTACTGAGCATCCATTTGAGAAGCAGCGTGGCTCGGTGGAAAGAGCCTGGGCTTGGGAGTCAGAGATCATGGGTTCGAATCCCGGCTCTGCCACTTGTCAGCTGTGTGACTGTGGGCAAGTCACTTCACTTCTCTGTGCCTCAGTTACCTCATCTGTAAAATGGAGATTAACCGTGAGCCTCACGCGGGACAACCTGATGACCCTGTATCTACCCCAGCGGTTAGAACAGTGCTCTGCACATAGTAAGCGCTTAACAAATACCAACATTATTATTATTATTATCCATTTGGGACAGTGTAGTGCTCTACTAGGCACTTTGAAGTACAGAATAAAGAAGCAACATGCTTCCTGCCCACAAAGAATCTACACTCTCAAAGGGTAGACAGGTACTAAAATATTTACAAGAGTCATTTGCAAAAGGAGCAGCATGACCTAGCAGAGAGAGCGTGGGCCTGGGAGACAGAAGGACCTGGGTTCTAACCCTGCTCTGCCACTCATCTGCTGCTGTGTGACCTTAGGCAAGCCACTTAACTTCTCTGTGCCTCAGTTCCTTCATCTGTAAAATGGGGATTAACTGTGAGCCCCACGTGGAACCTGGATTGTGTCCAACCTGTTTAGTTTGTATCTGCTCCAGAGTTTATAGTACAGTGCCTGGCATATTGTGAGCCCTTAACAAATACCATTTTTTAAAGTCATCAAATAAATACTTGAATGTAAAATTGTATGGAAGAGTGCTGAGAATGAGCATAGATAAATTCATGAGTTATAAAATTAACTGATGGGATTATGTAGCAAAGGATGCAGGAAAATTCAGGGGAAGCTCTGTTGGAGAGTTGGGATTTTCGAAGGACTTAGAACATGGGTGGGAGGGGGAATCTGTGGTCTATAAAATTTGGGAAGGGAGGAAATTCCAAGCCAAAAAAAAAATGGGACCAAGAGGAAAGAATTGGGAGACTCAAGAGCGAGGAAGAACAAGAAGGTTGGTTTGGGAGGAACAAAGAAGGTGAATTGGTGAGTGGCTTGTGGACAGAGGAGATCGGTAAGGTGGAATGAGTTGGTGGAGAGTCTTGAAGCTTATTTGAGGAGTTTTTTTGATGTGAGGAACACAGGAAGCTGGTGGTGGAGTGTTTAAGTAGAAAAGAAATGACATCTGGGTGACGATCCTTCAGCATCAAGTAGTGTAGAATGGAGGTGCTGGGGAAGAGGCTGGAAGCAGGGAGACCAGCAAGAAGGCTGATGCAATAGCCTAACTTTATTATGACCAGAATTTATACCAGTTTAGGTGAGGAGAAAGGATTTGGAGACTTCATTAACTTGACTTGGGTGACAGCGGTTAAGATTCTTTTCATTTTTCTCTAACTACTCTTTTTTATGGCACTGTTCAAAGCACTGGGGTAGAGACAAGCGAATTAGGTGGGACACAGTCCATGTCCCGCATGGGGCTCACAGGTTTAATCCCCATTTTACAGATGAGGTAACCGAGGCATAAAGAAGGGAAGTGACTTTCCCGAGGTCACACGGCAGACAGGTGGAGGAGCCGGGATTAGATCCCCGGTCCTTCCGACTCCCAGGCCTGTGCTCTGTGTGGCCCCTCCCTCACCTACTCCACAGGTTGTCGTAAGAACTTCAAGGGTCAATTTGACTCAAGAGCTGTTACAGAAAAGGTATGCTGCAGAAATAAGCAACAGCTCTAATCTCACCTCAGCAGACTAGTTAGGAGAAAATTTATGGCTTTAGGAAATGAACCCTGCAAAAGAAAATAAGAGTTCCACTGCAAATTTTAAAGGCATTGTTGCAAAACAAAATTTGGCCAAAATTTTAACTCAGTTCACTTCCGAATATACCTTATTTCTAGAGTAAGAAGTCGATCAGTAGTTCTTAAAGTAGCTTGGACTTCATTCTCTCTCTTAGTAAATTTATGCACTTGCTGAATGAGTCTGTTTTCTTAATGAATAACAATCCCTAGACAAAGCAAGGAGTAAAAATCCATCCTGTCAGCTTTTTGGGACTTGACCTTGGAGAAAGAGGCAGAAATGGGAGCTACAAAACAGAAATCCACCAAGAGGCCTGCCTGCAGCATCCTTTTTATTCAACAAACCCAAGAGATCTTGTGTCTGTGAGAAATGTAATTCTCCTATGCTAAACATATTTTATTTGGCTATGAACGATACTGGTACAGCTCAGTTTGGGACACAGCACTTTGTGGGTAGGAAATGTCTCTATTTGTTGCTGAAGTGTACTTTCTAAGCGCTTAGTACAGTGCTCTGCACACAGTAAGCGCTCACTAAATGATTGAATGAATGACAGGGACCGTATCCAACCTGATTTACTTTTATCTACTCCAGTGCTTAGTACAGTGCCTGGTACGTGGTAATCGCTTAACAAATATCATGATTATTATTAGTAGTAGTGACTATATTTGGTAACTGCCATAATAGCTGAAATGTCTGAGGTTGAACCGATTTGAATGACTAATTTAGGGTGAATAACAGAGAGGGAGGGGTAGGGAAGGGTGAGCAGAGAGCCTGGTGTCTCTCCCTAACAGCTTTGGATTCGGAATGTGTCTGTTGATTATTATAGTGTACTCTCCCAAGTGCTTAGTACAGTTCTCTGCACACAGTAAGCGATCAGTAAATGAATGAATGAATGACTCCAGTCCTTAAATCCCTTTTCACCAGATCCTAGATTGATTAGTGATAACACTAATGTGTTAACAGTAAATGTTCACATATGTGGGAAAAAATGGGATTATTTGAAAATTCAGATTGTTGATCTTCATGTAGGCAAACAGATTGCTAAGTAATCTCAAGTGACCATGTCTCTGGCTGCGTTTGGACAGTGGCAATCTGGTGTGGATTCGAAGATGTTCGCCTTTTCAGGTTGAGATAGCCGGGGGTATCAGTTGGGTTAGGTGTCATGAAGCTGATTTAGATGTACCGGATGAAATGTAACCCAAAGAAGCAAATCACATTGCAGTATGTTTATGCTATTCAGTTTTCCAATTTAAGCTCCAAGAAAGACCATGCTCATCTGCAACTGATGTTTACCAAATTGGGATTGGGCCAACAAAGTGTGACACTGAAAATGATGGAAAATTAAACACCACTGGCATGAGTTGTGATAATATCCAATTTTATAAATACTTATCCACAGGTGGCACACGTTTAACAAGGATAGAGAGTCTGTAGGACGTTCTTCCTCACCGTGCAATTGCTGCAGAACTGCCTGAGGAAGGAAGGAGAAATCGAATTTAGGTATCTGATCTGGTTCGTCCCAAATCTGACTTCGCAGTAGTGTTGACTTGCTAGCAATACTGTCTTAAAGAAGCCAATTTAATGGAAGAGAACTGGCCATGTAACTAGGGAAAATCAATTCCTGAACCAAAACACTAGGCAGTACAGTATGGATGAATGTTTGGGATGGCTTCAAGATCACAACTCGGATCCTACAGATGGTTCCCTGAGATTTGGAATAGCTTCTTTCTTATCTCCCTCCCTATCGCTAGTAGAGCCCCAGGGCTGGCTGATACCAAGTTGGAAAGATCAGGAAATAACAATAATTATTATTATTATTATTACAGTACTTGTTAAGCACTTATTATGGGCTAAGCACTGGGGAAGATACTAGTTAATCAGGTCGGATTCAGTCCCCGTCTCACATGGGGCTCACACTCCTAATCCCCATTTTACAGATAATGCTGAGAAGTGAAGTGACTTGCCCAAGGTCATACAGCAGACATGTGGTGGAGCCAGCATTAGAACCCAGGACCTTCTGCCGCCCAGGCCCATGCTCTATCCCCTAAAACACGCTGCTTCTCTAGCTGGCAAAACTGAAGTTGGTGAAAATGGCCCAGGATTAGATATCCCATCTGGATACTGGCCTCTTCCCAGATATCAGGTCAAGAGAATTAAGGTACTGGCACTTTTTTGGCTTTTGTGTTAGAGCATCAAAGCTCAGGAGCTCCTGGGGATAACACCAAGGCCCCCGCAAAACAGCCAAATGCGGGCAAGCCATTTATAACTGAAGCCTTCCACTTGGAGGTTCACGTTCCGGTAGAAAGAATATTCAAGTTTCCACGGTCGCGGAAGAATCTCACAGGTTACATATGAAGCAGCGTGGCTCAGTGGAAAGGGCACGGGCTAGGTCATGGGTTCGAATACCGGATCTGCCACTTATCGGCTGTGTGACTGTGAGCAAGTCACTTCACTTCTCTGGGCCTCAGTTACCTCATCTGTAAAATGGGGATCAAGACTGTGAGCCTCATGTGGGGAAAACCTGATTACCCCGTATCTACCCCGGCGCTTATAACAGTGCTCTGCACATAGTAAGCGCTTAACAAATACCAACATTTTTATATGGGGCTGAGAAACAAGATCCATTCTTCGCCTACAGAACCAAATGTTTCCAATTCTTATTCTGTATTCTTTTCTTTCCTCTCCTGTCAGGAAGGGTCAATTTCTCCTAGTAGGGTGGGATTTATTGGTTACAGATTACAGTTTTGTAGAAAGGAAAACTGGGCCCAAACCATTAATGGGTCTTTTGGGTGCATGCCAGAACTTTAATGGACGGAAGTCAGTTTCATGATAAATATTTAGAAAGCCCTCGGCAAGCAACAAACCACATTCACTTACTTTGGAAGGAAGCTGAAACTGACCTATCCATTTGCAAACATCAGCATCGTTAATCTAGTCCGTAAACAATATCGCAGGGGTTACAGCACAGTCTTCTTCCGACCTACTGGTGTTGCTTCTCGACTTAGAACTTATTATGAGCGGGCGAGGCAGGCTGGCCTCAGCCTTCTACTCTGTCTCCCACTGTTTGGTCGATGGGTGAAAGTGCTTCCCTGAGAGAACGCAGCCTAAATGATTTCGACTTTGGGGCGTGTGTGATGGCTAAATTAATAATTGGCATCATCATAATAATGTTATTTGTTAAGCGCTTGCTATGTGCAGAGCACTGTTCTAAGTGCCGGGGTAGATACAGGGTAATCGGATGGTCCCACGTGAGGCTCCCAGTTAATCCCCATTTTACAGATGAGGTAACGGAGGCACAGAGAAGTGAAGTGACTTGCCCACAGTCACATAGCTGACAAGTGGCAGAGCCGGGAGTCGAACCCATGACCTCTGACTCCGAAGCCCAAGCTCTTTCAGTAGACGGGCTCCCTTGCCTGAACATTCAGTTATAATTTTACTCTCCCAAGTGCTTAGTACAGTGCTCTGCACACTCTACATGCTCAATAAATACCACTGATTGACTGATTTAGTTAGACCCTCTTCCCAAATAAGGGAAGGGGAGAAACACAGACAGCATCTTGGGTATTGCTCTACTCTCTCAGTGCCTCCTGTTATTCATTCTAATGCCATTTGACACTTTAATTACTGTACAAGAAGAATAATTGGGGTACTTATTAAGTGCTTACTATGTGTCAAACACTGTTCTAAGTACTGGGGTAGATACAAGATAGGTTGGACACATGAGGCTCCCAATATTAACCTCCATTTTACAGGTGAGGTAATAGACACACAGAAATGACTTCCCAAGATCACCCAGCAGACAAGTGATAGAGGTAGGATTAGAACACAGGTCCTCTGACTCCCAGCCCTCTGCTCTTTCCATTACTTCTCAATAACCAGATACAAAAATTTAGACAGGTGCATGGATTCCCTTTCCATGTAATTCCTCATCAGTTCGTGTTCAACTTGAAATCTTCAGTGAAACCACTTAAACATAATGATAGTAAGGTCCCTAGTATTTGCAGAACGTGAGCTTGCCTTACAGAAGCAGCGTGGCTCAGTGGAAAGAGCCCGGGCTTGGGAGTCAGAGGTCATGGGTTCGTATCCTGGCTCTGCCACTGGTCAGCTGTGTGACCGCGGGCAAGTCACTTCACTTCTCTGTGCCTCAGTTACCTCATCTGTCAAATGGGGATTAACTGTGAGCCTCACGTGGGGCAACCTGATTGCCCTGTATCTACCCCAGCGCTCAGAACAGTGCTCTGCACATAGTAAGCGCTTTACAAACAGCAACATTATTATCTCTAACACCCAAGTTGAGACATTATTTCTTCCACCAGTCACTTCCCTTGAAATGAATTTGATCTTTGTGAAATATGAGGTTATTAAATACAGAGCAGGGTCACATGGCCATGCGAAGCAGCAAGACCTAGTGGATAGATGACAGGTCTGGGAGTCAGAAGGACCTGGGTTCCAATCCCTCCTCTAGCACGCGTCTGCTGCTTGACTGTGGACAAGTCACTTAACTTCTCTGTGCCTCAGTTATCTGTAAAATGGGAATTAAGGTTGTGAGCCCCATGTGGGACAGGGACTGTGTCCAACCTGATTAGCTTGTCTCTACCCCAGTTCTTAGTACAGTGCCTGGCACATAGTTACTGCTTATCAAATGCCATGAAAAAACAAAAACATACTGAATTTCGCCATCAGCAGTTTGCAGCGTGACTGTGGTAGCTCCCAGCTGGGGCCGAAAGAAATCGATTACATTGTTGAACCACAGAAATTTAACCTTCTGTACTTGTCCAACGTTACGCTCCACATCAATCTCTTTGGTAAAATTGGCCCCTCGCTTGAGGGATCCCCTGAAATACATAAACAACATGTCCATCGATTAATGGCTAAGACCATCAAAAATGCCCCATTTCTCTTCGCTCCTGTAGTAAGCTGAACATGGAAAGGCAAGAAAACCTGTAACATTTTGTTTTCTTCAACAGTCTCGAGTAATCAACAAACACACTAAATGTGGTTAAAAACCAAAATGCGAGTGGTCTGCAGAGATGGCCAAATTTGGAATGCGCCCTTCTGCTGCAGGGAGTTGAGTGAGTCTTTATTTCCGGGCAGCAAGTTAGGAAGGCATTAAACTGAGTAGTCAGTCAATCGTATTTATTGAGTGCTTACTGTGTGCAGAGCACTGTGCTAAGAACTTGGGAGAGTACAATACAAAAACAGACGCATTCCCTGCTCACAACAAGCTTACAGTCTAGAGCCCCCCGATTAGACTGTAAGCCCGTCAGTGGGCATGGATCATCTCTATCTGTTGCTGAATTATACATTCCAAGCGCTTAGTACAGTGCTCCGCACATAGTAAGCGCTCAATAAATACTATTGAATGAATGATGACCTGGTTCAGGAAGAAAAGGCCACTCAGGACAGCTTTCTTCTCTCTCTAGAGCTGGTGTTATGTGGGCAAGGAATACGTTTGTTATATTGTACTCTCCCAAGTGCTTAGTACAGTGCTCTGCACACAGCAAGTCCTCAAAAAATACAACTGAATGAATAAGGAATGATAACCAATTATAAACCTAGGAAATGGGGGAGAGGGAGTCATTCAGTAAGATTGCAATGAGCCTAATGAGCTGCTTTTAAAGTAGAACTTTTTGAAAATTGAAAATGGAAAGCGTAGACATTCAAAATCATAATTAAAGCATAAACATTCTAAATCAGTCTCTCCCATAGCTTTCCCCCACTCTAGTCTACAAGCTCCTGTGGGGAGCGATTATGTTTACCAACTCCAGTGAACTATACCATCCCAAGTGCTTAGTACAGTGCTCTGCACACAGTAGGCACTCCATAAATACCAATCTAAAAGTCTATCTGTCCACATTTAAATAATATCTGATCACAAACATACCAAATGCTAATAACACGAGAATTAAAATGGAATAACACAATAAAAATAGATACCTGAAAAAACGGATATTTCATTGTAATAGTAAACTTACCCGTAGATATCATGTTGTCTTGAGTTTCCGCTTTCTCCATAAATTGCCATTTTTATACATCCCTTTACATCTTTAGTTCCATTCAGTGTAACTGACACCCTATACCTCCAACCTGCCCAGAGGAGAATTCACTGGATTAGACACTGTATCAGGTTTAAGAAAAAATAATCAAACGATGCTTGTTGCTTCAGGACTTGCTTACATTGTACGTGTGAAAACGCCGGAACATGACTGATATTTTCCCTTGCCTAAGCTGTCAAACTAGAGGAAGCCTTTCATCAGAAATTGGTCTCAGTCTCAAGGTTCCTGGTTTCCCAGGATTTCCAAAAGGTGAAACACGGCAAATGTTCTGGGAAATTGCATGTCAGTTTCATGAAAACAATCATCTAGGCTGTAATTATGGCAACATGGACCTACTCCTGTCTATGTCTGTCAATACAGTGAGAGGCCAGGCTGAAACTATAGAATGAAATAAAAGAACAATTTGGGAAGAAACAAATTGCATTTCAATTGTTTTTCTTACTTGAAAGTGAAATTTAGTTTACTAACACAATTAAAAATCATATATATATGTAAGTGTTCTTACTTCCTACATTTTCATTCTGTGGATATTTTACCTCCTGCTCCTTCATTTCATATTTAATCAATACTTGCCTATCTCTCCCAGTAGATTATAATTAAAATCTATATTATAATTATAATCTATAACTATTACTACAGGGGCAGCCTGTCTGTCTCTTGAACTCTCCCAAGCACATAATACCATGCTCTGTGCACAATAGCAGCTCAATAAATGAACTACTGAAGAAATAAATGATAAGATCTATCATTTCAACATAATCAATATAAATTTGGTGCATTGAGTTTCACTTAAGAGGCAACAAGAATACATTACTTAGGAGCTAACAGTCAAGATTAATGCATGGGTTGGGAACAAAAGTTTTTGAAGATATAAAAAAAAATTCCATGCATTTCAGACATTTTAATACAAAATGAGAGACATAGGCCCTAGTGAGAAATAGCATGCCCTAGTGGAAAGAGCCCGGGCCTGGGTCAGAGAACCTGGGTTCTAATCCCAGCTGTTCCCTGTACCTGCTGTGTGGCCTTAGATAGTCACTTAACTTCTCTGGGCCTCAGTTTCCTCACCTGTAAAATGGGGATTCAATACCTCTTCTCCCTCCTGCTTAAGAGATCATGGAAGCAGAATGGCCCAGCGAAAAGAGCACGGGCCTGGGAGTCAGAGGACTCGGGTTCTAATCCCAGCTCTGCTTGGCCAGCTCTGTGACCTAGAGCGAGTCACTTAAACCCCTTTGTCTCAGCTTCTTCCTCATAAACTGGGGATAAGACAGACTGTGCTTAGTCCAGCGCTCCGTACCCAATAAGCGTTCAGTCAGTAGCATCGACTGTTTGAGCCTGAAATTTCGTTCTCCAGCCACAATATTGCTTCACCGTTCCCGACTTGTCTGTCTCCCAGTCCTCTCCCGGACCTTTATTCAAAGATTGTGAGGCGCTCGAAGGTCAGGGTCAGTGTCTGATTCCCATTTTTATTCCCTCTCTAATGCTTAGTACAGTGTTCTGTACACAATGTATGCTTATTAAATAGTAAATATTATTACTACTACTACTGAACTGTGAGCCCATTGTGGGCAGGGATTGTCTCTGTTGCTGAATTGTACTTTCCAAGCTCTTAGTACAGTGCTCTGCACATAGTAAGCGCTCAATAAATACGATTGAATGAATGAATGAATACCATGTGTATGCATGAATTCTAAAAGGAATGATGATCTCTGTTTGCACATAGTATATTGCCCAGAACTCGTACTTGTTCATAACAGATACCATATCAGAAGCTGCTTTTATGTACTTTACTGCCTTTCTACTTTCAAGGAAGGCAGTAGCCCAATAAAAAGTTTTTATGGATAGGGAATATTTCTGAAACCGCTGGTGCGGCTGATTTAAAGAATGAGGGGAGAGAAACAGAAACTTACGGGCAAAGTTCTTGGCATCTCCGGTGTTCAAATAGAAGGTCTGTCCCACTTCACTTATATTCCCCTTGAACCGATCAGCAAAGTGACCCATTTGTGGGCATCCTTCAGGTGGGCAAGGGAAACATTTGTTCTGAAGAAGAGAAACACAATTTATTTATTTCTTGGGCCCAGCCTTTGGAATAAGGAATGGGTAAGACTGTGAGACCTGTGTGGGATATGGACTGTGTCTAATGGTCTTGGGTCTATTCCAGCTCTCAGTACAGTGCCTGGCACGAGTGCCTAGTACAGTGCCCTGCACACAGTAAGCCCTCAATAAATGATTGAATGAATAGTAAGTGCTTAACAAATGCCATTAAATTTAAAAAAATCTGGCGTAATGTTACCTGTTTCCCCAAGGAAGGGCAAAATACTTCAACCAATCTCAGCATGGAATGAGTTAAAAAATCAGAATAGGCTTGGAAAGGGAAAGAGAACTGAATTTTAAACATTGTTTTCACCCTTCAGGAAGTTTGCTTTAAAAATTAGACACACATAAAACAATAGTAATAATTACGGTGTTTCTTAAGCACTTCCCATATGCCAGGCACTGTACTAAACCCTGGGGTGGATGTAAGTAAATCAGATTGGACACAGTCCCTGTGCCATATGGGGCTCATGATCTCAATCCCCATTTTACAGATGAGGTAACTGAGGCAAAGAGAGTGAAGTTTCTTGCCCAAAGTAACACAGCAGACAAGGGATGGATTCAGAATTAGAATCTTTGACCTTCTGACTCCCAGGCCCATGCCTTATCTACTATGCCATGCTGCTTTAACGAAGGGCAGGATTAATTTGGGGGTCTCTCTATTCTTTATACAGTACGGTCTATTAAGCACAGGCTGTAAATATTCATTCATTCAATAGTATTTATTGAGCGCTTACTATGTGCAGAGCACCGTACTAAGCGCTTGGGATGTACAATTCGGAACAGTTAGAGACAATCGCTGCCCACCGACGGGCTCACGGTCTAAATGGGGGAGACAGACAGCAAAGCAAAACAAAACAAAAACTAGACATCATCAAGATAAATAGAATCAAGGGGATGTACACATCCTTAACAAAATAAATAGGGTAATAAATAATATATACAAATGAGCACAGTGCTGAGGAGAGGGGAAGGGGAAAGAGCAGAGGGTGGGGGGAGGGGAGTGAGAGGAGAGGGAAGAAGGGGCTCAGTCTGGGAAGGCCTCTTGGAGGAGGTGAGCTCTCAATAGGGCTTTGAAGAGGGGAAGACAGTTTGGCGGAGGTGAGGAGGGAGGGCATGCCAGGCCAGCGGGAGGACGTGGGCCAGGGGTCGACGGCGGGATAGGCGTGAACGGGGGACGGTGAGGTGAGCGGCAGAGGAGCGGAGCATGCGGGTTGGGCAGTATAAAGGGAGAAGGGAGGAGAGGTAGGAGGGGGCAAGGGGATGAGAGCCCTTTTGAGAAGATGGCACCGATTTCCCTAAAATATGGGATTAACTCACCTTCTCAAAATCATCATAAGAATCACAGGGGTAGCCAAGAAAACCTTCAGGGTTGATTATGCTCTCGGCATAATACTTATAGCTTCTTAAGTGATTACAGGCTACAAAGGCTTGTGTTCCTGCAAAAATACATTTGAAAAAAATATCAGTAAGAGTTGGTTTTCATTTTCTCCAGCCAACATTCAGATCAGGCTAAGACGGAATAGGACTACTCAGATTTTGGTCCCTCAAAGAATTTCACAATTTGGTGTGATCATCTTTGAATGCTTTGTAATGATTGACTGTTACATGTGTCTTTTTAAATTCATTTACTTAATTTACAATCAGTCTATCAAAAGCAATGGGAAGATTGTAGAAGGTACACCTGCAATGGAAATCTGTGATGCTTATTTGGATAAACTGGCTTTGAACAGCACTGAAGCAACTGGGCTGGCTTTCTGACCCTCTGTGACTCCATTAACATCTTCTGCATTTCTCATGAATGTAGAAGGAGAAATGGATTTTGTATTTAAGAACATAAAACAGTATCTTTTGAACCCGAGGTTCCCCGAGTCACTAAATTGCCTTTTGCCCGGTTTTCTTTTTAATTCACTTTCTTCCATTTAGTTAACTTATAATTTTCTAATTTATTGAACATTTGCAGTCATACATGGTCTTATCATTTTAAAGAATTTGGCATATTTGTTCAGTAGAAATAAAGTAGGAAATCCCTATGAGCATTTCTAGAGAGACTTGTATATTTTAACACCCTGAGAATGGGAAAAAAAAAAAGCACTTAAGAACATAAAGTGGCTCAGACCAGTGGTCTATCCTGATCTCTCTGTTCTAGCACTATCTGCTCTTTGTAACAGGGGAAATTAAAAGTTCTAAACTCCACCATCCCTTTCTGGTCCACCCTTTTGTGCCATAATGACCAATTTAGTACATTTAGCGCTCACCAAGTTGCCCTCATTACTACACAATAGAACCTGTTTCAAACTTAATTGTTTCATTTCACACAAAATTGTTGCCCAGCAGCGCAGTAACAAAGAAAACGTGGATCTAATCGTCTCCCTCTGCCCAGCCCGGGTGACACGTAGCTTCACACAATAGAAACACGCTTTGGTGTTAATATTCTTACCCAGTCAAAATTGCTTACCTAATTAAGCCCATGTCATTTCTATTATTTATTCTCTGTTATTTCTGGTGAATTGGAACTATTAGCATCACCCCAGTTTCTTTTTTCGAATGTGCTGCACGTTGTTTTCTGTTTCACTGAGTTACCTAATAATGAGGTCAAATGAATTGGAACATTTGGAGTTGAAGCCCAGATCTATTACTCTAGGAAGTTGTTTTGTCCTCGACTACATGGAATGTTCTAATGTGCTTGGATGTCAGTAGGAAAAGAATGGAGAGAAGTCATTTTTTCATCAATGTGCAACTCCCTGAAAGATCAGAAACTACCCAGTTCTTAGCACTGACTAAAAATAGCTGGCATTAAATCTCTACCCTGAGAGCTACTCGTGATTAGTGACAGTATAAATCCTCAAAGGAGAGGTGCTGGTAACAATGGACTTTCAGCCAGACAAATACGAATAAATCCATTTTTGCAAATGACCGCATGGTAGAATTGTGTTTTTCAGAATATTGTGCTCAAATTTGAGATCAAAATGGACCACGCGAGCACCAGTAGATACAAAGGCCAGTCTGACAGTGGAATCAATGAGAAGACCGACCTCATCAAGGAAATTCAGTAAATGTAGAGATGAAACACAATGTCCTCTGTTTTAGGCCAAGATATTAAAATAGAACAGTTTCTGGAAAATGCTTTTAGAGATATAATAATGGAATAAATTAATTTTAAATTAGACATTTTTAACTGAAGACTGAAATGGTTGAATTGACCCAATTAAAAAAAAAAACCTGGGGGATGTAAATAGGGAAAGCTGTGAGAGTGTCCAAGAAAAGATGGTGATGGATGAATATTGAAGACTTCGAAGCAAATGGAAAGACAAAAGTACTCCAGATCAGGTCAGTTATTTGAAAAACAAAAAGGAAAAAAAAAAGCATGAATTCCCTTTCCCTGTCCCCAAGAAATGCAAGCAGGGTGACATAAAGGAAAGGGGAGGGAAAGAAATGAATAATCAGAGGGAACTATTTAGTGAGTAAAGCAACAAATTCTGAATTCATGCAGCGTGGCTTAGTGGAAAGAGGCATGGGTTTGGAAATCAGAGGTCATGGGTTCTAATCCCAACTCTGCCACTTAGCTGTGTGACTTTGGGCAAGTCACTTAACTTCTCTGTGCCTCAGTTACCTCATCTGTAAAATGGGAATTAACTGTGAGCCTCACGTGGGACAACCTGATTACCCTGTATCTACCCCAGCGCTAAGAACAGTGCTCTGCACATAGTAAGCACTTAATAAATACCAACATTATCATTATTATTATTATTCAACCAGAAGTAAGTCCTAATTTAAAAGATCCAGTATCCAACCTTGTCAGGAAAATCCTTACTATCCAATGATTTTTTTTTTTCTATTAGAGAACCAAATTAAACCTCAGTCAGATCAGAAAACTGAAAATCCTCAAAATTGAGTTAAGATTTCAATTGACACATCCAGACACTTTCAAACATATTCAAATCCAGCACCACAGGATTTAGCTATTAATAAGTAAATTAACGTCGTTCTAAAGCACTACTCCTGCCCCCAAAATAGGAGTAAACTCAATAAAATGGAATTGCATCAAACCTATGCCTTTGGTTATATATTGGTATGTGGGTTATATTTTTTATAGGCTGCAAATTAATAATTAACATTTTGCAAAATAATTAACAACCTAACAAATTATTAATAGGGCAAAGAGAAATGAAATTGGAGAATAGCTCTATTCATTCCTGGCAATAAATGTGGTCTGAGTTGCAATGAATAGGATTCCTTAAGGCAGTTTCTGAAGCCTCCAAGAAAAATGACTAGTAACTGGATTAAAGATGAGATCCAGACATCTATAAGATGAATATTCCTATCAATCAATTCTAGTTATTAAATGCTTAGTCTGTGCAAAATACGGCACTAAATTCTTGGGAGAGCACAATTCACCAAAGTGATAGACACATTACCTGCTCACCAGGAGTTTACAATCTAATAATAATTATGCTATCAGTTAAATTCTATAGTATTTACTGTGTGGCAAATACTACACTAAGCACTGGGGTAGATGTAAGATAGCCTGGTTGGATACACTCCCTGTCCCACATAGGGTTCAGAGACAAAGAGGGATGGTTAACGAGTATTTAAATCCCCATTCTAAAGATGAGGAAAGTGAGGCCCAGAGAAGTGAAATGACTCACCCAAGATCACACAGCCGGCAACGGGAGCAGCCGGGATTTGAACCCAGATCATCTGAGGCTCATGTCTGTACTCTTTCCACTAGGCCAAGCTGCTGCTCCATGTGTTATATTTCTTGTACGCATTGCCAACAAATTAAAAATCCCCATTGGACTTTGTGGATTCTGCCTCAGTAATGGAGATTTCCCCTCAACTGTTGTTAAATTACTAACTAATGAGGACATCTCAGTAGAAGATGCATATGATCGTAGTCCAGTAAAGGGACAGCCGAACCTCATGAAATGAAGAGCTGCAAACTCAAAACATAATATGGCTGAGACTTGCAGGTCAAAAAAATAAATGTCTAGCACGAGCAGTGCCAAGCAAGCATTCTCCGGAGTCTGGGGGTGGGGGGTATTTTTATTATCATTAATTATTATTAATGATATTTGATAAGCACTTACTATGTGCCAGGCACTATACTAAGCCCAGGGGGGTGGATACGGAGAAGGAGCGTGGCTCAGTGGAAAGAGCATGGGCTTGGGAGTCAGAGGTCATGGGTTCAAATCCCAGCTCTGTCACTTGTCAGCTGTGACTTTGGGCAAGTCACTTCACTTTGCTGTGCCTCAGTTACCTCATCCGTAAAATGGGGATTGACTGTGAGCCCTACGGGGGACAACCTGATTACCCTGTATCTACCCCAGCGCTTATAACAGTGCTCTGCACATAGTAAGCGCTTAACAAATACCAATATTATTATTATTATTACAGGTTAATTGGGTTGGACACACTCACTGTCCCACATGGGGCTCACTGTCTCAATCCCCATTTTACAGATAAGGGAACTGAGGCACAGCGAAGTTAAGTGATTGCTCGAAGTCACACAGCAGACAAGTAGAGGAGCTGGGATTAGAACCCGGGGACCTTCTGTTGTGGTGAGCAAGCGACAGCTGAGGCGGGATAGGAAGGGATGGTGTGCTTGTTTGTTTGTGGGGGTCGAATATCACGTCAGTCCTTGGCCCGGGTCCACCATCAAGCCTAGACTAGCGGCCCACTGCAGCCCATCGTGGCGGTGAAATAATCAACACCAGGGCAGACGTGCGCGAGCCACCCAGCAAGTGAAGAAGAGTGGCAACTGGGTCCTCATTGGTCTGGTAGCTCATCAGCAAAATCACGCGTTTGTGTTTGGTTAGTTGGACACCACTTACAGTGGAAGAAGGCCTAGCAGTCTCTTCGAGATGAATGTGTTAGCTGATGTAGCCTTGAAAGGCATTTACAAAAGCCATCAAAACATAAAAATTCAATTTGACCCACATCCCCGTTTGTGGAAATTAGCAATTGTGGTATTTTTAAGCTCTTACTGTGTGCCAAGCACTGTTCTAACCCCTGGGGTAGATACGAGGTAATCAAGTAATCAGCTCGGACACAATCCCTGGCCCACGTGGGGATCACAGTTTTAATCCCCATTTTACAAATGAGGTCACTGAGATTCAGAGAAGTTAAGTGACCAGCCCAAAGTCGCACAACAGTCACCTAGTGGAGCCGGGATTAGAACCCATGTCCATTAACTTCCAGGCCTGGGTTCTTTCCACTAGGCCACACTACTGCTCTGTACATCCCCTTCCCTCTCCTTTTCACCCCCGTGGGCCACCAAACTAAGAAAAATAATACCTCTGCCTGCAGAAGGCATGCTTAGTGCCCATTAGATGGTAGAAAACCAAATAATATGACATCTGGACCAGCTCAGTGGTTATTTTAGACCCCTGCTGATCCACCTCTGCTCTCCATCTCCTGATTCAGAACTGGTCCCAGGTCCCTGAGGTCCTCTATGTCCCTCTGAACCCTAGTTTCCCTTGTCTGAGGAACATCTCCAATGCCAGGGACCCAAGGCATTTCCCTCTTCTCCCTTTTGGGGAATGATGAGCCTCCCTTAATAATCACAAGCAATAGACAAATATGGATCCACAGAATCTATGCTAGAGTGGTCCAGTGAGAAGTGACGGCTATCCTTAACAAGAATATGGCATTAAGGTGGGAAAGACAATTCAACATCCTCCAAAACAAAGGCATTATCTTCTTAATTCCTAGGGAGCTTTCCAATGCCACGTAGTTTGATGATATGCCACGTCAATCCATCATTCGATATTTACTGAGGAGTTGCTGTGTGCAGAGCACTGTAATAAGCATCGGGAGAGTTCGATGCAACCGAGTTGGGAACATGTTCCCTGCCCACGGGGAGTTTAAAGTCAAGAGGGATTGATTCTTCATTTGCTTATTTACCTTCCCAGATTCCATTTATGTCCATAATTGTTGAAAGCATATTCTTCTTACATCCCGGCATTTGCTTTCCTCCATTTGGGAAAAAATCGAGATGACCCACAGTTTGGCTCATTCCAAAGCCTGAAAGATTTTGAAGAACAGTAAGCAAAACTCGGCCCATTCCTTTCATAAATATAATTAAGGCAGATGATAGCACTAGGCTTGATACTTACCCTTACAGGGGATCATTGGGGCAGAATCTGTGTGAATCACATCGACAAAAAGGGCATCGCTTGGATCCAGACGAACGTCTTCCGGTGCTCCTTGGAAGCAGGGTTCTGCTGGATCCAACCCTGAACGGAATATCATATATCACTTATGAAGGTGGGAAGGCCCATGGCATAGGACGGGGTGATAAAAAGGAGTGGGTAGAGGGGTAAATGGGAATTTTGCTCCGGGCGAACATCTGGAAAACAAAGACGTGGAACTTTCCATGTGTCCAGGCCCCCAAAGGTTCAGGAGCCAAATGAGCTACAAGGGAATGGTAAGTCTATAGGATGCAAGTGTACAAAGACCTGGATACTGATCCCGGCTCCTCCGCTTATCTTCTATGTGTCCTTGCTCAAGTCCTTTAACTTCTCTGTGCCTCAGTTACCTCATCTGTAAAACTGGGACTAAAACTTGGAGCCCCATGTGGGACATGGGCTGTGTCCTGCCTGATTATCTGGTATCTACCCCAGAGCTTAGAACAGTGCTTGGCACATAGTAAGCGTTTAACAAATACCCAAACTATTATTATTATAGAGTAAGTGCTTAATTAAGTGCCATTTTAAAAATGTCATCTCTAGGAGGGTCACAAAACTGTGAATTTGCAAACTGTAACTACCAGGACTGGTTAGGTAAAAATGCTTCTGAGATTCGAATGCTCCTTTAGGCAAAGTCAGAGGCTTTGCCCATCCTAACATAATGGAAAACAAAGAATTTATGGCATTACTACTGATCAAATCAAGGGACACACCAGGGAGAGAAACAATCTAGTGCTGTGCTGATTACACATGAATTGAGGTAGCGCAGTATGTATGAACCACTTGCATTTTCATCAGGAGTAATGGCTACAATGTGGAGAGAACGTGGGACTAATTCAGCCATCTCCCTCACCCCCGTTCACCCCTCTCTGAGAACTATTCTCGTTCTGAACAACTGGCTCCTTTTCTAGGAGCAGAATTCAATCAACAGATGGGAGGCTTCATCTCCCTCAGCTCCCTCTCCAGGGCCGATGGAAGTGCGCTGGTAATTGTCCCGCACAACTTTGACTTGCCTGTAATCCTTCCGATCTCGCCGGTGGTCCTCTTCCCAGCTTCCCCGGCTGCATGGGCTCCCAGACTGTGGCCAATGATGTGGACATTCGAAGGGGAATATCTCAGTTCTTTCTGGTGGAAAATGACAGCTCTTTATAGCCCAACATGTTCTCATTGGATGAATATTAATATTTGAAGTCACGAGAGGGAGGGGTGTGAAGGGGCCCTAAGCACTCTATCTCCCTCCAATAATGCTCTGCTCAATATGCCACTCCAAACCAGGCCAGAAAGTAGTGAGTGTTATTTATTTCCTCACATGGCTGTATCTACCCTCTCTAGACTGTAAACTCCTTGTGTGTAGAGAAAATGACAGCCCACTCTGTCGTATTGTAATAACAATGTTGGTATTTGTTAAGCGCTTACTACGTGCCGAGCACTGTTCTAAGCGCTGGGGTGGATACAGGGTAATCAGGTTGTCCCACTTGAGGCTCACAATCTTAATCCCTTTTTTACAGATGAGGTAACTGAGGCACCGAGAAGTCAAGTGACTTGCCCAAAGTCACACAGCTGACAGGTGGTGGAACCGGAATTAGAACCCACGACCTCTGACTCCTAAGCCCGTGATCTTTCCACTGAGCCATGTACTTTACCAAACACTTAGGACAGTACCCTGTATACAGTAAGCACTCAGTATATAGCACTAGAGAAGCAGCGTGGCTCAGTGGAAAGAGCCCGGGCTTGGGAGACAGAGATCACAGGTTCGAATCCCGGCTCTGCCACTCGTCAGCTGGGTGACTGTGGGCGAGTCACTTCCCTTCTCTGGGCCTCAGTTCCCTCATCTGTAAAATAGGGATGAAGACTGTGAGCCTCACGTGGGACAACCTGAGGACGCTGTATCTCCTCCAGCGCTTAGAACAGTGCTCGGCACATAGTAAGCGCTTAACAAATACCAACATCATCATCATCACTGAAAGACTGATTCCCCTGCAGGCATTCATTACCCATACGTTAATCCATGGTCTCGTTCATCTGGGTTTCAGCAGCTAGTTTTAGGATTGTGGGCACGGATTAGGGGCCTGGGACAAATCACACAAAGTTAACAAGAGCTTTCCGAAACGGGGCCTGGTGGCCAAAAACAGCCGCCGAAGTATACATTAAATAAAGGAGGAATAAGAATGGAATGAGAGCTAAATTCCAATGACTACTGCTCAGACCCCACCATTCCTGAGTCTAGGTAGAGAAAACAACGCTTGATGCTCTTGGCTTGGGCCCCAAGGAGACAATTCCTTCCTCCTAAAGAGGGTTCAATTAGTAATCTCAGGTTGTAGGTGTGTTCTTGCCACTTCTCACAGGAAATTTCAATCGGTACCATCTTGTCGCAGGCAATCTCAATTACATCTCTACTCTTCTTGGCAACTGTGGCAATCACGGTGACTGGAAACTGCTGTCTCTATGCTGAGAAAGCATAGCACTGGCACTGTGATGAGGTCGCTTTAGTATAAATTGGGTTGTGTGCGAAAACTATCGTGTACGCTTCACAATATGCTGGTCCCTTCCCCACCGGGAGCATGACATGCAGGGATAAGAGAATGTGGTCCTACACAAGTCACTAGCCCTTCTTCTTTCTCGCAGGTTCTTCCTTCCGAAGTCTTCACGAGTGGACCGAGGCTTGTTTACCCTTGTAGACTCCATTATCATCATCACAATCGCACAGATCAGCTCCACCAAGATGCAGAGTGGTCTGGTGGAAAGAGCATGGGCCTTGGGAGTCAAAGAACCTGGGTTCTTAATAAAAGTGCTTCAGAGATTCCATCGAGACGCTCATTATAAATATGATCGACGGATTGAGCATCATACCATCAGCATCGTCGATATCTACTGAGCATCTACTTTGTCCCGGAAACTTGTGGGATAACGTAACGGCCTCTGGAAGCCTTAAATTAGCATTTGGAAATGCTCGACTCCGTTTTTACTGCTCTTTCGGTGTGCTGATACTGCTGACCAGTGGCTGCTCAGTTCAATTACAAGCAACATTTTAATTTGCTCCGCATTTAAAAAGAGCTACAGAGCTGCGGTTAGTACAAACCCCAAAGGAGTTGGGCTACTTTCAGCACCCCATAAATATCCAACTCCAGTACTTTCTGGCAAGACATTTCAGGAAGAATTTTCATCTCAGGGAATTCGGATCTGGGGAGTTCTCAATACCTAGTATGAGCACGATGTGCCTCTTACCGAGAGGAAGTTGATGAGATACCATACTTCAGCCCCGACAACGCGAATATTGTTTACTGCTTGCGAGTAAAAAGTTCGTGATCCTCTTCTCCAGTCAACACAGATGCAGTTCGTTTGTTCCGCCTGGATTATTTTCTTGTGGAAACATGTAATAAGAAAGAATTAAAAGAAGCTTTACCAAACAGCACCACATCATCATGCTCATCCTCATCATTTATCATCATCTTCGGTACTAATGAGCTCCCACACTTGTCCCAAGCCCTCCAATAAATGCTATTTTGATCGTGGTATCTATTAAGTGCTTACTGTGTGCCAAGCACTGCACTCAGCACAGGGGTAGACTCGAGATAATCCGATCGCAAGTGGGGTTCACAGTCTAAGGAGGAGGAAGAACAGGAACTGAATCCCCATTTTGCAGATGAGGGAACTGAAGCCCAGAGAAGTTAAGTGACTTGCCCAACGTCACACAACGGGCAAGTGGTGAGGTCAGGATTAGAATCCACATCCTCTAACTCGCAGACTGCCCACCTCTCCCCAGGCCCTCCTCTAAGAATGTCCACTGAAACTTAGGCAACCCAGCAGGACCTCCATCATAAAAAATAATGCCAGCCGCTTTCGGTAGGCTGCACATGCACGAGGAACAGGACAAGGATTTTGGTGAGAGTCGGTAGCCGCAATGGAGGGACTAGAAAATCTAGGATTCTTCACAAACCACCAGTCAATCAATCAATCAATGGTATTTATTGAGCACTTACTATGTACAGAGAACCGTACTAAGTGCTTGGCACCCCCCCAGCACCCCCCCAGACTGTAAGCTCGTTTTAGGAAGGGAATGTATCTGTTTATCGTTGCGTTGTACTCTCCCAAGTGCTTAGTACAGTGCTCTGCACACAGTAAGCACTCAATAAATAAACTTGAATGAATGAATGCATACAACAGAATTAGCAGACAAGTTCCCTTCCCATGACGAGTTTAGAGTCGTTTATGGACCGCAGTGGAAATATCGCTGAACCAAGTACTTGAGTTTGTTTCCTTGGATTCAGAAGCAGCTCTAAAGCAGCGTGGCTGAGTGGGAAGAGCCCGGGCTTGGGAGTCAGAGGTCATGGGTTCGAATCCTGGCTCTGCCACTTGGCAGCTGTGTGAGTGTGGGCAAGTCACTTCACTTCTCTGTGCCTCAGTTCCCTCATCTGTAAAATGGGGATTAATTGTGAGCCTCACGTGGGACCACCTGATTACCCTGTAACTACCCCAGCCCTTAGAACAGTGCTCTGCACATAGTAAGCACTTAACAAATACCAACATTATTATTATTACCTGCTATACATATTACTAAAGTACAGTATATATGCTTTCTTACCTGGCACATGTCAGTCAGCCAGTTGCCTTCTCCCTTGTCTATGAATCCATGGATGATAAAATGGGTTTTCCTGTTGGTTTTAAAATTTGAGGCAAGAATGCTTTGTGGATCTGTTGCTTTGATTTCCTGCATTAAATCAAAAAAACTTTGTTTATGAAGATGATGCTACTGATGGAGAGTCTACATATCTAGCTTTCCTGTGAATAATACACACAGAATGATCTATATATGGAATATATACAACTGTTTTTGTGTACATAACATACACTGTTGTCTTTGCACATGGTTAGAATCTCACCATCAGTAGCTTCAATTTTAAAAGCAAAGGTTTGGATGAAGAGGACAACGCACTACTGAAAATTGATTCCACAGCCAGTAAACTGGCTCCTTGCCGGGCAGATAAATTTGCCTCTTGCAGTACCTCTGCTTGCAAGGCTGGTCTGGTGAATACCTGATCTTCTCAAAGCCTCTGCTCAGGAAGAGGCTTGTTAGCTGTGCCCATCTTTCTGGTTGTCACTCGCTAGTTCACTGCTCTGTCACACTGTTGGAGACCGTCTTGTGCTGTGTTACAAATCATTGATCTGCCCTCTCTGCTAGTCTGCCCCCATTCGATCCATCTTAAGGCCGCTGCCCGTGCTCTGTATTGCCATCTATTCTTCACAGACCCATTGTTTGTGAATCTCCCTAAACTCTTTTCGAGACTTTCATCCACAGACACATCTAAACCCTCATGAATCTATTCATATTTTCTTGCTCAACAACTTCATGAGATAAATTCCCTCCACTTAACGTTAGGCTATAAGAAGAGGTGTTTCCTTTATTTTTACTTATTTTAGGAGCCTATGGATTCTTCCTCATCCTAACATCAGATTTGATGAACAATAATGGCTTTGACTATTTTATAAATTTAGACATTTGATCTTTCAGCCCTTATGTTTCTATTCTGAAGGCTCCCGATATTTCTAGTCTCTCCTAGAGAACAAGTTCCTCTTCCCCCTGCTATTATTTTGGATTGTCTTTCTATCAGGCGTATTTAATAAGCACCTACTGTGTGCAGAACACTGTACTAATGATTAGGAGGAGTTCAATATAACAGTGGTGGTAGACATATTTCTTATCCACAATGAGCTCTTTTCGAGCTCTACTAGTCCCTTCTTAAATGTGGAGCAGCGTGCCTCGGTGGAAAAAGCACAGGCTTTGGAGTCAGAGGTCATGAGTTCAAATCCCAGCTCTGCCACTTGTCAGCTGTGTGACTGTGGGCAAGTCACTTCACTTCTCTGTGCCTCAGTTACCTCATCTGTAAAATGGGGATTAAGACTGTGAGCCCCAGGTGGGACAACCCGACTCCCCTGTGTCTACCCCAGCGCTTAGAACAGTGCTCCGCACATAGTAAGCGCTTAACAAATACCAACATTATTATTATTATTAAAATATGGCGACATAAAAATTCTAGAAGTAGTGTATCTTGTATATTATGCTCCCCCAAGTACTTAGTAAAGTGCTCTGCCCACAGTAAGTGCTCAATAAATACTATTGAATGAATGAATGAGTCATCACGTAGGGGTTGAATATCATTATTGTGGCTAGATAGAAAGATTTTCTGAAAATAATCACAAGGATCCCTCCCTCAGCGCTCTGCATCTAGACCTCTTTAGTGCTTGTTCTATTGCGTTTTAAATACCTGCATTTCTTATAATTCTCTCTCACCTCCCCATAGTGCTCTGGTTTCACACTTCTGTCATTTATCTCAGTCTTCTTCATTTCCTCAATCTTTGAAGTGATTTAAATGACTTGAGAAGAGAGATGCGGTTCACATTTCAATAGCATTTAGCTCTCCGGCATTAGAGCAATGCTAGATCTTCACTGTGCTAGAACAAGGTGTAGCCTGCTCCAACCATGAGTGAGGTAGAGTGTGGGCAGAAGAGAATGGGTGTTAGGCTCAAAAGGAGTTTCACTACATTCATGGCTGGTGAAGAACAGCTGGCAGTATGGAACACAAGCAGCTGCTGTGTGGTGGAATGAATGGCAGAACACTAACAGGACAGTCTCCGGTGAATGCTAGTAAATTCCACATCTGTCTGCTAAAAATCCCAACACCCAGCCCAGTGCACCCAGTCTATTCACTGGCGAAGCACCACTGGGCAGATGAAGAAGGGCAGCCTAGTCCCCCTCTAGACTGTAAGCACTCTGTGGGCGGGGAATTTGTGTATTGTACTCTACCAAGCACTTAGGACAGTGCTCTGCCCACGATAAGTGCTCAATAAATACAACTGATTGACTGGCTGACTGACTAGGGTCCCGGAAAAAGTGCTTAAAGCAGTGAGAAGTGAGGTCTATCTAGCAGGAGTACGGGGTCTATCAGGAAGCCGGTGACGGGCCATTTCCTGAAGCCGCTTCAGATAGGCCGCGAGTAACTCCAGTCTGGTCCAGGATCTCAGGAGAAAAGTCCAGACGACTTGGGTTCTAATCCCAGATCTGCCACTTGCCTGCGGGGTGACTTTGGACAAGTCACTTATGTTCTCTGTGCCTCCATTTCCTCATCGGTAAGATGAAAATTCAACACGTGTTTTCCCTCCTACTTAGATTGTGAGATCTGTATGGGACATATGGCAGAATGCTATCCGCCTCAGAGTTCAATATACTGCTTAGCACACAGTAAGAGCTTAACAAATACCTCAGCCTCTCTCCGACGGAAGAGAGTCCTGCTAGGATACTGAACGTGACAGAGGGCAGAGAAAGGATCAAGTCCTGGAGTGTGGTAGAGAGAAGGAATTTGGTGTCATTTTTAAGGCCCAACAATCTGAGAAGCTATAGCCTGAAGTCCTGAAATGGGGGTTTCTACCCGATGATCAATAAACGTTACCGAACCTCATATCCGATTACTGCCTGCTGAGTCACCATTATCTTATTATCATTATTTTTATTTGGAGGGTTAGGGGTGACAGCTGGACAGATAGTCTGTCACGAGATTTCCTTTTGCTGACAAGGTATGAAAGAGAACACTGTGAACATTAAATACAAAACCCTTCAAAAAAACTGTATTTCAGAACGTTTGATTACTGGTCCAAATATGCACTGTGATTTGATTATATAATCATATTTACAGTATTTTGGTTCACTGTTATTTAATATGCTTCGATGCTTTTTTTTTGTATCTTTGGAACACATTAATGCATATTACATTATTTCCTCTGGGGAATTATGCTTTATTAAGCCCTCTTTCGCTGAACACTCTACTGTCACGGAACCAATTAAAAACAATAACTGAGGAGTCTCTCTTCTCACATTATGGAAACTTTGCTTTCTTGTACTTAACCAACTAGTTTTTCCTTCTGGATAAATAATTTCCTCATCCTGTGCTAAGAATAGGAAAAAAACCAACCGATTGTTGAGTGGGTGAATGTACATAGGTATCTGAAAAAATCGAACACTTGACTAGACACTCAGACAAAATCCAAAGGTTTTCATGACACTCATTCTTACCTGGCACCTGTTTGGGTTTTCATTAGTGTAAAGGAGGAAGCGGGTGTTTATATATTCTGGAGAACAGGGTAAAATTTTCAAGCGTCTTTGAGGTATTCCCCCCCAAGGAGGGTCATCTCTAAAGCAGCCCAGTCTTTTAAAACAGATCCCCCTTCCTGCAGCACATGGATTGAAAAATGAGACAAGGGTGAGGAATTGGATACAAATAAGCTTTAGATGATGCTACCTCACTGAAGGACAGAAAAATTTGCTCAAAACAATTCAGCATGTTACAGAAAGCAGGCAGGGGCCTTTTTCTGGAGTCAAAATCACCGGTTCATTAGCTGGATGACAAACGAACTCTTCATTTCCAGTCACTGGGGGTGGAATAATGCTCCTTCACTATGGCCTAAACTACTCCTGCAGTCATTCATTCATTCAATTGTATTCATTAAGCTCATACTGTGTGCAGAGCAATGTACTAAGCGCTTGGGAAAGTACAATGCAACAATAAGGAGTGACAAATCCCTGCCCACAACGAGTTCACAGTCCGGAAAGGGCGGTGGGGAGACAGACATCAATACAAATAAACAGATATCAATACAAATAAATAAAATTACATAAGTGCTGTGGGGTTGGAAGAGGAGGGAAGAGCAAAGGGAGCAAGTCAGGGTGACGCAGAAGGGAGTAGGAGATGAGGAAAAGTAGGGCTTAGTCTGGGAAGGCAAATTCATTTTATAAGTTATAAACTGTTCTGCATTCTGGGAAAGTTCGCAGGGAAATGGTATTCAACATATTCTTAGAGACACATATTGAAACTCTCAACCTCAGCCTCTTTAGCCAGTGTGGCATAAATCCTCCTTTTTTTCAGTTCCATGGAAATAGGATTCCTTCACTTGTAAGAGACCCTGCTTCTAATCACCTTAGTACTCGAAACCCACCCCACCCTCTGAAACCAAAGGGAATTGTGCCTTCCCATTTCACATCATCTCTTCCCAGTGTGCTGAGATGTCACTGGTGAAGGATTTGTTACCTGAGAATTCCATTATAACCGGCAAATCTTTTTTCCTATCTCGAGCCTTTTCCCAGCCTGTGGAGAAGTAGTGTTGCCTAGTGGAAGGAGCACAAACCTGGGAATCGGGTTTTAAAGCGTCTTTGAGGTATTCCCGCCCAAGGAGGGCCATCTCTAAAGGAGCCCAGTCTTTTAAAACAGATCTCCCTTCCTGCAGCACGTGGATTGAAAAATGAGACAAGGGTGAGGAATTGGATACAAATAATTGCCTGCTGTGTGAGCTTAGGCAAGACACTTAACTTCTTTGAGCCTCAGTTTCTGAATCTGTAAAATGGGAATTAAATACCTGTTCTCTCCCTCCCTTCAAGTGTAAGCCTCGTATGGGGCAGGGACTGTGTCATATCTGATGTCTGATATCTGATGTCATGATACTCACTGCAGCACTTGGCATATAGTAAGTGTTTAATAAATACGGCATCATTATTACCTAGATGACTATTACCTCAAAAGCCCACATTTACCATGTCAATAATGAGCTCACTTTTTGCAATAAAAGAGACAATTCAGAAACGTGATTCAGAGCCTGCTCTCAACATGGAAACTTTCACACAGCAGCATGGCACAGGGAATAGAACACTGGCCTGGGAATCAGAAGGGCATGGGTTCTAATATCGGCTCCCCTAATAGTAATAATAATGATAATAATAATGTTGGGAATTGTTAAGCACTTACTATGTGCCAAGCACTGTTTTAAGGGGAGATACAAGATCATCAGGTTGTCCCACGTGGGGCTCACGGCCTTAATCCCCATTTTACAGATGAGGTCACCGAGGCCCAGAGAAGTGAAGTGACTTGCCCAAAGTCACACAGCTGACAAATGGCAGAGCTGGGATTCGAACCCACGACCTCTGAGTCCCAAGCCCGTGCTCTTTGCACTGAGCCACGCTGCTTCTCTACTCGTGTGTTGTGTGGTCTCGGGCAAGCCACTTCACTTCTCTGTGCCTCAGTTGCCTCATCTGTAAAATGGGGATTAAGATTATGAGCCCCATGAGGGACAAGGACTGTGTTCCACCCGTTGTCCTTGTATCCACCCTAGGTCTTAGTACAGTGCCTGGCACATAGTGAGTGCTTAACAAATGCCATAAGTATTATTATTATTATTTCCTCTCTAGTTAGAGTATTAAATGTATTTTTTTTAATGTCCTGTGGACTGTACTACGTCCTTGGGAAAGAACAACACAATCAAGAGACACGGTCACTTCCCCCAAGGCCCTTGAACTCTAATGTGGGAAAACGATTCAAATTCACCACCCCCCTCCTTTGCTACATAAACAAGACTGAGAAACCTCATCCCATTCTTGGATGGGGGAAATGATGGTAGAATAATGAAATCATCTACATACTCTCCTCTTCTGAACCCTCAGCTCTTTGAAGCAGGAGAAATCTCCATTTGTGATCTCTAGGGCAGCAAAGCGGGCATGCAAAGTTCAAATAATAATAATAATAATATACTGTTAAGCACTCACTATGTGCCAAGCACTGTTCTAAGCGCTGAGATAGAGTAAAGCTAATCAGAATGGATACAGTCCCTGACCCACAAGGGGCTCACAGTCTAAGTAGGAGGGAATAGGATTTTAACCCATTTTGCAGATACAGGAACAGAGGCACAGAGAAGTTAAGTGACTTTCCTAAGGTCGCGCAGCAAGACATGAGGCAGAGCTGGGATTCGAACCTGATTCCCAGGCCTGTGCTCTTTCCGCTAGGCCAAGCAGCTACAGTCCCTCTAGACTATAAACTCATTGTGGGCAGGGAATGTGTCTGTTATATTGTTACATTGTACTCCCTCAAATGCTTAGTACAGTGCTCTGCACACAGGAAGCGCTCAATAAATACGAATGACTGACTGACTGAATGGCTTCTCAGGGCTCGAAAGGATACTGGATTAATCCTGTACTCCTAGGACAGGCAATGCTTTTTCCTCTTCCTTTTCCAGCCTGAGACCGTTTCAGGCAGCACTGGAGGTAGAGATGTCTACATCAAAGAGCTTCATGGGATGCAGATGGCCGCATAATAAAGCTAGGGATTCCAGTGCCCCTTGGGCCTCACAGTTCAGAATTCACCATCGCAGATAAGTAACCTAATGTTAGTTTGCCTCTCGTCTACTCTCCGATGCCCTTTATGTTCCGTGTCGGCCCGGTGAAAATCATGTCCCCTGAAAATGATTGCCATCTGGTTTTTGTATTGGCAAATCTGCTTCCTCCCTTGTTCTCACCCTAGCTCTGCCCTCCCTGGTTCCCGACATTTGGTTTTCCTGTTCAACCTCCATGCACCTCAAACTCAATCCCCTCACCGGTCCTCTCACTCTCTCCCTTCTAGCTAGGCCCATTCTTTTCAGTGATTTATTGTTTCTACAGCTCCCAGGCTGCCGGGTTCCTTGGAAGCCTCATCGCTTTTTTTTTTCTATTTGTTAAGCGCTTACTAGGTGCCAGGCACTGTATTAATTTCTGGGTCCCTGCAGGTTAATCAGGTTGGACACAGTCCATGCCCAACATGGGGCTCACGGTTTTAATCCCCATTTTACAGATGAAATGAGGCACAGAGTAGTGAAGTGACTTGCCCGAGGTCACACGGCGGACAAGTGGCGGAGCGGGGATTAGAGCCCAGGTCCTTCTGTCTCCCACGTCCGTGCTCTATCCACTAGGCTATGCTGCTTCTCACTGCTTTCCCCACTTCCATCGTCTCCTCGTCTGTGTCTTCTGCTAGCAATCCACACCAGGGCTGCCAAGCCTAAGGATGTAGGGTTGGGGAGGAGGGGAGAGGGGACTCAGGCATGATGAAGGGAGGGTAGGTGGGAGAACAGGAGAAGAAGTAAAAGAAGGAGAGAGATGAAGGATCAGGTCTGAGGCAGGGGGGCTGCTGAAGAGACGTCTCCCCTTCTCCCTCCATCCTCCACTGATGGAATCTGCTCTTGCTCTCCCCACCCTTGTTTGGTCCTTCTTCCTAGATTTTACGCCCCAGAATACGGGGACCCCCTTCTGGGGAAGCAATTGGGGAAGTAGGGGCCACCTTGGCAGCTGCAGCAGTGCGGTCCCCAGTAGAACCCAGAAGCATTGGGGTTACTAAAAAATACAACCCTGAAAAAGGATTAGAAATAGAAGAGGAGGCTTGGAGGGACTGGGAAGTCAAAGGGAGGAGGGCAAGATAACCATCGTAACCACAGATGCCCGTCAAAGGGCAGGGACCGTCTCTATCTGTTACCGATTTGTACATTCCAAGCGCTTAGTAGAGTGCTCTGCACATAGTAAGCGCTCAATAAATACTATTGAATGAATGAACGTACGTCAACAGGGTAGGGCTAGCTTCAGGTGCCTCTTTAAGAAAGAGGTTGAGCCTTTTCAGGGACTCCCAGCCCAAGGAAATTTGCAGTATTGATGGGTGAGCTAAGTATGCATTGCAAAATCAATCCATCGATAGTATTTCTTAAGCACTTACTCTGTCCATAGCACTGTATTAAGATCTTAGGAGAGAACAGTAGAGCTAGTAGTCACGATCCCTACCCTCGAGGAATTCATAATCAAACAAGGAATTTACAATCTAGAAAGATTCTATAACCTGTCATTGTCTCTCCATTTCAACTCCCACGCGATCAGTCAGTCACAATGATGTTACATTTGGCCAAAGGAATCAATTTCTTATTTCCTCAAGCTCCGTCATCACATATGCAAGTATTACAATTGTAAGAAAGATGACATAATGAGTGTTTCTCACCTTCAACTGCACCCAGCAGAATGGCTGTTATCCAAAGGCGCAGCATCTAAATAAATTAAAAAAAAACAACACAAAACATATGACTCTAGAGCAGGATGGTTAGATTGTAATTGGGTCAGAAGCATTTATCATTTCACCAAAAATAACACACAGAATGGAAGTATTAGCAGTCTACCGAGGGACTTACTGTGCAGTATAATCAGATTCTGTATACCACTGACCAGCTTGAGTATGGGTTTTATAGCTGAGTTTATCCTTTGGACTTTCCTTGCAGGGAAGGGACATATAAAGATAGAAGGTGACACGTGGGCACTTAAAGCTTCAATTATCATAAACACATAAAGATTATCATAGTAAGCAATGCTGTTTATAGAATGGGATTCTAGGAAAGGGCAACTTATTTTGTGGAAAAAGGACCCCATTAATCTGACTTCACCTTCTGAAATGCCAAAATGCATGATCTCAAGGTAACTCTATTATAGAGTGACGGGGTATGGCAGTTCCCACTGTAAAACTCCTTGGAAACAAGGCAAGAGAGCTCCTAATAGCTCTGCTCTTCCTAGAAGTGAGAAAGTTGCGGATTTTTTAACATTTTTGTGATTGTGGGTGTGCAGCAGATAGGTGTGGATGAGCTTACCTACTTTTATACATAATGCAAGGTTAATTTGCATCAGTATAATGGAATTGGGGATGGAACAAGAGAAAATCAGAGTACAGAACAAGAGCTGGAACATATTTCAATCAAACATTTTTGCTGACTAGATTGTCGAGAGCATAAAAAGGAGAGGGTTTGAAGCAACGGGAGCCTTGAAGAATGGGAGATCTTGGTGGCTCGGGGATCTGAAACAGAACAGAGATCAGAATAAACACAAATTGGAGTATCAGAACAACAGAACATCAAACAACCAATCTAGCAATGGTATTTATTGAGCGCTTACTATGTGCAGAGCATTTCTCTACTACGCTTGGGAGAGTACAACAGAGGAAGTAGACGCAGTCCTTGACCTCAAAAAGTTTACAATCTAGGTGGGGAGACTGACAATAATATAAATTACAGAAAGAAGATACCACCAATTAAAAGGCAATATAAATGTATAGCTATATATAGCTATAGATATAAGCATCTATTTAGGTAAATATATGTCTATGACAAGTACTGAAATGTTGGGGGAGAATCTTAAGTGTTGAGACTGAAGTGCATAGGTGCATAGAAGGGAGGGGAAATAGCGTGGAGCGATGAGAGAGTAGTCAAGGAATCTTGGGCTTTGGAGTCAGAGGTCATGAGTTTGAATCCCAGCTCTGCCACTTGTCAGCTGTGTGACTGTGGGTAAGTCACTTAACTTCTCTGTGCCTCAGTTACCTCATCTGTAAAACGGGGATTAAGACTGTGAGCCCCACGTGGGACATCCTGATTCCCCTGTGTCTACCCCAGCGCTTAGAACAGTGCTCGGCACATAGTAAGCGCTTAACAAATACCAACATTATTAACATTATTATTCCTGGAGAAGATGTGATTTTAGTAGTACTTGGAAGACGGGGAGAGTGGTGGGCTGTCAGGTACTTTCCTAGAAGAGATGTGGTTTTCGGAATACTTTGAAAGAAGGGGAAAGTGGGGGTCCGTCTGATATAAAAGAAGCAGCTTGGCTCAGTGGAAAGAGTCTGGGCTTGGGAGTCAGAGGTCATGGGTTCGAAGCCCGGCTCTGCCACTCGTCAGCTGTGTGACTGTGGGCAAGTCACTTAACTTCTCTGTGCCTCAGTGACCTCATCTGTAAAATGGGGATTAACTGTGAGCCTCACGTGGGACAACCTGATTACCCTGTATCTCCCCCAGCGCTTAGAACAGTGCCTTGCACATAGTAAGCGCTTAATAATAATAATAATAATGTTGGCGTTTGTTAAGCGCTTACTATGTGCCGAGCACTGTTCTAAGCGCTGGGGTAGACACAGGGGAACCAGGTTGTCCCACGTGGGGCTCACAGTCTTCAACCCCATTTTACAGATGAGGTCACTGAGGCACCGAGAAGTGAAGTGACTTGCCCACAGTCACACAGCTGACAAGTGGCGGAGCTGGAATTCGAACCCATGACCTCTGACTCCAAAGCCCGTGCTCTTTCCACTGAGCCACGCTGCTGCTTAACAAATACCAACATTATTTTTATAAAAGAGGAAGTTCCAGTCAGGAGGGAGGGCTTGAGAGATGGGTCAATGGCAAGAGAGATGAGAGTGAGGCCCAGATTCCGTAAGGATTTTCGGAGGGATGTTTTCATTTCTTTTCTAAAAGTTTCAGGATGGGCCTTGACCTGGTGATTAAAAAGAGGAATTGTTTGACTCAGTTCACTGCATCAGGAGTAGGACTAGCTTATCAAACCCCAGAGAGCCTGTGTTCAGTGGAATTTCTGTGCTTTCCTAGGTGATGGAATAAATACACTTGGGAGGTGTGGCGGTGGAGCAGATGCTCATTCTCAAAGAACACTGTGCTCTATAAATCTTATGCAAGACTCAGAGTTTTTAGAATCGATAATGTTAAAAAATTCCTTTGACCTGCACAGGTCACACATGGAATCAATCAGTCAGTCAGTCAGCCAGGCAATTGGATTTCTTTTGTATTACTATTGTGTGCTGAAGCATTGTACTAAGTGCTTGGGAGAGTATAATATAACGATAAACAGACACATTCCCTGCCCACAATCATATTGATCAAGCTCCCGCTGTGTGCAGACCACTGTACCGAGCACTTGAGAGAGTACAATATAAGGTAGTCGGAGACCCGTTCCCCGTCCACAACGAGCTTACGGTCTAAATACTCTCGATAGCTACAGTAAAGACACTCATTTTTGTCTTAGCAAATCAAGATTTGGTAAATCTTCTTCTAAGCCCCATTAGAATAGCCTGGAAAAGGCCCTCTTGCCTAAGGCTGTAATTCTTGCTTCATCATCCTCATCAACAGCACTTACTGTTTTTGTTGAGCACTTGCTGAGTACAGATCACTGTACTGAGCGCTTGGGAGAGTACGATATAGCAGAGTTGGTAGACGTGTTTCTTGCACACAAGGAGCTTACAGAGAGGATCCCCAAGCAACCAGTAGAATTCTGTGGGAATCATCATGGCATAGTGGATAGAGCAGGAGCCTGGGAGTCAGAAGGTTCATGGGTTCTAATTCGGGCTTCACCACTTGTCCGCTGTGTGGCCTTGGGCAAGTCGCTTCACTTCCCTGTGCCTCAGTTATCTCATCTGTAAAATGGGAATTAAGACTGGGAGCCCCATGTGGGACATGGACTGTGCCCAACCTGATTTGCTTGTATCCATCCCAGCGCTTCATACAGTGCCTGGCAAAATAGTAAGCGCTTAACAAACACCATAAGTAATTAATTCTACTGGACGCTCGGGGAGTCAACAATAGACATTTTCTCTAGATAAAATGTCCCAGGCGGGTGATCTTTGATTCAGGATTAACTATGATCGATTAGAATGCCAGTAACAGTATGGAAATGGGAAGCAGTACCCGTTTTTGTCTCTTCGACAAGACTTCACCATTGTTTCATTTTCCCCCATTCCTCCTAACATCTCTCTGGAAGACAAACCCAGAAATTATCTTCCTTGTCCCTAGTGTGTGGAGGAAGAAGTGATCCCGGTTTCCCCTTTATAATCAGGTGGAACTGAACCCTGAGTCTCCTCAGGCACGAAAGGGAGAAAGGTCACTTTAGGGTGTGCCCCTTTGATATCATCCATTCACTGCCCTGTTTTTCTCTCTGAGCCCGACTGGAGAGGAGAATGGCCCAACTGAGGTGATCAAACGTGGACCTGCTCCACATGGGCCAGGAGATGGGCAACATCAAGCAAGAGGCAGTGGGCAGTTGCCTCAGAGTGGCACGGAGAATTCTACTGGGGGTCCTCTTCTTTAAGCTCCTCTACCAACTCTGTTATATTGTACTCTCCCAAGTGCTTTACACAGTCAACTGTGCACAGTAAACGCTGTACAAAAACGAATGATTGATTGACTGAGCAGGCATTCAGTAAGTGCTATCGATGAGAATGATGAAGCGAGAGTTACAACCTCAGGTGACTGAGAAGCAAGAGAGCCTTCTCCAGGCTGTTCTAACAGGGCTTAGAGGGCTATGCCCTCTGATTTTCTCAAAATGGCCTTTGCTTTGGGCATTCCAGATGGTGCGCATATCAGACCTTCTTATCAAGATAGAGCAGAGTCACCACTGGCTCCTACTCATCATGGGTGGCAATAATCTTTAGTTTCATTTTTACGTGACTCCTCTGCTTCTCAACCCTCAGAAACAAAGGAGGCTTTTTTTTTTACCGGATCAAACTTTCTTATTTATTTAAGTTCCAGAGGGAACTTTTCCCTTCTTCTATTCCCCTACCCTCTTATTTCCTTGGGCCAAGGGGGGCATCAGGGATCCTCTTGATTCGAGGTGGCTGAAGCTTCGATTTGTCCCGGGCTGGACTGTGAGACAGCCCGGAGCAAGGGTCCTCGGCAAAAGGGCCTTCCTGGGCTTAGCTGCCCCTGCCTAGGGGACCCAGGATCACACAAGATGACTGATCATCCTTGGATGAAAGGCCCAGAGGCTGGAGAAGATGAGATTGGAGGGGGTTGGGTCAATGGCACTGAGAGGTGGGGAGAGAGCGGGGCTGATGGTGGGATTGGATAGTAGCACTCCACACTCAGGGAAGGCCGTTGGCTCAACCAAGATTGACTGGGCGATAACTGGAAAAAAGACAGAAGGAAGCAGCCGAGAGCAGCAGCAGACCGTAATGATTGATTGATTGAATGATTCGGTCCTGGATGGTAGAACTGTATTGACCATCTATTGGCATCGCGGCCTCTCCTAGCCCCTGGTTTACATGTTGTTAAGATCATGTGACCATAATAATAATAATCGTGGTATTTGTTAAGCATTTACTATGTGCCAGGTACTGTACTAAGCACTGGGGTGGATAAAAGCAAATTGTGTTGGACACAGTCCCTGTCCCACGTGGTCCCACAGTTTAATCCCCATTTTACAGATGAGGTAACTGAGGCACAGAGAAGTGAAATGACTTGCCCAAGGTCACAGAGCAGACAAGTTGCAAAGCCAGAATTAGAACTCATGATCTTCTGACTCCCAGTACCCATTCTCTAACCCCTACGCCATGCTGCTTCTCCAGAAAATATGCTGGCCCACTAGTGTGACCCAGTAGTTCTAGGCTAAGATAAAAGTAATAATAATAATGTTGGTATTTGTTAAGCGCTTACTATGTGCAGAGCACTGTTCTAAGTGCTGGGGTAGATACAGGGTAATCAGGTTGTCCCTCGTGAGGCTCACAGTTAAGATAGTACTTAGGGGAAGGAACTGATCCCTTCCACTCATCTCACTTTACCAACAGGAGGAACGGGTGCCTCGATTAGCTGAGCAGACCTCGATCATGAGTTCTCAAGCCCCACTATCAAAAGACCCTGGAGAGGGAACACAATTTTTTTTTCTCTGTTGGTTTAGCTACTTTAACATCTCTGGAATCAGCAAATCCAGCTCCCTTCAGCATTCTCACGTTCTGTCATCCCATGTGAGTCCCGGGAAGGCCACCACCTGGGGGGATTACTAATCCATCTGTCAATATTAGCTTGCTTTCAAGAAGGCTACCCTGAACCAATTCTGCCCTTCATTCATTTCTACTCCAGTCATTTCTACCATTCCAGTTTCCCCCATACATGGGTGGAGTACATCTCTGGTCATCCTATGTTCCTGGATCTCTCCTGTGAGGGTTTTGGGGAATGTCCAAGGCACTTCTGGCTCTATTATTATGTTTCCTTAAGCATCTTCCTGTCTTACTCCCAAAGTAGTTGAGCAAAGATCCTCCCTGAACACGTATGAGAACTAGAGATCAGGCCCTGATAAGCGTCAGAGAAGCCCACGTTCTCCTGATGCTTCCACTCTCCTGGAATGGAGTTCCCTTTGGCTATAGACAGGGAGAAAATTGTGCCAGCTTCCCAAACACACTCAGCCCTAAAGCCAGAGTAGACAGGAGGACAGGGCATAGGGAGAGTTTCATGGTGAGGAGGCGGGAAAGAGGGAGACTCTTCTCTCCCCAAGATTCAGGAGCTATCACTTGTGGGCATCGACAAGGTTGGGTGGATGATTTATGCTGGTTTCAGAAGACATGAAAATAAGCAGCGGGAATTAAATAGGAATCTCTGATGTGGATATGTCAGTGGCAGGATGCCAGGTGGACCCTAAGCCTATGACTATCCTAGAAATCTTTCGCACACTAAGGAGTTGATGGGTATTAATTTTTTTTTTAACGGTGAGATGGTAATCAGTAAGTGATCTCCCAGTAAAGGCTGCTGACTACAGGGAGACCAGACAAGAGAGTGTGCACCGGGACAAACTGACTCAAGAAACCATATCGGCTGCCTGGGCAGGGCCGTATCTAATAATAATAATAACGGTATTTATTAAGCACTTACTATATGCCAGGCACTGTACTAAACACTGGGTGGATACAAGTAAATTGGGATGGACACAGTCCCTGTCCCACATAGTCTCAATCTCCATTTTACAGATGAGGTGACTGAGACCCCGAGAAGCGAAATGGCTTGCCCAAGGTTACACAGCAGACAAGTGGGGGAGCTGAGATTAGAACGCATGATCTTCTGACTCCCAGGCCCGTGCTCTAGCCACTACACCTTACTACTTCTCTGGTCATATCTCAAGGTCATATTCTCCCACTCTAGTCTGGAAGCTCATCGTGGGCAGGGAATGTGTCCGTTTATTGCTATTCGGTACTCTCCCAAACCCTTAGTACAGTGCTGAGCACACAGTAAGCTCACAATAAATACGATTGAATGAATGAATGAGAGAGAGTCTGGCCCAGCCATGATTCTGCATACCTCTAATTTAGTCATGTTCTTGATAACGCACTGATGCCTTCATTCTATTTTCCACTGTCCAGTTTCTAAGTGTATTTTTCAGCAGGCTATATGAATTTCATTTAAGTTGGTCAGTTCCAGTATGGCATGTGGGAGGTTTGTATCGCTTCTATTGAATTTTCAAGGCCCTAGTAAAATAGGCTGCATTCTATGGGAGAAAAACAGATATTTCTGCCCTGAAACCAACATGTTAAAACTATGACTGAATAATTTGGTGCAATTGGAAATGTTTTCTGCAGAGCTTAACAACTGGTAGGCTGTAAATAGTAGCTCTCGGGGTTCAAGGCAATGGATGTTTTCTAGCATAGCAGATAAGCTGCCCAAGTACAGAACCGTTTTTAAAAACACGTTGATCTTTTTACCTGTTGAACCCTCAGACCCTTCTGCTAAGGATTTCCTCTAGCTGTGCATCTGAAAAATGAAATATGTGCACATAAAGAGATGCTGGAATTCGCCTGGGGCTCTGGCCACATTCCAAGCCAGTAATTACACTTTGTCTTACCTCCCTTTAGTTTTAATGCCATGCGACCTCTCTGCCATGGTTAAAAGCCAAGCATGAATTGTTTCGTTCCACAGTTCTTCATTTAACTGTTTAAGCTGCACGCTAACAATGTCTGACATTGTTTATGACTTGTTTCCAGCTCTTCAGTTGTATTCACAGCTGTAGAAATATCCCAGCTCTGGCAACTCAATCAATCGATGGAATAACCCCATCACACTTGGGGACGTTTGTTCATGGCCACTGGGTCCAAGATGAAGCCTGGGCCTCTTTAACATGGTGCCACCTCTCGTGCCGGTAGTGAGGACTGAACTTGCCAACTTGCTATTTTGAGTTCAGGAGCCATTGAAAGATGTGATTTCCAGAGAACTGGATTTCTGAGGGATGGAGCGGGGGAGGTAAAGCCAAATTCTAAGAGAAAGGTGTTGCTGACAACGGTCTGCTGTCAACAATATACCAAACTTCCTGTAAGAGTACATCCCCCGTCCCCACAAACGGATGACCCCCAGTACAGTCGCCAATCCAAGAACGAGATCACATGGCAAATGGCCTAAAGCAGTGCCAAATTTCCTGTCTTGCCCCTCACTGTTGCACAGAGCAGCAAGCTCCGGCCCACAGAACAAAGGTCACCGCCTCTCAATCCCTCTTTCTTCCAACATCCCTTGCTCCTTCCCAGTTCTTCCCCGAAAGTGGGCTTCCTCGCTTTTGACATCGGCTACTCCAGGCAGTCCAGCGTGATCCTGAGCTATGTCTCCAAATTTTCAATACTCCTTCTGGAGATGCGAGGATTATCTGTTCTTGTTCCTTGTTGAAATCCCATTGTCCTTCCTGCAGTGTGCTCGTAAATGTCTTAATCCCATCCTCCTTGTGTTTGTTATTAATAACGATAAAAATGATGATGGTATCTGTTTAGCGCTTACTGTCTGCCAAGCACTGTTCTAAGTGCTGCGGTAGATACAAGGTAATCAGGTTGTCCCACATGGGGCTCACAATCTTAATCCCCATTCTATAGATGAGGTAACTGAGGCACAGAGAAGTTTAGTGACTTGTCCAAAGTCACACAGATGATCAGAGGCAGAGTTAGGATTACAACCCAATCCCAAGCCTGCGCTCTTTCCATTAAGCCACGCTGCTGTACTTCTGTAACTTACTGCCCCACTCTTTCTTCCTGCTCCTTTCAGTATGTCTCCCTATAGAGAGTTTGAGCTCCCAATTTAAATATATTATACATATATATATATATATATATAATTATCTATTTTTCAGCTGTATTCCCCCACAACCTGAATCTCAGCAATCCTCATAAAAAGCACAGAGAGGTACTAGAAACCAAAACAGAAACTAGGATGAAGAAAGGGTCAGAAACAGACAAGGGACGACACAAAGAGACAAACCCAGGCAGGATTAGACCTACTCACTCAGACCCTTTGCTGGTTGTGCTGGGGTCAAACAGGAATTAGGGTTTTCATTTTGGCAACTTCATTTCCCACTCCAAGGGTTAGGGGAAGCGGGTTATTACTGCCCACCATATCCCCAAAACTGTGGGGTCAAGAGTAATGTCTGGGCTCTATCACAGTGCCAATTCCCAGGGTGGGATGCTTTCAGAATACAAAAGCCTCGTGAATCCTGCTCTTTCCTCTACCCAGGCTTTGCCCGTGAGGAAGTGGGCTCACGGCCCTCTGGATAGAGCTCCCTTGACCTCCAAACAGACCTATTCTGTCAATATCAGCATAAAAGATAATTACATACCGTATTCCCATTAATGTTGGTATTTGTTAAGCGCTTACTATGTGCAGAGCGCTGTTCTAAGCGCTGGGGTAGACACAGGGGAATCAGGTTGTCCCACGCGGGGCTCACAGTCTTCATCTCCATTTTACAGATGAGGTAACTGAGGCGCAGAGAAGTGAAGTGACTCGCCCACAGTCACATAGCTGACAAGTGGCAGAGCAGGGATTCGAACCCATGACCTCTGACTCGGAAGCCCAGGCTCTTTCCACTGAGCCACGCTGCTTCTTACCCTTACACAGCACTCACCTATCATGAATTTGAAAGCTTTCTGACCTAGTTCTATGAAGAATGATTTCCCACTAAATAAGATGCATAGCATGAGTTTTCTTTAAGGGACACAGGTGAAAAATGACCTCATCTGTCTCCTTCTATTTATCTCGAGCATCTCTCCACCTAGTCTATTGATCTAATAATAATAATGTTGGGATTTGTTAAGCGCTTACTATGTGCGGAGCACTGTTCTAAGCGCTGGGGGAGATACAGGGGAATCAGGTTGTCCCACGTGGGGCTCACAGTCTTAATCCCCATTTTACAGATGAGGGAACTGAGGCACAGAGAAGTGAAGTGACTTGCCCACAGTCACACAGCTGACAAGTGGCAGAATCGGGATTCGAACCCAAGACCTCTGACTCCCAAGCCCAGGCTCTTTCCACTGAGTCATGCTGATCTACCTGTCTCTGTCTCCCTCTAGCCTCCTTGTTCTCTCGAAACTGGGTAAACTAACTCATAAACCAGAGGACTGTATTTCTGTTAATAGAAGATGCCAGTATAATAATAATAATAATGTTAGTATTTGTTAAGCGCTTACTATGTGCAGAGTACTGTTCTAAGCGCTGGGGGAGATACAGGGTAATCAGGTAGTCCCATGTGAGGCTCACAGTCATTTTACAGATGAGTTAACTGAGGCACAGAGAAGTGAAGTGACTTGCCCACAGTAATACAGCTGACAAGGAGCAGAGCCTGGAATCGAACCCATAGCCTCTGGCTCCCAAGCCCGGGCTCTTTCCCTGAGCCACGCTGCTTCTCATACGCTCGATATACCTGATCTTTCTCTTGGAACATGACTGGGGTTTTATTAACGTATTAGGTCTCACTGATGGACAATCCTTTGATTCTTTGCACAAAAATTGTCATTTTGCCAGCTATCCAGTGTGGCTCGTGATGTCACATGCATCTCTTCCCTGGTATTCAACGTGGCTCAGTGGAAAGAGCCCGGGCTTGGGAGTCAGAAGTCATGGATTCGAATCCCAGCTCTGCCACTTGTCAGCTGTGTGACTGTGGGCAAGTCACTTCACTTCTCTGTGCCTCAGTTACCTCATCTGGAAAATGGAGATGAAGACTGTGAGCCTCACGTGGGACCACCCGATTACTCTGTATCTACCCCAGTGCTTAGAACAGTGCTCTGCACATAGTAAGCCCTTAACAGATACCAACATTATTATTATTCAGGAGGGTGATTGGTGGGCACCCTAGTGGAAAATGTGGCACGCAGGTAACCTAAACCCCTTCCACAAGGTCTTCTTTGGCTCACGCCTTGCTGAGGGGACTAAAGCCACTATTTGCAGAACATGTTAAAGTGTTTGACTTTCCCTCTTCAGCTCACCATCGGAAACACCTCCGCATATATGGTAAATGGTAAATGGATCGAAGGGGAGGAATTTACAATAAATGGCAAGAAATTTAATTAGACATACATTTGGATGAAATTGGATAATGCTTAGCAGATTTTGACTACCCCTTGCTACTCATCAATTTTAATTGCTGGGGATGACACAGCATACGTCTATAGAGCAGGTGACAAACTACTTATACGCATGGTTAGATTTTTATTTGTACTAATACACCAGCAAGATTTTGGCTTCTATTTAACAAGGTACGAGTGTGAGCAGAACATCTTCTCTCACTGTTTCGGTGCTGCAGAAATCATGCCTATGGAGAAAAGTGGATATTTAGCGACAAATTCCCGTAGTTTTCTCTAGCTAATTTAGTTTGCTAGGATTGTTAATTTTAAAAACAACATTATGGTCTGGTCCATGATTCTTCCCTATTTGAACTGGGGAAAACAGAGGGTAGAATTAGTTTATTTGACCTCTGATCATTATTGTGGACATATCATTTCAGTTGGAAGAGGGGAGAAGTGGTTATTTTTCTTTGACCCTAGAGCAAATTGGAATTAAGCAAGAAATGGCAACTGTGAGATCTTGGGGGTCTCATTTTACACCTTTTTACTGAATCTTTACCTCCTCTTGTGCCTTAGTTATTCTTTTTTCTTGTTATTAAGATAGAAATTGAGGTTTTGTGTTGCCCAGAGATAATAAAGGCAACTTGGATGTGAGATGCTAGAGTCCAGAGAACAACTGCCTTGGCAGTGGACAGGAAAAGTTTGGGAAGACTCGCTGCTTGGAGACAATGTATCAAATAATAACAATAATAATAATAATAATGGTAGCACTTAAGTGCTTACTAGATGCCAAACATTGTTCTAAGCTTTGGAGTAGATACAAGTTAATCAGGTGGTACACAGTCCCTGTCCCACATGGGGCCCCCAGTCTAAGTAGAAGGGAGTAAGATTTAATTCACATTTTACAGATGGGGAAGCTGAGGCACAGAGAAATTAAGTGACTTGCTTCCCCATTTGACTGTGGGCCCTGTGTGGGAAAGGGACTGTATCTGATCTGATTGTATTGTATCTGTTCCAAAGCTTGGCACATAGTAAGCACTTAACAAAATACCACAGCGATAAAAATTATTTTTTAACTGGATTTCTGGGAGCTACTGCTCACATGATCTCCCTCACCCTTGAATCAGAGAATCCCCCTCTACAAGTGTTCCGTTTTCCCCAACCGGCTTGTAAATCATACATACACTGCTCCGTCGGCTCCATTTTGGACGGAGATCTTCGACACTCCCACTTTAGGGAAGCTTGGATTTACCACGTCATTATTCCAAAGGAATTTCACTTTCTCAAGTGTTCCAATCTTAAGTTCGACATCAAACTCGTTGGAATGAGTAGAACCTGGTAGGAGCAATCCCCTTTAAAGGTAGAAACAGAAGTGGGTTAACTCCATTTGTTTCAGTGTATCCAAATTTAAAATATTTGGAGGAACGCTGAATGCTCTAATATATTAATAGCCTAAAGACCCCATCAGATGACAAGGGGGAGGGATGGCAACGGCATTATCGACCGGTGAGTGGAGACCACGCAAGAGAGAGATTTTGACCATGGGGATTATCGGGGAGGAGAGGCCGGAGAGCCAGTGGAAGCAACCAGGTCTACCTGATCTCTGGAAAAACGGATAAATCTTAGCTAGAAATTCCTGCTGCGTGCTCCAGAATTTCTGCTAATCAAATGATATCTTTGCTGCCTTTAATACACATTCAAAATGAGACGTAAACATTAAGTGCTCTATTTGGCATTTTATGGGCCAGGCTGTAAGGATGACATTAAAGACACAGTATTGCATTATAATATGAAACCTACTTGAAAATGTGATATTGTCTTGTGTTTCCGTTACTCCCATACAAAGCAACTTTAATCTGTCCTGTAACCATTCTCCCAGTCAGAGTGGCACTTACTTTATATCTCCAACCTGCAAAGGAGAATGAAATAATCTAGTGATAGACAAAGTGGATGCTTCAAAGTGTGAATTCTTATTTCCATAGCTTGTGACATTAAATCCACTCAAAGAAATGGAGACTGAAAAGTTCCTGCCGCTCAATATTAACCTTAGGCCAAAGAAGTAATGAGCAGAAAGATATACGGTGGAAGGATGTAAGTTGTCAGTTCAGAAAAAGTTGTGTCGGGCAGGACGACATAATCAATTCTCTGGATAAGACATGTGAGGACAATGGAGGACAGCAGGATATGCAAGTAGTCCCAAATGGGGAACTGAAACACGGATGAGGCAGGGGGACAGAATAAGTAATTACAAGACTGAGAGTAAAGCCCAATCTCAAGCAAGGCAACAAGAGGTGGACTGCCCGAAAACCACCATAAAGAGTACGTCAACTTGGCAAGGAGCCATCCGGAGATGAGTTGCTCTCTGTGACCCAAGCCTTCGCAAAGATTGAGACACCAGAAGATAGAGTGAAAATGAGTAGGCCCCTTCAGCACCCACGCAACAGCGTGGCAAGGATTTATTAATACATACAGAGAACAGTGGAGTATAGACTTTGGACTGTAAGCTCTGGACTGTAAGCTCACAGTGGGCAGGAAATATGTCTGTTTATTGCTATATTGTAATCTCCCAAGAATTTAGTACAGTGCTCTGCATACAGCAAGCGCTCAATAAATACGCGTGACTGGCCGAATGAATACGTCACATTCTATAGCTCTAGCTGTATTAGACTCGCAAAGATAGTACGCATTACCATTTTATTCCACAGTCAGAAAAGTTGTTGAGATCTGGGAGCGTGCAATATTTATGGTAGTCAACTGTCCAATCTTCTCTGAGAATGCAACAGTTTTACAAGAGAAACTTGCAAACAGAGAAATTAGACAGTGCCCCAGATGTAAAGAAGGAAAACAAAATTTCAACTTACGAGCATAATCACTGTCGTCTCCTGTGTTCAAAAAGAACTTCTGGCCATCTCCATTGTTTTTTCCAGCAAATTTGTCAGCATAGTGACCCATCTGAGGACATCCTTCATTTGGACACGGGAAGCATTTATTCTAATGGAAATAAAGAGAGGTGGAGGGGAGAAGTGGTTTGCCATATGCTAATTTTTCAGTACTAGGATCAAACATCAAGGATTCATTCCCATTCTCAGAGTAAAATTAAGGTTTCTGGAACTCCCGGCAGTCATGATTGCTCAATAGGTTTTTTTTAATGATATTTGTTAAGCACATACTAAGTGTCAAACAATGTTATAAGGGCCGAGGCAGATACAATTCAATGATGTGGGACACAGTCTCTGTCTCACTTGGGGTTCACAGTCCATGTAGGAGGGAGAACGGATATTCAATCCCCATTTTATAGATGCTACAACTGAAGCAACCGAGAAATTTATTGTCTTGCCCACAGTCACACAGCAGGCCATCGGTGGAGCCGGGATTAAAACCCAGGTCGACTGTTCCAAACCCTCTGCTTTAAGTACTAATAAGTGTGCAATAAAGTTAGCTTACTCTTTCTGTTTCTGCCTGTGCTGCCCCTGCATCTAATATGATAGTACTTAAGTGCTTACTATGCGTCAAGCGCTATTCTAAGCGCTGGCGTAGATATAAGCTAATCAGGTTGGACACAGTCCCTGTTCCACATGGGGCTCACAGTCTTAATCCCCATTTTACATATGAGGCACTGAGAAGTCAAGTGACTTGCCCAAGGTCACACAGTAGACAAGTGGCAGAGCAGGGATTAGAACCCAGGTCCTTCTGACTCCCAGGCCGGTGCTCTACCCGCTAGGCTACGCATCTCTCGTTCTCTCTCTCTCTCTGCGCCTTCTCGCCCCTCCACCCACACACTTTCCAGCTCTATCTACCCCAGTATTCTCATGAAATGTAGGCACTAGTTCTGAATTGCTTAAATTAATTTTATTTTATATTCTGAAGATATTCCATGTTCATTCTGTCCCCAGGACATTCGGAGTGAGTATGTACCAGAGGAGTCAATTCTCACACCCTGTATGTAAGAGAAGGATCTTTTGCAGAGTGCTTAAATTAGAGCAAGGACAGCTTCAGGGAAAGAAGCCGAGGTCTGCAACCCATTATCCCTATGTTGTTTAAATATGATAACCCCAAGTATCGATTAGACTTCACAAGTGTCCCTGGAGGGAAAATAAAAACCACAGATGTGTCCATATGGGAAAAACACCACACGGAAGCCCTCTCTGATAATCTCACAGATTAAACACATACAGAGTACCTAAACCTCTGAACCCATTATGTGTGAGAAAAATCTATCCAGTTTCTCATAAAGCAAGCTGGAGAAGGGTGGCCCCAATCGTCAGTATGAATTTGAATGTAAAATATCTATAAAGAGTTCTAATGCAATAATGTTTTCAGTCAACTGTGACACTTGCCATTATAAATCTCATAAGGAATAGCATCTCAACGAAGGGAGACGATATGCACTATTCCAATTTTCCATGAAAAGTTTGAGAAGACTTTTAAGCCGCTGAGGGTCAGCAGCGATCTGGCAAATTTGAGGTGTGTAAGCAAGTATTATTAAGCATTTAGGCCAAAAAATCATCCTGGTTGACGTTATAAAACCCCACTTTCTGACACAAGCGAATAACTTACAGATTTAAAAGCAAAGTAGGAGTCACAGGGATAGGCGGCAAAGCCATCATTGTTGATGATGCTCTCAGAATAATACTTGTAGCTTCGTAAGTGATTGCAGGCCACAAATTCACGAGATCCTAGAAAGCAAAATCCAGTTGAACATAATCACACAGCCATGAGAGGATTTTCTTTTTCAAGCCAAGTTCCCGATTAGGGGAATACCACTGAATGCATTTTCTATCATTTGAACTCTTGATCGAGTGCTCAGTTATGACAGACCATCTGTACTTTGGTCTCGATATAAACTGTAGGAAAAAGAGAGACATACGGCAACACTTCTTAACAAGTGGCTGCTCTTAGCTATTCATTAAGTCACTCTGAGTTGGTTTCTCACTGCACAAAATGTTGACAGTGACATGAGCCATGAGATGGTACTATTAGAATTGCACTGAATCTTGTCTAGGTGGATATTCCTTGCCACTTTCATTTTACATTAAAATGTTAATTTTATTTAGAGTCTCACTGGCTTGTTAATTATGCAGCCGTACATCATTTCCTGACTTTTAAACAATCAATAATCAATCATTGGTATTTAATATGCTCCGACTCTTTCCAGAGCACCATACTAAGCACTTGTGAGAGTCAAATACAACAGAATTGGTAGGCATATTCCTTTCCCACAGAGAGTTTCCAGTTTAGAAGGGGAGGCAGACATCCCCTAGTCAGCGCTTACCGAATACCATAATTACTAATTATTATTATGTAATAAGTTACAGATTTGTACATAAGCACTCTGAGGCTAAGGGTGGATTGAAAATCAAATACTTCAAGGTTTCACATCCAAACGCCAGGCAACACAGAAGGGAGATGGAGTAGGGGATAATGAGAGCTTAGTTGGGGAAGGCCTCTTAGGGGAGCGGTGATTAATAAGGTTTGAAGGTGGAGAGAGTAGTTGTATGTTGTACAGGGAGGGGAAGAGAGTTGCGGGTCAGAGGGAGGATAGGGGCAAGGGGTCAGGGAGAGGTAGATGAGACCAAGGTACAGTGAGGAGGTTGATGTTAGTGGAGGAAGTCTGCGGCTGGGTTGTACTAAGAAATCAGTGAGGTAAGGTAGGAGGGGGGTGAGCTGACTGAGTACTTTAAAGCTAACGATAAAGAGTTTTTCTTTAACGCGGAGGCGAAAGGGCAACCATTTTAGGTTCTTGAGAAGAGAGGACTAGTAGCATGGCCTAGGGGAAAAGAGCCCAGGCCTGGGAGTCAGAGGATCCGGGTTGTAATTCCAGCTATGTCACTTGTCTGCTCTGTGACCTCGGGCAAGTCACTTAGCTTCTCTGTGCCTCAGTTACCTCATCTGTAAAATGGGAATTAAGACAGGACCCTCTTGTGGGACATGGACGGCGTCCCACCCGATTATCTTGTACCTACTCCAGCACTTAGAACGATGCCTCGCACACAGCAAGCGCTGAACAAATGCCATTTAAAAGATAAAAGTGGGGAGATGTGAGCTGAGTATTTTTTCAGAAAAATGATTGGCATGTGATTTTAATACGGACATAAATGTAGTATCCACAACTGTTGCCAGAAACGCAGAAAAACATTTCCACTGAATTCTCAGATTTTCATTTCTATCGTCTACGAATGAAACCAGAGAAGATTCCTGTTATCACAGCGTGAATTATCATCATATTATCGACCGACTCCATTTTGTTTTTCCTCAAAGAAGGGCTCGGCTTAGTGACTTTACCTTGCCAGAATCCGTCTAGATCCACAATGGTGGAAAGGATATTCTTCTTACATCCCGGCATCTGTTTTCCTCCGTTTGGGTAAAAGTCTAAATGTCCCACAGCCTGACTCATCCCCAAACCTGAAAGAGTTTGAACAGGAGTGAGAAAATGCCGACATCTCCGTGAGGCTGGTCCTTCTGCCATGTCGACGGCCCCGTAATTGAACCTCACCCATGTTGGGGATCATGGGAGCTGAATCTGTGTGAATCACATCGACAAACTCGGCGTCGCTGGGATCTAGTCGGACTTCCTCTGGAGTTCCTTGGAAGCAAGGTTCAGACGGATCCAGTCCTGAGAGAGATAAGATATTCCTACAAGTGAATCGCTTGTCGTATATGTTGTGCCATATATGTGAATAAACTAATACATCTAGGTTTACATATATGTGAAGGTTATGAAAGACACAATATGCATTACGGCACAGGAAGACACATAGTGAAAGAAAGAGAAAAGAGAGATACCTCTCCTTAAATAGCATAGATTGAAAAGAGAGACACATCTTCTTAAATGTCACAGATTTCTTGATCTCTTGCTCCGAAATATACGCCTCTAGTGCATTATCATCAGTATAATCACCAAGGTGTACTGAACACCTATTATTTGCTGGGTACTGTGTTAGGTTCTCATGGTGCTAAGAACTGTGCTGAGCACCTACGACACCGAGGGCTAGCAAACCCCACTTGCAAACTGCTGCAAACACTGGAGTAGATGCCTACAGTATATACTGAGCACCTACTGCGGAGTGTGGAGCAGGAAACCGTATTGACTACTGTGAGCAGAGAAAGAACTGATTCAACACCTAAAGAGTGCAGAGAGCTGTGTTGATTGCCCACTGGGTTCAGAGTGCTTTGCTCTAGGCTCCCACTGCGTGCAGGGTACCGAACTGAACGTCTGCTGTGTGGAGAGCACTGGAACATACAACTGAAGTGCCTGACTTATTCCCTGCTCCTGAAGAGCTTACAATCAGGAAAACATGTTTTAAGTCAGAGAAAACCTCCCAGCCTCTTGTGTCTCCCCACGCCAGTTCATACTTCAGTCTGCTGCCCGGATCATTTTTCTACAGAAACGTTCAGGACATGTCACTCCTCAAAAAACACCAGCGGTTGCCCATCCACCTCCCCATTAAAAAAAAAAAAAACTTCTCACCATTGGCTTTAAAGCACTTTACTACCTCACCTCGCTTCTCTCCTTCTATAACCCAGCCCGCCCACTTCACTCCTCTAGTGCCATCCTTTCCACTGTGCCTCGATCTTACCTGTCTCACCGCTAATAATAATAATGTTGGTATTTGTTAAGCGCTTACTATGGGCGGAGCACTGTTCTAAGCGCTGGGGTAGACACAGGGGAATCAGGTCGTCCCACCTGGGGCTCCCAGTCTTAATCCCCATTTTCCAGATGAGGTAACTGAGGCACAGAGAAGTGAAGTGACTTGCCCACAGTCACACAGCTGACAAGTGGCAGAGCCGGCATTCGAACCCATGAACTCGGACTCCAAAGCCCGTGCTCTTTCCACTGAGCCACGCTGCTTCTCCAACCTCTGGCCTGGAGCCCACTCCTTCCTCAAATCCGAAGGACAATTCTTCTGCCCCGCCTCAGAGCCTTATTGAAGGCACATCTCCTCCAAGAGGTCTTCCCAGACTAAGCCCCACCTTTCCTCACCTCCCACTCCCTTCTCCATCACCCGGACTTGCTCCCTTTTCTCTTCCCCCCTCCCAGGCACACAGCACTTATGTATATTTCTGTAACTTCATTTATTTGTACTCATATCTGCCTCCCCTTCTCTACCGGCAAGCTCGATGGGGGCAGGGAATGTGTCTGCTCATTGTTGTACTGTACTCTCCCAAGAGCTTAGTACAATTCATTCATTCACTAGTATTTATTGAGCACTTACTATGTGCAGAGCACTGTACTAAGCGCTTGGAATGGACAAATCGGTAACAGAGACAGTCCCTGCCCTTTGACGGGCTTACAGTCTAATCGGGGGGAGACGGACAGACAAGAACGATAGCAATAAATAGAATCGAAGGGATGAACATCTCATTAAAACAATGGCAAATAAATAGAATTAAGGCGATGTACATTTCATTAACAAAATAAATAGGGTAATGAAAATATATACAGTAGTACAATCCTCTGCACACAGTAAATGCTCAATAAATACGATTGAACGAATGAATGAAGAGCTTCCTCCCTCAACACTATTCTCTGCGGCAGGCAGCATCAACGAATTTTTATCTTATTGATTTTATTTATTTATTTTAATTTATATATTTTTAAAATTTTATTTACCAGTGATTCTCCCCAGGCCAGTTGTCTTCCTCCCAGCCTCTCCGGCAGCATGAGCTCCCACACTGTGGCCGATGATGTGGACGTCGGAAGCGGAGTATCCGAAGTTGGTCTGAAAAAAGGGGAGGCGATTCAGAGATAGCATGACGGTGCTCACCCACTGCAGTTATAGTGGCCGACTCACTTCTCTTCACATTAGCAAGTAGTATAGCCTAGTGGAAAGAGCACAGGCCTGGGAGTCAGAGGGCCTGGATTGTAATTCTGGTTCCGCCACTTGCCTGCTGGGCAGCCTTGGGCAGATCACTTAACTTCTCTGGGCCTCAGTTTCCTCACCTGTAAATTGGGGATTCAATTCTTCTTTTCCCTTCTACTTAGACTTTGAGTTCCTCGGGGGTCAGGGACTGTGTCTGACCTGATTGTCCTGTATCTACCACAGTACTCGGCAAAGAGTAATCACTAAACAAATATCACAGTCGTCATTGGGGAATTCATACCCTTGCAGCGTTGTGCTCATCAAATACCATTCATTAAGGACAGCTGTCAGGGGGCCACAGGAGTGACTAAACACTCACCCTAAAATCATACTGCTCATCTCGTCCATGTTGATGTCCTGTGGGGTGGTTTCAAAAGATTTCCTGCAGCCTTCCATTGACAAGGAGAAGCAATAGTTGGGATCGATTGCTCTCTTCTTGAATGTTCCATTTTCCTCATTCTACTAATTTGTACAAATCTAGATCATTTGGTTTCTGGAAGCATTATGGTCTTCCAGGTGACTGTGGGATAATTTATTCAAATATTTTCCCCCGTATCAACCCTTAGATGGCCAGTCTCCAACTCCTATGTTCTTCCTTTTCCCCTCTTGTAAATAGGATCTTAACATATATTTGCCTTTAACGAGCAGTCAATCATATTTGTTGAGCACTTACTGTGTGCAGAGGACTGTACTAAGTGCTTGGGATTTACCATACAACAGAGTTGGTAGACACAGTCCCTGCCCACAATCAGTGATGTTTATTAAGCACTTACTGTATGCAGAGCATTGTCCTAAGTACTTGGGAGATTACAATACGACGTGGGTAGGTATTCACTTTCCCTATCCATCAGGAGCTCAGTCTAGAGGACTAGAGGGCAATCCATTACCGTAATCCAGTGTTCTATTGCAGGTGATCTCTTCCATAAGGATGGTCCTTGAGATATAAGTTCCAAACCTTTTGCAATTAAATAAAAAAGCCAATCTGCTATTTTTTCTGTTTTTTTTTTTTTTTAAAGAATAGTTGCGCTACCATTATTCTCCACTCGAGGTTAGAAATATGTCCTGAATATCACCAATTAAGATCATGGCAATGCGCCTGGTATCCAAAAATGACCACTCACAGAAAGGACATCAATGAAATGAGCCACTTGAGAGCCCACGACCCGGACGTTGTTCGCTGCCTGGGCGTATTCCGTTTGGGAGCCTTTCCTCCAGTCCACACAAATGCAGTTGACCTCCTCCACCGTGAACATGTTCTGGCAAAAAGACACGATAAACGGGAAAATAACCAAGCAACTCTCTGTGCTAAAAAGGTCAAACATCAAACGTCAGATGTGTACTTATGGGGAAGCAGAACTCTGAAAGACTTGAATGCTTCCAGAGTCCTTGCCCATTGAACTTCCCCCAGTGTCAGAGTGCGAGTGTTGCTTTAGCTATTACTATGCTTGTTGGATTATTTCTGATTCTATTGAATTCCCTACTCTGTCTTCTTCCCCTCATAATGTGAGCCCCTTGGGGGCCAGGGACCCTGTAGGAATCAGCGTCCCAGTGCTGAGCACAGTGTCCTGCCATTGGAAGCAATTAATCGATGTCACTACCCAGAGCTACCCTTTGGCTTCACAAGTGTTGCCAGTGGCTCGGGAATCCCAGTTTGCTCCGCCTCCCCCCCAGCTCTTTGACCCCGTGGCTTTAGCCTTTAGCTTTGGTTTTCCCTGGTTTCCAAAGGAGACCATTAGGTGGGGAGTCAGACCCAGGCTCTTCTGAGAGTACGACTGACTAGGCAAAGGAACAGGGAACCTTCGGCACTGAACCTTGCACATGTTCGACAACCAGTTTTCTTCTCCACTGTCTAAATAGCCGTGGATGATGAAACGGGTCTTTCGGTCAGTTTGGAAGTTTGAAGCCTCGATCGTCGATGGGTCCGATGGAGTGAGAATCTGGGATAAACATAAAAGGGATAAAGGCAGAATAAATATAAGATGCTACTGAAATCGACCTGAAGGATCATTTCCCCATTAACTAATAATAATATATAATATATATATAATAATGATGATGGTATTTGTCAAGTGCTTACTATGTGCCAAGCACTGTTTTAAGCCCTGGGCTAGATACAAGTATATGAGTTTGTCCCACAGGGGGCTCACAGTCTCAATCCCCATTTTACAGGCGAGGTAACTGAGGCCAGAGAAGTCTGGCGACTTGCCCAAGGTCACACATCAGACGGGCGGTGGAGCCGGGATTAGAGCCCAGGTCCTTCTGACTCCCAGGCCTGTGCTCTATCCATTAAGCCACACTGCCTCTCCCTGTGCAGGGGGGTAGCTTGATGATGGTCAAAGTGATTAAGTTTTATTCACATTGGAAGGATGGCAGGGATCCATGTGGTGTGAGGGTGGGAGTGGACATTAGTCTGCAACAGAGAGAAGCCGAAAATATGTGAATGAAGGATTCTGGGATAAAGTCACTGAATAATGCTGACTTTAGTCAGCAGTGTTTTTGCCTCCACTCTGTCTCTCATGTCCCAGGGTTACCCTGGAAACTGGGGGTTGAGGGACTCTTATAGTCCTCCTCCAGGATTCTGGAAAGGTCTGTGGGGTAAACCGAAAGCCTTCCCAACAATCATCAGCTCCCGTGCCCCTCACCCCAAAATCGTGACTCCAGGCCTTGCTGGCTGCTGTTGCTTAAAGGAGATTGTCCTCACTCTGACCTGAAGCTCCCTCCCTCTTTGTATACAACAGATTCAAATATAACAGACCAATGCTCTCCCCTCCTTCGAGGCCTTATTAAACTCACATCTTCTCCAAGAGGGCTTCCTTGACTGAGCCCTCATTTCCCCTATTCCCCTCTCACCCGTCTGCATCTCCTAAGCATTTGGATCCGTCCTCTTTGAACAGTTGATATTCGCTTCACGCTCAGCTGCACCACACTTCTGTACACATCCATAATTTATTTTAATGTCTCTCTCGCCCTGAAGAATGTAAGGTTTTCATGAGCAGGGAACTTGTCTACCAACTCTATTGTACTGTTCCCTCCCAGGTACTCAGTACAGTGTTAGCACATAGTAAGCGCTCAATAAATACCACTGACTGAATGATTGATTGATCCCTAGAGCTAATTTCACCACAGCAGCAGCTTGGACAGCCAGAAGACTCAGCATGGGCCGGAATCCAGGGTTATGCCAGTCTCAGTGCCCCCATTGGGGGCATTGCCCACAAGTATCCTCCCTGATTAGCGTGTGATCCCCGAGATCCACCATTCTTCTCTTTCCCCAGCTCCAGCACATTGCTGTTGTTGGGAGAGGGAAGGGAGGATGATACCAAGGAGCATTCCGGAAGGTTCCAGTTCCAGCCTGGGTCCTATCCTCCACCACCATTTTCCTCTGCCACCTTAAACACTCCCTCAGAAAAAGAGTCAAAAGCCGATGACATTATTCCAGCTTCTCATTCAGTCCCACAGTTGGAAAGCATTTTGCTTTGTGGCGAGAGAAGAGGCTAAATTTTGTCCCATCTTATCAGCCACTCCTTGCCCTGCCTGTTGCCCTGATTCTCTGGCAGAAGTGAGGTCATTCAGTCAATTGTATTTATTGAGTGCTTACTGTGTGCAGAGCACTGCACTAAAACGCTTAGAAGAGTACAATATGACCATCAGTGGACACATTCCCTGCCCACATAGGGATGGACAGCCAGAGCTGGTGTGGATAATAGGGTGGGATGAAATATAAGGAAATATCTTGCCTGCATCATCCCAAAGTGAAAGACATCACATTGCTGCAAGCCTCTTTAGTAATGATGGTATTTAAGCGCTTACTATGTGCCAAGTACTGTTCTAAGTGCTGAGCACTGTTCTCTCCTTGTTTTCAATCAGGGACCCAGGAAGGCCCTCTTTCCCCACCCCAAATCCTGAAAAGGGCAATCTCTCTCTCTCATGCATATCGCTGGGTTTTATTTTCACGTGTATATCATCGTCAACGGGATTTAGTCAATGACTGGTATTTATTGAGAGTTTACTATGTGCAGAGCACTGTACTAAGCACTTGGGAGAGTACAACACAACAGAATTGGCAGGTATTTTCCCAGCCCACAACATTGATATGTTTGTGGGTCAAATTAAGTCACTGAGGATAATGCTGAATAAATGGCAACTAGTTAATGACGATGAAGTCTGATCTAAGCACCATACTACACAAAAGGTGTTCAATAAATACCAATGAATGAAGAAGTGATCCTTTGGCCATATCTGGCCTCCAGGGAAGGCCAGAGAAGCAGCATGGCTCAGTGGAAAGAGCACGGGCTTTGAAGTCAGAGGTCACGGGTTTGAATCCTGGCTCTGCCACTTTTCATTCATTTATTCAATAGTATATGTTGAGCGCTTACTTTGTGCAGAGCACTGTACTAAGCGCTTGGAATGAACAAGTCGGCAACAGATAGAGACGGCCCCTGCCCTTTGACGGGCTTACGGTCTAATCGGGGGAGACGGACAGACAAGAACGATGGCCATAAATAGAGTCAAGAGGAAGAACGTCTCGTAAAAACAGTGGCAACTAAATAGAATCAAGGTGATGTATATTTCATTAACAAAATAAATAGGGTGATGAAAATATATACAGTTCAGCGGACGAGTACAGTGCTGAGGGGATGGCAAGAGAGAGGGGGAGGAGCAGAGGGAGATGGGGGGAAAAGAGGGTTAAGCTGCAGAGAGGTGAAGGGGGGGGTGGTAGAGGGAGTAGAGGGAGAAGGGGAGCTCAGTCTGGGAAGGCCTCTTGGAGGAGGTGAGTTTTAAGTAGGGTTTTGAAGAGGGGAAGAGAATCGGTTTGGCGGAGGTGAGGAGGGAGGGCGTTCCGGGACCGTGGGAGGATGTGGCCCGGGGGTCGACGGCGGGATGGGCGAGACCGAGGGACGGTGAGGAGGTAGGCGGCGGAGGAGCGGAGCGTGCGGGGTGGGTGGTAGAAAGAGAGAAGGGAGGAGAGGTGGGAAGGGGCAAGGTGATGGAGAGCCTCGAAGCCTAGAGTGAGGAGTTTTTGTTTGGAGCGGAGGTCGATAGGCAACCACTGGAGGTGTTTAAGAAGGGGAGTGACAGGCCCAGATGGTTTCTGCAGGAAGATGAGCCGGGCAGCAGAGTGAAGAATAGACTGGAGCGGGCGACAGAGGAGGAAGGGAGATCGGAGAGAAGGCTGACACAGTAGTCTAGCCGGGATATAACGAGACCCCGTAGCAGTAAAGTAGCACTTGTCAGCTGTGTGACTGTGGGCAAGTCACTTAACTTCTCTGTGCCTCAGTTACCCCATCTGTAAAATGGGGATTAAGACTGTGAGCCCCACGTGGGACAACCTGATTCCCCTGATTCTACCCCAGAGCTTAGAACAGTGCTCTGCACATAGTAAGCGCTTAACAAATACCAACATTATCATTATTATATCTGCCCTGCTCTGAACTAAATCAAATCTTCCAGTACACCAGCTTATCATTTAAATGAAGTGAAAGAGGTAGTTCGTTAACTTGATAATAACAGAACATTTTCAATAGAACTACATCATGGGAGAATTGAACTCTATACGCTCTAGTCGTTAAAATAAATAGGACAAATATTCTATTATTAATGGCTCTTACTTGAAAATTGTTAGGGTTTTCATTGGTGTAGAGCAGAAAGCGTGTGTTGATCTTGTCGGGATTCCAGGGTAAAACTTTGATTGGCCTCTCTAGGGTGCCAGCCCAGGGCTTTTCATCCGTGAAGCATCCGATATCGTCAAAGCACACTTGTTTTCCTGAGGAACAAAGATTGGAACGTTGTCATTCAGTCATCTTTTCACGCTCTTTCACTGTTGGGCAGATGATGGTGCTTTCTGGGACACCCTTGTCTACAAAAACTAGTAAAGTGACTAAATTCTAGATAGCAGCATTGCTTTGGGGATATGTGAGAGAGAGACATTGATGCCACTCCCGCCCGCTCTCACGCAGAGAGAAGCAGGTGGCCGATCGATCAAACGATCAGTGAGATTTAAACTGAGCGCTCACTCTGTGCAGAGGAGTGTGCTAAGCATTTGGAAGAGTACACTACAATAGAGTCGGTGTGTCTGTTTATTGTTGTACTGTACTCTCCCAAGTGCTTAGTACAGTGCTCTGCGCACAGTAATCGTTCAATAAATACTACTGAATGAATGAATACCCGCTCTCGAGGAGCTTACAGTCTAACCACACACGTTCCCTTTCTCTCTCCTCTCCATTCTGGGCTGTGAAGGATGCCTTTCTAGACAGGAGAGGGTAGGGTGACTCTGGCAGGCTTCCTCACCCACTCTACCTGGTTGCCTCCCCTGGAATGGTGGTGAAGGATCAATCAGTCAACATATCAGTCATATTTACTGAGCGCTTACTGAGTACAGAGCACCGTTACTTAGCCTTTGGGAGAGTACAATGTAACGGACTCGGTATGCACTTTCCCTGCCCACAACGACTTTACAATCTAAAGGGGGAGACAGACATTAACGTAAATAAATAGATTATGGCTGTAATAAATACATTGTGGATATAATAAATAAATCATTATTATTATGGGGAGTGGGTTGTTCCACATCTCTCTGACGCAGGTATACAATATGGTAAGAGTCTATGCTCAGCCTGGAGAGCAATGGGGGATTTCTTTTTAATGGTACTTGTTAAGTGCTTACTATGTGCCAAGCAGTGTTCTAAGCGATGAGGTTGATACAAGTTAATCAGGTTGGACCCTGTACCATCCCCATGTGGGGTTCACATTCTAAAAAGGAAGGGTAGGATTTAATCCCCATTTTACAGATGGAGCAACTGAGGCACAGAGAAGTTAAGTGACTTGTCCAAGGCCACACAGAAGATGTGGAGGAACTGGGATTAGAATCCCCTGGATCCCACACCCCTGCTTTTTCCACTAGGCCACTCCAGTTCTATCATGCCAGTCTGCTTTTCTAGACTGTAAGCTCCTGGTAGGAGGAATCATGTCTACCAACTCTATTGTATTGTACTCTCCCACATGATTAATAGACTGGGAAGGGAGAGAAAGAGAGAGAGAGAGAAATAAAGAGGAATACAGAGACAGAGAGAGAATGAGGGTGAGAGAAATGCAGAGAGAGGAATAGAGAGAGAGAGCTTGCCTCTGTTTGTTGTCATTAACAGATGAATCTACCAACTGTTCTGAATGATGAAAGCAGAGGAGTCTTAAGACACTGTCTAAACCTGCCCCCAAATCCTTTGGTCTGAAAGGTATTCTCACTCTCCTAATTTTCTCACAAAACCTGTTCCACAAATCACATATAATAAGGTCTTTGGGGGGAAAAACACAATACGCTGAATGTGAAATGATATGAAGTTATCTAGATGTATATAGGAGACCATTTTGATCCATTTCAATGTGCCAATGTGATTAAAATGATTTGAAGATTAATTTAAATGAGATGTCACCCCATCAAAGGACGGTCTGTGTGGGCCCAGGGTGGCCGTGGCTAGGGAGGGGGGTGTGGGGGAATCTCACAACGGTATCATATGCAAATTCTACTGTCAGTGGTGTCTTTGTTGAAAAGAACGAAAAGCTATATACTCTTTCTCACCTGTGGTGGTGCCCAGCAGGAGAAGGGCGACTATCCAAAGCGTCAGCATCTAAAACAGATTCAAATAAACACAGTTTAGTCTTGCTAAAGCTGTATAAGAGTTAGTATTGGCAAAGCAGAAACATATCACCTTGACAATTGGAAGAGGACTTACTGTGACAGAACCCCTCAGAATTCAGGCACCTAGATCCAAAGTGGCACCATCCTTTTATAGCGAAGCCTTATCATTTCAAACTTCTTTTCAAGGAAACGGGCATATAAAATTAGAAGGGCGATGTGTTTACTTCCAATTTTAATAATCATAAATACACAGAACATGACTGATATGGTGGGCAAAGCTTTCCAGAGCAATTGAGGTAAGAGTGAGAATATTTTAAAATGGGTGAAAGCAGAACTTCGGGTGAAGGTATGTGACCGGAAAAAGGCAAGAGAAAGGAAGTAGAGAAAAGAGAGAGAAATGAACATGCGCTGACAAATATCAAGCAATCCTTATGACAGTCTGGAAGTCAAGCAGAATAAGGATTGTTTTTCAAAGCTACAAGGCAAAGGGATCTATAATGAATGGCCTACGGAATAAGATTCACTTTCATAGCCGTTTCAAATCAGGGGCTATGCTTAATGTAGACTCAGAAGCCTCTTTCCATTATTTAACAGTCTCTTCCTAGGGTCACCCCATAGAGGTTTTCAAAAATGAAACCTAGGAATGCTAAAGATCACAAGTCTTAGAGGTGGATTACACCCGCACACAGCCCAGGTGTGTTTTGAGGCAGCTGCAACAAATGGTATCCAATTCACACGAATAGGTGATTCAGCCTTCAGTTTTTCAACACAGTTTTATGCCAAAACACACACAACGATAAGACTATTTGATATCTCGTTAAGGATTAAAAGAGGCCACAAGATAGGAAAATCATTTTATCATTCAACACTTTGCAAGCTATTTAATTTGTTTCTTAGTGGTATAATATCACCACAGTGACAAAAAGAGGAATCTGCTTAATTTGGAAATTGTAGGCATTACGTAGGCCACGGGGAAATAGCATGGACTAGTGGATAGAGCACGGGTCTGGAGGTCAAAAGGACCTGGGTTCTAAACCTGACTCCACCACTCGTCTGTTGTGGGACCTGGGGCAAGTCACTCCACTTCTCTGTCCCTCACTCACCTCATCTATAAAATGAGGATTAAGATTGTGAGCCCCACGATGGACATGGACTGTGTCCAACCTGATTATCTTGTATCAACCCCAGTGCTTAGTACAGTGCCTGGCACATAGTAAGCGTTTAACAAATACCATAAAAAATACGTATATCTTATCCCCTAAAGGTGATTCATCAGTCTTCTCTCTACTGAGCATTATGTGAAGGCCTGGAGGGCTATTTCCATTCTCACCACCAATCACCTGAATAATAACGATGGCACTTGTTAAGCACTTACTATGTGCCGAGCACTATTCTAAGCGCTGGGGTAGATACAAGGTAATCAGGTTGCTCCACGTGGGGCTCGTAGTCTTAATCCCCATTTTACAGATGAGGGAACTGAGGCACGGAGAAGTTAAATGTGCAGACAAGTGGCGGAGCCGAGATTAGAACCCATGTCCTCTGACTCCCAAACCTGGGCCATGCAACAGCTTCAGCAGGGTACTGTGTTGAATAACAATAATAACATTGGTATTTGTTAAGTGCTTACTATGTGCAGAGCACTGTTCTAAGCGCTGGGGGAGATACAGGGTAATCAGGTTGTCCCACGTGGGGCTCACAGTCTTAATCCCCATTTTCCAGATGAGGGAACTGAGGCATAGAGAAGTGAAGTGACTTGCCCACAGTCACCGAGCTGACAAGTGGCAGAGCTGGAATACACTTACTGCATGCAGAGAACTGTACTGGACACCTAAATTCTTATGACCAGGTATTTACATAAATTGTCCCTGTCCTTGTGGAGCTTTCAATCTAACAAGGGAGTTAAACAGACACGGTTGTCAGATATATTGAAACAGGCAATATATAAGCTAAGTAAATAACATATAGATAAATGAAAGGACCAATCTGTACATGTGTTTTGGCGTAGTTGATGGGGAAGCATAACCAGGAAAAAATGGGTTTAATAAAGGCATGCTTCCTGGAGGATGTGGGATTTCAGGAGGCCTTTAAAGTGAGGAAAGGCATAGTCAGATTCGAGATGGGAGGGACTTCCAGGAAGGTGAGGAATGTGGGAGGAAGTTTGGAGAGTAATAATAATAATAATAATTATGGTATTTGTTAAGCGCTTACTATGTGGTAAGCACTGTTCTAAGCACTGGGGGAGATACAGGTAATCAGATTGTCCCACGTAGGGCTCACATTTTTTAACCCCCATTTTCACAGATGAGGTAACTGAGGCACTGGCCCAAGATCACACAGCAGACTAGTGGCGGAGCCGGGATTAGAACCCACGACCTCTGACGCCCAAGCCCGGGCTCTTTCCACTAAGCCACGCTGCTTCTCTAAGATGTGGTGAGAGGTTAACTTGGGAGGAGCATAGGGTAAGAGTTGGGCTTTAAGCAGGAAAAGAGAACTAATAGGTGAGAAGGAGACAGCTGGTGGAGAACCTTGAAATCAATGGTCAGTCAATCAAAAGTATTTAATGAACACCTGCTGTATACAGAGCACTCTACTGTGGGCTTAGGAGAATTCAATCAGATGAATAGGATCCCTGTCCTCAAGTAGCTTAAAATTTCGTAAGGGGAGACAGAAGCTAAAAAGAAATAGAAGGAAGTAATAGAGTATAAAGAGGGGTGTGTGTGTGTAGTGATTTCAGAAGGTCACCAGAGATGTGGAGAGGAATGACCTGTTGCATGTGAAGTGGGAGGGAATTCCAGTCAGCAAGGAGGGTGTGAGCAACAGGTCAGTGATGAAAGAGGTGTGACTTAGACCCACTCAGTAGATTGGCTTGAGAGGGAAAAAGCATGAGAGCTGGGGTTTAGTTGGAGAGAGCAGTGGGGGTCTACTCATTTTAACATGGGCTCACACAACAACGAAAATAATGAACATAAACCAAATCTGTGGATTTAACTGGACCAGACCAGATTTTCTGTAGAATTTAATTGAGTCCCTGTCCCCCACTATGAGCTGTGAAATTATTTTTAAAATATCAATTGTTTAACATGTCCAAAACAGAACGCCTCATCTTTTCCCACAAACCCTGTCCTTCCCTCGTCTTTCCCATCACTGTGGACAACTCCAATAACCTCCATGTCTCACAAACCTGAAACGTTGGCTTTATTCTCAACTCATCTCTCTCATTCATACCCACATATTCAATCTGTCAGCAAATCCTGCTGGTTCTACCTGCCTAACATCCACCCTTTCCTCTCCAACCTAACTCCTGCTAAACGGATCCAAGATCCTATCCCACCTTGACGATCCTTATCCCTTTGTTGGCCTTCTTGCTGACCTCTTAGCTTCCAGTCTTTCCCCACTCCAGTCCTTACATCACCCTATTGCCCAGACCATTGGTAGAAAAATATTCAGTCTACATCTCCCTACACCTCATGAAACTCCTGTGGTTGCCCATCCACATCCGCATCAAACAAAATCCCCTTACCACTGATCCCTCCTACCTTACCTTGCTGATTTCCTACTACAACCCAGATTTCCTACTACAACGCAGCCTGGACATTTTGCTCTTCCCGTGCAAACCTACTCACTGCACCTGGATCTCATCTCCCTTGCTGTCAACCCCTTGCCCAGGTCCTGCCTTGGCTTGAAACTCCCTCCCCCTTCATATACTACAGCCTCTCCCATCTATACTCTCCCAAGAGCTTAGTACAGTGCTCTGCATACAGTAAGCACCTAAAACATACCATCTATTGATCGGTTGATTGTTTACCTCACATCTGGCAATCAATTGTACCTAATGATCTGTTAAATGTCTCTTAATAGTCTGTGTTCTATGTCCTCGCCTTCCCATATAGACCAGCCCCTTTTTGCCCATCACACAAATCAGTCAATCAATCAGATTTATTGAGTGATTACTGTGCGGAACACTGTACTAAGCACTTGGGAGAGTACAATAAGAGTTTGTCGATACATTCCCTGCCCACTGTGAGCTCACAGTCTAAAGAAAGAGATGTTACTATAAATAAATAAATTACAGATGTGTACATTAGTGCTGTGGGACTGGGGGAGAGCTGAATAAAGGAGGCAAATCAGGGTGACGCAGAAGGGAGTGGGGAAAGAGGAAATGAGGGCTTAGAAGAGGAGAGAGAAGAGGTATTTAGCTCCATTTTAGAGCTGAGGAAACTGAGGTATAGAGAAGGTAAATGGCTAGCTCAAGGCAAGTAGAAAAGTTCGGACTAGAACCGAGATCTCCTAATTAACAATAATAATAATTTTGGTATTTGTTAAGCACTTACTCTGTGCCAGGCACAACTCTGGAGTTGATGCAAGTTCATTCATTCTGTCATTCATATTTATTGAGTACTCACTGTGTGTGCAAGGCACTGTACTAAGTGCTTGGGAGAGTACAAAACAATAAGCAGATACATTCCCTGCCCACAGTGAGCTTACAGTTTAGAGGTGGAGACAGACATAGTATAAATAAATAAATTACAGATATGTAAATAAGTGCTGTGGGGGTGGGGGGGAGGATGAATAAAGGGAGCAATTGAGGGTGACGCAGAAGGAAGTGGGGGAAGAGGAAAGGGGAGTTTAGTCAGGAAAGGCCTCTTGGAAGAGATGTTCCTTCAGTAAGGCTTTGAGGTGAGGGGAGAGTAATCGTCTGTAGGATTTGAGGAGGAAGGCAGTTCTAGGCCAGAGGAAGGATGTAGGTGAGGGGTCGGCAGCAAGGAAGACGGGATGGAGGCACAGCGAGAAGGGTAGCATTAGAGGAGCAAAGTGTGTGGGCTGAGCTGTGGGAGGAGATTAGCGAGGTGAGGTAGGAGAGGGCAAGGTGATTGCGTGTTTTAAAACCAATGTTGAGGAGGTTTTGTTTGATGCGGAGGTGGACGGGCAACCACTGGAGTTTCTTGAGGGGGAAAACATGGCCTGTGTGTTTCTGTAGAAAAATGAAGTGAGGTATGGACTCGAGTGGGGAGAGACAGGAGGCAGGGAGGTCAGCAAGGAGGCTGATAGGGTAATCAAGGCAGGATAGGATCAGTGCTTGTATTAAGGTGTCTGCAGTTTGGATAGAGAGGGAAGGGCAGATTTTAGTGATGTGAAGGTGGAGCCAACAGGATTCAGTGATGTACAATGGATAATAATGATTATGATAATAATTATAATTATGGTATTTATTAAAAGCTTACTATGGGCCAGGCACTGTACTAAGCACTGGGGTGGATACCAGAAAATTCGATGTAGACAACTCTCTCAAGAAATTTGGAGAAGAATGGTATTTATTTATATTAATGTCTGAAGGCACATCTCCTCCCTGACCAATCCCTCCTTTCCTCTTCTCCCACTCCCTTCTGCGTCATCCTGACCTGCTCCCTTTACTCATTTTCCCCTCCCAGCCCCACAGCACGTATCATATCGGTCAATTATTTGTTTATGTTAATATCTGTCTCCACCTCTAAACTGTAAGCTCGTCGTGGGCACGGAATCTGTCAGTTATACTGTACTCTCTCAAGTGCTTAGTACAGTGCCCTGCACACAGTAAGTGCTCAGTAAATACGACTGACTGACAATGGTAGGATTGAAGGGAGCTGGACATATAAGGGAGGAGGGTTTTTTTTAGGATGGGGAGACATAGGTATATTTGAAAGCAGTGTTGAAGAAGCCTTTGAAAAGTGAATGGTTGAAGATGGCAGACAGGGTGGGAAGAAGAGAGGGGCCCAAGTGTTTTAATAAAGTATGAAGCGAGGGGGTTAGAGGTGGAGGTGGAAGAGGTAGATTTTGAGAGGAAGTGAGAGAAATCTTCTTGAGTTACTGCTGGGAATATTGGGAGAATTGAGGAAGGAGGTTGCACTTGGGAATTAACACGCTATTGACTCGTTCTTGGGAACAGGATTGCTAGCTAGTATATGCCATTTGAGGGGCTAGGAAGATGTAAAACATAGTTCACAGTGATGGGAAAATATTCTCCTGCCACTGCAGAGTGTTATGATCTGGTATCCCTGGGTATTGATGAGCTGTGTTGGGGAGTGTTATGGTCTGTTATCCCTGGTAATGGTGAGCTGTGGTGGGGAGATGGAGTTATCTGGGAGAAGAATGGCTATGTTCACAGGACCAATTCCTCTGAGAAACTATAAATTTAGTTTTTATAAAACCAGAAAGTCACCCCCTTCCCCAAGTTTACTGTTTCTACTAGCTTGTAATGTAAAGCAGACCTCCATTCCAAGTAGATCCAGTAGGAACTGAGAGGATTCCCCCAACTCTTTTTAAAGAACAAGCCTCCCCCACCCCTGCCACCACTAAAGATGGAAAGAAGAAAGATGTGTGTTTGTCCAATGTGTGTCTTAGAATGTAAACTCCTAGGGCAAGATTTGCACCTAATGCATGTTCTGTACAACACATAGCACTGGTGCAGTACATAAATCTCTTAAAATGTCCATAAACTTTGGATGAGATAGTGTTGCTTGAGAAATGCCACGCTCCCAACATGCCAAAAAGTGCCTTTTGGACCAAATATTTTTGTGAAGTGTAGCAAATATTCTTCCAGTTTAGGAACGATCCCAAATTTGGATTTTTAATTCTCCCTTTCTCACGCCTCCAAAAATGACTAATAATCATGAAGGCAACAGCAACATATGAACGACTATATACATCATTTGCTTTTATTGGTTCTAACTAAAAGCGATGATATTTTGACACATTTTTAACAGGGGGTGAGTGTCAGCAGAACATTTTCTCTCACAGTTTCTTTGCTACAGAAATTATACCTGCCAAGAAAAAGGTCATGTTAAGTACAAATGCTGATTTGTTTGGTTGACATGGCTAACTATACTTTTCCCTCCCACTTTGTCTGAGGAAAGGCTGAAGGGAATGACAGGGCACTACAGTTCTTGCTTCAAAAATGCTTGCAAGAAAACAAGTTCAAGAGGCACCTGTAAACCACTACCAGACCACAAAGACGTCTACATATTGCAATCTTGCAGTTAATGTCTAGCTACTAGCTAGCTGGATGTCGATTATCAAAGGTGAGGATTTTGATGGGGACCAAATTATCTATGTGCACAAATATTCTGAAAAGTTTACTATGCAGGCAATGTGCTCTTCTGTGACGCGTAACAACCAAAAGAATTCCTCTTAGAAACATCTATTACAAAGATACGTGCCCAGTGTTAACTCAAGAAATATTTATCTATGATAAGGATGTTTGGCTTAATCACACATAGTTTGGAGCAAGATGAGAAACCAATCATGAGTGTGTCTAATTTCTTTCAAAATTTCTTTCAGTGTCTTTTAATGGTACTTGTTAAGTGCTTACTACGTGCAAAACACTACTAAATATTAGAGTAGGTACAAGATATTCAAATTGGATGCCGTCCAAGTCCCCCGTGGGACTCACAGTATAAGTAAGAAGGAGCAGGATTTAATCCCCACTTCACAAAGAGGAAAGTGTAGCACAGAAAATTAAGTAACTTGCCCAAGGTCTTACAGTTGGTAAGTGGCGGAGCTGGGATTAAAACCCAGGTCCTCTCACTCTTATGCCTGTACCCTATATTTTTCTATATTTTTACTCAACAGTAGCCCTTGCACTTTAATGATAGGTTTTTCCTCTCAATTCCAACTTGTTACAGGCCCTACAGTAAGTCTGGGATATTTTAAATTAATTCCAAGATTAAAATGGACAAAGGTTAAGGATAATAATCCACCTTTAGAGAGACAATAAGAAATAATTATTGTAAATTAATTACTCTGCTGATGATAAAGAAGTTGGTTTGTACAGCTTGCAAGGGGACTTCAGGGACAGCAAACTGCTAATCTTTCTGCATGGCCTAGTGGATAGGGCACAATTTGGGGAGTCAGAAGGTCATGGGTTCTGATCCCGGCTCTGCCATTTGTCTGCCGGATGACCTTGGGCAAGTCACTTCACTTCTCTGGGCCTCAGTTATCTCATCTGTAAAATGGGGATTGAGAGTGTGAGCCCCTTTGGGACAGGGACTGTGTCCAACCCAATTTGCTTATATCCACCCCAGTGCTTATGTGCTTGGCACGCAGTAAGCACATCACTACCGCAATTATTATTATTATCATTTGTCATCTGGATGCCCAAAAGTACGACGAGCAACATAATTTACATGAGAAAGGCTTATCTCCATTCTGACACAATTCTGTAGCTACCTGCCAAAATTAACATCTAAACACTAAAGGTGTGGTCATAAACTCCCAGTCTGATAGTATATTGGAATGACTGTTTTGGGCAGGGAACTCTGTTGGACTTTTCTCTCCCAATTGCTTAGTGCAATGCTTGGCACACAGTAAGCGCTCAATAAATACCAGTGATGATAATGATGATGAGGATGATGATGATGAATGATCACAAACCGGGTACCAAAGCCGTATTGCCCCTTTATAGTTTTACTCTGGCATGCAGAGCAGCACGAAATGTTCAGTGTTCACACTGACTGAAAAGTTGAAAAGTTGGAGATTTCCTATCCAAACTTTCAGATGTCCTGTCAGGGACTTGGAGGAGAAAACACAGAAGCCAATATTGTCAAGCTTCTTTGGATTCTACTCAAAGTCTCTTTTCCGGGGGAGACCTAGGAAGCTCCTAGGTGCTTCGATATCTCAAGTTTACTTGGCCCCTGATTATACGTACTTTTTTCCATCGGCAGTCTGCACTACGATCGTGGCAGCCCCCACTCTGGGCAAGGTCGGATTAATCCAGTGGTTGTCCCAGATAAATTTAACTTTCTGAAGATCTCCAACATCGAGCTCTGCATCGAATTCATTGGAATGAGTGGCACCTGGTTTGAGGGATCCCCTAGAAATATGGGAAGATAAAAAGGTCACGGTCAATAATAGATTCTGATTCTACAAGGCGGAGCTCATTTTGCTACTGACATTTCCCCTTAAGGTGATACAAAACTCACTTGTAGATATCATATTGCCTGGTGTTTCCGTTGCTGCCGAACAAAGTAATTTTGACCTCTCCACTAACTCTGGATCCAGACAGTGTGACAGACACCTTATATCTCCAACCTGCACCGGACAAATGAAATCAACCAGATTAGGAGTTTCAGAATAGCTCTTTTGGAGGCTACGCCAGAGAATGAGGTTGTACACTTGCAGTCGGTTAGATGGTGAACACACTGAAGGGAGGGAATGTGTCTTTTGCTATTGTGGTCCTATCCCAAGATAAGAGCGTTCTCTACACAGCAAGGCTTTAGTAAAAATTGTTCAACATCTCAACCTGAGCCACCTCTCCCCATAGAGTCAGATGACTCCCTAAAGGTGGCATCCCTAAATCTTGGGGTAGACCCACCCGGGTTCAACATCAGGCACTGGCCACCTTGAAATTGGTGAACATGTTCCACTGTCTCTATTCTGTATGAGGCCAAAATCCAGGCAAATTCCTGAGCCTAGAGTGTCCCTACTCTGACGCCACCCTCATCCCCCACCTCCACCTTTCATCCAGAATTTAGATGATCTTTAAGGTCCCTGTTTCCACCAGTGTGTTTTTCTACTTGAGATGGGCGCTTATACAATTTTAGGCACCGCTATCCTGCACTCTCCCCGTTGACAGCGAGCCTTCATCTGCTCACCACCTGAAGTCGGCCTGGACCCAGCTTGTGTAGAGCACCTGTTTCTAGACAATGAGCGTGCACCTTACCCAGCACGTAAAGCCTGAGGAAGGGCTGACGGCAACTTACGAGAAAAATTACTAGCGTCTGCAGTGTTCAAATAAAAGGGTTTTCCCACTTCGTTTGCTTTACGAGTGAAGTTATCGGCGTAGTGACCCATCTGGGGGCAGCCTCCGGAAGGGCAGGGGAAACACTTGTTCTAATGAAAACAGATAAGTCGGTTAGCACGGAGGCCGTGTTTCTTTCATAGAACCTCCCCTTCCACCCTCATTCTTGGAAATAAATTCCCTCAAAATAAATTCCACTTTCCTGAAATGAAAATTTTCCCAAGTTCAAAAGCAAGGCCCCCTTGCCCTCCAATTGAATCAGCATGTGGAAAATGTCATTGTCCATAAAAGCAATTGAATGCTGTGAGAAGGTTGGTCCCTCTAGACTCTGAGCTTGTTGTGGGCAGGGAATGTGTCCATTCACTGTTGTATTGTATTCTCCCAAGTGCCTAATACAGTGCTTTGCACACAATAAGCACTCAATAAACACCACTGATTGAATGAATTCATACTAAGTGAAATATTATTATATTTTTCTCATCATATTATACTATGTAACGAGAATAATTATTTGCCCTGTACTTTAACATTTGACCAAGCCTGCATCCAAGTGGCATATGTTTAAATATCAACAGTGCATTGAGCAAAAATCATGCAATTTCCCTGCAAAAGAAAATATTTTGAAGGTCACTTGCTGTTAAAATTGAACTTTGAAAATGAGAGGTGATTTTACTCATTCTCACTGTTTATGTGATTAGATCATTTCCTGTGATCAAAGACCAGGCTATAGTTCTATAATCTATATAGTTTCTATAGTCACGACATAAGTTACCCTCCATAAGTCATAAGTCATATGTCATGCCATAGGGTAACTTACAGCTTGAAAAACATTGTAGGAATCACATGGGAATCCAGTGAAGCCATTTGGATTGATGATGCTGTCGGAGTAAAATTTATAACTCCTCAAGTGATTACAAGCTACAAAATCACGAGTTCCTGCAAAAACAAATTCCAGTGAGAAGTCCCGACAGCCCCGACAGTGTTTCTTTTTTGGAAGCAAACATCCCAGAGGGAATAGCGAAGGGAAGCTGAAATGTGAGTTAGGCCAGCTCAGGAGCCCCAGGAAGGATTTATCTCGGGTAGACTGCTTTTTTTTGCTTGAGAATTTTATACTTTGTATCTACCTGCACAAATTACTGCATAGATTATAGATTTTTTTTACCCCCCCCCCCATGAATTATTGATGGTTTTCTTGGAAGAGCAAGCAAGGCTCAGCTGGGTCCAGGCCTAAAGGAAATAGATGCCCAGTCATTTTCCATCATTATTATTATTAGTATTATTAATAGCAGTATTTGTTAAGTCCTTACAAGGTCATAGGTTGGGAAGCAGTGTGGCCTAGAGGATACAGCACGGACCTGGAAGTCTTAAGGACCTGGGTTCTAATCCCAGCATCACCACTTGTCTGCTGTGTGACCTTGAGCAAGTCATTTCCCTCTGTGCCTCAGTTACCTCATCTGTAAAATGGGGGTTAAGGCTGTGAAACCCATGTGGGATAAGGTGTGTCCAACCCAATTGTCTTATATCTACCCCAGTGATCAGTACAGTTCCTGGCACATAATAAGTACTTAACAAATCTCACTAAAAAAATATCGGCTCTGGATATAAAATTTGTACTTTGAGAGTGAATAGATGACGGTAAAGACCATGAAGAAGGAATTGCTACCCTCAGGACACATCTCTCCTGGGAAGAAAGATGGATGAACCAATACGTAAAGGCAAGAGAGATTGTTTCTTAAAGTGAGGCAGTGAGGCCTAATGCCAAGAGTGCAGGATTGGGCAGCAGGATCTCAAGTTCTAGTTCTGACCCTGTCAGTTGCCTGCTGTGTGACCTTGGAAATGTCCCTTAACTTCTCTGAGCCTGTTTCCTCAGCTCTAAAATGGGAATAAAATCCCCGTTCTTCCACTTTCTTAGACTGTGAGCCTTGTGTGGGACAGGGACCGTGTCCGGATCCCCTTATCTTGTATCCATTCCAGCTTTTGGCCCAGAGTAAGTGCCTGATGCAGATCATTATCATTAAAGCTGGATCGGCCCAATGTTTTATCAGTGGCACCATCGTCCACACTGAGTGCCTGCTCTGTGCCTGCTGGCGGCAGAGCAGTTTACTTAGATTGGAAGCCCCACCCGAGTATTCCCTTCCAGCATTTAGAAGCAGCGTGGCTTAGTGGAAAGAGCACAGGCTTGGGAGCCAGGAGGTTGTGGGTTCTAATCCCGGCTCTGCCATCTGTCAGCTGTGTGACTTTGGGCAAGTCACTTAACTTCTCTGTGCCTCACTTACCTCATCTGTAAAATGGGGATTAAGACTGTGAGCCCTACGTGGGACAACCTGATAACCTTGTATCTACCCCAGAGCTTAGAACAGGGCTTGACACATAGTAAGCGTTTAACAAATATCGTCATTATTATCACAATGCTCTGCACACATAGTAAGCACTCAATAAATACTATTACTACCACTTCTATTATTGCTAGACACCAAGTTACAAAAAAAAAGGCACCATCTTATAATCTAATGGATTCCTAATTGCTAAGTAAAATTGGCTAAGAAATAATGATAATAATAATGGCGTTGGTTAAGCACTTACTATGTGCCAGGCACTGGGGTGGATACAAGCAAAACCGGTTGGACACTGTCCCTATCCCACATGGGGCTCACAGTCTTAATCCCCATTTTACAGATGAGGTAACTGAGGCAAAGAGAAGTAAAGTGACTTGCCCAAGGTCAACAGCAGACGAGTGGTGGAGCCGGGATTAGAAGTCAGATCCGTCTGACTTCTAGGCCAGTGCTCTACCCACTAGGCCATGCTGCTTCTAAGTGAACTAAATATCCCAAGGGATCATACTTTACCTCTCTGTGTAAACTCTAACAGAATAGGAGGCTACACGAAGCAGGAAATGAGAGCTGTTGACAGGAATGCATTTGGCGAAGCATAACATTGTCCTCAGAGTTTTACCTTCCCAGATTCCCTCTATGTCTATGATCTGTGAAATGGGGTTCTTCTTACATCCCGGCATTTGCTTTCCTCCATTGGGAAAAAAGTCCAGGTGTCCGACCAACTGGCTCGTTCCAAATCCTGGAAGATTTTAAACCAAGGGCCAGTAAACGCAATGTAATTTACCGCCGGGAGAGCAGTTCTACAGGTTCTGTTTTAGGGCCTCATTGTGGAGGGCTCACCCATATAAGGGATAGTAGGAGCAGAGTCGGTGTGAATTACATCAACGAAATCAGCATCACTGGGATCCAGTCGGACATCTACCGAAGTTCCTTCGAAGCAAGGCTCAGCTGGGTCCAGGCCTAAAGGAAATAGATGCCCAGTCATTTTCCATCATTATTATTATTAGTATTATTAATAGCAGTATTTGTTAAGTCCTTACAATGTGCCAGACACTATATTAAGCGCTGGAGTAGATACAAGATAATTGGGTTGGACACAGTACCTGTCCCACAGAGGGCTCACAGCCGTAATCCCCATTTTACGGATGAGGGAACTAAGACACAGAGAGGTTAAGTGATTTGCCCTAGGTCACACAGCAGACAAGTGGCAGAGCCGGGATTAGAACCCAGGTCCTTCTGACTTCCAGTCCCTTGCTTTGGAGATAAGGGTATGTGCGATAGATACATACGGGTGTACACGAAGTTGTGTATACACAAAAGAAAGAGACTGGGTGTGCACAATGTTTCCACATTTCTCAGGAACAAGAATTTTTCTTGTAACCACCTGATGCTTAGTACAGCCCCTGGCACATAGGAAGTGCTTAACAAATACCATAATTATTGATTATCATTATTATTATCGTATTTGTTAAGCACTTACTATGTACCAAGCACTGTTCTAAGCACTGGGGTGGATTCAAGGATATCAGGTTGGACACAGTCCCTGATGCGTGTGGGGCTCACAATCTAGGTAAGAGGGAGTAGGATTTCATCCCCATTTTACAGATGAGGAAACTGAGGCACAATGAAGTGAAGTGACTTGCCCAAGGTCACACATCAGACATAAATAAAAAAGAACTATAGAAAAGAGGTCGAGAGGCAGACAGAGGAAGAAACAACAACAAAAAATGGAGAAATAAATGAAGCGACGCCAGTGAAAAATAACAACTTCCTCAGCTAGTGTCCTCCAAAACGTTCACCTTAGTTGGGTGTTGCCTTTCTGAGGCAGGAACAGAAAAATTTCCAGGCCGATGTCCAATTTATCCGGTCAACCTACCCGTGATCCTTCCGACGGTGCCATTTACTCTCGATCCGGCCTCTCCGGCAGCGTGAGCTCCCAGGCTGTGGCCAATGACGTGGATGTCCGAAAGAGAGTATCCAAATTTGGACTGTTGGGAAGGACAATTCTTTTAAGAATAGACAGACCATAGCCTGGCATAAAGACCAGTGAATTACAGGACTCTGGAGATTCGATCCATTTCACAGTACACATTACAGGCCTCTCTAAAGATCATCACCTCTCGATTAATATTTCCCCACAGAGAACCTAAAGGATGACCATCTCTTCGAGGGAAAAACCCATCCGTTGCTTTTTCTCCTGAGCTCTCCATGCTTATCTTCTGGCACTCATGTAGGCTCAAAATGCAGAGTTTTTTATCCGTACCTAAAAAGCCCTTACTCAATCCCCGGCCCCTTCCAGCTATTTCCCCATCTCCCTGCTCCCATTTCTACCCCAAATTGTGGAAGTGATCATTTATACATGCTGCTTTCACTTCTTTGCCAGTTCCCAACTCACTGGAGTGAACCCTCAGACCGCATCACTCAACTGAGAGCGCACTGTCTTAGGTCACCGGTGACCTCCTTAAAACCAAAGGCAAAGGGCTCTACCCAGTCCTAATCCTCCTCCTTCAAATACTTTTGGCTTCAGCTTGCCGATGTTGTACTCATTTGGTTCTCTTCTTACCTCTATGACACGCCTCAGTTATCTTTTCTGGCTCTCACACCTTATCGTTGGTGTCCTTCAAGCCTTAGTTCCGAGTCTTTCACTCACTCCCACTCTCTAAGGGAACTCATCCAGTGCTGAGCTTCTTTTCGTCATCTACTGCTGAAATTAATACTGCTCTCCGCTTGATCCTGTTCAATTCAACATCTAACTGCTTACTAACTGGAAGCTGCATGGCCTGGTGGACAGCGCATGGGCCTGGGAGTCAGAAGGACCTGGGTTCTAATCCCGGCTCTGCCACTTGTCTGCCGGGTGACCTTGGGAAAGTCACTTCACCTCTGTGGGCCTCAGTTACCTCACCTGTAAAATTGCAATTTAGGCTGTGAGCCCCATGTCGGGCAGGGGCAGTGGCCAACCTGATTTGCTTGTATCTACCCCGGAACTTAGAACGGTGTTTGACACATAGTAAAGGCTTAACAAATATCATTATTATGATGATGAGGATGATTACTAATTCAGTTCTCAGCCTTGCCCCGCAGTGGTTTTTCCTCATGTTAAAGCTGTTGCTCATTGGCCAATACGATCATGGCATACATCGCTCCCATATGGGTTATTTACAAACTCCTTCCCATACTTTTGTTCCTACATAAGGTCTATTATTTCCTAAATGCCTTCCCATGTCAAATTCAAAGAGAGAGCAAAATCATGGGATGGAAACAAACCCAGTGAATTAAATGGAAACATACCTGGAAAATGCAGTGTTATTATTAGCTTATTGGGTAAGTACTCACAGAGAGAATGTCAATAAGATAAGCAACTTCAGCACCCACGACCCGGATGTTGTTCGATGCCTGGGTGTATCCGGTCCGAGAGCCACTCTTCCAATCCACACAGATGCAGTTCACCTGTTCCACTGTAGTCATCCTCTGGGACAAACATGCAAGTGATCCAAAGAGGAAAAAAGGAATGAGCATTAGCACAAATCGCCGCCAAAATCTCACACTCATTAGAGTCGAAAACTGGAAGCAATGCCCTATCTGTTAGTCTACCCTGACGGTTCCCCAGTCAGAGAGCCAAAATGTCAGATCCCACAAATATTACTTCCTAATTTTTCTTAAACAAGAGTGGGTGGGAACTCCCATTTACTATGAAACTAACAGAAATGGCAAACAGCAACGCCCTTTCGTGCAGTTTAAATTTGCATCGTAGAGGTAGATTCACTCTTCGAAACTAGTCACAAACAGTTCTTCCTATCTTGCTTAAATGATCACTACATGTTACGGATTTTAAGGAAGAGAGAGTTCATGACAGCAGATTTTTAAGATGGAAAATAAAACACTTTAAAATTCAAGGTACTGCGCTCACATTGTTATAAAGGGTCCTTTGCTTATTCACAGTATATTGAAGAGAGGCTATGGACAGCATTTTCCACTAGAGGGTTCCTTGGTTACACGGGTGTTGAAGAGTGATCTAAATGAGGTCTTAAAATAGTGGATTATCCGAATGCCCATGCTCCCTTTTGTTACCTTTACGGATACAGTGGTAGGAAAGTGAGAAAACACACTCTGCAGGTTGTACATGGGTTGCAGAAAACACAAAATGGAACTGTGAGGATGAGAGAATTCATTCCAAATGAACGCAGCCAGAGAAGTAGCAGCTTTGTGGATGCTGACCATTTGAGCTGAAAGTCCACTTAGAGACTCTGTTTCCTCATTTTGAGCTAGAATGGATGCTTAGCGGAGGCTAATGCTTTTCTGAGATTAAGCAAAACAACTGCCTAAAGAAAAGCAAAAGCAGATATTTCTGTCCCTTAACAAGGGGAATCCTGGGCAGCCTTTATTGTCTCAAAAACCTGACAGGTCACAGATCCTCTTTGACACAACTTTTCCACTTTTCTTTTGCTAAAATTCAATTTTGCCTAAGCCTCAGATACCTGGCAAAGAATGAAGCAATCTGGTAAAGATCCCTTCTGCCTTAATCCCCCTACATGTACCCTCAGGTTAATCAAGGGAGGGGAAGAATATTAATCATTTTTAGGAATATTCATTTCCCCTACAGAAAAAAACTCTCAATAGAAGGCAAATGACTGGGTAGCCAAAGTGTAAAGGATGATGCCTGGACAACCAGAAGCAAGCATTGTCTTCCTGGATTATAGTTAAAGAAAAGCAACATGGCCAAGTGGAAAGAGCCTGGGCCTGGAAGTCAGGGTACCTGAGTTTAAAACCTGATTCTACCACATGTCTGCTGTGTGACTTTGGACAAATCTCCTACCTGCTCTGTGCCTCAGTGACCTCATCTGTAAAATGGGGATTAAGACCATGAGCCCTATGTGGGACGGGGAAAGTGTCCAACCTGCTTAGCTTGTATTTTATCCCAGCACTTAGCAAACTGCCTGGCACACAGGAAACACTTTTCAAATACCAATAACCACTAAAGAAAGGTAATACCATACCTTGCACATGTTGGACAACCAATTCTCTTCTCCTTGGTCAATAAACCCATGAATGATGAAGCGAGTTTTCCTCTGGATTTTGAAATTGGAGTCCTGAATAGTTGATGGATCTGTTGTATAGAGCTCCTAAGGAAAACAAAAAAGTTTTATCCGTCAACCTCCTCACATATATCACGTGGGTCAACCTGATTACCCTGCATCTACCCTAGTGCTTAGAACAGTGCTCTGCACATAGTAAGTGCTTAACAAATACAAATACCAACATTATATATGCAGTTTTAGCAACCCAGTGGAGATCACCTGATATATTCAATAGCAGGGGGAAAGTTGGATCATGGAATTCACTTGGGTAAATAACCTGATCCATATTCCCGTGGGAACATTCCTGGAGAATTGTCTTTGTAGAGGGATCCAGAAATGAATTTTGTAATGATTTCTTCTTTCTCTTCCTTTTTCAATCAATCGTTAGTATCTATTGAGTGCTTACTCTGTGCAGATTACTGTTTTAAGCACTTGGGAGAGTACAGTGGAGTCAGTAGATGTGACCCCCTAATAATAATGATATTTGTTAAGCGCTTACTATGTGCCAAGTACTGTTCTAAGCATTGGGGTAGATACAAGGTAATCAGGTTCTCCCACATGGAGCTCACAGTCTTAATCCCCATTTTACAGATGAGGTAACTGAGGCACACAGAAGTTAAGTGACTTGCCCAAAGTCACACAGCCAATAAATGGCAGAGCCAGTATTAGAATACATGACTTTTGACTCCCAAACCCAAGCTCTTGCCACTAACCATGCTGCTTCCCTACCCTCAAGGAGTTTACAGTCTCCCTGGGGGAGTCAGACACTGGGATAAATTACAACAAATTCACTTGGACAAATGGATAGAGCATAGGCCTGGGAGTCAGTAGAACCTGGCTTCTAATCCCAGCTCCACCACTTTTCTACTGTGTGACCTTGGACAAGTCATTTGACTTCTCTGTGCCCCAGTTCCCTCATCTATAAAACGGGGATTTAATACCTATTCTCCCTTCTGCTTAGACTTTGAGCCCCATGTGGAATACTATTAGCTTATATCTATCCCAGTGCTTAGAACAGTGCTCGCCACAGAGTAAATGCTTAGCAAATAGGACAATCAAAAGGGGAACCTTCAATTTCTGCTAGCCCTCAACCCACAGTTTCATTACAACAGTGAAGAAACATTCCTTCCACAGTAGTCATAGGTTCAACAAACAATCGATAGAAACAAAGACAGGTAGATAGGTAAGTAGCTGTCCTTCATGCCTAAAGCTGACCTTCCTAATGAGAGATACTTTTCATGTACTTAGTTGTGGCTGAAAAGAGAGATGAGATGACGTTTCCTACTGGTTTTTGAAATTGGAGATCTCAATACAGGGGGGATCTGTGGCCTGAAGATGCTGGGTAAAACAGAACACTTTGAAAAGTCGAGGGACCGGCAATCTATTCCACACTGTGTGTACATAGAAGCCGTCCCCTGCTTTGTTCAAATACGTCTTTCGAACCTTGGTATTTCAAGTTGTCCCATGGAGGACAATTCTTCTGATTGCAACGTACCAGTTGGGCCTGTCTATTCTCTTCCAACAGTCAATGGCATACCTCATTTTTTGATTATGAGAACATTTCATTTGCTCTTCCTACATGCAAATACCATAGCTTCTTGAGTAAACTGCTACCATCCATTCTTCTCACAGGTCCTATCTAGTGAAACTCTTGTAGTGAGCACTGCCTTGGATTAACTGCATTCCATTGCCAATTTGGGAAGAACTGTGGCGTTTTCACCCCTGACTGGGGTGCCGGGATGTTCTTGTTCTGGGATGAATGGGAGGGAACTGAACTGTGCTTTGGAAATGTCACTACAAGGGAATGCCAAGAAGCATTTGTGTACATAGTAATGAGATTCATTTGAGGATTGGCAATTTAATCCACTTATCCCAGCACTCCCTCTTCTTCTTTTTAAGGAGGAAGAAATTCCAGTTTATCCGAGTTCAGGCTTCCTTGACAGTATGGTTTAAGGTCTCACCTTTTCCTCTTTCTCTTTTCAGTTTTGATAGGTCAATCAATCAATCAATCAATCCATCATTGGTATTTATTGAGAGCTTACTGGGTGCAAAGCACTTTCATCAGAAGCTTTTCCTTTTCATTCTTTTCAGTAACAGAGGGGATCTCCCATAACTTGCTCTGGGCTTTCCCAGGGTTTTATCCTTGGAGGAATTGATTTGGCCTCTTCCAGTCTTGCCAGTACATGGGTTTCTCCCATGGTTATCCTCTCAATTCTCCATTTATCTCCCTCCATCCAATTCTGTAATAAAAATCATAGTGGAATTTATTAGGTGCTTGCTATACGCTAAGCACTGGGATGTGTTAAAGGTAATCAGATCAGATGCAGTCTCCAAGCCACATGGGGCTCACAGACTGTGTCTCCATCCCCGTTCCTGTTACTCTGATAGGCTTCCGGGCACGGATATTCCATTGTGATCAAGACGGGTACCACACCTCTTTTGAGTTGTTTATTTGAGGAAAAGCCCGTTCAAATCTCTAAGCAGTAATTTCCCCTCCTTGTTTTCTTCCATATCTAAGATTTGGTTTCTAAATGTAAACATTCAATAACTACCATTGATTGATTGATAAATGAGGGAATCTCTCATTGGTCATTTTGAGTTGCAGCAGAAACCCCAATTATGTAGAGTGGAAGTGACCCTGAAAGAATGGCCTCACCAAAGCTCTTCACATGCTTATATGTCACAGCACCATCATCCTTCATTGCCTTTAAAAGCAACTTTTTTCATAAGTTGGAGCAGTTATAAGCATAAATATTGAAAAGCACCTCTCAGCCCACATACCAGGTGAACTAGTAACAGCTGGACAGGCGTCAAGGGACATGAGCTCCTTGTACATCTTCCAACTCTAGTGTATTGTACTCTCCTAAGTGCTTAATCAATCGATCAATGGTATTTATTAAGCGCTTACTTTGTGCAGAGCACTGTACTAAGCACTTGGGAGAGTATAATACTATAGAGTTGGTAGAAATATTCCCTTCCCACCATGAACTTACAGCCTAAAGGGTGAGACAGACATCAATATAATTTATCATATATAATCTATAGACATGTACATAAGTGCTGTGGGGCTGAGCATGGAGGGAAAACTAAATGCCCAAAGGTCACAGAGCTTAGTACAGTGTTCTGCATTAAGCAAGCACTCAATAAATACCACTGATTGATTCAGTGCAGGTATTTGTTTAACAGTAACTGCAAATTTTATAATCGCGGAATCCAAGAATTGAACCGTATGTTTTAAAAGACCTTAAACACTTATCAAATATCTATCTCAGCACTTAGCTCACAGTAGACACTTTATGAATGCCACGATAATAATAACGATATTGCGTGCGCACAGCACAGAATAATAATGATAATATCACTAAATGGTAATATTATTATTGAATCACTCAGTAAATAGCATTGATTATCATCATCATTTTTATGGTATTTCTTAAGTGTATTTACTATGTTCCAGGCACTGTTTCAAGCACTAGGGTAGGTACAAGATAATCAGGTTGGACACAGTCCATGTCCCACATGGGACTCACCGTCTTAATCTCCATTTCACAGATGAAGGAACTGAGGCACAGAGAAGTGAAGTCATTTGCCCAAGGTCACACAGCAGAGAAGCAGCAGAGCAGGGATTAGAACCCAGGTCCTTCTTACTCCCAGGCCCGTGCTCTATCATCATTAAGTTTCCTAGGCCACCCTGCTTCTCTGCATATTCATTCCATATAGAAACTAAATCTCTGTCACCACTAACACAAAGCACAGACACTAAAATTACACCGGTCATACCTGAAAGTTGTCTGGGTTTTCATTAGTGTACAGCAGGAAGCGGGTGTTGATCTTTTCCGGGGACCAGGGTAAAACTTTCAGTGGCCTTTCTATGGTTCCAGCCCATGGAATCTCATCTGAAAAGCAGCCAAGTCTTTCGAAGCAAACTTCTTTTCCTGAAACCATGAATTTAAAAAATGGATTCTTAGTTCCTAAACTTGAGAACAGTTTTTGTTACCATGGAGGATGGCTTTAGGGAACGGGAGGGGGCTATAACTGCCGGGTCCTATGTGACCCCAGAAGGACTATAGAATGTAAGACAGATGGCAAGGGTGTAAAGAAGATTATAAAGTGAAAAGCCAGTCTAGAAAGAAACACGTAAGGTGGAAGGCCAAATGGGAATACAGAGAAGATGTAATCATTCACATTCAATCAATCAGTGGTATTTACTGAACGCTTACTATGTGGAATTGCGTGGCTTATTGGATAGAGCATGGGACTGGGAGTCAGAAGGACCTGGATTCTAATCCCGACTCTGCCACCTCTTTGCTGTGTGACCTTGGGCAAGTCACTTAACTTCTATGTGCCTCAGTTACCTCATTTGTAAAATGGGGATTAAGAATGTGAACCCCACGTGGGATAGGGACTGTGTCCAACCTGATTAACTTGTACCTACCTCAGCACATGGAACAGTGCTTGGCACATCAGAAGTGCTTAACAAGTGCCATAATTATTATTATTATTATGTGCAGAGCACTGTGCTAAGTGCTTGGGAGAGTAAAATACAACAGAGTTAGCAGATGTGTTCCCTGCCCATAGTGACTGTTATGTGGAAGACCCGTATAAGATCCGAAGGGTCAGATGGGTCCAAAGGGTAGAAGACCATCTACTGCGGACAAGATCCTGACCAAATGAAGAAAAGAAGTGAGACCAGCAAGCAGGTGTCCTGTGAAGAGGATGAGGAACAATGAAGGTGGGCTGGGGTATGTGCGTGGCAGGGTTACTTGCCACCCTTTGGGCCATTAACGCTAAACCTGGGTTCTAATCCTGGCTCTGCCAATTTCCTATGTGACCCTGGGCATGTCACTTCACTTCTCTGTGCCTCAAATATCTCATCTGCAAAATGGGGTAAATGGGGATGTGGATTATGCCCAATCTGATTAGCTCGTATATCCCCCAGCTCTTAGTACACTGCCTAGCACATAGGAAGCACTTATATAACACTGAAAAAAAAATTCATTCAGCTTTGAGTCTCTTCACCTGTTATCAGTTGGGTTTGAGAAAAGTCTCCCTTTGGAGTTTAGGGCCGCGGAAATAAAAGGCTTCCCTTACTTATATGACCCCTGTCCGCGTTACTGGGTTACCGTGGAGAGAGAGGGCTGTAGGCAGGGATGAGTTGGGGGAAGGAGGACAGAGGGTGGGGAAAGAAAGGAGCCAGGCTTCCTGGCCATGAGGAACAGAGTTTGGGGGTGGGGAAAAGGGCTGAACCAAAGCAGATTGAATTGTCATTCTGCATTCAGAAAGCCAGGGTTTATCCAAATAAAGTTGGTTAAGGCGATGATGATGATGATAATGATGGATAATTACAGGAGACAAAGTAGAGGCAGCTGCTATAGACAACTCGCTCAAGAAGTTTGGAGAGGAATGGTAGATGGGAGATAACTGGAGGGATTCATGGGGTCAAGGGTTTTTTTTCTTTAAGGATGGGGATGCATGTCTTTCTCCCCATCTAGGCTGAAAGCTCGCTGTAGGCAGGGAACATGTCTACCAACTCCGTTTTACTGTTCTCTCCCAAGTGCTTAGTTCAGGGCTCTGCACATAGTAAGTGCTCAATAAACACCACTGATGATGACCAATTTGAAGGCAATGGGGAAGAAACCTTTGGAAAGTGAGCGGTGGAAGATGGCAGTCGGGAAGGAATAAAAGGAATGGGAATGTGTTTTGAAGGGGTGGGGTTGAGGCGGAGAGGGAGATATCCTGAGATACTACTGGGAAAGATGGGAGAGACGAAGAGGATGCAGGAGGAGGGAGGGAGGGATTGAAGAGGAGCAGGGGAGATTTTAGGGAGATCATGCCTGATGGTTTTAGTTTTATCACTGAAGGTGTCCGATTGTATCATATGACTGGCTGAGGGAGGCGGCACTATGTTGGACTGTTGTTCAACCCCTTATGTATATATCCATAATTTATTTTAATATCTGTGTCTCCATCTAAACTGTAGGCTCCTTGTGGGCAGGGAACATGTCTACCAACTCTTTTGTAGTGTAATCTCCCAAGTGCTGAGGACAATGCTTTGCACACAGTAAGCACTCGATAAATACCATTGATTTTATCACCTCTGGATCGGTAGACATGACATGACGTCCGGATCCCTTCATAAGCTACCTAAATGATTCTTATGCAGATCATACCCTTGATGTGGACATAACAAGAAACTGCGTGGCCTAGTGGATAGAGCACGGCCCTGGGGGTCAGAAGAACCTGGGTTCTTATCTCGGCTCTGCCACTTGTCTGTTGTGTGACCATGGACAAGTCACTTATTTCTCTGGGCCTCAATTATCTCGTTTGTAAAATGGGGATAAAGACTGTGGCCTCATGTGAGGCATGAACTGTGTCCAACCTGATCATCTTGTATCTACCCCAGTGCTTAGCACAGTGCCTGGTGCCTAGAAAGTGATTAACAAAATGCCACAAAAAAACTCAATAGATTTTTTCAATAGACCCTTCAACTAGAAGGGTCTCCTGAAGTCACCCAGCACTTATCTGCTGTGTGAACTTGGGCAAGTCGCTTCATTTCTCTGTCTCTGTTACCTCATCTCTAAAATGGGGATGGAAACTGTGAGCCCCACAAGGGACAAGGACTGTGTCCAACCTGATTACCTTGTATCTACCCCAGCACTTAGTACAGTGCCTGGCACATAGTAAGTGCTGAATGAATACCACACTTATTATGAAAAGACTTAAGTAGACAACCGGTTGGAAAGATTTCATGAACTGAGGTGTCCATATACTGGTGGATTGTTTCTTACCTATGACGGTGCCCAGCAGGACCAGGGTGACCATCCAGATCGGAAGCATCTAAACGGATTCAAATACACAGAGTTCAGTCGTTCCTCAAGAATACCCGAAAAATGCACCGTATCCAGATTCATTGCAACTTTTCTCTCAAATGACATTTTAGAAGAGAGTGGTGTTGGGAAAGATGACTTACCATGGCCATTTCCTCCAACTCCACCCAATACAGAAGGGAGTGTAGAAGCCCTTTTATAGCCAAGTCTTATCGGGTTGGGCATTTTTCCATGAGGAAGGGACATGTAGAGAGAGAAAGTGCCAAACATATTTCTAAATTTATATCACCAAAGATAGACCTACCAAGATTAAGAGAGTCGAGAAAGCTGTCCAAGGAGTCGATTCGTGGGAAGAAGACGAGTGTGTTGGGGTCAGGGGAGGGCTCTCTTCATCTCGAACTTCGATAAACACATCAATCTCAATCTAAGGGGAGTGGCCTATTACAAAGAGCATAGGCCTGGGGCCAGAGGACCTACATTCTAATCCTGGCTCTGCCTCCCGTTGGTTTAGTGACCTTGGGCAAGTCACTTAACTTCTCTGTGCCTCAGTTACCTCATCTATAAAATGGTGATTCATTTTCTGATCCCCCTCCTACGTAGCCTATGATCCCAATGAGGGGCAGGCAATATGTTCCATCTGATTATCTCATTTCCACACTTAATAAGTGCCCAACAAACACCCTTATTCTAATTTATTATTATTGTTGTTGTTATCTTTATTATTGCCCTGCCAGATGTGATTTGCTTTCCATTTTTGCAGTTCTAGATAGGGGTGTATTTGGTTGCATGAATGCATGGGTGCTTCTTAGGAGTAGGTAAGTGGATTCTTGGTTCCACACAGCCATTCCATGACCCTTGCAAATAAGATCTCAACATTTTTCAGCAATTGGCGTGTTTTCCCCGCCTGCCTTCCTCTGGAGAGGTGAAAACATACTAAAGATAATGGAATCAGTTTTCTTTATTTGCTCACCCAGATATAGGCATGCTCTCTTCTCCAGAGTTGGGTTTGATTTCTCCCTGGTGGTCTCTTAAGGTTTCCAAGGCCAGAGAGTTGAGGAGAATGGCACGAGGATGACCTCTGACGGAGTCTTAGCATAGCTCACATTTTTGTATGGTATTTGTTAAGCATTTACTATGTGCCAGGCACGGTACTAAGCGCTAGAGTAGATAAAAGGGAATCAGGTTGGACACTGTCCATGTCCCACATGGGGCTCACAGTCTCCATCCCCATTTTACAGATGAAGTAACTGAGGCCCATAGAAATGAAGTGACTGGCCCAAGGTCACAAAGAGGACAAGTGGTGGAGCTGGGATTAGAACCCAGGACGTTCTGACTCCCAGGCTTGCGCTCTATCCACTAAGCCACGCACGCTGCTTCCTCTCACATGAGCCATCCATAACAGAGTCATGTGCCAAGAGACAGCAGATCCTGGAGTAGGCTGGGGATAGGGTGGAGCGACCCTCTTCTGAAGTCTCTGTTGAGGAGCCCACATCATTCCCTTCTCCTTCGAAGGACAAGAATACATACGGAAACATGCTCTGCTCTGGGCAGGCCTGGATGCTACCAATGCCTAATAACCAAGTCAATCAATGAATCTTATTTATTGAGCACTTACTGTATGCAATCCAAGAAACTATAAACTAATATTCTCACTGTGCCTCCATCTCACCTATCTTGCTGCGGGCCTCTAGCCCACACCCCGCCTCTATCCTGGAATGCCCTCCCTTCTCAAATCCGACAATCACTCTCTCCCCCTTCAAAGCCTTACTTGAAGGCACATGTCTTTCAAGATGCCTTCCCTGACTAAGACCTCCTTTCGTCTTCCTCCGCTTCATTGTGTGTCACCTTGACTTGCTCCCTTTATTCATCCCCCTCCCAGCTCCACAGCTCTTATGTACATATCTGTCATTTACTTATTTATGTTAATGTCTGCTTTCCCCTCTAGCTCGTCGTGAGCAGGGAATGTGTCTGTTTACTGTTATATTGAACTCTCCCAAGTGTTTAGTACAGTGCTCTGCACACAGTAAGTGCTCAGTAAATATTATTGAATGAACGAATGAAGGTTTAAAGAAAGAATAGAGGAAGGGGGAAAGAATCCTCCTCTCAGTACTTTCCAGGAGCACATAAGGCCGGATCCTCTGGAGCTTTCCAGAATAATTCTGGATGAACAAAACTGAAGACCATGGGATCTCATAAAAGACCTACAAAACTAAAATCAACCTTGAACTTGTCTTTGAAAAAACATCATCCTGGCCAGGTATTCCATACAGGTGAATTAGGAAAGTAGTTGATTGGGAAGGGATCCAAAATCTAGTTTAAAAAAATGTAAAAATCCTTTGTAGAAATATGAGAACAAAAAAAGCAACGTCTCTACATGCCCCATGGAAGAAGGAAACGATCATTCCATCTGTTGCCACTAAGCAAGCAAAAGGAGCCAAAATGTGTTTAGGAACAGAGTGTAAGTGTGCAGAATACAGAATTAAAGGAGTTTGGCCAAATGACATTACACAGAGAAAAGATATAAATGGTCAAATTATATTTCCAAGGGGAATGATTCGATACAGATGTATGAAAGGCAGGATGTTTCCTCTTCATAATGGTCTAGGTAATAAAATGTCCAGTGATAGATTGTTTTTCCAGAAAAACTAGTTAAAAACAGTCCCGAACGGAAACACTCAATAAGTAACGAATATGTATATTCTTGCCTTTTTTCCCACGACGCTCATGTTATCTGACCGCAGAAAATAGAATAAATATTATTCTACTGGGTCTCCTATATTTTGAAGGTCACATCAGTTCAGAAACATGGGGTAGCATAAGGTAACACTGTCAAAAACTAGAATGTAGTTAAACTAACAACTTTGCTACAAATTCAGACAAAACAAGTTCATCGCCAATTCTTTACTCCATTTTATCTTTGAAAACAACAGACCGTAGCCTCATCTCTGCAGGCCAGAGGGTGGATAATCAGTTTCCCATTTATAAAACGCCCATCTTCTAAAGCTACACTCCACAGCCCAGTCACAATATTGTAATCGCTCAAGAGTGTTGATATGGTTAAAAGTTTCCTTGACATTCTGGAGACCATTTATAGCATCAGCGAATACCTTAGGTTAACCCATCAATCAATCGACCAATAAATTGAACAGAGTACAGGAAAAGTAAAAGGCAAAATCAATTCCCCTGCCCTGATGGAACTTACAATTCTATGGGGAAGATTAGACACCAAATCATTTACAGTTAGGAGGAAAAAGAGACTAGAAATTTGGATAAACACCTGTTCTCCATCCTTCTTAGACTGTGAGTCTTCTGTGGGCAGGGACTTGGTCTGATCCTTCTGTACTGTATCTATACCAACCCTTAGAAGAGTGCTTGTGGCATAAAGTAACAAATGCTACAATTATTACTATTCAATCGGTGGTATTTATTGAGAGCTTACTGTATACAGAGCAGTAGACTAAGTGATTGGGAGAGTACAATACAATGGAGTTAGTAAACACCAGGAGCCTACAGCCTAGACGAGAAGACAGACGTTAATATAAATAAGTTACAGATATATGCATAAGAGATGTGTGGCTGAGGGTAAGGCAAATATCAAGTGCTAAAAGGGTTCAGATCCAAGTGCATAGGTGATGCAGAAGGGAGAGGGAATTGGGGAAAAAAGAGTTGAAGGCCTCTTGGAGGAGATGTGATTATAATAAGGCTTTGAAGGTGGGGAGAGTGGTGGTCTGTCTTATACGGAGGGGAAAGGAGTTCCAGGGCAAATGAGGGCAAAGGTTGGTGGTGAGATCGATGAGAATGAGGTACAGTGAGTAAATTGGTATTGGGGGAGTGAAGTGGGCATAGCGGGTTGTAGGAAATCAGTGAGATAAGATAGGCCGGGGAGAGCCGACCGAGTGTTTTAAAGTTGATGATAAATAATTTCTGTTTGCTATGGGGTGAATGGGCAATCACTGCGGGTTCTTGAAGAGTAGGGAGATGTGGACTGAACAGTATTTTAGAAAAACGATAGAAGTAGCAGAGTGAAGTATGAACTGGTGTAGGGAGAGGCAGGAGGCAGAGAGGTCAGCCAGAGAGCAGATGCAGTAACCAAGTTGGGATATGATAAGTGCTTGGATCAGTGTGGTAGCTGTTTGGATGGAGAGGAAAGGGTGGATTTTAGAGATGTTGTGAAAGTTGATGACAAATTGAATATGTGGGTTGATTGAGAAAATTGAGTCGAGAGTAACGGCAAAGTTGGGCTTGCGATATAGGAAGAATAATGCCGGTGTTTACACTGATGGAAAAACCGGGGAGGACACAGTTTTGGTGGGAGGATGGGGATTTCGTTTTGGACATGTTTAGTTTGAGATGTTCTGAAAGCAGAAGGAAATGCAAGACTGCAGAGAAGGAGGGCTGGAGAGGTAAATTTGGGAATCTTCTGCATAGAGATGGTAGTTGAAACCAGTGGGAGCGAATACATTCTCCAAAGGAGTGGATATTGATGTTGAATAGAAGGGGATCCAGAACTGAGCCTTGAGGGACCACCGCTGTCAGAGGAGCAGCGAGGCTCAGTGGAAAGAGCCCGGGCTTGGGAGTCAGAGGTCATGCGTTCGAATCCAGGCTCTGCCGCTTGTCAGCTGGGTGACTGTGGGCAAGTCACTTTACTTCTCTGGGCTTCAGTTACCTCATCTGTCAAATGGGGATTAACTCTGAGCTTCACATGGGACAACCTGATTTCCCTGTATCTACCCCAGTGCTTAGACCAGTGCTCTGCATATAGTAAGCACTTAACAAATACCAACATTATTATTATTATTATTATAGGAGGCAGAGGAGGAGTCTGCAAAAGAAATTGAGGAGTGGACTGAGAGGAGAATCAGGAGAGGAGAGTGTCAGTAAAGCCAAGGTTGGATAATGTTTCAAGGAAAAGGGGGTGGTCTGAAGGCAGCCGGGTCGTTGAGGAGGATTAGGATGGAGTAAAGGCCATCGGATTCGGCAAGGAGAAGGTTATCGGTCACCTCAGAGAGGGCAGTTTTCATGGAGTGAAGGGGGTGGAAACCAGATTGGAGGGGATCAAGGAGATAATTGTAGGAGACAAAGTAGAGGCAGCTGAGGTAGACAACTTGCTCAAGAAGTTTGAAGAGGAATGGTAGATGGGAGATAACTGGAGGGAGTCACGGGGCTCAAGGGTTTTTTTCTTTAGGATGTCTCCTCATCTAAGCTGAAAGCTCGCTGTAGGCAGGGAACATGTGTACCAACTCCGTTTTACTGTTCTCTCCCAAGTGCTTAGTTCAGGGCTCTGCACGTAGCAATTGCTCAATAAATACCATTGATGATGATGATGATGATGATGACGACGACCTATTTGACAGCAGTGGGGAAGAAGCCATTGGAAAGTGAGTGGTTGAAGATGGCAGTCAGGAAGGAATAAAATGAGCGGGCACGTGTTTTGAAGGGATGGGGTTGGAAGAGGGGAGGGAAATCTCCTGAGATACTGCTGGGAAAGAAGGGAGAGAAGAAGAGGGTGCAGGAGGAGGGAAGGAGGGACTGAGAGGAGCAGGGGAGATTTTAGGGAGATCATGCCTGATGGTTTCAATTTTATCAATGAAGTACAAGTAGAAGCAAGAGGTGGGGAGGGATCAGGAGATATGTTAAAATGTATTCTTCCAAGCACTTTAATACAGTACTCAGCAAGTAGGAAGCACTCAATAAATACCAGTGATCGATTGATGATTGATTAATGAAATAATGAAGAGAACAAATCCTTAAGTGCATTAGTGTTATGGAGCCTGGGAGCCTGGTCTTCCTCCTATTAAAACTATGAGCCCCATGCAGTAAAGAGACTGTGTCCAACCTGATCAACTTGTATCTACAGCAGAGCTTAAAACAGTACTTGACACAAAGTAAGTGCTTAACAATTAAATGATAAAATGATAATAATTTTAAAAGGGCAGAGATGGTGAACGACCCTTATTGGAAACAGCATGGCCTAGTGGATAAAACACGGGCCTGGGAGTCAAAAAGATTCAAATTTTGACTCTTCCACTTGTCAGCTGTGTGACCTTGGGAAATTCACTTAACGTCTCTGTGTCTCAGTTCCCTTATCTGTAAAATGGAGATTTTAAGACCGCGAGCCCTATGTGGAACATGATCTCTGTGTCCAACCTAATTATCCTGTATCTATCCCAGTGCTTAGTACGGTGCCTGGCACATAGTAAGCACTTAACAAATACCATTAAAAAAATCCTAATCAGATTGGACACCTCATATATACAGGTTCACTTTCCATCCTTTCATCTCATTTTGGCTAGGAAGATATAACCCACAAGTCCCCATTTTATGAACAAATCAGGTCCTTGAGATAATCACATCTGCAAATGTAAATATTGACAATCAGATGGCATTGGCAATCTTTCTTTCCATATATATGTGTTCCAGATTGTAAGGGACAGTCACCACCTGGCTGCCATGCCCAATCAATATTTTAACAAATGTTCCACTGCTGTATATAGAGAACTACTTTTATATAACCTGTTCTATTTTGAGCCTAACTGTGAATTAAACATTTTGAGAAATCGTGACTTCTTCGGTTCAGAAAATTATTGCACGGGTGGATGAATGATCGTAAAAATAACTTTCGGAATGATAATTACGGTATTCATGAAGCAGTAGATAAGAGGTCATGAGATTATGAAAGTTTCTAAAGGGAAATCCAAACACTTGGCCTGTCAGGTACTTTAGCCCCCTCAGGGTCGCATCTGGAGAGTTTCCAGTACTCTACCAGTCTCGGCTATGGGAGGGAGAGTCAGGCAGAGGCCTGTCCATTCCGCTCCTAGGTTGGCCGGTGGCTAGTGAGTGGAAGGCTATCTGTTACAGGTCAAAACTCCCCCGTGCTGGGCAGCAACGGCACGAGAGAGAGTCGAAGGCGGAGACCCAAGTTTACTGCGCGGAAGAAGGCAATGGTAAACCACGTCCATATTTTTACCAAGAAAATTCTATGATTCCACTACCAGAACGACCACAGAAGAGTGGGGCGTTCTGGGAGCGATGTGTCCTTGGGGTCGCTCCAGGTCGGAGATGACTTGACGGCATAAGACAAGACATTACAGATACTTTAATGAAATGATCATCTCTCGGCTCTCTGTCTTCCTGCCTGTGTCTCAGCCCTAAAGGCCAATAAAGGCATCCTGGAGCTGGGCCAGGGAAACACTGTTCTAGTGAAAATGAGGCAGTCGTTTCTTATAAGAATAATAATGTTGGTATTTGTTAAGCGCTTACTATGTGCAGAGCACTGTTCTAAGCGGTGGGGGAGATACAGGGTCATCAGGTTGTCCCACGTGAGGCTCACAGTCTTAATCCCCATTTTACAGATGAGGTAACTGAGGCATAGAGAAGTTAAGTGACTTGCCCACAGTCACACGGCTGACAAGTGACAGAGCGGCATTCGAACGCATGACCTCTGACTTCCAAGTCTGTGTTCTTTCCACTGAGCCACGCTGCGTCTCTGCTTCTTATGGTAGAGTCACCATGCTTACATCACATCCGAAGAGGAAGAAATTCAACCACGAACGAATCCCTTAACAGACAATGAAGTTCTGGACTTCCGGCCTATGGGAACCTTCCAAAAGCACTTAATTGTCTGTAAAAGTTAAAGCAGTGTGGCCTAGTGGAAAGAACGTGGGCTTGGGAGTCAGAGGATCTTGGTTCTAATCCCAACTTTGCCACTTGACTGTTGTATGACCCTGAACAAGTCACTTCACTCCTCTGTGCCTCAGTTTCTTCATCTGTAAAATGGGGATTAAATCCTACTTAGACTCTGAGCCCCATGTGGAGTTGGGAGTCAGAAGGACCTGGGTTGTAATTCTAGTTCTGTCGCTTGTCTACTGTGTGACCCTATGACATTTAATTTCTCTATGCCTCAGTTTCCTCATCTGTAAAATGGGGATTAAGACTGTGAGCCCAATGTGGGATATGGACTGTGTCCAACCTGATTATCTTGTACCTACCCCAATGCTTAGTACAGTGCTTGGCACACAGTAGGCGTTCAATAAATACGATTGAATGACTGAATGAATGAAGTGCTTAACAAGTACCACAGTTATTTTTTAGGGAATAGGGACCTACCGCTGACCACGTTATTCATTCATCTCCCCCTCTAGACTGTAAGCTCGTGATAGGCAGAGAATGTGTCTGTTCATTGTTATATTGCATTCTCCCAAGCGCTCAGTACAGTGCTCTGCATGCAGAAAGTGCTCAATAAATAGACTGAACGAAAGAAAGTTCCTAGCTGGACTATGAGTCCAAGGTCTGCTGTTCCATTTAGCAACTTCCTTGGCTGCAGATGCCATTCTGCGTTCCTGGAGCCCTTTTTCATTTTCAGTCCCACAAGCTCTACATGTGGGCAGAGCAACTGTTCCCACTTAAGGAGTGTTCACTAGGGTTCACAATACAAAATACCATAAAAATAACATCCCTGGAGCAAGTTTCCATATAATCGGTTGCTGGGCAAAGGCAATGCTATTTTCAACACTCTCCCAGGGCCCTCCATTTTTTTTTACCAAGTATAATACATCATAGGAAAAGGAAGAGCTCTGTATTACTCAATTGAACCAAAACACGTTTTAGACCGGGCGATCGCTTAGTAAGTAACCACTCACTGAAAAACCATCAATAAAATAGGTTCCTTCAGCCCCCACATTCCGGGTGCTGTCTGATACCTAGGTTTGTATCCAGGTCAGTCAGAGGCTGCTCACCTGCTCTACAGGTTCCGATACAATCACGGAATAGAAGCAGCATGGCATGGTGGATAGAGAGCAGGCCTGGGCGTCGGAAGGTCGTAGGTTCTAATCCCGCCTCTGCCACTGTTCTGCTGTGTGACCTTAGGCGAGTCACTTCACTTCTCTCTACCTCAGTTACTTCACCTGGAAAATGAGGTTGAGGTTCATTCATTCAATAGTATTTATTGAGCGCTTACTATGTGCAGAGCACTGTACTAAGCGCTTGGAATGTACAAATCGGTAACAGATAGAGACAGTCCTTGCCCTTTGACGGGCTTACGGTCTAATCGGGGGAGACGGGCAGACAAGAACAATGGCAATGGCTCCACGTGGGACAGGGATAATGTCTGACCCGATTTGCTTATATCCACTCCCAGGGCTTAGTACAGTGCCTGGTACCCAGTAAGCGCTTAACAAATACCACAGTTCCTCCCATTTTTCCTCAGAGAATCCCTTAATTAGCTCAAAGCCGGAGGCAAGTGAGGGGCTGGAGGTTACCGTAATTTCCATCGTTTCGACACCTGCATCATCACTAACCCTTGGGTGTGTGGTGGTGTCATTGGCAGCAGTCCCCTTGCCCAGGTGGGCCTCGGCACCTCGCCCCCTCCTCGGCCCCTACTCTGGATGTTTCTTGCTCACTGCTGGCAGGAGCTCTCCCTGCTCACCCTCCACCCACGTCGTCCCATACTTGCTTTCCGCTTCAAGGAATTTTATTGGATCGCCTGCTCTATGCCACGTTCTGGGCTTTCTGGGTGACCCTTCGGTTTCCGAGCCGGCCTCAAACCATTCCGTAAGACCCGGTTTCGACCAGGTCACAGACTGAACTGTTCGTTTGATGTTCGTCTTATAGTACGTGTTAAACGCTTACTAGGCGTCAAATCTGTTCTAAGCGCTAACGTAGGTACGAGTCGATTAGGTCAGACACAGTCCCGGGTCCGCATGGGGCTCACGGTCTTAAGTGGAAGAGAGAACAGGCATTGAATCCCCATATTACAGTTGAGGAAACTGAGGCATAGAGAAGTTAAGTGACTTTCCCAAGGTCACACAGCTGGCAGTTGGCGGAGCAATTGGCAGAGCTGCGATTAGAACCCAGGTCCTTCGACTCCCAGGCCTGTGCTTTTTTCACTAGGCCACTCTGGTTCCTCTGGCCTGGAAACCTCTCCCTCTTCATGTTCCCACCTTCAAAGTCTTGTGAAAATTACATCTCCTGCAAGAGGCCTTCCTCGACTAAGCCCTCATTCCTCCTACTCCCGATCCCCTCTGCATCAACCTCACACTTGGATCTGTACCCTTTGAACACTTGATATTCACCCACTCTCAGCCCCACACCACTTAGGCACATATCTGCGATTTATTTTCAATTTATTTTATCTGCCTTGACCAAAGTCACACAGAATCAGGACTGTGGCAGAATCAGGACTAGAACCAGGGTGTCCTGACTCCCAGGCCTGTGATCTAGTTCTGATTCTTCCACTTGCCTTTTGGGTGACCTTGGCCAAGTCATTTATCCTCTCTGTGTCTCCGTTTCATCATCTGTAAAATGGGGATTAAATACCTGTTCTCCTCCTTGGATCGCGAGTCCCGTGTGGGTCTGTCCACTAGGCCACAGAACTTTTTCTTCTATGATTAATAATTTCTCTTATTTAAGTGCTTATTTTGGGCCAGGAACTGTACTGAGCGCTGGGGTGGATAGAAGCAAATGGGGTTGGACACCACGTGGGGCTCACAGTTTCAATCCCTGTTTTCCTTATGAGGTCCCTGAGGCCCGAGAAGGGAAGAGACTTGCCCAGAGTCACACAGCAGACAGTGGCAGAGCCGGGAATAGAACCCGAGACCTTCTGACTCGCGGGCCCATGCTCTATCCACTACACCATGCTGCTTCTCTGACACAGAAGGCAGATTATTTCTGCAATCCCCAAATTATGGACAGGGAATTGAGGCCCAGAGAAGTTAAGTGACTTACCCCAAAACCCACAACAGGCAAATGGTCGAGTCCCAGCTAGAAATCAGGTCACCTCACTCCCAGGCTTGTGCTCTTTCAACTAGACCACACTTGGGTTCTTCTTGGTATTTCTCACTGCTTTGTGGCGGCACTACTTTTTCTAGGTAAACAGTTATTTGCTAAATAACTATTTTTGATATTTGTTCAGCACTTACTATGTGTCAAGCTGTGTTCTAAGTGATGGGCTAGATACGAGTTACGAGTTATTTTTGTGAAAGGGTAATTTCTTTATACTTTAGCTTCAAAAATTATTATGCAATCCTGCCTGCAATATAAGGGACGGGAAGATTAACCCCTACACTACATATGGACCTCCTCAAAAACACAGTGTGGGAATAAAACTGAAAATATGCTATATATGCTATATATATGAGTAGACAGCTCTGCCCTCTAATACCCAGTAATCACAAATCCCAGAAATTGGCTACGGTCAGAGTTTCTCCCACCATTTATAATTTCCCACAGTTTCGAAAGATAAATTGAACATTACCGCTTGCATTCAACTTTCACTTTCAATTTATCATTGCTCTGGTTGTTCAGAATTCAGAACTTTGCGGATGCGTGCACATATCTCCCACAACGCATTAGATCTGTGACATTTTGGTCCAGTTTGTACAATTTGGATGGGTCCTGCCCACCGATGGGAATTCAGTTTTCACCTCCCTTTAGTTTCTTGCCTCTTTCTACAGCTCCCTACCTCACTAAAATGAAAAGACCAAACCAACTCACAAAACCAGCCTTGGAGGCATTTTTTAAAATGGCATTTATTAAGTGCTTACTATGAGCCAGGCACTATACTAAGCACTGGGTTAGATTCAAGATAACCAGTTTGGACAGAGTCCCTGTCCCATCTGGGCCTCACAGTCTATGTAGGAGGGAGAAGGATTTAATTCCCATTTTACAGATGAGAAAACTGAGACACAGAGAAGTTAAGTGACTTGCAGAAAGTCACACAACAGAGAAGCGGCGGAGCTGGGATTAGGACCCAGGTCCTCTGATTCCGGGCCCATGCCACAGCATTAGTATTACTGCTACTATTAATACTGGTAAAAATAACCCAGGTCTATGAAAAGAAGCAGATGGAAATTAGCTATAAACGCTACACATTTGTTAATTATCCACAGCCTGGTTTTCATTATGCCTATTCCTTGATTTTCATTAGCGTGAGTCCACTGCTTATTTTAATTGCTTTGGTGAGGCATCTGCTTCAATTTATGGGATTCGAAGCAGTGGGAGTTTTATAACAAAGAAAATCATCTGGTGGGAAGTCTAAAGAACATTAATTGCTTATTCTCCAAGCAATCACAAGGTCACCTTTCCTTAGCATTTCCATCAGTGTGGCTAATAAATGAATTATGGGCCTACAGAGGAATGTTGTGGTTTTCATCCTAGTGTCCTGGCCAAATTCATTCTCTGGTAATTCATTCTCTGGTTACCTCTCTTTTTGGTTTCAGTAACACATGGTTTTTCTCATCCCATTTCAAAAAAAAATCCCATTAATAACTCTTCCATCGCTTCCTAAATAATGGGCTTCTTAAGAGATGTTTTTTCTCATTCTAGTGTAGCACATTTTAGAGAGCAAATGAAATGCAGCCGGCCAAATGGGTTGAGATGTGCACAAAACACCATCATTTTAATATTACCACAACACGAGGCAATTTCCTCTAGGCTTAGAAGGACAGGCATAGTGCTTTAAGCACATGTTTACGGCAGGGAAAAGACCAGAAGTGAGGATTAGGATAGTGTGCCTTTATGAGGGAAAGCCCCAAAGAGAAATGAGAAGTGCTATGTAAGGAGCTGAAGATGAGAGGAAGCCCTCCTGTACTGACAGATCAAACATATATAAATATGTTTAATCGAATAATATAACTATAAATATAAAATATGCTTTATCTTTAAAATATAACATATATTTTATAACATATATATGTTATATTTTAAAGATAAAGCATATTTTATATTTATACTTATATATATATATATAGTAATTGTCCTTCATGTTCGAAGAAGATACCCGAAGAAGATTCAGCTCTGAATGTGTGAGTGACAATAAAGGCCAACGCAGTCAACTAGAGAGTCAATCATACTTATTGAGCACTTACCGTCTGCAGAGCACTGTACTAAGCACGTGGGAGAGTACAGTATAACAGAAACATTCCCTGCCCACAACGAGCTTACAGTCTAGACGGGGAGACAGACATTAATATAAATGAATCAATTATGGCAAAATACATGAGTGGTGCTGTGGGACTAAGAGGAGGGAAGGTGGGTTTCCTGAGTTCCCCAACTTCCTCAGAAGCCATGGAGGAGGGATGACAGACCCCTGGCAAAGAAAAAAACTGGACAGAAAAAGTCCAGTTTCCAATCATTCACACTGGTATGCCGTTCCCACATTTACCGCTTTCCTGTAGCCTGGACCTGTTGACTTTCATCTCTGCTTGTTCTTTAATAAAACATGCAGTGAGTGGCTTGCTTACAAATGAAGATACACACCAACGGGGAGAAAATGAAATAGTAGAGATAGTTTGTTCCTCTGTTGGGAGCTTCACTTTGACAGAACGCAGGACTGTCAGCTAGGAGACCTGGGTTCTAGAAGCAGCGTGGCTCAGTGGAAAGAACACGGGCTTGGGAGTCAGAGGTCATGAGTTCGAATCCCAGATCTGCCACTCGTCAGCTGTGTCACTGTGGGCAAGTCACTTAACTTCTCTGTGCCTCAGTTACCTCATCTGTAAAACGGGGATTAACTGTGAGCCTCACGTGGGACGACCTGATGACCCTGTATCTCCCCCAGCGCTTCGAACAGTGCTCGGCACGTAGTAAGCGCTTAACAAATACCAACGTTATTATTAATACCGACTTGAAATAGTGCATGACTAGACACAAACACAAAAATGTGGCAAAAATACACTATTTTGAAAATGTCTGTTTTATTATATGGGCATCAGCCTTAATTTCTTTGGGCAGAGGTGGTACAGGCAAGTGAACTAAACTGATGTCATGTGAGGGAGATCAGCATGATTTTCCAGTGCTTCCACAAGAAGCAGCATGGCCTGGTGGATGAAGCATGGAGCTGGGAGTCTTAAGGACCTGAGTTCTAATCCTAACTCCACCACTTATCTGCTGAGTGACCCTGGGCAGGCACTTAACTTCTCTGAGCCTCAGTCACCTGACTTGTAAAATGGGGAATAAAGACCGTGAACCCCCTGCCGCACGTGTCGCAAACTCAGGACAGTGGCTGGCACATAGTGAGCACTTAACAAATGCCATTAAAAAACTGCTTCCCATACTACCTTATTTCCAACTGAGATGTCAAAACCAACTCTGAGACAGACAAATCAAGTCCCGCTGGGCCAAAATAGCTTAGTGTCTTGGAGAAAATTGTGTAGGGTAGCTGGGGTACAGAGAGAAGAGGGCAGGGCTGATACTAGGGGTGACAGGAGGTGAGAGGTCGAGGCCTGCTAATGGCTGCAGGGAGGCCGCAGGAATGGCAGTGTCGTCAGTGCGAAGGGGTAGAGAAAGGAAATGACATCATCGGCATCGCTGCCTGGCGTTGTATTTCCCCAATGTTTAGCCACCTTTCCGGCATTGCTGAGGCAATGGAGAGGTGGCCTATTGGAAAAAGCCCAGGCCTGAGAGGCAGAGGACCTGAGTTCTAATCCTGCTCTGCCACAGGCCTGCCGTGAGACCTCGGACCAGTCACTTCACTTCCTCCTGCTTCCGTTTCTTAGACCGTGAGCTCGTTGTGGGCAGGGAATGTGTCTGTTTGCCGTTGGAGTCTCCCAAGCGCTTAGTTCTGTGCTTTGCTCACAGGAACTGCTCAATAAATACGATGGGATGAATGAATGAATCTGTAGATTGCCGGTTAAATCCCTTTCATCAGATAGTATTTGTTGAGCACTTACCGCGAGCAAATCCTAAGTGCTTGGAAGAGTACAATATAATGATAAATAGCCACATTCCCCACCACAAGGACCTGTTATCCCTCCCTCTTAGACTGCAAGCCCTGTGTGAAAGAGGGAATGTATCTGATCCGCTTATATCAACCACAGAGTTTGGCACAGACTCAGCATTTAGCGAATACCACAGATGTAACGACTCCTTCGGTAAAGAATTAAACCCCAGTCTGATGGTGATTAGCACAGCACGATATCCCTTGCACCTCAGTGCTGAACCTTCCTGGGTGACGCCGCCTTGTCGAACCCAAAGTCTTAAGAGCTGCCTGTATTGCACTTTCCCAAGCGCTTAGTACAGTGCTCTGTGCACAGTAAGCGCTCAATAAATACCACTGATGGCAAGGCTCTACATCACCTTTCCCCTTCCTACCTCTCCTCTCTTCTCTCTTTCTACCGCCCACCCCGCACGCTCCGCTCCTCCGCCGCCCACCTCCTCACCGTCCCTCGGTCTCGCCTATCCTGCCGTCGACCCCTGGGCCACGTCCTCCCGCGGTCCTGGAACACTGTCCCTCCTCACCTCCGCCAGGCTAATTCTCTTCCCCTCTTCAAAACCCTACTTAAAACTCACCTCCTCCAAGAGGCCTTCCCAGACTGAGCTCCTCTTCTCCCTCTACTCCCTCTACCGCCCCCCCTTCACCTCTCCGCAGCTTAACCCTCTTTTCTCCCCATCTCCCTCTGCTCCTCCCCCTCTCCCTTCCCATCCCCTCAGCACTGTACTCGTCTGTTCGACTATATATATTTACATTATCCTATTTAATTTGTTAATGAAATGTACATCGCCTCGATTCTATTTAGTTGCCATTGTTTTTACGAGATGTTCTTCCCCTCGACTCTATTTATTGCCATCGTTCTTGTCCGTCCGTCTCCCCCGATTAGACCGTAAGCCCGTCAAACGGCAGGGACCGTCTCTATCTGTTGCCGACTTGTTCATTCCAAGCGCTTAGTACAGTGCTCTGCACATAGTAAGCGCTCAATAAATACTATTGAATGAAAGTGATGATGATGACAGACAGGATCTCACAGAGGTCCCAATTTCTGTTCTGGAAGGTACCCGGATATAGAGTTTCTTGTATGGATTCCTTCTTCAAGGTCATGAGAATTGGAGGGAAGGGTCCAGCAGCGTAAGGCAGTTGGAGCCGCAGTACAGGCCTCCTCATCACCACCCCAAGCTCGCTCGATGATGTCTCCTGACCATTCTCGCCACAAATATCACTTCCTGGACTCTGAACACTCTTTGAGGGAGAGAGGAAGTAATGAACACCCCCTCCCAAAGACAATTCGCAGAACTCCTGGAGCCAGACTGAACAACGTTAGCTCTTCTCCTCTTTTTCATGGTATGTGTTAAGCTCTTACTATGTGCCGGGCACTTTCCTAAGTGCTGGGAGAGATACAAGATAATCGTGTTGGACACAGTCCCTGTCTCACAAGGGGCTAACAGGCTTAATCCACATTTTACAGTTAACTCTGGAGAAGTTGAATGATTACAGTTGAGTAACTGACTTGCCCAAGGTGACACAGCAGAGAAGAGGGGGAGCTGGGATCAGAACCCAGGTCCTCTGACTCCCAGGCCTCGGCTCTTTCCACTAGGCTACACTGTTTTCTCTTTCTCATCAACCATTTCTCTTCTTTCACATCACCAGCAGCAGTGTTTCCTGGACATCTATCAAACTAGGAGCACACACATATATATTTGAATGCCTAGGAGCATACTGAAAATGGTAGAAAATATGACCCTTGCCTTCAAGGAGCTTACAGACTTCTCTCTGGGGGAGAAAGAAGGGACACTACAAATAATAAAAATAAGAGGAAAAAGAAAATGGCCCAATATTGTCAAAGGTTAAACAATTATTATTATGCACAAAAGAGCAGACAAATAAATACAAAAGAAACATAGCCTAATAAATACAAATGAATCATAGTCTTTTGGCCATGTTTTAGCTATAAAAACCCAATCCATACAATTGTTATCCTAAATCAAGATATATACAGAATACTTTCATCCATAAATTTTCAACTCCCTCATATTTAAAAAAAAACACTCCGATGAAGTTAATGATGTTTCTGTTTACGCTTACTCCATTTCAAAACGAACAATTACCTCTCTCATTACATCAACTAGTGAATAATGTTTATGCACCTAGAAACAATCACACAACCCACAGGGTTATAGAATAAAGTCAACCATGCACTAGTCTCGATATCTGCTACAAAAAAAATCCAGTGATATAATAAATCATTTTTTGAAGAACAGTGAGCAACAGATCATTTTAAAACAATGATTGTTTAAACTGGAAGTCATCTAAAAGAATCGTTTAAAGGCTCAAGTGAAAGGGAGGACAATTTCAGCAGAGAGGGTGGAGTGGAGTTTTGTTGTCCTTTCCACTTAGAGAAGCAAAACTGAATCCGCCTGCACTTCGTTTTGGAGATAAAATTGAACAATTACGTAACTGATTACCTTTCCTTATCTCTACTTCAGCACTTAGAACAGTGCCTGAAACATAAAAAGCGCTTTCCAAATATTATCATTAATAATATTATTATTTCTGGATCTGTAACAATATGTTATACAAGGTACGGAGAAGAGAAATAGACACATGGCCTAGCACTAATGATCTACTTCAGTGACGGCATTGAAGTCTTTGCAGGCAGAAAACCCAGCTGAAAATCAGTCTGGCCAGTCCATTGCAAAATGGGATTCTTCAACGGGTGATTTCTCTGTAGCTCCTGCTGATGGAATGTACCTGCCCTACTATCCCCAGTTTAGCATGGGGTGAGAATCCGGATGATGCCGGGATCCACGGTGTCATTGCTACAAAAGGCAGTCCTGAGAAATGGAGAAAATACACATGGATGTGGTGGATGTGCAGTCTCTCTTGTGGGGGGGGGGGAAACTTCTTCTGTGTCCTACTATGTGCAGAGCACTGTACTAAGTGCTTGGGAGAGTACGATACAACAGAATTAAGACATGTTCCCTGCCCATAGTGAGTTTACAGTCAGTCTAGAGGGGGAGAAAGACATGAATATGAATAAGTAATTTATAATATACAATTTAAAGATATGTACTTGAGTCCTAGACGGTTGGGGATGGAGCCAATATCAAATGTCCAAAGGTCACAGATGAAAGAACACATTAGGCATTTCCTTTGGCTTCTGCATCCCTGGAGCTTCTCTCCTCTCCCACATTCTTGCTTGGATTCACCCATGTGTCATTTATACTTAGAGGTTCAACAGACACAAATGGAATCCAATAATGAGGTACACACCCACGCACACATCCACGTATCTAGTGTGAATATGTTTGCACACACAGTAAGCACGCAATAAATACACATGATTGATTGATCGACACGAATGGCTTAAGTTAATCACATCCCTCTCTGCTAGCGTCTAAGCGCTAAAAAAAGCGTATTAAGAGAGCCTGCAAGGAACATCTATTATTGGAAGCCCCAAGGGGACCGGGACCAAACTCAATCTGATTATGTTGTAATAACAATAATAATAATAATAATTATGGTACTTGTTAAGAGCTTCCTATGTCCCGAGCACTGTTCTAAGCACTGGGGTAGTAAATAATAATAATTATGGAATTTGTTAAGTGCCTATGTGCCTGTCACACTACTAAGTGCTGGGTGAATACAAGCACATCAGGTTGGACACTGTACCTCTCCCACGTGGGGCTCACTGTCTCAATCCCCGTTTTACAGATGAGGCCCAGAGAAGTTAAGTGACTTTCCCAAGGTCACACAGCAGACAAGTGGAGGATCCAGGATTAGAACCCATGACCTTTTGACTTCCAGGCCGGTGCTCTATCCACAACTCTATACTCCTTCCCAAGTTACAAATTAATCATCTTGAACACAGTCCCTGCCCCATGTGGAGCTCATGCTATTAATCCCCATTTTACAGATGAGGTAACTGAAGTCCAGAGAAGTTGAGTGACTTGTCCAAGGTCACACAGCAGACATGTGGCAAAGCCAGGATTAGAACCCAGGACCTTCTGACTCCCAGGTCCGTTCTCTAGCCACTAAGCTTAACCCAGTGCTTAACGTATTGCTTGGTACAAAATAAGTGCTTAATAAACACCATAATTATTAAGAGCATTTTCTATATTCATATTATATCTATGTTCAGAGTTCTTTCCATTGGGATGCCACAGTTAACTAGCAAAAACAAACATGTAGTTGTGCCCTGGTCTCCTCTTAGTAAGGACTCAATATACACAATTGAATGAATGATTGAATACCCGATGATCCTTAATTGTTTTTACCATTTCAAAGAAATTCTTTCAACCTTGGAAATTAAGTGGTTGTTATTTTCTCTGACCACAAAAAAACATGACCCAAGGAAAAGAATATACTTACTCATATTCGTGTTTTCCAGACACGTCTGTCACCTTCTCTATTCTAAACGTGTCCTGAGCTTGTCTCGCTCCACGCTTATTCCAGAGGAATTCAATATTTGTGACGTTCCCCACATTTGTGTCTGAATCAATGAACTTCTTATAAGTGATGCCAGGCTGGAGTTTTCCACTATGAAAAGAAACACATCACCCTCATTAACGAGGTACAAATTGGATGCAGGGCATTACGCTGAACACTTGGGAGAAGCCAGTATTGAGTGTCCACAATCCTGAATTAAAATAAAAATTTGAAATCAGAACACTAGATGGTAAAGCTATTAGAGTTTTCTTAGGAGATTTTTCCCTCATTCCATTTATGTAGGTTAGAATTGTTTACAAGGATCCATAAAGCAAAGGGAATCTTGAATCCAAGGGGACTTCAATTCAGAGCTCAACCAACCTAAAACAATACAGGTAGGACAAACACTGAAGGTTGGTCGGGTTGTAAGAAGGAATATATGGGGATCCTAGGTGCACTGGGCTGTGATAATTCAATCCAATACTCAATTTTAAAGGTTCTCAAAAGAAAATATATGCCCAATTCTCCGATAACACTGGGGTTGTGTTCTTAGAAAAATGCTTCCTTAAGGTAAACCCATGTCCGTATGTGTTTTGTGGCCTATGGGTGTATTTTGGAAAATATGACCACCTTATTCTAGCCTCTTAAAACAGTCTGGACATAATTAAAACAAAACTAGTGATCCTGATTCATTTTAATACTGTAAACTACAGATTCAAATTCAAAGCTAAAATCAAGACTATCTTCTTTAACTTTTTGGAACCCTTATTCCATAGCAATCTGCTGCATGCACTCCAAACCCGCTTTCACTTCATTCCATTTTACCCGGGAATGAATAGAGATACAGAGGTGAAATATCATGAAATCAGATAGTGGCTGTGCTCTTGGGAATATTATCCTGGTTAGGACAAAGACCTCTTTTCTATCATGCGATTACCTGGCAATTTCATAAGGTTTTGTTTTCCCTTTGGTTCCATTCAAGGTGATGTATAGTCTTCCCTGTGTGATGTTATTTCCACTGATTTTGATAGACAATTTGTGCCTCCAACCTGGATTAAACCCCGCCCCATAAAAAAGGGATATGTGGATGAGAAAAGAAATAGCACCGATCTACTTATTCAAATGCATTTGAACCAGTGAAAGTTAAAACACAATGCTGCATTTCAACTAGCTGAGCATCCGGTTTAACGGGAATTGGAAGAAAAGATGCCCTGTCATCATAGACGAATCAGATTTTAGCCCCTAGCATTCTAAGAATTCAGATTTCACAGCTCTTCTGGTCAGGGAGGAAGATGCAAAATGTACACCCTCACAACTTCCCCGACATAGGCAGGTGTTCTTATCATCTTGCAAAGGAGGAAGCTGTGATCCACCCTTGTGTTCAATACTGAGTGCCTGTGCTTGAGCATTTCTCTGTTACTACATCATTCTGTACCTAGACAATGAGAGCTTGTCACATGAATGTTCTTCAGTTCTGCCACCGTGTTCTATCCAAAATGCACAGTGAAAACACACCGTCTGGAAGAACCAAGTGGATCCCAGTGGATAGAGCAGGGGCCTGGGGGGTCAGAAGGACGTGGATTCTAATCCCGGCTCTGCCACTTGTCCACTGTGGGACCTTGGGCAAGTCACTTAACTTCTCTGTACCTCAGTTATCTCATCTGCAAAATAGGGATTAAGAATGTGAGTCCTATACGGGACAAGGACCGTGTCCAACTTGATGAGCAGCATCTACCCTGGAGCTTAGACCAGTGCTTGACAAATACCATCATTATTATTAGCTTACCTACAGATTCATTCATACATTCATTCAATAGTATTTATTGAGCGCTTACTATGTGCAGAGCACTGTACTAAGCGCTTGGAATGTACAATTCAGCCACAGATAGAGACAATCCCTGCCCAATAACGGGCTCAAGGTCTAAACGGGGGTGACAGATCAGTATTTCAGTCAATAAAGGGTCTAAACTGTCTGCAGCCCCCTCTCGTAAATTCAGCACTGCTGACATCTCAAGCCAATAATCGATTCATCTTTAAAGGATCACTCTCAAACCCAATGAACTACTTACTGGCAAATGGAGGAAGGGTTCCTGTATTCAGAAAATAAAATGACTGATTCGGTTTCTCGGTTCTGAGAGGAAATCTGTCGGCGTAGTGGCCCATTGTCGGACACCCCTCTTTAGGGCAATGGAAACAATTTCCCTAGTGAGAAGGAAAATGATCAGCATCTTTGTCAACATCAAGATAGGAACCTTTAGGTGTGGCTTCATGGGGCAAGGTTACAAGGTTCCTTCCACTTCAGAATTCAAATACATGTATTTGAATTGTTCAAGTCATATATTTCAATATGAGAAGCATTGTGGCCTAGTCAATAGAGCACCGGCCAGTTAGTCAGAAGGACCCGGATTTTAATTCCCGCTCCGCCACTCATCTGCTTTGTGACCTTGGGCAACTCGCTTCACTTCTCTGTACCTCAGAGACCTCATCCGTAAAATAGGGTTTAAGACTGTTAGCCCCATGTAGGACATGGACTTTGTTCAACCTGATTACTCTGCATCTGTCCCAGTGCTTAGAACAGTGCCTAGAACATAGTAAGCATTTAACAAATTCCATTAAAAGCATTGAATTCATCCCCTTTGGAATTTAAATGTGATAACTATTCGATAAATCTAGAACCTCCCACTTCAGCTTTTGAGGGCACAAAAATGTACCCTTAAATGCTGCTGAGGGGAGAAAGACTCTGCCTTGATTCACTCCCCACCCATATCCTCCTCTTGCATCAGCTCAACCAGGGAATTCACTGATGCCCACTAAACTATAGCCTCTGTTATCCCCTTCCCATGTTGTATTTTCAGAGAGAAATCTATGGCACGTGTTGCACGGGCACAGAATGGTCACTGTAATGACCCTGGAAGAATGGCCACAAGTCCATGGTGTCTTCTCCACCTGCCCCAAACCAAGACATGAGGTAAGCAGTGCCATCTTTATTGGAGGGTACAAGATTTCATCCAAATTGCATGGGAGGGTGGAAGAGGCATTTTTTTCTAACTAGAGCTAAAATTATACCTCATCCTAGATTCAGAGCGATGGGGGAAATCAATCAACCAGTCATATTTACTAAGCCCTTACCGTGTGCAGACCACTGTACTACGCACTTGGGAAAGTACAGTCTAACAGAGTTCATAGACAAGATCCCCTCCCAAAGTGAGCTTAAAGTTTAGAGGGGGAGACAGACAGTAATATAAACATATTTTTATGGTACTTGTTAAGCACTTACTATGTGCCAGACGCTGAACTAAGTGCTGGGGTAGGTGCAGAATATGCAGATCAAACACAGTCCCTGTGCCATATGGGGCTCACAGTATTGAGAGAACAGATATTGAACCCCCATTTTACAAATGAGGTAAGTGAGGTTCAGAGAAGTGAAGTGACTTGCCTAAGGTCACACAGTAGACAGTGATGGAGCTGGGATAAGAATCCAGGTCCTCTGACTCCCAGGCCCTTGCTCTTTCCACTAGCCCATACTTTTTCTCTAAAGAAACAAATATAAATGAATAAATTAGCTTATTCTCTCTCCTCCTTAAACTGTGAGCCCCATAAGGGATACGGACTGTGTCCGGCCTGATTAACTTGTACCTGCCTCAGGGTTTTGAACAGGGCCTTTCACGTAATGAGCGCTTAACAAATACAATAATAAATAAAACAAGGGTGGGAGGTGAGAGGTTAGTCAGAGATATTTAGTGATTCATATCTACCACTATTTATTTTATCATGTAACAATCAGTTTGGGTATTTTTACAGTTCATTATCTGTGTGTAATTATTTCCTATAATATCCTAAAAATACTATATTTTTGCTAAATAAGCATAGTAAAATTTAATCAAGTGATTCCTCCAAATAAGTTTTTAATGGTATTTGTTAAGCGCTTATTATGTGACCAGCACTGTACTAGGTAGTGGATAGATACCAGATAATCAGGTTGGCACAGTCCCTGTCCTACCTGGGATTCACAATCTAAGTAGGAGGGAGGAGGATTTAACTCCCAGTTTACAGATCAGGTAACTGAGGTGAAGGGAAGTTAGGTGACTTGCCCAAGGTCACACAGCAGACAACTGGCAGAGCCAGGATTAGAACCCAGAGACTTTGACTTGCAGGCCTGTGTTTCTACTAAGCCATGTTGCTTCCCTAAATTCTTCCATAAGTAAGTCCTTCCAAAACATTTTTTTTAATGTGATGGATGGATTAGGAAATGTTCTTACGACAAGGTGTGTCTGCGATGTTGAAAGAAATGATTATGTGGCATGTTTATGCCATCGATCAGGTGGAAAGAAGTACCTGAGGTTTTCTTAACAGAGTTCTTCAAGAATGCAACACCCATGTCATAGGAGAACTAAATGAATTAAATAGTCCTTTGTTTGTATGGACCAGCAAAATATCTCCAAGATTTCCTTGATATAGGTACAACTGGGATTGCAGATGTTGAAGAGACACCCTCTTAGTAATTTACCAAGTTATGGAATATTTACTTACTACTTTAAAGGAGTCATATGTTCTACAGGGATAAGCAATGAATGCATCAGGATTGAGGATACTCTCTGAATAAAAGCGGTGGCTCCGGGAATGATGGCAGTCAAAGAAGGAAGCCGCTTCTGGGAAAACAATTTTCCATCAGCTGTGATCATGAATTTTCTGGGGCAAACAAGTTGGAACTAGAAAAGTAGATCTTGTGTCCTCTAATTCCTATAAAGTCTATTAATGCCTGCTGGTCCTATAAGGATTTTTTATGCCTAGAGTGATGTTCTGCTTATAAATTTCCATTCCTCAAAAACGGCTAATGGTTGCCCACTCCTCTTTGCATCATGCAGAACCTCTTGACACCGGCGTTAAGGAGTTCAATCAGCTCTTTCACTCTAACTTAGCTTCTCTCCTCCTACTGCATTCCCAGATCACACTCTTGATTCCTCTCTAACTACTCCACTCGTTGTATCTCATTCTTGTGTCTCTCTCATCTGACCTCGTGCCGTCCCCGTGCATGGAACTCTCTTGCCCTTTAAAGCCACCACGCTACAGGTCTCTCCATCCACAAAGCTCCCCTAAAATTCCACTCCCCCCAAGGGCTTTCCCAGATGAATTTTTCTCCTCCCAACTACCACCTCAGCACATATTCACAGCCACTAGTAGAATTTCCATTCATACTGATCTACAGATTTAGTGACTCGATCAGTGAGCATTTATTGACTGCCTGTGTGCGAGCACTATACTAAGCACTTGACAGAGTACAGAGTACAATAGATGTAGGAGACATAATCCCTGCCCGAAACAGGGGAGAGATCCATAGTAGGCTGATAGAAGGAGGCCCTTAAATAGTAGAGAATGTAAATGAATATTTACAAAAATGAAACAGGAGGGTGGGAGTGCAAAAGTTTTGAGGTGGACAAAATGCTGAAATGACAGTTGGGAAGATGGAACCTGGAGAGAAGAAAATTTAATCAGAAAGGCTTCCTGAAGGAATATACATTATATACCCATATTCCATACACTAAATTTAGTAGTATAGTAGCAGAGTATATAGTATTGTAGTCAAATAAATACGGGTATATATTATGTATATAAATAATTAAGATATGCCTCGATCATGGCTACCAATTGTATTGGGTTGTTCTCTACTAAGTGCTTAGTTCAGTGCTCTGCACATGGTAAGTGCTTAATAAACACTACTGATTCAATTGATATTATAGCCAAAACTGCATATAACAGAAGCATCGTGGCCTAGTGGAAAGAGCATTGGCCAGAGAATCAGAGGACCTTAGTTCTAATCCCAGCTCCACCACTTGACTGCTAGGTGACTCTGGGCAAGTTGCTTAACTTCTCTGTGCCTCAGCTAGCTCATCTGTAAAATGGGGATTAAAACTTTGAGTCCCATGTGCGACATGGACTTTGTCCAGCCTGATTATCTTGTCTCTAACCCAGCACTTAGTACAATGCCTGACACAAAGTAAGTGCTTAACAAATACCTTTAAGAAAATGAAGAACAAACCCTCTTTCCAATACTATGTGCCGATCCTGGGGCTATTGTTGCTTATTTACTTTGGCAGTCGTTGACAACACTAATTCATGTGTACTAAATAATATTAAATGCTCAGACCCCTAAGGGTAACTATGATGTCAAGTCCAGAGGCGATATTATGGCTGTAAATTGTTCAGATTAACAAATAAAATAAAGCGCTAAGTACCATTCAGTAAAGGCATCTCAGTGAGATTGTTTACTTCATACAAAACTATCTTTCCTCCCTGGAATGCATCTGTCTTTTCTTTACCTCCTCAGTACATTGTCTCACTTTTCTCTTGTCTTCAGAGGAGAAGCCAAAGCTTTATAATGCTTTAAATTCACTTTATAATTTAAGTATCAATTATAATTCAGTCTGATTACCTTGCCTACATTCCAGCACAACATTATTATACGTGTGCATCCATATCCCAGGATATAGATCTTCGCATCTATATATTTCTAGATCTATGCATGAAAATATTGACTGGTTCAGAAATATGTGAGATAGGTGTCATCTATGAAATTCCTTATGCTTTTGTAACCATCAGCCAATCATATTTATCAAGCGCTTACTGTGTGCAGAGCACTGTACTCAGCCCTTTGGAGAGTACAATACAAAAATAAGATAGACACATTACCTGCCCAATTGGGTGCAGGTAGGCCAATTATTTGGGCCTGACCATGTCAGCCTTCAAATGCTCGCTGCATATTCCATTTACATTCGTATTGCATTTAAATTCACAGTAATGATAATGAACTCATAATTGTGGTATTCATTAAGTGCTTTACTATGTACCGCGCACTGTACTAAGCTCTTGGAATACCAGATAATCAGGTCGGGCACAGATCCTGGACCATGTGGGTTTTTCAGTCTGAGCAAGAGGGAAAACATATTCAACTCCCATTTTACAGATGAGGAAACTGAGGCACAGAGAAGTTATGTGACTTCATATGGTCACACAGAAGCAAAGGGCAGAGTTTGGATTAGAACCCAGGCCCTCTAACTGCTAAACCCGTGTTCTTTCCATTAAGCCATGCTTCATAACATTTGATAGTTATGAAAAAGACCAAAAATACTACTTGATCATCCTCTGCTCTTTATCTCAACAGAATTTCAGGAGTTTCATGGTTTGGATAAACTTACCTCTCTTGAAGGAATTGAAATCAAGTTTGAAAAATGGCGTAATCAGATCATCACATCCTGGCATATGCTTCCCACCATTAGGATAAAAATCAAGGTGACCACAGGCATTAATTGTTCCAGCGCCTCAAATAAACACAGACGAGGTCAGTAATTCCCGATGTTCCACCATGAGCAAGTACTCATTGTAACGATCCACTCGAGTAAGCTCTTACCAAACTCAAAGAGAAAACGAGCGGCATTAGTATGAATAACGTCAACAAATTCTGCATCTGATGGATCTAATCTGACTTCATTCGGAGTATTATGAAAATAGGGCCCAGCCGGATCCAATCCTAAATAAAACAAAATATAAATAAAATAAATCTTCTCTAAGCACACAATGCTGCTAACTACCACATGGCCCAATATGGTGATACAGCCTCCCACTTCACACAGCTGCCTGTTGCAATAAAAATTATAATGATAATAATAATCATTCAAAAAGGCTTTGTGGAAAGGTGGGGCAATCTTCTTGGGTGTTTTGCCTGTCTTTCCTACCTCTGACCCATTGCTCATACCCTTCCCCCCTTCCTAATTATAACAATAATAATAATAATAATTGTGGCATTGTTATGCCCTTACTATGTGCCAGGCAGTGTACTAAGCGTTGGGGTGGACCCAAGCAAATTGGGTTGGACACAGTCCCTGTCCCATGTGGGGCTCACATTCTTAATCCACATCTGAGATTACCGCAGATGAGGTAATTGAAGCCCAGAGAAGTGACTTGCCCAAGGTCACACAGCAGACAAGTGGCAGAGTGGGGATTAGAACTTGTGACCTTCTGACTCCCAGGCCCATGCTCTATCCACTAAGCCATGCTGCTTCCAGTTCTTTCTGGGACTCCTTTCTTGGAGGAATTGAAATCAAGTTTGAAAAGAGGTGTAATCAGATCACTGCCTCCCATTCCAATCTGCCAGACCACAGCTGTCCCATCTTCAAAGCACTCCTGAAATTTCATCTCCTCCAAGAAGCATTCCCTGACTAATTTCCACCCACTCAGTTTGGGTGACTCCAACAGGCACCCTTGGAACATCTCTCCACTGTAGGGAGAGAGTAATAATCTCAGAACTCTCCTTATCTATGGATTCATTTATCTTTCTACACTCTTGTTATTACAGTTGGATCTTTTGTTTTTCCTTCTACTCCTACTATATGTTTGCGCCTATATGGGTAATAGAGTGAGGGGAGATTTCATTTGAGATAGACTATACTACCTTATGTAACAGGAATTTCAGAAACAAATTATGTCATTAAGAAAATTCTTCAAGAGTTTCTAGGCAAAAGGAAAGGGTGGGGCATAATTCTCTAATGTTGCATTACCTACATTAGTTGGGTTCATATGCTGTCCTTGACTACGTAGATCTGCCTAAAGACAGCTAGAGTTGAACAAGGCAAGAGCAGATCGACTGTGCTTGAATTGCACCCGGACAAAACTAATTTACTTTTGAACACACCTTTTCAATTAGTTATAATTTTCCTCAGTGTCTGCTTTACTCCTGCTATTCGGGAGTCCATGAAATTAGCAGACAAAATGTATGAGCACTGACCACCAAAAAACTGATTTGTTCCAACTAGTCCTTCTACCTAGATGACGAAGTGCAGTGTAGTTTATACAGGCCGGACCTGGGAGTCTGAAGGACCTGGGTTCTAATCCCTGACCTGCCACTTCTCTGTTGTGTGACTCTGGGAAAGTCACTTCACTTCTCTGTGCTTTAGTTATCTCATCATGGGAATTAAGACTGGGACTAGGAACTGTGTCCAACCTGATTAGCTCATACAGACCCCAGCACTTAGTACAGTACCTGGCACATAAGTAAACATTTAACAAATACCATAAAAAACAAACACAGTTTGGGTATTTTGTAATCAAAGAATAATTTCAGTGGTACACACAAGAGCTGAGATTTTTCAAATACAAAAATAAGGATGTGGTATCTAGGCATGAAACGGTTCAGTTAACTATTTAGAACGAGGTCTAAAACAATTTAATGATCTTTCCCTAGGTCATGAGAAAAGAAAGACTTCTCAGCACCTTCTCCAGAAGTGAGAAGTCATTTTCTTATGCTAAGCAGTCTAATGGAGGTGAGGGTAGGCAACGCCAATAGGATGAAGAGGACTCTGCCTCAAAGTCAGAAGTCACAACTGTGTGCTACCGCTAAAGATTGAATACTCAGTCCCTAGAGATTTCAGCCAAGAAATGACTGTGAGGCCCATGCGGGACAGGGACTGTGTGCAACCTGATAAAACTTGTATCTAAATATATCCAAATATATATGGTTAGTAAGTGCTATCTTACTATCTATTACTATCTTACTATCTATCTTACTATCTATTACTATCTTACTATCTACTTACTATCTTACTATGCTAAGCACTAGTAAGTGCTTAACATATACTATTAAAAAAACCTGAGTACGTCCCTCTGTACATCTGGCCTCACTCCAAAGCCAGATCTGGCCAGAAACAACGTGAAACCAAATGTGTGCACGCTAAGGGGATCGAGGCATGGAGCGATATTAAGAAAATGCTCCAAACTCTTGCTCAACTCCTGAGGAAATTGGATTAGGCTGTTACAGTCATTGTAGGGCTTGGGTTTATACCGTCGTAGTTGGATTTGGCTGAAATCGGGCTCTGGTGAATCAAAACACAGCTGGATTCCCTGTGGATTAATAGGCTTTGGATTAAGATCACAGGAAGTCTTTGGAATAGTTTTGTGGGGTGGAACAAAGGCAGAGAATTCAATTACTTACCAGTTATTCTTCCGATGCCTCGCAGCCTTGACCCAGCTTCTCCTGCAAGGTGGGCTCCCAAGCTATGGCCAATCAGATGCACTTTAGAAGGGGAATATCCAAATACTTTCTGGAGGAGTTTTGCAAAGAACACAGACAATATATTTTTAAGACTTCAGGCAGTCGTCTCTAAAATACTCCCTCTGTGAACAGGAAAGCATTTGGGAAGATTACTCTGATCACCTACTTTAGAGACCCACGTTCGCCTGGAGAAGAGAGGCGTTTATGGAGCCCTTGCTCTGTGCAGATCAAGAAGTCACCCAACCCGTGATAGATGGGATGGTTGCTACAAGAAGGGGAAGGAATATGCTCATTCAAGAAAGACTGTCTCTTTCGCTTGTAAAAAGCCGTAGGAGAAGCCAGCTGTGGAGCTATCAGACTATAGACCCACTCAGCAATGCGGCCTACAACTCCACCCAACATTCCTCTCTCAGACAACAATGCCACATCCTCTCTTCTGTACTGTGCATTTTTCCATGTCTCCAAGGCTATTTTAATGTTTGACTGCTTCACTGTTCCCAGTGTGTCTGTCTCCAGTCCTCTCTTGCCACCTAGAGAAATAATCAATCAGTCGTATTTATTGAGCACGTACTGTGTGCAGAGGACTGTACTAAGTGCTTGGGAGTGTACAATACAACAGAGTCGGTAGACTCACTTCCTGCTCGAAACGAGCTCACAGCTAGAGGAGAATATGAGTCCCTTGACGGACGGGTTTATGTCTAATTCCCAATTGTGTACTTTTTCTCAGCACTTAGTACAGTGCCCTGCACACAATAAGCACTTAATAAATACCGTTACTACTCCTACACCGTGTAAGATGTGTCTACCTTACATCCAAATGCAATTTCTCCCCATTATGAGTTTTCACTGTTCTGGAAGCCCATTATGCCTAAATCCAGTGAAAATCCAACACAACGAGACTCTATTTCATGATAACTTATCATGTCTCACCTTAATGTGCCTCCTCACTGACCTCCCTGAGTGTGTGTGTGTGTGTGTGTGTGTGTGTGTCTCCCACCCAGTCCATACTTTGCTCTGATGCCCAGGCCTTTTTTCTAATTAATTATTTTGTTCATGTGACCCCATTCCCCATAAACCTCTAAGGTTGCCCATCTGTCTGTGTGTCAAACAGCAATTCCTTACCATTGGTTTCAAGATGCTTCATCAACTCTCCCCCTCCTACCTAACCCCGTTCATCTTCTACTACAATCTAGCCCACACACTTGGATCCCCTAATTCCAAACTACATACTGCAAATCAATCTCGTCTCTTTGGCTGTTGACCTCTTCCTCACATTCACCTCCATCCTGGAATGCCCTCCCCATTCATATCTTACATATCACCATTCTCCCCATTTTCAAAGTCCTAGGAAAATCATATCTCCTCCAAGAAATTCCCTGACAAACCCCTACATTTCCCATGCTATGCGCCCTTCCTTCGTCATTGCCTATGTACTTAGGTTGCTTTAGCCGTTTGATTGATTGATTGATTCTATCAATTGAATTTATTGAGTGCTTAGTGTGTGCAGAGCACTGAACAAATACTCAACCTAAGCGAACAAATACTCATCCAGAGCGCTGAACAATACTCAAATACCCCACAGCACTTACGTTCATATCCTTATACTCTCCTACTTCTGCTCTCTAATTTATTTTGTCCATTGTCCCCACTAGTTTTTAAGCTCCTTGTTGAGAGGAATCACGTCCACCAACTCGACTGTACTTATTTACTCTTCCACACATTTAATCAATCGATCAATCATATTTATTGAGTGCTTACTGTGCATAGAGCACTGTACTAAGCACGCGAGAGAGTACAACACAACAGAGTTGGAGTTTCATTCCACGCTCTGCACATAGTAAGTGCTCAATAAATAGCTTTGATTGATTGATTGAAAACATTTCCAGCCCCAGGATCTTCTCCCCCACAGCAACATGGGTTCCTTCAGTCTTTGGTGTTATGATGCTACAACATTCCAGACACGTGGCCTGTCTTACTTAACCATACAGAGAGAGAGAGAGCAGGCCTTCATTTTTAAAGATGATGCTGTCAACGTTACTATTCTTACCAAGTGTGCCTGAAAAAAACTTATATTTCCACATTTTTGTGTTTCTAGATAGATTCTTGCTATGCTAATGGACTTGTCCCATAGGGGGACCTTCCTCTGTACATCTCAGAGACACTTCTAATAAGAATAAAAATAATAACATTTATTACTTATTAGGTACCAAGAATGACACTAAGTGCTGGGAAAATGTAAGATCATCAGATCAGACTCCCCCCTTTAGACTGCAAACTCCTGGTGGGCAGGGAATAGGAACTCTGCTGTACTGTGTTCTTCCAAGTGCTTAGTACAGTGCTCTGCTCACAGTAAGCACTCGATAATTACCATTGATTGATTGACTGATGTGGCATAACTTATCAAACTACGTGGTATTGGAAAACTACACAGAAGTGGTATCTTACCTTGGGGTGATGCACAGACATCCACCCAAATTATCAATACCATCTTCCGCTGTTACCTAAGAAAAAGGTCACTCGGGTATAGATGAAGTCCAAACAATGGCTTCTCGTTAATAACATCACTGCAGCTGTATGAGGTTCTGATTACATCTGATAGGCTCTGATATGCAGGAAAGCCAATATGCAAAAAAACCAGCACTTGTCAAGTAATCGATTAGTTTTAATTTGTGGAGAAGGATCACATCGTGGCAGCCTTATTGGTGCCAGGAATCTTAACTAGAAATACCGATACAGTGAATGGACACTCTCCAGGATCCTGTCTACCTAGAAGTCACTAAGTCTGTGGGAATGCCAAGCCCAAAACACCGAGATTATTTCATTTTCAAACAATTCGGAGATTTAAAAAACCGTAAGACAAGGCAATGCATTTATCATCATCACTAGGCAGACGTGCACAAAGGAAGGACCTATGAAAACCTGTGATATTGCCTATTTGTTTTGCTTTGTAGGCCATCTCCCCTCCTTCTATACTATGAGCCCGTTGTTGTGGAGGGATTGCCTCTATCTGTTGCCCGAACCGTCCTTTCCAAGCACTTAGTACAGTGCTCTGCACACAGTAATCGCTCAATAAATACGATTGAAGGAATGAATGAATATGGCACCAGATCAAGGTAAGAAATGTCTTGATTTTAAAAAAATTGTACCAGTTTAGCATTTAACACACCAAGCACTACTATTTGCTGGGGTAGTTACAAGATAACCAGGATGGACACAATTCCTGTTCTACAAGGGGCTTACAGACTAGATAGGAGGGAGTAGGATTTAAACCCCATTTCACAGATGAGGTAACTGAGGCACAGAGGAGTTCAAGTGACTTGCCCAAGGTCACACTGCATAGACGTGGGATTCAAACCCAGGTCTTCTGACTCCTAGTCCCGAGCTCTTTCCACCGGACCTCCCTGCTTTCCTGGGATAAGATTCCAAGGCCGAAGAGAACCAAAGCTATGCTCACCACCTCCAAACCAAAGACTTTTAGCCATCGCTGAGGAAGCCTTGTAAACCCCTTACCACCACCTCAGCTCCGCACCCGAGGGTACACATCCCTGTCACAGACAAGATAGCCTCATACGGAATGTCGAAACTGGCGGGAAGTATTTTTGAGATTCATTTTCTTTCAGTGACTAATAATAATAATAAAAAAATCAATGAAATAAACTAGAAGTGTGTTTCTACATGCACTACATTTTGCCCGTCGAGCCCGGTGAGGACACTCTTCTTATTTGAGGGTTTCATTCCGATCCTCGTGTGAAGAAACACTGCCATCCAGTGGAGTTTTCCCTCAACGATCGTCATCCATATTAAAAATTAGAAATTTTTCAAGGGCAATGTAAAGCCCTGAATTCACCTACTATCATTTTTGGCATTCAGCACTTCCAGTACATCATAAATATCAAAACTTCAAAATGCCAAACTTTGGCAACTCCAAAGAAAGCGAAATCTCAATAGAGGTAATTCAAGTAAAATTCTTCTTTACCATGAGAACATCTATAAAATAGGCCACTTCAGCCCCCACTACCCGAAGGTTGTTAACCGCAGTGTTGTATTCTAAGGATCCATTGAGCCAGTCTAAATTAATGCAGTTCACATCTTCAGCTTCCAGTAACACCTAGTGAACAGACAAAACAGATATTGGTTGAAATTGATTAACCCAAAATAATTCTTAACAGCAATGCATATACCACTGACCTTAACTCCAAGAAAAGACTATTTCATGATGCAAATATGCTAACTTGACTTTTTTCACGAATTATGCTGAGAACTGTATTCATCAAGAGTATCATCAAACTGTTTGCTGAGCGACCACATATCCTGTAGCACAGGACAGCCTTATTTGTCAAAATATAGTAGACTTCTTCATTTACTAATGCTCTGAATACCCTCTTCCATTCATATAATAATAACAATAAGTGCTTAAAGGAGGGAGAGCGGGTATTGAATGCCCATTCTGCAGGTGAGGAAACTGAGGCACAGAGAAATGAAGTGATCCAAGGTCACAGTTGGCAAGTTGCAGTGGCAGCATTCGCACACAGGTCCTCAGACTCCCGGGCCTTTGCTTTTTCTACTAGGCCATGCTGCTTCCTAAATATCTGTGTATATTTACATATATAATAATACATTTTCCCGTATAACCATTGCCATTAAAAGTGGATCATTCATCTAGACTTCCGAAATAAGTGCAATGTGAATTGTAGCATGGTATTACTTCCATATTATCAATTAATCCAGAGAAAACTGTACACAAATAGTAAACTCTGAGATTTCTACTTAATGTAAGAATGTAACTATTCTGACATGATGTACACGTCATACGTTGCACATGTGTCTCTGCCATTTCCCATCCGTTTTCCATCCAGGTATGTTAATGCGACTTATCTTGTCCATTCTAAAATGGGAGCGTTGGATCGTTGCATGATTTACAGCACTGATTTCCTGTGTGAAATAAAAATAAAGATCAAAATATCATTTATAGGTTTTAAAGTCCTTAAGGAGTGATCTGACTACAAAAGCGGCACTAAGTACTAAGTATCTGTCTTAGAACGAAAGACCGTACGGAGGGTCGGAATGGGTTAGAACAATGATCTGATGAGCCCCTTCCACCATCACCTCCACCACCACCACCAGTTCATCGTCAACAGATAAAAGTATATCGAACCTTCCCAAATACGATGCTATTGTACTTTGCCAAACTGATTCCCAAATCAATCAGTGGCACTTATTGAATGCTCGCTCTGAGCACATTTCCATGGGTGGGGCATTTACTACTTCAAATTCTTAATTTCCACTTAAACAGATCTTCACAGCCCATGAATGTTTCCAAACTTTTCTTGATCTTTAATGCGAAGTTTTTCTTCTAACAGATTGCTCTTTTCCCTGTAGTAAGTCACTGTTGTCCTACCTTCATAAAATTAATAATAATAATAATAATGTTGGTATTTGTTAAGCGCTTGCTATGTGCAGAGCACTATTCTAAGCGCTGGAGTAGATACAGGGTAATCAGGTTGCCCCACGTGAGCTCACAGTCTTAATTCCCCATTTTACAGATGAGGTAACTGAGGCACAGAGAAGTTGAGTGACTAAATTAACTTGCTTTATATTCATTTCACTGAATCGGTCTTCACTTACCAACTAGTCATTTAAAATAATAATAATAATAACGGTACCTGTTACATGCTTACTATTAGTCAAGCGCCGTTCTAAGTACTGGAGTAGACACAAGTCAATTAGGTTGGACACAGTCCCTGCTCCTCATGGGGCTCACACTCTTAATCTCCAATTTTTCAGATGAGGTAAAAGGTCCAGAGAAGTGAAGTGATTTGCCCAAAGTCACACAGCAGACGTGTGGCAGATCCGGGATTAGAGCCCCAGTCCTTCTGACTCCCAGGCCAGTGTTCTAACCACTAAGCCATGCTGCTTCTCTAAAATGTGTGCATATTAATGCTACAAAGCTCTAGGAGGCTCCTCAAGTGTCTGAAATCCCCAGTCACCTTTGGCAGTCATCAGAACCCTACTGTATTTCTCTAGAGTGGGGAGGTCTACAATCTACACACCCTTGCCCGAAAAAAACAAAAAACAAAAAGGAGGATTCAGCAGCACAGAAAAGGCCTGAACTGAAATCATAACCATTTCAATCAACCTCTTGAGTTAATCTGCTTACCCCACTTACTCTGGTATGGTTCGGTAGTGTGGAAAATGATAGAAAATTGGGAGGAAGACTGAGAATGGGAGGGAAATTCTCCACTGTTCTTACTCTGCTGTCACTATCAATCAAGCATTCGTACTTATTGAGCACTGACCGTGTGCAGAGCATTGAACTAAGTGCTTGGGAGAGTACGATAAAAAAACGTAAAGGAGTTGATAGACCAATTCCCTACCCACAACAAACTTACAGTCTAGTAGAGAATGAAAATGATAACTTACAATAGTAGGCATTTCAAATGATACACTTCATTTTGCCATTATAGACACTATAAGAGCCTAACCCATATTTTGCTATAATATCCACATAATTATGGTAGTGCAGCTGTGGCCTTACTTCGTGCCACACCACCAGAGATTCAACATTTTGCCTGATTCCACGTCATCTCATTTGTAGACACGGGTCTTAAGAAACTGATTTGTTTTTTTAATTCTAGGAGACAACACTATTAAGATGTTTCAGAGCTACTAGCTACGTATCAGAGCTGATATGAATCAGTTTTGAATTTGTTTGAAAGTTGGCGCCGCTTTGACACGTAGCTCCTGATTGCAGCTCGCTGACTCACACTTTGTGTAACAGCTGAAGAACTTCACTTCATCATTTCCACCTCCATCAACCCCACCCCCTAAGGCCCAATTATTACATAAACCTCTTGATGAGTTCCACCTTCAGACATGTAGAGATACTGACTTTTGACTTCATTGACGGTCCTAGTATCACTCCTTGACTCATCTTGCCTCGTGGCTCTACATTTCTTCGTAAAAATACTTTGTTAACAAGCTAAATGGAAGCTCGCCAGTATAGACGTCAAAGTGAGGCACCCTGTTATTACCTGTATTTTCAAAGAAGAAACTACATTTCAACTAAGAATATGATCCCGTGGTCATCCACTGCAGAACTATGAATCTCCCAGATTTCACCTATCTTTAAAGACTTATGATCCCATATCTAATAACCAATTTTCTTACTGAGCTCTGTTTTAGTCTGTTTCCCATAGGTGATGGAAGAACTCATGTACATGTACTTCCTTGTGTTGGGAAACAAAGGGACCGATTAATTTGGGTAATAATGATTGCCCTGAAAAATGAGGAACAGGCAGAACCGGATAGAGCTAACTTTGGCAGTGAGCTTTGCTTTTTTTCTCCTAAGCAGAAACGGACTAGAAAAATAATTCCCAATGCCAAGATGACTATTTTTTTCATGTCTAAATTATCTTAGTATTTATACGTTGTTGACTACTACCTTCTGAGGAAAAGATATGCAGGATGTTTTCCCAGAAAAGATTGGAAAAGATAATGATGATGTTTATTAATTACTCACTACGGGCAAACAATGTGTTAATCCCTGGAGTGGATACAAGATAATCAGATCTGACACTATTCCTGCCTCCCTCTAGTTCTTAACGTCTCTATCCCCCTCTAAAAGTGAGCTTTTTGTGGGCACAGAACATGTCTACCAATCTACTGTACTGTTCTCTCCCAGGGGACTGTGCAGTGCTGGGCAATACCACTAATTGATAAATAAGAGTGAGGGAGAACAAGTATTTTATGCCCATTTTACAGGTGAGGAAGCTGAAGCACAGATAAATCACTTAACCAAGATGGCACAGAAGGTAAATTGTGAAGCCAGGACTTAGAACCTAGCTCTCCTCATTCCCAATTCTGTGCTCCATCCAACAGGTGACGATGCCTCTTATCATGAGAAGCAGCATGGTGTAGTGGATAGACCATGGGCCTGGGAGTCAGAAGGTCATGGATTCTAATCCTGACTCCTCCATTTGACTGCTGCGGGACCTTGGGCAAGTCACTTCACTTCTCTGTGCCTCGGTTACCTCATCCGTAAAATAGGGATTAAGACTGTGAACCCCATGTGGGACAGGGACTGTGTCCAAACCAATTTGCTTAGTAAATGCCTGGCACATAGTAAGCACTTATATACCATAACAACAATAATAACAATATATGCATGTATGTGGGGAGTATATATGTAAAAACACACACACAAACACACACATGTATGGCTGTATACCCAGTTTTCAATAACTCCGCATTTATGTTCTTATAATACAGAACCCAATGTTAAGGAAAACTTTTGTCTAGCAATTATCGTGACTGAGATTATATCCAAACTGTGTGCTGTACCCAAACCGGCTTGCGCTGTTGAACAAGCAATTCTTAATTTCTTAATCGATTTAATCAATCAATCACATTTATTGAGTGCTTACTCTGTGCAGAGCACTGTTCTAAGTCCTTGGGAGAGTACAACATCACAATCTAATGAACACTTTCTCTGTCCACACTGAGTTTACAGTCTAGAGGGGGAGAAAGACTTTAATGTAAATAATTTACAGAAATGTACCCAAGTGCTGTGTGGCTGTGTGTTGGAGGGTGAATAAAGGGAGCAAGTCAGGGCGATGAGGGAAGGAGTGGGAAATGTGGGCTTAATCAGGGAAGGCCTCTTGGAGGAGATGTGCCTTCAACAAGGCTTTGAAGAGGGGAGAGGAATTGCCTGTCAGATACGAAAAGGAAAGGCATCCCAGGCCAGAGGCATGACGTGGGCGAGACGTTGATGGTGAGATAGCCAAAAGCATAACAACAACATGCACTGTGCCTTTCCTTTGTCTACTTCTTTCTTCAGATGACGTTCCTGACAGACAGATTCTATCTTTGCGTGACAGTGTGGCTGAAAAGACCCATATTTGAATGACCCCCTCATTTTGCCTAGGACTTTGTTCAGGGGTAAGGGAAGGGGGAGAATCCTGCCAAGCACTTAATACAGAGCACCGCACGAAGAAAGGGCTCAGTAAGGACCAATGATCGACTGCTAAACAGAAGTTGTTTTTCTAGGGGTGGTGATGCTTTGAACAGAGTCATCCACACTCTATGCCACTCCCTATGTGAACAGCAGCAGATATTGCAAGACGGTTGACTCAAGTTGGCAATAGTCAGTGGCTATCTAACAGCCACTGGGTGCCACTTGCAGTAGCAGGCAATGCTATGCCCGCATCCATTTTTTTCTGCCTAAAGGAAGACAGCCATAACAACAGTGGAATTGGTTAAGTGTTTACTATAGGCCAAGCACTGTACTCGGCGCTGGGATAATCGGGTCCCGAATGGGGCTCACAGTCTAAGTAGGAGGGAGAACAGATATTGAATCTCTGTTCTGCAGATGAGGGAACTGAGGCACAGAAAAGTTAAGTGACTTGCCCAAGGTCACTCAGCAGACAAGCAGCAGAGTGGGGACTAGAACCCAGGTCCTCTGACTTCGAGGCCCAGGCTCTTTTCACAAGGCCACACTGTTTCTCAGCTATGAGATCTAAAGGCAGACTCTGCAATATGTTTGATGGAAGTAGACGATTCTGAGTGGATCTCTCAGGATAAAAGTTTGAGTATTTGAATGTATTAGACATTATTATAACTGAAAAATACTTCAAAGTCATTTTATTTGTGCAATTATTTGATGAGCTCATTTTTCTCAAAATGAGTCCAGGCCAAACCTTCTCAAAGCATGCTAAATATAAATGGTAGGACAAATTACATGGAATGAAAAGGATACTAACAAGTCATTTCCCTCCAAACTGGAGAGCTGGGTTAACTGGGACTTTACCACCAAAAATATTTTAGAGAAAATGTGATTAAATAAAGGAAATTACTATTCCACAATCGAAGATTGTGAACCACTCATGGGACAAGGCCTGTATCTAATTCCCTCCTGTATACTTTCCCAGCACTTAGTACAGTTTTCTGCAGATGGCAAGCACTTAATAAATATCATTATTACAATGACATTTTAAAATTGTATTCATTCATTCATTCATTCAATTGTATTCATTATATTGACAGTATAAAAATATCAAATCTTCTTACTTGAAAGTTTTTAGGATTGTCTCGAGTGTAGAGAAGAAAGCGGGTATTTATTTCTTCTGGAGGCCATGGTAACCCGGCAAATCGCCTTTCCAATGTCCCAGTCCAAGGTAAACCATCTCTAAAACAGCCAACTCGTTCAAAACAAACTTCTTTTCCTGCAGAACAAAAATCAAACCATGTGTTAGGAATCAACCGTAGTAGTATGTTTTGGAGCTGTGGAGTTTTATTGCACTTATACTAGTCTTCAAGTCCCTAACAGACATGGTCAGAACTGTATTGAAAGATTATGCAATTTCCTACATATTCTGGGAAAAAAAGTTAGCGGTCCAGTTTAATGCAATTTCAATTATTCCTCCTTTCCAACTCCAGAGGTTTCCACACCTTTTGATCTTACTTAAACACTGTTTGGAAATTTTAGATAGCTTGAGGATCTAAATTTAAGCTTCTTAGTTTCCCCAGAGGTTAATGTTTGGAAATAATTACGTATGATGAATAGTCGTCAATTGATTCACTATAAACTTAACATCGAAAATGCTTGAGAAATATGAAATCATTCAGTACACAAGGCACCAGATTGATTGCACTGATCTATGATACTTAATGTTGCTTTATCTACAATGTACTAGCTGCTGTTCAAAAAACTTCCAAGTTCACTGAAAGGAACATTGTTTAACTGACAAAATTTACAACACTAATTGCAAAGAAAAATATATTTTTCCTTCGTCTACCCACCCCCCCACTTCAAGGTTCTAAGATGTCGGTGTAGCACTTAGTATAGTGCTTAGCACAAAATAGGAGCTCAATAAATATGATTGAATGACTAGAATGTGTAGGAAAGCCTGTCCCAGTGCGCCTGTTCTAGGGAGGGAAAGATTTACATAAGACGCTGAGAGAGGAAAAAGGAAAAAGCATCAAATCTCAAAGGTCCAGAAGAGATGACAAGGTTTTTTCTCTTCTTTTCTCTTCTCTTCTCTTCTCCATTTCCAATTTCAGTATCATTCAGCTTCCTATTGAGTAAAACTGGTAGGGAGAGGGGTCAGTCAGAGAGAAAAGAGAGGCACCACACATGGCCTAGTGGCTAGAGCAGGGGCCTGGGAGTCAGAAGCACTTGGGTTCTAATCCCAGCTCCGTCATTTATCTGCTGTGTGATCTTGGAAAGTCACTTAACTTCTCTGTGCCTCAGGTACTGCATCTGTAAAATGGGGATCTGTAAAATCTGAGAACTCTATGAGGGATAGGGAATGTGTCCAATCTGATTAACTGCTATCTCCCCCAGTGCTTAGTACAGTGCCTGGACCACAGTAAGCACTTAACAGATACCATAAAAACAATACAAAAAACCAAAACTATGGTTCAGGTTAATAAGGCCACTGTCAGAATCTAGCTACTTCATTCATTCACTTGTATTTACTGAGGACCTACTGTGCGTAAAGCACTGTATTAAATGCTTGGGAGAGTACACTTTAATAACAGACAAATTCTCTGCCCTCAATGAGCTCACAGTCTAGAGGGGGAAGCAGACATTAATATACATAAATAAATAAATAAATGAACTACAGATATATATATATATATATATATATATATATATGCATCATATGTGCTGTGGGGTTGGGAGGGAGGATGAACGAAGGGAGACCGAAGGGAATGGGAGAAGAGGAGAGGAGGGCTTAGTCAGGGAAGGCTTCTTGAAGGAGATGTGCCTTCAATAGGGTTTTGAAGTGGGGGAGAGAAATTATCTGTTCGATATGAGGAGGGAGGGCATTCCAGGCCAGAGGTAGGACGTGCGTCAGAGGTTGGCGGCGAGATAGATGAGATCGAGATAAAGTGAGAAGGTTAGCATTAGAGGAATGAAGTGGGCTGGTTGGGTTCTAGTAGAAGAGTAGCGAGGTGAGGGAGGAGAGGGCACGGTGATTTAAGTGTTTTAAAGTCAATGGTGAGGAGTTTTTGTTTGCCTAATGAAACCCAGAGAGTGTGACAGCACAACAGAAAGGTGAGTGCATTGAGTTAAAATGCCACTTGAGTTTCTTTGTCTGAGATTGGTTTGGTTCCAGGAAAGTCTTGACCCAGGGCAATAGGAGGAGTGAACCAACAATAAGCCAACCTGATCCTAAGGACCCTGGAGAAGCTGGATCAGTTCCACTTTCCCCATGGGCTGACTTGATTCATTCATTCATTCAATAGTATTTATTGAGCGCTTACTATGTGCAGAGCACTGTACTAAGAGCCTGGAATGTACAGTTTGGCAACAGATAGAGACAATCCCTGCCCAATGACGGGCTCGCAGTCTAAACTACAGAAGGGTCCAAGGTGGTCAGATACCAAAGAGCACCCATAGCGCTTAAGTCAAGCACGCAGAGTGACTTAAAACCCCATGCATCGCTCCCTGGCTTTACCAGGGAGAGCTGGCTTCCCACCAAACCTAGATTAGTTTTGGATATGGCGCAAACCGAAGAGCCAAAATAATCTCCTTCTCAATTAAAAGAAGTCACATAATCTACAGTGGAACAGCCATTCAACTGATGGAATTTATTGAGCAACTACTGAGTGGTGCAAACTCTGTAATACGTACTTCGGGGAGTACTACAGGTGCAAGACACACATGACCTGCCCTCAGGCATTTACCATCTAATGGGGGAGGCTGGTGAACAAGAATTATATACAGATCCTGGAAGCAGAAGGACAAACATGGCTATAACAGGCGTCCATACAAATATGTCTGGATGAAATCCACTGAGGATGGATGAGTGAAAATGTGGTAGAACTTTTTTTTAAGATTTCAGAAGAAAGGTTTCTTTGACTCCTGTTGCCTCTGGCTTTGTCTGTCATTCCTGCATCTCCTTTTCTTCTTCCAACAGCGCCATGGGGTCTCCTCAGGTGATCAATGGGGAAACTGAGGCTGAGAGATTAAGTCACTGGCCTGAGGTCGAGCAGAAGTTCTGAAGCAGAGTTAAGTGCTGAGTTAACCTTTCCAAAGAACAGAATTCATTCATTCATTCATTTTTTGAGCACTTACGGATGCAAAGCACTGAACTAAAGCACTTGGGAGAGTACAGTATAACAATAAACAGACATGTTCCCTGCTCACAGTGAGTTTATAGTCTAGAGGAGGAGATGGACATTAATATTTTCATTCACTTCAATTGTATTTATTGAGCCCTTACTTTGTGCAGAGCACTGTATCAAGTGCTGGGAAAGTACAATTCAGCAATAGAGACAATCCCTATTCTCATTAATAAGATTAAATAAATAATGGGTGGGATTGGGTGATGTAGCCAAATGTCTAACATAGCCAAAGATCAAAAGGAATTTTTCAATATGAGGGGGTCAAAGATTTGCTAAGCATACTAAGGGGAATTCCCTTTTTCATCCAATTCAATGCTTCTGGGGTTTCATAAGGACTGGTTCATACGTTCAAAGATAACACACCTACGCAAGAGTAGCTCTTTAATTTGCCTAGTGAACAGCGTAGGCTTTTTAAAATAGTGGGTGAGGCCTTGGGGTATTTTTTTAAGTGAAATAATGCAAGTGTTGCTAGGCACCTGAATTAGTTTCCAGATATTAAACCAGTTCTTTGTTCTTTGACTGTAAATCACATGAAGGCTATCTTCTTAATCATCATCACTGGTATTTACTGAGTGCTTACTGTGTGCAGAGCACTCTACTAAGTGGTTGAGAGTTTACAATACAACACAGTTGGTAGACACATTCCCCAACCACAATGAGCTTATAGTTTATAGAGGGAGACATTCATTAATATATATACATTCATAATACATAATTTAAGGATATGTAGATAAATGCTGTGGAGCTGAGGGTGGGGAGAATATCAAATGCCCAAAGATCACAAATCCAAGCGCATATATACACGCTATGGAGAGGGAGCCGAGGAAAAGAGCGGGTAACTGGGGATGGGGAGGAGATGTGACCTTAATAAGACTTTGAAGTTGGAGAGAATGGTGGTCTGGCTTACACTGAGGGGGAAGGAGTCCCAGGCTAGTGGGAGGACATGGAAAAGGGGTCAGCGGCAAGATAGACGAGATCGGGGCAAAGTGAGTAAGCTGGTACTAGAGGAGTGACATGTGCAGGCTGATCTGTAGAAGGAGATCAGTGAGTTAAGATAGGAGGGATCGAGCTGCTCGACCTGAATGCTGCAAAGCCAGTGGTAAGGCGTTTCTGTTCAATGCGGAGGTGGTTGGGCAACCACTGGAGGTTCTTGAGGAGTGGGGAGATATGGATGAACAGTTTTTTAGAAAAATGATCTCTGCAGAGAAAAATGATCCACATCTTTTTATTGTACTCTCCCAAACAGTTTTCTGCCTAAGAAGCTCTCAATCAATATCATTGATTGAATTGCTTGATTGATCGAGCAGATATGTACACACTAACCCAACTCCTTATATAAATAGGATGAGAGAGGTTGAGGAAGAAATCCTAAAGAAACAATATCAGATGTCCAGCATGTCCAAGCTGATAGCTAATGGGTCTCACTTTGATCCAAATTTAGAAGCAAGTTGGGAAATGCTGATCCTATATTATTAAAAACAGTTCTAAGACCTGGTCTCAATAAGCCAACTCACATAGGCACAGGTTGAATCTATGACCTCTATAGGAAAGACCCTTCCCAACCTGAATATATGTGGAAACACCAAGATCAGCTCTTTGACCTAGTAGAACCCCATCCAGGGGAAGGCAGAAGTTCCAGTTCTGTTAATGTTCTGATAATGTCATCCACCTCAGAGGCACGTAGCGTAATAGGCATTTTCTAAGACCTAGAGGAACAAGTGGTCCCTGAGGTTAGCATGCCGATTTTGTGTAATGGTTAAATGCTTTACACTGCCTCTGGTCATTCTGGTTCCCTCACTGGATTAGAGGGAATTGATGCATATGACAGTGAGTGGACGTTTCAGTTTGCAACAGGGGAAGATTACAGATGGTTTTCCGGGATTGCCTCAGACGAGGGACTAATCCTGTGCTTTAACTCTTATGAAACAATGAAATATAAATCACTTCATTATTTTGAATCTACATAATCTACCTACTTTCTGGATCTTTTTAATTCTTTTGAACTGTAGCGATTTAATTGGTTGAGGGTCTTTCTTGAGCAGCTGCTTCCAATTTGTAGTAGCTACAGTGACTGATTCTGCAAAAAGGGAAATCGGATGCCTGTGTCTGATGAACATTCAAATGATTTTCAGTAACTCACTTCAGTCCTCTTCAAATCTGCAAGACCACATGCCACCCCATCTCCACAGTCCATCTTCTTCAGGAGCCTTTCTCCAATTAAGTTCCACCACACCAAGTTAAGTACGACCACCCTATGCACCCAGGCACATATCAATTTACTTATTTTTCTGATTCATTCACTGATTGCTTAGTCTTTGTTCTAGACATTTGCTATTATCAAGCATATCTATGATTTCCCTACTGCTTCCACTAAGTTTAATTAATTTATACCTGCCTATGTCCTGCACTAAGAAAAGGAACTGGGTCTTTGAATTGTATTTTACTCCCCCAAGTGCCTCGTATAGTGCTCTCCACGCAGTAAATGTTCAACGCCGTGTCCTTCTCGCAGTTAAACAATCCCCTTTAATAATAATAATAATGATGATGATGGTATTTGTTAAGTGCTTACTATGTGCCGAGAACCGTTCTAAGCGCTGGGGTAGATACAAGGTAATCAGGTTGTTCCACGTGGGGCTCACAGTCTTAATCTCCATTTTACAGATGAGGGATCTGAGCTACAGAGAAGTTAAGTGACTTACCCTAAGTCACACAGCTGACAAGTGGCAGAGATAGGATTAGAACCCACGACCTCTGACTCCCAAGCCCGTGCTCTTTCCACTAAGCCATGCTGCTTCCTTTACACCGCGGGGGCCCAATAAATACCACTGGTCGATTGGTTGTACCAGAGTGATAGGAAAAATTCTACCAATATGGCATTTACACAGGTAAATATGTGTGATACACATATATAAATATACACAAATATACACAGTAACTATGTGTGAGAACAGTGGGCGTGAATATACAAAGACCCATGACCAAAACCTCAGACATCATTACTTTCTCAGAAAGCTCTAATGCCAGTTTGGCAAGCTATAATAACGAGTCTGGAGTTAACCTAATGGTTGGGCTGAGGAAAATCCAATGATTTTGGGCAAATTCTGTCTCAATAATTAGCTTGAAATGGAGCCAAAATGCTGGAAGTTTCTTTAAAAAGTAAGAAAAATGATATTCAGCTAAATCACAACCAGTTACTTGGCTAATCCTTGTGGCTGCTTTGTACAACCATTACCCAAAAGGAGAACTGTATACCACAGCCACATTGTAGGGGAAACTGACGGAACCAGTGGGCCCAGTTTAGGAGTCAAGAGACAAAGCGGACATTTAACTATTCTCCCTCTCTATAAGTAGATATGTCTGCCAACACTTAAGGCAGTTTTACACCAACAGAGGGAAGTAGCGAATTGGAGCAATTACCTAGATAGTTCATCCCGAAGACCATTTTATCTTAATTATCTGGAGAGTTTAGGCAAAAGCAATTCTTTTGGATAAACATGGATAATTGCCTCTATTTCCACTTCACTTGGCTCGTGTAGACAAAGACTCACTTTAGAGAGCGGACCCATTGATTAAGAACAGGGTTGAAAGACGGAACCAAGAAGAAGAGTTTTCAATGAATACTCAGCAAACCACTGCAGAAAATTTGGGCAGGTTGCTTGTATGTATCCATAGCAAACTAAGATTTAAAGCTCCAAAATGCAATACGACAACCATAAGGTCCTAAGTATCTTTAAGATTCTGAATTTACTCAGAAATCAGGAGATCACTTTTTCTTTAACAAGAGAAAAACACATCTATTTTCCCTGCTACCATCTATGGCAATCCTCAGTAAAAGTAGCTTTATTGTGATCGATACGTACATGATAAATTATGAATCTTACCTCTAGATGTGGGAAAGAGAAAGAAGACAACAATCCAAATTGCAAACATCGGAGGCGATTAAAAGTCAAATCTTCTTGAAGGGCTTCACTTGACCAAGTGTCTTTCTCGTCAAACCCTTAATTTAGTTAATTATTTTAAAATATAAAAGTCATATTTTAGTTCGAGGCCTTTGAGTCTGTCAGATGACAGTAGCTTTAATTCTTCCGTGCTGCAAACAGAAGCTGGATGAGTGCTGGATTCCCCAGTCAACCTATACCCAACTTCAAAGATGTAATTAGAAGGGCGTATCTTAAAAACATATGTCACTGACTAAAACCTCCTGAGTGTTTGTCATTTCATCATTAGTAACATTCTGATTATACATCAGCTGAGTCAATCTGGGAAGTCACTTTTGATCTCCAAGTTATAAAATGATGAAGCAGGCCTGACATTTGCTTTCACAAACTAAATTCAAAACATAAATAGTTTTTAATTGTTTTTGAATATGATTCGGTCCATTTGAAGCATTAGCTCAGCCTGGTGTCCAGGTAAGAAGACCATTAGAAAGTGGGACTTAATTCAATTCTCTCTCCTGCATTCGATTTCCTATTTCCATCGAAACCATCCTTTGTAAAGTTGTATGTCACACTGGGCCAAGAAGACACCTCCTTAATATAGTTTACGGTTCTCTTCAAACAAAATCATTTATGCAGGCTTTGGAGATACCAAATAACATGAATTAAAAAATGAATTTACCTTCTTGCTGTTATATCATCTCAATCATTGATATTCGTAATGTCGGTCACAATCACCAAATTTGTCAAATCTCCCAGAGTAAAGTTGAAATGTGTTGATTATTTTTTCCTTACTCCATTTCCTGGGATGATTGAATAACACTTTTAAAGTATTTATGAGACGCCTTCAGTTTGCCTATAAAAGAACTTTGCTACTTTATTATGCAAGGCATCAACAAAGGCAAGGTTATGCCATTTAAATTGCACTTGACTCAAGTTTTTCTTGAACTATTTCCAGCCAAATCCCATCAGGCTGCAAGTATATTACAAATGATTTTGTCACTGGTGCAAATATTTGTCTCCACATCATTACAAAAATGTTTTTTTATTGGTATTATAGGCATGTTTCTATTTTGATTCTCTCTCCTTGCTTATACTGTAAACTCCTCTAGGGCAGAAAGTGTCTTCTCTTTTAAGGCACCACTCCCAACAAGGGGTACTCACTTTATATTTAAAGATTCAGTCTGATTAACTAATGATTCTGTAAAGCATATTGTGGAAGCACAATGGTCAAGGTCCTGTCCTGCATTTGTTCTACTTTCTCGCTGACCTTTCCCTCTGCCTAAGCCCGCTTGACCACTTTAGGTATGCCCGATGGGTAGATTGACTCCAGACTTGGTTACTTGATTCAGTCAAGTCAAGCCTAGTAGTTTGATTAACCCAAATTACCTGGTTAGTTGATTTACTAAAAGCCAAATAACTTGGCTATATGATTGACTCAATAACTTGGTTACTTGCTTGACTCAAATTGAATAGCCAAGATCCATCTCAGTCAAGAACATTATAACATGGTAAAAGCACGCGTTTGAACCAATCAAACCCTTGTCCTACTTATCACTTTATCAAAGGAGGTCCAGGACTAAACAGAAAATGCCCCAGTAACTCACTGCTTTCTTTCCTAAAGTTTTACTCCTATTGTATTATTCTGATCATTATGAATGCTGTACTAATGGCATATAAAGAATCTCTGTATTGCTTGAAGTTGAGCTGGCCTTGATTAGCAGGGGAATCTCTGCCGCTCACCGCCTCTCCCAGATACGAATACGCTTGAAGTTGATGAGGTCCGCTTGATACCCAGATTTCCTCCAGCAGCTCTCTGAGGTTCATAGGAGTGAAGGAAGCGGACTATGAAGGTGATCCAGGGCTGTGGGTTAGTGGTACGAGATCAATGAAGGGATAGGGGAGTGAGCGACTTGAGCTCAGGAGAGAGGGTGGTGTAGAAAGCATCAATTTTATCAACTGGGGAAGGTAGTTTGGGCATGGGGGCTAACAAAGTTGATCCATTTACCACATCCATTTTTGCCTTTCTCCCTAGATTGTGAGTCAGTTGATCAGTCAGTCAATCAGTGGTATTTATTGAGCACTTACTGTGTGCAGGGCACTGTACAAAATGCTTGAGAGAGTACAGTATAACAAAGTTGGTAGATATGTTCCCTGCCCACAATGGATTTATAGTCTAGGAAGGCGTGGAATAACTTGAATCCATTTTTAGCTGAAGCAATGGATGCACTATTGATATTCAGGGAATAATTTTGCTGATAATAAAAAAATAGTAGGAGATCCAGAAGTGGTTGTATACCCTATAGGGAATGATCACGAGGTGATAGTAGAGCCTAAGGGAAGGGAGGTGAGAAGTAAGCAAGAAAAAGAATGACCTTTAGAGGAGCAAACTTGAATAAGATTACTACACTAGGAGGAAGGGCCTGAAGGAAAGAAAGTCACTGTTCCCCAAAGAACAGCTCCGCACAAACTCCGGAAATATAACAAGGGGAACAAGAGGCCCATTTCAACAGAAATCTGAAAGGCAATAAGGCCAGACCACAAAAGAGTGAAATAAAAAAATAGAAACTATGCAGGGACAAGAATAGATGAGCTAAAGAGCATGAAGGCAAATGCGGTATCATGGGATGTGCTAGTAACAAAAAACAAAAGTAGGGAAAAGGGATAGGGCAAAGAAAAGAGACAGAGGGGGAAAGTTAATGATGAATGATGGTAGCAAGGCAAAAGCTTTGAATTTTCCCTGAACAAAAGCAATCAGAGTGAAAGTGCAAAATACACTTGGGTTGAAAAGGTGGAAAGCCAAACTAGAATAACAGAAAAAATTACTGGGGAATACACCCAAAAAATTGACACACTTATTTAGTAGGGAAAGAATACACACAAATTTGAAAAATTGGAGGATGTTATAGTAGGGACCCTGGCCTCTGAGAATTTATTCATTCATTGATTCATTCAATCGTATTTATTGAGCGTTTACTGTGTGCAAAGCACTGGACTAAGTACTAGGGAGAGTACAGTATACCAACAGACAGACACATTCCTGCCCAAAATGAGCTCACATTCTAGAGATGGGCAGCAGAAGTCCCAAGGGGTTGGGGAAAATAAAATAGAGAGGGCAGAGTGAAAGCACGTAAGGATAAACTTGAAGTGGACCAAATCGGCCTAATATCTCGATTTCCACCAGTAGGGTTAGGAGTACAGGTGGATCCCTTATTTTCCTCTGAGAGGCTAGGGAACCAGGTCAGTCAGTCAAGCAAGCAGTCACATTTGTGTGTAAAGCACTGTACTAAGCGCTTGGGAGATATGTAGGTAAACACGTTCCTGGCCCACAAGGAGTTTATGGTCTAGGTTGGGGGTCTTTACCTCCTCAGAAGCTTGGGGCCTTTTGAATCTTCCCCCAGAGGCCAGGAATAGATGCTCCCGGGAAACCATACCTTCACTGAGACCTGCCACTGAGTACCACACTCCTCTTGATGCACTCATCACCTCAGAGCTCCACTGGTTAGCCCAGAAAAAGATCTGGGGATCATAGTTGACCCCAGGTTGAACGTGCGTCAGGAATGTGTTGCCGATAGCAAATAGGTCAACAGGTTACTATTCTGTTTAAACAGGAGTATGGCACACCAGAGCCAGGATGTTCTCCTCTTCTGAATACTGTGCTGTAGTCAGACATTTATTAGGGTTCTGGATCCAGTTTTAGTCACCATATTTTGGAAAGGAGGTGGGAAACTTGGAAAAGGTTAGAAAGGGGGGCGGGGAAAGGAATAAAGAGATGGAAAAGAGGCTCTATGTGGACAAATAAAGAAATTGGGTCACTTTCACTTCCAGAAGAAAAGGTTAAATGGAGGTGCTTAGCACACTGTAAGCACTCATTAAAGGTCATTAGTACAGAGCCTGGCACATAGTAAGTGCTTAACTATACCATTATTGACTGAGTGACTGAATTGTTAACTTTTAACTTGGTGGGGGTTTTTTGGTTGATTGGATTAGTGTCACTGTCATCCTTTAGACTGTGAGCAGACCAGAAGCATGTCTCACTAGGCATGAGCTTCCCTGATTAACACCCACCATCCTGATCCTCGGTCAGACACATTTACAACTTTACACAGGGAACGTGTCTGTTTCTTGATATACTGTACTCTCCCAAGCACTCAGTACAGTGTGCTGCACACAGTAGGTGCTCAGTAAAGACTACTGAATGAAAAATACGATTGAATAACACCAACTTGCTTACAGTGGTTTGATCTCACCTCTCACCATTGATCCCTTGCTCATTCTCTCCTTCCTGCCGGGAACTCATTCATTCATTCGTTCAGTAGTATTTATTGAGCGCTTACTATGTGCAGAGCACTGTACTAAGCGCTTGGAATGTACAAATCGGTAACAGATAGAGACAGTCCCTGCCCTTTGACGGGCTTACAGTCTAATCGGGGGAGACGGACAGACAAAAACAATAGCAATAAATAGAATCAAAGGGATGAACATCTCATTAAAACAATAGCAAATAAATAGAATTAAGGCGATGTATATTTCATTAACAAAACTCCTTCCCACTTTACTCATTCAATTCATTCAATAGTATTTATTGAGCACTTACTATGTGCAGAGCACTGTACTAAGCGCTTGGAATGTACAACTTTATATCTGATAGACGACCACTCTCTCCATCTACAAAACCCTACTAAAATCATATCTCCTCCAAGAGCCCTTTTCTGACTAACCTCTCAAATCCCCTCCCTATCCTCCCTCCCTTCTGCATTGCCTATGCGCTTCTGTCCATTCAGTTGAATTTTTGGGTGCTTACTGTGTACAAAGCACTGTACTAACTTGGGAGAGTACAATATAACTTTCTCTGCCTATGACATTCTTACAGTCTGTGCACACGTGAACATAAGCTTATACTCTGGTGCTTCTCCTATTTGCATTATAATTTAATGTCTGGATCCCCTACTAAAGTCCCTGAAGGCAAGGATTATGTGGATCATCCCTACTCTATTTTAATGTCCCAAGCACAGTCTCTGAAAACGGTAAGAATTTATTAAATACCATTGATTGATTGATAAATGAACTAAAATAGATTACATGTCTGGGGATTTCTGTGTGTCCAAATTTTGATGGTAACGTTCAGCTGGGATAATAGCATGAATTCATTCATTCAATTGTACTTATTAAGTGCTTACTGTGCACAGAACACTATACTACGCTCTTGGGAAAGTACAGTACAGCAATAAAGAGTGACAATCCCTGTCCACAATGAGCTCACAGTGAATGCATCTATACACACCTAAACACAAAAAGCTTGTATATCAGCTCTATCAGTGAAATATTGTCAACCATTACTTTGTAGGGACCTTTAAGGGGGTGAGGGGTCATTAAAAAACTACCATGCAATTAAGGAGTAAATTACACTAAAATATATCAATAGATACAGAGAGCTAAACCCACAGTTTAAACACAATTAATCGTAATTGCACGCTCTTCCGGAATATTATCTGGAGTTTCCTGGTAGTTCAGATTTCTGGATAACTGTAGCTCATCAGGCTAGTCTAGGTGCCTTGAAAAATAATTACAGTTATAACAAACATAAAAGTTTGAGCCAAAGATGGGTTCTAGCGCTTCGGTGTGCAGTACTGAAATTTGGATTATGGGATCTCGATGATTGGCTGAGCACAGGGCCAACCGGAAATATAGACAGAGCTGGTAAGAGAATCAAAACGGAACTGAAACATTCCCATCAAATCGGGGAGCTGCTGGAAGCCTTAGTGAGCTGGGGAGGGGCTAGAGGGAAGGTTCCACCTTTTAACCAAACCATCCCCCACAGACCCAATCCAGTCCCACATCCCTTGCTTCATTCGCCGAGGGGTCGTTCTTAGTAGAAACCGCCATAGCAAGGCCCCCACTGGTCAAAGGGCAGGGAAAGCTCAGGATGGTCCCAGGCCAACGTTCTCTTCCTCCTGCGTCCCACAGACCACCGGTACCGCCCTGCCTTCCTAGATGCCCCTGTTCTCACAGATCTGGCCACCACTCTGTGCAGTCCAGCACAGTGGCTGCCCTGCCGAAGACAGCAGGAGGTAGAGGCCGAGGGAACTCACAGATAAGACCATGTCAGCTTCACATGTGGGTTATGCAGCTCCGGCAAGAGGCACGGGAGCAAAAGGAGGAGGAGGAAGAGGGGGACATGGAGGAGGATGACGAGGAGGGAAAGAAATGGAGGAGGAGGAAGAGGAGGAGGAGGAGGATGAAGAGGAGAAAGAAGAGAGGGAGGAGAAGGAATAAGAAGAAAAGGAAGAGGAGTAGAATGAAGAGGAAAAAGAAGAGAAGGAGGAGAAGAAAGAGGGAGGAGGAGGTGGAGAAGGAGGAGGATGAAGAGGAGAAGGAATGGGGGGAGGAGGAGGAGGAAGATACTGGGGAGGATGAGGATAAGATGGAGGAGGGAAAGGAGGAGAGGACAAGAAGATAAAGGGGAGCCGGAGAAGGGGAAGGAGGCAGCTGCAGAAGCAGAGAAAAAGTGGAGCAAGAGGACACAGACAGCCAAGCAGCCTGACAACTGAGGGACTCAACCTTTTTTTATGTGTTAGGGGCTTGCGGGGGAAGCGGAAACTCAGAATCAGAGCCTAGCAAGGGCCGGGCAGGATGGTGTGGGTCTCAGCTGTCAGACCTCATGGTCCATCCACCCTCCAAGCCTCCTGGAAATAAAAGTAGCCACGCCCCACCCATTAGCCACCTTCAGCATAAATAGCCACACCCCACCCATCAGCCACCTTAGGCATGTGAACCAGGCCATTCTGCTTAGTTACCAGCTGCTGGCACCAGGACAAGCATTATTCATTTTGCCTTGGCTCCAAGGTATCATGTGGATCTGGCAGAAGTATCATGAACTCCATGGACTTCTTCCAGGTGGTTCTGAAACAACATTTGTCCCATCCCAACCCTTCCACAGGCTTCCTCCTCCAGAAAGGCAAGGTAAGCCAAAGTCCCGGCCATCACTTCACCTAGTTCCTGTCGGGTGGGCCAGTGGAAGGTCAGTAAAGGTGTCCCGGAGGTAATGAATGAGTGACGGGTGGGAGAAATTGTCACTGGGAAAATACTTTGGTCAAGGTCACGGGAAGAGGGGAAAACAAGAGAGCGCTATTGAGGGGAAAGGTCACATGCTTCAGGAATGAGAAGAGGAAAAAGATGTTCACCAAATGGATAGATGGATGAGTTACAGGGAGGGATGTGATCAGGAGAAGCCTGTGATTTGCTGCTGCTGCTATTCCTCAGGCTTATTCCTGTCGCTGTTATCAACGACAACACCTCAGATTCATACAGTGCTTCTATTTTCCAAACTTTTTCACATCGGTTATCTTATTTATTCTCCCAACATTCCTGGGAGGCAAGGAGTTCTTCACAAATGTCACAACACAATGTTCTGTGACAAATCATAATTAACATCGGTATTTACTGAGTGCCTACTACATGCACAGCAGGGTACTCGGTGGCATTGAGCAGGGCAATCTAAGAGGTTTTGGGAAACATAAAGAGCAAGAGACATGGTGCCTGCCCTCAAAGAGCTTACCGTACATAAGAGGAAACACATTTAGTGACCACCGTCCAGGGTGCCAGGAACATGTTGGGGGAAAGGCTTTGCCTGTCTGAGGCCATTTCAGGGTGGCCTGTGATCAAGGGAAAAGCCCATGGGAGCCACAGGTGCGATAAAAATAATAATTATTATTATCATTATCATTGATGAGCGATTAATTAGTCATTTGATATATTAATAATCTGATTAATATATCCAAATATCATTATTATAGTACTTGTTAAGCACTTACTATGTGCCAAGCACTGTTCTAATCAGGTTGGACATAATCCCTGTCCCACATGGAGTGTATACTGTTAATTCCCATTATAAAGATGAGGTAACGAGGCCCAGAGAAGTGAAGTGACTTGCCCAAGGCCACACAGCAGATACGTGGCAGAGCCGAAATTAGAACCCAAGTCCTTCTGACTCCCAAGCCAGGGCTATATCCACTAAGCCACGTTGCTTCCCCGTGGGATGTGAAAATTCTCAATCAGGATAACCTAAGAAATGGAACTATCGTAGCGAGTAAGTGGTGCCCCTTCTCAAAGGCCCCGTCAGAAGCCGGCCCCAAAGACTCGGTCTGCTGGAGTCCCTATTTATCTCAGGCTTCCCTGCATGCACATGGTAAGTGCTCAATAAATACCACTGAAAGAACGAATACAAATCCTGTGAAAAAGAGGTCTCAGCGTCCAGAATCGATGCCGCTCCTCTTGCACCACGTTGTGTCGCAAATTGGTAGGAGCAAAGTGGATTATGGGCAAAATAAAACCAAAAAGGCAGCATTTCCTAACTAAAAGAGCATGGAACTGGGGGTCCAGAGATCCAGATTCAAGTCTCAGCTTGTCACTGGCCTGCTATGCGACCTTGGGCAACTCACGTAACCGCCCTGTGCCTCAGTTTCCTCAACTGGAAAATGGAGATAACATACCCGCTCCCCCAGTGTACTGGATTATGATCCCTAGGTGCGACGGGAATTGTTTCTGATCTGATATCCTCGTGTCTACCCCAGCACTTAACACAGTGCTTGGCACTTAGGAAGGGTTTCATAAATATCATAATTAATAAAGACCACTTCTAACGAATCCAGACTCTTTTTCATGCACACTTCTAATCCCAGATCTGCCACTTGTCTGCTATGAGACTTTGGGCAAGTCACTTAACTTCTCCGTGCTTCAGTTACCTCATCTGTAAAATGGGTTACAACTGTGAGCCCCGTGTGGGATAAGGGTTTGCATCCAACCTGAAATGCCTGTAATACCCCAGCACTTAGTACAGTGCCCGGCACATAGTACACGCTTAACAAATACCATAAAAAAAATGTCAAGAGCTCTAAAAGAACATACTGCTGCACGAAACCTCAAGCTGGAGGGCTTTGCTATATTCGGTCCATGGGATGGAGGCCCTTTCAGAAGATAGCCATGGTCATTGTTGAGAACAGTTGAGATTTTTGTTCTAAAGCAGCTTCCTTACAAACAGAAGAGCAAGTGGGAAGGCTCAGAAGGAAATAACTTATTTTAGTAATTGAGAGTCCCTGGAAAAAAGAAGCAGATAAGCACTTGGACAGAAAAATGAATGGTAGGTGGAATGGCAGCTTGCTGAGCAATTCGGAAGATGGTGTCAGCGATACTGATGGGAACTGAATGATGAAATTCCCCAATTGTGACCAAAGGCTGAACCGAGTGGGTTGATAGTGGGCATGCCAGCAACTGAAAGAACAAATGAAGTGTCGGCAGCTAGGCCAGGAGTGGCACAATTAATCAGCTGGAGATCTGGCTGAGATTACCCAATAGCTAATTGTTCTACCAGGCTTAATTTATGATAGAGAGTATGATTACTGGATAAGTTTGATGTTAATGAACACAAAACGAGTTTTTCCAATCCCCTGTGGAAATAGAGGAGGATGTCTGTGCCATGATAAACTGGGTAGAATCATAAGAAAGTAGACAGGATGTGTCTATTACATCCTGAAATTCTAAAGTAATAATAATAATTATGGTATTTGTTAAGCACTTACTATGTTCCAGGCACTGTACTAAGCATTGGGGTAGATACAAGAGAACCGGGTTGAACACAGTCCCTGCCCCACAGAGGACTCACAGTCTTAATCCTCATTTTATAGAGGAGGGAACTGGGGCACAGAGAAGTGAAGTGACTTGCCCAAGGCCACACAGCACACAAGTGGCAGAATCGGGATTCGAACCCATGACCTTCTGACTTCCAGGCCCATATCTCTATTCACTACGCCAAGCTGCTTCCCGCTTTCTCCCCCAGAAGGAAAACAAGGTTTATCTTCATCATCTCTAGGCTGTAAGATTGTAGTAGGCAGAAAATGTCTGTGTACTGTTATACTGTACTCTTCTAAGAGCTTAATACAGTGCTTTGCACACAGCAAGCGCTCAGTAAATATGACTGAATCAATCATGATGTCCCCCTTTCCATGCCATCTTACCTTCCATTGTCTGATGTCATTTTCTGTAGGTAACAAGAGATATGTCCTCAAATACAAATACATCTCTCAGGGTACAGGTTATGCCTAAATTTCTAATCTATGCTGGCTTTTTAAATAGACTAGAGACAGAGCATTTCATCTTGAACTTGGATCACTCCAAGAATTTAGTCATTTCCCAGTCCCCACCCTTATTTTGTTACTCACTAAGCTCTAATTTCCAAGCTACTAAATAATCAGCTACAGTAGTGAATTCAACGATCGTTCCTGAAAAGGATAAAGAAAGCGGTTGTCATCACTCTGCTTCTCAGCGACATGGAAATACAAACATCTTATTTGGATGGAAAGATGATGTGGTGTCCGGAGGGGAGGGGAAGAGGGAACAGTTTGAAGATCACTGGATTTCCAAAACACTGGTGACCGAGCAATTTTTAGGGCAGAAGAGTTACCGCTTGGAAAAAGCAGGATGATTTCATCGTCCCCTTTCTCCAGAATGCTAGCTAATCGCACCTGCCGATAATGATGGCCTATTGCTCTTTCCTCCCTCTGTGACTCAGTCTGCTCCACAGTACCCTGCACACCTCCTGGGATTCCACCTCTGAAGGGTGCTTAACTGGATGGGAAAGGGAGGAAGAATCATTCCGGGTCAGAGGTAGGCCGTGGGCCAGGGATCGACGGCGGGACAGGTGAGAACGAGGCACAGCGAGGAGGTTAGCGGCAGCAGAGGAGCGGAGTGTGCGGGCTGGGCTGGAGAAGGAGAGAAGGGAGGTGAGGTAGGAGGGGGCGAGGTGATGGACTGCTCTGAAGCCAATAATGAGGAGTTGACTTTTGAAATCATCACTGTTACATCATGGGATGAGTTTCAAAGGCAGTTCCTTCCACCCACCTATGCTGTAATTCCGTGGATTCTTTTCCCTCTCATTTCCTCTTAAGATCTAATGTTTCATCTCCGTTCCTGTTTCCCTAGACTGTAAACTCGTTGTGGGCAGGGAATGTGTCTGTGATATTGTTATATTGCTCTCTCCCAAGCGCTTAGTAAGGTGCTCTCTTTATTGCCATTGTTCTTGTCTGCCTGTCTCCCCTGATTAGACTGTAAGCCCATCAAAGGGCAGGGACTGTCTCTATCTGTTACCGATTTGTACATCCCAAGCGCTTAGTACAGTGCTCTGCACATAGTAAGTGCTCAATAAATACTATTGAATGAATGAAAAGTAAGTGCTCAATAAATATGAATGACTGTTTCATAACTGGACACTAGGAAAATGGAAAAATTCTTACTCATCTGCCCAAATCTCACGTGTGAAAACATGGAGAGGAATGCACCATAATTAGGCAAAGCTACTGGTAGTTCACGACCTGGCACCTGGATTGTTTAGGGCTGCTTTAAATGTCTTAAACATCATCTAAAAAAAAAAAAATCAATCCGTTCTCCACAACAGTTCATAAGGGAGAATGTGTTCTACAGAAAAAATAGTGCTCCCTTCACGTAACAGTAAAGTTAGTCCATCAAGCAATGGTATTTATTGAATGCTTGGTATGTGCAGAGCACTGTACTGAGCACTTGGGACAGTACACTATAATTGAGCCAGTAGAAACATTCCCTGCCCAAATGGCTCATCCAATGTACACATTACAATTTACCTAGTCAGATTTACTGTCCAGAATTTTAATTCACCGACACTTCAGATGAGTTTCTGATGAGTTTTTCCTCAATGTATTTGTTTGCTTTTACAACCTACCAAACACCTCTTGTCAACGCTTTCAAGAAGTGGTGCTATTCATAGAGAGAATCCCAAAAAAGCTTTGAGGAATGGTTTTGTTTCATTTTGTTTTTATGGCACTTAAGTGTTTACTATTTGCCAAGCACTGTACTAAGTACTGGGGTAGATACAAGATTATCAGAGTTAACACCGCCCATATTCCTCATGAGGCTCACAGTGTAAGTTGTAGGGAGCAAAGGTATTGAAGCCCCATTTTACAGATGAGGTAACTGAGGCACAGAGAAGTCAAGTCTTGCACTCAGTGCTCTCTGTATAGTAGGCACTTAATAAATACTATTACGACTACGTGCAAAATGTTCTCTGCATTTTAAGAAGCCTAGTGGAATTCAATTTTTAATTGTTTGAGAAAACACCAAACATAAAATATTTCATTTTGTGAGCTTTTTAATATAAGAAAGTGTAGAAAATTTACTTTCCTTGTGACTTTAGTTTCCTTTCATAAAAAAGCAGAAACAGAGCTGTCTGTGGTTATGCATGAGACTTTAATACCCTTGAAGCCAGATAATCAAATCAGCAAGTCGGGTTAATTGTCCTTTACTGAATTTCTGTCAAGCAAAAATATCTTGGCAGGATTGATATTTAAAATAGTGGCAATTTGCTAAAATATAGCTCATTTGATTGATCACCACTTTTTGTATTTTTTACTGGCATTTCCCAAGGGTGTAATCTAGAAAAGTAGACGAAGCAAATAACAGAGCTAATAGACACAGTTCCCATTCAGGATCTACCATGCAGTTGGCCATGATGGTTGCGGTACTGAATTTACAATATATCAACCAATAATAGCCACACCAATTTAGGATGTGTAACATGAAGTTCAGTTAGGTTTTTTTTAACGGGGACGGGGAGGGCTGTATAATAATGTTGGTATTTGTTAAGCGCTTACTATGTGCAGAGCACTGTTCTAAGCGCTGGGGTAGACACAGGGGAATCAGGTTGTCCCACGTGGGGCTCACAGTCTTCATCCCCATTTTACAGATGAGGTAACTGAGGCACAGAGAAGTTAAGTGACTTGCCCACAGTCACCCAGCTGACAAGCGGTAGAGCTGGGATTCGAACTCATGACCTCTGACTCCAAAGCCCGTGCTTGTTCCACTGAGCCACGCTGCTTCTCTGTTGTTAGCATTTGTTAAGAACTGACAGTGTGTCTGGTACTGTACTAAGCGCTAGGGTAGCTACAAGCTAATCAGGTTGGATACTGTCCATGCCCCACATGGGGCTCACAGTCTTAATCTCCATTTTATAAATGAGGCATGGAGAAGTAAAATGACTTTCCCAAGTTCACACAGCAGACAAGTGTCGGAACCGAGATTAGAACCCAGGTCCTTCTGACTCCCGGGCCCACGCTCTATCCATTAGGCCACGCTGCTTCTTAGTTGGGCCACGATGCATGCTTTCACTACCCATTTCGGTCAGAACTTTGATACATATACAGGTATAAATTTTAAGTGGTCTTGTTTAGGGCTTACCATGCGTCAAGCATTTGGATAGGCACGATAAGCAGGTTGGACACAGCATCTGTCCCACATAAGACTCAGAGTCTAAGTAGGAAGGAGTAGGAGTCAATCTCCATTTAACAGATGAGGAAACTGAGGCACAGAGTTCAGTGACTTCCCGAAGCTGACAAGTTGTAGAGCCAGGATTGACATCTAGGTCTTCTGACTCCTATGCCCGGGCTCTTTCCACTAGATCACACTGCTTCCCTAAATACCATCATTATGATTTACTACTAGGTGAATAGTACAATGTAAGCTTTCCTTACTTCAGGGTTTTGCAAGAATGCAACCCTCAGGTTAGAGGAAAATTTAGTACAGTGGAATTATAATGAAATACTTGATCCTACTAATGCAAAGGAAGAAATGGTTTGAACAGTCATTTTACCAGATGGTCGAGATGTTCCTTAAACATCTCAGAGAAGCAGCGTGGCTCAGTGGAAAGAGCCCGGGCTCTGGAGTCAGAGGTCATGGGTTAGAATCCCAGCTCGGCCACTTGTCAGCTGCGTGACTTTGGGCAAGTCACTTAACTTCTCGGTGCCTCGGTTCCCTCATCTGTAAAATGGGGATTTAGTCTGTGAGCCCCACGTGGGACAACCTGATTCCCCTGTGTCTACCCCAGCGCTTAGAACAGTGCTCGGCACATAGTAAGCGCTTAACAAATACCTACATTATCATTATTATTATTAAACTGAATCTCAGCACAACCAAGTGGACATAACTAAATTAAGATCATATTGTTGTTCTTTAACCCAGGAGTTCCTCAAGATTAAGAGTCTCTGCGGATTATTTGGTTTTGTCTAAGTGGCAACTGATTCATGGCAAAGCCAGGATTTGTGCCCAAGGCTTTTCAGTGTTGCTGGTCTGTAAGGGGCCCATCAGACCAAATGTCCTGTCAGTGTTGTAGAAAGAAATAATCAATCCAGAAAGTAAACTAAATAAAATTAGAAGAGGGTGGCAGGAAGGCCTATCGGAAGGAACATGAGACTGGGAGTCAAGAGACCGGGTTTTAATCTCATCTCTACGACTGGCTTCCTTCATCCCTTAGGTTCCTCATCTGTAAAATGGTGATAATTTACCTGCTTTCCCTTGTGAGACAGGGATTGTGCCTATTCTGTTAATCTTCTATTAACCCCAAATAGAGACGGTGTGGTCTAGCGAAGAGAACAAAAGCCTGGAACCTGAAGATCCAGTTCCTAGACGTAGCTCTTAAATTTACCCACTGAGAGATCTTGGGCTAGATGATGACAGTAATATAGTTATTATTATTGTTATTATGATATTCGTTAAGCACTTACTATGAATGAAGCACTGTTCTAAGATCTAGGATAGATGCAAGTCACGAAAGTTGGATACGGTCCCTCTAAATAGGAATAGGAAGGAGAACAGGTATTTAATCTCCATTTTATGGATGAGGAAACTGAGGCACAGAGAAATTAAGTGACTTGATCAAGGTCTTACAGCAGGCACTTGTCGGAGCCAGTATTAGATCCCAGGTCCTCTGACTCCCAGGTCCAGGCTCTTTCCCCTAGGCCATGCTGCATTATTATCATCATTACTGTTAAGAATAAATATTATTAAGAATGAACCGGCAGGACCTAGAGATCATCTAACTGAGGGAGAGAAATGAGAGAGAGAAGGCACCAATAACACTAAGGTTTCAAGTTGTTGGGAGACAAGATGATAAATTCAACCTTCTAGACTGTAAACTTGTTGTGGGCAGGGAACATGTCTGCTAACTCGGTTGCACTCTACTCTCCCAAATGCTTAGCACAGTGCTCGGCACACTGTAAGCACTCACTGATTGATTGTTGTGAACAAAGATGGGCAAGTTAGAAAGAGCAGTCGGCCAGTCAACAGCATATACTGAGCACTTACTGTGGGCAGAGCACTGTACTAAGCGCTTGGGAGAGTACAATACAACAGTGTACAGAGGAAGAGGAAGATCTGGACAGAAAATAATTTCCTAGGAGAGAAAACGGAGGCACCGAAAGGCTAAATGATTTCTTCACAGAGGAGAGTGTGGAAAGACTAGAACCCAGGTTTCCAGTCACCTGGTTCTGTGCTCCAGGCACCAGACTTCCTGTTGAGTGGATGAGTTCTTGCAGAGGAAAGAATAAAGGATAAAGTGTCAGTAGCCCCAGGTTCTAGTGTCAGCTCTGTCACGGGCCTGCTGCGTGACCCTGGGCAAGTCACGTAACTTCTCAGTGCCTTAATGTCCTCATCTCTAAAATGAGAAGTGGTAATCAGTCGATCCATGGTATTTATTGAGCACTTACTTTGTGCAGAGGGCTGTACTGTGTGCTTGGAAAAGGACAATACAACAGAATTAGCAGACATGCTCCCTACACATCATGAGTTTACAGGAGAGAAGCAGAGTGGCTCAGTGGATAGAGCAAGGGCCTGGGGGTCAGAAGGCCACGGGTTCTAATCCTAGCTCTGCCACATGTCTGCTGTGTGACCTTGGGCAAGTCACTTCACTTCTCTGTGCCTCAGTTACCTCATCTGTAAAATGGGGATTAACTGTGAGCCTCCCGTGGGACAACCTGATTACCCTGTAACTCCCCCAGCACTTAGAACAGTGCTCTGCACATAGTAAGCGCTTAACAAATACCAACTTCACTTCTAGGGCCCTCAGTTACCTCACTTCTATGGCCCTCAGTTACCTCATCTGTAAAATGGGGATTAAGAATGTGAGCCCAACATGGGTCAGGGACTGTACCCAACCTGACTACCTTGTATCTGCCCCAGTGCTTAGAACAGTGCTTGCCACACAGTAAATGCTTAACAAGAACCATAATAATAATGAGTAGTAGTAGTATCTATTAATTAATATTTATTATGCAATACTATATACAGAGCACAGCACTAAGTGCTGGGAAAGAGTATTTGTAATTTATTTATTTGCTATGATGCTTCTCTTCCTCCCTCTAGACTGTAAGCTCGTTGTGGGCAGGGAATGTGTCTATTATTGTCGTTTATTACTCTCCCAAGTGTTTAGTACAGTGCTCTGCACCCAGTAAGTGCTCAATAAATATGACTGAATGAATACACAGATGGGGATTAGTTTCCCTCACAGAGATTGTGTCTGATCTGATATCTCGTACCAAGCTCAATCCTTAACACAGTGCTTGGTACTTAGTAAGTGCCTAATGAATGTCGTCATTATTAGGACCGAGTCACCAATCTACCACTTTCAAATGACAGTCACCACTTGCCTAGATGTAAAAAAAAAAATCAGAATGGATATATCACAGACCTAAACTCTATTGCCCTGAATACAGAGTTTTGATACAATTCCTGATACCGATGCCCATAAAGCTGAAGGTCAGGCCTCCATTTAAGAAATCCCAACTGACAACATCAGGCTGCAGAATTTCTAAATACAACTGTAATAAACAAAATATTTATCTCTGGTCCGAGCCCCGATGCTCAAAATCAAGGTTGGGTCTAACTTGGAGGTTAATATAATTGAGTCCAAAAGGCTGGAAGAAACTCTTTCAGAGAAAAGACTCCAATTACCAGTTTATCTTATTAACAGAAAAATCAATGGAAAGAACAGAAAAACAGCCAGAATGGCCAGAGGCTAAGGATTTGATTCAATAATGGTACTTCATCCACTGTCCGTCAGAAGTGGAGTCAAAGACGCACCGACAAGAATTCACCACGAAAACCAGAGGAAGAATTTATGAATTATTTTACATCATTTTCAAAGCTCCACTTGATCTTAACCTTGCCTTTAGCAGTAAATACCGTTCATGGATTAACTTAATTTCCAACAGCTAGTCACCGAGGGGTGGTCAGAGAGAGGAATCGTAGCTCTCTGCTCGCCCACAGGAGGACAACCATTCAAAGCAGCGGCCGAGGCCAGGAGAAGGCTGGTTCGTTGTGGTGGAGGTGGGGTGGGGGTTGTGAGCTGACAGATAATAATGATTGTGGTATCGGTTAAGTGCTTACTACGTACCAGGAACCGCACTAAGCGCTGGGGTAGACACAAGCTCACTAGATTGGACACGGTTCCTGTGGCTCATTGTCTCAATCCCCATTTTACACACGAGGTAACTGAGGCCCAGAGAAGTTAAGTGACTTGTCCAAGGTCATACAACTGACAAGCTGAGGAGCCTGGATTAGAACCCAGATCCTTCTGACTCCCAAGCCTGCGCTCTATTCACTAGGCCACGTTGTTTCGCTGGTGGTCGGTGCTGGAGGTGTGGTCCATTCGTTGTCCTCCACGACCTCAGCTTCTCCCCTGCCCCGTGGCCCCCGACTGGAGAAAGGCAGTCGGGCCGTTTTATCGCTGGATCTTCTGGTGAGGGTCAGGGCTTCACGGTTACAAAGGAGAACGCTCACGCTACGTACCAGAAATGAAAAGAGTTGTCGAATGAACCGGTCGATGGGATTTGGCGAGGCATCGATCCTTGTTTCTCATTGCTATTGGAAATGGGATGCTAAATCCCCAAGTGTATCTGTGGCTTCAGAATGGTCGTTCCGATCTTCAGACACACAGCGTGGCTCAGTGGAAAGAGCCCGGGCTTGGGAGTCAGAGCTCATGGGTTCGAATCCCGCCTCCGCCACTTGTCAGCTGGGTGACTGTGGGCAAGTCACTTCACTTCTCTGTGCCTCAGTTCCCTCATCTGCAAAATGGGGATAAAGACTGTGAGCCTCGCGTGGGACAACCTCATTCCCCCGTATCTACCCCAGCGCTTAGAACAGCGCTCTGCACGTAGTAAGCGCTTAACAAAACATTATTACCTATTTTCGTTTTATTTCAACCCTATTTTGAGAAGAAAGGCTGCCATCAAGTGGCCAGATTCATAAACTGTATAGATGGATATACAGTTTATACATATATATATAAATATATATATATATTAAAAACATATGGCTTTTGGCAAACACCATCTGCCATCTCCTGAGAGTAATAACAATAGCAGTTGCATATGTAAAGTGGTTGAGGAAGATAAACCGGTGGGCTCACGATCTAAGTGGGAGGGAGAA